>NW_026136717.1:7833981-9261481 GCF_905237075.1 Dicentrarchus labrax
ACTGTTCATTATCTTGTATTTCATTCAACAAAGCATCCTTTTAAAATTTGACCTTTATTAGTGTATGATTTTATTTATTTTATTTTTTTCAACTAACCATTCTTTATCTACCTTTTTCATGGGAGACATTTTGACTTGTCTTAGCAGATAAAGCCCAGGTGTAATTAATGACATTAACGATGGCTCTCTTCCATTGTGTCCCTGTATGCCCTGTCAGTGCGCGGTACTCACAGTATGAGGAAATGGAATGTGGACATAATGAATGTTATTATTTCCATCTGTAGGTTTCTTTCAATGACATGCCAAAATGTCTGCCATGAAAAAGGCCCATTGTCCAAATGATATCAATTCCACCATTATCATTTGCAGGGCTCTCTGTTAGCGTTACTTTGGTGCCATCTTCTGGTTAATGGCAGTATGACAGCTGCATTTATACCCTAGTTTGAGTAGTGGGTCTCTACTTTGTGAGTTTATTTTCTGTTCTAGCCACAGGGCGATTGATGCTAACCACCAGTGGCATAATGGCTGTATCACACTGTGTGAATGACTCCTCTCCCTACAGGAGGAGTTAAGGGACAAAGTTAGATCCTTGTGTTGATGTTTCAGTATATAATGTACAGTATGTACCACAACACAGAGGGGTAAAAAAGCGATTAGAAAGTAAAATGAAAGATTACTTTATTGGCTCGATCCAAAGTTTACAATGTAGGAAGAATGGAAAAAGTAAGAAAAAAAGAGCAAATCTTTCCTGAATATTGTTTTTTGATCTTACTGTTTTTTTTATTCATTTTACTCATTTATTATAGTCTGCACGGACTGTATTTTTTGTAGTGTAGTGTATAATATCAGCTGGCCCACCATCTTATACTATGTTACATTATATTACATTATATTGCATTATATTACATTACGTTACAATATACTATGTTAGAATGAGATTGAAAAAAGGGAGATGCGCGGTATTTGTATAACATCCCGTCTATTGGTTGATTCTGATGGTTCTCAGCAACAAACTGGATTGTGATTGGCTTACTAAACCTGCGTTAGCATTGTGATTGGACCAGCGGCGTCTGGAGGGACGCTCGCTCCTATTGGTCGATCCGACAGTAGAACTCGGCGCTCATTGGCTGAACCCACTGGTTGTAGAGTCCGGCAAAGTGTCGAACTGAAGACTGAAGTGAAGAGGAAGTGCTTTTTAAAAATGGAAATATAAGAAGTGAGACTTTAAGTTTCCCTACAGCGGAGCAGAGGGAGAAGGTGAGCGGGCTCTTCTGGCCACGGTGTTGTCCGGTGAAGGGACGGTTCAGATGTGTTTACTAACAGCATCGCCTGCCTGCATGGACGGATAACGTTACTTGTTAATCCGTGTGCAGTTGGGAGACAGGGTCAGTATGAAGCCTACAGTGCTTTCAGTCTGCTTCATGACATTTAAACGCAGATTATATTGCTTAATATCAAAGGCCGAAGACGTGTAGAGAAAATATGTGTCAATAACACAACTTGAATAGTGTGACAGTGTGATGAGGAGGCAGTCATTCCCTCGCTGTGTGTGCTTTCAATTGTTAGCTAACGTTAGTGTTGCACTTGACTTCACTGTGGTTTATTTGCAGTTATTTTGACATTAAAATGCAACAACGAGTGTCTGTTAATTATTAGTATTTTTTTAAGTAAATAGACTGACAGTATAAGAAGCTCCAGACTCAGTTGGGATGTTTATTTTAGAGTAAACACCGCCGTCGACCTCATAACGTTTACCATCTTACTGTATGACATCACGGAAGCTACCAGTGGTCAATTTGTGCCAGTCAAAACTGGACTTCCGGTGAGGAGACAAAATAAAAGCCCTGTGAAAGGATGTAGACAAATGTTGACGGAAATACCCGTTTATATTACAGCTGTAATTATTTTGAGAGTGTTCTAACTCGGTGTGAGGTAGATTATTTTGTTTTTAGCTCATTATCTTTTGCTTTTCGTCAGGAAAAATCGGGTTATTTCCGGTCCTGTGCTGTGTTTTTCTAGGTGACTTGACAGAGATGCGGAAGCCACACGGTAGCTCGGTGTCCCGCGGGCTTCCCGGTGCTTTTTTATTCAGATTATTTTTCTGTCTGCACAACAACAACAACAATTCACAGTTTCTGCTTTACCAACAGAGTAGCATCTTTTATGCCTTTGTCTGCTTCCTGTGCTCTGCTTTGGGGCTTACTATTGCAACCCAACTGCAGTGTTGTCTTTCATCATCACCCATGTTGAGCAAAATTGGCACATCTCTCAGTGTCATTATGTTGAAGGAAGTTGTTTCATATACAGTTTCTGTGTGCAATAGAAGTAGTGCCTTAAATAGTAAATGTAAAATAAAATGGCAAATGTAGAACTGTATTTCCAAACTCCAAAGTTATTCGGTGTTTTAAATCTGAGTAAATCTACTTCTCTTCAGTAGTGGATGCATACAATGTTTGTTTTCCTTTTACCAAATAATAAAATAAAGATGATTTATTATTTATTTACATTCTTATTTTGCAAATCAGGACATAATGAAAAAAAAACACAAAAACTTTGTCTAAAAATATTTAAATCAGTCAGCCTTGTTTATTTGAAAAGTTTAGAAAGTGTAAGACTTGATTAGGATTAAACACATGATGGAGGTTAATTAATCTACACAAAATGAGGATTCACCATTATTCATCAAATTAACAATAAAGTGCAAAAAGTTAATAAACACAAGTACACATGACTAACCCAGTGTACTAAATGACTTTTCAATGAACTAGCTCAACAAGAAGATTTTAATTTGTTTGACTTTTAAACCTTTACCCAGACACATTGTAGTGTAATTATTTTATGTCTGTCTGCATGTTCCTCAGCCAGCCATGCCCGCCCAACCCCCTGTGCGGGAGCCAGAGGAGGAGATGGAGGCAGAAGGAGAGTCACAACTCCCTGAGGCCAACGGAGAGGTGGAGCAACCGAGAGATAACGAAAGAGGAGGAGAGGAGACCATGGAGGAGAGCACGGAGGAAAGGGACAGTGACTTGGATGAGACTGAAGAGGAGGAGGAGGAAGAGGAGAGTTCAGGTAAAATCCAAGTGCTCTGCTAAATTGTTGCCTGATTATATGCAGGGACAGATGAAGATGTTGTGTTGTTCACTGTTTCTGTCTCTCTGTCTGTCTGTCTTCTGTGAAGAGATGGATGATGAAGACTGTGAGCGGAGGAGAGGGGAATGTCTAGATGAGATGTTGGATCTGGAAAAACAATTTCAGGAGCTGAAAGAGAAGTAAGTAATAATAATCTCAGTAGTATGACGGATGGAAGGAAAGAAGAAGGAAAGACTGAGCTTACTGCGGTTGCAGGTTGTTTCGGGAGCGGCTGAACCAGGTCAAAGTGAAGCTGGACGAGGTGCTGACGGGGAAGGCTGGAGAATACAGAGAACCACTGGCTGCACTACAGAACAGCATGCAGATACGAACACAAGTGGCTGGTAAGTAAAACAGCTTTTGACCTCAGTGGCATGATATTCAGATGTAAATGCAACTTTGTATTTGGTATTTTGTAATCTACCCTGCAAACAATAATCACATCTGAAACAATGTAACATGCGGTACAAGGTGAAACATTTTTATAATATATCTTTTCCGGAAAGTTTTGTAGGGTGTAGATGTGTGTTTTCTCAAGTCTGTAGTAGCATGATAAAACATCTGGCCACTGAGTGGGGCTGTTTAACAAACAATCATTCTGGTAAAGTTTGATTCACTGTGAATGTGGATCTGAAACTAAGTCAATGGATAGAGATAATAAAATGACCGTGAAATAAAGCCCAATTGAATTAAATTGAGCACATTTTAAATTGAGGCTTGTTGTGTAGTAACATAATGCTAAATGGGGACTGGACTGTCCTCGAGCTGATATACATTATGAAATCCCAATTTTGCTGGTTTAAGGTAAGAAAACTGAATGCAAAATGCCTGGATTTGGACATGACAGGAAAGTTAGTGGCAAACAGTGTCTTCTTGTATTTTTATTATTCTGCCCATTTATAGTTTCATACATACATATTGAATTTTCTTTAACAGCTCAAGATCAACAGAGTCTGATAGATGATCCGGACTCGTTTGGGGACGATTGGCCCAGCGGTTTTGGAGAAGATGTCCAAAATAGGTTTTGGAGAAAAAGTCACAAAAGTTGTCATTTTTTGAGCAGAAGTCTAATTGAGGAAAGATGCAGATGAGATTAAAATCATTTTTACTGTAGGCTAAGCTGTTTTTGAGATAATTGCGAAAAACGTTAACTTGATTACTATAGTGCCACCTAGAGGTCAGTGAGTGTCATTTTATGTGCCTGACTGGTGGGTGGAATTTGCAACCCACCTGCCAATTGTGGTGTTTCTAGGTCTTACACTTTTAGCGGAGAACGGGAGAAGGAGAAGAAGAAGAAGAATGAGAACAAAAACAAAAACAAGAGGGTTCTAGCTGCGTTGCTACTTGGATCCCTGAATGTCCACAGTGTTTCTCTGTTTCTAACATCCTCTCTGTGGCTCTACTTACAGGAGTGTACAAGGAGCTGTGTCTACAGGTGATCAAACACAAATACGAGTGTGAACTACAAGGAGCAAGGCAGCACCTGGAGGTAATACACAGTGTGCACATGCACTACTTGGATATTGAGCCACTACAACTACAAGATCTCAACTATCTACTGTTTATAGGCTGCAGCAAATATAGACTCTTTATTTCTAATACATTTTAATTATTTTTCTCCATTTATAATTGTTATTGCTGTTTGCTATGTGTGAATGCACTGTAATTCTATTCTATACATACAGTATATATACAGCCACACACTCCACCTCTACCCTTAAACAACTATAGAAAGACACTGTTACAACAACCAAATCCATGGGATTTATTTACATAAAGACCTACAAACAACCAAGACACTAAATCAAGACTATCAAAAGACACAAAAGCAACACAACATCCTAAGCTGAGAGGCAGTAACACTACCCAAAAGCCCGTTCTCTTCTGATCCTGACACAGGAGCTTTAAAGTGCCTCATTCCCAGCTCAGGTGCACCTAATTTAGCAATCAGGTGTAGCACCCCTGGGCACAGCTAGAGGGCACAGAAGAGGAAAAGGCACATGCAGCCATAACAACTCAGACTGGACACTCAAACAATGGAACCAGTGGTATTGAACAAATGTATGTATTTATTTATGTATGTGTGTTACAGAGCGAACAGACGTTGCTGTTTGATGCTATGAAGACAGAACTGCTGGAAAAGATACGGAGACTGGAGGAGGACAGACAGAATATAGACCTCACCTCAGGTATAGCCAAAATGTCAATCTGAGGATATTACTATACATTGGCATCACGCCTAGTCTAGTGCAACTTGAGATGCCTTTTCAGACAACCTTTACCGTCAACAGCACAGACATGTATGAGAACACATTTTCCACTTCTTCTTGCTTTGTCTGTATAATCTCTCAGTAGAAACAAACCTAAATGTAATCGGTGAGACAAGTTATGTAATTAATGGCTTTTTTATTTCTCGTTCCAGAATGGAGTGACGAGATCAAGAGCAAGAAGTGTAAAAGAAAGAACCTGCTGGGTCGGTCGGAGAGGAAAAAGAAAGTAGCTCTGGTTTCAGGTAAAACTTACCTCATCATCCTCTTTTACCTTTTGCTCACAGCTTTACTGTTAGAGTTCCATATTAGCCTTACTCCCGTTAGACCACATTCAGAAATTGCTTGTTCAAGTTTTCCAGCTAATCTTCTGTGATATTCTCTATGTGTTGTAGTTCCTTTATTCTGTGAGTGCATCTCAGTTTATTTGCCTCTTGCTCAGGCTGTGACTGTGAGCTGGAGTTAACAGACTGACAGATGATTTAATACCTCTTCCTTTGTATCTCACAGGGCCTTTCATTGTCTACATGTTGAGAGACATTGACATCCTCGAAGACTGGACTGCTATCAAGAAGGTAAAACTGCACTACAAGCAAATAAACCAGCTAAATGTGTCATGGTTCCACATATGTTTTGGTTACTTATTCTCTACTTGCTTTTCAGGCAAAAGCAGCACTGTTGCCACTAAAGAAGAAAGTTGAAAGTAAGTCTGTCCGTCTACCTTTCTGCACACAATCACCGTACTCTTGGACATTTTTACTGTAAGCCATTCTCATTTTGTCTTTCAGAGCGGTGATGATAGGAGCATCTTATTGAAGACCAGTGGCAAAGACACCAAACTTAACACACACACATTCCCAGCTACTTCCACTAACAGTTACGGTTTGTCTCCTTTGATCCCAGCAACCCCACTGCTTGTTTGTTATCTATTGCTATTTAAAATAAGTTCTTAATGATATGACAACCATGTATTTATAGAATGATTTATAAGGGTGATTAAAATTTTAATCTTTTGTGACACAAGGTTTTGCATGTTCCTCTGCTTCTCTTGTGATCTGTGTGTGTGATCACTTCCTACCCCAGAGTTTTATGGCTGTACAAAAAGAAATTGAGATTTTTACCCAAAAATACCATATTTAATGACATTTTACTACTGTATACGTATCGTTACTGTAAGAGTTTTAGGAGCATTGTTTGGAGAGAGTAAAATTAAAGATTAAAGTCTAAATATTTGAGTAATAAAGTTGAATAAAAAGTTTTAAAAAACTTGTATGTACAATTTCAAGAACAATGCATCATATTTCTGTAATGCTCACAATTATTGCCTTAAGGTAGAATTTTGAGTGACAAAACTCATCCAGTCATCTTTATGAGCTATCAAATTTGAACTAACACCTGCCGAATAAGGGAGTTGATTATAAAGCTTAATTATTTCTATACTGTTTACTAATAATTAGTATAATAAATTATCAATTCATTATCATAAAAGCTGAACATATTTTGCTTATATTTATTTGGACCGTATCAATATATGATATTTTGGATATTATTCAAGAAAGCTATAGTAACCATTTTAACTGATGTGCACTTGTGCAGCTTTACAATGTTACATTTTATGTTATACAATGTTTGTATGTTATTATATTTGATGGTTAATTGTTTTTCTAAAACTGCAAACTAAAATCAACCGAAAAATACCAAACCAGTTGACCAATGGGACTGTAGGGAAAAAATATATTAAAAATAGTGCCTGTTAAACAAAGTTATGACTTTTTGTACATTTACCAACTTATTCAAAATCACAGTTCAAAGTTACACTTGTAACAGTACCAGTGTCTTTGAGTCAAATGGAAAGAAGACATACATTATCAGGTTTATCAATTATACATGAAAGATTTATTATTATTGTACAATATAACAACGTAATTAAAACATTGTCTTAATGTATTGCACTGTAATCTTCAGTTGATAAACAGTACACATACTGTACATACAGTATACAGTAACAGGCGGCACTGAATGTGACAAACTAAATACTCATTCAGTCTGAACTGTCCGTGTCTTTCTTGACTGTCTTGATTTTTGAGCATTCGTGCAAAGAGGTGGTGACAACTTCCTGTGTGTGAGTGTGAGCAACATCCCAAACCCACCAGCACAGAAGACGAAGAAGGTAACAACGTCCTCTGTGCTGGTTAGGCCAGGGCGCTCCTCATCGTCTGGGTTGGTGGGTGAAGAAGGTGGTGTCGGTGAAGGGGCTGAGGCAGTGGCAGGGGTGCTGGGTCTTCCTGGGATGAGTGGTCCTGCCCTATGATACAGAAAAACAAGTCATGAATCATTTTGAACTAAACAACCTTGTATAGTTAACTTTAGCTCATCACCACTTTATGTCACTACTGCTACTTTTGCAGTCTCAGTGAGGGGATTACTTACTCAGCAGACTCGTAAAGATTGGTCCTGTAGTCTCCATCCTTCTCCAGTCTGGTCCTGTAATCTTCTGTCATCATACCTGCAGTCTGGTCTCGTCACTCGTTGCTGTGAATAAAACATGAAAGTACAAGCGATTGAGTGAGATAAATTATCAATGAATTATTAAACTAGCTAGAAGGATTAAAGGAGACAACCCTTCAGCAGTTTTTAATTATTACTTTACCTCAATCTGCCATCAATACCTCAGTAATAATTAAAAAAAAAACAATCTATGACGGAGTGAGTAAAATAAACAATCTTTGAATGAGTGAATTAAGATTTGCAGGAGAACTTTTGTTAATGCTGTCATTAACTATTAACTTACCTTTGTCTGATATAACCACCTACAGCTTATAAAGAAAACTACACAGTAGAACAGAGTGAGAACAATTAATATTCTATGAACTATTAAATCAAATTAAAATGTGCATTACCCTTTTGTTAATGTCAGGTATTGTTAACTTACCTCTGGTGCAGACATCTACAAGTTAGTTACAAAAAAGAGTCAAAGAACAGAGTAGCTTGCTGTTATCAATGTGTGTGAATGGGTGAAAGAGACACATGAGAAAGTGCTTTGTATTAAAGCGCTACATAAATGCAGTTCATACATTCTGTGTTGGGTGCAATGCCAGATGGGTGGCAGTAAAGGCAGGGGGCCTAGACAGACCAGACCCGGGCAGCAAAAGCTGGCTTTGGGGACATGGAATGTCACTTCGCGTGGAGTGCAGGAGGTGGAGCACTATCAATTAGATCTGGTGGGGCTTACTTCTACGCACAGTCGAGACTCTGGATCCTTACTCCTAGATAGGGGTTGGACTTTATTCTTCTCTGGAGTTGCTCAAGTTGTGAGGCGCCGGGCTGGTGTGGGGATACTAACAAGCCCCCGGCCAAGCACCGCTACGTTTGAGTTCACCCCGGTGGAAGAGAGGGTCGCCACCCTATGCCTACGATCTGTGGGGGGGGGGAACTCTGACTGTTGTTTGTGCCTATGCACCAAACAGCAGTGCAGAATATTCGGCCTTCTTGGAGACCCTGTATGAAGTCTTGTATAAGGCTCCAGTAGGGGACTGCATCGTCCTCCCGGGAGAATTCAACGCACATGTGGGCAATGATGGAGATACTTGGAGGGGCCTGATTGGGAGGAACGGCGTCCCCGATTTGAACCTGAGCAGTGTTTTGATACTGGACTTCTGTGCTAGTCATGGATTGTCCATAACGAACACCATGTTCGTACATAGGGATGCTTATAAGTGTACGTGGTACCAGAGCACCTTAGGCCAAAGGTCTATGATCGATTTTCTGATCGTATCATCAGACTTGAGGCCGCATGTATTGGACATTCGGGTAAAGAGAGGTGCGGAGCTGTCAACTGATCACCATTTGGTGGTGAGTTGGGTTAGGTGGGGGGGAAGCCACTGGACAGACCTGGTAAACCCAATCTTGTAGTACGGGTGAACTGTCCGAGAGACCTTCAACTCCCACCTCCGGTGGAGCTTCTCCGGCATTCCTGTGGAGGCGGGGGACATCGAACCAGAGTGGTTGGTGTTCAAAGCTTCTATTGCTGAAGCTGCGGCTGTGAGCTGTGGTCTTAAGGTCTTGGGCGCCTCAAGGGGCGGTAACCCTTGAACACGGTGGTGGACACCGGTGGTCAGGAAAGCCGTCCGACTGAAGAAGGAGGCCTTCCGGGATATGTTATGCTGGGGGACTCCCGAGGCAGTTGCAGGGTATCGACAGGCCCGAGGGACTGCAGCTACAGCTGTGAGGGAAGCAAAACAGCGGGTGTGGGAGGAGTTCGAAGAAGTCATGGAGAAGGACTTTCAGACCCAGGCGTTTCTGGAAAACCGTCCGACACCTCAGGAGGGGGAAGCGGGGAACCATTCAAGCTGTGTACAGCGGGGATGGGACACTGCTGACCTCAACTGAGGAGGTAATTGGGCGGTGGAAGAAACACTTTGGGGAACTCCTGAACCCGACTAGACCAACAAACCTGCCCTCTGTGATAGAGGCAGGGCTGGAGTGTGATGAGGGATCTGCATCAATTTCCCTGCAGGAGGTCACTGATGTAGTCAAACAACTCTACAGTGGCAAAGCCCTGGGGATTGATGAGATTCACCCAGAAATGCTGAAGGCTCTGGGTGTTGAGGGGCTGTCTTGGTTGACACGCCTTTTCAACATTGCGTGGAAGGAGTGGCGGACTGGGTTGGTTGTTCCCCCTATTTAAAAAGGGGCACAAGGGGTTCCCCAGGATATCCTGTGGGAAGTGCTGCGGGAGTATGGTGTGAGGGGGTCACTTCTCAGGGCCATCCAATCCCTGTATTTCCAAAGCGAGAGTTGTGTCCGGATTCTTGGTTGTAAGTCGGACTTATTTCCAGTGGGGGTTGGCCTCCGCCAGGGCTACACGACACCAATTCTGTTTGTGACTTTCATGGACAGGATAGCGAGGTGTAGTCATGGGGGGAGGGGTTGCAGTTTGGTGGGCTGAGGATTGCATCGTTGCTTTTTGCGGATGATGTGGTCCTGATGGCATCATCGGCCTGTGACCTTCAGCACTCACTGGATTGGTTCGCAGCTGAGTGTCAAGCAGCTGGGATGAGGATCAGCACCTCTAAAGGCCAGGACACACCAACCCGATGGCCGACCGTCGGACTGATCAGTCGGCTCCTGTCTCCCCGAGTCGGTCAAAAAAACACACTAAACCGACGCCGACTGGAGCGTACGTTCTGCGCGTGCACAAGGCGTAATAAGTCCCCATAACAGCAGGCGGTTCTAATCAGTGTTGTCGCCCAAAAAAAATTAAAAATGACAGGAACGGAAAAATACGATGGCTAATAATAACAAGATACTGGCGTTGGCGTCGTACATTTACCATTGTCACTTCCGGTTTTCTTGTGCATTCACTGATTCGCTAGTCAAGGGCTAGTACTCCACCAATCAGATTGGTCATTGAGGCCGATGGCCACTGGCCGATTCTACATGTCGAATCGGCCAAAATGAACGCCGAAGCCGACTGACAACAGCACGGGACACACCGAACTGACTCGGGTCACCGACCTCACCCGACGTCCGACGGCCGATATTTGGGTTGGTGTGTCCGGGCCTTTAATCAGAGGCCATGGTTTTCAGCAGGAAACTGGTGGATTGTCTACTCCGGGTAGGGAGTTAGTCCTTACCCCAAGTGACGGAGTTCAAGTACCTCTGGGTTTTGTTCACGAGTGAGGGTAGAATGGAGCAGGAGATTGGCCAGAGAATCGGGGAAGCAGGGGCAGTATTGCGGTCCCATTATCGAACAGTTGTCACCAAAAGAGAGTTCAGCCGAAAGTCAAAGCTCTCGATCTACTGGTCGATCTTTGTTCCTACCCTCACCTATGGTCATGAGAGATGGGTCATGACCGAAAGAACAAAATCGCGGGTACAAGCGGAAATGGGTTTCCTCAGGAGGGTGGCCAGCTTCTCTCTTAGGGATAGGGTGAGAAGCTCGGACATCCGCAAGGGACTCAGAAAAGAGCCGCTTATTCTTTGCGTCGAAAGGAGCCAGCTGAGATGGTTCGGGCATCTGGTGAGGATGCCTCCAGGGCACCTCCCGAGTAAGGTGTTCCTGGCATGTCCAGCTGGGAGGAGGCCACGGGGCAGACCGAGGACCAGGTGGAGAGATTATATCCCAACACTGGCCTGGGAACGCCTCGGGATCCCCCAATCAGAGTTGGCCGATGTGGCCAGGGAAAGGGAAGTTTGGGGTCCTCTGCTAGACTTGCTACCCCCACGACCCGATCCCGGATGAGCGGATGAAGATGATAATGATGATGATGACATTCTGTGTCATTCATTACCATTAAAGGGAACTAATATTTAATGGGAAAACTGATATAAAGAGGTCATCGCCAACCCCGCCAGACGCTAGGGAAGGTTACGTGGGGCTTCATTAGCCCTGCCACCGGAAGGTTTCATAGTTTACCAGTCCTGCAGCAAGCAGGGCTGTTAAACTATGATTATTATCCTAATCAGAGTCGCTGTCCTCGGCCCACAATGGGAAGTCAAAAGGCCAGAGTCTTCTGGATCCAAGACCTGAAGTTGAGGGAACCGATTCCATGTAGCTCTCCTCCATTCTCCCACTGGTGAAGAAGCTGAGGCCCGAAGTTGAGGGAACCGACTCCAGGGAGCTCTCCTCCATTGTCCCGATGGTGAAGAAGCTGAGGCCCAAAGTTGAGGGAACCGACTCCGTGGAGCTGTCCTCAATTCTCCCGCTGGTGAAGAAGCTAAAGTCCAGAGTTGAGGGAACCGACTCCATGGAGCTCCCCTCCATTCTCCTGCTGGTGAAGAAGCTGAAGCCCGTAGTTGATGGAGCCAACTCCTCACTGTTCCACCTCATCCTCTTCGTACTTACCTGGTCCGTGTCGCTCCCTTCCCGGTTCCTCTTTGTGGATGAGCGGAGGCCTGAGGTTGTGGGAGCACACTCTTCCCACATCTGGGAAACTGGGGTCAGACCTTCCCCAGGTGGTTTCACTTGCTGCCAAGGAAGCTCCTGATGCTGAACAATCAGCTGCTGAGGAAAAGCAACAGGACAACAAGCAGGAACAGGATGGTACACTGGTCTCCAGTTCTCTTCAACGTTGCACACGGTCTGGTAGCCAGAGTCTGGGTCCTCCTCTGTTGTTTTGAGCAGAATGAGAAGCATTTTAGGCTGTGTTCATGTGACACTTCATATGTTTACTGTACTTAGTCTCTTGGAAAAGGTTAGCTGTTAATGTGTTGACTCTGGACTCTGAAATTCTGACTATATAAATGACAAGTAGTCACATAATAGCTAAAGAGCTTGAGTTATATTACTTATTTGTATTACTTTATTTTCATATTCATCCCAGTTTCGTTTCTGTTTACATTATTATTTTTTTTTTTAAATTTCTGTAGATATTCCTACATTAATTAAATTATATTAAAATTTTAATATTTGAACCCACGGAACAATACCCCTCCTTAACATATGGGTGAAGAAATAAATAATGAAGTAAAACAGAAATAAATGTAATCATAATGTATTAATAGGCCTAATGTATTTCTGTACATATTTATTTATTTATCTATCTATCTTTCTTTCACTTAACCTGCACCTTTATTTGATAATTGAGGATTTTAATATTTAATGTATTCATTAAAGTAATTAATCAATTAATTAATTAATTAATTATAATGGCAGCTTTAGTCCTCCATAATAAATACAATAGCAGACATGGTCAAACTGTCAGTGGTTCAGTGAATCCACTGATGCGCATGTGCACTGGGTGAAGGCATTGATCATCATCATTCATGTGCAACCAACAACAGGGCTTCTTCAGAATAACAGTAACGTCTGTGCAGACCAAACAATATTAATTAATCAAATAACTCTGTTCTCCCTCAGAATAAAACTGCAGACTGACGAGCAAAGAGCTTTTCAGTGTTTTTAAAATATCAACATGTCGAGTACAAGCTGTGAGATGACTGAACACACCATCGTTCACTTTATCTCCCTGTTAACAGCACAGTTCGAACCAAAACCAACAGCTCAGAGGGGAAGAACGTTCTCTGCTCTGATCACACCTGTACGTATTGACGTGATGACGTTCGGAGCTAATATTTCCATCGTCTCCATGGTGCACAAGAAAATAGATTTTTAGCATTTTATGAAACTTGGCCCAGTCGCCATCTTTTCTTCCTAAAAATGTAATGCACAAATTTGATAAAGTTTGATTCCCTCAAACCAAAATAACGATGTTTTCAAATGACTACACTAATTGTTAACACACTCCACACCTGTCCCGGGATATTTCAGACCTTCGGGCCGTCAATATTATGATCATAGGCTATAAATAAATATATTATTATACACGGAGAAATCGTTGAGTAAAAGTCTGTTTTTTTTATCAAATCTGTGTTTTTCCAACAGGAAAAAGTTACACTGATTTCTGTCCTGATAAAGTTTTTAATGGTTTTAATGGGATGAATCAGTGAATCAGTCACAAGTCAAATGATAAATGTAAAAGTTGTCTCAGTCACCCGCCCTGTTGTTGTCCCACTCAGGGTCGACGTCCATCGGCAGGTGTCCCTCGTTGAACAGTGGGGCCATTTTCAGCCTCTGCAGTTTTCCACAGGTTGACTGATCCGAAAGGTTTGTTTCTCCAACGAGATGCGATCCGGTTCTTTCCAGTAGCGCTTGGTTCAATTCTCCAAGAGAGTTCTCTTTCCACAGTTTGGGTTTGCAACAGGTCAACAGGTCAACTCGTGTCAAAATCCAAATGAAAAGAGAGAAATAAGAATGGTATGCAGCCTTTATATAGCCCCTGCTGGCTCATCATCAACACGTCATCACGTGCGTGCGGGACTCAGGTTTGTTAAACAGGCAATATTTTTATTTTATTTTCTTAGTCAGTGATCTGTTTGCAGCTTTTTGTTTCCCTCTCATCATTGTAGAGCTGCTATGTAACAACATGGACGCCATTTGTCTGTTTTCTTACATTTATAATTACATTGGAAACCTCATACAACCAGCTTCTGCAGTTTCTGACAGCTTCTCTCATGTCAGTGCAACTCATCTCAGTTAGAAATTAAAAACACAGTTGAGCGATTAGACAGACCAACAACTGCCCAGCTTTATTGTCTCTATGTTGATGTGTAGCTGTGCTCGTCCATTCCCTCTACTGACTGTCACAAATGGCGCAGTCTTCTTCATCACCTGGGTCCCAGAGGCAAATGAGGTAGTTTAAGGTAAAAACATGCAACTTTAAGAATATATCGCAGACATTTCGGGATAAATGTGCCGTAAAACACGTCTTTTCTCATTTTGGAGCCCATAAAGACTTCAGGATCTAATTCCTCAACAGATATTGCTTGCTCTTTATCAACTTTGACCCACTAACTTCATATGCCTAATCATATGTAGTTGAGTTTATACGAAGCAAAATAATGTATATTTTTAAATGAGTGACTTGAAGATATGTTAATAACAAGAGACAAGAGTATTCTACTGTGTTTATTTGTCATGAAACGTGGGAAAGAGGATGTGGATGACACTTTTGTGCACATTCTCAGTGTATCTGTTTCACATAGCAGCAAAAGCAAAGAAGAACAGGACAGAGCTGTCAGTCATCCATTTCACTAACAAACTACACAGTTTTGTATTTTGTAGGCTTCTTACTTTGTCAATGAGATGTCAAGATAAACTTGCTATTGTCAACAATACTTGTCCTAAACAACCCTGATCTGTTGAGTTTGACACCAACTTTCTAGTAACCATTTTAAGTTGCTGCTGGCTTCAGATTCTTTCTTATACCTTCGCTCTTTCTCTTGACTCTCTTTCCCATCGCATCTTCTCCCTCCCTCCTTTCTGTTGTATCCTTACTGTCTGTCTACTGTCTCTCATCCTCAACTTTCCTCCCCCTCATCCATTCCTTTTCTCCCTTCAGAGTAACTAGACATGAACTCTTTCTTCTCCTCACCCCTTCTATCCTCCTTTCTCCTGGGTGCCAATCAGGTGGTCTCAACCAATCACTAACCCCCCTTCCTCCTCATCTCCTCAGAGCTGCTTGCTGAGTTTACGCGCCTGCCTCTCCCTGGCTTCAAAGGCCGCCTTGGTGTCCAGGAGCTCATCCAGCTGCCGGCGGATTTGGGCCATGTCGAGCTGGGAGGCCTCACACTGCTCCCTCAGGGTGGCTGACTCCACCCTCAGCTGCGTGGCGGCGATGGAGAGCTGCTCACTGCGCTCACGGCACTGCGTCTGCATCCTCTTGGCATCGTTCAGGAGGGACTCCACGCTCACTGCCACTGATTCACACTGACTGTTAGACATGTCCTGGGACAGAGACAGAGGGACGGAGGTCAGAGGTCAAAACATCAGCAGTGTAGCTGGAGACTGCACAGTGATTGTCTCAAAGACGTTGAAGCAGTCAGATGTTTGTCCAGTTTACAGGCTGTCTGTAAGTCAAATTTGAGATTTAAAAGTAGGTTTTTTCCTGGTTTTAGCTAACTTCCTGTCTGTTCTCAGTAAGCAGTCCCTCCCTCCTCCTCCTCCTCCTCCTCCTCCTCCTCCTCACGTCACCATACTGAACATTTGCTGCCTTCCCTTGAGGACCGCCTCTTTGTGGAGTTCTTTCTCCTGATTGGATGAGCTGGGAACGGGATACTCTCTACTTACTGCACAGAGGGGGGACTGGGAGAACCGCATTACTGACTGAACACTCTATATCAGCGATAGAAAATGTACAGCTGTTTAACATTTATTTTAACAATGAAAATGGCTTACAACACGTTTGAAGACTCTGCTCTATTCTCTAGAGTTTGGATCTGATTTGGCAGTGAACAAGATAAAAAAAAATCTGATAAAATGAATCGGTAGCTCGCAGTCAGACGTCCAGCACAGATCAACAGGTTTAAAACAGAACATTTGATCTGTGGAGAGTAGCTTAAAGAGGCTTATCATGGCTTAGCTCAGTCTACACTGTCCACTGCTCTTCCCTGTGTTCCTCTTTCATCCCTATCCTACCAGTACGTTTTTGTCCCTCATATATGTTTGTATCTTACTGTAGTTTATTATTCTAATCAGCAGCCCAATATGACAATGTCTTACCATGGACTCCAGAGTCAAATTTATCACAAGCCTTGTGGTCGTCTTCTGAGACTCAAGTTGAAGACTGATGTCCTCCAGAGTGCTTTCTCCTCTTCGTTGTCCTTTACAGACTTCCTGTATATGTATAGGAAGAAAAGCAGACAGTAACTCCAGGAGTGGCTTCTACTTTAGGTGTAGATGGTGGGAGGGGTTGTTGAACTTACAGAAGAAGTTTTTCCTTTAAAATGCCAGTAGGTCTTCCCTATATTATTTTATTTCTCTCCGTCCTGCATCCCCACACGGCTCTCTCTTTCTAGTCCCGTCTCTCCTCACTTTCTCTCTTCCTCAGGGCTCAGGCGGGGTCAGGTAATCCACAGAGATTAGACAGTTAAGGATAGAGAGAATGAGTCATGTTGTAATCACTGGCTAGTTCTGTCTATTTCTGATCTGTCAGGTAACTGGTCATTCAGTCATGCTTCCTTCCATTTCAAAATAACAATGATGATTGACTGATGGCCAAATAATGAATCTATATTCCAGGTCATGCAGCTACAGTATGTCTTCATTCACTACCAGCGTACAGATTTACTTCTAAATGTATGTTTTGTGTGTATTTTGAGGAATAATACAGATGTAATTATAAGGTCTGAATTCATAATTGAGCTTGCTGATATAGACAGATCTTACCAGGTGTGGGGAAATTGTCTGGATCAGGAGTAAAAATCATAGCCAGGCAGTGGTCTATAAGGCTGAGCGAAGATGAATAAAACATACTAAACTGGCACTCATTTTGAGATGCAGAATAAAAGTGATTATTAAATGACAGTGAACTGACACAAGAGTATACTACATTTAGCACATAAAAGAAGACCTTACTTATGTATCTCTGGTACAAGTGAGTCTTTACTTGTTATCAACCAGCAGAGGGAGACACAGTTCAACATATGTCGAGCCATGTCTCCATCCCCTCTGAAATACAAGAAACACATCGGGGCCATTATGTTTCAACTCTTTGGTTTATTGGTTTAAAAAGTAGCACACACGTGTCAAGAAGCATCACTACAAACCAAAGGGTTGATATCTTGACATACAGCCTTTATAGGTACATTAACTCACAAAAAGTACAACAGAGCAAACACATAATCAGATTGAAGTATTTGATGAGCACCTGTGACTGAACCTAGACTGTATATTAGATGTAAACGTTGGGTTGGTTGGGAGCACATGTGTCATACCTAAAAGTTAAAATCCATTTCTAACATAATGTATTATAATGTAATTCCTGTTGTCTCAAACTGTGGTGAGTGTTTCTTTAAGCAGTGTTCTGTTCACAGATTGAGATCCAATGACAACTATTTTAAGACAAAATGAAGAGAAGAGACAGTCGGCCTCAACGTCAAATGGAACAATTCATCATAAATAAAGAATAAACTTACAGAAATAAAACTGGTGGGCACAGAGGAGAGACTCACAACAGCACCCTTTTCAAAGGGTTAAATAAAATGGGAATTTTGAGGACCATGTAGTTAATAACTTGTCAAATGAGTGAATGAGCATCTTCCCGTTGCATCAAAAATAAAAAATTTGAGCACACTGATGAAATAAAAACAAATGAATGCCTGCAATAAACATTCTCAATTTCCTTGGTTATGTAAACAAAATATACCACGATCACTTCCTGAATGAACAAATACGTGTGATCCAGTGATCAGTCGTTTATAGCGGCTTTGGAAAGTGAGTAAATTTGGGAAATGGGTAACAGGTTCAAACTTTGGATCAGGCCCAACAGGCTCTGCGCTCTTGTTGGTTTTATTGATCTCTTAAAAACAGACGAGGTGGCCGAGTGGTTAAGGCGATGGACTGCTAATCCATTGTGCTCTGCACGCGTGGGTTCGAATCCCATCCTCGTCGAGAGGCACTGTGTATTTTGTATTGGTGTTCGCAAAACCCCCAAAGCTGACTCACAAATTACTGTGATTGTCATGTAGTATCTCAAAAAATGTGTATTCACTGGGATACAAGGACGTGTACACCAAATGTATTTACCCTTTTTTCCACATCTACTCCCACATTGTCATGTTTGTTTTTTGTAAATCATCTGTGGCAGCCTCACTGTGGCCTTGCAGGACGGTTGAAAAATGGCTCCGTCTCTGCAGCCGTCACTCCCGGGTCACCGAAAAGGCCTCCGGCAGGCCCACCAAACCCTCCTACGATGGGCTTCGTCCCGGAGCTCTGACGCCTCTGAACGAACACCAGACCCCCGATGATGAGCCAGGAGAAGAAGTTGACCCACACCGCCGTCTGAGGGGGAGTCAGGGAGGAGGCAACACATGACGCACAAGATGAAGAATTAACAGTAATGCTGACTGAATCAGCTGCTAAACATGAGCACTTTAAGGAGTTCATTCGCACATCTTGTGGGAAAAAAATCCTTCCGTTCACTTTCCGTTTAAGAGCTCTTATTCCTGCGAATGTTAGGAAAACTTTCCACTTATTAAATTAAAAAGGTGATTAACTTAAGCATGATGGTCATGCTTAAGTTAATCACCTTTTTAATTGGCACTTTAATTAACTGTAATGCAAGCGTTATGCAATTTCTTTGCAATTATACCCATGTGATTCTAAACAAAATAAAAAACTGACCTCGGCTTTGAATAGACTGTTGTAGAACTTTCCTCCTTTAATTGGACTGGCCCATTTTCTGGTCTGGGCCTCCTCACATCTTGAGACAAGTTGATAGAAAACACATAATTAAGTTTCAACCTTTTCAAATCACTGTCAACAGTAGCTAACCAGAGATATTGTAGCTGCCAAACTTCCTTCAAAATGTTAAACATTTTGGTTCAATGGCTATAGTATGCAATCCGTTGATGGATTTGTCTTCAACTTAAATTTTGTGGTGTTTAGTGAGTGTATGAACAAAGCAGCAGCTGCAGCCGATGGGCGACAACAAGCCAGAGTCATTTAAAGATGAATAACTCTTCAGTGCTGATGTCATTTTGAAGAAAGAAAGGGGACATCTTAAAATAAGTCCAGTCATGGGACCAGTGCAACATGATTACAAGCACAAAAATAAATGACATGTAACTGCTTTCATATGAACCAACAAACGCTTGACGAAATTAGAAAGCAACCAAATGTGAAGTAAAACTCGCCAGGTTCCAAATGTTGTTTTTAGTTTCATTCATGATTTATTTGTGAGAGGTTTTGGGTTTGTGTGGGGATGTCTGTGCATGCCCGTGCCTGCAGTGTGAGTGTGTGTGTGTGTGTGTGTGTGTGTGTGTGTGTGAGCTTGTTCCACCTGGTAATGTTGGGAACAGCGTGTATGACCGAGTTGCAGAGCGAGTCACGTCCGATCTTCAACATGCACCCTGTGATGAGCAGGAAGAACAGGAAGGCGCCACACACAGCCACGATCAGGTTCATCCACATGCGCTCCCTGTGGAGGACAGAACAAACAGAAAGAGCGTGAGAAGAGCTGGGAGCTTTTTTTTGAGGTGATGGAAAAGAGAAATAGAAGAATAGAATAAAAGTGTTATTTCAACCTTGTAACAAATGAGGAAGTGATGTCAAACTACTGTATGTAAGATAGCACTATGTTGCAATGTGGCAAATCCACTTTTGATCTACTCCATGTTTGTTTTGTTTCCTCACCAGATCTGCAGGCTGTACGTAAGCCAGTTTTTATAGGATGTTATAGAGAGGCATATCCCTCCCATGAGACCTTATTTCGGAAGGTATGATAGTTAACGGCGAGAGAATTTTTTTTTTTATCCTGTATGAACTGTGCCACTTGTTACACTTACAATGCTTGTCAATTTATATCACCACAAAAGGTTTATAGAAATAGTGAAGTATATATTTTTTGTGTCAGTAAACTACATCTTTCGTCTCACACAATATACGGCCGTCACCTTGACGCATTTCAGTATTAAAAGAGGTTAAAAATGTATGGCCATGTAGCAGCTATGTGAGCGGGTTCCGTGTCAGCTAGCATGGAAGCTCTCCGGTGTGTAATCTTTGTAATTCAACAGCATTACGACAAACTGTGACTTTCTTGGCTTGCAAAATTATCTTTTAAATTGAGAAACATCATATGTGTAATTCATGGCACAATTCAAAGAGCATAACAATTTTTTGTCCTAGCGAGGTCCACTGGAAAGGGAGGGACTTTGTCTCTCCAGTCTGTAAATATTGTAGTAGAACGTAGTGAAACCATCCTCATAATCTGTCCAAAGGAATTTTACTACTCTGGGTTGAGGGTCCCTTGATACTTGTGTCTTCAGTTTTATTGTTGATGGTTTGCCCAGTTGAAGTGTTGCCAGGATTTTACAACTGTTCACCATCTACAAAGCTTTTCTGTGCAGCTGCAGGGTTTTTGTACATGCAAATGACAAAAAATGTCTTTCACATACGCATGGATGTGACGGCTGAAATCGGAATATACTGTATGGGGTATCTGCTTAAGCAAACAATATACACAATGCCGGGGTTAAAGGTCATCATATTTCATATTCTTTTCCAGAGTTTTATAACAATGAAAAAGAATAAAAGGGGGGAATTAAAAAATTGAAGAAAGCGCTACAGGCCGATGATACTGTGTAAAAACAGAGGTAGTCAGTCAGGAAAACAGAAGACGAAGGGTTGCCATCCTTGAAAACACTTGCTAGACCCTCTTAAGCGAAACTTTATCTTTTTGGTACCAGCTTTAACACATTTTATTGATTATGTATCCCTATTTTGAATGGAAACATTGACTAGTGTCAACATTTAAACTTGTATCAGCTTTTTATCAGCTTAGACTGTCTTGTGTGTGATCAAGAAAGTTTAGCTTATCTTATTTTCAATCCAAAAGTTGAACTTCAAACTTACAAACAAACAAATCTGTTCAACCCTAGTTGAAGGATTAAATTCAGAATGTAAAATTTGCGTTCACATGGCTGACAAAGAGTAAAATTCAAGAATGCTTTGATTAAAAAAGTCAGAAGGTAAGAACAGGCCTGGGTTATCTGCGCATTGTGCATGAATGTAACATAACATAAATTGCACATAAACACAGTGCAGTTTGATTTCGGTCTGGAAGCTGTGAGCTGTGAGCTGCTGCCAGTCTCAAGCTCTGTTTACAACCCATTTTTAAACAATGAACAATAAAATGAGCGAACAGAACAAATGGACAAACAGACTAAAGAACTCACAAAAAAAGGTGTGACCTAACATGGAATTGAAAAGCAGTGATTGGTGATGACACAACACATCTTGCTGTTACCTTTTGACTTCCCCGTCGATGCAGAACGTGTACAGCCAGTACAGAGACAGTGAGAAACACACCACTGCCACCATGATTGATATGGCCGACACAAAATAACACAGAGAGGAAGAGCTGGAAGACTGCACTCCGATGAGGCTCGCTGTGGCGTTGAAGTTGACAAGTCCATAAAGCATACACCGACCTCCAAAGTTACCCTGAGAGGAAAGAGACACTTTGAATTTTTATTTTGTTTTTGCAGTTGTTTATTTTTTGTTGTTTTGTTTCATTTGTCTCAGTTTTGTTACATTGTTCGAAAACTGCAACAACCACATAGAAGATATAAGACTGATATATTTTAATAGATGCACACAAATAAACACACATTAACTGAATCACCTGACTTTTATAAGGAAGCAGAGAATAATTGGGCACGAGGACCATCTGGTCACATGACTGTATTATTACTCACTCGCGCGCGCACTTTCACACGCTCACACATTTCCTGATCAGTAAAGAAGAGAAAGTTCTGTTTAAAGGGTTTTAGGGCAAACAATACATGTTAGTTTTCACAGTGTCTTACGCTAATGGCGTAAAATGAGCGCAGCTAATGAAATGAAGTGGAAAGAAACGAGCACTTGTCGACGCTAACGGTGTTCCTGTAATTAACTCATATGGGCCTAAAGTGCGTTTGATAGCGAACACGTAGTTCTCCTACCGTAGGGTACAATACACTGTGGTATATTAGCCTAATAACACAGGTAGTAACAGATAAATGTGTCAGTGACTCGCAACAACACAGCTCGCGGGAAATCAGAGGAAAGTGAAAGCGCGTGTCTTTCTTTAGCTCCTCGCGCTCTGTTACTGTTTTTTTCCTTTAATTACTGATACGTAGCAAGTAGAAAAATATACTGCTATATAAAACCAATTCCTTCCTCTGCGCGCCCGCATAATAACGGCGTTAAAATGAGTTTTGACAAAGAGTTGCCAACTATAATGCTCATTTAAAGACACAAATGAATTAAAAACGACATTAACTACAGAATTAAACACAAATAAGAGCCTTATATACAACCCCCTGAGGTGACTTTTGTCTCTTTGGGGAATTACAAACTTTATGACACAGACGCGCGCACTTAAAAAAAAACCTACCCGGAAGAGGGTGGAAATAAAAGAAACGTTAAACAATGTTAAACAAGCGCAGTTTGTTAATTTGTCAGTAAAGTCACCTGGACTATGGTGATGGAGGCGGCGGTGACAATCCCACAGACGAAACAGCTGGCGTACAGAGCCAACTCCAGCAGCAGCAGCCCCGTTAACGCCATCGTCCAGCGGCCCGGCTCCAGTCTGGGGACACAGCAGCATGAAGGCAGCCACAATGAGATACAAAGCTTCCGGTTAAGGGTTTCAAAATAAAATTGTGGACGACGCTTTCAGTCGCAAACCTTAATTGAGGGTTTTAAAAAAAAAAAACTTTAAACAATCTTGAGCATTTACTGAAGAATGACTAGTGTCAAATACAACTGGGTAAATCAATGTAAGTCTCATAGTAAGAGAGAAAGTAATCTATGCATCTGATTTTCGTTTAGCACTGTGTAATTGAAAATTATTGAGATGACAGACAGCCAGAAAAATGTGATTTCCACGAAAACTCTTACTGACTTAAACCTTGCTACAAAAACATTAATTAAAGTAAAGCCATATGAAACCATTAATGATCCCACAACTCACCTTTTCTTTTCGCGATGTAACAAATGCCACGTTTAAATTTTGAAGATCAAAGTATTGGGTTTCCGGCGTTATTATGTCTGTTTTCGCTCGGCCTCGCTCAGCTCTCACTCATAGTGCAGCAGCGACAGTCCTGCCTGGAAGATTCACTCCTGCTTTTAGTTTCAATAAAGCTTTTCTTGAGCCAGGCCAGATAGGCACGTCCGTTCATAAATGCGTATAAATCGTTTATTTGTCACACTGACGGGTAGATGAACTTCAACATTGGTGGTCATACAGACCGATTTTCTTCGGGTCAGAAGCTGGTTTCTGATAACCCACAAAGATAAAGCTGTGGGAAGCAGCAAGATGATGAATGGATGAGTGGATCAGCTTTTTATTTATGTTAATGTTTAATATTTACTACTAGACGCATGTTGATGCTCTTATAATATACTGGCTGATGACTGGATGTGGTAAAATTCATATTGCTTACATAGAACACATGTAGTTTGTGTGTTACCTCCCGTTCAGTAGACTATCAGGTGGCTAGACTTAGTCAAAGGTTGAGCTACTGGAGGATTTAAAGGCATGTCATCCTGGTATTAGTGCTGGCCAGTGTGTGTGTGTGTGTGTGTGTGTGTGTGTGTGTGTGATGGATACAAGTAGAACCCAGAATGCTTAATCAAACCTTGTGACTTGTGTCATAAGACCATGCCATTTCGATATATGTAACACCATTTTCAACTCTGTTAAATTCACTTCTGCAGCAGAAATAGTCCTGACACATTTCCAAACCACCTGGGGAAGTGTTGCATCGTTCAAGTTTACAAAGGGAATGTGTATAATAACCTCAGATTGCTCAAATCAAACAAAATATATTTATATGTGGTTTAATTTTTATTTGAAGTGGACTTGTCATATGGGTTTCCAATCAAAGCAATTCCCTCCTGTTAGCTTCAGGAGTTTGTTAACATGTGATTTACACAAATAGGGTGTATACAGTCTGTGGTTAGGCTTTAAGTGAGGAGTTGAGTCTGTGTCAGGCCACCGTAGATTACTTTAGATGTTTTGTTCATTAAAAGGAACCTATGTCTTAGAGAGGTTTAAATGTAATTTTAGGAATAAGAATGTAAGTAGTTTGTAGCAGAAGGTAATAAATGGATGCACGGATACAGCAGACTAAATGGATGGAGTGAGGAACTAATAGACGTGAAGCTAAATTTAACGTTAGAAGTGTGAAAATCTGTGAAAACTGTGAAAGGCATTCTTGTTGTGGTGCATTCCCAATTCCACTGCCGTGACTGATTGCTCTAAGGGGGAAGCACACAAAGTAATGCCACAATCATATTCAAGAGGCTGTTTTATTTTAACGCTATAGCAGCAGAATTACTTGACTTAAACGTCTTTACCCAATATAGGGGCAAAGGGAGTCTACTAGAGCTCGACATCTCACCCTTTCTGGGTGTGGGCTTTTGCTTCTGGCCAGCTTTGTTTGATTTTGAAGTCTTGAAGCATGAAACATCTCCAGCATCAGTAACCTTAAAAATCCAACTGATGTCACCAACCCTCTCCAAATCTTGGATCATAAATCATGAATAGAAACCAGCTAATAATAGCAAGAACAATGTGTTGATTTATGGCTGAAATCTGAGCTGGTTCATTCTCAAATGTTGACAAAGGTGGTCCAGAAATAAGTTAGTTGGGAATGTTTGCATTTATGTGTGCTCTTTGTCCATTGTGACCAAGTGCAACCTCTTTCTTCAGAATACTAAATTAAAACTAATATGTGGAGCATGCAGCTAACCAGGTCCACTGTGACAAGACCCATTCTCCAGCATGTTAGCCAAAAAACAGGAGCCTTTTCTGCACGACTCCTGTGGTTGAGATTTGCTAGAATAAAAGACAAACTGTGTGTGTTTGTATGTGTGTGTGTGTGTGTGTGTTGCTGTCTCAGGTGGCCAGACTTAGTCCGGGGTTGAGCCTCTTACAAAGCCATCACCCAAGTATTAGCATCAGTGAAAATGTGTGTGTGTGTGTTTTAGTGTGGCAGGGTTGTTAGATTAAAGGCTTAAATATGAGGGCATTAGCGTTGGCTACCAGGACCTGAACACCAGAGAGCTTGTGTGTTTTATGTATGTGTGTGTGTGTGTGTGTGTGTGTGTGTGTGTGTGTGTGTGTGTGGTGTGAATCCAGACATCACAACAAGAGCCTGGTATCACTTTAATTCACTGATAAGTTTAAACATCAAAATTCACCAAAGTTCGAATGAGGCACATTATTTACAATATAAAAGAGAGACAAATAAAAGCAATGAGAGAAACATAAGAGATTACAATACAAAATGTAATGCAAAGATAGGAAACATGCACTTGAAAACACGTCACAAAAAGTTTACATATGGGCTCGGTCTCGCAGAGCCAGAGGAGGGCTTTATCTGAAGCAGCCAACCAACATTTTCATGAACAGAAACCCAAGCTCCTTCTAGATAAAAGAGTCATGATATACAGTAGATAGAGTCAAAGTTTCCGCAATAACTTTGAGGAACAAATGTCAAGATATACTAACTGTGCAACCGGCCTATTTAGTTTAGCATCACATTAAAGGAATACAAAAACAGAAGTGAATATTTCAACAATAGGAGTACATCAAGGAAACAACAAAACATTAATTTTTTACTATTTTAAATTCAATATATTGTCCCTCTTGGCAGAATTTTAATTACAGTTTGATTACATTGTGCCATCATATACATAAGCAAAAAGATGGCTATAAAAAGAAAATAAATCCACTGACTGAAAACAAGTTCTCTAAAACAAGGGCAACGTCATTTTTTTAAAATCTTGCAGTTAACCAAACAGTTGTAATATATTATGTAACATGAATTACGTTTGGTCCTTGTGTTTTATTTCAAGAATTCAAGAGGAATTTCAAGCCTGATTTCTCCAGTGGATAGGAAAATGACAACCTTGTATCGAGGAAAGCATCCTCACAGCCATGGAGGGGGAAAAAATCAGTATCTAAAATGTAAAAAGCTGTGGGGCGCGCTGAACAAAAAAGGTACTTCAGAGAAGCCCACGCACAAGGCAACAGTAACAGTTCATTTCTAGCAAACAACAATCATATTTGATGTTGTGACAAGTCTCTAATGTAAAACTGTGAACACCCCTGAGGGAGAGCAGCAGTGAAATATTTGGGTGTGATAGCAGGGTGCTGTTTGTCCAAGACTGCTAATGATTACACAGCAAAATGACTGCTTTTTGTTTACCAGGAAGCTGGAATTCTCCGAGTGGGAGCACTGCTCTCTGCTCACAGTGAAAGAGACAATGAGGGCACCTAATCTGTAGAAATTTGGTATGTACTCAAGTTGTGGACTCTTTGTCTGAAAGTATTTGAAACTTATATTTGTGCAGTGCCCATGCTTGGTAAACAGCTGCCAGCAGTACATTTGATTACTGAGGGGATGCAAAGAATGCTTTCTTTTTGTGGACTGCAATAATTTACAAGGGGCTGCCAGGGAATGCATATAATATTTCCATGTGAATGTGTAGCCAGGGCACGATGCTCACAAATTTTAATAACACAATCTGAAACAGTAGCCATCTCATGGTAACAAACCACACACAGCAAATCTGCATATTTCAGTCAATTCCAGCTTCTGGCTGCAGCAACTCTTATTTTCATGACATGTTTTTATCAAAGCTGTGCAGCAGCACTGTGATTTCACAAGTCAACTGACTGGTGAGGAATGTTTGGAAAGGGAATTCCTGCTCTGTCCATTGTAATTCAATGGTATGGTCACGTTCCTCGATAAGTGCAGTCACAAGACTCTTATCGCAGCACTGAGTGTGTCAGTCTACTACTGACCCCTATGTGTCTCTGTCCATGTAAGCATGTATGTGTGTTTCCCTGCACATGGTGTCTAGCAAAATCCTTTTATTATCTTACATGATTTTTTCCCCTAAAATGAATGAATAATGAATGAACCGAACTGTAGAATTAAATGGATTTCCTCATACCAGTCCTCACAGTGTGGAATTGTTGTGACGAACAGTTTGTGAACGCTTTAAAAAAATTCACTACTTCCAGTAAGTTTGTGTTTTTATGCATGCAGTATACATGTACCAGATGTAGATGATGTTTCGATCGTCAGCCGACAGGACAGCCAGGCAGTCTGAAAGCATCTGGAACAGGACTGTCAAGCTTACAGATAATCTTATAGATCCCTTTCTTCCAGCAGGGGTCGCTGTCTCTCCCAGTCCAAATGGCTGAATAAAACTCCCTCAGAGCCACCTCGGACACCTCGATGAACCTCTCTGGGACCTGCAGACAGGAGTCTCAATGTCAACGGATCAAATACTTCAGGGTCTACAGAATTAGGGCTGTAAAATTCTGGACACACTGGGAAATGAGCTAAAATCAAAAAAGCAAAAGCAAAAGAGTTGAATGAATGGATTGAATGGTCAGCTATAGTATGATCCACTTAAACTATACCTGCAAACAAAAACACTGTATGTGATCCAGTCAAGTGTCCAACCACCAATTAAAATTATAATGGCTGTTCAGAGTTCTATTCGTATTGTTATTAAAGGCCAATCAGGTGTTTTCCCTTATTGTGCCTGACTGGATCTTTCCCCTAGTTCTGTTGGTCCTATTAGAGTGGACAACATGCACCCCTATCATTTCTTACCAGTGACAGATCTTGTTGACCTTGTATAACAGCATTATTTTCAATTAGACGTCTCACACCGTAGCAAGAAAATCGCATGTGTGAAGACTAACGTTAATGTTCCAGTAAGTGTCGCCTGTGAGAAAGCATGAGTAATAGCTGGCCACTGGAGCCGACAATGGAACCTGAGCATAGTTAAGGTTATAAATGACACCTGTGCTCATCCTGATATATGACATGTCAGAGTATGTGCAGTGACAAAGGCCTGTTTCCAGCATAGCTGCCACCCGAGCAGAGGTCTAACAGCCAGTAAACTCTAAACACCTTTAGGTGAGCAGGGCCTCTAACAGCTGCAACCTTTGTAGACTAACCAGCCTTTTTCCCCCCTTTAGTTGGGCAATGAGATATAACACTATTTAAGTTTTTCCTTCATTACAGACTCACTCATTTAGAAATTCTTTCATGTGTAGTAAAGAAAATAGTGCTCAATAATTGGGCTCATAATAGCATATCTCCAAGAATGAAATAAAATTCAGAAAACTAATTCTTGTTGAAGAGTTGAAAAAGTATAGGCACAATCTTCCATTTTAGCCTCTGACTGAATCCTGCTTTTGTCCTTATACTGTTAACTCAAAGTTTTATGTGACCAATTCATACACTGAGTTTATTCAGTTACCTATCTAAAATAAGTTGATTACTGAAAATGACATGATAATGACAGAGCAAATATGGCCGGTTAGCTCAGTTGGTTAGAGCGTGGTGCTAATAACGCCAAGGTCGCGGGTTCGATCCCCGTACGGGCCACAGTGCTTTTAAATGAGTAATAATTGCCCATCTCAGTAGTGATGAAATGATAGACACTAATACTACTGTATCTCAACCAAAGATACAACTCCTGAAACATAAGTTCATGTGCAACAAGTTTCACCACTGGTGTAAAGGACCAAGCTACACACATCAGTACTCTAGCACTATTATAGTAAAAACGTTCTGCTGCTTATTTTTCGCTCCACTACATTTCAGAAGGAATTATTGTAAATATTGTACTCTACTTCATTAGCTATAGGCCTACTTGCTGGTTACTTTGCAGATCATATATCATTATGAATATGAACCACACATAATGATCATCAATGCACGGATAATGATCTCCAAAACATCCGAAATGGCCAGTTTGAACAACTTAACATATGGCCGGTTAGCTCAGTTGGTTAGAGCGTGGTGCTAATAACGCCAAGGTCGCGGGTTCGATCCCCGTACTGGCCAAGTTTATTTAGAAGAGGACATTAATGCCCGGTTAGACATATCTCAATAATGATTCCAGAAATGCTAATCACATGGCAAACAGTACTTGTGTTTGTGCGTTTACTGTTTAAAAAATACCCCAGGAACCACACATATAAAAAAAAATAGAAACAAAATTAATAATAAATAAACAATTAAGCTGATGACCACTTCTTTTCGTCTTGTTAGTATTATCCTCATCAGCTAATCAGCCATTTCCAATGCTGACAGTACAACAGCTCACAGTGTGACAGAGCACAAGTCTTCCTCCATCAAGGCCATATCATTATAGACAGCAGCTATAGTTTGAGACAGTACATCCTGTTACATATATCTATATAATATGTTATGATGCATAACACACATGTAGCCTTGGGGCGCTCTTGTGTTGCTGCCACAAACATGCTGCCATTAAAGAAAACTTGAAGCTCATTAGACTAAAGGTTCCCAGTCTATAAAAAAACAAATGCATCATGCTTTCACTGCACTGACAGCATAACAAGATAATAAAGCATCCACCCAAGGACTACATACAGTTACACAATTATGAAGCTGAGTGCTATAGGAGTGGAAAGCAGACACTGTGCATATTGACGCTGTCCTTACCTGATAGACGTTACTTTTATTGTAGTGCATGTTCAGTATGCGGTAAAGCTCTGTGTCTCGGCCCACTCGCAGCTGACTCTCTCTGCCCAGACGTGGTGCACCTTCCCTGGGTTACACAGACAGACAAAACAATAAATGGAATCACTGTAAAATGCATACTGACAATGCTGACATTTATTTATATTATTTATATTCAACTAGTATTCATTTTGAACAATCCACCTCTATAATATTTTCTAGTGTTGTATTATGTCCAGAAAAAATTAAATTGCTATTGTTTTATTCCTAACAGTCCCCACATTTCAAATTTTGCCAGTTTAAGACATTAAATACACACTTATGTTGTAAAACAAACCCGGTAGCTGTGTGGTACTTAAATTGGTTCAAATAGTAGAACTAGAGGTGGTAATTTCTGTAAATTCAGTGCCAACATGCTAGCTCCTATAAAACCCAGTCCAACAATGTAAGTTTAGCAGCAAATGAGTTTAACATGAACCAGTGCCAGCTCAAACCAACCGGGTGAGGGCCTCGCGGACAGCCTGTCGTGCAAAGCGCTCCATCTGGATGTAGAAGAACTCTCTGAAGTTACTGAACCATTTAATCATCTGGGAGGTCACACAGCGGTTAAACTAGACAGTGGACAGGAAAACAGCAGGACATTTAGAATTACTAATTATATTAGAAAATAACTTTAAAGAGAGCTTGAACCAGCAGCTCAAATAAAGAAAGAAATTGTTTTGGTGCTTCATAACGGAAAATGGTATTAGCTGACATTATCTCTAATTGTGAAACAAAGTGGCACTGTGGTGAAAACACAAACCTTAAGATGTTTTTATTTTATTAATTAATATTATCAGATATTATTATGATAATATCAGAGAGTAATAGATCTTTCTTTGGTTGTAACCTAAACCTTGGATTGTAATTGATTAAATAAAAACACCTTTAGGTTTGTGTTTTCACCACAACGCAACTTTGTTTCACAGTTAGAGATAATGTCAGCTAATATTGGCTGATCACATACACTGGTATCAACAGATATTCAAAAAGAAATTATAGTAAATACTTTTTCCAAAAGGTCACACTTGTATTACACATTGTATTTGAGGGTAATTTTAGGGTTGTGTTTGTAAATATTTTAGAATGTATTTCTAGTTAACATCACACAATAGTAAAGCTTTCTTTTCAACTGTAAAATATCCGTACTGTGGAAACAATCCTTACTGTGGTTAATGCACTGCTTCAACCTCGAGTTATGTCTTTGGAGTGACAGTTTTGGCAATGGGAGGATTGTCCAGCCAAGGAAATAATATACATACAGTTTTAAGTAATATGGCCGGTTAGCTCAGTTGGTTAGAGCGTGGTGCTAATAACGCCAAGGTCTGGCCAAGTTACTTCCATTTTTGAAGGACCATAAACAGATCCTGCCTCGAAAGCAACTTCCAAACTATGTGCATAGCGTGCACTATGAACTCTGAACTACTTGAACATTAAAAGTGTATGCTCCTGTATACTTTCACTTACACTCACACTACATTTCAGAAGGAAATAATGTACATTTTCTTTTTTTCATTAGCTATAGTTAATTGTTACTTTGTAGAAGAAGATTTAAAAAGCATATACTCAATAAATCATATAAAAAACAATTAATTGAAGTAAATTAAACCACTCTGCTGTAAAGTATATTGTTAAACTGTAAAGTTTATTTTTGTCGTGACACTTTAAAGACCAAATTTAAATTACCCTTTTCAATAAAAAAAAAAATCTAATTTCAAAGTTAATGTCACTCATATAAAAACATGAATATAGGCTATAGATATGTATTTATTTTATAACAAACAAACAAACAAAATATCTGCCAAGCTCTATTATAAATGGCTATAGCCGTATACCTCCCCTCTTAACCCTAGCATAGTGAACCAAGCACTGGCTATCTATTACCAACCAGTAAGAGTAAAAGGTAGAACATGACTTTAAATTAAAATCTTGATCCAGCACTGTGATGGGGTACACACACCTTGACATCAGGGAAGTAAGTCTTCAGTGTATTGGAGCTGGGATAGCGTGCGTAGAAGAACATGAGCTTGGCTTTCTTCAGATGGCAGGGAGACAAGCCCTCCTGGGTGTATACATGAGGCCAGTTAAGGAGATACATAGGACCTTTTACACACACACACACACACACACACACACACACACACACACACACACACACACACACATAAACACCTCCCTCATTACTCCCACCTTGCTGACAAAAGGATATTCCCCCAGCTGTCAGGTAGAGCTCCCCGCCGTCCATCCCTCCACCTCCTCTCATCCCTCCGTCTCCCCTCATCCCTCTCTCCCTCTCTCTGCCTCCGTGAGCGTGGCGCGCAAGGGAGGGGTCCAGGTGGCCGAGCAAGGGGAGCGGTGGGAAAGAGGGGTGAGATGAGGGGTGAGACGAGAACTCCAAGAAAGGGTCGGAGTTCAAATAGTCCTTGCGGGACGGGGGGAGGTGGGGGAGCTGAGGGTGGTGAAGAGAGCGAGAGAAGAGCTGCTGCATGGAGTAGTGGAGAAGTGGGAGAGGGAGAGGGGGAGGGGGAGGAGGAGGAGGGGGAGGCGCTGGGAAGGAAGAGGAGGAAGAAGAGGAGGAGGATGAGGATGGGTGGAAGGATGAGGAGGGGTCCTTGGGTTGGGAGGCTGGAGGCAAGAGGGGAGGATGAGAAAGAGGAGGAGGGCGAGGTAGAGAAGGGTGATGAAGGGAGAGGTTGGGGTGAGAGGGATTAAGGTGAGCAGAGAGAGGTGGGCCAAGGAGCGGGTGGGCTTTTCGTATGTCAGATGACCTTTGAACAGCCAATGGCATGGCCATATCTGATGCTTCAGTGCGATGAGGCTGACCAGGAGGCACGGCACTCCCGTTGCTCATTTTTTGGAGCTGCTTCTCTCTTTCTCCATCCTGCGCTCCCGTCTTTTCCTCCTTACCTCTCGTTTTTTCCTCCCCTCTTCTCAACAGTCCCATCCACACTCCCCTCTCCCTCCCACCGTCGTTTCCTGCGTCAGACGGGAGGAAAGAGATGGCAGCAGGAGGAGAGGAAGGAGCGAAATCTGTCATCTCGGTGTAAAGGCGGAGAACTCGATCAATGACTCGTGCCACTGCGCTGCCCAACTCCAGCTTCAGCGCCTGGGCAAACTTCTGCCCTCCTTCCTCGCCCTCGTCTTCTATTCCTCCGTGCCAATCTCCCCTTACTAGTCCTCCACAATCCAACCACAACCCCGCTCCCTCCATCACGCCCTCCAGGTGCAAGCCTCCTTCTCTTCCTCTCTCCATCCTCCCTTCTCTGTCTTTTTGCCTCTCTTCTCTCCGTTTGTGAAAGTTGTCAAAAGGGGAAACAGAAAGAAGGGAGAAAGTCTCCTTTTCCATCTCTCCACCCTCAATGTCCTCTTCATCGTACATCCCTTCTGTAATGTCCACCTCTTCCATCATCCCCATATCTTTTTCTCTTCCATCTCCTCCTCCTCTATTGCTATGCCTCCTTTTCTTCTCCTCTTCTGCCATGTGCTTTTCCCCAAAGGCCCTCCATACTTTCTCCTGCAGGGCCTGCAGTCTCTCTCTTGCCTCCTCCAGCTGTTCTTTCAGCTCCTCCCTCTCTCTTCTCTTACCCTCCCTCCCTCCTTCGCGCCTCCTGCCTCCCTCCTCTGCCTCTCCATCTCTTGGTCGGCTCTCCAGCTTCATCCTCTTCACCTTCAGGACGTCTTGACCCCACTCGGCTGCAAGAGTGGCGTCACTGTGTCTCTTCTTAACCCCCAACAAGCTGTCCTCCCCCTCCGTCGCTCCTTCCTCCCCTTCCATCCCTTGCTCCACCTGCCCATCCCTCTCTGCTCTGTCTTCCTCCAAATTTCTGTCTTCCAGTCCATGTCTGTGTGAGCTCAGGTTTGTGTTGAGTTGGCCACCAATCCTCCTGGGGGCTCCACCCGGCTGGAGGAGGTGGTGAATGAGGGGGAAGCCAGGGGGTCTAAAGGCAGGAGGAGGGCGACCTGCACTTGGCTGAGGATGAGCTCCAGGGAGATCTGTAGAGCCGTGAGTGGGAGCAAATGCGTGTATCTGGGGAGCAGATTCATCGAAAAGATCTGTGGGGGAATCCATCACTGGGGAGAGAAACAGGATTACTGTTGTTGTTGATGTTTTTGTTGTTTTGTATGAGAAGAGGGTGGAACAGAGAGGAAGTAGGGTTTTGTCCACAAAATCAAATATTTACCAATACATTGATTTAGCCGGTTCAATACAGTGGACATGAATTAATTTTTTTTGTGGTACTCCAAGCTTAAATTTACATTTTAAAAAATGGCAGTGGTGATGTGTAGCAAACATACCCTGTTGCTCTGGATAATCCATAGAACTGTGAACATTTTTTTCTGGAAGCACTCTACACAGAAGAAATAGTGCTCATGAAAGCTGTCGATAATGTGTTCTGGCAGCAGAAAAGGAAGAAGAGAGTTGCTGCTTTCGATTTTTTTTCAATGACATTTCAATTTCAATGCTGGGAGCACTAAAAATGAAATTCCATTCACCTCCACTCTATTGGAGTGAAAGAAAGAAATCTCCGAGTTGGATATCTCAAATTCGAAGGGAAAAAATTTAAACAAAAAGTATCTTCTGGATACAACAAAAGAATGAGAAAATATGTCTCTTTTGAATCAAAGTGAACTGATCATTGAAGTGCACTTAAGGGCCATGTTATCCATCACCAAATAATGTTTCTGTATGGCACTCGTGACTGCACCATGTTGTCAGATGAATAAATGCACTTCATGATGTGACTCACACAACTTTTGCTCACCTGGACAGCAAAACAGGTCACCGATCTATCACAGGACACAGCCACTTCCACTCGAATAGTAATAACAACGAGCTGCAATGTCCTTGCATAGAGCTGCAAAATATAAGCACATATTGTAAGGTTAGTTAAGCACCAGAGAAGATGAATTCCATTTCGAAGGAGGAAACAACAGACTGCAGAACTGACCAAAAAACCCAGGTCAAAAGACTGTGGGCCAGGCTACGTGCTGGTGTTGCAATAGGTTAACATCTGGCTCATGATCTCTGTCCCGTATCATCCACACTATCTTTCCTGTTTCTCTCAACTGTGTGCTGCCGAAGAAAGTACAAACATCATAAAAATACAACTGACAAAATGGAGGGAGAGGACGTGAATCTTGGCATGGAGCAAAATAACAAAACGGTGGTAAAATATAACTGGGCATTTTTTTTGCTGGAAAATATGTTTCATAGCTGGAAAATATGGGTAATTTTTTTATTAATTCTGCATGACCTCCCTATAATACCTGGAAACGCTTGTAAAACTGAGAAGAGCGAGCACTTGGCTTATGAATAACAGTACATCTCACTATATAATCAAGATCAAAAACACACATCCCCGTGCTTTTTTCTTTCCAGTTTATGACCTCCTCTCCCTCCCGACACCCCTTTCCCCCTTTTTCCTTCCTCTCTATTCCGCTCTCATCCTCTTTTCCTCTCCTCTCTCTGTTATCAGTTCAGGCAGCTTGTTAAGCACTGTTTGATCAGAGTGTTTACCGTCAAACACACACACACACACACACACACACACACACACATTCACACAAAAGCGAAAGAGGCTTGAGAGAGGGCTAACAATGGTCAATGGTCCTTGGGGAGTGAAATGGAGTGAGTAGCATGTATGTATGTGTCTATGTGTGTGTGCATATGCGAGAATGTGTGTGAACAGTCGTCCTACTTAGCTTTGATAACACCTCTAATCCACTTCAGATGGATACACTACCACTCACCGAACAGAAAGATGGATGGATGATAAATGGACAGATGTAGGGACAGACTAAAAGAGGTGCAGTAGGTGCACAAAAATACAGAAAATTTGAAAATACACAGCATTTGAAATTTTAGGCCGATTGAGTTACTTGATAGTCAATGGTCAGAATTAAAAATGATTACATAGATAGATAGATAGATAGATAGATAGATAGATAGAAAGATAGACCAGTGCATAGGTCCCCTGGTGCAACATGAAGAGAATAATCCACCTATAAATAGCTAAATATCAATTATTCAAATGCCCTGGCTTCTCTACTATAATACAGCCCAGATGGCAAACCAGCCAATGCGCTTATATCAGGGACAGATTAGCTTTTCAAAGCCAGCGGAAAGCTGCACAAAATATGAACACTGAGCAATGAAAATGAAAGCTATTAACCACCAGATTAGATTTAAGAATGGTACTCTTGGACTGCTGTAGCTGTCACTGGCAAAACTGACAAGAGAGGAAACACACACTGAACAAAGCACACACAACTCACTGGTATTAGATGATGTATGTCAGTAAAATATATTTGGACATTTTAATCTGAGTGTGTCAATATAATTTGCTTACATTACCTTAAAAACAAAAATCACACAGGCCAACAGTGTACCTCTCTATGCCTCAAATATTTGGCTTACAGGCCTATTTGCATACAAACAGTTGCCATTTATATTTAAGTAAGCTCTGTGCTCATCTAAAATACTATACAGTATTTCCTTCCTTTTAATTTAGAAGTAACATTACTTGGATCAGTTATTTGTTTTTATCATACCTACACAGGTTATCTATGTATAGTTTTATTTGAAATAGTTTTTTTATTTAACTTTTCAGATCTGCTGCCTATACAACGTTTCATTTACATATCTATGCCGGTAGAAATAACGTTACTTTGAATAATTGATATCTTGTTTGAAGCTTATGTTTGAAGCCTCCGCGTGGAAACATCTGCCGGTTCTGCCACGCGAGAGGAATCCGCTTTGGCCATTCTGACGCACGAGCTGTCAGTCAGTTTGTGTGTTGTATGCGCGCGCGCCCGCGGTGCGTCCTGTGACTAATTGGCAACGGTGGACTAATGTCGCAGTATGAAAGAAAAAATAAACACACAGAGAGAGGCCAGCAGAGCAGACACTGACCCGCGCATAGCTCATTAAACGCGGAGGACATTTCAAACATTATGCTGTGTTAGAAGTTTAAAAATGAACTCACTCTCAGTCACAGACAAGAGCTCCAGCGGTGTCCGCTCCCCGAAGCTTTCCACTCCAGTTGCCGTTCCTGTGTGCTCTGCCTCGGTCGACTGTGTTCAGCTGGCACCGGGCGGGCCTCGGACATCGGTGCGGGCAGATGGGAACCAGCCAGCAGCGGGTCTCCGGCTATTTCCTGTTCCTCTTTATTTGTCCTTTGTTCCGTAACTCTCTCAGTTTTACTCTCACTCAACAACCGCCTCCTCTTTACTCTAGTTGTGTCACTGTGCAGGTTTTTTTCCTCCCTCGCCAATCCATCTATCTCTGGCTGGCATCATCCTCACGCGCTGCTCCCGGTGTGGAGTGGCGCGCGGTGGGCGGGCGGGCTCGAGAGCTGGCCACTTGACGGTCCGGTCCCTCCCATGTTGGCATGACCCCCAGTACGTGCGCACACACACACACACACACACACACACACACACACACACACACACAGATGCTGGTTTAAATAGTCAGAAGTAATGCTACCTGATTTCAAATGAATGCAACTACCTTTCTGATAATTCATGATCGCAACAGTTTGTTGCAGTTCTCCATACATATGTTACTTAGCCTACATGGGAAGAAGACAAAGATTGAAAAATCTGATTCCACATTACAAGAGTGGAGTCACGGGCTTTTAGCAGCATATCTACCTGACGTAAAGGTTATATTCACTGTTGGAAGTCAGGTGGTCATTCGCTAACAGTTTTATCTCACCACAGGAATCTTCTTTGAAACTGAGAATTAGAGTAAACCTAATCCAACCGAAGGTGTAAAAGATTATATTGTAGCCTATATGATCTGCCACCGCATTCAAACATAGCTTTTGAAGACCACAACCCAACTAAAATGACACATAATTAACACTCTGTAGATAAAAACGGCTCATACTAAGGTAACAAAAACAATTCTTGTTTTCAGGTAATTACACACTAATGTAAACATACCTATGAAGATTATATTGCATTTCTGCCAATAGATCCTCCTAAATGTTACACATTGGACCTTTAAATATAGTCTGTGCAGTAGTATAGTAGTAGCATGTGTATAAAGGTTTGTTATTGAAATACAACCTGAATGTTGGAATAGCCCCTTTGATGACTGCAATATGAAGGTAAGTACACTGTGAAGCAGTAGAGGAAAAATACAGTTCATCACAGCCTTTCATGTACACCATTTCATTTCAATCCAATGATATACCTCAGCCTTGCTGCTTTAATCACACAGAAATGTTTGGTAGATGTTTGACCTTGAGCAGCACTTTGTTACCTGTTGCTGGGAATGTTCCCCATCTAAACCAAACTGTTCACAGGGTCTCACCGTGAGACCAGGGCCAGTTTCTTGCCCTCAGTGTATTCTGATCCCCTTGTTATCTCTTTTTGAGGGTAAATTGTTTTTTCATCCATCCAATGCATCACCTGAATAACCTTCTCCTTCCCAATTCACTCCCTCTCTCCCTTTCTCTCTCATCTCCATCTTTCTCTGCTTCTGATTAAAAACGGTTAGGCATGACTGAAAGGTCGCAGTTGTTATGGAAACGAGGCTGGTAACAAAAGCTGGACACACGGGTACGGGGGAGAGAGGGGGGGGGTGAAGAGAAAAAGAGGGAGATGTGTCTGAATAAACATAAACATGCAGCGAGGAGGAGAGGGCAGGAAAGAGAGAAAGTGAGAGAGGCCTGAATAAATAAAAACATATGCAGAGGGAGGAGGGCGAGAGACAGCGAGGTCATGAAATGATGGCTCCATCTGCAATAATAAATAACAAAAGATAATACTGGGTTTTTGTCATTCTAGGAAGGCGGTCGAGGCACAAAGGTGTGTGTGTGTGTGTGTGTGTGTGTGTGTGTGTGTGTGAGTGTGTGTATGTATTTGGACAGAGTGGCAGAGTGGGAGAATGCAATTGATAGATAATACATGGATCTGCTGCACAAGCTAGAGAATACTAAAAAGCACAAATTGTTCACAGAGAAGCCTACCAAAAAGCCTAAAATTGTGCGTGAGTGTGTGTGTGTGTGTGTGTGTGTGTGTGTGTGTGTGTGTGTGTGTGTGTGTGTGTGTGTGTGTGTGTGTGTGTGTGTGAGTGCGGGAACGTCATCTCTCTGAGGACTCATATTATGTTAACCACTTAGACCAACATCAAACACTCTCTCTCACTCACACACACACACACTTCAGTGCAAGCATGAAGGTGCCAGCCATATAAATAGGATGTCCCAGAGCGAGAGATATAAAGAGAAAAGGACTGACTGAGAGACAGAGAGAGGGAGAGAAAGAGATTATAAATTCAAAGCGGAGACAGAAAGGGGTGAGAGAAAAAGGGATGGTGGGGGGAAAAGAAGAGTGAAAAACTGAGAGAAACAGAGAGGGCAAAAGCAGGAGGGTGTGAGGACAGATAGATATGAAAGGATCAATAGATGGCATAAAGTGTATGTTCATTGATTTACTTACAGGGAGAGAGTGATGGCGAGAGAACGAGGGGATGGGGGGAGGAGATGGGGAAGAGAGGATAGCAAAAGCAGAGGGGGGAGGGGGGGAGGGAGAGAGACAGCCATAATAGAGAGGAAACAACAAAAAAGTCAGAACTATAAAGTGAGGGAGTGTGCGAGGTATTAACACCTAATTAAAGCTGCATCAATCAATATTTTTATGTTAACAATGGGTCAAATGTAATGTGAATGGGGTCACTCATAATGACGAACCCACAGAGAACTATCTCCAGCTCGGCAGTTCCCCTCAGCTCTAAAGCCTTTGAGCCTCTTTTAGCTCACCATTTTGTGTTTTTCACCCTGCAAACTCCACTCTCATTCCCAAACGCAGCAGGTGGCCTTCAGCATAAAAAATATCGAATATAACCCACTGTACTACTCGCCCAGCACCAAACAGCTGGCAGACAAAGTTAGCGACTAGCTGGTGAACACATTGTTGAATTTATCAGCTAAAGACACAGATATTTCCCACAGGAGAGTTAATATTGGACCTACATTTGTCATTTGGCCAGTCCAGATGAATGCTAATGTGCTGCTTTGTCTGCTGGATGTGTAAATAAGCTTGCTAACACATTAGCCATAAAAACATTACAAGGTGATAATATGTAAATGATTTTGTGTTATAGCTTGTTTTGTTGTCCCCATACTGTCTTTATGTTCCACTTTGGACCAACTTTTGGATTTGAGTTTTCCTCCACCATCTTTAGAGATCCCTCCTGAATTCCATTATTACTTGATGAAGTTCTTGGATTAAGTTTCTGTGTAATTACTGTCATTTTCAAAGATTTTGTGTAGGGCGTGATTGTTTCAGGCCAAATGAAACACAAATGAAAGAATTGTTTGCTCTTCCACTTTGCAAAAGCAAGCAAAACAGACCCAAAAGAGACACATTTTTAAAAGGAATTGAAGCAGCAGAGGCAGAGATCCCTTGACTTTAAGTCCCTAGTCAATGCCCAAAAATACTGGATTCTACATTTCTTTCTGTATAAAATGTGTGTAGTACTCCTTGTGACAAGTACACTATATTTCCAACAGTACTTTTAAAATTGGTGTATTTGTCCTTTAATTTTTAAACAGTAGGTGATGATTTACTTTCTGTGATACTCACCTAACAATAAGGCCCTGAGTTAAAGCAAAACAGACACTGAGAGACAGATAACATATGTCAAGACTGACAGTAACAAAGAGAGAGAGAGAGAGAGAGAGACAGGTTGGAACGAAGCGTGAGGGTGAGACAGAGAGACAGACAGGCAGACAAACAGACAGCATGAGAATGAGTGTGTTTATGTGTGTTTGAGAGAGACGGTAGTGCGAGAGAGAGACAGAAGTGTACTCAAATAGCTCAGGGCAAGGTGACAGAGAGAAACGAATGGACAGAGAGGGATAACAAGCTCATAGAGTGGGGATTGTGTGTGTGTGTTAGAGAATGAGAGAAAAAGGAAGAGACAGAGGGCGGAAGGGGAGAGGGATAGAGGAAGTTGAGGGAACAAAAACAAAAACAGAGTGAGAGTGTGTGTGTGTGTGTGTGTGTGTGTGTGTGTGTGTGTGTGTGTATGGACAGCCGAAGGTGTCAGAGTGTGCTGTTTGGCTTAATGATGACCCACTGGGCATGTAGGTCATAACGGTTTGTGTCTCAAAGCCATGACTGTATGCCTGCGTGCACCCATTAACATGAGTGTGTGTGAGCGTGTCTGTATGTGTGAAAATAGAAACTCACTAGACACACACATGTAAAGTGGGTCTCTCAGCGTTGCGCTTAAGAGTGTGTTTGGTCAGAGGTTGGAGAAGCAGTTTTTCTAGCGGGTGGGACTCAAAAGATACTTACACACACACACTCCCTCGTGTGCACCCACACATCAGCTGCAAATCCAGTTTTTGGCATACACACTCACACACCAACAGCTGCCCTTCATGTCATACATGCACATGTAATGCACCATGTATGGTACTAAATTATGCACAAACACACACACACACACACACACACTTCTTTCTTTTGATCTCTCATGATAACACACACACATTCTCTCTCTTACACACACACACACACACACACACACACACACACACACACACGGGGGAAGCTATTATGCTCTCAGGCTGGAGTGTTTTGATGGTATAATTGCAGTGACCAGTGAGGAGAAAGAGACAGAGGGAGGGATGGAACGAGGGATGGGGATGGAGGGAGAGAAAAAGAGGAGAGTGCTGACACTCTCAGCATGCTAATGTTGCGAGGCTCTATCCCCCCCCACCCCCCTCTGATTTCATCCCTCCCTCCATCCATCTCTTTGTCTCTCCATCTTCCTCTCTATCTCACATCCTCTGCATTTCACAGGTGCAGCACTAGAAAGAGGGAGAGATGGGCAGAAAGGTAGAGAGGTGGAGAGATGAGAGGAAAAGAGGGATATATAACAGGATGGAGCAATGTTATCTCTTGCTTTCTCTGCCATCCCTCCATCCTCTTCAAGCTCCCCACAATGCTCAAAACAAAGGATGCAAAAAAAGAGAGAGAGATACGGGGGGATGAAAATAGAGGAAGAGGGAGGGTCAGTTTTTCCATCCCTTTAACAATGGAGGGATGATCTCTGCTTATCCTCTAATCACATCCCTCCTTTTTTTCCTCTCCTCCGTCCTCTCTCTGTTATCTCTCGCTCCCCACAACCCCTCGTTTTTCTCATCTGGTGGGAGAAAGGGTAGCCTTCTCCTCTCGCCGGCCTCCCTTTTTTTGTCGCCTCTCCATCTGTTTGTCCTTCCAGTCCTCCCTCCATCCCTCTCTCCTCTCCAGAGAAGGGATTCTGCTGTATGGCTCCTTTCCCCCTCTTTTGCATCCCACTTCCTCCTCTTTTTTTTTCTCTCAATCCACCCCTCGTCTTTTGTCGAAAATACCAAAACTTAACCTTAAAAAGGAGGATGGACTGAGTCATTTGACTAAAACTCCTGCTAAAGAAACAATTCTGTTCTCCTAGTAGGTGAATTGTTAATTAGATGCATGAAATACATGTTCATTGGCACAATTTAATGTATTATCAGGAATAATGCTTTCATGTAATTATATTCAGTGTTATCAGTCAAAAAATGCAATCTATTACAGTTCTAATGCATCCTGTAACTATTAACCAGGTACAGCATTAGGCATGGATGGAGGAAACATACCTTGTTACAGGGCATTATGGGAAGTGAAGTAGCTTTCTTTCCGCACTTGCTACAGTACACACAGTACATTTAACATGAGAAGAAAAACTGAATTAGAACATCCACTGTGCAAATTCTAGCAGTTTAGTAAGTACTATGCTAAACTGCTGCTTTGCTGCTCCTAATTGCTCAGCTGAGAAAAACCAATATGAGATTTAGCTGATTTATAGGTGATGAACACCGGGAATGAAGAGTTTTTGCACTAGGGGATGTGCAATTGATTTGATCTAATAGCTAACAGCACCTCTCAGAGGGACTGCCTTGCTACTGCAAACCTTCAAACATGGAAGAATTATTTAATTCTTTTGAGCAGATATTGTGTACTTACTAGCATTATTGGACAGACCACTCATTTAAAAATACTAGACTACATGAGTAAACATCATCACAGCAGGCTGAATAGGTGTAGTTTCACATCAGTTGTTTTTGAAGCTGAGGGCTGTCAAACACCTGAAATTGGACGTTTTAGCCCCTTACCTGCAACTCCTGTGCAATACGGCATGTTACTATTTGTCATCCAGTCAAATCCTGTGCATTTATTGTAGATGTTGACTTAGTGATTCAGAGTTTTGATTAATGAGGTTAGACCAACCAAAATATCCTGGCCTTGTGACCTTGTTATTTTGACCATCTGATTATGTAATCCAACAGCTGCCGTTAGCTGAGTTTCACCAACTCTTCTAAACTTTGAACCAAGGAAACAGATATCTTATTGACTTAAATTAAAATCATATTTATTAACAAAAACATTGTTTGTGCAAATTGCAAAATTACTGATATACATATTCATTACTGTATTTAGCAAGAAAACATTGTAAAATGAAGGTAATAATTGAACAAGATATTTATCCATTAATCAGTTATGTTTACGGTTACTTCCAGTTTCCATATATTGTAATGTTGTGAATCTGATTTTTCACTAAACAAAGGCAGCTAAAGGAACAGTCTGCTGTGTAGTGTGTACCTTAGCAGTGTGTGTCTACAGTATGTGTGTGTGCTGGGTTAGTTTTGCACCTGAATGAGCTCTGAAAGTTGTGGTCCAAATGAGTGTGGGTTCTCACTCACTGTGTGTGTGTGTGTGTGTGTGTGTGTGTGTGTGTGTACGCAACATACTGCATCATAACTGTGCATCTGTGTAAGTGTGCTGATGAGTATCATTATCGAAAAAGTGTGTGTGTGTGTGTCTGCACGTATGTGACATGTATGTATGTCACAACCCTGAGCTTTGTTGTCTTTGATCTGTCTTCGTGTGTGTGAACAGTGAATAGAAACACGTGTGCATCTAAGGGTCTTGCGTACTTGTGTGTGTAGGTGTGTGAGTGTGTGTGGGCGAGGAGTGCATGTCGACCAGCATCTCAGTGTGCTTCAGATACTGGGCCGTCCTTCTCATTACAGACTCCCTGCGTATCGGATCTGGGTCTCCTGGACAGACAGACACATAGACAGGAAGAAAGAGGTGATTATGGTAGGCTTCCTACCTTCAGAGGCTGGTGAAATGAGAGTATTATCTGCACATGATGTCATGTCAACAATCAAAATGGGTTTCAGAAAGCACATTTGAGTTGAAAAAGTTCCTTGGCAGCGGTGGGATTCGAACCCACGCCCCCAAAGAGACTGGAGCCTTAATCCAGCGCCTTAGACCGCTCGGCCACGCTACCTCTTGACAGTACACCAATCACTGTTACAAAAATTGTGGGGGAGGGGCAGGTCAACGTTAACCCAGCCAAGAATAGATCTGAACTGAAAAGAAAAGAGAGTGGGAAGGCACACAGCAACCACATATAACTCATTAGAATGTTATCATGGCTAGCATAGTAGCAGATGACACACTTTTTTTTGTTAGTTTAAGTCCACATAAGATGGTTCAGCGTGTACTGTATCTTGGGGCAATAAAATATTAGAGCAACATTATGCCAGTATTTTACTTTAATAATAGGATGAATGGTGCCTCTGTAATTCCCACTCTGCTCCCCGTCTCCCTGTTCTTGCACTATGTAACTTTGGTGTCCGGTCACACACCACCACCTATGTCACTGTTTTTGGTGAAACTATATCATATTCCTCCGGCTGCTACATGGCGGTCTGTGATTTACAGAGCTTCCTGATGGACAGACAGCTTCACTAGCTGCTACAGTAAGTTAACCGTTAACTGCTCCTAAATGCAGCTGCCAGTGGCTAGTTAGCATAGTTTGGGAGTTTGGGTGTATTTATACAGCTAGCACAAGAGCATAAGACCGCCAAGAGGAAAAGGTTTTTCAGAACCGGAGCCAGGTGAGCAGGCAATGGAACTGGGCTAAGCAGCCTCTACGAACATCACAGCAGAAGTTAAGAGACCGAAGAGGACAGTGATGGAGGAAGCTAAGATGAGAAAAGGAGAGTGACCGACCAAGAGGATTTACAAAAGGAAATCTCAGATTGGGTTTTAGTTGGCGAGAGTTTCGTGAAATAAAAGGCTACAGACAGACAGACAGCGAGCTGGCTGACTCCAGAAATACATAAATGAGCTAACTTGCTGCAGCATTCATTAAGATTCCGAGAAAAAGCCCAGTTGACTTTTTTCCTTTCCTTTTTTGACAGTTTACGATGTAGTTCCTCAGTAAGACTCCTCTAGGTCTTAAACTGAAAATATCTTTGGCAGCGGTGGGATTCGAACCCACGCCTCCGAAGAGACTGGAGCCTTAATCCAGCGCCTTGGACCGCTCGGCCACGCTACCGTTAATAGGTAAGGAGACAACAGTAGTGGTATAATTAATAACTCACCCATTAGCGATTTAACAGGTAAATTTAGAGCAGCACACACTTTACCTTTACTAAAACAGGAGAGTAAATACTGGAACAAAAAAGCAGTGTTGATTTTACGATGAGGTCACACGCAGCCACACATGCTCTTCTGTGCATTGCCCATTTGCCTGTGTGTGCACGTGTGTATCAGCTGTATACAATGCATTTATCAGAGTGATGGCGTGTGAGCAGAAACCCGGAACATGTAGTGCACAGTAAATATGGAAAGCAAGATATTATAGTTAAATGCACAATATAGTATGAGTGGATGCACATGGAGCACGGTCACGCACTTTGCAATTTCTGCAACTGAGCGCATGGTCTGTCACTATAGCAACACAGCTGGCTCATGCTTCATACAGAAATGAACATGGCACAGTGTATTCAGGTAAAGTGCCAGATTGAATAGATTGCACCTCTGCAGATCTTTTATTTACCACCCAATTTACCTTTTTCCTTTTTGTTACCATGTGTTTCTTTGACCAATATTTTGGAAACATTCATTGCTGGACTGTTGCTGAACTGAATACAACACATTTTTTCTCAGTCCCCTCATGCATCCTCTCTCACCCTGTACTCCAGTGATCAGTATATCCACTGCCGTCCTGTATCCACGAATGGCACAACTAAATTCTCCCTCCTTCTCCCTTTCCATTGCAGCTGTTAGCTCAGTGGCAGCTTGGTTCAAGTAACCTGCGTCACCTCCATCCAGACTCGATGGTGGCAGCGAGAACAATTCTGAGTGATCAGTGGAGGTGTTGGATCCTTCTGAAATAGAGAAAGAAAGCAAAAGAAAAAGATTTACTGGTAGAAAAATGATGACAACAAAGTTATTGTCTGTAAGATTTTCTACTACAATATTTCATCGACATTTTGCCTTGTACCACAGATAATCTTGAACAAACAACATGTTCAACATCCTTTTTCTACAGTTGAAGATCAAACTCCTCAGAGAGCACGCTTGAGCTGGAAAACATCCATGGCAGCGGTGGGATTCGAACCCACGCCCCCGAAGAGACTGGAGCCTTAATCCAGCGCCTTAGACCGCTCGGCCACGCTACCCACGCAAATTGCACATATCGCTATCGGACATCTTATTGGGAAGGACAGATCACCTTTAGACTACCCAGAAGAAAGGACTAACACTTGCTGGTCTGTAAAGCTCCTTTAGATCACTTAACTTCATTTGGTCCAATCAGCAAGTTGTCAGCAGTTGATGAAAACATCCTTTTTAGAACAATGTACATACTACAGAGCTATTTCATTTGTTATGCATTTTCCTTACTATTTTAAATGCTTGTTATTTACCACGTAACTCCATTATTGAACGAGCCCAACAAAAGGACCTCAGTTCAGAGCAAATTATATGTTGTTTTATTTCCTGACAGTCATATTGTATTTCACAGCCTGGTGTCATGATGCACAAGTGTCTGCTCTACATAAATACAAAACACCACTCAGCCTATTTTCACAAACTGGAACCAGAGCAGTATGAGTGAAGGAGGTACAATGAGGAAGCCTCGACACCATCCATGGGGAATTATTACTTCAAATTAAAAATAAATTAGAAGTAAAAAAAACAGAATCTGCACAAAACGCGAACCTTTTGACAAATTCAGCAAAGACTGAAAAAACAGGCTGTAGTTAGATTAAGATAGTGGTATTATTTTATATGCATACACATTTATTTTCACCTTGTTTACAGCAGGGATCAAAGACAGCCAAGTCATTATCAGACAGTGGAGGTGGACACTCCTCTTTCGGAGATGGGACTTGCTCTTCTGCCACGGAGTCAAACAGTGAATCAAATTCTTCTTGGGACTCTTGTGATTGGTGGTTTCTGGATGGGGACGGGTAAGGAGACGGGACTGGAGGTGGAAACATGGTCCAAAAGGTAAAAACAAGATTAATAACGAAAGAAAAGAGAAGTAGAGACCCATGTAGATGTTTTTCCCTGTCGTACCTCTGTCATCCAGCTCTGTATCGCTAAGCTCCTCTCGTTCTTCTCCTTCTTCTCTCGGAGAGCCTCCCATCTCGCTGTAAGCCTCAGCCGCCACCTCCGGTTCTCCCACTTCTAAGCCTACGTTGGTGCCCAGGTCTTGGGGTAAGGTGGGAGCCTCCCTCCCCTCCTCCTCCTCTGCAGGTTCACAGTCTGAGGCCCTCCGCTTGGGGAGGGGGATGAGAGGGGGAGGCAGAGGCCCGGCAGAGGACAGAGGGGTGAGATCTAGAGGCCTCATGACCTCACCACCCTGAGGGGAGGGAGGGAGAAAGAGAGGAAGCCGTGGTAGATGTAGGGAAGGAGAAAGGTAGGATGAAGGAGAGCAGAGTGCAGTAACATCGTTGTTTTTTTGTGCTGTTTCATATCTGTTTGACTGTTATATGTGTACATGTATGTGTGTCTGTGAGTGTGTCTTACTCTGAAGAAGTCCTTGAGCTGTGGGCTATTGTAGAGTGCAGGTATGCTGGTAGTAAAGAGAAGCATGGCCTCTGTAGCCTTCCTCCTCTCTTCAATTACAGCCTCATCAAACCTCCCTGAAACAGAGACAGACAATAACATAAGCAATATAATAATGACAATTTGTCTTTTGTCAAATCATTTTCAGGCTGTAGTTTGCAGTGTTGTGAAGCAAATATCCCATTAATTCAGCATAAGTGAAGGTTTGGAGCCGCTGTAACTCTTTTTTTGTCTTTGTTCCCTTAACCAACAAGGAAACTCACTAAAAAATGGTGATTGTCTCAACTGACTCGACTGTGTTGCTGCCTTTGCTTTTGTGAATCTGTAACCGCTGGAAAGTAACGTAATCAGCCGAGAGGAAATGTCACAATAGTTGTGACAAAATGCTAAAAGCTGGAACAATTACATCCTCTCCAGAAAGCTTAAACCCGACTGCTGTGTTGAATTTCCACCGTTATTTATCTAGTCCCTGCGGCACCCTAAACAACTCAGTTAGCCAGTGATCTTAGCACTTGTTGAACATGCTGGAATTGGTTGTATCTACAGTGTATCGCAATTTCCCCCCCATTATACCAAAGACTTGTGCCCGAGGAAAAGGTGGAAACTCCTCCTGTCTTCTGAACAGGTTCTTGTGTGTGTAGGCCAACTCCCCATGGAGCTTCTTTAGCTCTGAGAACCTCCTCCACACGACCACCTCCTTCACATCTTCAGGATGACGCTTGGACACAAACTACAAACCACAGAGGAGAAAAGACAGGTTGTTTCACTTGCGGCATGTTTTACACTAAGTGTCAGACCAGCTTTTTGGCACCTTTGCACATATCAAAGGACAGTCTGTTGAAATAATGGGTGATAGTTTGTTTCGAAACAGATTTACAGGACAGAGAGGTAAGAGAAGCAGCTCAGCGTACAGTTTTTTATCTTCAGAGAATGGTTCAAACATTTGAAGGCTTAGGTCTATGAAGATATGATCCACTCTTGTATGCATGCCTGTCTAGACCACGGGGTCTGAGTGTGGTCATGGGGGTGCTGGAGCTCATGAAATGGATCACAAGTTCAGTCTGCGTCCCTTGAGTGCTCACCGTGGGCCGCTGTCTCACATAAAAGGCCCATTGTGTATGTATCTATGTGTCTGAGCTAGTTGCAGGGCCTTTGTGTTTTTATGACTAGTGCTGAAGTGACTTCATTGTGTTATAAACAAATAACAATACAAAGTCACTCACTTTAGATTGATGTAACTGACCAAAGAGTACAACTGAACAACGTACGACACAATGTGCGTGTTACGTACTTTAACATACATATAACATATTTAACATTGAGGCAGACCGTGAGTAAATGAGCTTAACAGAGAGTTAATAAACACAATAACACCACAGGTATTAGAGATAAAGAGTGTAAACCAACCCTCGCAGTCACTTTGTACTCGGTGTGTCCCTTCTCGTGTGTGCGTGGGTCTGAAACGGTAAAAAAACGGTAATATTCATCTTTGGGTTTTCGTGACATGTCCGGTGTCGGTAGAAAAAACGTGTGTCAGCGGCACAAAGCAGAGCTGTCAGAGCTGTAGTAGCTATGTTGTGATTTTCCCTCTGTCCCTCCTCTCCGCTCACTTCCGGGTTGGTGACGTGTGCCAATGCGTGATTACGTATGGATAGATGCGTCACGTTCGACGTCAAATTATTCAATTTTCTCAATTTGCGAGACATTTCTGTCTTTATTTAAATTTAATTCTTATTAGTAGGAGTAGCATTATATTTGTATGTCTCTCTATATTTTCTGTGTTGTCTGATGTATTTAGGAACACTATTTTGTAACATAATTAGCCTACTTTATTACTTTATTGTATTCTTATGCACACATAAAGCCTTACCTATTTTTAACCACACACACCACTCGCAACTTCTTTAACCCACTTACCCATTTTCTTTTCCCTACTGGAATATATCACCAACACTGATATCTTTTTCCTGATCTCAGCATTAAAGACAGTGGTATAGACATAGGGGTGCAAACAGCACAACAGCTGCAGTGGATCAATATGCCAGACTTTGTGTTTTTGCAGTTCAAATGTTATTGAAATTAGGATGGTCTCTTTGCAAAGTATAGAATCAGTCAGTTATGTCACATATACGGATAAATCAAGACAATAGGGCTTCACATTACATTTACATTAGTTTGTACACTGCTGTTGCAATAAACAAAGAGATGTAAGAACCTAATATAAATATCTTAAAAATAGACACATAAAGCTTTAATTCCAAGTGCTTTTAAAATGCCACATGAATTAGAAGGTACGTATGTCAGATTTTGTATTGAAATAAAATGTATGTAAATTAATTACCTCCTGAATTAACATTAAAAGCCATTTGTAGGCTATAAGAACAGTGGTTAATTAACATCCAAGTTAAAGTGATAAAAATTGGTAAAATGTATCATAATATGTGTAATCATCAGTGTTGTCTCTTTTTTGTATCATTGTAAAGACCATTGGAATACTCCAGGGGGCGCTAAAGGTTTAGGTAACGTACCCAGTGAAGCCCACTAAAGTAGAAAAGGGACTTTACAGTAAATAAAAACTGTGATATAATTTTTTGATTGTTTGATGATACCTTTCTGATACAACCAGTGGAAATTAACTTGCATGTCTGTGTCAAATATAAAAAAAAAGAAATAAAAAATAAACATATGAAGGTCTAGGCCTTACCCTGTTTGAGACAATACAACAAAGAGAACAACAACAGACTTAACTGTAATGCTGAGGAAATTCCAGCTGTGCATCCATATTATACAACAAAAATGAGCAACCTCTTTCCTTAGATGTTATTTCCCAGCTCCTGAGAAGTCACAGGACCTTACACTATCATTTTACTTTATTTAATTTACTTGTTTGCAGACTCACAAAGGCACAGAAAGGATCAAACTACTCAGAAGATACTCAAAGCTGCTTTTTTTCAGAAGATACTCGAATATGTCTTTTATATTATGTAGACAAAACCTTCTCAAGGCCAAGAGAGTGTGGGTTTAACAGACTGTAGCTCAAAGGTCAGTGTTTTTATGGTAATTGTCAGTTAAACTGAAGGGAAATTGTGTAGCAGACACAAATGAGGTAAATATTTAATTTAAGACAAACTGTTTTGGCTGGTTTTCAAAAAATGACAAAGTCAAACAGGATGTGTTAAGTCTACACTAGTAATCTGTATTTAGGATTGTTTTCTATACTTTCATACAGTGGTTGTATGCATGCAGCATAGATACACCATATATCTGTCTGCTTAGGCATATGCGGACAAGGAGAGGTCATACTGTACAAAATAGCAGAGGATGGTTTCGATCCATCGACCTCTGGGTTATGGGCCCAGCACGCTTCCGCTGCGCCACTCTGCTGCACTTAAAGGGGAGGGGAGAAAAAGAGCACTACATGTGTGGGCTGTTTGTAATTCTTCTCACAGAGATGAATATTCTTACATAATGTTAACAGAGCCGTTGTTTGCTCCTGGCAGAGAGAGGTGGTGGTAGGGAGAGAGAGAGAGAAAGGGGCTTAGAGAGGGGAACACATTTCAGAGAGAGAAAAGGAGAGCGAGAGAAAAAATGCTGAAGCAGTAGAGCAGGCTGATGGATGGACATAGCTGATGAATGCAGATGGCTGTGGACTGAGAAAGATCATTACTGTGTGCCTAATCTATCACTTTACTATGATAAAATCTCAACTTTACTATGATAAAATCTCAAAAATATTTATCAATTTGTCATGAAACTTGTGGGAAATCTAAAGGTTTGATGTTTTTCTGTGATGAATGTACTAATGTGTACTTTGTCCATATTAGCTCTCCATTCATGCCGGTAAAGAGTTAGAGAGGGAGGCTTTCCACAGTGAACAGTCTCGCCTTTGTCTGTGAGAGAAAAGTAGGCCACACATTCTCATCTACAGAAAAAGAAGGGAACAAAGGCAGAGAAAAACAGGAAGGAATATATTACAGACAAACGGAAGAGGAGAGATTTAAAGTAGAAAAGTTGTTCAAATGTACACTTAAGGCCTGGAGTGTCTGTGAATTTGGATGTCACTGCTGTACTCAGTGGTTCAATGTACACCTACAATATACAGCAGTGCTATCAGTGGAACAGAACATAAAGCAATAACATTACACAATATGATAATGTCCCAATGAAGTACGCCCAACATTACTGAATGTGTGTGTGTTGTATGAACTTGTGAAATGTTCGGCTCACAACCTTCTCTATAAATTAGCCTCCAACAATCAGAACAACATAGTGGTCTGTGGATTTTTCTTTCCCCTAATATTATAACACCATATCCAGGGCACCAGAAATACATAACATACTGTGTATGACTGTATGGTTGAGGGGAAAAGCTTCAAAAGCTGAACAAACAAATCTGTGAACACATGAACATTATGTCTTTTTTTAGATTCAGTGAAAGCAGAAAGTTTCCTCTGATCTACACTGGTTCAGTCTTAGCTGACTGTGAGCCTGAAAACAATGAGATGAAAGCACGAGACCCGAGCCAAACTGGTCTAAACTGGTCCAGGTCTGCTCTGCTGTGCTTTCTTTTTTTTCAAGTCTTGCAAAATAAACTCTCTCAGAGGGATCAGACAAGGATTTATAGTGAGGCCCTGTGTGTGTGCATTCATGTGTGTGTGTCCCTCCAGCCTGACAACTCTCATTTTGTTACAGAACGAGACAGGGAACTGCAGACATCACTAAATTCAATATTTTAGAGATTTTAGAAAAAACTAAACATAGTTTATTATTGCCCATATTTTTCATTGTGTTAAGCCTGTGATATCGCAGCTACCAATGTACAGGCCAACACATTGGAAGTCTAAAATCTTACTACAGTTATACTTATTCAATCTACTTGTGTATGTCATATAGCACGTCTGGCTTAGAATTGCTGAACCGGTATCTTCAGTAAGCTGTTGTGTCTTTCTGAAACTGCAACCCTGAACCACCAGTGTAATGTAATGTACATTAGTCCCTGCCTGTTCCCCTCCTGCAGAGAAAACAGGCAACCTTTCCTTTCTATCCCTGTCCTCTATGTGTGTGTGTGTGTGTGTGTGTGTGTGTGTGTGTGAGAGAGAGAGAGAGAGTTGTTCAGTCTTGCTGATGGATTTAGTGACACTGTCCCCTTCTCTACTGCCAAACATGAACAAAGCACACTGGCAGAACAAGTCTTAGAGTGAATGTGTCCTCTGTGAACTTATCACCATTGTGTCATCAAGTTCTGGTTGTTAGAGAGTGAGGACTCAACAGGACTCAACAGGTGGGAAAAGAGTGGAAAAGACACAGTCTTGCTGTAGCTTAGTGCTGTGTTTCCATTAAGGTTTTGCTCCCCTCCAAATTTTGCTACTCCCTCAACTCATAAACATGTTTACATATCCTCCTTGTCTCGCTCTTTGTTTGCCCTTTCCCCTCTTTTTTTCTGGCTCCCCCTCCTCTCCTGGCCACTCCTCCTTACTCTTGTTTCCTGAGCACAGCCTCTCATCTGTCTCTTCCTCTTTCCTTGTTTTCTCCCACGATCCAACATCATTGTCTCTCCAGACATTGTTCCCTTTAACTCTTCGTTTTTAGTCTGTTACAGCAGAAAAGTTCAGAAAATAGAGAAGAGATCGGTTCAGTTGCAAAACTTTCATTTCATTTTAGATTTCAGATATTTATATATATCACCATGTTTTTTTATCAATGCAACTGGTGTTTGTTTATTCATTGTAAAAATGGTGCCTATGTGTTTTTGCAAAAGAAGTCTTGAGATGATGAATATCAACAGCAGAGTGTGTTCACATCAGCAAGCAGTCAACAGCTCTATTACAGCCGGGCTCTGCCAAACACACACACGATCAACAGGCTGAGATAAAAACAGAAGCAGATGGTGTGTGTTTGAGTTTGGTCAGAGGAGAGAGGTAGATGGCGTGTTCTAATTTTGTTCTTGGCAATATCGAAATGGTCATCAGAGGTTTTCTACGTTTCCAGTTTTAAATTTCGGAAAAACATGTCCGTTACAACTTTCCAAAACCTGGCACAATGATTGAGGTTGTTGTACTTAACAGGTTATAATGTCACAGATCCACAAATAGACACACAGCACTACCCCAGACCCAAATATAGAAAGGCCTGCATTTATAAAGCGTTTATAGTGGATGTGTTTATGTTTGCTCTATATGTAACCAATAGCAGGGGTGACAGTGACGCCCAAGCAATCTCTCAGTAGCGTTATTCCTAATAATAGTACATTAGTGTGTCATTTGATTTGGAAGAGAATCACTGAATCTATAATCTGTACACAATTTGAAAGCCACTTAAATAAAATACCATCAACTGGGTTGTTATTCGCCTAAGATCTGTATTACCTTATACTAGCTTGCAAAATAGCCTGATAAATTGCTCTGAATGAGAAAAAGGGAATGAAAAATGTGGTTTTCTGAGGATTTTGTTTCAAGTTTTTCAAGACAAACACACGTCAAAACACTTTGCATCACTATAAAACCCTTCGGGCCTATAGGATAGAGACAAAAACATACAGGCACACAAAACAAGCACACACACACAAAGGTGCAGTTACACCAGATCAAAGTGGTGGAGGGAGACAGAAAGAAAACAGGAAGGGTAAAGGACAAGAGGGCAGTGTAGATATTGGGGTGGGGGTGGGGGTAACAAAGAAGTGGGAGAAGATAGAAGCCCAATCATCAAGCCATTAATCAATCATGAAAAGATTTTTCTTATCTTTTCCATGTGCTTTCTTTCTACCAGCCAGTTAATCCAATTAGTGCCCCATGCCATGTAAATTACAAAAATATTACCCTCTCAGCATTTTCACAGATAGGACTTGTAGCCATATTAAAGTAATACCAAGGATGTTCTTCCTCATAAATATTTATACAGACTCTCAGGTTGCATACTGTCCCTGACTGAGATCAACAACAACAACAGCAACAACAACATCCTCATTCTCCTTCCCTCCATCTTCTACTGTACTGTACAAATATGGCCTGAAACATACCACAGTACTTCATGTACATGACATAGAGATTTTGTGGGTGCTTTTCCAAGAAGCCTGCTGTTACCGTAACTCTATGACGGTCAACAACAGCTGGGGAAGGCTTCAGAGCTGGGGGACGGACAGGAGGACATTGTTTTTTAGATTAGCTGATGGCAAATGCTCTCTCTGATTTAATACAGACTGCATTATTGCTTAATTTAATTGATTTTCAACATTCATTTGCTCAACCTTTATTCTATTCTTGCATGTAGAAATGAAATAGCAGTTGTGTAAACAACAACTTGACATCTTAAAATAGTGGCAGACGAGCCATATTTAGAGCCACACACAAGTTGAAAGAAATGCAGACTCACAGAATGAGTCTGTACATTATGGTAATGATAAGGGACGTTGCTGTCTCTGGACCCGGTTTAGGAGACTGATCACTGTCTGACTGCCATCATATTTTCCAATCCGCTCAATCACTTGTTAATGCAAACCACCCAGGGCATACTTTTTTTAATCATTTGCTTACTGCATCAGCAGGGATTTATACTTACAATACTTACTGTTGGTTAGCTCTGTAGTATCAGCATGATCATATCAGCTATACAGATTACTGTGTAAAGGTTTGTCAGTTGTTAATGGAGGGGGGAAATGGTGCAAACAAGGTCTGTATGGTACAACAGAAGGAGGGAAGGGGTAGAATGTGGGGGTCAGACTGGATAAGGAAGGAACAGAGTGGCAATCTCCACTAATGAAACGATTAAAGGCCTCAGCAGAAACCTAGATATAATGCAATCAATCAATCTATCAATAGGTCATCAGCAAACTGATTATATTATCTTCTGCAAAGGTTTGCATAACCAAACAGAATTTGTAAGTTATTGCTAACATTTTTAGCAGAATATTTGCAGCCTAACCTTTCTTTCTATGGCATGACTTTTTCTAGCATAATAACTTTCCATTTTAAAACTCATGAGGGCAACTGTTAACCACCGTCACCACCTTTGGCACTAATTTATACTTAAAGTGCAAAATAACTTTAAAGTTATGGATTCTGTGTCTGTTTAACAAACCGGGACTATGGCTGAAACTATGTTAAGACAGACATAACAAACATAAAATAAACACAGGAATTTGACTTACGTACAGCTAAACAAGGACAACAACACTGAACAAAGATACATAAACATAAACATATAAGCACTATTACATGCATGCATAGAGGTAAGTGTGTATACAAATATATATAAAAAGCAACACTGACCAAAAATATCAAGTCAAATGTTTCAGTAAATTGTAAACATATACAGATACAGAAATAAATATTAAATGGATATGCACGAAGTGAGTGGTTATGTATAGAATATGCATGAATACACAAACTATATATAGTAGATACAGTGTATACGATTTATATTGACACTGATGGATGATATGCACATGTTATAGCACAGTGTGTATTAAACTCTAAATAGATAATTAATCATTTGTAGGTAAGAGGATGCTTCAGTGTGACAGGGCTATTGACAGGGCCTGTGGTTAGAGACTGTTGTGTCTGGTTGTTTTAACAGTGCTCTGTCTCTACCATGAGCATGTATGGGACATAAAAAGCTTATATTGATTCTTGCATCAATAAACTGGCTCATAGAATAAATGTAATTGTTCATAAACTGAACGTGGGGTATTAAAACAGCTGTTGTTTCTGGGATTTTTTTTTTTTTTTTTTTTAGCATGTGGTCTAATGTTAGTCTGTTTCTGAGAAGAGAGAGAGACATAGAGAGACAGCGACAGAGAGAGAGAGGGATTATTGGGTCGTCCCATGGTAGGCGGAGAAACCAGGACGACTACAAATAACAGGCTCAGCCTCTTTACAACAGATTAGTTCAGACCGAAGGATAAACGGCCGAGAAACATAGAAACAAACCCCGACGGAATATACGTTGCTTTTTTTTTAACAGGTAATGTTGATTTTTATTTTTATTTTTACTTCATCGAGCCACAGAAGAAATACAACAGTTTAACTGCCTTAAAGAGCCGCGAGTGGAAAGAGTGAGACTCGTGTACTGACTCGTGTTGTGACGTGGTGGTCGGCTTTATTTCATCATCTTGTGTAGGAGAGATGTTACACGATGTCAAACTTATTTAAAGGCTGTTGATTGTGATAGCTATGTGTCATTTTTAAAAAAAATTTGAAATAGTTCGATAAACGACTTTGGGCAGAGATATTTCAAGTTATATTTCTAATAAATGAGTTTTGAAAGAAAACAAGAACGAACCGGCGGCAAACGGTACAGACTTCCGGTAGGATTTATAAGTAACTTAGACAAATAAGATAATCATGTTTTAACATTGAGCCTAAAAGGGGCAACATAAAGCGAGACATTTCAGAGGAAATCGTTGACGAATGCTCAATTTCATCCTCGTAAGGTTGTATTTGCAACAATATTCTTTATATTCTTACTTTACAGTAAACCGAAGTAATTAACGTTAGCATCCGCTCTTATTGTGAAGTTAACCTACATTGTTTCCGTTGATGCTGTTTGTCTGTTTGTAGTAACAGTTGAATACAAAACTCGTTAAGTTACAAACCTTTTCAAAAGTTGTCTGCCCATTTGAGTTTTTATTAAAAAAAAAGTAGCTGATAAGTAAAATTTTTCCGAGCTCTGTTTCAGTTGAACTAGCAAACAGATGCTGCTAGCTACCTGTAGATAACGTTAATGTTGAGTTTAGAACTGGTGCCAACGATATTAAGCAACACCTATCTCGAGTCTTTCTTCCTCTTTTCTCTTTCATATGTTTGCTTCCAGGGAAACAAGACTGTTTTTTTTTTTGCTGAGCACAAGTTTTCAGGGCCCACTCCCTGTCCCTGTCCCTGGAGAACATACTAATTAACATAACTTCTATTTCTGTCTCTCCTTCTGTTATCCACCCCTTTGAACCTCCGTCTCTAAAACAAATCAGATTTCACCATGAATAAGGACACAGAGATTGACATGAAGGACGTGGAGCTCAATGAGGTCGACCCTGAGAAGCAGCCCATGACAGGCGACGGCCAGGCTGCAGGTGGAGAGAAAAATGGCAGCGTCAAGCAGAAGGTCCCTGAGGACGAGGTTACATTCACCGGCCTGTCCAAAGAGGAGCTGATGAAGGTTGCTGGCACTCCAGGGTAAGAGCTACTGGGCTATAAGAGTTGCTATAAACACTTTTTTAAAATAAATGTATAGCTCCTGTATTGGCGTTGTCATCTTAACATTTTATTTCTCATTACTTTTGTTTAGATGGGTGCGAACCCGCTGGGTGCTTCTTGTCCTGTTTTGGCTGGGCTGGATAGGCATGCTGGCTGGAGCCATAGTGATCATAGTCCAGGCCCCGCGCTGCAAACCCATCCCTACAATGAACTGGTGGAACGAAGGACCTATGTATCAGATATCTGACACTGACGCTTTCGCTGAAGGAATTGCAGGTAGAGTACCTCCAGTGAAATATGTTTATTTTCTTATTCCCAAAACAGAGATTATCTTTACAAAGTGGTCTGGTTTTGGTGTGGTAACCCACTCTACTTTGTAAGGGATGAGTCTTACAAGGTCTTGGCTTCCCTTAGTTCTGCCTGGCCTACTTCAGCTGGCCAGATACCAAACTGCTGACAAGGCTCGCAACGTGACTCAAGGTCTAAAGGACATAAAAAGCCTACGAGTCATGTCTTTCAGATCTCTCCTACTCAGACTGGAGGTCGAGGTTGAGCAACCCAGTACAGTACAAGTTTTTTTAGACTTGGTTTCAGATCTCAGAACTGATTTAAACTAGTTCCTCTCAGACTCCATTTTCAAATTTTCCTTTTAACCATATAAGTTTGTTTGAAGTGGCAGTAAGGGAGGAGAGCTTGTTCTGCTGCTCTTTAAAGTGAGTTACTAGGGAGCACTCAGGTTTCCAACAGGCCTTGGGCAGAATTCCAACAACCGCACGTGACTCGTGGTGTTTTCATATAAAGAACCTCCTTGTGCTCAGACTTCACATGGCCTGCAGAGAGAGTGGAGGGAGTCATTCACGTGGCCCTGCCTCAAGTCAATGCCTAGCTAAAAGATCAGCAGTTTTTTTTACTTGTGTAGTTGTCTCCTAAACCATCAAAATGTCTCTCCAGACTTCTGCCCTTCTTCCGTACCCTCTGACCCTGCTACCTTTCACACATCAACTTTGTTGTCTTTCCCCAATGTGAAAGTCACACTGACATGACGTTTCATTCTCCCTCCCTGTCCCTCTACTTGTCTGTAGGTGTTGAGGCAAAGTTGGACAACATAAACCAGTTGAAGGTGAAAGGCCTGGTTCTTGGCCCTCTTCACACTGTTCAGCCCAACCAGCTGAACACCCTGAATCTCAAAGAGATCAACCCGACCCAGGGATCCCTGGAAGCCCTGGTCGCTGTGCTGGAAAAGGCTCACAAGAAGGGTAGGTTGTCAGCTTAAATCATTTATTTGGGTGTAAAAGCCCAAACCAGCACAAATGTTGGGCTCATTCTCAGGCTAATAATAAGAGAGTAATATCCTTTTAACTGTTTTTCTTTACTTTTTCTCTTAGGCATTTCTGTGGTCCTTGATCTGACTCCAAATTACGCGGGAGATAATCCCTGGTTCAACGCTGATAATGTTGATGATGTGCTAGAGAAAGTCACGGTAGGACACATACACTACACCCTGTGATCTTCATTCAGTAACTTTTGAGTGTGTGTGTGTGTGTGTGTTATTGAATATTGATCAATGTCCTTGCTGTTGTAGCTAACATGCTCATGTTCTCTTCCAGGCTGCAGCGGAGTACTGGCTGAATTTGGGTGTTGATGGCATCAAGATATCTGACCTCAGTCTTGCCTCCACCTCTGTTGATTGGTCAAAGCTGCAGGCTGCTTTTCAGAGCAACAGCACTGAGGACACCAAGAAGAGGTAACCACGGCTGCCATTTTCTCACTTCCTTTGCTTCTTCATAAGTAGATAATCTATGCAGGAACACAGAATGTTTCATTTGCAATACTTTGGGATACATTTAAATGCGGATTACCCGCAGGTAAAGGGAAATGAATTTCAAGCAAAGAATGCACTGATACAATATATTAACAAATTATCTGAATACGAGGAGTTACAAGAACCTCTATTTGGCAAATCCACCTCAAGATCAAGACTTAAATGAACAGATCTTAAAGTTGTTGATGAATTCTTGGCAAATCTTCCTTGGGAAGGTAAATTTTCAAAGCATCAGTAAAATGTCAACTGACATGTTTCCTGAGGGAAGGTGGAGGTTAAAAGCATTCCAGTGCTGCAGGGAACGGTGGGTGGGGGTTAGGGAGAGACAGATCAACAAGAAAAGCATCCACGAGCCAGAGGCGCTTTACATTCTCTCATGGTAAAGTGACACCTTGTGGAGGGTTTAAGTAAAGACACAAGATGGAGTTTTCTAAAATGTGATTATAACATTCGAGGGAGGATTTCAAGATGATTTACCCAATCAGAGTGTTATGCTATTCTTAAACAGCTTATGCCATAACTAACATTTTATTTTCATTTCGACTGCTACTGAAAGCAGTGTCAACAGTGTAAGCCAGCTACCCCCATGCTCCTTTGCTCTAACATGTCATTAATCCTAACCACATTCTCTATCTCTCAGGCTGCTGATGGGTGTGGTTCAGAGCATTTCGGCTGCAGAGGTGTCACAGCTCGTCAATACCACGGGTGTAGATCTTATCCTGTCTGACCTGCTCAGCAGCAATAAAGAAGGTAGGCTGATGTGCCCTGTTAAATTATTTTGAGCACAATATAATATTTTAGACAGAATACCTCTTTTTCAAATTGTACCTATTTTCTCCTTATCCTATGCATTTTATCACTCTCTCCATCTTTAGTTCCTTAGTGTCAAAATGAGTAACGATTGCAAAGACACAAATGTCCATTTTTGATTGAAAACCAAACAGCTGGTGTAAAATGGTGCAAATCTTACCTAAATATTTGCAGGTGTGAAGTATATCGAGGCCATGAACATCCTTAATCTTCAGCAGAGAAGTGTGGGCTGGGGTCTTGGTGCAACCAAAAACAACCAGCTGTCTAAAGAGGCAGTCACTACGGGCCTGAAACGTCTCTACCAGCTCCTGCTGTTCACCATGCCTGGAACCCCGGTGTTTACGTATGGAGATGAGATCGGCCTTCAGGCAACTCAGGTAAATTATAGACCAGAGCAGATGTTGGAATGTTTTGATTAGCCTACAGCTGTTGCAGAGTGTAACTTTTGTCTTTCCCCTTTTTGTTTCCTTATCAGGATTCACAATCTCCTAAGATGGTTTGGGACATAGAGAAGGAACCTACTGAAGGAGCTGCTGTCAACGAGACTACTGAGGTAAGAGTGTGTTCAGTGAATGTCAGTGTAGAACAGGGAAAAACAAACTAGACATGACATTGTTAAAAACACACCAAAAAAAACCCCCTCTGTTCTCACATATACAGGCTGAGCGAAAGGAGCGCGTCGATTTAAGGAAGTGGTTCATATCCCTCAGCGACCTGCGAGGCAAAGAGCGCTCTCTCCTCCACGGCGACTATTACCCTCTCTACTCCTCCGCCTCCTCCCTCTCTTTCCTCCGTCTGTGGGACCAGAGCGACAGATACGTAACAGCTGTCAACTGGGGATCAGCAGCTGAGACGCTCACACTCAAACTGGCACCAACAGGCAAGTTCAACAGAAATATTAAGTCCTAATGTGTCCTATCAATAACGCACATTAACAGTAGTTCTTTTAACACCCTGATCTTTGTTCCTGCAGAAGGAGTAGAGTTGCCAGAAACAGCCACGGTGGTGCTTTCAACTGACGAAGAGCTGACAGTAGACTCCACCGTTAACTTGGACGAAATTTCCCTGAAAGCCGGACAAGCAGTCCTGCTGAAGTTCCCCTATACAGGCTAAAGATGGCGCCAAATAATAGGAAAGCTACCTGCAGATTAAACTTGGTTTAAAAAAAAAACACCCATAAATCAATCCTAATCCGTAGGAATGATAGGAATGGCAAACAATGCAAGTCATTTCTTTTTACAACAAGCAATAGGACTTTATATGTGTTTATTTAGTCAGAATATAAATTAATTTGGTCAAAGTCTTTCTGAGTCTTTTGGTTTTTATAACCTGTTGGGGTTTTTTTAAACTTTTATTGGGGGTTTTGGTGCTAAGAAAAAATACAGCAACCATGGACATGCACTCATCAATTGAGCATTTTGTTCTTTTGTGATCTTTTATTGTTGACCGTCTGTACATCGTCCAGATATGTGAAAGACATTCCATTCTTGTTCTTTGGGCATTCCTTTAGCTGTTTTAAATTATACATTTTAAGAAATTCTGTTTTAATGAGCTTTCTTTTTGGGCCCTTTTTTTTTTTTTCTCACAGAAAGACATTTATAGCACAGGAAAAACAAGATAACTTTAAAAACGAGTGCTAGTAAACAACCGCTACGAATGGCATCAAGTCTGTCAGGTGAAGTGAATTGGAAATGAATAAACAGAAAGTTCTGTACCGACTCCTGTGTACTCCTCATGTTTTGGTGTGTGTGTGTGTGTGTGTGTGTGACAACATTGTTATGAGACTTGAGTTCTGTGTTTAAAAATGTCGTTTGGGCTCAAGATGGTATCAGATGAGACGTTCACTATTTTCAGAACATACAGGTGTATGTAAGTGTGTCACAGATGTTAACAGAGGAAGCACGTCTCTGTATTTGATCATCCTCAGACGAGTTTTATCGGCTCATTATATTTGACTCTAAAATGTACGCTGTGCACGTACCTACGAGTTTCACGAAATGGGTCACACACTGTCTTAAAGTTACTACTGTCATAAGCCCCCCCACCCTCATTTCAACACTGGCAGAGACATTTTATTTTGCACCCCAGATAAGTCTCAATATGTCTGTAAGAAAATACCACTGATAGAAACAAACATGCAGGGTTTTCCTATCACAGCAGTCTCCAAAATCTACTGATTTCTGTGTACGACATGAACTTCCTCAAAGATGAATCAGCACTGAAAAAATCAGGTAGATGAATTTGAGCGATACTAATACTTCCTCTGTGTAGCTTCTGTATTTCCCAGAGTTGCTTTTTTTCTATATGAATAATTAATCTTGTGAATAAAAGGGCCAAATTCACTGGGACACTTTGAGAGAAATTGCATAGGTATGATTGAAAATCTGTTGTTTTCTTTCCTCTCTCTAGAATGATTTAGATGATAAATCATGGTTGAACAACCATATTCATATACAGTGGAACTACTTGGACTGAAACATTGCCCACAGGAGGGAATGGCTTTACTTTAAACTTAATGATAATGAGTTTAAATGAAATTATGATTTCAGTCAGAATGGTACAGAAGGAGAGCAAGAGAAGGGAAGAAGACGACCCGTTACTGTGAACCAAAACGGTTTGACCAGATTTGACAATTTTACTTTAGAAAAACACCAGATCACACTTTTAATCTCACATGAATTTAAGTCATTTCAGTAATTGGCTTGACATTAAACAGCAATTCTACGTTCACTCAGCTGTGGAAAATAACAAAATACACTTCCTCAAGTTATTTAAGTACAATTTTGTCATAATTGTAGTTTTTTTTATTTTATGCTTCTTATTTCTTCTACCGCACTTCACTGCATTTCAGAGAACTGTACTTTATCTGGCAGCGGTAGTTATGAGTAACTTTTCCTAATTTGTCTAATTTTAGATCTGAAACATATCATCAGCTTTTGAGATATGATAGTTATTTATCAACCAACCCAGTATATAAAGACAAAATTAGCTCCACTTCAAACCCCATTTGCCAACACTTTCTATGAAGTTCATGTCTATAATGCTTTATAAACACACTCACAAGACATTGTAAATGCATTATAGCTTTATTAAAATCTTTATAAAAGTTGATAATAATGCATGGCAATTTATATGAAGATTTAAAAAGTATTACGAGGAGAAATTATTATTATTATGAGTTCACATTCATAGTGCACATTCATCTCTATGCCGAAGTAACGACAGTGTTTGAAAGAAGAATCTGAGTCCTGGGTTAAACAGAACATGGTAACAACAATAACTTTAGTTATAAAGATATAGAGAAATGCTACGTATCATAACAGATCATAAATTCTACATTTCTGAAATGGAATAATGTCACATCAATAATAACATCAATAATACGCTATAGCATGACTTTATGAGCTTTAAGTAAAGTAACAGCACTGTATAAGGTTATTAACAATTGTATGATAGTATACCAGCAAAGGTAGCAAATAGGGACGTGTTGTAGCCTTAACATGGAGGTATACAGCATTATGAAGGCTCAACTTACAATACATTATGTCTACCACAACTATACTACAATACTTAATAAACCTTCTTATACGTTGTCATTCATGATTATAAACATTTATAGAGTGTTATAAAGCCTGATAAATGCATTATAATGTCTTATGAATGTGCTTACAATGCATTATACACATGACCTTCACAGAAACATACATAAACATAAACATAAAAACGTTGTTTATACATTATGGCATCAGCAATAAAAGAAAGTCAAATAATATAATATTCCACTTTAAAAGAGGGCATTCTGCATAATAAGCACTATTGGTTATGATATTGTATTTATTTATATCTATATTTACATTTTTGAATGATAATGTTGACGTATTTAATGGTTTCTTTTGGTTTTGAAAATGTTGTACTTGAAGATGTCTTGCTGTGAATTTTGATGTTTAATCTTTTATATTGTCCTGTGATCCCATGTGGGATTAAGCAAAATGCTTGACTCCACACCAAATATACAAACGGACAAACTAAAACGTGCGTAACTAACTACACTTGCAACCAAACTTGAAAAAATGTGTCCATTAACATTCAACCATTACTCTGTATCTTTTAAGTTAAAAAAAGTTGATTTCTGACCAGCCTACATTATACTCGTACGCATAATTTAATGTCATAAAACCTGTCCATTTCTCATTCAAAAGCACCAATTTAAAACCATGCCTCTGATAAAAATGTCAAACAGCCCCTATAACAGCTGAACCCAAGTTAATTCTCAGCAGAGTTTCAGGGTCTTGATACAATACAGGGCCGCCGTGCCGCTGTGGTATCACAGGGGAGGTTTCAAGTAGATGATACCGGGAATCAGAGCCCGTCTCGGCACCTCTCTGTGCACCCCACGCCGCTGCGAAACCCAACCACCATCTCACCCACCGCCATGCACACTCATGACTGACTCTCAGTCTGAGTCTGACACACACATATAACACCTTTTACATCATGGTGACATGAAGATACATGACCTTTCATCGGCTTTCAAGGAGCACTGTAGAGTCACCAATGATGTTTGACACTGAAGTGCACCAATGTAAGCAGCTCTTACCTGTCACTGCATGATGGAAAGCCCTCTGCTCTGAAAACCTGAAACCTCTGAGTGAAAACAAGAAATTGTATATTAAAATCTTACTCAATATACTGACACTAACTTAACCAATTAATATTCTTTATATAACTCTTTACATATATGATCATGGCAGCTTCATTACCAAATAAATGTTTGTCTCTCTGTGGTTTTGGGCTGACAGTGTTTAACCAAAACCCCGCTTTATACAGTTTCACACATTCACGACATTATGAGCTGTTGGCTGATATGCCCTTCTTCTGGAACATTTTGAGGTGCTGTGCCTTGATCAGGGGCATCTCAAGTCTAGTTTCAAGCCAGGTTATACTCATTTACCTTGTTTCTGAACTCCTATCAGCGATTAGTATCAGTGCTTCAGAGTGTGGCTGTTACTCCTGTTCAGTCTTGAAAGGGTTGGATATGTCCTCTGCTCTGCTAATGGCTTTAGAACAGCAAAGACAACATACTACAACACTGGAAAACACCAGAACCACCTTCAGTGCAGCGCTAGCTAAATGACTTGTCAGTTGCCCTCCACCTTGGAAGAATCAGGTACGCGGAGGAACATTTTATTTAGAGAAATTTTTCTATCTGATCCAATTTTCATCAGATAGAAACTTAGGGGATCGGTCTAGAGTAGCTCCTGGTTTGGGTTATGTTTTCTTTTCCTTAAAAAGTATATGAATTTTTACTTTATTTTACTGTTTCCTGTATTTTTTTTTATGTGTTATGGGTTAAAGGTTTGGGTTTTTTTTAGGAAAAAAAAAAAAAAAAAAAAAAAAAAAAAAAAAATTCCAGTAAAAATACATAATGTTTCACTGTGCTTAAACACTGTCCCCGGATTAGCTGTGTGGTAATTTAATTCAACGCAAACTAATTCAGGAGCATAAAAAAATATAACAACAAAACCAAGACAGTGAATGTCTTGACTAGATTCAAGATGAAATGAAGTAGTGGAGAAAACCCCCGTCCTTAAAGCAATTGTTTGACAGTTTGGGAAATATGCATATTCACTTCCTTGCTGAAAGTTAGGTGAGAGTTGAAAGCACTGTCGTCTGTTTAATATCAGGCTACAGCCACTAGCTGGTTAGCTTAGCATAAAGACTGGAAACAGGGGGAAATAGCTTCCCTGGCTCTGTCTACAGGTAACAAGATCTGCCGACCATCAGCTCTAAAGCTCATTAATAATATATTATGTTTAATTTAAGCTTGTTTTATTAAATCTGTACATGAACCTACCCACCATCCTCCCATTATTCTCTTTCTCAAACCCTCTCTGTTTCTTCTGTCCGTACCCCAGTCCGAACATCTACCTCTCCTGCTAACTCCTGCTCCGCTAGCTAACCTCAGAGCCTGCACTCGAGGTATGTTTAGCTAAAAATGTACTAAAATGTACATTTTTCAGGCAATGGAACAAAAGGTAAAACTAAGGAGACTTCTTTAAGGAATATTTTGCCATGTTGGGAACTACACTTATTTGTTCTCTTGCTGAGAAGCTTAGCATGACATATTGAGCTTAGCTTCAAGGCTGGAAATGGGGAAGTTTTTGTTCAGATTAAACAAGCCTTCTACCAAATGAGCTAATTATTGAGCTTTAAAGGTGTCTTAGGCACATTTTGTTATCATCTACTTCCAGTCTCACTACTTTGTGCTATGCTAAGATAACCATATGCTGGCTGTAGCTACATATTTACCGTGTTACCGTCATGGAAGAGAATAAATGTCTTTGTTTTTCTGGTAGGGTGAAAAGACAAAAATGTGAATATCTGCACCGACACTGAACGTACATGAGAGACGCGCTGGATATTAGCATATACTACATACTTTTGTTTTGTACATGTGCATGTATAACCAAAAGAGACCATAAGAGAAAATGAGGGATGGAGGGGGGTGAAAAAAAAACACCTACTCAAACTGAAAGTGTGTGTATGAGTGCATGTGTGCGTGTGTGTGTATGTATGTGTGAATGTGTGTGTGAGAGAGGTTGAAGCCACACACTAGGGTGTTTTTCTCTTGTTTCCAGCATCATTATGACACAGCTTGACACACACACACACACACACACACACACACACACCTGAACGCACACACACACATACACACACACACACACACACAGTGGCATTATGACAAGGTGGATGAAAGGCTGAAATCAACTGAAAGAACGACAGTGGCCGATAATCTTTGATGAAACTGCATGTCTCTTTCTCTCTCTCTCGCTCGCAGTCTCTCTCTCCTCCCCCTTTCTCTCACACATGTCTACCTACCAGCAAACCATAGACACATGCATTTCACTGCCACTGACACTGATCTCTCACCGTAATGACAACTTAACAGGTAAGAATTCATTTTTACTCTTGTTACAGTTGAGAGTTTTTTTGTTTAAGCACTTTGAGGCAGGAGTCTTTCAGGATGAGTTTAGAGGAAGTTAAACTTAAACCCAACATTAGCATTATTAGCATACGCTCACACTACTAAAACACACCTGTCCCCCCCCCGAGTCCTCTTTATCTGACATCACTTAACAGTTACTTTTATCCAAGGGAGCCATGTTTTTGCTAACTTAACTAATAAAATGTACATCTGAAGGTGGCCATTTGTAGGGGTTTCATAGGTCTAATGTTAAATGATTAGATGTGAACGTGGATTTTGATAGCAGCATGTAAATGTAGTCCAGTTAAAATTCACAAATCTGCCCAATTCAGGTCACAAAGAGGGAGATACATTTTGACATTAGAGGGCTGAGATGTGTGTTGTGCACAAATAAGTGCCTGCAAGTCGATATTAGGACGATATCCATTATATTTCATACATTTGCACTTAGACAGATGAAGGGAAACTGTAAATGAACTGTATTCTCCTGCTTTTTTACTTCCGAAATCTATCAAATTGTCCTAATGAGAGTATTTTGATCAGAAAATGTGCTCTCAGATAATATCTAATCAGCTTGATTGATAAGAAGTTCAATGCATAGTGCATGAGTAAAACCAGACAATGACAAACTGTACAATACTGAGCTCTGAGCCTCAACATCACTTGTTGCATTTCAGTGTTACCCGCAACAACATTTGCTTACACCAAACATGTTCTTCTACAGAGGCTTAAAAACGACCGCATGCTTGACTTTGTTCCTTGTTTAGATATCTTGATATGATAAACCAGAGCCTCAGTGTGTACCCCCTGACCCACTTACAGTTTTACATGTAAATGTTAATGACAGCAGAAGTCCTTGAAGTATAGGATGTAACCATTAATATACTAAGCTTTTATAAGAATCTACTACTAACTCCTGCTGTAATTAAAGTTATATAGGTCAGTTTTTGTTGAAAATGCTTGAGTCATTTTGAAGGTTGTATAATATTTAGTCTAGCCAAACTGAAGAGGAAGAGTTTGTATTCTTGGTACTGTTTTTGCCCTCCTTTGATTTGGTGACCTCCTTTGACATCTGCAGACAGAACGGGAGCAACAACTGCTTTTGTGTTGTTGTTGTTTTTTACTTTTTACGGCATGAATTCAGAATTTCAGCGTCTGTGTCAACGAAGGCCCGAGTTAAAAACATCTGCATTCAACATTTTTCGCTGCTCAACGTGAAAATCAAATCCAGATGAACCTGAATTGAGTCGAATTGCCTTCTTGCTCTACCAGTACTCATCTTTAAATGGCTTCAGTTGCATTGTTCGTGGGCTTTCACACTGTCTGGAAGAAGGCTTGAAATGAGGAAACGGAAGAAGGTTGCAATGGATTGCAGTGCATTTCAGTTTTATCCAGAGACGTATGAAGATCAAGGAGGATTCAAAGAAGTAGTCCACTGTTCGTAATATTAACTTACCAGGCCTCTGATATACAATGCTTCTAAGTAGTCAACAGACTAAAACACAAACTAAATGAATGCATAAGAATTCACCTCCATCTAGTACTGTCTTAAGCAGTGCAGGTGCCTCTGGCAGCAATAATAGACATCTTGACGCAGCAGTCTTTCCGCATTCTTTGCAAAAGTGCTCAACCTCTGTTAAGTAACACTGGCGGCGCGAGTCATCAGAAATTTTACGTTCTCTCACATATTCTGGTCTGAATTTTGACTTGAACATTGCTCAACATTAATGTCTAATTCTTCACCTTTTTCTGTGTAGCTTTGGCCTTATGTTTCACAAGGGCTGCAGAGAAGCATCCCCACTGTATGATGCTGAACATGCTTCAGGGTGAGGATGGTGCTGATGTGGTATTTAGTATGATAGCCAGAAGGCTAAATTTTACTCCATTCACGCTGTAAAACTACTTGGTTTGCCTTTTGACAGACGACCTGAGATGTCATGTGACATCTTTTCAACAGTGGTTTTTTGCTCTGGCATGAAGTTGCTGCCGGTGAAGCATCCGGAAAACAGTTGTCGTGTGTACAGTGTCTCCCTTCTCAAATGTGGAAACCTGTGGTCCCCTCAGTTGCTGTAGGCCTCTAAGTGGCCTCCCTCTCTACTTAGCTTCCCATGCAGACACCCAGTTATTGAAGGCATATAGTCATTGCCTACAATATTCCTTTATCTTTATGGTGCAGTTCAGAAAGGAAATCGAGTGTGTGTAACCTAAAATCACTTGACTACAAACAGAGGATCGCCACTGAAATTAATATGAAACTTCTAATCAATCGACTGCGGCAGTGGTGAATTAGGTGTGTTAAAGTGAAAAGAGTTAATGTTTGCGAAATCTACTATTTTGTACTTTATATTTGAACTTCTTTTAGATCCATTTGTAGTTATGTAGTGAAGTTATTTTCTTCATAAATTCTCTTCATTAATCCTAGCTTCATCCAGTTTGATTTAAAGATGTGAAAAATAAGACATGAAAAACTCAACTCTATAAAATATTTTGTCCTATTTGGCGTTTTTCATATTGCTATATTACTGCGGGTTTTACTGTAGTTATGCAGACATCAAAGTCACTATAAAATGTAAAGCTACAGCAGTGGGAAACCTGGAGTGAAAGACGCTACAGTAACGCAGATGATATCCATCATCCATCTCATTAGCAGCAAGCAGACTGTGGGTAGATGTTAATATAAGGCGTTTTGCCTCTTCACTGTTGATCCGATTTAATATGACTGCACCGATCACTGCCTGGTTATTGATCACTGCTCACTCACCAGTTTCCAGGACTGGCTATGCTGATCATCAGGAAGTCCTCTGTTGGAGTGCATTTAGACGGATTAACTATTTTGCATTGAGCAAAATTTCCAAAATTGTTTGAGAATTTTGTTTGGGTGAAGAGTGGCCTTCGAAACACATTGCTCAAGAAAATAGCTTTTTAAACATTTTCTTTTATAGTAAAAGTAGAATGATGTTAACCGCAAAAAGTCTAAACATGAAGTTCATCTGCAGGTTTTGTGTTGCTGTCTTTAAACTTGAAGTACAATAAAATTCTAATGGTCCTTGAGGGAAAACTGGTTATGGTCATGGGATGGCCCCAGTGTCTATATACTAGTAATAATAGCATAGATTAGGACCTGTGCAAATACTGCGCTCTCATCACAACCTGAATGACCAAGACATGTTGCAGCTTTCATTTCTGACACTGGTATTTTTATCAGAAGAATAGATCGACTCTAATTCCTTTTATTCTAAAGCATACAAAATCCGGCATCTGAATGCAATATTTAATATTTGTTTACTCCGAGTTAATCATTTTACTGGCAGTTTAGCCCTATGCACTCACCAGAACTATAGTATGTTTAGCAGCGTATCAGCGGCCAATTTCAAGTGCAAAAATACACAATACTGTATTTTATTATATATTTACAATACTGCACATCAAAATACATTATTAGTTTGAATTTTGTGATAGCTTAAAGAATCTAAGCATCATGATGTCACATGAATTATGCTAATATATTTGTAATATGTGCCTTTTAATTCTTTCAGTTCACCGTCCCTTGACCTCTGTGACCTTTCTTTGAATGGATCATTTTATTCAGAACTCAGACCCTTGCAATAATAAATTATAATTGTTGGTATTTTCTGCATCCATGTATTTGGAATTCAAAATAATGGAAAGTGTCATATTGCCAGTATCGTTCTGTATCAGCAGTGTCACATGTTTGCAGTTTTGTGTGTGATCAGATTTAATCACAATGAAATTACGGACGTTAACCACATAGATGGACATGATCGTAAAGTTGCCATTAATTTCTAAGTACAGCTACAACATGATGCTGCAGAAAATTTAAAGTTGGAAGCTTTATAACGTTCTTAGCTCTTGAAAAAGTTGGTGTATGGGTTATTGGAGATTACAGTTTACAGTTTAGGTCAATTAGTGCACCTTTAGACTACAGCTTAAACACGGTCGTCCCTTTGGTCCTGGTCTTACGTAAGAATGCGCATCCAACTTTTGGCGCATTTCACCTTGTATATTAATAAATGAAGGTCCATCACGTGAAACTGACATTAGAATGTCCCGTGATATTCCCTGTGGAACCACGCATTGTAGAACAAAAAGAAATGTGGCATTGTGTTGTAATTACTGTATTCGATAATTTTGTGTACTTTTTATAAATGCTTTCAGGTGGCTCTTCCTGTGGTGCAAACTGAAATGGTTTATTTTACTTAAAAGAAGCCTGTAACAGTCTTTAGAAGTGTGTAGCGTTGCAGTCAAGTGTGCACAGCGGGGTCTTTTTTGGCTTGTGTTCTTGTTTTAGACGCAAAAGCTCTGTTTCAGGCGCACATTTAATCATTTGTAAAAGCACCATATGCATTAAAAAGAAAAATATGCAATATGCAATTCCAGCCACATTATTTTTTATTTTAAATACATCAAAGTCATCAGACTTTCCTGCAACTCTTTCTGCATAACACGCAAACCTGCCTGGGGTCCCCTGTGAATCTCTGGTGTGTATCTTATGTTTGTGTCTACCACTGAAATACTGATCCTAAGCAATTCCAAGTGATAAACCAAAAAGCATAGCTCAGACACAGGAATTAGTTCCCCTGCACCGAAGCAAATCCAGGTTCAATGTGAATATATTTTAAAAAAAATACAACTTTGTGTCTACTATTTAGCTTTTGTTTTATAAAATGTTACCATACTGTCTGACAGTGTTTCAGACATAATATCTTTAACACACTTTCCATGACTGATTTTCCAAACGATTTTCGTTAACAAATGGGGATCATTCGGCAATACAGGTACACTATCTTTTGAGTTCATCTCTTTATTGATTTGCATGAAAGACATTCAAGGAAAATATTATATTTTTTAACAAAAGTCTCTTTCACCTTCTCCTTGAGTGATGAGCAGTTTGGTAGCAGTTTCACTTTTGTGCGTTCAGTATTTTATATACACCATCTTGTACTGTCCGTTACACTACATCTACAGCGTCAGCATGGGCCATCGTAACAACAAGGTTATTGACGGGGCATTAGCTTATTCCACAAACACCTTGGCATTATCGTTTCAGTGCTGGTAGTCACAAGACTTGTGAGGGAACAACTCATGTTATCTGGTTCTGTAATTTCTCCCTAATCTATTCTGTTACTCTGTTCCCGCCAGTCATCACTTAATTTCTTAGTGACGGAAGGCAGGCTCGCAGAAAAAAAAAGTTGAGAGAAAAAGTCCAGAAGTGCGTCTTTCTTTCCCCCTCCTCTGCTCCCGCAGCTTTTTATAGTTAATTTGAGAGAAAACTAGAGAAACGTCTCCCCCATACTGACTCCTCCGCACTCCCCTTCCACCCTCTCACATCCTTTCATTCACACATGTTTTTATTCGTCTGTTTTCTCATGGTTACGTACATGAATGTATGTATGCAAATGCGTACACACGGGAGACACAGATAACTAGGCGAACATGTCAGAATCTCAGGCGTAAAGAAGGCTGGATGTGCTGAACTGGAGATACAGAGACCAAAAAGTAAAAAAAACAAAAAACTGTAAGAAACCAATTTAATTTGACGCCTTACATTTGAAGGGTTTTATTCCACGAAACTATACTCAGTTTTTGTGATGTCTTTTCTTCGCTGCACTTAATTATCAAATATCTTGAAAGGCCATCATTTTCTTCTGAAACATATGATTAAATTGTAATGAGAGGAGGATTTTTAACCTGTCAGTTTGAATTTAACAAAGTAGTCCCCATGTTGGATGATCAAGACCAATGTAAAAAGTGTCTGGGGAAATGTGCTGTCTCACTTCCCTTTCAGAGGCACATTTTTCAGGACTAATGTTGTTGAGCAGCAGAATCTCACTCCCTGCTGTCAGTCGACTGCATGTTGTTTGGCTGTAAGTGTGCCCACAGAAATGTAAAGATGGCTCAGGTATCGACGCTGATCATCTTTTTGATATTGATATCAGAAAATGTTTTACAGCAGCTCAGGAAACCATCAGATTTAAAATATTTGAATGAAATGTACTGTAGTCATGTTATCTGTAGCAGACTGCACTGGCCTCGAATAAGATGATATAACACATCAATAAAATAAAGTGACCATGTATGCTAATATTGAGGTTATTGTGTCAGACACTTTGTGTAGTCACCACATTATTATCTATTATGCATGTTAATGCTGAGGTTTCCAGCTATGAGAAGTAGTCACACTGTACAGGTGACCTCAGCATTAACATGATCACCTACACACACTGACTCTCTTACATACACACACACACACACACACACACTTTTGCTCCTTTCTCACTCTCACTTTGGCCACTGTACCACACGTGATAAAGTTTTTTACTATTACTAATCAGTGATTTGTTGGAGGATTCTGTCCTAATCCAAATATATATAATGCTAAATTGATTGGTGAACACATTTCGAAAAACCTTTTCATCCAAACTGGGATCCGTTTAACAAAAGCGATTTGCGAGCACTGCTTGCACTCAGAACACAAATGGCTTCAGTATCGCATTTAAAAAAACAAAACAAAAACTGTCACTCACAAATTGCATCTGTGAGGGTCGGGCAAGTTTAGTATCAGCTCGACAGGGTTACCATAGCTCAGTGAAAATGACAGTTTCATCAGAAAGGTATTTACGTCCCTGATTTCGCAACAGATGCTGTCATTTTCAATACAATATTCACAGTTTACAAGATTCAGAAAGTAGCGAAGTACATTAACTCCAGTGGTGTACAGACGTGCAACCGGGAGGTGATGACACATCCCTTGAGGATTTCATTCAAGATTTTATACATTTAATTTGTACATTTCATAGTTGACCATATGTTATACATACCATATGCTGTTATTTCGCATTGTACTGTTTACTGCATTGTACTACAATTGAATTTACAAATGATGATCATTAAGATTCTAAAGATGAATTGCTTCAGTTTTAACAACTAACAATACTGCAAGAAGTTAACATTAAGCTAACATCACCCTGATCACCAAAACAATAAAAAATACTGCCAATATGTTCATACATCATTAATTTACCATTATTTGGATTTTGCTCGAATGTCAATTTTTTTGTCTTTTGGGGCTTCTACTTAGTAATATAGTATTTTTATATTTTAATGCAGGAAATTAGTGTTCACTTGTCACACAATTTAGTACCACTAACTGTATTTAAACTGCTTTAGCGTTGCCTGTCCTGTCTGTGCTTAACAGGCTTGTGTGTGCACGGGTGTGCGTCAGAAGTCACTGAAATTGCTCACAGACCTGCGGACCTGTCAGCGGTTATGTTTGAGGTTACGTGTGCGTGTTTGAGTGGGTGTTTTAAGGCTAAATGACATAACAAAGGTAGAAAACAGCATATTGACATGTTAAAGGTTCAAGGTACAAACTTTGTGTGTATGTGGGTGAGTGGGTGGGTGAGTAGGTGGGGCTGCAGGGTGTTTAGAGGGTTCCCTGAACCTCATCGTTTGTCGCCGTCTTCCTTCCTGTTTCATTCTTTCTCACTTCCTGTCAGCTGACTCAGCCGGAGAATCTTGATCTGGTAAACATCTACGCTACCGCCTCTGCATACACACTCTCACACACATGCTCACACATACACATACACTTACTACATGTACTGTATGTAGGCACACAAAGATGTTTGCGTGTACATTCACACATTCTGAAAGACACAAACATTGATATTTCACACATACACACACCTTTATCACACTTATTACTTGGGCAAAAATGTTACTAAGGTCAACCAAAGTAGCACCTTATACCTACAGGCTGCAGTTTTATAATACATGTGTATTTATATAACTGAAGGTGCTAAAAGTGTATCAACTGCTGATTAAAAAGTCTTTAAGATTTAAGACATCCCCGAGTGTTTTAGTAACCTAAGCATGTTTAAAAAAAAGGAACTACAGAAAAGAACAACAATAAAAGAGAAGAGTGCCAAAAAGGGGGTGGGACAAGAACATAGATGCACACCAAAAAGCAGAAAGGACAAGAAGACTGAGGAAAGCAGAGAGATGAAAAGCCAGCAAACGGAAGAAGAAAGGCAGGACAAGAGAGAGAGAGAAAACAAAGTTGGGCACATGGTGAGACAGAGAGAGATAAGGACAGGCAAAGAGACGGAAAGAGAGACAGAGAGATGGAGGAGGGGGGCAGAGAGATAAAGATAGCTGAAAGGAGGGAGATCCGTCAGCGTTTGTTTCCTCAGGATGTGGTTACCACGACGACGAAAAGGCAGAGAGGCAACATCACTACCCGCTGGTCCCCTCTGACACCTGCAAATGAGTGTGAAAGTCAGAGTGTGTGTGTGTGTGTGTGTGTGTGTGTGTGTGCGCGCGTGTGTCTGAATGTACGTGTATATCAGCGAGTAAATGAGTGCGTAAGTGAGTGTGTGTGCGCTTATGTTTGTGAAAGAGACAATGTATCTGGTGGTCTGTGTATCTGGTTGCGTGTTTGTGTCCATTTTGTTTTATGTGTGACAGACTGTGTGTGCGTGTGTCTGTGTGTGTGTGTGTGTGTGTGTGTGTGTGTGTGTGTGCTGTCAGAAGATACACAGCTAAGAGAGAGAGAGAGAGAGACAGACAGATAGGAAGGACTATGTGAGAGGTTGAAAAATCTGAAGGGGGAAATAATTAGAACACTCGAGACAGTGGCGAGAGAAGCAAAAAAAAAAGTCAGAGAGAACGATGAAGAAAATCAGAAGAACAACTAGGACCCGAAAACATGAACAACAGAAGACGAACATATGTGAAAAGGAAATTAAGCGCCAAAGACTGGTAAAAAAAACAACAACCTCAAAACGTATACAGTGTATTTGTCTCTTCATCTCATCTTCCTTCGTTCTTTCTCTTTCTGACTCATTCAGTGTCCTATTTAGAGCAGAATGTGGTTGTGAGGAAGAAAGACCAACGAAAGACTTACAGATTTACTGCAGCGCGACGTAAATGTTTGCAGTATGTCTGTTCTTAAAGTGAATTTCTAACAACTTGCCGTGCTCTTGAAACATTCTTTTTATGAATATTACAATCACAGTAACAATAGAAAAACATTATTTTATCAAACACTTATGAACTCGCACTGCTTTTTGTTGAACGTAGCATTGCGTTTGCTTGCAAACTTACCTTGTCTTTAGCTTCTCCTTCTCCTGTGTTGCCAGTTTGGCCCAAGGGCTAATGCATTTTTCTTCAGTTTATGTTGCAGACATTTCCAAGCACAACGGATAATCTGTCACCTGTTTTGTGGGGCACTCAACAGGAATACGCATGCTAAAAAATCTGAGCTTGATTTGGAATAAAGAAGGTGCCCTTACTGTACGTTGGCAGCCTGCATAATTCATTTTAGGCAGATATGGTAAATGTGTATGAATTATCAGAAAATGACCTTAATACTTGAAGGGTTCTGTACAAACCATTTATGGACAGAGGATTTATGAGATGTGATAGCATCTGCCTACTCCGGTTACTTGAAACCAGCCTGTTTTCCCAGCACTTAATATCTACCTATCTACTTAAAAAGTGGTGTTAGCTGTTAATCTTGGGGATGAAGCCTTTACTGTAACCTAATCTCATTGATCATATACTTCAGTAAACTGAAATCATAAGCTGGTGTCCGATGTACCAAGGCTGAGTCCTTGCTGCAGCAACTGTTGGTTCGAGTCCGACCTGTGGGCCTTTGCTGCGTGTCATCCCCTCTCTCTCCCCCCTTCCTGTCAGTCTTCACCTGTTCCATCTAATCATATCTAAATACTAATGAGGCACCATGTTTGGTGACAGCTAAGGAAATAAAGCGCTAATGTTACATTATTGTATTTGTTTGTTCCTACTTACCCTGTTTCTGTCTGCCTCCTGTAGGCACTCTAGCTACACCCAGCGAGCCATCATGGACGACCGATCATCCACCCAATCCTTCCCAAACATCCACCACCATCGCCACCGCCCATCTTTTCACCTCACCTTGCCCAGCCTTCAAGACCCTGAAGTAGGATACCCGTCCTCTCAGCCTGCCCTGGACTCTCAATATGGAAGTAGAGGGGAAGAAGCCACAACCTCCTTCCTGACTTCCAGCACCTCTTCTGGGGGAAGGAGGGCGAGCAGTGGGGTTGACAGAGGCTTGCTTAACACAAGTGGTAGCGGTTTGGATGGAGATGCTAACTTGGGAGGCCATCTTGACGGAGAAGGAGGGTTAGGCGGCCATTTTGCCGACCCTTGGTATGGGAGTAGCAAAAAAGAGCAAGTTTGGGAGGACGGGAAAAGTTGTGAAAGCGCTGCAGATGATTTTTATAGTAAAGGTGATTGCTACAGTAACGCAAATGATGTTTTTTACACCATGAATTGCAGCAACGAGGACGGAGTCAGGCGTAAACTCAGAGCAAATTATAATAATTATGCTCATGCTAGCTATGAAGCTAAAGGCGAAACAGTTTACAATAGGGAGGCTAACGTTAGCCATTTTACTAAACAAACTACTTCCTACAACAGAAGTGCGGCAGGGAGCTTTAGTGACAGCAGCGTAGAGTTTTGTAGGACTGACTCAAGAGTGAGTGATAATTATTTAGGAAGAGAAGAAGATTATGGGTCCAGCTGTGGCTCAGGCAAGGATCAGCTTCAGCCTCTTGAGGTTGAAGGACCGTGGCTCAGTGTCTCTCCGTCGAGTCAGTCCGGAGATGGCAGGTTGAGAGGGACAGCAGACAGCCTCACTTTGACCTCGGGGTGCCTACCGCAGAGATCACCTCTCAGCAGCGGGACGTACATTCAGAAACTGGACTCTTTCTCCGAGGCTTTCCTCTCCCAGCGAAAGAGAAGATGCCCTGTGATTCCAATCGGGAATTCCTCTGGACAAATCTGGGACTATGGAGTAGAGAGAGGAGAAAGCCCTGGATTGGTCAAGTCAAGGCACAGCTGTGCTTTTGATTCGGACTCCTACCTGCCTCCCTCCTCCTCTTCTTCACCTGCTCACCCCTCTTCTTCTCACCTCATGTCTTCCGTTCTTAGTCCTCCGCCCACACCTCTACCTCCTCCCTCGCACTCGCCTTCCAAGATGGACTCTCCCGGTGCGTTCGGGGGCACCGGACATTCAGTGTCCCAGGGGGATGAATCACTTGCTGCGCTCCAGTTTTTCGCTTCCCACCTTCAGTCTCTCCCGTCAATCCATTCCCCCCAGATGATATGGAAGTTTCCACTTTCTAGTAACATCGAGGGAAACCTGAGATCTTCTCACGGCGGTGACTATGGCAACATCACAGGTAAGCTACTGTATGTGCATTTTTGTGAATGAAAGCATGGTAGCGAGAAGAACATAACATTTTTTATTTAGAGTTTGCCATAACTGCTTCTGAAAGACAAAACTGAAATAGAGTAATAAATAGAGAGTATACTTAAACATGAACTTTATTTTTCCCCCTTACACAGAAAACCACAGGTTAATACCCTCATGTTAATTTACGGGACATGTGGGTTTTAGTAGGTGAACTTGTGAAATTTCCCATTTCCCGTATGCAAATTACATTTTCACTTTTCAGATTTTCATGTATGAAACCATTTGTATAAGACGTCTTTTGTACTATTTTATGCAATGTGAAAACTTTAAGAACTACCATACAGCAGGCTATATCCAGGATGTATGCTTAGAGTTCACATGTGCTTTTTCACAAGAATTGATAGTGTTTTCAACCAACAAACACCTTCTGTCAGTGTCTGCTGTAACACTTTCCTGTCTGCACAGAGAACAGTGATGTCTTGTTTTTTTTCCCCCCGTTTTGTTTTGTCTGACTGTCTGCCACGCTCAAAATGATCAAGCAGTTTTACAGCACAGACCATTATGGAGCACTGACAACATCATGAATTTCTACTGTTCTTGTCCTCCCCCTTTCTCTTTTTTCTAGCCTCACACAACATCCTTCAGTCTCCAGAATCACCATTCCTCACGTCGCTCCACCCACCCAGTACACTCTGTCCTTCCAATACTCCATCCCTTCATTCCTCCTTCCATCTTCCCTCTCATCCATCTCACCTTTCCGGCCAACAACATGAGGCAGCAGAAAAGATAGCCCCTTACACGGTGACCCAGAAAGTAAAGAATGGACCCGCCAATCTGAACCAATCACAGCTGCAGGTACAGTACGCCACGTCTACTCATTTTCACACATAGAATTAGAAATCAATAAATTGTTTTATATTTATTTTTTTTTCATTGAAGTTAAGCTTATCACTTACTCTAAATAGTGGTCAAGCAGATAATTTAATTAATTTTAATTTTTTTATCTTTCGATTTTTAAAATTAATTAAATTACTTATGTGATGTGATAATTAATGTGTTAAATTTGACAGCATGTGACACCAAACTAGGGTGGCAGCTGGGGTAGGCAGGCATTTCTTACCGCCCCTGCTTTAGACATCAACGTTTTGTCCACTACTTTGGTTTATTGCCAAATAATTACTTGTGTTCAGTGCAAATGATTAAATGTTAGCATGCTAAGAACATTGAAAAAAATTATACCTGCTAAACAGCCGCATGTAAGCATTGTCATTGTGTGAATGTTAGCATTCTGATGTCAGCATTGCAGCCTCACAGAGCTGCTAGCACGGCTGTAGACTAAAAGACCCACAGCCAGCCTGTAGTTAGCTCATTAGCACAATGTGTGTGAATAAGCAACCTGCACTTTCTCCTACAAGTAATGTGACTTTGAGCCAAGCAGCATTTGGTTTTTATTTGTACCTGTAATCATGCAGGCCAGGGACATAGAAAAGATCCCTTAAAGAGAACCTCCACAGACATTCATACACTGCTAGCAAACACTAGGCTTCCAGTCCCTCCACTGAGTCACTTTTTCTTTTTCACTGGTCAGTTGCCTGGAATCCTACAATGCCTTGCAAATCAAATTGCTCATGTACCGTTAATGAATGGAAAATGAATGGGGGCGAACTCCGCCTTGCACCACGTTCAGTGGTTCTTTACTGTTTTTTCTTTACCATTTTTATTTGTCTTAGCTTTCTCTTTATTAGTCAGAAAGGACACTTCTGCTGATTGTTTGAACCTCTAGTTACAGGAAGTATCCAGGCCAAAATGATCTTTTACTATGTATAGAAAAGTATAAGTACAAGCTTTATAAGTCTATTCAGAGTAGAGACATTTTGCTTTTCAAGCTCATGAATATCGACCACATTGCATAAGCCACATTTTTACAGTGGGGTTGCCAGGTTTGCGCATTGTCGTCACTTCTGTCGTCTCTTCCATCAATAAAACTCACTGGAGACTGAGTAGCGAGGAGGCAGCGCTCGCCACAGCTGGAGAAGCTGTGATGATGTAGTGGGTGTATACGTAAATGGTTGTTTGTCAAGAAATTACGTTAGTTCCAACAGCAAACCACAGTCTTGGTTTTATTTTTAGAGATGTTGAATAGATGCAGTATGTAAATCAGACAGATTTAGAGTTGGTGAAAGAAAAAATGGCAACCAATTTAGCTCAAAATACATGTTTGAGGAGTTGCTGTTTTAGATGCTTCCAACCCCCCCAAAAAACTTTTAGGTCTTGTCTAAATACTGTCTTTTAGAACTTTTATTTCTGCTTTTGTATATTACTGTGTATTAATCCTAAAAGGCTAACCGCTTTTTCCTTGTGTTCTTGCACCAACAGGCCTCCCCGATCTACACTGGAACTCTATTTTACAGTATCCTTCACTCCTGCAGGGGTCAAAAGAGGGGCCGCTACACTCCTCGACCCCTCCTCAATCCTGTACGCAGGGGGAGGGGGCTGTACTACTCCATCTTATCTCTCCAACATAGAGAGGAGGAAACAGCATGTGGAGAAGAAGACCATAAGGGTGGTGTGTTACCGTAAGTGAAATGCTGTGGGTGCTCAACATTGCGAGAGTGAACATTGAGTGAACAAAAAACTGGCAAATGTATCGCTTGACTGTCTATCACTGTGTGTATTTTGATGCACATTCAGATATACATCTGTATCATTTTTGACCTTTTTCACTTTCTCGCTTTCAGGTATGTCAACGTGGGCCGTGAGTTCCAGGCAGAGCTTCCTCCTTGTTTTGTAGGTGGCAAGGGCTCAGGGCTGTGGTCACCAGAGGAGGCATCCCCTAGGGAACAGTTGCTCTGGAAACCGTGGGGCGAGCTGGAGGCCAACTCACAAGACCAAGGTAAAATAAAGCTTTTTGAATAAATAGCTCGAAGTAATAATGGCGCAGAAAATGTCAGGGTAGATAGACAAGATAGACCCTGAAAAAATTTGGTTCATTGTCAGTCATGACTAACGACTTGTGTGTGTGTGTGTGTGTGTGTGTGTGTGTGTGTGTGTGTGTGTGTGTGCGTGTGCCTGAATGAACAGTGGAGAAGCTGCTGTCCATGTGTAGTTCCAGCTGTTTACCAGGAGGGGGCAGTAACACAGAGCTGGCCCTGCACTGTCTGCACTACTGTCAGGGGAACACAATGGTAATACTGACTGTCTTCATTTATTCTTCATTAATTCTTTTACTATGCACTCATTCTATCATTTTCATCAGTCCTCCATCCACCATGACATACTCCCACGCATCACCCACTCATACTCTTTGTCATTCCTTTCTTTCTTTCTTTCTTTCTTTTTTCATATCCAGTTAGTTCTCTTCAGAACCATTGCATGCCTCATCTTTCTGTTCTCTGCCTCCTCCATCCCTCTCTCCTGTGCAGGCCACACTGGAGATGCTGCTGTTCTCACAGCCCTCGCCAACAGGAGACTACCACTACCCTGGTAAACCTTTGACCTTTGACCTCACTCTCTTGGGTTTCTTCTGCTGTTAAAGGACAATTCCTAAACTATCACCTGGTGTTCAGATAACTCTTTGGCTTGATTTATAGATAATTAACCTGAGTTAACTCTGGTCTCACCCAATTATGTTTTGAGGTGAAATCTCAACAAAAATAGGAAAAGAAGTCAAATGAACTAAAATGTGTTCCAGTGACAACAATCAACAGTTGTTTGCATGTCAAAATGTGAGTCAGCAAAGGGGTAACCATTCCCACTGTACATACAATAGTAGCCTTTGTAGAAATCCAATCCTCCTGCCTCTTTCATCACATGCCACCCCTCTCTTTCTCTCTCTCTCTCTCTCTCTCTCTCTCTCTCTCTCTCTCTCTCTCTCTCTCTCTTTGACTTCCTTTAAATCCACCAAGAACCATGTAAGGTACAGTGTGGGCATTGTTCTGCCCAGTACAGTCCACTCAGGTGGGTTACCTGTCCGCCACATAACAACATTTAGGTGCACTGGTGTACATTGCACTGTTAAAGCAGACAGTCACAGTGGTGTCAGACACATCGTCACCTTTCTTTTCACCAGTTATTGTGGAGTTGCTGCAGGAATTTACCCATTTCACCACAGGTGTTGCGTTACTAAGTCATTTGTTGCAGGGTGACCTGTTGGTATTTGTTTTTATTGTTTCTCATGCCCTCTTTTCCCCTCGGCCTCCTCTCTCTCTGTAGGTAGTGACTTTTGGACAGACAGTGAAAAGAATTTCTTCAGTGCAGCTCTGGGAACTTATGGAAAAGAGTTTTCACTCGTACAGAAAATGGTATAACTATTATTCACGCATTGCTTGTTATTTATGCTGCAATCTTATAATGATTAACCTCTCAGTGCTTTCCTTTTCTAATCTGTCTTTGTCCTAGCATAAAAGTGACTCTTAACTATTTCTGCAACTATTTATATTTATATTTTGTGGATTATAAGATAGTTCAAACCACACTGTAGCAGTATACCGTGTAGCTAGTGTGTAACTGATAAAGCAGTTGTACTCTGATTATGGCGATGCCAAGAAGCCAGAGTAATACTCATGTTTAGCAGGTTCTGTCATCCACATTATCCAGCATGAGGCATGAGCCTCCCCTTCAGCTCATTAAGTCCCTTTACGGTCGCCTTAAGATGGCAGTTATTGTGTGTCTGGCATCTCTAGTCTATCATTTGAGCGGCTGCAAGTGCCATTACCAGATCCAATGGTTATCTTCATTCAACCATACCCAACTATGAGATTACCAAAAGTGCACCACCACTAAAACTCACTGACAGTGAAAATAAAAGACTAGGAATATCAGTTTACAGTGACTGCATCGGTTTGGTTATGTTTTTCTAAAATATGTTGCCTAACATGATATTTGGAATCTTGCTGAGGTAGACATGGAAAAAGTTGTACTGTCAGGTCAATTTTTGAGTGCCAAGTATTCACTGTGTGGGTGTTTGCGTGTGTGTGTGTGTGTGTGTGTGTGTGTGTGTGTGTGTGTGTGTGTGTTGCAGGTGAAGACGAAGTCCACGTGCCAGTGTGTTGAATTTTTCTACCTGAGCAAGAGACTTCAGGACAAGCAGAAAAAACAGAAGGAGGAGGAGAAAAGAGATGCAGAAATGGAGCAGCAGAAAAATGTAAGAAACACCTAAAAGAAGCAGTCTGGGATTTAGTGTTAAAAACATTTTGCCTCTTGTTAAGAGGCCGCAGCTGATCCAGGGACTCCCACTGATCTTTTGCTTTAGTTCTCAACCTCTTTCTATTGTTCTCTCTTTTCCTGTTGTTGTTGTCCCTTTAGCAATGTGCTTATTGCTGGGATACTCTGTGGCCTTCACTGTGTCATGCAATCTGATCCCTGATAGAAACAGCTTATAGAATAGAAACAAATATATAGTGTTCCTGGTGTAAGAAAGAATTTGGAATATTTGTGAAGGCTTGTGTAGTGACTTAAACGGTTATCCAATGTGGAATGCACCTCAACAAGTCAGTCACGGCAATTGGTCCTGTTTTCATAGGTAACACCCAACTGTCAGCCAGTGAACAGACAGTTTGGACTGGAGGAGGCGGTTCCAGTGCCCTCATTGGCCAGCTTCTTCCCCTGCAAGCTGTGTGGCAAGTGAGTAGGACCATTCATACTAGAGGAAGCTCCTACACAAACTATCTCCATGTTTAGCTTCAGGGTGAGCTAACAGATGGTATCAATTTTCAAGTCTTCTTTCCAAACCTGTCTTTCTGTTTACCCCTTCCTTGCTCCAGAATGTTCTACAAAATCAAGTCCCGCAATGCTCACATGAAGATCCACCGCCAGCCTCAGGAAGATTGGACCGACAGGCGGCTGCAGCACCAGCTCCTCACCCAGCGTCTGGCTCTCAGTCGTTCCACCAACCTCATGCCAACCCCAAGCAGTAATCTGCTCCCACCCCAGGCTCCAGCTCGGACCTTTTCCTCCTCTGCCCTCCCCGGAACACCAAGCAACAACAGCAATGCCGACAATGTCCTCAATTCTGTAACCAATAGCAACGCCATCACTCCCAGCAATGCCAGTGTCCTAGATCCCAGCACCGTGGTAACATATAGCCACATCGCTGCTTCAAACTCTCATGTAATCACTAATACTGATGGTGGAGACTCGAATCAGAGAGAGCCCACCACTGTCTTATCTTTTCACCAATCATGGGGCTCATTCGGACAGGGCCCCGACCCCGTGACCTTCTACTGCAACACAGATGGGAAAGACAATGTAGGAGCTGGGACAGTGGGAGGGAAAGAGCCAATCAACTGGCAGTAAAGTTTAACTCTCCCGCAAGCATTACTACCACCAAGTTCTAAGAATATTCAGAAGTGTGTTTAATTCAAACTAAATTTTTATTCAAAATTAAGTGCTTTTTTCAAACTCAAACTTTTTTATGTTTTTGTAAATTGTGTAATTAAATGTGTTACATATTTAAATGTTTCTTATGCATTTGACATTTGAATAAAATTAGTAACCTATAGTTGTTTTTTGATGTTTCTGACTTCAGTAGAACCACAAATTGTTGCACTTACATGGATTAAACAAACCAGATATAACATGTTAATTTGTGAGCTTTGGAGGTGTTGCGAAGAAGATTTTTTTTACCTTTGGAGAGAGCCAGGCTAGCTGTTTCCAGTCTGTGTGCTAAGCTAAGCTAACTGTCTTCCAGGCTGTAGCTTTATATTTAACAGACGGACGTGGTATTGATCTTCTCATCTAACTTTTGGCAAGAAAGAGAATAAGTGTATTTTCTAAAATATCAAACCATTCCTTTAATTCTCACACAGGACAAGCCAGATTGTACTCACTTCCCCCAAAATGTCCTTGCTCTTAAGTCTAAACCTCCTAGAAATACATGAGCTCACACACATATCCACAGGAACACCCACACACACACTCACAGAGCTTGTTGAAAGGTTTTGATATAACACCATAATGGGCTAATATTGACCTTGGTAGACCATCTCCTCTCTCACAGCTGTCTGAGTACTTGGGTGCCCGGAATTGACCTGTTGATGGTTAACTACACTGATTATGTGTGAGTGTGAGTGTGAGTGTGAGTGTGTGTGTGTGAGTGTGAGTGTGTGTGTGTGTGTGTGTGGGTGTGTGTGTTTTTGACAGTGTCCTGGAAGATGCTGAGGAAAAAGGCATTATGAATGTGCGTGTGTGGGTAGTGTGCACAGTATCTGAGTGAGAGAGTGTCCGCTGAATTTCAGATTCCTCTAAAATGAAGCAAATAAACACTCACGTTGGTAATGACATAAACTTGAGCTGGACATTAAAAATCCACACATAAACAACATCCTGTTCATCATCATCATCATCATCATCATCATAGCACATTTTCAGTATCTAAAAGCTAATGGTCATACTGACTGCAGAGGTGTGTCGTCTCTTCTCTGTCCTCACCTCTACTGAGTTACACCTCTTTGTGGTGGCTCAGATGCCTTTCTCAAGGTGGTGAGCTTTGGTTCCATATCTTCATGAATGTTACTGCCACTGTGACAGAGATAACAGTGTTTGCATGGGTGTGTGTATTGTATAGATAATGGGCCGTATATCCTTCTGTATATCCTTGCTAAAGAAAACCTGTGAGGTAAGGCCCTTGAGTGTACGAGTGCATAGATATGTGTTTGATTTCATGCATCTCTCTATATCCATGTATTTGTGGGCATCATGTGTTTACCCCTGCATGGCTCCTCCCCCTGACGAAAGTCCACCATGTCTAGCACAGTTTGTCTGCCCTCTTTTCTCGGTCTGTTTCTCTGACACCCGTGTTTTTAGATTCTTTCCAACAGTCCCCCTCCCACTTCTCTAATATAGAGTATGAGCTGTTTCTAGTTAATAAATGTGCTCAAGCTGTTGTCAGCTTTGTCCTCTTTTCTTGCTCTTGGGGCCATAGCCTCCAGTATAAATAGTTCTAACTTCCCAGAGCAATGATCAGCATTATAATCGCTGTCATCGGTTGGAGTTTTAGTTTTTGGACTCTTATTGGAAAGTTAAAATTTTGCACGGAATAGGGGGAAATCATAGTGGCAACCAGCAGAAGTCCTGAGTGTTGGCAATATTCAGAGAAAGAGAGGGCACAAGCATGTAGATAAAGGGGGAGAGGGAGACTGGACCAATAGGGTGAAGGAAGGGGGGACTGGGGAGAGAATAAACAGAGAAGTTACTGAGCGGTGGCCATTCACCTATTCATGGAGAGCAACTCTTTGCCAGTTGACTGAGCTCACGGCCCCACCGCAACCCATCCCCACTGTCTCTGATTTGCTGCTTTTCTTTTTGTTTTTCCTCGCTCAAAGTGGTACCAGTGAACAAAAGCAGCCTTTTCAGGACAGTTGTGACAAGGGTATGATACTTAGGAATGCCTTACCAACAAAACTACAGCACTTTTATTGTCACATACACATGGTCTTGTAAAGATATCCTCATACATTAAAGTGTAATAACATATACTGAGTAAAATCAAATAATCAATAGATTGCTGAAGAAAATCAGCATATGATTTATCCTGACATCTTTTATGCATTTAGGTTTTATCACAGATACATTTTTATTCAATACATTATCTCACTCGTTCCTGAAAACTAAAGCAATACAGACTGCATGCACATGTAACATAAGAGACTGATAACAATGTTTTGTCTTTATCTCATTGAGAGGTAGTACTATGTAAAGACTGCTCATAGTGCAAAATAGCCATAATTTAGGGACACTAAAAAAGAACTGCTGAACTTGTGGAAATGCAAAATAAAGTAATTCATAGGTGACTTTAAATGACACCTGACATTGTAGTTTACTACTCTCTTTTTACTTTTATAGGCTAGGACTAGTTAAAGCAAACTTATTTCCTTCTCTTCCTCATCTCCTGCAGAAGAAAGTCTTATATTGAGAGAACTTACTTTGTCCTTCTTGGAAAAATTACCATCTATGAGAAAAGAAGGAAGGATTTCATCTCAGGGTTTTATCACTTGAGCGACACTGTACGTTGGGCCGACAGCTGTCATTGACACAGTTGGAGGTTGGGCTCTATTATGTAACTGGTGGGACAGCCACATTACATTATTATGGAAAAAACTGAAACTTTAAAGTTTTATTCACTATCCTCCTGCTGCTGGCACGCGATATTGTGTGGTGGGGAAAAGCTAAGCCTTAATAATTAATATTATAGGTCAGTAAAATCTGCAGTAGCCTCTTCAGAGGTGTTCTCAGCTGACTTACCAGGTAGGGCAAAAACTACATTGGCATGCTAGAAATTAGTGTCATAGGTGTGGACGATGATAAACACTGACCCCCACCAAACATACTCACTGACATTTGTGCACCCTTTTACATACGCAAAATGACAACAGAATTAATATTAAGAGTCTATTATACAGGGAACGAACCCCATAAAAATTCTTTAAGGTGGATTGAATGTGGCCTAGCTACACCAGCACTGGTGATGCAACACTTTGGCACGCTTGTGGTTGGCCCACTTGGCCTGTCTGAGATGACTCTCTCTGCCTCCAAAGGAGAAACTATGAGAGTATGGTATTAATCACAACCTTTAAGAGACTGCCTGTGTTCAGTGAGAGCTGCAGTGTAAGGTAATCAGAAAAGATAGGTCATATGAACTGTTCAGGAATCCCAAAAGATTAGGTTTGTGTCTCTCTCTTATTGACGAACTAACTCCTTTGACTACATCACTGACTGTCGCATTAATTTTTGCCCCTGCCATAAAGCTGGTTGCTATTGAACGCGTCCTCTTAGGAATGTCATTGACACAGACTTTGTTATCTGGAACCGATAAGAGAACACACAAGAGTTGAAAAACAATCACGTATGAGTAAACCAGTGTGTGATTGTGTCTGTGTGTATTACTGAACTTCTGTCCTTGCATCACAACATGTAAACGTGGATAGGTACAAACAAAAAAAACAACAACTTAAAGATGATTTTATCCCAATAAACCTACAGTTATAGGGTGTATTTCTCCTTTAAATTAGGGTTGGATCAAGCAGGCATTTACAGGTTGGGATCAGTGTTAGAATGTGTGTGTATTGTGTGGTTCTTGAGATAAAAGCACAGTCCTCTATTGTCCACTTCACAAAGCAGGACTACAAAGAACCATTTTAAGAGCCTGTAATCAAATCCTGTCCTTTTCAGTTGTTTTCTGCACCAGCTCTTTTTTCTTTCTTTCATACTGTGCACGACAACATTTACTTCCACTTTTCCTTTCCTCTTCTCGCTTTCTTTACATCATGTTTTACTTTACGCTTCTTGATGAGGAGTTTACTGGCTTAAATGTTCAGAATTAAATTAATATATTCTGCTAATGATGCAGGTTATACACTTAATGTCAAATAAGTAGGCCTACAATAATAAATCAAGGGAAATCGAATTGGTATGTTTTACTATTTGAGTGAATGGAAAACAAAGCTTTTAGAAAAAATAACTTCTCCCCGTAGCCCTCAAGAACAAGCTGTCTGATTTCCATCATTAGAATAATAATAAGCAAAAGCATTATAATGAATGAAAAATCAACAAATGCAAATGGCCTATATTTATATATATTTATTATATCTGTCATAACTGCATCTTGTTTTAAAAGTCACACAAAGACTGACTGTAATTTTTTAAAACAAATTCATTAGAAATTTCTGAGCTGAACTGTTTGATACAAATTTAATTGTAAATAAATTATAATCGTGGACATTATTTGAGTTGAGCTGTGTCGAGTTAAGATGTTTTGGACTTCCATATTCATTTCCTTGAAAGAACTGCTACAATCATAACAGGAAAAGCACAGGTGTAACTAATCATTATAATGATGACTCTGGTCCATTAAACTTTCAGTAACTGACTTCTGGCTTGGGGGGGCAATGGAAGTTACTAACACAACGCTGACACACCTTTTAAGTTGATATGGCGGGTTTGTTAGCAAACAGTTGCCTATTGACACATCCAGTAAATACGGAACAACATTAGCATGCCTCCTGTTCCTGACCACCTGACAAATGTAAGTCCAATATTCACCGACCTTTAAGCTCTTTTTTAGTTTCCACTAACTCTTGAGGAAAACATTTAGCTCTTTAGCTGCTAAAAACGTAAGCTATGTCGCTAACTATAAGTGTTTTCAGTACTGTAAAATAAAAATATTGATGATAGCAGCTTTAGTTTAATCATTTACACTTGTGCCTTTCCTGCTAGCAAAATGTCTCATGTAAAAAGGTAAACCTGGACCAGTGAATAAATGTTTTATTTCTCCTCAATTACATGTGAAATTATAGTTGCAACAGTTTTTTCTCGGAAGCCATTTTGACATGGCGCAGTTGAAAGCGAACAGGTGTAAATATTTAAATTTATGGTTCCACTTGGCAGCTTTGGTTTCAGCGTCCTGGTACTGTGCATGGCATGTTGCAGGCTCACTGTCACATGTCTGACTGGGACACTTACAGGAACAGAGCCATGGTTATGTTATTAATATCACCTGTGTTGTTTCCTACTTGAACAAGTCGAAGTGCCTCCTGTGAAAAGGCACATTTCAGTGTCATTAATGAAAAACAACACTTGACAGGCCTGTAAAGTTTAGTACCAGTGACATTCAATACTTATAGTCATCCTCTTAATAACACTATATTATAATATGTTACACAGTACCTTCCTTTATGACACTGTGACACTTTAACTACTTAATGTAACACAGGAGAGCCACTAGCCCCGAGCTCTTTAAATGGTGCCGCTCGCTGCGTGCTGTCGTGTCCTCTTCTGTGATTGGTTGACAGCGGAGGAGGGCGTGCCTGGTTGCGTCATGTCAAACAGAGGGATGAAAGCTTATGGAGAGAGAGAAAGAGAGAGAAAGAGAGAGCGAGAGAGATTAACAGGGAGTAGGAGGCAGGCGCAGTAGCAGACTCCTATATCCGCCAGACGGGGACGGACGGTGCCAGCTGCTAGCTAAGTTAGCTATAGTAGACAGTTAGCAACTAGCTTCAGAGTCCTAGCGCCTTTACTACATATGAGGGACTGAGCAAGAGTGCGTGTGTGTATGTGTGTGACAGCGCGTGTATCGACGCTTTGAGCGCCCGCTCGGCCGTCCCGAAGTCACTCCGTGTGTACCTGTGTGCGCGTGTGTGTGTGTATATAAACCCCTCATATCTCCTTCCTCTTCCGACCAGCAGCGGTGTGTCTGTGATTGTGTGTATGTGTGAGGTTAGCAAGCAGAGAAGTTAACGCACACAAATAAACACACTCTTGATAGTCGGCTGTCTACACTCGGTGTCCGGTTACCTGACAGCGGATTCACATCCTTTACTGACACCGACAGAGCACCAGCATGTGAGTACTGATGGGTAACGTGTGTGTGCACGAGTATGAATGAGTCTTGTGCAGGTGTATTGCTGTCACTGAGTGCATTTGACCTAAACCATTTCCCTTTCCTTGAGTGTCTTGAGTGGCTACATGTGTAACCCTACTTGCATGTGTCTGGCTGTCAACGTGGTACCAGATGTTGCAAGAGTACGTCCAACTGTCCTAGCTGCACAGTTGCTGCAGATCTACATTTACAAACTCGTGTGTCCAGCTGAACCAAACTCTGTGCATTGAAAAACTAATTTTAAAAGTAAATACTGGCTCATGTACTTTGCTAGCTACACTCTGATGCTTTTTTAGCTCAACTGTGCACACAGAAACTTTAACTCCACATAGCAGTAGTGGCCAAAGTGGGATCAAAGGGCCCTGCGGTTGCTGCAAGAGGTCCCTTGTAAAATTAGGAGCTTTTTCAGTGGAGTTTTGTATTAGTAGCCTATGAGCTGGCAACATGACAAAACATGCAGCAATGAGTGCTTTTGTTACGCACTACCCACCTGCAGAATGGGTGGTGAGGTAAAATAAAACACTGTGGGGCTCCTTTACCTAATGGAGGTATTTAAATGGGAATCCTGGCATTAAGCGAAATAGGAGGCACTTCAGAATGTCCTGCATCTCCTCTTGTGCTTGTGTATAGGAGAGAATAAATATGTTTACATGTTGAAACTTGTAGATTAACATAACTTGCTTGTAAGCTGCTCATAAAATGTTTAATGGCCTGATTTTTCTCACTGATTCTCTGTTGCAGTGATTTGGTCTTCGTTCTTTCACCTTTGAACCCGTACATGTGTATCTGTTGTGTCAGAATCATTTGACGGTACAGTTTGTTCATCCTCAAGGCAACCTTTACTATGCTTCAAACAATGGTACATGCAGAACAGCTGTCTCATCCCAGAGCTCAGGGAGGCCCAGTGGGAGCTGTGCAGTGATCAAACAAAGGACTGTTATCTTCTTCACAAGTCATATGCAGAGCTTGCAGTAAGATCCTCTAGCAGAGGTGTGATCAGAGGTACGCAGGCAGAAAATGCAGTCACCGCTTTTTGGCTTTGGTTTCTATAAGTGACTGTAGTGGCCGTGTGTGTTTGATGGGCATGTGCCATTCACTCATTCACCTTCATGTTATTACGTGTCACAATAATGTCAAAGTTATCAATTGAAAATGTCCAAGGCAACTGGGAGGCATCCATTACAGTTTCACGACAATGTTGCAGAAGTTTGACTGCTTCACCTGCACTTCACCTTGTAAATCTCTAAAGAAGATATATTTTAGTTCTTTCCCCCACATAATTCCTTTTGAACACTCAAAATTGCTTGAAGGCTTTGAGTCCTGGAGTAGCAATTGGACAGACAGAACTAGTTAAGCTGTTGTGATTGCAACAAAGAAATAAGCCAAAATATTAAGCATGCTTTTTGCCCCTCTGATACACCATAGACATTCAGACACGGTCAGTTGACAGTACTCCTGGTGTGCACTGACACTTAAGTTTAGACTATATCTGGTAGGATGCAGGGGGCCCTTGGATGGTCAGAGGCTATTATATTTCCACAAGCAAGGCTTAAATTATACATTTTTGTAAGCAAGCCTTTTAAATCTTATTTCCTTAAAGTTACAAAGAAGTTTGCAGCTGTTTTAGGATCAATTATATCAAGAGTTCTCCTGCAGAAAGAACGTTTTGAACTGATACAACCTGTCTCTCAACAAGTGCCACATCAAATGTTTTGCCTCTTATGTCTGCACTGCGTTCATCTTTCTCACTGCATCTGTGTTTCTAGGTTGGAATGTTGCACATTTGCATTTTTTAATGGCATGAAAACACATTTTTCATTACATGGCATGCCAGAATGTTTTACCAACAACGGTATGTTAACAGCTTATGCTTGTGGTGACATACACTGGCTCACACTAGACATTAAATGTTTAAAAAATAAAATAAACTGAAAAAACTGCACTTTTGTATTTCAGTACGCTTCTCTGCACACTTGCCGTACTCTCTCAGCATATTTTGTTTTTTTACGTCTTTAGCTAATTAGGTTCCTGACCTGTTGTTGGAGTTCCCATGAAATGATAAATGAAAAGATTGCATTATTCATGCTTCCTGGGAAACACTGGACTGTCTCCTCTGCCTACCACCAGGGCACCAACCAGCTAACAGCTGGTGTGGTTGGAGTTAGAGTGGAATCTGACCAGGAGGCAAATAGTAAAGACTGTGGTACGGGGGTAGGAATACACTAGCAGTGCAGGCAACCCTTCTGAAAGGGATGACATAAAGATTATTTTTGTATACTTTGTGCCTTTGCTGAGATTTTGAGTCATGTTTAGGTGAAGTACAGCCAGTCTATGTTCAATTAGGCTAAACAATGTGGCTCTTGTATGGCACCCATTATATAACAAATGTAAATTTCTTCCCAATATATCATTGGTTCACACTTGAGCCTCTCTGTATTATGTCCCATCCTGTTTTAATAGGAAACACGTCAGACTAAGGAGGTGCAATGTCATTGGGCCTCAAAGCACTGGCTGATAATAGTAATTATAGTTCATGATAGACTGTGAATCACAAAACCCTGCATGAATGTTTTGCATCAGCATTGTCTGGAAGTTTCTTCCCTTGAGGTTTAGTGAGGTCAAAGAGGGTCTAGTAAAGGGTAGCGGAATGTCACTTGTGAAGCTTTCATCCTCTTAGCAGCCCCTCACCCACATTAGCACCCAAGAAACTTTGAGTGTTTCATAACCAGCTAATTACATAAGACCCCTCTTGGTAAACTCTGGTTATAAAGAGAGAAAAAGTTGAAGAGAAGTAGATGAATCCAAAGAAGGCATTTTGTGTAAAAGGGGACTTTTAAAGTATCTAGTAGCCAGGCTTTCCTTGTCATAGAGTGAGTAAAGGCTCTTATACACTCGCCGTTCCCAACCTGTTGTGCGACAATGTGACGTCAAAATGACGCAGATCTCGCTGGCGCGGCAGGATTTAGGCCCAGTTGCGCACCACTTTTTTTTTTTTTTTTCAGCTGAGTGCGCCAAAGCAGAAACAGGAAGATGGACGAGTTCGAGGGCAAGCTTTCCGAGCAAGTGTGCCTCTACAGGCATCTGTATGATCCTTCAGTGAAGGAACACAGAGATGCCCAGAGGTGCCAGAATTCATGGCGAGAAATCGCCATGAATGTTGGAAAAGAGGAGGCCATATGCCGGAAAATTTGGAAGAATCTCTGCGACCGATTTGGAAAATCAAAAAAGAGGTCTGCCATTGTTTACCTTTTTCTTCTTCTTCTAGTGTGTAGAAATAGCAAAGTCGGTAGCCTTTCCTCAGTTGCGAGACCTCTGTTCAGGAGAAGACTGCAACTAGTGTTGCGACCACAACGCGCAAGTATAAATAGTTACAGCGCTCCCATGACTTCACATTGTCGTGCTACAGGTCAGGAACGGCGAGTGTATAAGAGCCTTAAGGGTTGGCAGAATATAGCCTGTAGGCCAGTTTTGGGGACATTTCTCTCTCAGCCTTCTCCTCTCTGGTCAAGAATGTTCCTTGCAATTTTGTTCTTTTGTTGCTGTCCTTGTTACAAGCAAACACAAAATATGAAGCCTTTTCTTTACAAGAGAACCTGTATGAAAAATACAAGTTCAAGGTCAAGTAAGGGAAAAGAAATCATGGTCCATCAAAAAAAAGACCATCAAAAAGAACAGGTTAAACAAATCTTGGCGGCTATTAAATTATGATGTCCAGTAAAAAGGTGAAAACACGTCTTTATGTGATCAATCTGGTGTTTTTCCAACGTATTTTATCTTACAGGGCAGCTTGTGGCTGCAGGAGGCCGAGGCATCTTGTTGACACAGCTGGTAAAGAGGCTGAGTGAAAATGAAAGTTGAGAGAAAAATGCAATGCAGATGTTTCCTTGGGCTCTAACAATCCCATCAATGTAACATTGTATACTTTGTCAGATACTAATAAAACTAGTTTTACATTTGTTGACGTTGCAATGTTCAAACGAGTAACAACACCTATTTGGGTTCATTTATATCGAGGATTAGAGTTGAAGAGTGAAGTCAGAGAGAGGTCTTTTGAATGGTAAATTTAAGGAAACTTAATACATTAATGTCTTGCTCAAGGTCCTGTTAAAAGAGCATTTGTTGTTTTCGTATTTCTTGTTTTCGTCGAGTCTCCCACTGCTTGTTGATTCGGAACCATGATCTACCTTTCCACAGGCTCAGTACTCTAAACTTTATGCCACTACTGCCCACTTTTTAGTCCAGTCACAAGCATTTGTTTTGTCTACACAGACGCAGGCAGCCTCGGTAACCTTGTTCCTGCTGTGTGAGCATGTGCTGCTGTTGATAATTGGGACCTTTTTAAACCTCACCTTCACTGTTGTTTACTGCTGTGACACAACTGATCTTGTACTATTTTCTCAGCCTTTTCACAGATAGCATGCTCTTGGAGAGGCTGCGACTTCAGTTATTTTGAGTAGGAGGGCACAAGTTGATTCTTGCTCTGTGTAATTACAAATGGAGCTTCCAGTTTGGTTTATTTACATGTAAATTAAATAGTAAACCTTTAATGGAAACAGAGTCAAAAACAGAGTCATCCATTCTACCTATCAGGTCAGGGTTAGGTAGGACAGAGGAGGAGACTGCTGAGGTGGAAGGAGGGAAGAAGGAAGGAAGGGATTGTGGATGAATGCACACCCATTTTCCATTCTTTGTTGTTCACTCCTCCTCAACATCTAATGACTAAATTGTTTGTGCATTAAACAATTCGGCAACCAGTCTACCTACACAGATGTGTGATTATGTGTGTGAGGCAATCTTCTGTTTAAACGTGTTGAGGCTAGAGCTCTGTGTCATGTTACATGTTGAGAACAGTGTTTGTAGGTGATGGAACTGTTTTCAGGTGTAATTTCACAGCAATCTGCATCAGATTTTACAGTACAGCGGGATTCCTGTATGTCTTACCTCACCTGAAAATATGTTGTTACAGTCACATAGCTATATACAACTATAAAAAACTATAACTCTCTTTTTCTCTATATTACTAAGCCACATTTACTAGAGTCACCTTGTCAGCTTAACCCTGTATGTTGTTTATACCCACAGGATTTGATAAACAAATTCCTAAAAGTATGAAAATAAGTCAGGCTGAACTATTGGGAAATGTCTATAAAGTGGGACATAGTGAGAAATAAAGTGGGAAATTAAGAATAATTCCATAATTATATATCAATGGTGTTCTCACAAAATATCTTTTTCTTTGCATTTGAACATTTCACTCTTCATCTATCAGCAGTGAGGAGAAAAAGCGTGTTTTATTCTGTATGTTGTATGCATTAAAACGTTTTGTTAGAATCAAGTTTTGATTATCATGATATATGTTTTATCCCTGTCCTAGATTTAATGATGAACTCCACCAAGGAATGTCAAATACTTGAGGAATTAAATTGAAAGATAGAGAAGCTCCAGAAAACCAGTGTGCTTCAAAACCCTTGTGATATATGATGCCACAATAGAGAAGGAACAGTTTTATATTATGTGCACTATGCCCATAACACACAAGTGTTTTTTTTAAGGTGATATCACTTTCAGTACATCAGGGTTTCTCTGTTTAGAGAACTCTGAATGAATTAGACATTTGCGGTACAGGATGAAAAGGCAGATTCTGTGTGATTGCACAAATGCTGACAGACAACCATGTGTATGTATTGGCCCCAGGTTCAGCCAATTAGGGCAAAGGTAATGCTAGTTATGTGTGTCACAATATCACAGGCTGTCTGCGTCAAAACAGAACCGAACTTTGATCTCTATGAAGTTAATGTATGAACCAGAAATCACCTCTGTTCTTTTAAGCTTCCCAAACACACACACACACACACACACACACACACACACACACACACACACACACACACACACACACACACACACACACACACACACACACACACAGGTCATTCTCAGCAGTAATTTATAACCTTTAACTTTACACAGAGGAGCATCTGATGCATGCAGGCAGCAAGGCATGTTTGTCAGGTTTTAGCTGTACTGTCAGACAGATAAACACTGATGGCTGAGAACGAGTTTAGTTATTCAGAAACTTTGCTGTGTGGACACACTGTAGACACAAAGATTTAGAGACAGGACAACAAAGAAGGAGAGGGTCATGGAGTACATTTGGCATAGAAAAAAATCTACATTCCATTTTGGCTTTCAAACTATAATTTAATTCAGTGCTTGTTTTGTGTTGCAGCGGTTTTGAAACTGATGTTCGCAGTCAGGATTAAGTTAGGGTAGAGGTTTTATAGTAAAGTCTTTTTGAACTGTTCCTGCCAAGGCCTGGCCACAGAAAATATTGATACCTGGATGCAAACTAGTGCCATGTAAATGTGCCCTAACTACCTAAATATAGTGTCTTATGATGCATTTTGTCACAGTGTAAACAAAAGTTCCTACCTAAAACAATGAGTGGTCTGCAAGAGGTTTTTTGCCTCCAGATTGAATCTTGTGGAACTAAATGTTGGTGAATAACTTTCAGACTTCTGGTTTGAATTAGTTGCCTAGGATGCAGAGGGAGCTGTGGTGCTCTCAGTGAATGCAGTGACACAACCCCTGGAAAAAGATAGTATACTGGTATCTCTCGAAAATGCAGTAGATTACAAATTGAATGGGCTGGTTTGAAGTGGGGTGGATGGTTTATATGTGAAACAAGAAGACAACCCCACTGTCCTATTTATTAGTTTTAGACTTAGTCAAAGGCAGAGGTCACATTCCTGTGCCACAGTAGGGACCTTTCTGAAAGGTCGGAAGACTGAGGGAAACTTGCCAAATGGTTTTAGCTTTTACACATCAGATAAATGTGATTTAGAAATATTAATGCATAAGATAATTGTTCATGATTCTATTCCCTTTTTGTTACCAATTCTCGACAGGAATCTTCTAGTAGCACTCATTCATTACATAAAACAAGTAGTTGAAAATTAGGTGATCGACGATGAGTAAAATTTAGGCCTTTACAAATGTATAGTAGGTAATCCAGATTATACCTAAATTAATAGGAACCTGCATGAATAATGACTCACTGAGAAGCAACAGAACCTTACTAGCCTGAGCAGTGCCTGAATTGGACCAAAAAAGGTATCAGTACCCTAATTCAGTACTTCACCAGCATTGCTGTACACAGGGTTTTAGAAATCCTGAGGTCCAAAAACTGAACTTGCTAGGGGGAGACATCAAAGTAAAGTCATTTGTAGACAATTATTTAATAACTTATATTGTCTACCCCTCCGTACCAGTGAGTACTGGCCCATTTCAGGCACTAAGCCAGAGACATTTATTAATTGAGAAGCTCTTAAAATGTGTCTGGTGTCAGTCCTTTCTCATGTGTAATGTATACACTTTAAGTTAATGCATTGTAACACTGGAATCACAAGAGCACTCTGACTCAGTTTACAGGCCACTGGACAAAACTGATCCAAATGTAAGCCTTGTAATCCATCTAAAAGAGCTTTCTTTTTTTTTTTAGAGGTGTGTGGGGGAAAAACAATACAACTTATTTGAATCATTTGGATTTTCTGTCACTGTTGATCGAAGCAACTCTCTCCCCTATCTTCCCCTGTTATCGTGTGTGTGTGTGTGTGTGTGTGTGTGTGTGTGTGTGTGTGTGTGTGTGTGTGTGTGTGTGTGTGTGTGTGTGTGTGTGTGTGTGTGTGTGTGTGTGTGTGTGTGTGTGTGTGTGTGTGTGTGTGTGTGTGTGTGTCAGATGAAGTTTGAACAGTGACTGAAAAGATGTCAGTTAATAATTGATGTGACTTGTCATGTCTGTTTGTCAACATTTAAGCAGCCATAGCTCAGAGCTGTAAACTGATCAGTCCAATCAGATAGCCTATCATGATTAAAGGACATAAATTGATCAAGTTATATCTGCTCAGCACTACATGATAAATACTAGCTACTGTAGTGGGGTTTCTGTCATCATACTGGTTAATAAGGTGGATATTGATGTCAGCCATTACTATCACTCCTATCTTTGACTGAAGACTGAATGTTGTGGTGTTACAGTGTTGTAACATGCATGATAACATACATTTCTGCTGTATCAGGCAGAGCCACATGGGATTCAGTTTACATTTTATTGCATTTTCACTAAAGAAAGTTTGGATTTTTTTGGGAATTAAAAATGAACAAAAAAAAACGCTTGATGGTAAAAGGTACAAAAAATAAAAGGGGGGGGCAGTTAAAAAAAAAAAAAAAATTGTTGATTATAAAATAAAAAAAAAAAAAAAAAAAAAAATAGTTTGGTAGGTGTAAAAAAAAAAAAAAAAAAAAAAAAAAAAAAAAAAAAAAAAAAAAAAAAGTGGTGGTATTTGTGGGAAAGAAAAAAAAGAAAAAAAAAAAAAAAATTATTTTTCAAAAAAAAAAAAAACCAACATTAATATTAAATAAAAAAAATGATAAAGAAAAAAAAAGGTTTGGTTTTTTTTTTATAAAAAGAATAAAAAATTAAAAAGTAATTAAAAAAAATAAAATAAAAAAAAAAAAAAAAAAAAAAAAAGAAAAAAAAAAAAAAAAAAATTAAATAGTGTTGGGCAATATGTCGTTGACTACGTTCCACAAGGGATTATTCTTGCACCTATTTTCCTCATTAAACAGAAAAGTACTACCATACTAGGTTAATTGTCTTGTTAACTCATCATAAAGGACACTTCATTAAAACAGGGACAGAAATTAAATAAAACTCAACAAAACAGTCTTGGTTAGTCTTTCTAATGTTCTAACAATAAACAACTCTAGTTTGGGGGTCAGGGGTTAACTTCCAAATAAATCCTGAATTCACAGAGTCAGATGTGAATATATTCTGGCTGTAAACACTGTTTGTCCCCTCTGCCTCTCTCTCAGTTGCTGGAATGTGCCACTGGGTTAGCTTGCTTGAATGAGAGTCTGACGCTGAGCATTCTCTGGAGGCAGACCATTAAATTAGCTAAATAAAAGGACAAAGATTGGCCAAAAAAACCCAACCGATGATAGCCTCAGACAATCGCCTATAGCCAATATATTCGTCCAATCACCCACCTCTACTTGCTAGTGCCTAAAAGAGAACAAGTGTGTTACAAGTCAGTGTGTCCTCTGTGTGTTTGTTAAACTATGAATCAGGCCCCAGAATGGACAAATGTTTTCCGCTGTGAATCCCCATGTGCCAAAATGAGCAACATCTTTTCATCAGTGTGAAGGCCAAAATAGGTGTGTTTTTTTTTTGTGTTTTGTTATTTTTTTGTTGAGAAATTTTAGTGTTCACCTGTTTCACATTATCAGTATGAACTGTAACAGTGAGAAAATCACTACAGGCCACAACATTTTTCACCAGTTGTTTGTTGAAGTGTCCAGAATAACATTTACCAGACATTTTCAAAATACACGCCTTCAGTATTCTGTCAGCTGTCAAACTGTGGGAGGAGGTTAGCACATAAAAACTAGTGCCAACAAACAAAATAAAAAAACATTCCCTTCCTTCCTCATTTTTCTTCTGTCCTTTATTTCACAGGCTTAATCCTGATAAAGAATAGGTTTATCTTTGAGGCAGAAAAGAAGACAAACCGGCAATATGACATTGAGGCGTGAAACCAAAATTACCCTCAAGTTGTACTGCCACAGCTTGAGTGTCCTCACCATTTGACATTCCTTTCATTCCACAATTTATCCTTGAGCTTGCCTCATTGCGTTTTGGCAATGTGTGTCATGCTACCGGTGAACCACTTGCCTTGGCACATTTTATTGTTGGCTCCATCCGTCAGTGCAGGAAGATGGTAGGAAAGGAAGGAAGAGGGTAGTGAGCTACATTGCAAAACTGTCGAATAGTGGTATCAAAAACGAGAGACTTTTTTAGAATGAGAGAATGACAGATTATGCTTGGGTGCATTTTTTTTGTATAGATCAGCTGTTTACGATATTTCACTATTTCAGGTTAGGAAGTTTTTTTCCAATGCAGGCCACTGTAGATTGCCAGCTTTTAGGAGATCAAAGAGCATTTTAGATTACAGGCCACATCTTAAACTAACTATCATTATTATAGATATAGTTTAAATGTTTTTTTTTTTTATTGGGGCTTTAAGGCTGTGTTACAGATATTAAAGTCACTTGACTGTTAAATCTCAGAGGAATTAGCTCTGACTGCCTGGCCTCATAGCCACATTGCTAATACAGTGTATTGTTTTTTTATCAGAGACCATATCACCCAACCCTAGTTTATTATAAAGGTACTTCTATGGTAAGATTGTATGGGAGAGGTGAGGTTAATGCAGGCAGATAATGTTTGACCTGTTTTTGCATGTCTGCCTAGTTCATTTGTCCTGTTCCTCTCTGGTTCGCTGTTGTATCCCTGTCGTATTCAGGTCTCAGGAAACTGTATCTGTTTCATAGTGTGACGCTGTTTCTTTTGTGTAGATCCAGTATACTGTTTCAGCCTGAGCTTCCACTGCATACGGTCCTCAGACAGTCTCAAGGCCTTCATTGACAGTATAAAAGCTTTTATTCATTGGTTCTTAAGTCATTTTTTTCCTAGCTAATGAAGTCAGTTACCATCAGTCAGTCAGTTACCAAGGTAGTAAGTCACACATAAAGACAACCTAAAAAGGTTGTCACTGTGAAGAAGATTTAGAGTTAAAAAAAATAAAATAAAAATCTGTTTGCTTTATGCTGTCCAATCTGGGTGATCTAGTCTCTCAGCAATCTGGCCATATTCTGTCCACCTAGGGAGTTTATTTAGGTTTATGTAACTAAATGAGTTCTATTTGTGTCATTTGTTTAATTCATTTTAATTCCAGATAAGATCCAATCCCTTGTCCAGTGTTACTCTGCGTCTCGCCAAATGCATAGTATCAAGTGGGATGGGCTGAAGACTATCCCATCATGCATTGAATAAAGTAGTACTATCTACTTCACACAGATGAATTAAGCTATGCTGTTACTTATCTTTATATGCCATCATGTATATCATTGTAATGGTTAGGTAAAGTGACTGTTTGGACTATACACCGCAGTCAGTTATCATTAAATCTATATAGCACATAGGTGATAATTCACTTTTAAGTGAAACCCTGTAACCACACATAACAAACAGGAAGTGATTGTGCATGACGAGACTTCCTGTAGCTTAGCTTTCTGCCTGGGTCACTGTTACCATGAAAAGTTGAATGTTTGGAGAAGATGCCAGCGCTCATAGTGATTTTAGTCTCTTTGGATTAATGTCTAATGTTATGTTATAGTTTAGGACATTGGCTTAGTTGTTGTTTTATTCATGTGCTGCTTGAGCCCTGAAGTGTAAAACATATAGTCAAATATACATTTACAAATCAGTTTTGTTTAGTTCATTATTTTCAAATTCTGGGATTTCCAAATGAATGGCACTTTTATCAGATTATTGACTGCATCACTATTGTTTGACCACAGTGTGGCAGCAAAGCACTGTCACTGAGGTGTATCCCTGTAGTCAGACCAGAAGAAGAAGCTTCCAGTTTTGCAACCAGTCTGCCAGTCTCCCCACAGTGACTGAGTCCCTTCTTGTTCAGGAAGTTGTTGACTGCTGGCATCTTCAGTGCTGTGTGTAAGTGTATGCCTTTGTGTACCTGTGCCATTTACATGTGGTTGTGGGTAAGTGTTTCTGTATATATTTGGCAATACAGTGAGTAATTGTGTTTTTAGGGGCCTATTGATTGGAAATGTAGCCATGAAACCATAATGTCAGTTTTGGGTGTAATGAATGGTTTCTCTTGAATGTAGACCTAAATCAAGTGCAGTGGGCACTGAGGAAGCAAAGCAAAACCAACCTAGCTCAGCAATGAATTTAAGATGTTGAAGTATCTTGTTGTTCTGTATTCAGCATGAATTCATGGACAGAATTTTTGCCACTCTAGTTGCTGTGCTGGTGGACTAAACTGTTTTTTTAGTTGAAAGATAACTATCAGGAGATTGTTGTCTTACCTACAATTAAATCTGTGAATGGCTCTAATGGGGGCAGTTTGTATGGTTCTATCATAGTTTATATGATTTGTATCTGATATTTCTGACTGTTTTAATTGGAAGTAAAGGCACCACAAACACACCAGTAACTCCTTGTCTTTAATTAGAAACAGCTGCCACTGATTGGTGGCCTGTAAGAAGGGCAGCAGCTGATTGGCTATCTAACTTGCACCCTCCTTTTATGGAAAACTAATACCTGTGTCTTGGAAGAAGTTGTATGGTTCTCAGCCGTGATACCAGCCAGACTTTTCTGTACACTTTTTATCAGTAAAGTAGTTACTCCCCCCAGTACATAGATCCATACTCTCAATATAACACACATTATTAATTGACTGATTCTAAAGCGTCATCATGTTGCATGAATGTGTTTTGAATTTATAGACAATCTTTGTGGTTTTTCTGTTATTAAAGACCACTTCATAATATCCCCATTATTATGAGATAATATACACATTTAGTTTAGTATGAAAATTGACTGCCATCTTTTCAGTATCTTACCACAGATTAGTTCTGACTCATAATGTGATTGAGCTTGAATAGTGAGGCCACTATAATGGCCTTGAGATGGGATATTTTCTCTAACTTAGAGGATAATCTCTTCAATACTCCCAACCATCATATAGGCAAACTGACACATTGCTTATCCACAGATAGTTTTTGAACAGTCTTTTTGCAAACTTTCAAAGCAACAGAAGTCAGGGCTGCACATTTCAGAATATTCATACATAATACAGCTTTTTCTTCTTGCAGCACTGGAAAAATCCAAGATTCCTGCTTAATATCAGTCCAACACCAATTAAAATTCTCAGAGAAAATATCGCACAAGTTGAGAGGCACATACAACCCTCGGCAACAACTTAATAGGGCCTGCCGCTTTAGTAGATTTAATCTCTCTATGAAGGGCTCACACCTCTTGTTTAATCATTTTCAAAGCATTATCATCCTCTTATCATTTCCCTTAAAGCGTCTTTTTTTCACCTGATAAACTAAACTTAGCAAACGGTGACTGTATAGATATAGAAAGAATGACTTTTAGGTTTTGGCTAGGATTTGTGTTTTGTTTGATCTAAATTGAATGACTTTCCTGATGTGTGTTTATCTAGTATGTCTGGCTCTGTCACCTCTTTTAACCTCTGTTTGTTTGGTTAATTTTGATGTGTATCTAGACATTGTATATGACATTGCATTTTCTCTCTTTTTCTCTCAGGATGTTGAGGTACGCTGTAGTCCGAGGTGGCCTCGGCCTCTTGGCCGTGAGGAGGACATATCTTATCTCTCGCTTCGCCCACTCTGCCCCACAGAGCGAGTATCGACCAATCAAGAAAGTCATGGTGGCCAATAGAGGTAATCCAATACTCCATCCAAGTCCTAACAGTGCAAATTTACCACTGAAGAAGATAAGCAATTCAGACAGCACCATTAAATTAAATACATTTTAAATGCTGTTTCATTTATAATGTAAGAAAAAAGTTGTGACATTTACAATCTTCCCCATGCAAAAGAACAGACTCTCTTAATATTTAATGGCCAACATTTAGTTTGCCTTGGCACACGCTAATATTTAAGCACACATTGTACGTGGGTGGCTGTATAAGCTCGCTTTTGTTTGCTTAAATCCAGAAGCACTGAACTTCTTAAAATATTGGAAACAGAGGTGGAACTGCAACCATTGTCCTCATTGTACACTAGGAAGTTGAGTTTAAGAGTATGTATTCAACTGTTTCTGAATTGTATGCTGTACAGATGTATTTATTTAAATATTACTCATTATGAAAGCTATCCAGCATGTAGGTCTTTACATTTCCCAGAGCCTACATGAAACATGTTTTTTGATGTCTTAATACAGTGTATTTTTGTCCGCAAGACATATTGGACCCACCAATACAAAAGTATTTATTTTTTCCTTTCTTTCTAAACTGCTATAAATCACCATAAGTGGAGCCTATGTCACTGGGATTGAGATCTGAATAGAAATATAATTATAGAGAAGCCCAGAGTTTTCTAAACACCATGGAGTCACCAGCAAGGCGTAAACATCACTGATGTGCTCTGGTAATACTTATAATCCCCTGGACCCCCTTCTGTTAATGCTAATGCTGTCCAGAGAGGCCCTCAGTGTGCTATTAGTTTGACTCTGTCAGGTGACATGCAGGATTTGAGTGACAAATGAATGTATTCATGCTTTTTGTTCTAATTGCTTTTTAGAGCCTCCCATTATATTCATTCCTGCAGTCACATTTAAAATGCTTGATTTGGTTCAGTGTTTGATCATTTCAGATTGATCGCTGCATTGGGTTTCCAATACGATTCCAATGCTAGACATGTAGTGCTCTGTAGGTCTCTTGCTGCACATAAGTCTGCACACATTCATATGGACCCTCCCTTAAAGGCTCTATTTAACTGCTTTAATCCATCAATTTGATTCAAATAGATTGTGGTCTCTGCCATGCGTTCTCACACACACAGAGCAAGGCTTTCCGTCAATCTCTCTCCTTCGCATTGGCTTGACGTGATATCAACACCGCATTAGATTATATTCATCACGCTGGCGTGCGTGCGTGTGTGTGAGAGATGAAGAGGGAGACCGGACCATTGTATCATATCAGCCCAGATTCCACTTCGCAAGCACATCTCCTCTTTGCCATTGCTTCTCTGCTTTTTCACTAATATTCTCCTTTCCTTTCCTTTCCTTTCTGCTCTCCTCTCCTCCCTTTGCGCTCCCTGTCTTTTTCAGCACTTGTCAGATGTGATTTTCCTTTGAGCCACTTAATCTCTTCCTTTTTGCCCCATGTGACTTTGTTCCTTTCCACTCTCCTCTTTTCATTCCTTACTTCATATCCCTCTTTTTTTCCCCCTCCTCTGATTTTCTTGTCTAGTCTCCAATTATTTGTTAAACATTTAGTCAAACTTGCCAAACTGTGTTTCTCAGGTCCTCTGTGTTACGGTCCCTTTTCTCTTTTGTTCATTTCTAAACTTTCTGACCTCTCATTCTCTCTTCTGACCTTAAATCCATCACACTACATTTATCTCACTTCCCAAACCATCTCATCCTCTCCCCTCTGTCCTCTCTCACATTTTCATCCTTTTTTATGTTCTTACTCTCGTCCTTCTTCAGAACTCACTCTCTTTCTTGCTCACTTTTTCTCTTTCTCTTTTTTTTCATAGCTCCTCAAATGTTTGAATGCTGTCCTCCCCTTCAAGCAACAACAACACATCTTGCTGGCTTTCACTGACTAAACTTTTTTCCTCCCCCAAAATGTGTGTTGCTTGAAAAACAAGTATTTGGCTCCAGTGACAGCAAGATTAAAGGCAGGCAGTGTTTTGGTTGTCTAAAGCTGAGATTTTACACTGTGTTCTCAGCCTTTAGAAAAAAAACAGTAGACTTGTTGCAGTTTCTGTGGATATTTTTGCACAGTGTGATGAAGTATACCAGATAGACTTGTCTTGTTTTCACTTCTCATGTGTGGCATAAAAAATTCAAAGTGTATTTTATTCCCTCAGTGGAAGAGTTTGTTGCAAAATAGGGTCAATGCTACAGGATGTTGATAAAAAAAAAAGCGTATGCTTATGAAAAATAGAGAACTAAAACCTCCCACTACTTACAATCTTCTAAACTATGGATCAAATATTGTAAAAATGAAAATGTAGCAACGCAGAACACTGACAATTAGTAAAATAACCACATCCTTTACCATCTCCTTACAGGTGAGATTGCTATCCGTGTGTTCAGAGCCTGCACTGAACTGGGGATTCGAACCGTGGCCGTCTACTCTGAGCAAGACACTGGACAAATGCACAGGTACTAATCTCTGCTACATTAGAGCCGAATGGGTCCACACAGGTTTAAAATAAAGAAAGCGTAACCGACAGATGTCTTAGTAAACTGCTGGGCTGCCACTGCTGGGTATCGACCATAAAATGCTAACTGTTGATTAGAGCCAACAGCAATTAAAAGAAGCTGGGGAGCATTTTTCTCCTCTCCGCTTTGGGCCAGTTCTTTGTTTGGAGTTGGTATTAAGTAGGGACATAAGTATAATCGTATTGACATAACAAGCATTCAGGTAATCATGTTGCTTAGTTTACATACACAAACATCCTAATTTGCCTCTCTGTGAGCATTTTATTTCTACTCTGACTGTTTGCTAAAATGTCTTTCACTGACTAATAGATCTTGTTATGTGATTGTGCTTCCACCTGGTTCTTTCTATCCTGAAGGCTGATTGGAGCACTAATCTGAATAAGTAGGCTTTATTTGAGTAAATACTGGTGCCTACTCTTTACTGAGCTCGGATGTGCCGCCATGAAGCCATAATGGCTGTGTGTTTGAGAGCTGGTGTCCATCTGTGTGTTCTGTATGCTTTTGCTGTCTCCCTTCCGTCCCCCTGATATTCAATCCTTTGTCTTCACAGGCAGAAGGCAGACGAGGCTTACCTAATTGGAAAAGGCCTGCCACCTGTTGCAGCATACCTGCACATACCTGACATCATCAAAGTGGCCAAGGTAAAGCAATGCTATGAAAGGCCAATACTAAATTTGCTGTTTTACACCTTTTTAGGTCTGCCAGAATAGAAAAAATCTGTTCATAATCATGTGCATTACATACACAGTATTTATTTGTGAGAGTAGCTTGCAGTGCGACATCATACGTCAGCTCCATCTTGCACAGAGAAGTGATACAAATAGTAGAAGTTTTGAATAAGAACAGTGTCTCTCATGTTCAGAGACTTAACTAAGCTGAAATAAGCCATCCTGGTTATCTTTCTTTGAAGGCGTTTTCTTTGAAGTAGTTGTAGGAAGTCTTTAATTTGCATTAAAATAAAATTTAATCATTTTGTTTTATATTTGCTTTCTTTCTGGGAATGAAATGAGAAGATTATCAAACTGTAGTCTGTGGAGAGCCGTATCAGGTGGGAAATTAGCTCAGCATAAAGACTGGAATCAGGGGAAAATGGCCAGCTTGACTCTGTCCAAAGTGAAAAACTACAGATATTCTCTTGGGATACACTTTACATTTAGTTGTAAAGTCTTAACCTAATGGATTTCAATGGCATAGAATTAGGGTGACAAGTGACTGACAAATCCATTTTTATTTCTTTCTCTTCACCCTAAGTCTATATTTCGCTTGGTTGGAGGGAAGGAAACGGAAACAACTTCTTTCTGTTCCTCCGCAAAAACACCTGTCCCCCTGTTCATCTTTTCCTTTCTTTTTATCCATCGTTTTTACCTCCTCTTTCCTCCTCTTGTTCTTTGTTGCTGCCTCGCTCTACCATTTCCCTCCTTTTCATTCTTCATTCTTAATCTCTCTCCCTGTCTTTCTCCTCCCTCCACCACTTGTCACTATGTTAGATCAGGTCTGTTCCGTGTTACCTCCTTTCCCTCCCATCCTCCCTCCATCCCTTCAGGACACGCTGCCAGTTGTTCATTATCATTTTTCTGATCAATCTCTCACGGTTTATAATTTTCTGCGTGGGCATGTGGTCAGCCAGCCAAGTCAGGGAGCCTCCGCCGTCCAACTAATTTCTCAAAATCCGTCTGCCTATCTGGGAGCCCAGCCACTCCATGCCAGCAAAGTAGTGTGTGTGTCTGTGTGTGTGTCTGTGTTCTTTCTCTCCCGCTCTCACTCTTTCACATTCACTGTATGTTTACCTCTTCTTCACACTGTGTATCACTCTGTTACTGTGTGTGTGTGTGTGTGTGTGTGTGTGTGTGTGTGTGTGTGTGTGTGAAAGTATGAGCGTGCGTGTGTGTGTGTGTGTGTGTGTGTGAGAAAGTATGAGCGTGCGTGTGTGTGTGTGTGAGTGAAAGTATGAGCGTGTGTGTGTGTGTGTGTGAAAGTATGAGCGTGTGATCTTGCTTGTATGAATGTGCGTATCCGCGGGGCGTTATGTTAGCCTGTGTGTGTGTCTGTGTGAATCATCACCTGCTGTCCATGTCTCTTTGCATTCATGTCTTTGTGAGGTGTACCTGCTTGTGTGCATCCACTTGCTGCATTTTGTGTGTGTGGCTCCATGCCTCCCCTGGACTGCCAGTAACAGCTCCCTTAACAACGGGACAGCCCATAATTATAGTCCGCCTCGTATCCAAGAGCAGATGGCACATACTGATCCAGAGATGGCTCTATCTGTCAAGCTCGGCAGCTACTGTATCTGTCTGCTACCTTGTGTGTGCATGTGTATGTGCTCTCAGTACCTTCCCCCTGACCCTCAAATTATGCGTGCCTGTCTAGTCGCTCAGTCTCCCACTGGTGTCCATTGAGTAGATGATGATTAAGGTGATTGCAACTAAGATGGAGTGAGAATAAAATGTGCCATTAGCTCAGAGTCCCTTTGCCGTAAGTGATACGTACATCTTTTTCACTTGCCAGCAGGCAGTGTGTGGTAAAGGATGCAGGTTAGCGTGTGTTATGACTCTTTATTTCCCTCACCGATAGTCAGCCAAGTGTTAACTGGGGCCCTGCAGTGGCTCCCTATTTAACACAACTCCCGTTGCGTAGCTGGGCTACATTTCCTTTCTCTGGGTTTCACTGGCAAATAATTTTATTTAAAAAATGCTTAAGAGTGGGCACATTTGTTTCTCGACCTATTTAATTTAATGTAATGTGTTTCAAAGCAGTAAAAAGCCAAAGCCAACAGATACAATGCACATAAATATAATAATCTTTTCTCCGCCATCTGTCCCCCTCTCACTTCTTAGGACAACAATGTGGATGCTATCCACCCAGGCTATGGTTTCCTCTCTGAGCGGTCAGACTTTGCCCAGGCCTGCGCAGACGCAGGGGTGATGTTTATTGGACCATCCCCTGAAACGGTCCGCAAGATGGGAGACAAGGTGGAGGCTCGTTCCCTGGCCGTGTCTGCAGGTATGGAACGAGATGAGCATGAGGAACAGCATATTCCCAGAAAGGAGAGGTCGTGATATAATACATGCTATAATGTGTGTAGTATTTTCACTCTCTAACAAGATTTGTTTGTATCTACCTGTAGTATTATTGGTGAAAGTGTTTCTCAAGATTTAAACCAAATTTTGCCATAAACCCTGGTGCTTGTTGTCATGATGACTCACTCCCCCTCCTCCCTCCACCTTTCACCCTGGCATTGCTCTGCTAGCATTTGCTTTGGCTTTTACTCTCCAAGCATTAATTTTGTCTTTACTGTGGGTGATGAGCATTTTTAGAACATATATTTCACCCTTTAACTTCTAAGCCCATCTGTCACTGCAAGAAACTGTGAAAAATGAAGCTCTATTTATGTGGCGTTAATGGCGTCTTCCTCCTATTTTGCGCCATAAAGAAGTACCCTTCTGCTATTACAACAAAATTTGACCTTGTGAGACTCAAATGCCGTGTGAAGTTAGAAGTGCCTGGCAGTCTATAATATTTTTTTTGCTATAAAGTACAGCCTTTCTTACTTATTTATTAATTTTACTCAACCCACGCCCTGTTTTAGGTGTACCTGTGGTCCCAGGAACAGATTCCCCAATCTCCAGCCTGCAAGAGGCGCAGGTGTTTTCCCAGACATACGGCTTCCCAATCATCTTCAAAGCAGCCTTTGGAGGAGGTGGTCGCGGCATGAGGGTGGTCAGAGAGTACGAGGTGAGTCTGTCAGCCACTGCTCTACATGATCACGTCCGTGAGAGATGTAATTTAACAGCTTTATCTAACAAATAAATGTTGTGCAGCAAAGAGAAAACAAACCCAACTTGATGGCCGGTCGTCCTCATGACACATTTTGGTTTTAACATTCATTAAATTTCTGTTTGTGTTGAATCAAGGTAAAATCTCATGGAAATTACAACCTGGTCATTTATCTCGCCGGCCGCCAATCACCATGTGTGTTTGTGTTTTGGTGTATGTGCTCTGAACTTGCATTAGCAGAGGACATTAATAACATAATGTCTTTTAATATTGTATCTGTCACTTCTCAAAATACGTATCTCAGTATAAACATTTTACAGTACACGTGCTTCCTACAAGAGAGATCTTTAAATGATGAAATACCCTAACATACAAATTGCATACAAAAACATATAAGAACAGGAGGCAGGAAACGGTAGACAGGAAAAATATTTTCCTTTTTAAAGGAATGTCTTTCAATACCTAGTTTGAGGGCACATCCAGTTATGTGTTGTGCATCCCTTGGCGGATTTACATCTACCAATCTGTCACAGCCATCCTCATCTTCCTCCTCTCGGCAATGTATGGGTGCCATAACCCAGACAGCAATGATGGGCTGTCACAATAGCTGTCACAGTGATGACCGCACAGCACTCTGATGGAGAGAAGTATAGGCTAAAACTGGACTTTTTGGGTCATATTACTCACCATGTTCTGGAGTCTAGTAAACAATCTTATTAACTGTTAACATATGCTCATATGAAATTAGATTAATCCTATCTGGTCAACATGCCACTTTTTGCTTGTTCTAGGTATTTTTTCTTGGCTATGAAATGTCTGGTTCCCAAGTATTTTATAAGAATAACAATTTTATGAGTGAGTGACATGTGCCAGCTGTCACCGCTAGATTGCAGACTTGCTCTACATTTGCGCCCTCATCTACTTCAAATAAGAACCCAAAGAATAAAGGCAAACGTAGTTTCCTTTCTTATACATACTTCAACATCATAATGCAACAATACGTATATGAGGTCCAGAAAACTAAAAAAACTGTACATTATGAAAACGTTATGCATTATTTATAGAGTAGCCTCTTATACAAAGTGTGGTGATAGTCTGTATATACAGTGATTCTGTTTGTTTCGTCTATGTTGAATATGCTGTGTGTTTAATAGAGTTATTAAAATATATTCATAAGGCTTTTCAGCACAGACAGCCAACAGCTGCTTACTCACTGTAAGTGGTGTTTTGGGAGATGCTTGTGAAAAATTCAGAATGGATGTAGAGTTTTAACCTCCAAGAAAAACACTCTTGACCTCAGTTGATAGTTATTGGAAAGTGGGCCAAGCAGGGCCAATAATACTATTTCACTTGCCATGGTTCAGTTGTAGGGTAATTATGATTTTATTTATTTGTTTTTAAAAAAAAAAACAATTGTACATTATTAATGGTCAAATAAAACCTACAGATTTTTTTTTATTTCCCTGGGAATATCCTTTTAGTGGATGATTATATCCAAAATATGTGTCTCAAAGGGAAAATTAACTCCTTAAGGCCTGTAGACACCAGGAAGTTGTCACCCCTGTTTATTTCAGTGGAGGCCTGGTGGCAGCTTTGCTTCATGTGCCAGCAGTAAGAGGGGCACTGGAGGGGGGGGGTTTGCCTCTCAAGTTTGACAATGTCAAACTTTTTCAGCAGGCAGCTGGTTGTTGTCCAATCAGATGGAAGAGGACAGAACAGTGGTGAATCAACTGCACAGAGCCACGCCACCTCCTCATCCTTTATGGCTCATAGTGTTCACGTTCTTTATTTCTTTGCTTTAGCTTTTTGAAAAACAAAGATTGTGTAAGTCACATTACATTAGGTTAAGTCACTACTGTAACTTTGTAACCTACCCAAAGTCCCACATTAATTTAAAATATTTGTGTTTTGAAATATCCAAAATATGCTTCCTGACTGTTAAGTGACCCTTACTCGCCACTGATCTACACAAGCAATGGTAGCACTGTGTTGCGCTGTAGTCATTGAGCCTTACAAGCCAACAATCCATTGGAAAATATGACCTTTTCTGAGTTGTAACCCAGTCTAATTAATTAGTTGTTGACATTTATAGTTATTCAGTTGAGTCACAGGAGCCTCGGCAGCTCCAGCTGACATGATGTGAGGAAATTGTAAAGAGGTTTTGTTGTACTGTTGGGGCCCCAAGCAACAATGCGTAGGTTGACTTTTTATTCCATTAAAGCCAGCTTGTGGGTCATTTGTATGCTGAATTAACAGAATGAGCCTAACTATTCTCAACATATTGTAGGATGAGATGTGTATGTTTACTGATAAGCGAGGCCAAATTAAAGTGCCAGATTTTTGCTCAGAGTTTGACGTGATGTGCTTTCCCAAAGAGTGAGAGAAAAGGAGAACGGCACGTATCAAAGCTCCAGTGGCCAAGCTGACAGACAGACTGAACTGATGTGGAAGGAGTACAAATGGAATTCTGCTAACTTTGAGTCTTTCAAAAGTCTTTTCTGTCATTTACAAAAATAGAGGTGCACCAATGATTTGACAATGCTAGGTGTGTGACTTTGAATTTATTTCCCAACACTTCTAATTCAGTGCGAGTTGTGCGCATTCTTTTAAATGGCTGCTTATGTTTTTACATATGCCCATTTCATTACATAGTAAGTTTATTTGTCTAACAGCTGTAGAAGCCAATTTTTTGTAGACACGCTGTGGAAGATGAGTGGAGATTGAAATAATTTGTCATGTAGGCTGCAACTATGTTATTTTAATTAGTGATTAATCTGCCACTTAATCTATCAATTAATACTTTTGTCTATAAAATGGCTATACATGAACACCACAATTTTTCAGAACCTAAGGTGAAATTTTCAAAAGGCCTGTCTTTTCAACAGTTCAAATGTGTTCAATTTACTATCACATAAGTTAAAAAATAATAGATCCCAAACTTTGTAATGTGTAATTTTGTAAAATGTTTGATGTTTTTGCTTATATTTCAGCTCTATTTATCTACAATCACTTTGAAATGGAATTATATGACTAATGTAGTTGGTGATGTTTAAGGTCAGCACTTTGCAATCTTGTTCAATCATAAATACAGACAGTGGGAGGAAGGAACAGAAACATATGAGAGGTTAAACATATATAGAGCCCTGTTGGAATGATCTTCCTTTGTTCAGAGAGCTAGAATTATACACAATCGTGATTGCTACTGCATGAATAAACCCCTATGTGTGTGAGACAGGGTGGTATGCACAGTTTGACTGCTTTTTTTTTTTTTTTTTTTGACTAAAACCATTTTGAGGCCTTCTGTATGGGAATTTTAATCTGTCATAACAAACCCTGATGGCACTAAATCTTATGATCTCATTCTTATTGGTATCCTTCATCTGGTCTGATCAGATGTAAGAACTGAAATGTAGTTTTTATTTTAGTTTTTCTAGTCAATCAGTGACATTGACAGTTTTGTTTTCAAGCCAGTCTTGTGCTGTTTTCTAGAACCGCTTTGATAAAAACACAGGCCTGCTTTTGGCGATGCTGATGACGTCTGCTACTGCGTTGAGCACCTGGTTGTTTTTTCTCAAAGAGGATCTTGTCTCAAGGCTATGAGATGACAGCTGTGGATGGGCTCGAGTATCCTCTCCTGAGGCAGAGGGAAGAGGGCGTGATTGGTGACTCAGTCGCTCCCCAATAGAGGAGGCTGGACGGGGCTGGCAGGACATCACAGACTGACAAACACAGATTGAATCATGACCTTTAGCATGCTCGGTCGTGACCTCCTACAGCCTGGTCCCAGAGATGTTGTGAAGAATCTTGCTCCCTAAGGGCGTGTAAACATTTGTGTCAAAAGAGAGGGAAATAAAATAGATTCCATTAGGAAATGACAATAAAACTAACTGACCTGATGCAGAGATTAAAGGATGTTGAAATATAGTCTGTGCAACACCAAAACTCCTTGAAAAACCACACAAATCCTTTGCAGTGACTCTCTTGCTTCTTGAATAGCAGCACTAACTCAGACACATATGGATTTTTCTTGTCTGTTTGTCAGGAACTTGAGGAGAATTACCAGCGGGCCTACTCTGAGGCCCTGACGGCTTTTGGGAATGGAGCCCTGTTTGTTGAGAAGTTTATTGAAAAGCCAAGACACATTGAGGTGCAGATCCTTGGTAAGTGCACTCTACGACTTACTTTGTGTTTGCCTTTAACTATGTGTCCGTTTTTTGTTTATGTGGATGGATCAAAGTTCATTAAGTAGCATAGAGGTCCTTGAACTGAGTAGCAGCACTGAGGGAGGAATAGAGACGGATGAACAATGAGAGTGAATGAGATTTATTGGCCAGCAGAGGATTCTCCAGCCATTATTTCTTATTATAGTGAATGTAACTCCCTACTACCACTCAATATTATAGAACTGAAATTCAACACCGACACTTACAGGAACTGTGTCTGCACTTATACAGTACATGTGGATGTGTATTTGTGTGTGCATGTTCACGTGTACATTACTGTAAGTGCTATCGGTCATCTCTCTCTGATTTGTGTGTTTATGTGCATGTTTCAACATTTCCCAGGGAGGGTGTGTGTGGGTGTGTGTGTGGTCATTGTGATTAATTACTGTCTTGAGGGCATTCAGTGATTTTGTGAATTTTCTGAATTACCTGTTAAAAGTCATGTCTTTGCCAGCCCTCTGTTTTGCTGCCTTCCCAATTTCCCTACTTCCTTCCTTCACTCTAAATATAATAATTTCCAGTTTCTCCCCTTTTTGTATTTCTATTTTATTTTATTTTTGAAAACTATACATCTCAAATGTATCAGAGTACACAGTATTAGTACCACTGCAGGTAGGTTCACACTGCACTGCACAAAACCAGTGTACAGTCTAGCTTAAAAAACTAAAAGAAAAGGAAAAAATGTTTGTCAGAAATGTCATAGTGCTAGCATGTACATGCCACCGAGCTAGGAAAGGGAGCTATTCTGCTAGCATGTTTACTGCCAGCTAACCACCATTGGCGTTGGAAATTACTATTACATATACATACAGAACCTGATTTGATAATCAAATAATTGTTTTGAATATTTATTTTTAGGAAAAATTGCAAAATTCAGTGATTGCAGCTTTAAATGTTTCACTGTTTTCTAAAGATGTATAACTATATGATAAATCAATTAATTGATAAAATAACTGACAGATGACTGAATTCATAATGAAAAAAGAATGACATGTAAGAAATTCTCTTAAATAGATTTCCCATGACTGTGTTTAATAAAGAAAAGTAAAAATGGTTATAGTTCTTTGTGAAAGGATTGTAAAAAGACAAGAAAGGTCATCTTTAATACAAAACGTTTTGTTGGGCTGTCATTTTTTCATTATGAAACATTTCTCAGTCATTCACTGAACTCCCCATTCATTCATGCTGTATACAGATTGGTTGGTTTAAAGATGTTTAAAGCTGTAGCAGCAGTCACATTGTCTGTTGGCCTTCAATGGATGTGCCTCACAGTGTACCTAGGTGCAAATAATTTTTCATTCACTCTTTCTTCACTTGAATTCAACTGCTTCTTTTCTTCCTGCCCCTGATTGTCTTATAATTTTCTTTATTCTTCCTCACCTACTGCTCTCTTTGTCCTCTCCTCTGTCCCCAGGCGATAAATATGGTAATGTCATCCACCTCTACGAGAGAGACTGCTCCATTCAGCGGAGACACCAAAAGGTGAAGTCCTCATTTTAAAATTCATCTAACCCAACTTAATGTTTGAATTTATTTTAGATTATCTTCATGGCATTTCTGCTGTATTACGTAGATTAGCATGAAGTGGACGGTGGTGGTGGTTGGGCATGAAACAAAGGTCATGAGCAAGAATAGGCACTGCAGTCTGCTGAATCTACAAGACTGTAGTGTTTTATTTCCCTTTTCTTTAGGCAAACGGGCCAATTAGGCAACATATTAACAAATAAGGTGATTATAGTCCTGATTATAGCAATGATTATTATGGCACTGGTGGCCCTGGGTGTCCTTAGCTGCAGGGGGTAAGAGGATTATATACCAATAAAAATTAGCCACTGCTAAGGCTGTGTGAATTGGAGTCTTGGCAACAACTGAAGCAACAACATCATTCTCTACTAAATCAACTTAGATAAACAAAAACAGTGTCTTTTAAGAGTATATAGATTTGATTTAAATTCTCATTAATTAGTCAGGGCTAGTCTTCCAGATATTTCAGCTTGTTCCGGAAAGAAATTAGTTATTACAGCATCACAGAAATGTCTGAATATCACATAAAAGAGAAAATGGGAACTGTCATCTAATCGTCAGTCAATATAACAATGCTTTCATCATAGGAAGCTGATTAACACGTGTAATATTTCATTACATATTGTCACCTCAAAGCAGTTTCAATCATGCGTTTTCATCATTTTCCTCCTCTCCCTTTAATCAAATTATAGATGATAATCATATTAGCAGCTCTGTTCATGCCAGAGCTGCTGCTCTTTGATTCTGTAAGACTTAATCTGCCTTTGCCCTTAATCTAAGATCTTTTTGAATCTCAGAAACAAGAATAGTTGCTTGTTGAAATAGATTAGGGATGGTAGAGCGCCGATAGGATATTTTTAGCTTTTTCTCTGTCTTGGAAGTGATATTCATACTTGGAGAGGGAAGAGATTTGATACAAATTTTAATTGAGTTCTTGTGGTTTTTATTTTTCAAAATCAGACATGGGTCATGTTGTTTTGAACTGGATTCAATTATTACTTTTAGCTGGGTTGACTTGTTTGACACAGTGGAACGAAACAGATCAGCCTCCAACAAACCCCACCCACCCAGCAGCCGTTGCAACACCAAATGAAAGACTGAATGAGACCACAAATGATTCACTCCATCTGTTTTGCTGAAGCTAAAGTGACACATAATGTGTCAAACTGATGCCTACTGCAGGAAAAATGAAAACAAATTGTGGTATTTACTAAATGTTAGGAGGAAAGTAACTAAGTACTTTTACTATCTTAAGAATCAGATGTGAACTTGGAGAAAATCTAGGGGCAGTATTTAGTGCTATAGCAAAGTCAGGGAGTGCATTTTTGAAGCAACATTAATTGATACTTTTATAAAAACAATGGATCAAGCAACTATGTATAAAGTATCAAATCACTTAGAGACTCCAAACAAATATATTTTAGCATCTTTCAGCACATTGTTTTGGTTTCATGGCCTGCAACTTTACTGTCTTTGTTCAATCTCACTGCACAAAAAGCTCTGATAAACCCACTACCACAAAACAGCAGACCGCAGGTGAACATAATGGATCATGTTCTGTGATGGAAAAGACATTGAACTCAAATAATATAACATCCATTAAATTAAAGGGATGCGAGGTAGCATAGCATGGCTTTTCTGAGTTGATAACCACTGTATCTTAAAACACTATCTATGAATTTAAATCAGTCATACATTAATAAAATCATTTTAGAGCTGGCGTGTCAGGCTAAATTAATCAAAGCTGACAAAATGTTTTACCCAAGTGCCAAAATGATTTAATCGCACTTTTAAAGATGCAGGATTTGTGGATGTAGATAACAGAGTTAAAATACACAAATTTTCATTGTTTGTTGTTATCCTGACATTATCAGTTTGCTGCATTTACGTTCTGACAGTGTTGTGGTCACTTATTGATAAAACCTTGTTGTTTTGAAGGTTGTGGAGATTGCACCGGCTTTCCAACTGGACCCTCATCTGAGAAACCGACTTCACGCTGATGCTGTCAACCTCGCCAGACAGGTATGTTTGTGTGTTTTGTGTTGAAGCCGATACAGAGCCCTTGGGATTTCTGCTGTCTCTTACCACCTTTCTTGTTTCAATGTCGTACTGGCCATACAGGATAACTAGACCATTACATTACATTCTGGAAAATGCTCAGGAATGAATGGAAAGAAAACCCCCCATCATAATCATATTTAATCATAGTGTAGAAAATGAGTAGGCGTGTATTGAAATAATGTTGAATAATCAAGGTGCTGTGGCCTGATGTTAAGGCAGCTTATTATAGGAAACAGTATATCCTCTAAAATGTCAAAGCAGGTGTCAGTAGGTTGAATGTGCAGTGTTAAAGAGTTTTGACTACTTTAACTGAAGATGCAGACTTCAGGTGAAATAGCTCACTGAAAGTGAAAAAGCCAGGCGAGGATGCTGAAGCACTGGGTTGTATTAAGGGAAGTCTGAACAAATTCCCAACGCTATTCATTTTTCTGTCTATAATTGGTCTGCAAAACAACTGGATTCTCCCCAGGAATTTTAATTCACTATTTACCTGTGATTCAAAAGAGGAGGACATTAGTGCGTTGCCAAACTGCAAAAATGAAAATGCAATTTGAAAATGGGTGGAAATGGTTGTCAGCTGTGCAGACAGTAAATGCCATTCTGGAAATGAATGTTTGAACAGTTTTTGAGTGCATTTCTCAGGAACAATTTTATGATTGTCACCTATTGTGCACTGAGATTAGGTACAAAATGCAAAACATTCCCTGCAAAGTGAAAGCTCTCCTTGTATTTAGCCTTTTAAAAAAATCATTTATATCACAGTCGTCTGGCTTTAGTGTTGCCGAAAAGTTGGCTCAACTATGACAGCATCACTTAAAGTCAAGCCTCATCTCTCACAGGAGATTTCAAGTAATGGCCTTTTCAGGTAATGGCCCAGTTGAGGAATGGATAGAAGTAAAGAGAGAAGAGCGGGAGAAGAGGATGTAGACAAGGATGGTGATTTGCTAAAGCAATGACCTTGAATGATACTGATGGAGAAATTGTTATATAAGAGAGCGAGAGAGATAGGAACTTTATATGAGACTCGTGATGTGACCTTGCTTTCTGCTGTAATCAAATCCCAACATCACCCAGCATGTCTGCTTAAAGTGACGAACCATGTCTCCTTGTGTGTGTTTAAGAGCAGCTATGGAGAGCTCTTATCCATGACTTTTGAATGTTATCATGAGTGATGTCGCTCCTTAAACAGACAATGTGTGCATGACAGGTATCAACAAGAGTACAGTGCGCATTCTCACGCACACACCTATTTACTATTCTTGACATGACCGCGGTTGACTCAGTGCAAGGACATGTTTCAGCTCCATCACACAGGCACCACTGCAACGTGCTGTCTGTCGAGAGCACTTACTGTTGTTGTTGCATACAGCAGGAAGATTTTCTCCTCTTTCCAGACCTTGAATCTAAGATTAGGATAATCATTTCAGATGATGATGTCATATAGAAAAAGGACTCCAAACAAACCCCTCACCAGAAAGTTGGGGTGTCCACTCCTATGGCTACTTCCTAATCTTCTCATGTTGGACTGAGAGCAGACTGGATGTAACAGTGACTCACTATCGCCTATTGAGCCAGGCTGGGGCTAGCTGGTTAGCATGCTAACTTCAGTAGATATCTTTGACACAATATATAGACGTCTTTGACATGACGTTAAAACTGTTATTTCTTCACATACTGTTGAGCTTTAAAGGAATGGTTTTGGGAAACTTACTACATATTTTTATTAGACCTGTAAGCATAAATACTAGAACAGTTAGCCTAGCTCTGTCCGAAGGGAAAATACATCCACCTCTACAGCTCCCTAATTACACACAACTGAAGGATCAAACCAGCAGCATTTGCACATTATCACCAGGGGTCTCACTGTCTCTCTGCCTCATCTTCCATTTATCTTGTTCCAGACACCCCTCTCCTCCCCGCCCGCCCTCCCTCCTGTTGTTGCATTTCCCTGCTATGTGTTGTGATTGCATTTCACATTGTGCCAGTCCCCACAGTAGAGGCTTCCACTTCAGAGCTGAGCCCAGCTCTCGCTGCAGGTATTGGAACCTGCTCCCTAAGCAACACTGAGGCCGAACTTTGGTACTTTGTTGGGTATTATTTGTGTGTGTGTGTGTGTGTGTGTGTGTGTGTGTGTGTGTGTGTGTGTGTGTGTGTGTGTGTGTGTGTGTGTGTGTGTGTGTGTGTGTGTGTGTGTGTGTGTGTGTGTGTGTGTGTGTGTGTGTGTGTGTGTGTGTGTGTGTGTGTGTGTGTGTGTGTGTGTGTGTGTGTGTGTGTGTGTGTGTGTGTGTGTGTGTGTGTGTGTGTGTGTGTGTGTGTGTGTGTGTGTGTGTGTGTGTGTGTCACAGCCTGCTTTGTATGTGTGTGACAGTGAGAGACGGAGTAAAGAAACATTTATTTTTAATGTGTTCTGTGGTCCTTATAGAATAGAAAAGTGACGGAGATGGTACATTTGTGTTGACATAAAACCAGTTATTGTCTGTAGAAAAACACACATTAAGATGCCTGTGGTTTTCTCATGCGCCCAGTTTTCCATAGTTTAGTACTCTTATGGAGACATTGGGACTCGAGCTCTGTCAGTGCTGCACTCAAAGGTAGGTGCTCAGACACCTTAATGCATCCGGTCCAATTTGGAGTGTAATTAAAACCTTTTCATTTTAATCCGCTGCTCATTGGAACGTAATGGCATAGTGTTACGGACATTAAACTGCACACATACAGTCTCTCCTGCTTGTGCTTGCACCCACACACCAGACCACACCATAGAAAAGTCTCCCACTCTTGTAAAAACACACTTGGTATACACATAGAAAGATATCCTGTATAAATAGAAAGATACACTGGATGATATACTGTCCCCAATCTTGATTCTGTATGCTCACACACTCAGGCATATACACATTTTTCTCCTACTCCTGCACACACCTGCTATTTCTCTGCTCTTATCCGGTCTTAATGGTGGCTCCAATAGGGCAGGCGCTCTGTTCCCCTTCATCTCTCGGTCTGTGCGTATCGCCCATCTTTCCATTATCAGCAGCCTCCATCTGAGTCTTTCAGAGAGATGGCGCAGTCTTTGAACTCACTGCAGGCCGCAGTATTTCCTGATAGAATGTCCTAGAGAACAAAGTTGCCTGGCAACACTGACGGCTGCAGGAAGTTACTTCTAGCTTCTCTGTAAAAAGGGTTTGAGCTCAGAGTGGATATCAAGCAGGAGCTCACAAGAAAATCAGAGATATTGTCAAATGGCCTGTTAAGCTGTTGTGGGTTATCTGCTGCACAAACAGCTGATTTTGTATACTTGTTTGTAAATGCTTTTATTCTGTTTTTTTCTCTTTTCAGTTCTTTGATTGTCTGGCTGCCAGGTCTTTGCTTCGTTGTCTTTGTGTTTACAGGGGAAAGGCTGTGGCTGACATTTCATTTAAACAACAAATGCAATATCTCAACCAGTCCTGATTACTTTTATTAATGATGCATCTTACTGTAGTGGTGTGAGGTTTTCTTCATCACAGTGATTGGCCCACTGATTGGGCGCCTCATTGCCTGCTTATTCATCCACGTGCTGCATATGATAATTTTGGCTTTTTTCTTTGATATCTGTGTTGCTGTGCAGCAGTTATATTGGGTATTTTTCTGCAGTGGGTTGAGAAGGTTTGAATAGATGGAGCTGCAGGTATCAGCAGGGCCCCTCAGCTTTGTTTTTTTTATGGTGAGCATTAGTTTCCCCTTAAAACCCCCTCTCTCACCCTTCAACAAGTTATACATGCTGTCTATGAGGCATGCAACATTTGTGCACAAATGGGCTGTGGTTAACCCACCCAACGCACATGCTGCACACTCCTATGATAGACTACCACACAGACATAAAACAACATGCCTCACACTGTAAATGTAAGAAGATCTGTTCAATTTAATCTCCAATGTAGCATTGCCATGAAATCGTTGTGTCAATAACAAATGAAAAAGGGGTCTATTTGTTGTTGACTGGCAATCCAGGCAACTGCATAATTCACAAGGAAGAAATATTTACTGTTGTTTGACAACCATTCCTTTTTGCTGGACTGCTGGATGGCCAAGGCATTTAATGACCTCTCAGTAGGGGTGCATCTTGTGGAACTGTCATTTAAACCCATAAAGTCATGGGGTCAAAGATTTCAGCTCCTGACAGTGTTCCCATAAGCTCTTGCCTACTCTTATAGGCAGGTTTCTTCCTTCCCTCTATCACTTTCAAACCATCAGTATTTCAGCTTTGGTTGACACGTGGATAACCTCCAACTGAGACATTGTTTTTCTGGCTTTGACTTCATAAATACTGTCAATAAGTCAAATCCAGGAGCAGGAACATTATAGCTTGTATAAAGTTTAGGTGGGGGTTGGTCAGCTTGTCAAGACTAGTTTTACCAGTAGTCAATTGCCCATTCCCCCCTCTACTTCTGAACTTGCAGTTTACTTTCAACACAATCTTTTCAGTGTTTATTGCTTTTAATGTTTTTTTTTTGTGTGCATAAAAATGAAAAGGGCTACATTATAATGCAACAGTTAGGTCAGTTAGATCATTTGGTTGTGTATTCGTTGTCTTCTACTGTAGTAATTAGCCATACTGTATAATGGCAGAAGATTATGCGGAAGCCCCTTTTTTAGTGTCCAGATCAAACCAGTGGCTCTGCAGAAGTGCTAGATCTGTTTCTGTCAATATGGTAGTGTGATGTCTTTAACTCAGTTGGTTTTTGGGGTTTCCTTTGCTGTACAAAAGGGGTTTTTATATTCTGTCCAGAATTAGTAATACAACTGACATTTTTTCCTGTACTGTGGTGCACTGACCCACAGTTTGGACTTTTTCACACTTTTTCCAGTGAATCTTGGAGCTGTCTTTATGTTGCAGTTTGGCAGCAAGATTCTGCGCTCTTTCCAAGCTTCTATATCATGATTGGGATTTGGCAGGCATAACGTGAGTCTCTGATCCAAAATGATTAAGCTTTTTGAGCTGCTGTAAAGAATTTTGTTCTTTTAATGTGGACTAATTCTGCTTAAAGTCACACTAAAGGAATGGTTGTTAGGTCAGTGATGGGCAGACCTCGTTTGCAATTGGTGTTTTTAGTATGCATGTAAGCTCCCCTTAGATGTCTCTGGGCAACACAACTGTCAGTCTAATTGGCTCAACATTTGTCTTGTGAGAGAAAAGCCAAGCAGGTGTGTGTTTGTAGGTGACGTTAATGTCAGCAAGGTCTGCCATTTTTGTTTCATGACATATTTATCAGTTTAACCTTAAGACAGGCAGGAGGCAGAGTTACTGTCAGATACTTTGAGCAGCTGTAATTAGGAATTCAACACTAGTTGTTGCGTGGGCGAGGAGTGTTGCTAATCAAGACTTTGTTGCATTTTACGCTTTATATGACGCAGTCACTCCCACTCACTTTTGTTAGTGTTTTCTGGGTGACGAGGAGGGAGAGAGGTGAACTTTTTTTGGTAGAAATTAGCAGACAACGTTAACGCTGGGCCCGAAAATGACTCTTCTCCCTTTTTTTGCGCTCTCGTGAAGCGAGAGGAGTGGAAGACGGCAGAACAGTTTTGATTTGTTTCTGTGTTTTAAGTGAGATGGAGAGAGGAGGACGGGAGACCAAGATTTAAAATATGTGTGTGAGATGTTTTGAAGGGAAACATCATCAGTGGTTGAGTGTTTTAGAGAACAGGGGAGAAATAATTTGTTGTTTGTGTTCAGTATTTTTCTTGTGCCTGCCTGCTTGTTTTCCCACTATCCCCTGAGAGAACTGCTGCTCAAAGGCACAACTGTGTCTGCAACTCGTCAGCACTCTCAACAAAGCAAATGTGTATATGTATGTGTGCAAGTGGGATAGCACAATGGTGTATATGTGTAATCTAACCTATACAGTCTGTAGTGTTATTAGTGTTAGCGTAATAATTACAGGCTGTATTTCTTTCTTGTGAAAGTCCCTTGAAAAGATCAAAATAAACAATGTACTTTTTATCTTCCCTACGCTGTCTGTGGCACTCGTTCCGAGGCCCCTTTTGTTCTTACAGAAGACATAAATCTTTAAAAATGTGTCACAAATGTATCGTTTGATTTCTTAAAACAGCAGGGCACAGGCGTTTTTAGCAAACATTACTCAGACGGGAGTGAATTGTGATTTTGTTGGCATTATTTTCAGCCACAAATTGTTAAACATTTGGTGCTTTAGTGGACATTTACAACAGCAGGACGATGTACGTGGAACGGAACACGTCACCCAGTCCAGTGTTTCCTCTAGGATTTTTTTTTTAGCAGTGGGGGCAGGCCTGTCCGAACCCCCCCGGTCACGCCGGCAAATGTTTTACGTATGAAACAGAACTGGCACTACAAGTTGAACGTTGTCCAATTAAAACGGACCCACCGCGGTGACGTTTTTGGTGGAGCTGTTAGTTTAATAGTCGACTTGGAAGAAAGCAAACGTTTTGACAATAAGCTACATCAACACAACAGTATCTGGAGTTAAACTGGACAGCCCCAATAACCTCTGAATAGTTCTACTTGTTGTTAAATTGCAATGTGAGCGGCAGCCGACGGGGGTGCATTATGTCGTCAGGATCATTTAAAAGGCAACCGTGACTACATTGTGCGTCTGCCCCATTTCTGATACCGTGGCTGCAGAAATTTAACAGCGGCGGGCCGCCGCTCCAAAATCAACATAGAGGAAACACTGCAGTCAGAGTGGCTCAGTTTTAATTCAGGCTTTCTGTGTAGCTGGTTAGTAGAAACTAGGGCTGCAACAACTAATCGATTAAATTGATTAAAATCAATTATAAAAAAAGTTGGCGATTAATTTAGTCATCGATTCGTTGGATCTATGGAATGCGCTGCATGCGCTGCATGCGCTGCATGCGCTGCATGCGCTGCGGCAACGTCTCAGGTGGTGGCAGTAAGCCAGCCAATGCCGTGCTGTGTGCACCTCACGTGACTACGCCGTCTACCTTGCCTGGAGTAAACGTTTGAAAGAGTGCGACGACTTCATTTGTTGGGTTGTTTTGGGTCGCAATAGCCATTCACGAGTTAAGCACGCCAGCTCTTTTGTTTGAGTATCACTTTGTTGCAACTCTGGGCTGATAACGTAACGGACAGAAATATATCCGGTTCGTTTCATAATGGATCAATGTAGCCGGGCCACCAATAAAGCTATTTAAATCTATTTAGGTTGGAGAGACACTTTAGTATAACTAATGTTATGGAGTTGCTGGAATATATCTTGCTATTATTCAGAAGCAGTCTAAAGTGAATCCTTTATTATTTCACAACAGAAACTTGAACAATATCTGATCCGGTTCTGATCTGATTAGTTACATTTCTGTTTTATTTTTGGTGAATGAGTTTAACAAACAAACATAAAATAAATTATAATAAAATGTATAAGGTGCACTTCAGTTTGTAGCTGAACGGTTTTTAACAGTTATCAACAAAAACACTATATATAGGTTTTGACAAATTTCACATAGCAGGCCTTTCCATTTGTTCTCAAAACAAAAACCTGTTCAAGTCTTCAGTTTAAAAAAGTGAGGTGATTTAGCTGGAGAACAGTTTAAATAAAAAATGTTCAGCTACAAACTGAAGTGCACTTTATACATTTTATTATTATTATTATTATTATTATTATTATTATTATTATTATTATTATTTTAGGTTTGTTTCTTAAATTAATTTGGCTCCTTTTTAAATGAATGACTTTACAAGGTTTTTGTGTTGAGAAAAAATGTAAATGTAATGTAGTTATGTGCACTTTATAAAAAACTATTTTTGTAACATTTGCTTTGTTTTATTTGGCAAGTTGTTTGAAAGAACATGGTACAAGAAGACCAGTACGCCTTTTTTTAAAATAAAATACTGGAAAGGATAGAAATGTAGTTTTTGTCTTTTTATTCGATTAATAATCGATTAATCGAAGGAATAATCGACAGATTAATCGATTATCAAATTGTTGTTAGCTGCAGCCCTACTAGAAACAAATTAATCATTAGCTTTGGTCTTTTTTATTGGAAAGAACTAAATTTCACAAGACCTATGCTTATATTTGTCCTAGTTCTGACAAACAGAAACCTGAAAACAATAATTGTGTTTTTGTTACCTTAGACTGAACTTTTTATATCTACAGATGTCGCAGGTTGCCTTTCAATGGAGGCCGCCATGTCAAACCATGTTTCTACAGTAGCTCAGAATGGACAAACTGTTCTGTTCTGGCTGTAGATAGATTTTTTGCGTGTTTCGCGGGCCACCGTAGTTTGTCCTTCTTGCTTGGAAGGGTATTGTGAAGCAAAGAGTTGCAATCTGCCTGCGCTGGTCCTTTTTAAAACAATTACTACATTCAAGTATTTATAGATACGTTTTTGTTCTTACTGTATTTGTTCCATGTTTGAATCCAAAAAAAAGTAAATCCACATTGACACCTGACGCCCTACAGGGTGTTTGTGTGTGTGTAACTGCGTCCATATTTCCCCACGAAAAATCATTGTGGAATCAAATCAAACAGATAATTTAATTATAAAACATTACTTACATGCCATAATTTCTGCCTCTCGTAGATGTACATATCTCCATAGTTGTATATTTTATATGCAAAGTGCTTCGCTATGACATTGAATACATGGAAAAAGTAATTTAAAGAGAAACCTGATTTGTCTGTATATGATACGTATATTTAGGAATGTAGAAAAGAGAAAGAAGGAATACATTTTCTTCCAATTTTGTATGTTTGTCTGTCTTGAACGTTTGCAGTTTTAGTGATGATATTGTAAACCTCTCTGCGCCCTGACATCCGTATTAATTAAATAATTGCCCCTACTGTGTGATTGTGAGCGTTCAAGACAAGCTTGTGTGTTTGTGACCATAAAATGCTTTCGGGTGTGTATCTGTCTTTGCCACCATGTTGTGTAGTGTTTCAAGCTTCTTGCTCTGTGTCCTTCTGTAAGCCCTGCTTGCGTGTGCACACACGTCCGTCAATCCGCTGAAGGTGTTAAACGTGGAATTAGTTCTGCTGTCAATCACCATGGTGACGGTGAGTGAAGAGATGACACGCTCTAGCTCAAGCGAATCATGTCCCCGGTAGAGAGAGACAGACACACACACACACACACACACACACACACACACACACACACACACACACACACACACACACACACACACACACACACACACACACACACACACACAGACGCTCATAAACTCAGATTGACATCTGGTCCCTGGAGGTGGCCAGTGTACTGTAAACATTATTACAACTTACAGATCCATAAACACCCAGGCAGTATGTGTGTGGTCCCATTTTTGACATTAGAGCTACCTGCACTTTTTACCCAGAAAGCATATTTTATTCTTCCATCAGGAAAAGCAGCATTTAGAAATGGGGTAGTTTAGTTGTTCTTGTTTCTTATTTTAATTTACTTTTTTTACTTTAATGTATTATGTTCTGCCTCTCATTTCATTTCATTTTATATATTTATTTATCTTGACTTCTTTTTTTGGTGTCTTCATCTTTCCTTTCCTTCTGTGGTTCTTTTTTGCTCCGTGTCCCTCTCCTCTTTCATATTCAATACAGTTATCTAAATATATAAAGTATCTAAATATACAAATTTACTTCTTTCCACTTGGTCTTCTGTTGCTGCTCAACTTATTTGCTCTCATTCATCTTCTTTTTCCCCTGGACTCTTTTAGTTTTAGGTTAGTGCCATTATTCAATCTCACCATCACAAAAGCTGCTGTAAACACCAAGTGTCTAGAAGCCAGAGGAATAGCATTGCCCACACTGTCTGGATGACAAGTGGTTTGAAGGAAGCATGAAAATAATGCGATGTATAAGATGACAGCCAATGACTACAAGCTTACCTTCAATAAATATGATTTTAATTTAAGTACAAATAAGTAATAAACAATTGCTTTCTCTCTCTTGTATGTGCTGTGTGCTCCATCGTCTGCAGAAAGCAAAGACAGATTCTGCTGTGGTGTGTGTAATGTAGTATGCATAAAGTAGTGCAGGAGTCTTAAATGTCGGGGTGACATTGGCACTTGTGATTGGATGGGTGCTATTTTGAGCATCCGTGGCTTGTATCCTCATGCCTTCAGAATCTTTGTGCCTGTGTGTACTGCATGTATTTGCAAATTCAAGCCCAGGAGTAAGCATGATATTGAAATGGACTGTGCTTTTCTCATTGCTGATTATGAATGAGAGTGTGTATTGGAGTATGTGTGAGGCTTCTTGGGAATAGAATCTGTTAGACAGGAAAGGCAGTGATGTGAGACTGTCCAGAAGGGAGGCAAAGATGGAGGGAGATTGGAGGGTGAGAACACACAGAAAAGCCCAAAGCAGGGGGAAATGGATGTAGGGAGGAGGATAAAAGGTACGGAAAAGGAAGAAGACAAACCTGCTTTTAATATAAGAGGAGACTCAAAAAAGACTGAGCGTATACAGAAACCAAGTGAGGTGGTCAGAGGATGCAGGGACAGAGACAAGAGGAAGTGAGGGAAAGACAAAAGAGGGAGTATCGATTATTTCCGCCAGCTGGGGGGAAACTCAAGCCAACTGTGCTTTTCTGAAATTAGAGCCAAGGGAAAGGTGGAAGGATGGAGTTGGAGGAAGGAAGAAAAATGGTGGGAGAGAGCAGCAAGCAAGTGCTGGCTCTGTTTGTATTACAATGTGCAGTAATAACACTGAAGAACAGTGAAAAGTGCATACCTATGAATAATAAATGGTCTCAGCAGTGGTTGGTAGACAAGCATTGTGTAAAAGCTTTGAAGCAAAGTGATTTTTAAAATGGTGATCAAAGAAACAAAGATGCAGTTAATTTATGCAGGTGAGATTCAAAACTAGCAATCAAAACCTCTCGCCAACAAAACAGACCATTGAAACCACCAAAGCCCATCAGATACCAGACAGAGTGCCAAATGATTTTGATCACGTTGTCTAAATTACCCACAAAATGATAAAATTGCAAGATAAATTACCCCTATGGCAATCATGGGTCAAACGATTGTGGTAACATGTTAGAGTGTATAGGTGAGTGCTGCAAACTCAGACAACAAAACAAACAAAATGCTATAAACAGGAAAGGTAATGGCGTGCTTTATTTTTTTTCAGTTATAGTGCCTTTTCCCAGCAGACATTTTGACATGTCAAATCAGGAATAGTACAGGTGTAATTACTAACAGTAAAATGCTGCATTTAAGCCAGCTCCAGGCTCCTGATATTGTGAATGCTAGCTCACTGGCCTGGCCTCCTGGAACACTCAATGAAATGGAGCCATCGTTTACCTGTGCTTTTAACACGAAATTGTGAGGCTAACTTAGGTAATAACTAAAAAAAAAAAAATCATATTTGCACTTAATTACGTAATAATACCTACATTTTGTAACAATCTGCCACATTTTGGAACCACCTGAACCCAATACATAACATTACATATTGTGGTGGCTATGACAAATTGTAATATTTCTGAACTGCATTTTTAATAAGCTGAAGCTTTTTGATTGTCTTTTTGAGCCCTGTCAAAAGACCATTGCAGTAGTCGACCCTGATAAACATAAAAGCGTGAATGAGTTTTTCCAGGTTGGCATTTGACATGAAGTCCCTGAGTTTGGCTGTATTTGGAAGATGAAAACAAGCTGATCTTGTTACTGGTTTTTATGTAGCTATTCAGACAAGATCAGAGTCAATGCCAAGGGGGGAACTACAGGTCATGGAGTCTAATTTAATATTTGGGAAGTTTAATTTAGGTTAATTGTTTCATCCACTTTGGTTGGTTATTGCATAATGCACCATATTATTACATTTTCATCATAAAGTGCAACGCCTGCATTTTGCAGTTTGCAATTTAACCACAACAGTATGTAATAATTTATTACAGAACGCAGGGAAATGTATTACATATTGCAATCATGTTTATTACAAGATGCGGGAGATTGTTACAAAATGCAGGTTATTACATAATGAAGTGAAAATGTATTACATTTCTTCAATTTTATTACATAATGTGGTGTTATGACATAATGTGTTGTTACAAGCCGGTTTGATAGAGGGGCTGGGGTTGACCACATTCAATATTTTTTGTTTGTATTGTAGTTTATATTCTCTTGCAGAAAAGGAGAGAGATACTGCATGGCCTTCAGTGAGTGCAAGAACATTGTTATATAATTCGCAACTTGTGAAAATGCTGCATTTTACCTGCTAGCCATGATAGCTGCAATAGTTTGTTTACAACCAACACCACATGGGAAGATTTTGCCAAGCCTGGTCTGTCCATCTTTAGACTGGGACAAAAACGGGAGACACATGGGAATTTTGAACTCCAAAATCTATTTACAATAAATTGGTAATAAATTAAAAGAATAAAGGAGCACAAAACTTTGTATTGCTGGTGGGAGTCTCAGTAGCCAGTTTTGGTAAATTTGTGTTTTTTCTGTTCTATTGTTGCACTTTAGCCCCAGATGCGAGCCATATATATAGGTACATTTATTTTTGTACGATCAGGATCTGGCTCTTTAGAGAATACTCAATTTAGTCTCTTACGGTCTGTTATTCGAGCACAGTGACCCACAGTTTGACAGAACATTTGCAGTCAGGAAGTCCAGTTCATTTTGTTAATTTCTAATTGGATTAACAAGTGACAGCTTCTGCCAAAAAGACATTAGTCCCTGACACGTGCTGGGCTACTTTTTGGCAGAAGCTAGTAAATTACACTTTAGCTTATAATAAAATCATCAACGTCACATTGGGGTGTTGATTCCCCGTCAGGGCTCATTTTGCAACACTGACGAGCTTGCGCTACATTACTCCTTATTTAGCATCCTAATGGTGTACAGTATATCTAAGTGGGTCTACTTGTAGTACACAACTGTCCTGCTTTCTGCCAGCTCTGCCCTCTTAGGACTGTAAGAAGAGACGAGGAGCACACTTTCCAAATAAATCTTCTAACGCGGGCAGAAGAATTGTTAGCCTTAATGTGCTGCTTCATGCAGTAAAAAGTGGAATCTCTTTGATGAGGAGAGATCGGAGAAAGAGATTTTGCCTATGGGGAAATTAAAGTGGAAACACAGGAAAAGTTTTTAGAGTTATTTGACTGAACAAGCAGTACACAGGAGCACTTTCTCTCTGTTCTCTAGCACACAAAGTGTGAGCACTGAGTGAATATTCTGTCAACTGCATCAACCATTTTGAAATGAAAGGGATAATTGCAATGCTTATGTTGCATTGAAGAGAAGGAAGAGGAGAATTGGAGTTACTCTTCCTTCCCCTTACTTGCTCTCTCCTCCCTCACCTCTCCTTTCAACTTGTATACGAAAGCAAGAGCTGTTAATGAAAATGGAATGGACACACACACACACACACACACACACACACACACACACACACACACACACACACACACACACACACATGCACGCTGACATCAGCAGTTTTGCCTGTTTAGTGTGGCCCCCTCAGTATGTACATAATGTGTACAGGACTTCAGTCAACTTACTTCACCTTCATCTCTTCTCACTTCCCTCTCCTTTTCTCTTTCTCTTACCCCCTCTCTACTCCATCTGTTTTTGTCTTAGGTTCCCTTGTTTCTCTCCTCAAGCCATCTTTCTTTCTTCTCTTTCATATTGTCTTTTCTGTTTTTTTTCTTTTCTTTTTTTCCTTCTTTCTGTTTTGCTTTTACTCTGTATATTTAGGTTGTTTTCTTTTTAGCGCAGAGCTAAGCTTTGCTACATTTTCTGGAACAAGCTGTTAAAATTATGAATTGAGAGTGGATAAGCAATTAACACATTTATATTACGCCTGCAAATGTGTTCTATAAGGTGTCAGGATGTGCACATGTGTATAAGATAGTTAATTAGTTGCACTTCTTGATTAAAAGTTCTTGTGTGAAACATATTTAAAAAATTGACGTAAACATTTAAATTCTGAAATATTTGATTGAGGTTCAGTGTAATCGTATTGTGCTTATATGATCATACCGTTTGTGCTATTGTTTGGCAATTGATTGCTGTTGTTCTATCTTCACGGCAGTGTTTAAAAATGCTTTCACCTTTTGTGAAGTGTCACATTATTTTGTTAACCCCCATAATGGTGTCCGTGGCCATGACCTTGTTGGTGTTTATATATCAAACCAGGGTTCGAATCACACAGTGGCTTTTGAGTGAGCCCTATTTTCGCTATTAAACATGCACGAGCGCACGCAGGGTCATTATCAGAGTTTCTTTGAAGAAACATTCCACTGTTACTATTAAAGACAGGTCATATGCTCAGGTTAGGCTAAATAATCAAAGAATACATTTATTAATCAGAGCAAATAAATAAAATCACAATACGTTATAGACATTTAGGTAGAACCCCTAAATGCCTAAAGTAGGCTTTCAGGTGGAGCTTGTGTCCTTTTCCTGGGAGCCGAGCTCCCCTTAGTGAACCATGCATAAAACATATTTTGAGTCTGCATAGGATTGGCGGTTCATGGGTTAAAAACAATGCCCAGAAAACACACACCATAACAAAAAGCAGGGACATGGATGTATATTTATGCGTGTGCCTATAGGCACACAACAACATGGTTTCAGTGGAGGAAACGAATGGAAATGAACACATGCCTACTGTACACTTACAGGATGCATTACACTGACATAAACTTAGAGTAACACATTCTCACGTGGAAATGGATTCACACAAGGAACACAAATACACATCAAACGTGCATAATTAGTAACAAACACACATAAAACATTATCCGCCCTCCTCGTGTTATTTTTTTTGTGCCACTTTTGTCGTCTTTCCTTCCCTTGTCTCCTCTTTTCTCTCTCTCCAGTTCCTCGCTCCCTCCGGCTGTGTCAAATGCTGCAGTGTGGGTGTCGTCGCACAGACTCTACAGCCAAATCTTAGTCTCTCTCCACACACACACACACACACACACACACACACACACACACACACACACACACACTACAAGCAGTGTCCTACTCACTCACACAACAGCAGTCTTATGAAGTAGAAAACCCATTTCTGCCCTGACTACTTTTTGGAAGGAGAATATATTTTAAATGTGTTTGTGTGTGGGATTCAGTAGACACACCTCTGTGAATAGACAAACAGCGGCTGTGTGTGTTGCTTTTATCTGTGTATAGGCATGGACGTGCCTGCCTTTTGTCCAGCTGTGTGTGTTGTGCGGTGCTCTTTGATCATTGAGCAGCTGTATTCACTCCTCCTTCTCATCATTTCATAGACGAGAGAGAGAGAGAGAGAGAGAGAGAGAGAGAGAGAGAGAGAGAGAGAGAGAGAGAGAGAGAGAGAGAGAGAGAGAGAGAGAGAGAGAGAGAGAGAGAGAGAGAGAGAGAGAGAGAGAGAGAGAGAGAGAGAGAGAGAGAGAGAGAGAGAGAGAGAGAGAGAGAGACTTTGGATGAGGGTGAAAAGATGGATATGAGATCAGGGAGGAGCAGTGGAGAAGGGGGAAGCCTTAAAATGTAGCAGGGTGCAAGTAAGATGTGAAAAGAGGGATTTAAGAAAAGTGGTTGCAGTCAGATGGAGGAGTAGTTGGAAGCTTTCAGAATAAGACAGTCTTTACATTTCAACCCAGAGCATGTGAGATTACTTGAATTCACCACACACTCATCACTTTATGGGATATATATATAAAAGTTTCACCTTATCAGCAAGTCTGAATGGCAGAATCAGCAAAATATGGCGATCAAGATTGGGAATGATTACTTTCAAAATGTGATTTACCACAGGTTTTTGATTACATGATGAATGATGCAGACACACTTGATTTGAATCGCCTCAACATTCCCACATGAGAAAGACATTAGATTCAAAGACGCAATGAATGGCGTCTGTACTTTCTTATAATTATATTATATCCTCTCCTGAGACTGATTGTAACAGTGAGCGATCAGTCTAAACTGTAAAAGATGTCTGCTGTGAAAAAGGTCTGTAGGATATCTGTTAAGGGAAAAACAAGTGACAAAAATCAAATTCATAATGTGCTTCAGAGGTAACCTCTGCAGATAGTTTTTGTTCACATTGTTGTTGTTTACATTCATTGTTTCTCACTAAAACACAAAGTGGCATGTTAATGCTGCAAAATGTCGATCAGTTGTTTTTCCAAAGATTGGAAAAGTGTTTGTAATGCTTTTTAGCGCGCGTGTTGTCAAGGGTATCTGCAGCGTGACGTCATAATGAGATTACTGTAATAAATGTATACGTAACCTTACACTGTGGGGGCAGCTATAGTGGCACTTTACCCCAGGAAAATTGGTCCTACACAGTCATACCAGCATGAAAGCACCACTCATTTAGAAATGGAGAGGTGGCAGATTGAGCAGGTGGAGGAGGAGTAGATTGAGGGATAGAGGCTGAGGCAAGCAGACCGAGCTGGGGACAAGGCTTGCACAGTTAATGGGCAGGGAATCAGAAAGATGCTTATAAAACGTTATGGTCTCGTATGTCGCAGAGGTCTGAGAGAGATGAGGAGGATAGTGTGAACGAGAGATGGAATGTAGAGAGGTCTTGTAGCTGGAAAACTTTGCGTGCAAGTGTTTCCTTTTTTTTGGTCTCTTGCTTTGATTTGGTCATTTGAAAAGAGTACATAAAATCCATAACACATAATAGCACCTGGTTCCTTTCCTCACAGTAGTTTAGTCGATCCTCTTTGAAATGATAATACCCTATAGAATTGAAGTTTCCAAGCATTAAAAAAATGTGAAAAATATTTTTGACCTTTTTTGGCTTGGGTGCAGGGATATGAAACAAACATTTCCACATGTGGAAGTTGGCTGTCAGTGACATTTCATTAAAGGCCAAAGTTGAAGACATGAGATTTCTGCAGGAAACAGGGAGAAGAAACTTGAAGGCCAAAGAGATAGGAAACACAGGTGGACAGGGAAAGGTTACGGGGCCAAGGTGGTAAAAGAAAAGTATAGAAAATAAAACTATGTGGCATAAGATGTGAAAACCATACACACATACACACACGCCTACTCTCACCGTATAGCAGTTTATTTCATGGTGTCATAAAATGTGACAGTTTGTGTTGCCTTGCTGACAAAGAAGCAGCCCACAGAAACTTTCTCTGAAGCGTGCAGCGTTATTTTGGGACGAGTCTTCCTTTCTGTCTCTGTCCCTTCAGTACACCTCAAGTTATGGCGGCACTTTGCACTTTAATGTCGTCTTCTTTTTTTTATTTAATTGATAGAAAACATTAGATTTTATGAGCCCACAATGCTGTGTGTCCACACGTGGACTGTAAATTCCTGTTAGTTGTCTTCTGTGGCTGTATTGATTTAAAATCTGTCTGTATTGCCTTTCCCCTTTCTCTCTCTCTCCATCTCTCGAGCTTCTGTGTGTGCACTTTATGGCTGCATTGCTTCCAGACTATGTACAACTCCCATTACACCGCTGGCTGATGGCCTTACAGCTTTCATTCGGTTCACAGGATCTTGCAGTAATGTGAGAAAAATTGACTGATCGATACATATTTTTGTATCCACATCACTGCTGATGTGTCATGACTGCGAAATCACGTTGAAACAGTTTGTAGCTGCAGAATAGCTGATTTGTTTGTCATAGAAATGGCTACTTGAAAGCACAGAAATAATGCAACATTGTTTGTTCGAAAACTCCGTCAGGGCATCTAAAATTCATTTTGATGGCCATACGCTTTTTGTCTGATGCTCTATTAACTCTTTGATGCACTTTTTTTCTCTCACAGTTCACATCTGTGGATTCAGGCATTAACCATGAAGCCAGTGCCAATCCTCCATCCCTATTTAGTCCCTGTTAAAATGCACCTTGTTACATAAATGTGATGGCATTTTTTTTTTTTTTTTTTACATGTAAGTTTCATGTCTGATTAAGAAACCCCAGTCACTCTTACTGTACGTCTTTAATCACATTGGGTCAGCCTGTAATAGTTCTTTAACACTTCTGTAACACAGCAAATCTCTGAATTGAATGCTGCTCTATTAAGATGAAGGCTGCATCAACACAAAGTGGAATGTTTTACCAGAGATAAAATACATGCCTTTTTTGCCTTAAATGTAGTGTAATATATTTCTACCTTAATTATTTCTTAAACATAAAGAAAATGAAATAGGAATTAAACAAGAGTTGTCATTTAGTGTCTTCCAATTCTATGCCTATGCACTGTCACACTGTAATTGTACAGTGGGTAGGATTTAGAGGCATCTAACGGTGAAGTTCCAGATCGCAACCATTTAGATCCCGCTCGCCTTCCAAGCGTGGTGACAGGCCCTGTCTAGAGCCAGTGCTTGGTTTGTCCATTCTGGGCTACTGTAGAAACATGGGCTTTCAGGATTCCTGAAAAAAATGTGTGCATGCATCTAAAAAGCCATTACTTTAACAGATATATCAAGCCAACAATGTTAGGTATTCCATGTCTCTAAATGGCTATTGTTGCTCCATGCTGTGATCTTTGTCTGCAGTTTAGCGTCATGAGTTGCGTGTGTCATGTAGAGTCTGCGTGCAGCTTTAAACCTTTCAAATCTACTGCTTCTTGTGGCCCCTCCTTTCATCACTCTTACATCACACATTTCAGTCACTATTCATCCCCAGGCCTGTTAGGTTCTCTTGCTGTAAATCCACAGGTGCTTTGATTTTGCTTATAGCTCTTCAGTAGATCATTCTCTATTTATCTCAGTCTCATTCTCTCATTCTTTTCTTCCATCTAGTTCTTACTTTGTCTCCGTTTGTTGTCCAGCCATCTGCTGTGTTCACATCTACCTTCCCTCATCTCTTCCATCCTTGTTTCTGTATCTCTGCCCCATACATGCCATCTGTCCATCTGTGACCTTTTAGCCCTTTGTCTCTCTTGACACTGTTTCTTTTTGTATATAAAAAAGAATCCCTTTTTTAGTTGAAAAGACTTGAACTCTGAAGCTTGACAAAAGTAAAGGAAGAGGAAGCAAGTGATGAAAGTGGAGTAAAGGATGACTGCCACATACAGAGAGATGGCGGTGGGGTAAAAGGCTACTTCTTGACTTGTGGCCATGTGGAGGAAGAGAGGGAAGGGAGAAAAGGAAAGGATCAGAGAGCAGTGAACAGAAGGAGGGTGCAGCAGAAATGGAGAGAAAAAGAAAGAGCTCTCACTGTTTTATTTATATAATATAGGTTTGTAGCTTTTTTGTTGGTAGTCTGGTGAAAGTAGTAATTAATTTAGGTTAGTAATTTATTATTAGCCATGCTTGTAGCATGACTCTAGAGAGGCAATGTTGCTCACTCTAGCGAGCTGCTACTTTGGTTCAGACTTAACTACATGAACTATCGGATGGATTGACATGAAGTTTGAACAGATATTCATAGTGTGCAGAGGTTGAATCTTAATGACCTTTGGTGATCACTTGACTTTTACTCTAGTACTGCTATGATTCTGACATTTTCACCAAATTTAATGGCAATTAATGCAGTAGTTGTCCAGACATTTTACTAAGAAACACTCATGCCCCCTTAGCATAAATTGACCAATACTGTGGTTTATGTCTACATACTCTTAAAATGTTTCCATCAACCTCAGCTGCACTTTATTTCTTATTAACACATGTTAACATGCTAAACATCAGCAATGTCGTTGTGAGAATATTAGCATGCTGATGTTAGCATTTAGCTAATTTTTAAAGTGATGTCAGATTCTGTAATATCAGACGACTGACTTCTTCCAACAAAACTTAGCTATATCTCAGTCATATTATGAGTGTTCTCTTACTTTTGGCACACTTAATTCTTTCTTCATTAGTATGTGTGCTGTATGTTTAGACTATTTTTGACAGCTTAACCATGGAGAAGAGCCTAGATCCCCAGAATTGAATCACACAAGGCCACAGTCGCAAACATGTTTTTAGCAAAGCTTGGGTGTTCTGGTCCTAAATTGAGAATTTGTTAAGGGTGCATTATGTCATACTAATGACCAGGCTCAGCAAACACTTACATGGGGTAATTTGAGCATCTATTCAGGAGGGAGTCTTATCCCGACTCAATACTCCACCAGAATTAATGACATAATAAGTAAAATTTCCAATTACAGGGCCCTCTTGAGTAAAACCTCTCCCATGAGAATAGAAATAAGTATCAATTTATTGTTTTATCACTCCCATTCAGATCTGCGAAAGCCTTTGTATCCCTCATACTCATGAAGTATGTTTGGTCATCAGATTTGTAATGGGAAAACAAACATGTTGTCCTGCTCATGTTGAGCAAATTATTTAGCATAAAAATGAGGCTGCAACTGTGGAAAATGGGTTGTGGAGAAGAAGGGACGATGAGCAGAATCTTAATTACAGAGGCAGGAGGTAGAAGTTGAGAGTATGGACAGGCATGATTGAAGGAGAAAGAAATAAATGATAGACTTAGAGCCTGAAGAAAAGCTGGAATGAAGGGATGAATACATGAATTGGTAAATGTGTGGAGGGATTCCGGTCAAGCTCCTTTCGATTACAGCTGGGATGAATATGAACGTGTGGGTGCATATGGGACTGTGTGTGTGTGTGTGTGTGTGTGTGTGTGTGTGTGTGTGTGTGTGTGTGTGTGTGTGTGTGTGTGTGTGTGTGTGTGTGTGTGTGTGTGTGTGTGTGTGTGTGTGTGTGTGTGTGTGTGTGTGTGTGCGCAAAAGAAGATATGAAATTGCTGAAAGGGACAGCGAAGTCACAAGGGAAGGGCCTTCTATTATGACCTGCACAGACACGCACCAACAGTTCAGCCAAGATCCTCTTTGCTGTCAGAAAGCTGGAATTCCTTGACTGCTGGAAGGTCTCTCTGCAGTGTCTTGCAGACTAAATGGCATCAGATTTTGCCATAAAATAATTCCACAAACCTCCCATTCCACCATATATCAGGGACACACTGATGTGCGTTCCACACCAGAATTCCTGATGTCACTGGAAGATATAAAGGGCTGGATAGAAACCAGAGGGTACGCAGCCTCTGTAATGACAGTCATCTGGGAGACGAGTATCTTATTTAGTTGGAATCTAAGAATCTAAGAATAATTAATTACAGCAGGTTCTCAAACTTTTACCACCTTGGAAAATATTAGGCTCTCTGGCACCACCATTATGATAAATGTTAAACCGTCTCCGATATTCGCTATAAACTGTTCCTATCCATTATTTTTGCTGACTGACTCCTGAGGTGTGTGTGTGTGTTTGTGTGTGTGTGTGTGTGTGTGTGTGTGTGTGTGTGTGCATACTGAGCTTTGTGTGCATTACTGTGTATGTTTGTGTGTGTGTGCACATGCATACTGAGCTTTGTGTGCATTACTGTGTATGTTTGTGTGTGTGTGCACATGCATACTGAGCTTTGTGTGCATTACTGTGTATGTTTGTGTGTTTTTTTTGGGTTGTGTGCATTGTGTGCTCGGGTGGGTGAGCACCGCTGCTTTGGCAGCTCCCTGCAGCAAAAGGATTAGAGAGGTGGCACTGCCGAAATGGAGCTGATCTATTTGTGAGCATGCGTGTGTGTTTGTGTTATTCTGTGGTTGTATCAGCAATGAATCGGATGAGAGTTGTGTGTGTCGGGAGTCTGAAAAGGGAATTGGATCAGATTACAGCAAAATCTTGGCACCAGATTAACTCCAATCCCCACAAGAGGAAAGAAATGAAGAAAGGAAAGAAGAGAACTGCAGTTAAAAAAGAAGAAGCAGCGGTGATCAGATGAGAGGTACCGAAGGATCTGCTTAGGTAATAACTGCAGGGGTAATGTGACTGTGTGCCTCTAAAGTTACTATATCACCTTTTAAAACAGCATTTCATTTTCAGATTGTAATACCCTTGTGTATTATACACAAAGAGAAACACGTCTTTATGATAAGCCGCTACTTCATGGCAGTGATGTTTCAAATTGAAGGCCACATTTGCCCTAAACTCTGTTGCTGTCATAAAGATAGCAGAGCTTCTTCTCCCCTCCTCTTCCTCACTATTGTGACTGTGTGCAGTTGTCCCTTGGGCTTCACAGAAAATTAAGATGTAGGGATTTTCCCACCTCATCTGTGTTTTACTCATTCCACCCAATGGCAATGCCAGAAGCTTTCCCTTAGTATATTTTCCCTTTAGTGCTGTAAAGCAACCCCTCAAGTTCCCTGTAGGATAGGTTAAGAAGTCTCTTTTTCAATGTACATATGGGCATGTGAGTACTGTATAGCATTATTGTTGCTCTAATAATTCCCCTGTCCACACTGGAAAGAGAGCTTGCTTTTGGACTTAACTCATCCTCAGCTCTTGGACTTGTCCTGGACTCAACTGAGGTGGTCTTACAGCTCCAGATCAGCTGTGATAAAAGCACCCATATCCTCATCAAAACTATGTAGTTTCATTGATTTTATTTGGAGGATATGGCTGGCTTAAGTCTATATATTTTTCTTATTGTCAATAAATCAATAAATCATTAAATCACCATGAAAACACCAAAACTGGCTTCCCTTTCCTGTCAGGGCATTGGGCTCCAAGCCCATTCGTTCCAAAGGAAATGTATAAAAATGTATTTAACCAAAATTAAAAGAGGAGTAAAGAGTGCGTTTGTTTGGATCAATACACATTTGGTATACTGAGTATTTTATGGGAGTAAGTGTATGGGAATGAAGCAAAATAAACAACAGTGCCCATGTTGATCATACTGAAGGAACATGTCTCAACGTGCAAACTCTATTTAAAAGACACAAAATTGTGCGAAAGCTCAACGGAGAGGACGTGTACTGCATAAAACAAACCCATATTTTGTTTCTCCAGTGAGACCTCCCTTACATGGCACAAATATCTCTTCGATGTCCCCACAAGTATTTTAAAACCTGTGTTCTCAATGTCACCCTGCAGTAAACTGACAAGCCATACTCCACCACACACACAGACACGAAAGCACACACTGATGTGACCAGACATAGCCATTTAACAGGTCAGTACCATCGATTGTAGGATTGATTTGTTTTGTTCCCTCTGCTGTGCTATGCGTGCCACACATAAAGGCGAAGACCATGTACCACATTACTTTGACTGCCCCTGGACATTTCATGACCCAGGATGCACGGTTTTTGGGCTGGTGGATGTGGGGCATTGAGGGGAGAGATGGCATGGGACTGGACTGGCTCTGTGTGTGGTGTGCAGTGAATCATCTATATTGTTGTTCCTCATAGGATTTGCATGTGGTGACAGCAATCTGGCAGCAGCAACAACCTTGAGAAGAAATAATTTTTCCTTTTTAGACTAAGAGTAAGTGTAGTGTGAGCGCCGACCCATGACCATTGAGAGCGTATGTGTGTGCATGGTGGTATTTGGAGAGAATTTTACTGTTTTCAAAGCAGTGTTGTGGGCTCAACTTTAATTGAAAATCTGTGAAAGAAATCTTGAAAGAGTCCCTTTCCTTCTCTCCATGACTAATCCAAGCCAGGTTTCTATGTAGTCGCTTGTTTCTGTACTTTTGAGTTCAAAGACAAAAATGATTGTAATGCTTAGCACCAGCCCTCATCTCTCTTCTTTGCCTGTGTGTCCTTGCAAAAACCGAAACCTCAAATAAAGATGAGGCTCAGAATAAATACATTTATACACTCATGCAGTCTTCATCAGAGCTAACCTGACCCAATATTTTGCTGGCAAGAACAAGAAAAAAAATTGCAAATAATAACTTGACTAATTAATTGTCAAATAATAAGTATTCGATACACCTGCGCACACTCTCAGGGATGAAGGTTTTTGTGCCTAAAAGGAGTATTTTATGACACACAAAAGGCAGGCACTGCAGTGACTGCATGTTGTATTATGAAATAAACGGGTTGAACGCGGTATCATCTATGGCATCTTTATTCTGCACCATCAACGTAACAATGGAGTAATATGGCACTCCGTCACCAGTATGCACACATTAGGGCTAATCACAAATTGCTGAATCAAACATACTGAGGCTTTAAAAGCCAAAAGGGATCACACTGATAATGTTCCGACACTTACAAGAGTCGGTGCAACTTAAATCCCCAACATCACTCTGCTTTGGCAAAGAAGATAAAGATTAGACAATGTGCAGTGCCAGCAGAAAACATGACTACGCACACACAAAATACTCATGCAAACAAAAGGATAGTAAGAGCACTTCTCAAAACTGCCTTCTTTAATCTTTTCTAGGTTACAAAAGAATTGTATAGTACCCCTCGGCAATGAACTTAAAGCACCAACACTCGGAAACTCTCTGCACTTTGTCCCTTTGCTCTCACACAAACTTACAGTATGTGTGCAAACATGACAAAAATACTTAAGAATGTGAACAGAGGCTGAAAGATCGGTTCATGCAAAAGTGGCCTCAGAAGTACGATGTTGTGGGATATTTATGTAGAATTTGTAGTTTAATGTACTTCAGACTACATTTAAACTTTGTCATGTGTTGTATGAAAGTGTAAAGTACAGTCAGGCTGTTTGTCATTTTAAAGTCAACACCACCAGAATTCCTGATGTCACTGGAAGATATAAAGGGCTGGATAGAAACCAGAGGGTACGCAGCCTCTGTAATGACAGTCATCTGGGAGACGAGTATCTTATTTAGTTGGAATCTAAGAATCTAAGAATAATTAATTACAGCAGTGTTTCTCAAACTTTTTACCACCTTGGAAAATATTAGGCTCTCTAGGCACCACCATTATGATAAATGTTAAACCGTAGCATAGGCCGACGATATTCAGCTATAAACTGTTCCTAATACCATTATTTATTGCTGACTGACTCCTGAGGTGTGTGTGTGTGTGTGTGTGTGTGTGTGTGTGTGTGTGTGTGTGTGTGTGTGTGTGTGTGTGTGTGTGTGTGTGTGTGTGTGTGTGTGTGTGTGTGTGTGTGTGTGTGTGTGTGTGTGTGTGTGTGTGTGTGTGTGTGTGTGTGTGTGTGTGTGTGTGTGTGTGTGTGTGTGTGTGTGTGTGTGCGCAAAAGAAGATATGAAATTGCTGAAAGGGACAGCGAAGTCACAAGGGAAGGGCCTTCTATTATGACCTGCACAGACACGCACCAACAGTTACAGCCAAGATCCTCTTTGCTGTCAGAAAAGCTGGAATTCCTTGACTGCTGGAAGGTCTCCTCTGCAGTGTCTTGCAGACTAAATGGCATCAGATTTTGCCATAAAATAATTCCACAAACCTCCCATTCCACCATATATCAGGGACACACTGATGTGCGTTCCACCTCAGTTGTGCTCAGACTGTGTACGCCGCTGGGGTAAACTAAAGCTACTGAGTCATCGTGAGACTCTACTTGTCTTGTGATAATTATCCTCCTGGAAATAATTATTTGACAAGTATGTGGCCATGAAGGATGCAGTGGTCAGCAGCAGCATTTCCAGCCCTATTTTCTAAACACTCCCCCAACATCATCTCCCTGCCACTATACATTCCTTTTCATTATTGCAAAGACTCACTGATTTAATGTTTGCCCACCTCTAACCTTGCAATCAGCAACAACAGAGACTACAATAGGATTTGTATAGAAGATTAATCACATTTGTTTTTTCTTGAGTCACCCAATTCCTTGATTGTGTCCCTGCTGCACCTCACCTTGTGACAGACAGGAGACATGAGTGAAATCTCTTGTAGTCTTGTGTGCAGTCACTAAAATGTAACTAGCCTTGAGGATCTCGGGCAGCACACTTTCAATAACCGAAGGCGAAAAAAATGACCACTCTTTTGCAATCTGGGTCTTTATGCCGCCTCTGCTTTGCTCCATCTTGTTGATAAATTATTTCACCCAACGTTTTCCACTATTGTGAACTCTTTGAAAAATGTTCTGGCACAGCGAGACGCTAAGGAGCAAAAGGGGGAAAAAAAACTGTCAAGGGTACTCATTGAATTTGAATTTTGACATCCTGTAATAATGTTTCACATAAATGATTTCAAGCTGAAGTGCTTGGGGAGAGAGAGAGAGATACACCGGGAAGAGGGACAGTCCCTCCATCACTGAACCTCTGCTATTCTTCCCTACCCTGATTACTCCATCTAATCCACTCTTTATCACCCTGTACTATACGTCTCGTTGTCCTCTCTCTCTCTCTCTCTCTCTCCACTCCATCCGAACACACTAATTCCTTGCCTCTGTCCTCATTTGATCCATCCATCAATCGTTCTTTAACTCCCCCTCCTTCCTCCATCCATTTAGACTCCCCTTTTTTTCCTCCCACTACTCATGAATTGTTCTTAAAGCATTTTGTTTCACTCTCTTGCTCTCTCTGTGTCGTACAGTGCCAGCTATCTGTCTCTGTCACTTCCTATTCAAAGCTATACACCAATGTACATTCATCAGTGCTGGGATTGTTTGAGCTCAAACGCACACACAGCTAAATGTGTGAGTGCACATGATGCTTATTAAAAATACTATTATACTACTAATACAAGAGTGCGTGTGTGTTAGTATGCGTGCATGCGACACCACAGCAACCTCTCCTTGTGCTAGTACAGCCCATTGACTTGACTGTCAGACCTTATAAAACAGTGACCACTCAATCTGTTACACTGGCTGCTACTTCACTCACTGACTCAGTGTGTGTGAGTGAGTGCAATATGGAGTGACACATTTTGGTATGTGTGTGAATTTCCGTTTGCTTAAAGTCTATCGAAGTGTGCTTGCCTTTATGACCTTGTGCATGTGAAGGCTAGAGTGTGTCTTCTACGTCTTTTTTTCACTGTTACAGTTCGGTATCAGCGAGGCCTTGGGCACTAGCTACATGTATTTGTCATCACGGGCTGTAAAGGAAGCACACACATGCAAGCACAGTGAAATATTTGGCTGCACACAGAGAAGGTTAAGGGAAAGGTGACTCAAGCTGCAAATTAGCATTTTGTGTGCGAGTAGCCTAGCAATAAGCATATACAGTCAGTCTATATGTGGACTGCATATAGACATACATATACATGTGTATATAGTACACATGCATATGGATTTGCACTTTGTGTGTGTGTGTGTGTGTGTGTGATTGTGTTTTCGGATTCCTGAGATCCAAGGGTTCTGTATTAATCATCCCAACAACACAAACAAATCTACAGCTCTTGAGCGTCTAGGTGCTTTGTGTTTTATGTGTTTGTATGTGCCCTCCCATATCCCAGTATGTATGTTCTCATACAGTTTAGTTTATTGATCTTCTTGTGTGTGAGAGAGATTCCTTAATGGGTCTCTATGGTAAAACCTGAGAGCAGCTACAGATACCATAAATGGGACTAATTTCTCTCTGTAGAGAAAACTCTACTGAGTGTCTCTGAATATTTTTACAAAGATGATGTTTTACAAGGTTACAGTGAATATTAATATGTGCGTTTCATGTGGGTGTGTGTACTGTGCTCCTGATCTGTGTCTAATTTCCTCTTGAGGTGAATTTACTTCACATCTTACTTAATTATACTAGATATTATCTTATTAAGACGCTGACACACTCTGAACAGGTGTTGTTTTACTAATTTGTTTACATACCTGTGTATTATCCATGATGGATTGTTCATTTTTGAGCATTTTTTAAGTTGTTTTGTTTATGAATGGATGCCAGATTCTAATAGCTACAGTTTTAGCTTAGGGCCATCTTTGTCTCTGGAATCCAGCCCTCTTTATCCCTGTGTGCATTTGATTGTCTTGACAAATGTTGGAAATCAAAGCTGTCCTTAAGGCACTTGGCTGGTTTAACAATTAAAGACTAAACATGCATTTTTCTGTTTGAAGATGGAAGAAATTGGTTTGGGTCATTCACTTCTCTTGGTTTGTTCACCCCCAACTTCCACAAAATGCTCAACACTGCACAAAGAGGGTGGAAGAAACCAAACTCACAAAACTGTCACCAGCAGTTCATCAGATAGTTTGGGATATTTTTCAGATTTACTTCTTGGGTTGCCCACATCTGTGATAATTAGATTTGCTGTTCTGTGTGTTGGACATTTGATTGCATGCAGCCCTCTAATTTCATTCTGATGTTTGGCTGTTGCTTTCTTTCAATATTTCCTTCCCTCAAAATTGGGTACGTTTCATAAAATGGCAAATCTTTGATTATAGGAGTAATCAGTGATGTGGCTGGATCTGATCTGAGGAACTTGAGCTGTTCTGATTGTGGTTAAATTGGTGAAAATGTTTGGGACACGGTTGCGATCAGATTGCTTTGCTCAAATCATCTGTGTAATTTGTGAAAACCTGCCTAGTCTCAAAATTATAATGATAATAATGGTACACTTTATTTATATAGCATTTATATAGCAATTACACTCTGCTTGCAGCTCCCACTGGGCAAAATTAAACTGGAGCTGAGACAGCCCACAGTGGAGTTTTGAAGGATGAGTATGGAAAACGCCAGTGTTGGTCTCCCTCACAGTTATCATGTTTTACTCCGAATGCAGGCATGTTCAACTAAAAAAACATAAAAAAAACACAGAACAGCCCAATTGTAGCAAAGCATAATAATTACACTAGATTACATGTCTAAATTTTAAAAAGAAAGGGGGTACATAAGGCTGAGTCACATTCCGCCAAAAAATTGCAAAGACATAGCAGCAGTGTGTGGTGGAAAATAATGAAAAGGCCACCATTGTAACAGCCATATTTAAAATGGACATTAAAATCTAAATGGGAATGTTCAGTCATCTGCACATAATGAACACGTATAATTAAAACTTAAAAAGAATATACTGAGTTGAAAAGAAACTATGTCTGAAGAGGATGCTAGAGATTGGATTGTATTTTGTTATCGTCTGGCAAATGAAGAGTGACTAATAAAAGTAGCCATTTAATTGTTTTAAAAGGTATAAAGAGCAGTGCATTGTATTTTTAAATGCTACATTTGAACACCACAGTGCTGATTTAAAATGAGAACACTTCTGTTCCAGGAAGTGAAAAGCATCTTTTAGAAGTCAAAGATGCTGTTTGTAGCTCTTTTAGAAGCTTGTTACAAACTGAGTCATCTCTGAACCGGCTGTCAAGAACAACAGTAATGATCCATGTGCCTCAAAGATGTACAGTAAGCGGTTTCAGGTGCTGGGCTTTGCTGTTGAGAGCTTTTTCCATCTTATTTGAGTCAGCATTACTTCCTTGTGGTCCACTGAACTGGTGGCCCCTATGTATTACATCTGCCACTATATTGTGAACCATACAGCTTCAGTCTACACTGCTATGTGATTTGTACTGTTCTGTAGATTACATTTCAGTCTTGTATATTGACATTTTCATTATTTAAAATAAAAATAAAAAATCTTTTTTAGATTTTCATGCTTAGTTCAACAAGCATACAGGAAGGTACAAGAAATAGTCTATGTTGCAGGTAAATCACATGTTACAGCCTATAAAATAATGGAAGAAAAATCCGGTCCAACATAACATAGGGCTGCTGGACTTTCTAAACTGATCTGCTTCAGTACGTAGAATACTAAGGTATTCCAAACCAGCTCGAATATAACTTAACAGAAGGGCCCTTCTCTGGTCCCCTGTAATAATATATTATTTTCTAGCAGCTAAAGTAAGAATATTATATCATAACATTTTGCAAGCTATAGTAGTTAAGTTGCCAGTTGGAAGGCCCAAAATCAAAGACGTAGAACTCATTTCTAAATCTTGGTCATATAGCCCTTCCATTTTGCCTTGGATTCCATACCAATACTTCTGTAGATAGGCCATGTGTTTAGGTACCAATTTCAGCTTTACATTTTACACAGAGGCGAAAGCGAGGGGTTAAAAGAGCCTGCATTTAGAGGATATATGTATTCTATGTATAAAGTGATTACGTTCAAGTTTAAATAGATAATTTGTTGGTGTAACTCCAAATATCCTATCAAAATAAATGTTTGCCCATATGTTATATAAACCTAATTTCTGAGCAAATTAAGGCCCAGTCTTTCTACCATGTTTGCACTGTGTGTCATAGTTAGGGGACATATTATTGTCCCTGCACACTGAGACAAATTCTTGTATATTTGCTGTACCTGACACTGATTGTGATCCTGATTGTAGTGTTGTAGCTGAAAGGTAGTGGAAGAAAATGGGCTTTTATGATGCTGAGCTTTTAATAAATCCCTGTTGATTAATGGTCTAATTATTGCATTACAAGAAAATGATGAAAAATGCCCTACTCTCTCTATACAAATAAAACACAAAGCTTATTCTTTCCTCATTTTATGTAGTCATATTTTAATGGAGAGCAGACAGTGAGTTCTTTTGTCCTTTTGTTTTCATGGATCATTAACATGAGTGAGCGCTCCTTCTTCAGTGTTTACATAACAAACATTTTTACTAATAATGTTAGTTCAGAGCTCTAAAATTGCTTTTTTGCCATGTTGTTTTGCTGCAGGTGGGCTACGAGAACGCTGGTACTGTGGAGTTCCTGGTGGACAAACACGGCAAACACTACTTTATTGAAGTCAACTCTCGACTCCAGGTTGAGCACACGGTCACCGAAGAAATCACTGAGTAAGTAGCAGATGTTTATGTGTGCGGAGGGGTTTGGGCAGGTGGGCAGCTGGATGGTTGTGGCTACTGTCATCTTGTGAATGTGTTTGTTTGGTATCCTCTGTCCGCAGACAGGTGTGCACCTTCAAGGTTAGATGGTTACCACTCTGAAAAGTTGCTGGAGTAGAGAGAGTGAAGGTTTGAGCAATGTAGGGAGGTGCAGGCAGAGTCAAAAAGAGCGCAGGCGGTTTTTAAAGTGTGTGAGAGAGCCGCAAGAGAGCCCGAACAGGTGGAATCAGTGAAGAGAAAAGCTGAAAGATGAGGTCAGAGTGAGAGAGGGCGAGAGACAATAGGAATGAAGGAGAGAGGCGAGAAAGAGGGGGAGGATAATGAAAGATATAAATAGCATTCCGCTCCACTGATGACCTGTGAGATTTGCTCGACTGAAACAACACAGATGGGTCTCAAATAATACGCACACCAGACAAACACGGAAGAACCACATGGGTGCCGGTGTATAGGTCCTTCAGTCACACCCAGACCTGTAAATCTTTGTTCAGCTCTGATGTGTAGACACACAGAAAACTACAATTATACTCATTTATATTGGATTTCCAGCATAATAACCCCAATTAATGAATTAAGCTGACACACTAACAAATCAGTGCAGCTAATACACAAAGTTGTGTGCAGGGGGGACTGTTGCAAGGAAGCAAAATGATTTCACCTGTTCCTATAGCAACAAAACATGACTGGCAACTTTTGTTAGCTGTATTCTCTCGCTGCCTTGATCTTGTGGCTTCTTTCATCTTTTCTGTGTTTAAGTCTTTGTTTTCTTTATTTTTTTTTCTTGTACACAAAGGGGCTCTTTGTTCAACTTGCTTAATTTGCATTACACCACAGTGAGCTAAATCGGCTTTGGATGAGTGAAAAAACACATCAGTAAACACGGAAGTCCCAGCGATCATCAAGTGTCAACAAAAAGTGGATTTTGTTTTCCCAAACCATTAATTTGTGTTATTTTGAGAAAAAACTGTCTGCTTAAAAGTATATCGTGTCAGTTAAGGTCTTAAATAATTTTGCTTGTCCTAGAAATGTTGCTAATCTGATTTATGATAATAATGATCTGAAAGAATAATTCACGTCAAGTATTTAATTCTTTCTTTGTAGTTGTAGTCTGTAGTTTTTCCACATCTTCTGATTTTAAATGAGGACGTACACCTGCCATTTGTTTTTCATCTGAGACGTGTGTTCACCCACCTGCTGCATGCTTGGTCTGGGCTCAGAGGTGGCAGTGGTAGCTCAGTGTGCTCTGGGTTGAGCTCAATTAAGGAAACATGTTATTAACTGAATTGTTTATGGATTAAAGCACCTTGCCACTCTAAGTGCACCCACACAGGTCACTTACTTTGGCTGATTAGACAAATTTCAAGGATTGTGTGGGCACGTATAAACCTTCTGAATCTCATGATAGCTTTGTTTATTTTTTTCTGTTATGGCAGGACATACAGCGGGTAAAACAAGTATTGAACATGTCACCATTTTTCTCAGTAAATATATTTCTAAAGATGCTATTGACATGAAATTTTCACCAGATGTTGGTAACTTAAAAATTAAAATACTGTGGTTGATTTTGGGAAGCAATAATGTAGGAAGAAGATGGGATATTTAACTATCATAAATCATGTATTTCAAGTGTACGGAGCAGATATATCTACAATGTAAACTTTCTAGACTTGCCCACATTTTCTATTACTGCTGTTGAATGTAATGTCATATCTAATATATTTAAAAATGAAAAAGTGCTAAAATGGAAGATAAGGGACACTAAAGGACTCAGGCAATATCATACTAATATTTTCATCCTGTTGCAACTCTCCAGGGATGTCGTGCTGCATTATTTGTGAGAACAAAATGAGATGGGGAAGATCTTGACTCCACGCTGCGCATCAATAGATGTTTCTTTATATTCTGCTTTTATGCCACCACAACCTTTGCCTACCATTCTTTTGTTCTTTTATATCTCTCCTCCTTCTCTTTTATGCACCTTTCTTTCATAGTGAGACAGTTTTTTACCTGCATTGACACACACACTCAAGTGCACACTTACCCTACAGTGCCGTGCTCCTATCAGCGAGACAATAAGTTGATAGAAAGTCATTCTCATGTATTACAGAACCACTCCACTCCAGTTCTGCACCAGTTTGTCATATCCTCTTTGTCCTGCAGAGAAAAACCTCATATCACAGAGGAGATTTGATGTTTTGGAGAATTGGGGTCATTTGAATTGGCAGGAGAGCAGTAATTACTTGAGTCTGGGCACCGTCCTGCATGAAACGGCACATGCTGAAAGTTTCAGCTGTCACAAGCAACACTTTTCATTTGCACAGCTTTCATTATAGGCTGAGGTTCAGTTCCAAGCAGCCACAGCTGAAGTGTTTCACGCCTGGAAAGAGAACAAGTCTTTCCAACAGAGACTCCATGTACATCCATCTAAATTGTAGGGAAAATGTACTCTTTACAAGTATTACATTTGAGTGTGAATGACAAAAGTGGGAACTGTATTAAGGTTTTACTGTATCTGAACATTATGTCCATTAGTCTTTCGGCTTTTCTGTTTCACTCGGCTGCACTCCCAATCTCTAAGGTTTGTGAGCACATTCATCCTTGTTTTTGTGTGTTTGAAATCGACTGTGTTACTAATAGACTTGTCAGCAAGGTATTTTTCATACCAAGTTGTGAAACTCCCCTTTTAAACTTGCTGTTCATTCCCCAGCCCTCCGCCTCCCCACACCATCTTTCAGCAGTTTCATCTCTCCTGCCTAATTCCTTTTTCATCAATCACTCCCCTCATTCCCTATTTGATTTGTTCACTTTCTCTGTTTCCAACCTGGCTGCAGTTGAGCCTTGACTTCTTTATCTTTTGTCTTCATTCTCTGTATTTCTCATTTATTTTCTTTCCTGTGCTGCACATGCAGCCAAATTCCAACATTTAAGTCAGTGTATGTCTGAGTTAGCCATTCAGCCTCTCCAGCACTCCCTTAACTTGTCGTTCATTCTTCACCCGTTCTCTGTTTCATTCTCTTAGCCCTTTATTTTGGTATTTGTATTTGACTCTCCCTCTGACCCTTGCTGTGAATGCATAGGTAGTGTATTGCATTTTCTTAGCCTTGTTCTTATTTCTTCTTTCTCACCGTTTTAGATTAAATAACATGAAGTGGTTGCCATGGATCCCGTATAATGAATCTTAATGACTTTGGTGATCCCCTGGCTTTTCCTCCAGTGTCACCAGTTAATGCACTTTACTCTGATAAAATGTATCAACATGCCATTAAATTAAGTGCAAATATTCATGTTCTCTACATGCTGACATGTCATCATTAGGTCATTTGACATTGTCCAATACTTCTGACCAATCGACAAAACCTAATGACATTCCCATCAGCTCTAGAAGTACTCTGTGTTCGCTGCTGATTTGCATGCAAGCAAATGTTTACATACAAACGCGATAAAGTAAGAGGTTGAACTTTGTATACGTTACACCTGCTAAACATCAGCAGTTTAACTTTGTCACTGTGAGCATATTAGCATGACAAACACACCCATAGCATTAATTTCCACATTTTATATTTACTTCACCTTGACCGCTAAAGATCAGAAACTGCATTGTATCATTGTAAAGTTTGGCCACCTTGATATTTGGTTTTCTCACAATGAGCATAACAGCTTCACAGAGCCGCTAGCGTGGCTCTAGGCTCTTCTACCTCATTAATACCTGCTATAACCATGCAGTCTGTATCCTGGATGTCTTGTCCCCCTAGCTTATTCCTGTCCCTGTCAAATCCAGTTCTGTATGTATGTATGTATGTATGTATATATATATATATGTTTTAGGAAGTAGCCAATGGCAATGTAATCCATTTGGGAGAGTGTTTCATCACTAACATTAACTCTTAGTGTCTTTATTTGTCCTTCAAGGGCCAAAGAGGGGTCCTGTTGCTTTAATAGGCAGTGTAAATGGTTTATGATATGGCCCCCATTCTCACAGAGCATTGTGAGTTCTCTGATAATCCTTTGACGATAGTTGTCCACAGATCTCATTGAAATCTTTGACATTTTTTTTGTCACTTTAAACTTTGTAATTCATTAGAATTTTGCCTTAATTATATTAGGTAATTAATATTTAATTTTGTAAATTTACTGTTTTTTGTTTTTTTTTCTTGACCTGGGACTTGTTGGTCTTTACTCTGGACTGTACTCTGTAAGAGCTGACCGCAGTGCAGGCAGAATTGAGATAACCAAAATGCTTAATACCAGGTGTGAATGCAAAGTGCTGTGAGCAGATACAGATTGCATGTTGGTCCCACCTGCAAATGGGCTCTTAGCCTTGTTTTCCCCTCAATTAGATGCTCTCAGGAACAGGTTCCCTCACTGTGTGTGTGTGTGTGTGTGTGTGTGTGTGTGTGTGTCACTGCTTGCTATGCGGTTTGATCTAACTGTTACTAATAGGATGCTGCCTGTAGTGAGGGTCAATGTAACGCACACTCTCGCACATTCAGGTATCAAAGTCTTCTCTCTCCTTAATCCATCCTCTCTTTCTACACATCCATCCATCTCATCCTTCATTCCTCCCTCAGGCTCTCCCCTTCATCTGTCTGTCCTCAGCTGACTCACTGCATCCATCTTTCCACCTCCGTCCATCTCTCCATCCACTCTTTCTCTCTTTCTTCCTCGCGCCATTGCCTCCTGTTCCGTCTCCCTCTTTCCCTCCACCGTCCTTTCAGCCCTGTCAGTTTCTCCCTCTGTGTGTCTGCCGTTCACTCTGTCACTCCCATCACTCCTTCTCTCCCCCTCTCCGGCCCTCCATCTCCTCCAGTCTCATTCTCTCTCTCCCCCCCCCCATCCATCTCATCTTTGTCATTCACATTCATCCTCTCTTCTCCCCTTTCCCCCATCCTTGACATCTGTCTATTCATTCATTCACCCCCCCCCGTCTTTTACCTCACCTTGGCCTCACACTTCATCTTTTCTTTGTCCCTTCATGAACTTGTCCTTCTCCATCCTCGTTCCCTCCATCTGCCCTCTTATATCCTGCTGTCTTGTCACTTTCCAGATCCGTCTGTCTCACTTGCTCCTTCCTTTCATCTATTTGTAGAGGCTAAAGACAAAATGATAACAAGCTTAAAGGACAACTTTGAAGTAATTAAATCACATTTGCAAAGGCCAGCACACAGCCAAGCATTAAGTCAAATCCTTTCTGCATTTGCTTTGATTTGCACCCATGTCAAAAAAGTGGGGAGCATGTATTTTTGAGGACAATAGCAATAACGTCACATGTGACTTAAAAAATCTGATAATGATACAATCACATTTTTATTTAATGCTAAAACATATAACACATAAGGCAAAACATTTTTTTATAAAGATCCTTGTTACTTGGACAAGACAAGATGACATTTTACAATAAACTGAAAAGTTAACTTGTGAAAATGGCAATACTGTTTCTAATTTACTTCAAATTTGAGATCTAGAGAAATAATGGATCCTGATAGTGAAAGAACCTCACCTCAACACTGGCTGCAGCTGGATGCTCCAACAGTTAATAAGCTGCAGCAGTACAGGTTCATGTAATGTTTCCTGTCTTACAGCTAATCTCAGAAAACAAGCTATGCCCCAAATCCATACTGTTATACCATACTAAACACAATTCTAAGAAGCCTTTGAGTATATAGTGTGTTTACACTGGAATAAATGTACCCAAAAAAGCCCGTATACCTATTTAAAAAACCTTTTGTGATGTTGATGCAGTACACAATGTAATGCACAAAGTAAATGGAGGGAAAAATAAATCTAAATATAATATGAAAAATAAAAAGTCTTAATGGAGGAGTAAGTGCTGCAGGAGCACAGAAATGACGACCTTTCTCTTTGTGAAGAATAAGCATAGTAAAGTTGCTGTTGGATTGATGTCTGATGGTGCAGCTATTGTATAATTTCTAGTCAATATTAAACAGCCTGACTTCTCCAACGGAGAAAACGGCGTACTACAAGAGAGTGTATTGTACATACTTTAGATAGTATGTACTGTAAAGCTGGGACACACATTTCCCACCTTTGATGATTACAAGACAGGTTGTGATCAGAGCAGACAGCTAGTGTGGAGTATAAGACATGTTGAGGCACAAACCTGAGACTCAATACAACCATACTCTACCCAGTCGGGTTAGACTACAAGATTTAGACCCGAGTCTGGTCTGGTCTGGTCTACCAGGAACTTCAATAATTTCTTTGGCATTTCTGCAGTCTTTTGTTACTTATTGAACGGTATACGCTGATACTAGCAAGCTAAGTTTCCAAACTCGAACTGCCATTTGTAAAGAGGAGCTGCAGTTACGAGTCTGAACTTTCCACCTCAAACTTTACACAAAACCATCTCAACAGTTATTTTCCTTTCTTTTCCATGTGTCCTCCCACCTTTCCTCCTCTTCCTCTCCTCTGCCACTGTTCCTCACACTCCCCCTTTACCTATACTGTTTCTTCGTCCTCTGCTGCTCTTCTCTCTCCACCTTCTCTGGATATTGCTTTGATTGTTGTCATATCTCTTGCTTTTCTACAGCAAGCCTGACAAGGTATTTTACTTTTTTTTTTTAACTGAGAAGGCACTTTTCACTGCTTCTTTTGCTCTCTCTCTCTCTCTCTCTCTCTCTCTCTCTCTCTCTCTCTCTCTCTCTCAGCATTGGTAATGGGTGCGTACACAAGTGTCAGTGAGGAGGCGGAATACCACAATCTATAATCAGAATGAATGCACTGGTGTGCGCACACACACACACACTCTCATTCACAGATGCATACAAAAATACGCCCCCGTATTCAAAAAATTTGATGTCTGAGGCATCGACGAAGACACACATACGCTTGCACAAGGAAAAAACATTGCACATGAACATTATACAAATACCTATTCATCTGTCTTCCTGCATTACTGAATTCCTGCACAATAGAGGCCATTCTGTCTGTCTACTTGAGTGTGTATGAAATAGACAAAATGAGAGATACACGCAAGTGTGTGTGTGTGTGTGTGTGTGTGTGTGTGTGTGTGTGTGTGTGTGTGTGTGTGTGTGTGTGTGTGTGTGTGTGTGTGTGTGTGTGTGTGTGTGTGTGTGTGTGTGTGTGTGTGTGTGTGTGTGTGTGTGTGTGTGTGTGTGTGTGTGTGTGTGTGTGTGTGTGTGTGTGTGTGTGTGTGTGTGTGTGTGTGTGTGTGTGTGGCTTGTGGACGAGACTCTTGTCTGTTTGAAAGGCATAAGCGTGAGTGTTTTTGTGAGACAGGGAGACCACCTCTGCATTCAACTCCAGCTCTGCCTTTGAACTTCTCTTCTCTCAAGGTTCAATTTGTCCATAATTTAGCTGTAAACGATCTTTCCTTTGTGCATTGAGTGTGTGTTTGTCACTGGCAGCGTGCATTCAGCTAGTGTGTGTGTAGTGTGCATGTTTCCGTCAAGGGACATTGCACATTTTGTTAGATTGGTGGACAGGAGTCTTTTAGATCCTAAAGTGATGTAATTATACCCCCAGGCTCACGCTGTACTGTGTGTGTCTGTGTGTGTGACGGTATGCTGAAGAGACAGTGAGAGATTGTGTCCCTATTTAGATGACACGGCACAAGGATAACGTGCTCTCCCCTTGAATGTGGGGCCATCTGAGTGTGCACATGTGTCAGGTGTGTTAAGTCCAAACTTTCAGATGTGGCTCCCCAGGAAATCAAATCCCACTGTTTCACCGTGTAATTATTTGCAGACCTTTCCGATTCTGTCCAGTCCCAACACTTCCTCTTAAACGCAGAAAACGGTTGACAAGTCAAGCATGTTCACATCTAGGAAACAATTACTTTTCCCCAAAGGCAGTGCTTACACTGAGTCTGTGCACCGCCCCATCAAGCTCCATCAATTCAAATCCCAGCAAACAATTTCTAAACTTATACCTAAGTTGAACCATGTCTAACCTTTATTACCTTAGACTTACTATTTGATTTATGGAGCTTTTTGGGAACACAGTAAACACTGGTTGTTTTAATGTGAACCTTCCTACTACTTGTTTTTTCTGCACAGACCCGTGGCTGCTGACCAACTGCTTTCATTAATGCTCTGGTAATTACATTATTGAATGGGGTCGGGCGTAATTTAATGCCTCAGAAGTTTCAAAGTTCATTCTTCACCTCAGACACTATGCTGTCTTTGTCAACTGCTTTTTCCAAGGTTGAATTAAATCTGAAAATATAAAATTTTTGAGCCAACATAGACGAGGAGTCCCAAAAACTCTCAGTATAAAAATGGATTTGACATCTTTAATTAATCTACTGATAAAGATTATTTGATAGGATCGAACAGCCTCAGAACAGCCAGTAAATTGACCTTGAAGTGAGATTGTTTTATCAAAAAGTGAAAGTTGATCGCTATAAATGTGTGTCTTTTTTGCACACACTTTTATCGTGAAACAAAACATGTGAAAAGAGCATGAGCATGTTTAGAAGCTCTGATTGAAATTCAGTGCTGTGTATGCACTTTTTGGAATTGATACAGTTGTATTTACCCATTTTCTGATCAAAAAAAACAATCACCAAAAAATATCTTAAAGAACTTTTACAAGAAAATGTGACTAAAACAACCTCAACTCAGGGTCCACTCACACTCTTCATTAATAAACAGCAAAATAGTGTCAATTGTGTCACAGGTTTTAAGAACAGTTGCTGCAAAATCAGTCATTTTTGGCTGCAATGATCTAAAAAAAATCCCACTACAGACTCTGGTGGAAAATTAAAGGAATGTCGAGTATACTTGGCAAACAACAAACGTTAAGGCACTGCCAGCTAACTGGCAAGTCCAATAAAATTATTTGGGTCATGATGTTGACATCAAAATCCATACCCTCCAGCAAACCAACATAAGTGTACCTTTAATACTGTACACACTTAATACAGCTCAGTAGTAGACTGTGTTTGCATGCTTTTCTTCTGATATAGGATGTCAGGCACATGCTGAACTACAGTGGATTGTGGGCAACTCATGTATTATATTTCAAATGAGAGTGACAGGACATGATTTACTAACTTAACCAGTATTGGATGTCGGCAATAGAATTTGACTGACGACGGCTTTTGAGGACAGATAACTACATTTTGGATTGAACCCATGATATTTTGTACAGCATCTTTACTTCAGTGTTTTCTTGCCAGTTTGTTTCTATTCTTGGCAGGAAAAGAAATGCCTGTGAAGCAGCTTTTAACCCACAGCAGAAGACAATGGATCTTTTTCTACTGCAGTAAACTGATAAATAACATGTTCCCAAAGACAATCAGCATAGTACAGAGAACCAAATCTTTACGGTCATTAAACAAACTGTATCAAATCCATCATAGAGACGCTGGGTGACTGGGTGCTCATTTTAAAACAAAAATCCAATAGTGTGCAGATATTATATTGACAGACAATGACAGCCTTAACTGTCATCTGCATTTATACCACAGCACAATAAAGCAGTCCTTCTGGAGTGCAGATAATAAACCTGTTCATACATGATTGTGTTGAATGTGATTAAATGTCACGTTTGAGTCATCTCAGGATAAGTGCACTGCATAGACAACCAGTATTGATTGCTTTAACAGTGTAATATTGATTGTCTATATTGTAATATTCTAACATAACTGGATGCATCACATGTCCATTTTTCCCCATTGAAAGCCAATGTTGGTCCGATCGAGTGGAATGACAAATGTCTGATTCCGATTTGTAATAAAAAAAAGTAATTACTGTATCTCAGTTTTGTTTTAGTGATGTCAAACAAATGCCCTGAATCTGCTGCACAGTCTTCAGTGAAAGTGAGGATAAAATTTGGACTTGATATTATCTAATACTTCATGTTTAATAGTGCGATTTTTGCTGGTTATGAAAAAAATTGCTATCATTACATCCTTGGTATGAGCCAAGTGAATAGCCTGACGTGTGTGTGTGTGTGTGTGTGTGTGTGTGTGTGTGTGTGTGTGTGTGTGTGTGTGTGTGTGTGTGTGTGTGTGTGTGTGTGTGTGTGTGTGTGTGTGTGTGTGTGTGTGTGTGTGTGTGTGTGTGTGTGTGTGTGTGTGTGTGTGTGTGTGTGTGTGTGTGTGTGTGTGTGTGTGTGTGTGTGTGTGTGTGTGTGTGTGTGTGTATTTAGGTGTAAATACAGCAAATGAGCAGATGAAGAGGCTGCCATAAAGTATTGTTTTTAGAAGCGCTGCAGCACGATTGTGAGTGTCTTTACAACAGAAAACAAGAGCATTTTATTGCTTTTATTTTGACAATTTATCAGATAAAAAGCGAGTGTTTGTGAATAAATTTTGATGTATGTCAGGAAAACTGAGTTAGCATTGTTTTAGGCTTTATTGCTTTTTAGGATGTTTGCTTGAGAGAGAGTGCAACATACGTTTTCTTGCTTCTGTAGCATGTGGATATGGTTTGCACTTGCGAAAGAAAGAAAATGTGTGTGCTGAACCTGGTTATTTGTCTGTTTAGGCGAGCTAATTAGTCTTAAATGACCACCCTCCATCTTCATCAAGCTGCGAAAGAGTGACAGAGAAGGGAGCTGGAGTGAGGAAGAAAGAAAGAAAGAAAGAAACAATGCCTTGCGTTAATTGACAGAGGGTCTGACAAACGTGGGGTGGAAATGGAGTGAGGGGAAAGGACATGAAGTGAATTAAAGGAGTGACCACAAGCTGCTGAAGGAATAAAGCACAGCAGCCTCGCCGGAGCAAAGTTTCAGGCCTGCGTTGGTTAGATAGGTTTGATTCTGCATTAATGCATTCCACTGTGAATACATTTCACGTCTGCAGCCATGCATTGTAATGCCTTTTTTCTATGCTTCAGTTTGTCATTGAGCCTCTTTTTTTTATTTTTTATTTCTACTTGTCGTCCGCTTTCGTCTTCCTTTATTCTACACCGTCTTTCTTTCTTTCTTTCTTTCTTCCTTTTGTTCCCTCCTTGTTGAATGTTACATATAGCAGCCAGCTTCTCTAGCCCCATGCTCTTGGCTTTGATTTCCTTTTTGAACGTGGGAGTTGGACGAGTTGCTGCCACATCAGCAATTATCCTCCCTCTCTCCCTCTCTCCCTCTTTCCCTCTCTCCCTCTCCAGTTTTCCCAACTTGTTCATGTGTCTTGGCACAGTAAAAAGATATTGGGGTAAAGGTCAACTCACCATTTTTATACACTCGTTTAACAATTAACATGCTCACACTAGTTACATGCTTGTTTTGAAAAATGGCCACTGTCGTCTCCTCCTCCACCTTGTGAAGAAATTCTCTTCCTTTTTATTGTTCTTGCATCCCTCTTCTTTCACCACTTTCTCCCTCTGCTTATCCTTTCTTAACCTTTCTCCTCCTGATCTCTCCTCCTTTGGACTTTCCTCCCCCTTTATATTTTATTTATTTTGCTCATGGCTTATTGAATCTGTTATTTCCCCCCCCCCCATTGGCCTCTTCCTCCTCTTCCTTACCCTCCTTTTCCTCTCTTCCCTGCATGCTGCTGTCCATTTCTGTTTCCCTCAATGCCACAAGGAGAAACACATGCAGCAGTAAACAATCTGCAGCATCTCCTCTGGCCACACACAGGGTGACTGCGAGTGTGTGCGTCTGTACATAAAATCACCATTGACAAGGAAATACTGCTGAGCTGCAAAGACGACATGCATGGACGCTCTGTAATAAGCTAGATAATGGTTATAATAATTGTAACTGTGTGTGTATGTGTTTAAGTAAATTGTTTGTGAAGTAGTGATTACCTGAATCAGCCTTTATATTACAATATGCTTTGATGTTTGTGTAAAAATTCAGACAAACGCATGTCTGTAAGCACTACAGTATACAACTGAATCCAGCTTTTCATATTTAGCTATTTTGTGTGGTTTGTTTGTGTGTGTTACAGTGTACACACAAGTGTTTGTGTGCGCCTGTGTACTCAGAGGAGTTTTGTTTGGTTTTGTGAGCACGTCATAAAATAATTTTAAGGTGATTATAATTGTGCAGCGAAGCGTACAGTGAGTGATTGAGAAGTAAGCAGATGAATAAGAATGAGTGTGTGTGTCTGACACCAGGGGAGAATCTAATTTGTGTGTGTGGGTGAGGAAGAGAGAGAGTGAGTGTTAAGGCTATTTATGATAATGGGAAGGATGCTTATCATGATTATAATCACAGCCGTCATTGTTTTTGGTTGAATGAAATGTTTTTTTTTATGCACACGGCCGAACTTGACTCTATTGTAACATTAAGGCCTTTCAGTGTGACATTTTAGACATTTACTGGACTGTACAATAAGCAGATCAAGATAATTACTCACTCATGAATGGAGATAATTGTTAGTAGCCATTAGCAGTGAAGAAATAAGGAGACGCAAGAAAGCTCAGAATGCAGAGAGCTGGAAAACAATGTAACTGGTTTAGCCTTTTCAGCACTATTGTTTGCTCAGTTTTAATTCCCTTTATTTACAGGCGGTTTGCAGTCATGTAGTAGTAGTGGTAGTAGTAGTAGTAGTAGTAGTAGTATACAAATCAAAATATTGTGTGTCACAAAGTGATTGAAATTCATCTGGAGGGGAACTGACTTGATATTGACGCTACAGAAAAAAGTCAGGGGATCACCATAGTCAGTAAGATTTCTCCTCTGGACACTGAATTTGTGTAAAATAAATTTAATGGTTGTTGAGATTTTTCAGTTTGGACTTATCTGTGATAGACATCAGAGATACTGAAAATGTTATTACTGGAAACAAAGGGTTAATCACCTGCAGTGTCAAGATGTGCCATTATGCACCTTTGCGAAACACGTCAGCAACAATTACAGCATATTGGCTCACACTCCTGTCTTTGGGTGGTGGGGGGGTTCCTTCCTTTAGCACAGGTAGCAGTAGTAATGTTATAGAAGGTGTTTCTATGGAGACTACCTTACTGTACGTTTCGTGTGCCACCGCGCTCTCCTTTTCACATGAGATCCTGACAAGACTGAATACCATTTAAACCCAAGGCTGGAATTAATAAAATCCTAATTTGCATGAATTAGCATGACCTAAATGATAAATTAAACTGTAATTTCCATACGTTCCGTCCAGTAATCCCCTTTGGATTCCTCCTAAGCCTTTTCTGCAGGCTCTGGGCTTCCGAGCCAAGTCGTATCAAAGACTTGACGAAAACCAGAGGATTCAGCATCAAAAGGTGGTGGATCATGGGTAAGGCCCTGGGACAGACATGCATTTGGGGATAGCAGCAGAGAGGGGATGGGGGGTACATCAGTCTTCTCTCAAGCTGAAAACACAAGATTTTTGTCTCCTGCATTTTTTCTGAGCTTCAAACGTCAAGTCTGCCTCCAAAAAGGGGCAGCAAAAGCTGCTCTGGTTGAGCTGAAGACTCACTAATGAAGATGTCAGATTTATTTCTGTCCTCATTGTGCAGTCATGAACCACAAGGGATTTGTCAAGCACCGATCCACTTTGCATGACACACTCTACATTCGACCCGCTGAAGCCTGTGAGAAAGGTGCTCGAGCGTTGTCTTTTTGAACCGACCAATCGCAGGTCATGTTTGTCAATATTCTTTGGTTGTCACTCCCCACACACCAACTAGCAGACTGGATACCAGGCACCACTGCTTGCATTCAAATGATTCACCAGCCTGTTAGTCAGAGAACTGTGAGTGGAATAAAATGGGGTGAAATGACAGATGAAATCCCTCCCAGCTAGACGTAAAGGAAGCTTTGCCGCTTTGCTAGGCTGTCTTGCATGCAGCAAGCTTACCTATCGGTGTATCACACTGGGTACCCTGTCGAGAAGATAATTTTATTTTAAAAGTCGTGCACATGAATTGTCTCTGGGCCTCTTTATCTGCCTGTCTGTGTTGAGAGAGGCTTCTCGCACATGCTAACACAAGCACACATATACGTTCATACATCAAAGATGAATATGCAGTCTGCTCAGAGCTTTGGGTTTAATTAGTAAAAACCTGCTGGGCTTTGGTATATTGAGAGGAAGAGACCCCGTGACTCCATCCCGGCTGCACACCCATATCGTTATGCAGCATGGTCCATTTGTCTAAAACCTGTAAATGAATATTCCAGCACTGAGGATGGCTGCAGATGTTAAGTATAAATGTGCGTAGACACAATTTGATGAGCTTCTGCTTGTGTTTGACAAGATGCATGTAAATTTATAAACGTGTTTGTCTGCATGTATAAATAATCATTTGCACAGGTACCTTAGTGCATCAGTGAGTGCAAGCATGTTTTTGTGAAGCATACATCACTTTCTCTGAAAATACTTATTTTATTTAAGATATGGATTTATTATTACTTTAGCACTTATTATTGAAGGCCCATTTATGTATTGTTTTTATCTCGTATTCTAACCCATGGCAGAGGAAGTATTAAGTGTATGCATGTCTGTGTGTGAACTGTCTTCGTCACGTCCCTATAGTCTTATTTCCATTTTTATTCCACTATGTGCCTTATTCTGAAGCCAAAGATCAATTTCCATGTGAGTGGACAGTAAAGATTTCTATTCTATTCTTGAAATCATATGTAGGAGTGGAGTTCATGATGCCAACAGTATATTACACAAGGCTAAGGCAGGTGATACTCTACATTTTGTTATTCTTTATAAATCCCATTAAAGGCTAAAACCAATAATGAATTGATCCTGCTGAGAAGTATTGCTTGTTTCATATTAGCCAAAGCCTGTTACAATTTGTTCCTCTGTGCTGTTTAGATTGTTGTCCAAACACTATTAAAAACCCATCAGTGAGCCACACCACTGCACAGGATGACGTGTTCCTTCATTATGATGAGCGTAGGCACTGTAGCCTTTTTTCTGTCAATCCCACATACTGTCCTGCTGCAATACTCACTAGATCATCAAATGTGTCCCCAGCAAATGTACTATTTACTCCTGTTTGAGTCATATTTGCTTAAAAACTGCAATGTCCATCTGTTTAGGAAATTGCCTAGCTTTTTATGAAATGAAACTATATATGTGTGACTTAAAGATGTCCTCAGTAAGAAGCAATATGCTTGTCAATGAGTGCTGCAGACAGATAATTGTTGGCTCTAGTCTTTTCATGTGATTTTCTTTTTTTTAAGTATTTTTTGGGGCTTTTTATTGCCTTTATGATAGAGACAGCTGAAGATAGACAGGAAAGGGGGACAGAGAGAGGGGATGACACGCAGCAAAGGGCCGCAGGTCGGATTCAAACCCTAGGCCACTGCAGCAAGGACTCAGCCTCGGTACATGGGTCGCCAGCTCTACCCACTGAGCTAACCGGGCGCCCCTCATGTGATTTTCTTAATAAGAAAAATATAGAATAAGCCCTATCTTTTAACATTTCTGTTAGACACGAACCTCCACATGAAGCCACACATTCAGGATTTACAGAAACATTTTTCGTCTTCAGATTGATGGCTTTGCATTTTGCAATTACAGAATGTGTAATTGCAGACTATTGTTGTGACTATGGACCTTACAACTGAACTTGACTTGTTTAATTGGTTTCCTGCAGTGCTACCCAGGGTCATGAAAATGAGTATGCCTTATTCTTTTTTAGGTTAAAAAGGAGTTTCCATGTTAAGCCTCTTTAAGTCTTTTTCTTACTCTGTTTTTGTTACCCATTCTCTTTCTTTCCCCCTCACTCTTACGTTGCCCTCGTCTGTGTCTCCCAAGTTACTCATCTTTCTACACACCTCGTCTTTTCCTCTCTGCTGTATTTTAGTGTAGATTTTTGTTTAATTGGTCATGTGAATACTGTGCGCACAAACGGAGCAAAGTTACCTCTAGTTAAGGGTAGCAAGGCTGAATTGAGTTATGTCTCTGCCTATCTATTTGCTGTCTCTGTTTTCTCTTCCTTTCTGCTAGCTTGTGTGCTCATACTTCCCTCAATATTTCTTCTTTCCTCACCCGTCATTCTTCTCTTCCATGTTGTATTTATTGCATACCATTTCTTTCTCTCCCAGCTGTTCTCCCTGCTCATTGTTGCCTACACTTTATTCTGCCACAGCTCATATTTTACACTTATCATGCTATCTGTGCTGGGTCTGTGACTCATATGTGTCATTATGTGCGCGTGTGTATCTCTATCTCTGTGTATGTGTGTGTTTTTGATAACAGGCATGTTGTGTTTTTCCATGTGTTATATGTGTGCAGCTTGTTGGATATCTTTTTATGGGTGTGCCAAATGTGCAGTGTGGTTGCTGATGCATTTTTAACTACTTGTGTACTTATGTGTGTGGTCGCACAAATCTATGAGTGTGTGTGTGTGTGTGTGTGTGTGTGTGTGTCGGGGGGGGGGCTTATTTATCTGGCTTCCTTCTCTCTGTATTTGTGACTTCCACTGTGCAATTTTCCGAGTGAGAGAACTTGGATTGCATTTTATCAGGCCTATATGGGCTTTTGCATTTCTTTGGTTTGTGTGTGTCTACTGGTGTGCATTTGTGTGTTTTGTATGGACCTTCCTGCAGATCTGTGCTACACATAAACATCATCCTTTTAAATTATTATCCTGATTTAAATAGTATGACTGACTGTATAAGTGAGCTGTGATGTCCCTGATTTTCACAGCTGTGAATAATTGGTTATTTTTAAATGAAATTCGGTATGTTTGCTACAGTTTATACCAAAACTTTACATGTTCTTTCCAAATTTAGGAAAATTTTCGTATTAAACTGCTTATCTTTCTGGTTGTTAGCAGCAGATGAATCCCGCATTAACAAATTATCAGGTTACATTGCTAAGTTTGACCATTGCAGTTAGTTAAATCATTATACTAATTATAATTGGAAGTAGTTAATCCGTAATGAATGAATTGTGTGTCCAAAATAACCTTTCATTCCTTAAAGTGGTAGGAGAAAAAATATGTGCTACAAGTAGAGGATTTCATACATCTACAGCAGTTGATACTTTCCAAGGTCACAAAAAATATGAATGCTGTTGTATGGTGGGTTTTTTCTCTGAGATACAGTACCTGGAATACACAGATAAGAGTGAAGCACACAGAATAGATGCATGTTCAAGTGTTGTGTAGGTGTTTAAAGTGGTTATTCAGGGTTCATGGGAGCTTGTGGGCCTTTGGCATTCACTATTTAGGCACTTTTGGCTGTGTTGTGGACTGAATGCAAACAAAGCAAAACTTGTTATTAGAGGAACCCACTTGACAAACTCAATGCCGTGTTTCTGCTCACTGCAGACTCAGGCCAGGTTTCCACCTGCACCGTACCCCACCATACCAAATGGAAATATGACTCAAAAAGATGTATGTATAGATGGCAGTTTTCTTATCTGTAGGGTTATAATCAAAGGAGTTTCTAGGGTTTGTGGTTGTATTTCATTTCAGACTGGGTTCTCAAGAAAGAGCAGGACACAGTTGAGTCAATATAGAGCCATGGAGGCAGACATCAGGTCAATATCTAAGTTTAATCAAGCAGCGGGTGTCTTCGAATGCATCCCAGCACATCAATTTTACACATCAATCTAGACCTTATGTGGGAGAGCGCTCATTCTTACAGGTTCCCTAGACTGCCTTGAAACACTGCAAAGTTAAAAGTTGAGACACAAGTCAAACGCAAATGAAGAGTGAATCATACAGGATATAAATCTGCTGCCAATAGAAACTGTTGAAACTTTAAAGGCACACCTTAGGCAGTGATCTCAGATCAGGTGTTTGGCCTTTGACAGTAGATGGTGAAATCTGATATATGTATGAGGTAAATATTAACACATTAATCGAGTGATAACAGTAACTTTTTTTTAATTGGCGAAATAACATGACAAAAAAGACATAGAAGACAAACAAGATAGACATAATGGAAATACAGTGACATAAAACAGTTATAATGATGTATGTAGTGATATGAGTAGAAATTTTATTAGATTAAGTAAGGTGTGTGTGTGTGTGTGTGTGTGTGTGTGTGTGTGTGTGTGTGTGTGTGTGTGTGTGTGTGTGTGTGTGTGTGTGTGTTGTGTGTGTGTGTGTGTGTGTTTTTGTGTGTGTGTGTGTGTGTGTGTGTGTGTGTGTGTGTGTGTGTGTGGAGTAAGCAGTATTGTGGCATGTGTAATATAATAACCATTACAAAAAAGTGATACTAGTGTTGAAAATGATTAGTCGATTCATTGATTGTTGACAGAAAATTCTTATGCAGTTGTGATAACTGATTAATCTGCGGCTGGCCAACCATGTGCCATAGAACAACAGTCTGCAGGTGTTTAATTCCAGTTCACCTCAGACGGTCATTTCACTCATGAATTCCTTCCCCTCTACTTGAAGGAGTGCTAATCAGTGGGTGGAGTCTTTGGTTGAAATGAAAGCCTCCAGACAGTTTGCTCTCCATGACACATGGTTGGCCACCCGCGGATTAATTGTCATTTATCGCCTAAACATTTGCTGGTTCTGGTTATGAATGAGAATGATTGCTGGTTGTGGCCCTGCATGATACGTTTGTATAATGTAGTGGTATTAATGGACTGAATTGATTTTTTTTTGGGCTCCTAAATGAGGGCATGACAGAAGTTTTATAACCACTCTTATAATATATCTTGTTGCACTGATTAGCAGTTCATGTAGTCCTGGCATAAGATGGAGGTTGTCAGTGGATCTCAGAAACCAGAATTAAGACTACACTTCCCCAAACCTCTGTTACATTTTAATACTTACTTAATGTTGCTCAGCCATTTTGCTGTTTGGTGCAACAAAACAATAGATGATTGCACGTCATGTAAAATGCAGTCTGAAGACTGTAGAGGTTGCCAGACCTCTTAACAATGCTCTTGTTTGTTTATGGTAATTATCTGTATCATAGCTGATGTGACAATGACTTATGGTATTTAAATAGTGTGTTGCATGTTTTTTGCCAGGGACTGGTTGTGATGCTTTAATGACTGAATAGAAGAAGCTAATGAGGTGATTATTTTCATTCCTGATGGTAACGCGGTGCTTTTATAGTATTTAATTAATATATATTGGCAGAGGAATGCTGTGTGTATTTTATGTGTTTGATATGACACATGTAGGATTTTTCTGTATCAGGTTTGTTGAGAATACTGTATTTGTACTGTATTTAATTTCTCCCTGTTTCTCTCTCTCCCCCCCTTCTCTCTCTTACTTCTCCTCCTCCTCCTCTTATCTGCATGCACTGTCTCTCTCCTTTCGGCCTTTCTCATCTCGTTCCTCGCCGCCTTCTGGACGGCAGAGTTATTTTGCATTCCTCTCCTCACTCTTCCATCGGCTTCATAACAAGGAAAGCAGGAATTAATTAATAGGTTGATAGTGAGGCCTGAGAAAATAGGGGAGAAAGCGAGCTGAAAGGGAGAGGAAATCTAATCAGATAGCTTCCTGTTGTTGTGTGTGGGTGTCTGCTGGGGTTGGGTGTCGTCCATATTTGTTACCCCCCACCACTGCCTCGTTGCCTCGTCCTCCTCGACTTATGTCCTCCAACGGTTGTCGCTGTTTATTCAAAACAGTTTTTTCTTCTTATTCACTTAAACATCCTCATCTTTCCTCTCCTCTCCTTTCCATCCATCCTTTCTCCTCCCTATTCAGAGCTTCTTCCTCACTGCATGTTAATAAACTGTGATTAATTTCCCCCCCATCCCCTTTTCCCCCTCTCCCTCCATCTCCAGCCTCGTTCTGTTTGCATTTGCGTATCGAACAGGCAGCATAGTTTTCATGCTGCCAGCTAAATTGATGTCAAAATGCCATCCTCATGCCACAATGATTCAAATTTCTTATTTCCTCCCCTCTCTCGTGCAGACAACTCATCTCTCCCGTCTGTCTCTCCATTTCTCACCTCCCTTAGCCAGGCTCCCTCTTCTTTCTCTTCTGTTTGCTGTCTAAAACAGTCTAATGAAATTCATACAAAACAAGATGGGAGGCTCGATGCCTTCTTCCTCACCACCCTCTCTGCCTTTCTCTCCGTGTCTTTAGCTTCATCTTTGTTTTTCTTTCCTATTCTCTCTCGCTCCATTTACCCGTCTTTATTGTCCTTTCCATCTGTCCTTCACACTTTCCTCAATCTCTCTTTCTCCGCTTATTTCTCTCTATAGGCCACCTTTTCTTTCAAGTCCTATTCTTCCATTTTCCCCTCTTGATTTCTACGGTTGTCTTTGTTTGTGTTTATCCATCCTTCCTATTCCCTCGCTAGCACTTTCTCTGTCGTCGCCTGCTTTTCCACGTTTCTATTCCTGCAGGCCTCACTTGGAAGCATGTTGGCTATATTTCCATTTCTTTATTTGTTTGTGTGCGTGTGTCGCATGTGCACATTTGGTAGACAAGAGTCTGCATTAGTTTTACCGAAATGAGAAATACATTTCTGCTTTGCTCTTTACCACTTGCCCCGGAGCCATCTTTAAAAAAAATTATTTACCGGAGACACGGTTTGTGCGAACATTAACAGACCTGGATGCCGAGCAAAAAAAAAAAAAAAAAAAAAAACACACACACACACCCTGATACAGTGCAGACTAGTTGCCACACTAATGAAGTTATAAAATCAAATGCATACCGAGGCCATGTGCAGGGGGAGGGGACGGGGTGCTGGAGACAATGGAAAATGAAAGGAGGAGAGCACAGGAAAGGAGGAAAGGAGAAGACGGAGAAGAGAAAGAAAAGGGGCATTTAGGAGAAAGGAAGAGTGAAATTATACATATGGTGTAGGAGACTTTTGTGCCCATATCGTCCTCTGTAGCTCACACTTTCCATCTGTTCCTATAGAGTCATCTCTGCTCGTCTGTCACTTCCTTCCTCAACGCACCCACTTTCCTCTCTTCCTCCCACCCTCCCTCCCACTTTCTACAACTTTTCCACCCCTCACTTCCTCTCACCCCCCTCTTCCACTTCCAATGTCTGCCATGAATTTAAAGAAATAGTTTGACATTTTGGAAAAAAGGCTTATTCTGAATTCTGAATATTCTGGATAACAAGATTGAGCCCACACCAATGTCTGTCTGTTCAGTATGAAATTACAGCCAGCAGGCACTTAGCTTAGCACAAAGACTGGAAACAGGGGGAAACAGCTGGCCTGGCCGTGTCCAAAGATAACAAAATCCATCTACCAGCACCTCTAAAGCTAATTTAATAACATGTTATATCTCATTTGTTTAATTCATACAATATACAAAGCCAGCTCTGTTGTCAGTCTTTATGCTAGCTGAGGCTAACCGCTCCTCGCTGTAGCTACATATTAAGTACACACACGAGTGATATTAAACTTCGCCAAGCCAGTCCTTTTTCTTCCTTATACTCATTTTGCCTTCCAAAATTGTTTATCACAGATGCTCTCTGCAATCCCACCTCCTCTCCTCTTTTCTTCCCTTCCTTATTATGTCCCTCCCTATTTAGCATCTTCCACCCTGAGTCATTCCTCCCTCCTCATTTCAACATGGTCATCCCTTCCTTATCAGCCACTTACGCGTCTTATCCCTCTATCCCTCCTTCCCACTCCCATCCCGACTCGCCTCCCTCCACTCCAGCCTCTCTGCCTTCCACCTTCGCTTCCTCCCACTGCTTCTTTGCCTTCATTCCCTTTGTCCTTTTGAGCGAGGCTGGCCAAATCCAATCTTTTCCACACTCCCACTTTTCCCACTTGCTCTTTCAGTTTTGGCAACCAGTTTTTTTTTTTATCCTCTTCTATACTCCCACTGCCTCTGCTTCCCCTCACTTCATTTTTCGCTCTCTTGCGTTGAGTTGGGGATGTGAAGCTGTCATCTTGTCTCTTATTTATTTATCTCTCAATCTCCTCTATCCTTGTGGATGCGGAGACTGGAGAGTATAATATTTTCTTTACCTCCCTGGCTTACCTTTCTTCAGCTCTCATGGCCACAACAAGCTTCCGTCCCCTCCTCACTATACTCTTTCTCTTGCTTTCTCTCCCTCTGCCTCTTTTAGTTCTGGGCGCACAGCCACCCCCTTCTCCCTTGCTAACGAGCTCTGAGTGAAACGACTGAAAATGATATGCAATTAGTACTCAGCCTTCATGGTCTCTGTGTGTGTGTGAGAGAGCACATGTGACAGATTGAGACAGAGTTTGTATGTGTGATAGTGTGCGTGTCCTCAGGTTCTAGTGAGTATGGGGCTAATGTACTTTCCATGTACTGTTATAATGTAGTGACGTGTCCATTGAGGGTAAGTCGTGCGTGTCTTTGCATGCAGATGTGTGGAAGTAGCCAATAACACGAGTGCTTTCTGAGGTATTTGTGAATTCATATATGTATATACGTTTTTATGATCACATTCGAGATTTAATGGAATGGAAAAAGAAAGTGTGTGTGCAGGTGCTTACCCCTCTGTCACAGGTCAGTACATTATACATCCTCCACTCTGATCTCCTCAGCCCTAGCAATCTAACCCCCAGCATAACTCAGGGCGGACAAGGTATTTCATTTTAATAGAATTACATTTTAATGATACCTTCATTGCACTCTTGACTCTTGACTTGAGATGACCTGCAGTAATTCTATGGTGATCCTCCTTTAAGGGGGAATTTAGATTCTTGCTTTGAAATGCATATCTGCCCTTTAGTCATATGGAGTCATACGGAGTCATACTGCCTCTTCTGATCAGCATACTCTACCACAAAATTATCTTAAGCAAGTTTTATGTCAGGAATCATGAATGTTGGTTGGGTAACACCATATGTTTTAGTTTGTTGATCAAGCTAGGTTAGCAGCATCATAATACTGAATACACTGATACGTATTTTCACGTAGAAGCCTTGGTTAAATATGTTGGCCATAAAATGAAAAATGTTAGAGGCACTATCTAGAGCCACTGTTTGGTTTGTCCGTTCTGGGCTACTGTAGAAACATGACAGTTCAACATGGTAGACCCCATGGAAGAGGACCCACTCCCTCTGCTGATAATAGCGGCTCATTCTAAGGTAATGCTTATTTTTAGGTGATTATACGTACCAACATACCTGTGAATATTATATTCCATTTCTGCTAATAGACCCTCCTAAATGTTACACACTGGACCTTTTCCAGTGTTTTTCAGATCCGACATGATTGGCACATTTGAATAACCACAGGACATGAACCCAGATTAGGCTAAAGTCAAGCCTTTCTTGCATTTACAGTGCTGGATGTCTTTTAATAACAGAGTTTACATTGTCTTTGATGATAATATTTCACACTATCTAACATGACATGTGGATAATAAGATGTTACAGTCGACCCAGTTATTGCTGATGTCGTAATATGCTGCAACAAAACGCTCTGTCAGGTTTGAGTATGTAAAATTGTTCAGACTTGCTTAAGCTCAGATAAAACATTTTCATCAGAGGATAAACAATATGTGCTTGGCATTGACCTGGGCTTCAGATGAAAGGCTTTTCCTCATCTTTGAAGCTACTTGGAGGGAAACCTGTTAAGTTCAGCTGGAGTTTAGACTTTTGCCAGGACCATGAGAGCTGATTTGACTCGATGTCCTCAAACTGGTGCTTTAGTGCAGAAGGGTTGAATGGAGATTTCCACCAGGGCCTTTCTCCCAAACATAAAGCCAACTTAAGACAGACTTTCGCTTTTTTAAGTTGCTTAGAGAAAATGTGTCATAAGCTGAAGTATGGGGTGCAGAGGTGTTTGCATGCTCCAGACTGTTTAGTTTCCGGGTGCTGCTATAAAATCTGGCTAATATAGTACTTACCGGAATCTAGCCGGTGCTGGGCTCTAAATAATTTGGGCATCCATGTGGTTCTGCAGTGTAATACATGCATCTCCTAGCGAGTTGGTGATTGGTTATTTCATCAAAGAGCAGATGTAAAATATTTACAAGCATCTCAGAAGCCTTAAGCAAGGCTGTTGCATAGAAAGGAGAACCACATGCAAAATAATGTACTTGGCTGCAAGGTACAGTAAGCGCACTGACAGAATTTAAAAGAACAGATTCAGTGAGTAGACATATGTTCTGTGACACTTATGGGGATTTCCATTTTTCTTTTAGATTGTCAGAGATAAAATACAAACTTGGCAGCTCTTCAGAGGCCCTAAGCACAGCAAAGACACAACTGGCAAACAGTCAGAGATGCCGGGCAGGAAAATAGATGCGCAATATTCAGCATGACATCTTCAAAGACTTATGTATTCTTAAGTATTGTCAGAAATAAAGAATAAGTTCACACCTTTGACATGTCAGAGCCGGAAAGTGAGGCAAAACAATGCCCTCGTGGGAGACATTAAAAAGTCAAAGAATATACAAAATATTTAGTTTGACATTTCTTTGCATTTTTTAAGGGAAATGGAAAATAGTGGTTAGGATACTGTAGATGTGTATCCTTCAAAAGAAAGGGAAAGGCATGAAACATTCATAAAGTATCCTAAATAAACAATTTTAACGACTTAATATCTTTGCTGACAAGGTTTTTTCCATGATGTTCTTGGGCTTTTAGCAGACCAGGAAAAAGAGTTTGATTACCCTCTATGTTCCATTTGGCTTGTTGTAATGTGATTATTTGCTAATTTGGGGAAATATGCACTGCTACACCTCAATATCTACTGAAATGACAAGGGCCTTAAGGCAGGTCCTGCATTATTACCCAATCCAATCTTGAGGCCTTGTACTGTAGAGGAGCCCTGAGTGGAAATCTAGTTTTAAGACCTTATTATTTCAGTTCATATTGTGCTTACATGCTGCATATTCCTAAATAAATTTGTGTTTAATCAAATTTTCACCATCTAATTGACACAGAGAAAACCTTAGGCCAGGTAGCATTGCGGCACAGGAGTACTTCTTGGTTCCTGGGGCTCTTGGCAAAGTATAATTAAACTGCCATGTGTAGTCTGCTGTGTGCACGGTGCTTGATAGGTATTTACATGACATGGTACATGCGCAATATGGAGAGAGTTGGAAGAAGTGGGGGTCAGCAGCATTTAGATTAGATTTGTGAATAATCAGGTGGAAATACTTTAGTTAATATTAGTTTTGGTCATTGATAAATACAAAAATCACTAATATTTAAACTCCATTTACTGCAGAGGACTTGAATCTGGATTGAACCTGCTGAATTTTTTAATATTGAATTTTTCATAATCCATTTTATGGTAAATAATTATATTTCTCACACTTTTTGTGCAGTTGGCATATTTATTCATCCTCACATTTCAACAAATAAAAAAAAAAACCTTATTGCACAAAAACAAGTGTAATGCACATATATCTGTATAAAATCTGCATAATAAGAAATGCAAGAACTAACTTTTAACTTATTTACCATTTATGTGCACAAATGAGATAATAACGCTGCTTCCCACCTCCATGGTTTTCATTTATGATTGATGCGATCTGATTTTGTCCTGTAGACCACGTTAAAGAAACAAGATGCTTATAAAAAGCATTTTACATTTGACTCTAATAGTTTTACTGTGCTAATCTCATAAAATGTTGGGAGCGCACACACAATAGATTTTTCAGTTTCAACTTGTTTTATTGGCATGACATGTAAATACATCTGTGTTGCCAAACAGTATAAAAGAAACTAGTGGATGATGAAAAAGACAGTTATGGTAATTGAAATTGAATCTGATGATAGAAGAACATAATTTTGTGTGTGTGTGTGTGATTAATGATGTCTGACGCTCCATACATGTTACATATATAACACATATATGTCATTAAGGACAATTGGATATAGGTCTTGTATTATCAAGCATGGTCATAAAGCATAGAATAGCTTTTGCAAAACTTACAAACATTTATCTCTAATGGTTTAATGTTTAACACATGCAAAGGAAATGTATCTGTTTCAATGATTGGGTTTGCAGTGGAGATAGATTGGATGGTTTTCATGATTTTATATAATCTTTAAGTCTTCAAATGCTGATTCTCCAGTTGGTAATGTATGTGGAAGGTATGGAAGTTACATACAGCTAGCAGTTATTTAATCCAGAACTTAATCAGATCATAATATGCAGTTAAAATACATTGTGCTCAGGCATTTTGTCTCAAACTGTCATCCCCACTGGTGGTGATATTGCCCGACTTTTTCTGGACAGATGTTTCAGGTCAATCCTCCTTACTGTCTGTGGTTAATCCTCTGTGTTCTCTGACACAGAGTTTTGCCAACAGTTACAAGCTGCAGTATTTATTGTGACCACACTCTTGTTGAGCATGTGCTGTAGTGCATTTTCAACTCCTACTTTTGCTGAAGGCATATCACCCTCATCCTCTTCCTGTGTAGTTCGGCCTCATTGTGGAACTTGCTAATGATACGGGGGACTTTTATTATGTAACTGGCTGCACTGAGGGACAGATGTTGCTGCAGGCTCTTTAATTTGTCTGAGTCAAATTAGTATACAATGAATTTTATAAACCCTCGAGGGTCCTCATTCAATCAGTGTTGCCTTATGTTTTCAAAGTAGAAGAATTATGTGAGGAAGAAAAACTAGGGCAAACATGATTTATATGTATATTTATAGTCTGTGCATGGATGCCAAGTGTTTGACTCTCGACTCAAATGTTCAGTTGCGTTGTTTGCTACTGAAATTTGTTTATTTGCATAATATTAAAGATTCCATCTCTATAAAAAGGCAGCCATTAGAACACACTAATATGTCACCTCATAAGTTGGTGTTTTCAAAGTGCTGTTTTTTCTTTTGCCTTAAATTTTATGAATATGCAAATACTCAAAGAACACATTAATGATCACACAAATACTTTCACCATATTTCTGCTTTACTATTTTTTTCATCAAGAATGGATGAGTAAATCCATGTATTAGATAAAGTATTAGAGTAAATGTACGATGGAATGATTGAGTGGAAATCTATCAGCATCTTCTGCAAAAAGAGTAGAAAGGAAAAGTGTCCTTAAAGGGCTGTGGCCGCGAGGAGCTGACAGTGTACAGGACCCCAAAATAAGTCTAGTAAAAGACTGGTATCCTAATTAAGCAATAAAATACTGAGAATAATATCCATAACTACTATTGGGGGGATTGCTCATAAAATGACTCATTTCATCTTGTCCTTTTTATTATTTAAGGATGTGAGTGAGCCGTCTAATTTAAAAAAACAAAACAAAAAAAACAACATATTCATGAAAGTGTAACCAAAACATGACGTTAGCGCCCGTCCAAGTTATCAGGAGTGGATCTGCTTTTTCCTCCAACACATTTCACACCAGGCTGATGCATAATTGTCCTTCTGTTTGGCCAGAATGTGGATACCAGATAATTGAGACATTAAAGAGACGGAAGCCAATACGGTGTCCAAAATCCGACCATGTTTGTTAATGTTTGCTAATGTGTGTGCCGTCTGTCTCTCATTCACCCTTCAAGGCCGAGAGGCTTCCCAGTTGTCTCAATGTATTTATGTTTGGCAGTGGATTGGGTGTAGGGACCCAGCAGTTTAAGGATTATGTGTCTCCACCCTCTGTGTTCGTCCACTGCTGCATTTAAAATGTCTCCAAAAAGCAACAAAAGCAAAATACCTTTATACATTTGGGCTATGCATTAAACTGTGCAAGGTCATGAAGCTTAAACTTGTGAATCTCATTTGAGCTTTACATTTAAATAAATGCATACAGATGAGCCAAAAATTTACGTTAAGGCTAACAACTCATGGAAATGGGAGAAAATAACTTCTCTTTGTCCCTTTTACATTGAAATTCTTTAATATTCAGTAATTGCTGAGTTTGCATAATGTGCCTATATTTGTCCTATTTTTTTTTAGATATGTGTAAATGAAATGTACTGAGTACATGTAAACAGTGTATGTTAGAGTTGATGGGACAGAAAAAATGGGAAAGCACATTTTCTTATCATTTGGAACTGAATAAGTTGAATAATACCTATAATAGTTTTCTTATCTTATCTAATGTCAGTTTTGTATCCAGATAATTATTTTTATATCCTAGGTTTTATAGATATTTTGTAGAATTTTGCATGGCTGTGTAATACTTTACCAATTAGTTATAATGATCTTTATCACATAGCTATTCAGTATATCGTACAAGGAGAGATTTACTTATTTGCTCATTAATATTTGAATTGTACTCACTTCTAGTTAGACACAAACCTGTTCGAGGCTGGGCTTCTTTGCAGTGCAATTCGTTGTGTACATTTGATCAAAAACACTGGTCTAGTTGCTTTTGACTTAGTACTAGTCCTACATATCCTAGGAACTGCTTGATTGAAATTCTTCATAGCACACCTTAGCACCCATACTAATCTCTAATTGAACAAAAGTGATTGCTCATTTAGTAGTTGTTTTGAAACGTAAACCTGGATTTTCCATATCCTGCTTGCTTCCCCAGGAGCTACTGTTTCAACAACATCAAATTATAACTGAAGTGTGTTTTTTTGTTTTGGTTTTAATCTACTTTGTATTTGCTATTAAGAGGTAACCACATGGGATTGTCTTATTGTCACGCATCGCAGATTCATTTGTTCAAATGAGAAGTGCTGGAAAAATCCTCACATCCGCTGCAAATCCACACCCTACCCATTCTGAGTTGAGGCCAAGAATAGCTAAAGATGTTTATACTGAGTAAATGTCCTTACTGGTCTTTTAAACCTTGGTGTAAGCAGGAAAAATGTTCTCCACAGTGACATCAAGGGACATTAAGGGCTATTCACACAATGTTCATGGCTTCAATCAATTTATTCACCTCATTGCCTCTCTCTTACTTCAACAGTGTGGACCTGGTGCATGCCCAGCTGCATGTGTGTGAGGGCCGCAGCCTGCCAGAACTGAACCTCAAACAAGACAAGATCAGGGTTAATGGCTGTGCGATCCAGTGCAGAGTGACGACCGAAGATCCAGCCAGAGGCTTCCAACCAGACACTGGAAGGATTGAGGTAGGGTTAATCCTAAAATGACTTGGAGGCCCTTTGCCATACTGTGGTCAGAGTGACTGTATGTGGTCTTCCTTGACACATCACTTATAAATACTAGAGAAAGTCAGCAGGTTGAGAGATTGGTCAAAAATATATTCTTCATAGTAGTTTTACAGGAAAGAAAGACAACTCTCAGTAATCGAGCCTTGATCATTTATACAATTCGTTTTTATCGCTGTGTCAAGTCAAACAAATAGCCCATCCTACTTCGGATAACAAGTCACTGCTACAACTACCAGTAACACACATACAACATCAAAAACATTACCTGAAAAAATCTAATTCAAACTATGACTAAATAAAGGGCTTTTTTCCTCATCTTCCAGGCCTTTTCTTAAAGTGGCTAACTGAAATGTTTTTATGTTAATAGCCACCTCAGGCATTGTGCATCTGATTTTATCTTACAAAACACACTGTGTGGTTCTCAGTAAAAAGGAGCTTAGAAATCAAATTAAACTAATTTTCTATATCACTGAGATGGTGCAATAAACATGTTCTTGGCACATTCTTTCTTCAAGACTGAGATATTGTCCAGTTTCAACATTGAGTGGTAAAATGCCAGATCCCAGCTTGGCACATTAAGCTATTTGCTTCTAAGATTAATTATACAACATAATTCTCTGTTCTTCTAATCATGCTGTAGGCAGTCTTAGTTTGGTACACATGTCTTTTACACATCAGCCTTGCAAAGCAACATGGCATCACTTTAAAGTCTTTTTCCTTGCCACATGTCAAATGTAGCCTATGTATATTTTGCTAAACATCAAACATAGCCTCCCATTGACATTTAGGCTTGTGAGTCAAGCATAAAATCAACTTTTGAGAGCTTGGTTAATTATGGTGGTGTGGTGAATCAGCCATACATACCAGCAAGTGAGAGCAATGAACTAAACGTTGCAAAGAGCTGCAGTGTGGATTGTTGATTCTCAGTGGGGTCTATAGTACAGACCTCTCTTTCACGTCACAAACAGTTGTTTGATTCTGTGTTGATATCAAAAATATCACTTAATGGAGCTTAATGATAATGAGAGATAACAGAAGGTCCTCATCCAAATGTGTGTGCATGTGTGTGAACATGTGTGCACACAGTCACAGCTGCAGAGATCAACCAGCTCTTGAATTATAGGTCTGTCACATTGATACATATAGTACTTTTAGCACTGCAATTATAAACGTACATTGCCATATGGGGTCTGTGAGTGGGATTACATAATTTCCCTGTGTGCATGTGTATTTCTGCATGACTGAATGAGTCATCTTAATCTTATTGTATTTAGTTTATAAATGTTGGGTTTTTTTGTGTGTATCTTCAGTATTTTTTTAAATGCTTGGAGTGGCAATGAGTATTGAGAGTGTGTCCATGTGCCTTATGGGTGGGAGGACCAGTGATTTTCTTGACAGTGTTCACACATGAGAAGACACAAAGGTCACTGTATGACCGCTGCGTGTATCTGTCCACAAGCACGTCCTGTACATCTACACACCATATATGCCATTTCTCATTGTGTCTCTACAAATCTCTCTGTTGTTGATTAGGTCTGATCCCTGGATGCTTTTTGCCGTCAGGTCCTCTTGCCCTTCACCCTAGACTGTACACCCACCCACTCTTCTTGTCTTGCTTTTTTTCTCTCCCTACCATCTTATGTTCTCTCCCTTTCTTTAATGTTTCTTTTTGATAATTCTCTGTTTGCTTTTATAAGGGCTAAACAGTGTCACAAAGCGCTTTACAAATAATTAAATGGTAATGAAAGACACTTTGAATCAATAAAAATGTCAGATTAGAATTAAACCAAGGTTTAATGAGAATTAAAACAGCCATTTGTCAGAATAAAAACAAATTGAAGCGTGTTTTAAAGATAACGTTAAGGGATAATGGTGATTTTGACCTCAGCAGCGCACCGTGCTTAAAAAGCCTTGGGGGCTCAATGGCTACAACTGGGTTATGTTTAGTCTGTCGCCTAGAATCTGCTAAATGTGGTAGGCTTCTGCTTGAGGGGAAGAAAAAGTGAAATTAAATCTTTAACAGTGCATCAAAGCTAAAAACAAGTAATATGTTGTGTGATGTGCACACGTCAGTATCCTGTCAGAATTCTGCAATCTGCAGCTGAACAGTGCGCACAAGCAGGCAAAGGAAGGAGATCAACGTTATGATAATATTGTCTGCATGTCAAATTTATTGCAATTGAAAAACTATAAATTCCTGGAGAGCCTCTGGTGTCTTACAGTTTTCCCCCCTTCTTACGGCTCGTTGTGGATGCTGGGAATAAAATACTGCCTTTACTGCCTGGTGACTTAACATAGTGATTTTTGACTCCTTGGATGTGATTGAATTCGACTTGCACCGGTGGCTTTCCAATCAAACAAATCATCTGTCTCTTGGTTCTGAGCAAAGGGGAGAAATGAATGGTTGTGTTGTGCACACAGATTTATTTCAATTGAATTTGAGTGAATTCATTTATCATCCAGTGCTAGTTGTTTTAGTTTATTAACAGTGTACGTGGCTCAGTGATCAGACTGAATGTTTGTTTTTTAACATTAGCTTGGATAAATCACTGCATCCAGATGAAGCATTTATCTGACAGTTTAGCTTTTTGAGCTGTATTCAAATCAAAATTATACATTTCGGATTCACCTCTGGTATGGGCATGCAGGCCAAAAAAAAAAGAAGCTATTTAACATCCGCCTTATGTGACATTCTCACTTTCAGGGTGCATTACTTCTCACTGTGAAAGTAGCTGCTTGCACTGTATAGTGCTTTTCTCAGCAACTTGTCTGAGACGAGTAGCCATGGAATAGCTTGTGACCTTCCCACTTCAAGGACTTTTCTGCCTTGTTTCCACCCCACATCTTTCTCTTCATCTCCCCCTGCACCACTCGATTCTTCCCTCCCACCTACCACTAAAATAATGCACATATTTTCCGCATCCTTTTCCCTCTCCTTCAAGCACTGTTTCTCCTCTTCTTCCACCTATTACCATCTTTCTCTCCTCCCTCTGTCTGTTCCCCATCTCTCTTCCCTAATTCCCTCTATTTTCTCAAGCTCTCAACACCATTTAGCCGTGTAGTTGAGCTATGAAACGCATCATCATAGCACCCCCACCACCCCCACCATTACCATGCAATATGAATGAACTAAACACAATCAGCACAGGAAAGCATGGGTGGAGGAATGCCACGTTTGAGGGACAGATTAATAAATTATTACCGAAGGGTTGCGACAAGGTCGGCGACTGAGTGATGCAGTGAAAGGTGGAGAGCAGGAGGGTGAAAAAGTTGTCACGCTATGGGCTTTTGGTCAATGGAGGCACCCAAACCATCTTGGATAATTTGCTTTTTTAAAAATTTGCTGGAGGTGGAGTCACATCTGTACCCTTTTTTTAAAAGAGCAGATACAAATGGCCAAACAGCATAGTTTGAAGGATGCTGTAGCAGCATCAAAGTTTGAACTAAAACTCGTGTTGTGATAGCACTGTTGAAACTGCTGTCTGTCACTTGCTCAGTGTGTTCAGTTCTGTGAAAGAGCTGCTATGTGTCAGCAGGAGGGGAAGAGTCATACACTGTAGTCAAAACGCTACTTCTTCCATAAACCAAAAAATCAGCCATCCTGTACATAGCACTACAGTATGGAAGAAGTGAGGGAGACAGCACAACAGAAGGAGAGATGAGAAATGGGGTGTTAGAAATAGAGAAAGTAAAGAAAACGGATTAAATGGATTTTCCTTACTGTAGCGACGGTAGACTGATGGGTGTTTGTGAACAAAATGGAAGCAAAGATCTAACAGGTGAAATCAGTAATGGGTACACCCTTGTTTTGCGTCTCTTTGACTTAATTTTCTGTTCTGGAGAAAATAGATAAAGGAAAAAGGCATATGAGAGCTTTCTATCTTGTTCTCTCATCTCCTTTTAATGGAGGTTTCAGAGCAGGTGAAGGAGATAGGCAGCAAGAGAGAGAAAGCAAAGAGGATACAAGACAGCAACAGAGGTAAACGAGGTAGAATAGATTGTGTGCACTGAGAGAAGTAGAGCCATAATAAAACCAACCATTACTTTGCTTTTATTTAAAGGTCTGACCCACAATTGCAGTGTTGTGCCCCCTGCTGTGGCACTGTGTCTGCACTATGACTGATTGTTGCTGTTCAATGCAGTGCAAACGGTTTTCTATTCAATCAGTTCACAATCTGAATGCATGGTGTTAATCAACATTTAGGTGGTGAAGAAAAGAAGACTGCACTTACAATTGAACACTGAACCATCTATTTTTATCATCAGTGGACAAAACTATGTCAATTCAAGGCCTTAGTGTTTTTGGTGGTCTTCATCAGCAATAGAGTTTCTGGAGTTGTTGTTTCATCACCCAACCCCACTTCCTTTCTTTGTATTTCATGTTCCACCAGTACCTGAACACAACCCCACCAATGTAGTCCCTTTCATACCTGTTTCCAATCTGAACACCCAGTGAGCTGTTGCCCCTTGTGGCTGATAGATCTGTTTGCCCAGGAATAATTGCTGGATTGTATCAAACTTTGCATTAAAGATTGGCCTCCATGAGTTTGATATTGGTTTTTATGGCTATAATTCCATCAATTAGATATCTTTTTAGGTTTTTTTACAACAAAAAAATTCATTTAAAAAATAAACGTCAAATTAAAAATGTATATGAGTTACAATAAATGATCTATGATCCTATAAATATTAATCTAGCTTCAGGCAATACTGAGGACTAGGAAGGAAAAAGTAGTTTTTAATTGGCAGCTCTGTGAGTGAAGGAGTTTTGTTGCTGCTCTGGGAGCGAAACATGGTCTGGTAAAATGCTGGAGAAAGATTTGCACGTGGCGTAAATCATACTGTAATATCTTGACTAATAAGTGGAGCATTTTCGGCTATACTATCTGCATTTTCCTTAAAAGTTGTCTGAATAAGATGTTAATGCTTTAACGTGTGAGGCAGCGTACAACAGAACATACATAATCCATTGTTTAGGCCAAGTAGAAGATGCAGCGAGAGAAGAGGTACATCGAGGGAAAATAATAAGCCTGGGGGGGATATTAAAGCAGCACCTTGACATTTTGTATTTTAATCTATTCTTTCTCTAGCAGCGACACTCTTCACATTCAGTGTATCCGCCAACCTTTTGGCAGATAAGCTCTGTGATCAGTTTAGCTTGGTGCAATGTGAAGCTGATTCCAAGAAGCACGAGTGGGAAAGCCTTTACTACTCCCATAAGTGGATGATGAAGACAATTTACTGAAGCCCAAAATCATGTTACTCCTGTAAAGTAAAAAGGGCGAAATATGGCTTTGTCGTACACTGCAGGGATGATTGAGCTTCACACTGTACAGATGTAAAGGAGTGAATGTGATGTGTGGAGTGTGTGTGATACTTCTCTTTGTCTATATCTGATAGCATCAGCAAGGGAGCACTGATCACACTACTTTTGTCTTTCCATCTATCTGCTGATATATCCATGTCTCTTTTCACAGATATCTCCGTTTATCTGTAGTGACTCACTCCATCATGACTGACCATCTCATCCATCCCCCCTCGTTCTTCTTCCCTTTCTTCCTATTTTTCCGTCCGACCAAACCTGATGCATGTTTTTTCTGAGTTCTCATTTATTACCTTATCAGTGTTTTCTCTCTCTCCCCACATCCACTTGTCCATACACTGATCTTGTCTCCCACATTTTTCTCATCCCTCAGCTTCTTCAAACATTCCCTCCATATCTCCTTTCCTCCTTCTTCCCTTATGTCTTTCCCCCTCTTTCTTTCCCATCTTCTCCATCTCCACAAAAAGATGGCAAGTAATAAGGCTAAATCCTGCTGTTCCTCTCTCCTCCCCGTGTTCCTATTATCCACCTCCTCCTGTTACTCAGCACCTCATTTCACTTCTTCCTTTTCCTTTACCCCACTTTGCCGTCTCTCTTTCCTTCCTTCCCGCTGTCATGTGCTATTCAGTGGACTTTTTTTTATTTTTTTCTTTTTCTTTTAAAGCTCCCTATGTAGCTCCAGAGGAATGGTAACTCTTACTCTGGATGTATTGGAAGCCTGGGGGTCGCTACAAGACATCACTTCTTCATCCTCCTCCTCCTCCCTTACTCTTTCATTCCTCATCAGTCTGAATTTCAATATCAGAAAAGGATTTAACTGCCATCTCATAATTCATCCCATAAATCAGTTTCTCCTCAATGTGTCAACCAGTGTTACTCACATCTGTCTATCCATTTCCATCACCCCACCCCAACATGCACCTTCCTCTTGTTTGTTTCTTTTATTGGAACACATTTGCATGCATCACTCAGTGTATTAATAATACGTTTTACCATGCCACTGTGTGTGTATGGGACTGTAAGCTTCTCTGTTTCTTTGTGCGTGTGCCCCATCCTGCAAAGAACAGTTTGGAGTTTGAAAATAGGTTGAGTCCTAATTAGAGGAAGTGCGTTTGTCTTGCTTCACACTTCATCGTAAACACCTTCGTTTGCACGCCATAAACATCCAGCACCCCACCGTTGGTCTGCCCCTATTGACAGTGTTAGGATTTGTCTCTGACTGCTTTGTTTATGACAATGACGACAAAGACAGTCACCTGTAATTGGTGGGGACACAGCTTATGCTGTTTGGTGCTTGTTAAGTTTGAATTTCTATGTTAAAAGAATACAAATCAAAAGTTCTAGCCTTCAAATGTTTTCCTCAACACTTCAAACATGCTGTAATGAAATTTTTTTTTGGTATGATTTTTATTCTATCCAGTAAGTATCAGAATCTAAGGATGCTTTCATTTTAGTTGATTTAGGCTGGTGTAAGTCTGAAAACAAAGCAGACTAAGCAAAGTCCTGTGAGAAGGTGTGTGATTTTTAGCACACATTCAAGAGCTAAATTACTATGAAATCCATCTAACTGTTAAGAAAGCAATCTGACAATCTCTCAATACTCTATTTTCAGTTGGTGATTTGTTATTTTTTTTATAGGGGGTATGGCCCAATGATAGTTTTTATTTTATTTTCTTTAGCAGCAGAAATGCTACTGAATGATCATAGAAATATTCTGGGAATACTACAGGCAGTGTCTCTATGATCCTCTGTCTTCTGTGACCAGATGCTGCTACTTCTCACTTCAGTCATGAAGGTGTGACTACTCTATAGAGTATAGGCTACAATATAGAATAGAACTGAGTATTTATAGTATATAGTTTAGAGAATATTATAGATCCAAGATGAAACTGATTGAAGGATGGGACTGAGAGAAAAGCTGCAGTTACAAATGCTATTTCAGCACCATGGACAGAGCCATGGCTCTATCAGTAAACAGCACAGTTAGGCTGCTGATATTTCAGAGCCATGGTCGGGGCCATAGAGTCTAACTTGCACAAAGGTCAGTCAGATAACAGATCATTGAGTCAGACAGACTAGACAGACATATTCAACTACACAAACACTCGGCCCTGCACTCTCTGCTATAGGGGTGCAGTGAAGTGCAGCTTGACTTGCTGTCAGTCACCGGAGTTGGATTTTTTTACACACTGGTCCATGAAGTGATGATAATGCAGGGTCACGAAAAGCCAGCTCGAACATAAACCACACCAGAACCTAAAGACAACAATGCATCTTCTTTTCTCTTTGGTCTGAAGAGTGATACATGCACAGAAAGGAGAAATACAGGGAGTATGAGGACACACACACGCACACACACACTGTTCACATGCTGCCTTGTTAATTCTAGTAACATCCAGGACCCCTGACCAGATGTTAGAACCCCAGACACACACACCTGCAGCAGGGCAGACCACCAGCAGCGCAGATACTGATACACGCGCAGCCGTACAAGATGTAATTTCCAAAGAAACCACCTTTGACCTTTAGAAAGTCATGCATGGAGACCCTCCAACGTGAGTAGACTTACTCCTGCAGAGCGAGTGTGTCTGTAGAGTGAGTGTACATCGTGCTGGTGTGTGACGAAGAAAGATCCTGTCACTGTGCGTCCTTTTTGTAACTGTGTGCGTAACCACCCTGGTGTTTTTCACATAATCCCTGGTCAAATCTCATCTATTTTTGAGTGCGATACAATGCCCCCCCTTCTCCTCCCTGCTCCATCTCTGCCACTCATTGCCATGGTAATTATGAGCCCAAATTAGCCCAGTATTTTATGGAGTGACATTTCTCCCTTTCCTCCATTAGTGCACCCTCCACTCAATTCTCTGCTCATGCATTAGGTGGTATTGTCCAATTACTGTCCCACTTTCTTTTCCCCTTCTCTGCCTCTCTGATGCCTCTCCATGCCTTCTCCTCCCTCTGGATGTCGCCCCATCATTTGTGATTTAATTTATCAAAACAGCCAGATAGAAATCATTGCCAATGATATACAACCTGCACAGAAATCATTACTAATAAGAAGAGTAAGAAACATTTTAATTGCAAATATTCAACAATTGAAAGTGCTGAGGAATGTTTGGTATTTGAGGTTTGGGCCCTGATTACATTCTTTTTTTTTTTTTACTTTTTTTAATTGCTTTGCACAGATGAATCTACACAGTGGGACTTGTTTTCTATCCTGTTGTTGCAGTCCATCCAGGAGAGTCTAAAGTGCTGAACACTAAAATCTATTGTCATTCAAAGACCAACGCTTATTGCAAATTGGTAAAAAGGCATGAGTGCACTCTCTGAAAATGCTCTGTCACACTCTCAATTTTCAGTTTAACTGCCTCTTGTTCCACGTGTCGTAAAGGAAATCCCAACTATTATAGGCAATCAATGCAATAGATTTTTGAGATCATTGCCGTTACTCAGTCTGTATTCACTTACAATGATATAGAACTCATTCCAGTGATGAGCGTAGTAATGATTACCTCTTTAAATTTTTGGAAAATAAGTTAACAATTAACTTTAGGGAAATTTCCTGTAGGGAAATTGGTCTGTTGCAGCAGGAGCAGTAAATGGATACATCTCACGGTGGAATAACAATAGAGCAAATTAGTTTCATGACAACGTTTTCAAGCAGTAATTCCAGCACTTAGACATCGTTAAGAGGAACAGCAAACTGGAACAACAAAGCATGAATTCAAAAATTACTTCTATCTGCAGAACAGCAACAATGTCATGCATAGGTTTAAACCAAGCATAGTCTGAGAGCTGCAATTTAACACAAACTTGTTGCAAGTTAGTTACAATGTGGAGTTAAGATATAACTTGAAGTGTTCCCCAAGCAGCTTATCAACTGGTGCCATTATGGAACAGTTAGAAAAATGATGCGGCCTGATAATAAAAGAGCCAGAGATTTTTCTTGTATATTTGCAATGTATAATAATATTTTACTGTAGAATATTGTTGCTGTTACTCGGATTAGACAAGTTTGCTGTAAAACCTTGGGTCCTGCCATTCATGTGGATGTTACTATGACACGTACCACCTGGCTAAGCATTGTTGCAGACAATGTACACTCGTTGATGGAAACTGTATTCCCTGATGGCAGTGGCCTTTTGTAGCAGGATAATGCACCGTGCCTCAAAGAAAAAATGGAAAAAAGGAATGCAACAAATTCAAGCTGTTGACTTGGCCTTCAAATACAGGACTTAAAGGATCGGCTGCTAACGTGTTGGTGCCAGATACCACAGCACACCTTCAGAGGTCTAGTGAAGTCCATGTCTTGACGGGTCATGGCTGTTTTGGCTGCAAAGGGGGACCTACACAATATTAAGCAGGTGGTCATAATGTCATGGCTGATTGGTGTTTGGTAGTTATAATAGCATATATTTTGCTTTGTTTTCTATGGCAAAACGATCGGTAACACTTTATTTGGATGGTCCGCCTACAGATAGAGTATTTGTAACATTTCAACAGCTTATTAGTTTAGATTAATAATATAAAAAACAATTGTTTTCAATTGTTTTTGATATTACACTGCTGTGGTTTAGGTTTGCTTAGGTTTACCCACGAAACAACATCTTGCTTGAATTGTCACACATACTAGATAATCTGTTAAACCTCTTCAGACAAAGGGAAACTGTTGATATACTCATTATTAGATAGTAATGCCAGTCTCTCCCATACTGTATTTAGAGTTTAGTGTGAAAGTAACTTGTTACATTGTAGCAGTTAGTGTTGCCTTTACACTCTAAGTTAGGATCAATGAGCTGGTACAACAGGATGCAGGAGAACTGACACACACTTAAAGCAAAGTTGACAATTAAAAAGAAAGGGGGAGTATCGCAAGAATTATTGCAGTCGTACATTTTAAGTACACGTAGCTGTATTGCTGTAACCTTAAAATATTCACTGCTTGAAGGTCATTTTGTGCAGTAGTTTTTCTTTCCATTTCCATGCGTCCACTTCCATTTTTCACAGGCACACACAAATTTAAGCCCTTCCCTAAGAAAAAAAACAGTGTTTACAACCTAGTATACATTCTAAATATCTAAATGAAAGAAAAATGATCCCCTCCGCTCCTCTTTTGACCTAGTTTGAAAAAAAAAAAAAAAAAGGATTCTTCAGTAAGTGATGACAACGTCCCAGCAGCACTATCACTTTCTCTGTTGCAATACATTTACAAAGGGCATGCCCTGGTCTCAGCCATAAAGAAAGCAGTGACATGTTGTTTTCATATACATCTCCCCAGGAACACTGACTAGATCTCAGCCCATATTTTATCTCTCAGTATATCTCCATGTACAGTAATGGGTGTCCTCTATACTGTAGCTCCCTCTGCCCCACTATATCTTTTTCCTCCTATTATCCCTCTCACCCTTTTCTCTGGAGGCATTTCCATCTGCCCTGCTCACTTCCTGCTGTCGCTATCAATTTCCTCCTGTTTTTTGCATCTGTGTTTATGCATGTGGGTTATTCTTTACATACAGGTGTCTGCAGGCATACAGGTGTGTTTGTGTGTCTATAATTGAATGTCCTTGCTGTCGACAAGCCTCCTCCCAGTCTCCTATTTCTGTCATTTATGTTGTTTTTCCAGCCGATCCACTCTCTCCTCCCTTCCTCCTAACTCTTCTCGTTTATCATTTGTCCTCTGTTTTCACGTTCTATCTGCTCTGTCGCTATCTCCCTCCAATCTTCCCTCTCCCATTTCATATTTTCCTCTGCGCTATTTTCCTTTCTAGTTATTATTCACTCTTTCCCTCTCTGTCATTTCTCATCTCTCTCTCGTGTACCTTTGTCTCGTTTCGTCTCTCCCTCTGCTCTGTTAGTTGATTTGTTTTTGCAGCTTCATATTTCTTTCCATGTTTTCTTTCACCCTATTTTCACATTGTTGTCTCCTGTCTATTTTTGCCCCCTTCTCTCTCGTCCCCGAAAAACCACCTCTCCTGTTCTCTATCCTCTTTTGCTCCTCACCACTCTCTCGTGTTGCTGATTTGTTTTTGGAGGGCTCCCTTCACTTTCTCCTTTTTTGGTCTATCATCTAATTTTTACGCTCTTGTTTTGTTTTTGTTTTTTCTCCCTCCCCCTCCTCTTTCCATTTATTTGTATATCTCCTATTGTCCCCTCCTCTTACATCCTTCCCCTGTCTCTCATTCTCCCTCCTTCCATTGCTCTCTATGGAAATCTTCTCCTTATTTATTGCTTCTTACCCCCATTCCTCTGTCATGCTCGCCCCTCCCTAACTCGTTTATTTCTAAATCGGATTCTCCCTTCTCTTCCTCTTTATGTACACCTGGTCCCCCGTTTCCTCTGTTCACAATATACCTCCCTCTTTCTTTCGCTAACACTGCTGTATTGTCATTCTCTCTCTCTCTGCTTTTTATACCTGAATGCCATTTTCTCCTCTCCCTCCTCCTTTCTCTTTTCTACCTGTCTTTTGCTCTGTAGTCTGTCTCCCTATCTTTGTGCACTGTCTTCATATCTTCAGGTTCATGCCTCTATTTTCCAAGTTGTTTCACAGGCGCACTCCACTCTCTTTATTCTGTAATTATTTTCTTCTCTCCATTCTCTCAGTTGGTTGTTTACCAATCTCATCTTTTGTGTGTGTTTGTGGTGGAGGAATACATGCATGTATGTGTTCACATTAAAGTACTGTATGCTTAAATTAGTGAATCCCTATGTCTGCACTGTGTCAGTTTTAATCAGGTCCCTTGTACATTAGTGAGGCTTGCCTCTTTGTGACTCAGCGTTGTGAAGCAGTGTGAAACAGCACAGTAGTGAAACCATCTAGAGAATGATTTTTTTTTTTTTTAAATATGGGAGATTTAAATAAGCCTAAATAAAGAGTGAGTAAGCTGGTAAACAAGTGCATACATTAAGGAATGATTTTACACAAAATTAAGGGTCGGATACAGTCAGGCACTAGTTTTGTAAAATCAAAATGTGGTATAGCACAGCCTGTCAAATCTGGCACAGTGGTAGTTTGTACCAGTTAACCACCCAAGTTGGCTCGTTTACAGTCATATCTCTTGAGGACAATCTTAGAATATGTGACCCTCAGTTGCCAAGGCAGCATAGAGAAAAGCCAGCCTAATCACAACATGAGTCTGACCTCATTTTCTTAGGCAAAGTCACAACTTTTAATTGGTATTAGTGACAGCAGCCGCACGTTTCCTCTGAGAGCGTGGCTACTCAGTTGGACTGGCATAAAAGCGATTCTCTGCATGTTAATGGGAAAAAACAGAACAACTGAAGGAGGCCTCCTGGATTATTCACTTGTAACCATTGTAAAAAAGTCCCCCATGTCCTCCAGCGGCCCTGCATTAGTATGACAGGAGCCACAGCAAGCCTTTTGTTTCTGAAACGTTGGAACAAGCGGGCATATTATAATGCAGAGGTGGTGCCCCTGCATTAGTTGGCACATTTGTCGGTGGTTTTTCTGATCAGTGAAAAGGAGAATTATAGCAAATGAATTGAGCGCAAGCCCTCTTGTCAGGCGAGTTAGACAGAGATGTGGCTCTGATTGGCCACTGATTCCCCAAAACAGACGTCATTCTCAATATTTATCAGCTTAATTATGTAGATACAGTGTATATACTGCTAATGAGCATTGTTCAGTGTTTGGTCCCACAGACACCAAAGCAGTTAGTCTATGTATGCAAATCTGCCACTGTGGAGCATCAGTTGTACTTGCTCAACTTAAGTCTAAGGGCCGCAGTTTGGGAGGTTTGCTTGTTTTTGACATCATCTTCCGACGTGCTGACCAACCCTTCAACTTTCCCCTCACCCCGTCTCTCCTTCTCATCTCTCTCTCTGCATAATCTTCCCCCGAACTGTTTGTGTCCATCCCTTGTTTTTTCATCCTGTCTCTCCTCATCTATATCACCCACTCCTCTTCACCGCCTTCCATCTCTTGCACATCTTTTTCACTCTCCCTCCTGACACCCCCCCCCCATTCCTCAACTCTTTCCCTGCTCATCTTTATTCCAGCTCTCATCTAGTTAATTTTATACTTTTTTTGCATCTCCTTTCATCTCATCTCTCCCTCGTTTTCTTTTCTTTCTCTCCCTCTTGACATGCAGAATAGGTTTAAGAGGTTTCAGTGCATGTGTCTTACATAACCACTGTCTGGCTGTAGTGGGTGTGTGTCTTTTTGTGTCTAATGCTGTGTTTACACTTCTTTTTCTCCCTGTGTGTTCACTGGAGTGTGTCTTTGTGTTCTTGAGCTATGCGTGCATTTACAGGTTTAGTGATGCATCTGCATCTCTGTATGTGTTTGTCTCCTCGTTTCTTCATCTGTATGTATGTCGGTATCTGCGAGGGTGAGTGTGTGTGTGTGTGTGTGTGTGTGTGTGTGTGTGTGAGAGTGTGAGTGTGAGGGTGGTTTTTATCAGCTCTTGCAGATGGCCCCAGCCTCTCATCCATCGTTCCAGTGAAATGAAGAGCCCTCTGAAGAGTGAAGGCAGAGAAGAAAGAAATGGACGGACAGACATGGAGAGAGGGAGAGAGTGAGTGAGGGGGCGATGACGCAGGCCGAGAGAGAGAGAGAGAGGGAGGGAGAGAGAGAGACATGGGGAGAAACAGCAAAAGGTGGAAAAAAGAGGGCCATCAAAAGATGGAGAGATTGAGAGGAGTGATGGGGGGGAAGACCACCAGAAGGGTCTGTTTACACGAAACACTGTGGGGTGTGTGAAGTGTCTATCTAAAAGTGTGTGTCAGTGTGTACGTGGGGGCCTGTAACATGAGCGCTTCAGACCTATCAGCATACACATGAATTTAAACCAAGTTTTTGTTATTGAACCAATAAACATATCGGGCTTGTCAGCTTTAAGTGAGCTTTAGTGACTGTGTGTGTGTGTGTGTGTGTGTGTGTGTGTGTGTGTGTATTCCAGCAAGTGGGCATTTGCAAGTGGATTTTTCTTTGCCGATGTACAGCTCGCTGTAAAGGTTTGGTCACATAGCTAGAGGTGTGTGTGTGCATTTGTGTGTGTGTGACGGTTGGCTTGCATTAAAAAGAGGGTCTTCAAATCGCCGTGGGATACGGAGTGTTTACGAGGCAGCACCCGTAGGAGAGAAAACAAACAGAAAAGAGACCGAGAGCGAGGGATAAACAGGAAAAAGAAAAAAAGCACAGGGAGAGTGAAAGAAGCGAGTTTGTGTAGAGTGTCAAGAAGCAGTGCCGCAACCAGTTGGAAAGGTGAACGAGGGACAAAGTGTAACTCTGAAAACTGACTTTAAACAGCCAAAAAGAATAGCAAACAGACTCCAGGGTGATGAGGGTGAAAAAATAAGCAGCAAAGAGGGGAGGAGGGGTTGATGCAGGTCGAGCGTAGAGAAAGCAGAATGAAAGAAGGGTGACCCGGGGACCTGAGAGGTTTTTGTAGACTGCTTAAGGTAGTAACAGAGTAAAAGGGGAGAAGAAAAGGAGGTCTGTGTTAGCGTTTTGTCCTTTTTGATTATTTCTCCCTGTTGGGCTGTGAAATGTCACTTCCCACAGGGCTTCTATTTTAGTGGGTAAAAAAGACAGCGGCATGCAGAGATGGAAGAAAAATATACGGCAAAACTGAAATATTCATGAAATACTGGCACAATGAGTATATTATCTAACCCACTATTTCTTTACATGGGAAGATTGCTAATGGTTTTAACATTTTATTACAGACCAACTTTTTGTCGGTGACTAGTACTGAGATGGCCGTTTTGAAAAGGTCAAGTGGTACATTAAGAGTTTAGCCCCTAAGATCTTAAAATCACTCGTAAAATCAACTGGTCATCAGTAAAGTGCAGAGGCGATCGATGTAATATGCTACCATTTTCTTAAATTGGCTAAAATACTGTGGCACCTGTTTTTTGGATGTGCTGTAAGCACTTTATACCAGTTCCATTTTATAGAGAAAGTTATAGTCCAAACAAGATTTAAGTTTTTTGAAGTAGGGGTCTATGAGATTTGAAGAAGCAGATAGGAGTACCGGCACAAAAGCTAAGCAATGTCTCCTCTCTCCAAACCCATTTTAATAGAGTTGCTGGTCTACCATTGCCTCAAATTAGGAGGATCAAGGATTGATGAGAATACTGGGAGCACTGGCAATCTGGTCCAATTATTAAGAGTATATGAGGATTATAATAAAAAGCAAACTGCTCTTACATATGACAAGAAAGGCAATGAGAAGGGCAAAGGTAGGAGACAGGAAAATGAGGAAGGAGTAAAATGATAGATACAGTAGGAAAAAGGGGTAGAATAAGCTGGAAAAAAGCCACCTAATCTAATTCATTTTTGAATCCCATTTAGCTGATCCATAGACATCACCAGTGACCGGCTAAATCAGTTGAGCGTAATGACCAGAATGTGCAGCACTGGGGAGGAGTCACTTCTTTCATGGCTGTGGATTAGAGCTGGTCCTACTGGTTAAACAGATTTTTCATTTGACATTGCTGGGATAAAGGCAATTAAAATAAAATTAGAAGGAACATTAGCAATTAAGCGAGAATTAGATTTTCACTAAAATGAAAGCTCTTATGTAATCCATATGCTGTATTTGAAACCAACCATATAAATGGAACATGTAATTTAATAAGATGTAGAGCAGATTCAGCTATAGCAGGAGTTCTTCATTTCATTCACTGCCTCCCATGCCATTGTTAATGTGCACTCAATGGTCCGCCTTCTGTTTTTGTTTACACACTGTTTGCAGTTGAATCCCTCCCACACATGTAAAATTATGTCTCCAGCAAAACCATTGATTGAGCATTTTAAATGTCAGAACAAAATGGACTTTACCTGTTGACATCAGATGGGTGTCACAAGAAATACAAGATCTCTCCAAACACAAGTTCAAATATCTGGTTCACATTTATTTTGGTCATTGTTCAGTTAAATAATGATTGCATTCTCGGAGCTGCAAACTAATGATCTATGATTTAATTTAATTTGTATAGCGATATAGAGGCAGGTAAAGAGATAACGAGATGCACAGTAAAAACTATAGTAGTAGAAATATGACAGTGTTGATGACGATGATTTCAGCCATAATGTTGATGATGGTGAATAAAATGATAATATGATGGCTATTACTAATAATATTTAAATAAATAATGATAATTCTACTGTAAGTGGTGAAAGTCTGTCTGGGAACTACACAGGAACTCAACAACAAAAATAAACAGCATATTAATCATGAGCAGATAGCGAGCAGATTGGCTCCAGCCCTACAGCACTACCATTTGTATCCAATCTCCATATTATCCCCATTAGCTCCCATTCATATTCTTGTCTCTACCTTTTCCTGCCTGCTCTGCCTGTGTAATGCACTCACTTGAGGCTCACAGGTTGCTGAGTGTCCATTCCTTATCACACAAATGTGTTTTCACTTCACTGCTTTACTGGCATGCCATGGAAAACTCCAGTTTTGGGGGTTTCTCTGCTGAAACGTGACAATTCCTGAGGTTGTGTATGAGCTGAATGAATTTGATGACCGGAGGACTCTACCCCCCCAAAACACTTCAAAACCTGTTCATTATTTTAAAAATGTTTCCTGGATTCCTGGAAAGCTGCTTGAGGTATTTTTTTTCCTCCTGGAGCAGTAATTGAATATTTAGGCCGGCTGTGTTGATCAAAAGCCAGGCAGCGTCCAGTGCGTTGATGTTAGGTCATGCTGAAGCCAGCCGAAGCCTGTGCAGCAGAGCATTATGGACAATGCACAATAATAGCTTGGGTGAATGGTGACGTGTGGGTGTGATGTTGTTGACGCCGTCTGGAATGAAGCCACTAAACTGACGATACCATAACATTCAATTATCGACTTAGCCAAGAAATGTCACACTAAGCCTCGTGTCATCATTTAATAACATATTCTCCACTTTCGCAAATCCAGAAGAAAAATTCCAGAATACATTGCAACAGACTAAATGTTATACAGCTATTTGATGGTTGTTAGCATACAGCTAAATATGCTTCGATCCTTGTAAATAACTTCAGCATTTCTTAGCAGGTGATATAATATAGCTACTACTTGATATCTGGAGTGTGCCACCCGACTTCTACTCTTTTCAATCAATTAGTGAATTACATTTTTTTTGCTTGCAAATTAAAGTGTGTCTGATTGATTGATTGATTGGTAAACCAGCCAGGTATGCTGTGGCCCATAGTTGGCACTCCAACCCTAGACTGCCAGGGCACACCAACTGATACCTTTTGTAAAGATCTATTATCAAGTGTGAAATGATCATTTAAATCAGTGGTTCCCAACTTTTTCCTTAAAAAATCATCTCGGGACCCCTGACTCAGTGATATTTTATGCATATTTCATATAATATTCAAAACTGTACAATTAACCCCAGTAAACTCGGTAAAAGCAACGAGAGATTTGGATACAGATTCTTTTTCAGATGTATTTTTTAATTATTTTCAACAATCAGACGTGCTTAAAAGGCTTATTTTTTGACAAATTAAATGTTTTCTTTTCATTGTTCTATTAACTCTTTGGTTGTTTTAACTGCATACTTTTCTATTTGAACTATTTTTATTTGGGTTTTCAGTAACAGAAAACAAACATGACCTTCACGCATTGCCATATCGATATCTTTATTCTGTAATTATTTTCTTCTCTCCATTCTCTCAGTTGGTTGTTTACCAATCTCATTTTTTGTGTGTGTTTGTGGTGGAGGAATACATGCATGTATGTGTTCACATTAAAGTACTGTATGCTTAAATTAGTGAATCCCTATGTCTGCACTGTGTCAGTTTTAATCAGGTCCCTTGTACATTAGTGAGGCTTGCCTCTTTGTGACTCAGCGTTTTTTTTTTTTACGCACAGTGCGCAAAACGACTGCTTAATTTGGAACAGTACTCAGGTGTGTGTGTGTGTGTGTGTGTGTGTGTGTGTGTGTGTGTGTGTGTGTGTGTGTGTGTGTGTGTGTGTGTGTGTGTGTGTGTGTGTGTGTGTGTGTGTGTGTGTGTGTGTGTGTGTGTGTGTCCCATTAGTTGTGTGTTATATTCAGTAGGAGTGATATGAGACAGCTGGCTTGAGGGGGGGAGTAACTGTCCATATAGTATAGTGCATTCACTCCAGTGGGTTTTTAAAATGAACATGCCGTCAATCCTCCCTGACTGCCTCAGTTACATGCAACTTTATGGATGTTTTATATGGGTGACCTAATTGTTTAGAAAAAAATCAATAAGTCTTCAATAAAACAAGTCAGAGTTTGTGGGAATGTTCAGTTTTCAGAAACATACCATTAATTTCTTTAATGACAGTTGCATTTAGGACCTTGGGGTCTGAACTCATTGTTCTGATTTTATTTAAAGAAAATAATTTGAGGTATGGTTGAATTTGATTTTTGAGTTGTGTTTATGATCACACTCCTGAATAAAATGACTAAACAGCCAGTTGTGAGGAAGAAAAATGAGTATGTGATGAAGAGATAAAACTCTGAGAGTAACTTGGACGATAATATCACCAAAACATAACTGCATACTTGTCTAATGCAGGACAGGTCTGTTTATTGTGTGAAGGCTCTATGAATCTAGCTTGTGTTCAGGTCTTCAGAGTTTAGATCTTTAAAAATAACATTTATTTTTCTTCACAGAAATGAACCAAATGATTAGATATAGGCCTAGTGTGTATTTTTTATTCTTACACCCATTTAAAATCAGGAAGGCCACTCAGACCCCCAATGAAGCTCTGGTGATCCCTAGTGGGTGGTCCGAACCCTCAGGTTGGGAAGTGATACATTAAAATAATTAACAATAAAATACTTAGAAATAACCCCAACCTACGTGTTATGTAATTTACAGATGTGTCTACAATATATGATATTCTATCTAACAATGACAGGGCAGATGTCAAAATATGTCATGCATTATAAAAAAGGCATCATCCCAGGATATACATTTCTATCTTAAGGGCAAGGTCCAACATCCAGCCCAGCTCTGCACTAACAAGATGGGTCTCTCTGTATCACAGACACCTCTCCCCACTCTATAGCATTTTTTAAACTAGCTCAACCGGTGTAAAGGACCTCAGCAGTGGCATTATACTTCAATAAAATGTTCTTTGACCTTTCATTTCATAATAAAGCAAAATCTCAAGACACCTGAGTTCACTCAGTGCCATGTAAGCCTAAAGCTAAAGTGAAGTCAGCTGGATATCTCTGTGGTGTGCTGTGACAGACCATCTCTGGTGTTAGCCAGGTTGGATGGCGGTGATACATAACACTGGGGGGAAAAGGATTTTCTTTTCACAAAACTAAGACAAATCTCCAACCAGTGTCCAGTTCAATAGAAACTGAGGTCTTGCTTGCACGAGCTGCACTTTCTATTTTAACCCAGTGTGCCTGGATGTATTAAAGCTCTTAGTCAGTTTTAACTAAAGGAACCTGCACTCCACTCGTACATTTCAACTTCTGCAGTGCAGGTCTTATTTTATGTCTAAATGGCAACATTTTGTCTCATTTTATGTCTAAATGACAGAGTGCAGACGAGGGTGACTCAGCGTTAATACTATTCATTGCTCCCTTTGGTACCATCACAATCATTATGCTGCTCAGGTTGGACACTCGGCTTTGGAGGTGTAGTGAGAGCAGCGAGGTTGTGTCTGTAAAATAGAGAGCAAAATTATATGTTATGTGTCCTTGTGTTCACATTTTAGCAAACGGCACGTGTTTATAGGTGCATGGTTAATGATTTGTGCATGTGAGTGTTATGTGGACAGAGACATTTAGATTTGATTAGAAAGAGCATGATTGCCTGTGTGCATTTGATAAAAGACATTTTGAATAGATGGAAGGACTGAATATCATTAATGCGGGTCATGTAGACACCTTGTCAAGACAGTGAGTCTCTGAAAGCCACTCATAAATCTAGCATACTACAGAGAGGGAGTAGTAAGGGTCAACAGAGACCAGTAGTGAGAGAAAGCAATGAAAGAAAGTAAGAGAGAGAGAGAGAGAATGGTAGACGGATGCTGAGAGACAGAGAGGACAGCTTCCTATCCCCAGTGTGGCCATCTGTACAGAGTGCGATTAATCATCCTGTATCCCCAGACATGGCAAGCTGATGCTGTAGCACTCAAAGCCTGTGTGTGCATGTGTGAATATCGCACTTATGTTTGTGTGGCTTTGTTTGGGTGTGTGTTTTAGTTCTCCAGCCAAGTATTTGCCTGTGTATGCATGTCCATTCTATTTCTGCAACCATGTGTTAACCTGCGTAGGAGTGTCTGCTTGCCCCTGTGGGTGTGGGTGTGGGTGTGGGAGTGTGGGAGAAAGACACAGACAACATGTGTGCACACATGTTGGCATTTATGACACATTCTATTTGTTTACCGTCGTGCTGGCGTCAGTTACAGGCAGTCCCCGTGGCAACCAGGCATCGTTGATGCCGTTAATTAGCAACATGTCCCAAATTATCTACTAGACTTGGGAGTAGGGAAGGGGGAGAGGCAATAGTGGTGGTGTAGGGGTGCATGTTTGAGAAGAAGAAAGGGATGGAGGTGGGGAGAGACAACCTTAAATCTCTTTAAAAATTATGTACATACACAACTCATTTGCATAAGCAAATTAGTTTTGTAGGAAATGTAATAACACCCCAATTAAATTTTTTATTAACATAGACAAATATTTATGTTGATTGTATTTGCAAACATTCACTGCCAGTGTATTTTTATTTGTTTTCTGTACAGTATTTGCTCCTGGCAATTTTTTGTTTTTATGGTCGTTTTGTTTAGGGAACTCAAAGCACTTAGTTACGGTTGGGGAAAGACTGAAGTCTTGATTAAATATTGAAAAAGTCAACTCTACTTGAAGCATGAGATGGGGCGAAAATTTAACCGAAACCACAATCTCTAACCAATATGAACCAAGTATTTGAGTAGCCTGCGCACATCGATACCTAAGATGTTGGTTCCTGGTCTCTGTTGTCAATGTCCGGTGCTTTGAATGCCAAACTATCCAACTGACCTTTTTCGTGTGACTTCTGTGCAGTACTTCCTGGAATGGAAAAAACTTTCCAGGAGCAGCAATTACTTTCCCTCCAGCAAAGCAAATTAGTAGTATATAAACGTATTTTGTAGGAGATAGGGTTGAGAAAGAAAGTGGAGAAGTGGGTAGGGATGAATGGAGTTTGAGGATTAAGGAAATGGTGTGCAAATGGTTATTTTGCATGATGGGAATTGCATGCTAAGAGAGGAAGGAATGAGTTAGCGATGGTTGACTATGAGAAATGGAGGGATGAGGGAGGACAGGAGAGAAGAGGGTGAAATGGTGAGGAGAGAGATTGGCCCGATGGAGCTAGGACGGAGAGAAGAAGGGAGGATCGACTGGCAAAACTGAATAAAACAACTGTGTAAGAAGACAATAAAATGGATAGAGGGAAAGAAACTGGAACTTCTTTTACGATTATGCTTTAGTCTATAAAATGTCAGAAAATGGTGAAAATGCCCTTCTTCCCCAGTTGATGACTTGAAATTGCTTGTTGTGTCTGACAGTCCAAAACTCAAATATTGCAATTATAATGATTTGAAAAAGATAAAAGCAACAAATCCTCACATAAAAAATCTAGAGCGGCACATTAATGTCAATCTTTTATGTTTTGGTTTTATTCTTCTATCAGAGTTTACTTTGTTTTTTCACTTGCTATTTTCTCTCATTGTTAAAGAATAGGACGGTGGATTTGAAAGGAAAAAGCAGTGAAAGGTCAAGTGTACATCAGGTGTTGAATTTCAGGTTTTGAGGCTAAATTCATTCACTAGTAACTCCCGGTCACTGCAGATACAACGACCAAGCTATTAAAGTGAGTGTGCTATTATAAAGACATAATTATTGGGGTCTTTGGCCAGTAATGATTGAGAAATAACCTATTCTTCTTCAAGAGACCCTTCGAGGTCAATATGGGACCAGGCAAACAGTGATTTCAGATGCAACATGTTTGACACATAATGGGTTTAGAAAATAGTTTGACACATTAGTTGATGCCAGCCAAAACCAAAAAGACTAAGAGTCAAACTAGTGAACCATCATTTTGTTCTACTGAGAAGTATGTTTACCACTCTCAAACTATTGGCAGCAAAGCTTAAATTGTCCAAAAAGCTAGATTCCCATTATTGTTGATTGTCTTCCCTGGTAATTCAATGTCAGTGATTAAGGAGAGTAAGTAAGTGAGTAAGGGGTATGTGAAAGGGATGGAGTAAAAGAGCCAAATCAAGAGAAAATGAAATGTGATGGGAATTAAAGGAAGGAGGTGAGAAGGGGAGAGGGATTAGTGACTCGCAGGAAGCAGAATAAAAATAAAGATAACGATGCAGAGGGGAAAGAAATGTTATCAAGAGCTATGGAAGGCAAGTTAGAGCAGAGCGAAAAGAGGAACACAACATTTGTGTGGTTTATATCTGCAAAGCACTTGTGAAGGAGAGAGGGAAGAAATAAGGAAGAGGAAAGAGAGGCCGAGGAGATATTTTTGGGGTGAATAGAAAGGCAGAGAGAAGTGCGGGTGAAAAGTTTGTCCAAATGTTACCAAGACACCATCGGGAGCAGGAAAAAGGACAAGAGGATTAAACAGGGGATAGAGAAGTGGCAGCAAGGACAGACATGAAGGAAACCCATAAGGGTCATGAAATGTTTTCCAGCTACAAAATAGATCAGGTCGCTGGAGTTAGACTGTTGGCTGAGGAAGGAGAGGAGAAGCGCTAACAAGGACAGAATGACTTCCATCATCTCAGTTATGAGTAGAGGATTGGTGGTGGACTGGAATATCAAACGAAAAAAGGGAGGAGGGAACAACTCGAAACTGGTGGGGGAAGATGAAGGACGGAAACGAGGATGGAGTGTGCGGGGAAAGCAGAAAACGAGGACAACTGAGTGATCTTGGAGAGGATGGCAGGAGTGGTACCCAGAGTAATGTAGAGTGATAGAAGAGACCTGAGAATTAGGACAGAGATCGGTGCTTCCTTGCAAAGCTGCAGTGCTTCAGCTCCTCTTTGAGAAGGATGATTACAAGCTTTGTCTAAGATTATAGACATCACAGGGTAACCTTGAGGACAGGGATAACCCTCAATAGAGGTAATAAAAACATCACTATTGATGTTGTGTTCTATCTTCATAGTGTAAACAGAGAGCAAAGAACAAAGCAATGCAGAGTGAGGGACGGTGATTGCGAGGGGTGGAATGGGATGATGGGAATGGATGGAGGGGAAATTGCTTGGCAGGTAGGATGCTGTATAGAGAGTGTGAGGGAGACGGCGTGATGAGCGATGGGTGTGCTAACAATGTCAGAACAGACACGTGGCAGAACTGTTACACCAACTTCACCCGCTGGCAGAGAGAGATGAGGAAGAGGGGGAGAGGATGGTTATGAGGATGATCTGGAGCTTTTGGGAGGGACTGGAAGCCAAAGTGAATGTTTGTCATAATGTCAGGCTAATGCACGTGTCAACAAGCAGCCATTTTCCCCTGTTGGCACAGAGAAATGGAGGTTGGGCGAGAGGATGGGGAGAAGGGATCTGTGGGCAGACATTTTAGAGGGAACCAGGGCCTGTTTATGCTGGTGCCCCACATAATACTACTAATATGTTTTAATCAGTCTGAGCCCTGGGGTGTCGGGGAATACATTTGCTCAGTTTGGGTCCTGATATAAGAGGAATACTAATATATTTTAAAGATATGTGAGCCTCAGGGTGTCGAGACTGGACTGACTTAATTTGGGTCCTAACTTGATACCCATATATTTAGAAAGGAAGCGTTAGCATAACGTAACACCCCATTTTGGTTGCCCCCTTAACAAATTCAAAAACAGCATTCTGAATCCAGACACACACCCCCACCACAAACACTATACACTGAGAGGTAGTATTAACTTGACCGGAAGCATGACAACATCCGATATTACCTTAGGCCTATTATGTGTTTGATTGAGCTCAGTGTTCTGTTGTCTGTGTGTGACTGTGTGTTTGACCCAGAGCAATCCTGGTGAGTATTTGCCTTGTTCTTTAATCATGTAGCCAAGATGATAAAAGCTAGGGCTGCCCCAGAAAATTTAATGATTTGAATCAGCAGTTGAGAAGACCCTGACTTGACTCACATTTTGTCAGATCTCTGCACTTTTTTAGCTGCGTCATTGTAAACAGTACGACGGCATAAAATTTACATCAGAGTCTTTAAAATGACCACAAAACTAATTGTGATGGAAGCAGAGAAAGGTGATAGTTAGCGGAGGGAAACGTGATGCTGTGTGATAGCGGGGCAGCGGCTGCTCTGATGCTCTCTGCCGCAGTGATGACTGTCAGTGAAGTTGGCCCAAGCACTACCAGACGGTAGTCCAACCTCCTCTACTGCCTTGGTCTGTGATTGACTCTTGATTTACAGCGCTGTAGCAGCCTCGCAGCCGAGACGCTGCATGGTGTCTGAGGGATTTAATAACTGAACTATGGGCAGGACACACACTTTTACTGTCTCTGACTGTGTGGATATCTTATGTTTTCACATCATAAATGACAAAGAAGAGACTGATGTAGTTGTGTTTCCACAGCAGGAACTGTTTAGCGTGACGCTGAACTGAAAAAAAAAAAAAAATTAAACAAATAGTTGAACCTTTTGCATTGAACAGCCAAATCCGATTCAACTGACAAAATCCTGAGTCGGGTGCAGCCCTAATAAAGGCTTTTTCAAGACACTTGGTCAGACACATACTTAAAGTGTGCAGTTAGAGAGCAGCACAAAATCGTACAAAGCAGCTAATTGGGATGCTACGGGATACATCAAGATCATATTAACCCTTTTGTGAACTGGGTTTTCACATCCTCGGACAGTACAGTTGCATATCAGTTTGACTGAATTTTAGCCTCAAATACCTGGAATTTGAAACCATAGCGTAGTGTTTTTGTTGCAATGGCTTGTGCACTGCCTTAGAGAGCTCAGACGCTCTCTCCGTTGAGCATCTGGACAGGTCAGACTTGCACACCTTGGCGCTATGGTCAGTAATTCACGGTTTAGGTTTGTCCCCCTTTGAACTGTGCCAGGAGCTGTCACAGACTAATCTACTCAATGTGAGTCTTAATAAGAGTACAAGTATACTTTTAATTAGCTTGGAACCAGGGGTTCAGAATTATACTACTTTAGATCCCCACATGACAACAGTAGTGCGTTTTATGAGCCCAGCCCCCTGGTTGAGAGTCAACATTCACTCAGATTGGATGACCATGTAAGAGCTGTAGCATGTTTTAAAGAGGCTGGCTGCCATGGTGTCAGAGGCTTGCTGTTTGGTTTGGATCCCTGCATAACATGAGTATTATGTTTTAATGAGTCTGGGCTCCAGGGCGGGAGAGACTCTATTTACTCTGATTGGCCAGTCAGCTGATATAAAACATGCTTTTAAAATGAAAGTACTGGCAGGGACTGCAAGCTAAAAACAACAGATTTAGAATTTCAAAGCAACACTCATGACAACAACAACCACTATAGTCACTGGCAGAAAATAGAGAAACACGGACAGGGATGGAGACAGGGGTGGATAAATAATGGATAGCATACAGGGAGGTATTGGTAATGAGGACATCTGTGTTGTAAGGGATTTAAATCCACACATGATTTTTAATACTAAAACTCCTGGCAGTGACAATCTTGTTGCTTGAAATAAAGACATGGGACTAATGTAAGGAAGAGGACTGGGGCACAGATTAAATAAAAGTTAAGAGGAGGTAATGGTGTCAAGGCTCTGCATGTGGCACATCAAAATTCACTGCTTACGAGACAGAAACTAACAGGATGGGAGAAAGGGAACGATAATGAGGACACTTGTGTACGGGGGAATTGGAGCCAAATTGGTAGCATTTTAAAAATGCACACATCAACAAACACCCCCTGTTCTGATCTAGATTGTATCTACTGGTGTCCTGCAGTACTGCAGTCTAATGATGGTCGTTAGCTTTCTTGATGCCAAGTTCAATTTGTTGGAAATGTTCAACATTTTCAAATTTTGGACATTTGAAATTTAAATGTCTCTTCCCTGTAGTGGTATATGAGAAATGACAACCATTTGTTGTAGTTGAACAAAACATAACTTGACCTAATCTGATCATTTTGGAAAACAGGCAGGGCAGAGCTCAGACGTCTGTCCATCCAGAGTAAAGCACATTTTTGATGTAAGTCTCAGGCTGGTCTTTGATGTTGAAGTGCTCAGCAGACATACCCATGCCTGTCTGAATGTACCTGGAGGCAGTGAAACAGAAAGAGACTGTACTCTGATTTATTTTTTCTAGTTTTACTGCTGAACCACCTTGGCATATTACCAGCACAGAAACTCCCTTTTCCTAACAAGGATACTTTCCACAAACTGAAACATTGGTTGTTCTCTTTGACTTGCAACCTTTATTACATATACTGGTTCATAATTGCTGCTATTCATGAAGTTTTCCATCATAAAATGTGATTCATATGGATTGTTGTAATATATTATTTAACCATGGAAGAGTTAAAATACATACAATCTGCTACTCTGATAAAAAAAAAAACTCAAAGACTCAAGATAAGCAACTTCAATAGTCCACTTTTAATTATTTTTATTCTCATTACGATGTTGGGTGGTCTAATTTATTTTCAATAATTGTCATCCACGATTTATTAAAACAATAGTTATTTTTTCCAAAAAATACAAAACAATGTCTGCAAAAAAATGAGCATCTACTGTATAAAGCTACTTATAAATAAAGATGCTGCAGAATAGAGAACAAGCCTGTAGCTGTACGTTTTTTTTTTTTCCTGCTCATGCACAGATGATAAAAAACATGGGTGACAAGACAACATACATACAATATACATACAATATTCATATGATTGCCTGACTCAGGGCGGGACAATGAGACAAAACACTGAGATGAAAAGAGGGGAAATGGATCCGGAATGAAAACCATATTGTGTTCTTGCCGATGTGAAGAGAAAGAAATGAAGGTGGGGAGACCGTAAAATAAGAAGGCAAAGATAGCGAGAAGGATGTCTGTGATGCATGATACATTACTGCAGTGGTGGATCAAGGCTTCGGCATAATGATCAAAGTGCTTTTGTCCTTGTTAGAAAAGAGACACGCACACGCTCACGCACAAGGGCATGCCTACACAGACACGCACATTTGCATAGCTGCAGACGCACGAAAATCCAGGCCCTTACGCACACACACAAACACACTTATCCATCACATCATTCATATCCAGTTTCCTATTATCCCGCACAGGCTAATTCATTAGTTTCACTGATAAAAATGTAGCTCATTAATTTATCGCTCTTTGTAGTGTGTGTGTGTGTGTGTGTATGTGTGTGTGGATATTTTGTGAAATCACGGGGAGACGGACAGAGGGGTCATAAGCAAAATTAGACAGATTGAAAATTAATTTTGGAGCGTGTGAATGCATGCATGTAATGGTGTGCACATTTGTGTATGCGTGCATGTGTAATGTCATCCAATTTCAAGTGGATATGCTGCTTTGGCATTTTTGGAGATGGAAAAAAGGTTTGAGATTGGTGGAATGGAGCAGAGGGGATGGATGAAAAGGGTGATTTTTATTAGAGTAGGGCAATGTTATTGTGTGTGTGTGTGTGTGTGTGTGTGTGTGTGTGTGTGTGTGTGTGTGTGTGTGTGTGTGTGTGTGTGTGTGTGTGTGTGTGTGTGTGTGTGTGTGTGTGTGTGTGTGTGTGTGTGTGTATGTAAAAGTAAAATAAATCTATTGTATAAAGTAAGAGCAGAGGGTAAGAGGCAGCAGAAAAGGGTGAGGAGTGATGGAGACCCAGTAAGGTCAAGTAAGAGGTGAAATTGAGGCAAACGGCAAAAAGACCGTCAGGTCTCACCTAAAAGGTGGTGGATGAGAGACATAGTGAGCAGGAAAGTTAGATGAGAGAGGATTAAGAGGGATAAAGCACTACCTGAGGAGACGGGAGCAATGCGGAGGAAAAAGGCAGATAAAGAGAAGTTTAGGAGTGGAGAAGGATGAAGGAGAGACTGAGGAAGATGAATACTTAAAAAAAGCTTCTTAAACTGCAAGATTATTCCTTCTTTTGTCACTGTTGGATTATATATCTATCTAATGGTAGATTGAGAATTTAAATGTTGTATAATCGAATTTTAGTGATGATCTGAAGAAATGTGTTTCAGTGATGACTCATCAGTTGGTATCAGTGTTTCTAAAAGTAGCTGAATGGAAATGGATGGGAAATTGAGCAAAGCGTTAGTTCAGGTAGGCCACAAAGGCATCATACAGGACGCCTTATTTAAGCTGCTTTAGCGTGTCTACCTTTGCTGTTTCCTCTGCAAATCTATTCCCTATTGGGGGGTCTTTGCTGCAGTTCTCCTTGCCTTAAGCTTTTTATGTAGGCACATAGATAGGCAGGGAGGAAATAAAGTTTTTCTTTGGCCAAAAGGGGTCTTGATTGGCATCAATGGGATCATGGTTTTATTGCAAGACCAACAAAAAATGTTCTAAAACTGTGCAGTTACCCTTGTCACTGTTGAATTATATATTCATTCCATGGAAGATTTTACTTTTCTATGCAGATATTTAAAATCTCAACTTTCAGGGGTATTATTATATATATACATGTGTATATAATAGAGGTTTTTGTTTTGATTCAACACTTCGTGTCAGTGTTTTTAAAACTGGTTACAGCTTAAATGGAGTCTGGAGTGTGTTTTAATGGGGTCAGAATGTTATTGCAAGACTTCCCCCTTTCCTTATGCATCCTTCCACCACCACTCTGTGTTTTTATGTCTGATCCTAAAGTCATCTTATCACAAAAGTAGCTCACTATGTTTGGAAGTTATTGCACAGTTGCGACGCTCTCTGGTAAACACGTATAGGCTGATTGTAGCTTGGTCTTGTCATTTTTTTGTCAGCTGTCACCATCTGCCTGCCTGTCTGCCTGCCTCACTACCACATTCCTTTACAGTTTCCAGGACACACTATGGAGTGAAACAAGAGTGTGGGTATAGAAGTAGTCTTAAAAATAGATCTAGAGGCTTGTATTCTGCCTGAAAGCCCCAGATAATTCTTGGTTGAGGCAGGATAGAAGCACTTTCCTGCCTCTGAACTTTGCTCTCCCTCTCTGATTTTCCCAGTTGCTCCATCCCACTGGGTGCACTGAGTTAATGAAGGGGATGGCAAGCAGTTAAACAGCTTGTACAAACCCCCCCAAAATCAGATGAATGTGCACAAAATTACCAATCCAACCCATGCCTTACTCCTTCTCTCTTACAACTTACCTTTTCTGTATTTTTAATTTCTTACCTCATTTTAAAGTCATCTTACTTCACCTTTGCATGTCATACCTCAGTTTTCTTCCCTTTGTATATTTTCTCTCCTACTAATTTAAATCCGTCCCCTAGCTTACTCTTCTTGCAGTTTCCTTAGCTCCCATGTTACTCCCTTCTTTTAGTCTCTCTCGTTGTCACCCCATTTTTCATAAATTTTTTGCTACTGTATCTCTTTCTATTTGTTTGACTAGGCTGCAGTGCACTCCACCTCTGTCTTCTTTGTCAATTCCCCTTACACCTCCCTTTTCCTCCCTTAACTTTGCTCTGTTTCTCTGTCTGTCATTTATTTTTAATGCCTTTGAGACCTGCAGGTCTTTGCCAGTTCAGCTTAGTTTGACAACAAAACAGTAGAGCTCTGTATGCGTGAGGAGAGGAGAGGAGAGGAGAGGAGAGGAGAAAAGGTGAGAAAAGGTGAGAGAGTAGGGGAAAAAGTGATAAGGTGACAGATACAGGTTCAGACATGAGGAGGGAGTGAAAAGGCCTCATTTGAGTTGTGGGTCATTTCGAAGGTGAGAATGAGAAAAAATAGGGAATTCAACATTAAAAATATGATGGTATAAAGGGAAACCATGCCTGGGACACTCAAATGAGGACAAAAAAATCTGGTTTGCGGCGTAAAGCCAGCATATAGCGCACAGAATAGAACAAAATGACACATGCAAAATACATTACTCACACAGTGAAATAAATGACACAGATTTAATTATTTTGTTTTGTTTATTTATTGCTTTTTCAATGTGATGGGTTGTTTTTTTATCATGATGGATGAATTGGAGAAGATTTTAAATGAAAGTGGTGACTTATTTTTGAACATCATCAGACCAGCTGGCACACATTCACCTCATCCAGATTCCTCAACTTTTAGAGAAGAGTAATGTCTCCATTCTTTCCTCTTGTTTTGTTTAGAGAGAAATGGTCCCTTCTCCTTTTCTGTTTTCTGTCACTATAAATCATCTTCTTCCTCCTGTCGTATCAGCTGTAACATTGAGAGCAGCCAGAGCTTGTGTTGCCATTTGATTGAATTTCATTCATTATTTGCATATCATCCACCATGAGTCATAACCTTAAGTTTCTGTTATGGAGACTTTTTCTCATAGTGAGGACATGACATTTATGTTCAACAGTTTCTGAGAACTTTCAAAATGTGATTTCCAACTGATAATACCTGAGCTTTAACAGCATATATGTAACAGCTGGAACTTCTATCCAGTGATTTTCAGGTAAATGTTAGACTCTGCTGTATATTATTGCTCCTCATGCAAAGTAATTAACAACCCACATTTTACCCAAATGGCCTCATGTTTTTATAATGTATGTGAAAAACATGTAACAGGTATTTTTTCCGATAAAAAGTAACATTGTCTGAACAAATTCCAAACAGAAATGCGGGTACAGAGGTCAATTTTTGTTTGTTTCACATATAAAGCATTAGTCCACCCCACTCTTATGTTCTCGGTGGTGGTACATATGCCTTTAAGTATAGCTGCATAACATCTAGATAATGATAGTGTAATTCATATTAAGCAAAATGATGAAAGGGAAGAGGGAAGGAAAGGGAGGTTGAAAGAGATGTGGAGTGCGAATGAATATGGTGCAGCGAAGGAAGGGAAGAGACACTTGGAGGGAAAGAGCAGTGGAGGTGTAGTGACCTACTTATCAGAAAAAGGATGCTGTAGTGTTTCGTATATACTGTACAGAGAGCGAAGGAGGAAAAGATGCATGGAAAGTGCACCTGCTCCCCCCCTCCCATCCCACTACTCACTGCCATCAAAGATCCAGATAGAGAAAAATGATTGTCAGTGTGCCGTGTTGAATTGTCTGGTTGCTTTGAGAGGACCCTATGATGGTTTGTTACCAAGTGCACACACACTCTCCACACTGTCACTCTCTGCTTCTCTAGTTCCTCAGTCCCCCTCCCCGGTCACCACTCCCTTCCCTCTCTAATTGTATCACATTGGTATTACTTCTGCCTGCTTGGGCTAATGACAACATGAGTGTAGTTCCGCAGGCCAAAACTGGCAGGTGTACGTCACTGGCCACATGTCTCTTCAGCTCTGTGAGCCTAAATATTATTTTATTTTCTGTGTGTATGTGAGTGAAAGAATATGACAGGGACACAGAGAGATAGAGGGTGAGCTTGGGTGAAGCTAACCTCATATGTCCCATTAAAAGTTCATGATAAAATGATTAATCTGCAGAGTGTTCACATGATTCAGATTGCATCAGTAACGTGCAGCAGCCTCAAATCTTCAACGCCACTTCATATTTGATTGTGTTGTTGCATCTTTGGTAGTGAACGTGTCCCCCATATCTGAAAATGTATCATGACCTCTGGGTCTAACTACTACAGTAATATTGAACAGACTGTAAAAAATGCATGGGATAAGAGAATGTTTTATCCCTCTTCCTGCAGCTCCTAAAAAAGATGTAAAATGAATCTTTTGGACTCTGTGTGCTGGCAGTGTATAATCTTAAGTTTAATTTTCAGTCAAGCACACTGTAATCAAAGACGAAGTGACTAGCTGCCTGTGTCTCCAGCTGTTGCTAGTTAACATACAGAAAATCCACTGTCTGCAGCGTTAATCAAGCAATAAGTGTATGTGTAACGACAAACTGTATTGCACAGCCCTTAAAATCAGTGTTTTATTCACAGCATTTTCTGTATTTTACTTCATAGTTGTTGTTTTTTAGTTTGGTGTTGATTGACATTTTTATTGATTAAAAGTTTTCAGTTCAGTCTATAAAAAACTTTGTTTATGATAATGAAAAGTATATTGTGAACTTTTTAATGGTGTTATGAAAGTTGGCTGTTGGGGTCAAACAATTAAGTAATGTTAGTTATAATTAAGGAGATATTGCTTACAAACACATTTATTCTGTCTATTGACCTTTAGCCCTGCACTGTAGGATGTTTTGCTGTGTTAGAAACCAACAACATGCCATTGATATCAAGACTTTTTTAAAGCTTGTTATGTTTTTCCGCATATGAAAATATTCTATTTAGAGTAACTAAGACAGTTTCATATTCTAATTGGCAAAACCTGAATAATGCCTTTCCCCCTTTTCTGTTGATTTTCATAGCCTGTGTGTCTATTGTTAAGGTTTAAAATAATCAGCATATTCATATATACACAAGGGTTATGTATAAACTATGTAATTCCTATGAAGAGCAGATCCCTTTATTGTCTTGTAATCATTCCTTATGTAGCACACTCATAATATAAATACCCTCAGTGTTTCACACATTGGATGCTTGAATGTTGTAGCTCTTAATTAACCCAGGATCCCTGCAACTCTATTCGTCAAAATAATTTTTTGTATCACATGTAAATATTTTATATTGCATATTATGTAATTAAATAAGGCTCTTAGCTGATTCTGTTATGCCGGGCAACTTGATCCATGGGTTTAAATATGGAGGCAACAGGTAGTTTTATGGAGCTGAGAGGAAATGATAAAGTTAAAAAAGGTGGTGGAATTAAAGAGGAAGCACTTCAGGGGTAAGGTGAGGAATAGGTGTAGCCTCAAGAAATGTTTGGCGTCGTCACAGTGAGAAAGATGGGCAGTAACTTGGCAGCACTGATGAAAGTTGAAAGATGGTTTGAACTTTTGGGTGAGCCAGAAGGGAAAGAAAAGAGTTGAGCCAGAGCAATGGGCAAGGCATCAGCCGCAGGGCAAGAAGTGCCAGCTGCAGAAAAAAAATATTTTGTAAAAAAATACATTCCTTTAATATTGCACTTGCAGGGAAAAGTAAGGCACACTGGTAGAAATTCCAAATAACTTTGCCTTCGACATTTTTAACCGGACACACAGGACAAGGTAATAACATGGTTTCACATAATAGAGCATTTTTTTCCCAGCATGCCAACATGCTCTAAGTGGCAATTCAAACATTAGCATGTTATGTTCACCATGTTCGCTATCATAGTTTAGTGTGTTAGTGTGCTTACTTTGCTGATTAGAACTAAACACAAGCTATAGCTGAGCCTGATGAGAATGCCATTAGATGTGCAAGTATAAAAAAAAAAAATTACTGGGCTACAGTTGTGGACCATCAGATTGACCCACCATACAAAAGCTGATCGAAACACCACGACTTGGCTAGCTTACCATGACATTTTCTTATCAAGTGACAGCTGGAAGTATACTGTTGAGAACTTTTGTTTTGACCTATTGGATTCTATATGTATGAGTTGAATGACTTTAAAAGGCAGAGGCAGTAGATGTTAAAAACAAGAGTGGAGCAGTTATGAAGGTCATATGCGGACAGCCCAGAACTTTCAAGGTATTTATGCTCTGCGGACACTCGACAAGCTTTCTATATTTAAAATATCTAAAATTCAACAGTTTCCCAAAGGTGATGAAACTTTGATTGAGACTTTTCCTGGATAGGGCATTGTCATGTTCGAGTTTATTCTCTCGTGACTCTACTCTGGCTGTATTTAGACTGTTGAGACATCACTAGTTGTCTTATGAACCATGTATGCTCAGACATCTGGAACATGAGTATACTTTATGTTCATGTCGTCTGGATAGCTGCTAGTGGGGTTTGTTTGTATCCATCCATCCATATCTATACTTCTTGTACTTTCATAGCACAAGAATGTACCTTATCTTGAATAAACCTGTATGTGGCACGGCTGAAGGTCCGTCCAAATCTGGACAGCTTGTATATCTGATATGTGTGTGTATTTTTTGTGTGTGTGTGCGTTTCCACCCGTCGCACCTCTAAAGCCCCAAACAGCTTGTAGTGCCGTCACAGACATCTGGTTGCCACTGACTCTAATGGTTGCACTGATGTTTAATACTGCATGAGACATAAGAGTAACTGTGTGTGTATGTGGGTGGGCAGGCACCCGTGCCCATGTATTTCTTCCAGAGTGTGTGGTGTTATTTGGTGTACGTGTTTGCGTCTCCGCTTAATGTGTTAGACAAAACATGAACATTTTAGGCTAACCTTTTCTAGCAGCTGGGCACTTAAAGCTGTGGGATTTTTTTATTATGGAAAAGAGGGGGGAGAGAAGAGGGGAGTAGATATGCAAGAAGTAAATTAGAAGGGGATGTGTGATGAGAGGAGGGTAGAAAATGGAAAAAGAAAAGAGATTTGAGAATGAAGAGAGGATTCAAGAGAAGGAGATGGCAGGTGAGGAATGGAGGGGAGACGTGAGAAAAGGACAGAAGTGGAGGGGAAATAAAAGGAGACGGGGGAAAGAGTGGAAATGAGAGGAGAGGCAAGGAGAATATGAACGGAGAGGAAAATTAGAGAGTGTTCTGAGGAGGAGTGGAGGCAAGGCAGAATGGGCGATAATTGATAGAAAATTCAGAGAGCGAGAAAAAAGGAGAAAATGAAAAGGAGGAAAAACCGGAGAGCAGCAGAGATCCTCTATTGCTCATTAGGGTCATTATACCTCCGTCTGGAGCGCACACACACACATTTACACACTTACACACACACTGAGAGGATTGAAAGGAGAAGCCAATTTAGTCGGGTATCAAAAAATGAGCCTTTTGATGAAAGGCAACGAGGGACTGAAAGGAGGTGAAAGGAGGGCGTGCGTGCGTGCGTGCGTGCGTGCGTGCGTGCGTGCGTGCGTGTGTGTGTGTGTGTGTCTTGCCCCCATAGAGTGTCCAAGTAGTCAGTACTTAGTCATAATATGGTTTTGTTATGAAAGACACACATATGCAAACATATTTTGGGCCTTGGCCTGTAAGTGCTGCTGGTGGTCTGAGTTGCCAAAAAAAGATGATTAGAGGGATACAGTGGACAGAAGGAAAATAAACACTCAAACTCAGAGGAAGGAAGGAAGGAAGGAAGGGAGCAATGAGTTTAAATGAAGTAAGAATGAAAGGATAAATAAAGCCAGGGATGCCCTAGGGACTCAGACACAGAGCGGGAGGAAGAGGGAGAGTGAGATAGATAATGGTTTTGTGAGATGAAAAAAAAGTAGAGGCTGTATAGAGACGGGAAATGAAGGTGAAATTGAAAGGATAGGAGGAAAATTGAAATAGAAGGTGAGGGTTGGATAGGTTGTATTTTGGATTCAGGTACTCGGTTGTGGACTGCCAGGCAAGCTTCGGACAAGCACATGTCGAGTACAGAGCAGATAATAAAGAGTCAGCGAAACCTGAAAGGTGGCAAAAACAGGGCCAACATTGCCCAAGTGTCGCAGTCTGGATGTTTATTTGATCATATCCATAAAAACGTAGGACACACTTTTACATAACTAAGGCAAAGAATCTCCAGTCTCGCTTAATGAAATTGCATTGATCATGGCTCTCTTGTTTCTAGCTTTTAGAAACGACATATGGAGGGTTAGAGAAGGTGGGGAATGACTTAATTAAAGCGAGACCGATACGCCTCGCTGTCACCATATTGGTCACCAGTCAGAAGATATTTGTCACCAGGCCAATGCAGCCAAGGGAGGTCTCCATAATGATTTAAAACAAAAAAGGAATGCTTGGGTAACTGTGCTTTTGTGTGTGATAGTGAAGTGTGAGGAGGTCTCTGTAATGATCCACTACAGGCATCGGTTCAGTGTAATTGGTGTTCAATATAAAAGCAGATCAATGTAAGGCTCTCCCTGCTAACTGCCAATACTATCACTTTGGTGACCTTTTGGTGTCTGATTGTTGAGGATGTGTACATGCCAGAGCTGGGAGTAAGTCACACATGTGCAAGTTTCAAGCAAGTCTCAAGTCTTAACCTTCAAGTCTCAAGCAAGTCCCGAGTCATTTTGTGAAAGTCGAGTCAAGTCATAGCTTAGGTCAAACAAGTCACAAGTCAAGTCATAGAAATATAATAAGCTGGACACATGAATTATCATTGATATTGTCGCTGTTGGCAGAAACCTCTTACTTGGCTAATGTAACTTTTGATTCTTCTGGTCACCCTTCAAGTGTTAAGAGTAGCGTAATTCCCTTGGGGAACAAGCTGTGCGTAAAATGTGTATGTGCGTAAGGTGTGAGTGGACGAGCGAGAGTGAGCGAGCGGGCGGGCGGGAGCGAGAGAAATAATGTGTTCACGTGGATGCAGGAGTAAAATAAACACCACGCTATCTCAATGTCAACCTCCCGGAGCTCCCGTGTCTGTGTTTGTAATTTTGGGAACAGCTGCTGTGCCAGCAGCTCCTTCCAGTTCCATCTTCCAGTGCTCCGCTCTGGCCTCTCTACAACCGCTGCAGTCAGTGATGGGTGCGTTACTTGGTTAGTTTACAGGTTGCCAGGTTCGCCCACATGCAACAAGAAACATCCGATCGAAAAAATATATATTTTTTTGATAATTCACATATTAATAAAGACAGCAATGACTTGTCGAGTCATTTTCTGCAAGTCTAAGTCAAGTCTCAAGTCATGAATAGCACGTCAAAGTCAAGTCTTTTATCACTGTTAATCAAGCAAGTCACAAGTCTGACTCCAGTCAAGTCACTACACTGGAGTCCTCCCACCATGGTACATGCAAACTATTTTCAGAATCTTCTACCAAACCAGTATATATTGTATAGACTAAATCAGTGGCATCCAACCAGTTTATCTCAGCCTCTGAAGACAATCGACTTTGTAGATATAAGAGGATTCTACAGGACATTATGTGCGTGGGCTAATTCTCAATAGAGAGAGCTGCAAAATTAGTTATTTTTCAAGGTCTTTTCACACAAGCTGTCATATGGATTTCCATATGTGATGTGAGATTCTGAGTAATTATAATATCCAGCAGAAGAAAACTCTCTAAATAGAAATAGGCATGTGTTGTTTATGAACAAATGCGCTATGTTCCCTATGTATTCCCAAAGTTTTACAGTGTTTGCATTCCTAATTCGGTTTTTGTAAAATGTATTCCATTATTGAAGGCAAGTGTCAAGGTTTTCTTCTCAAATACATTCATGAAAATTGAGTTAATAATAACACAGGTTTTCAAAGCATCAGTTCTGTTTATGTGAATGCTTTGAGTAAATGTGTGAGCATAAAAAGCAGAGGTGAGAGACTGTTCTTTTAAGACATAAGCCTGTTAGTCATTTCCATGGCTGACTCCATTTTATCTACTCCCTGCACTGCATACAAACACTTCTCCTTGTTCCCCCATTTATTTTCCTATCCCAGCAGGGTTCATACAGAGTAGTAAAAGTTTAGAAAATGCTTAGTTTCCAACAAAATCTGTTGTTTCACCTACACCATCACTCATGTAAACCTGTCATCTGTTAATATTTGAAATGAAATATTCCGCCGTCATCAGATGAGGAGTGGAGCAGAGCTAGATTGACTGACATGGTCAACAAATTGAAAAAGGGAAGCTTTTACCTTCTGGCAGAATTCCCTTTTTGGTTTAGGTGAAAGTATTTTAATTTTATTCTTAAAAAAAGATGTGCGAACATCAGTCCCATTAAGATCACAGTATCTGTAAATGTTGTAAAAAAGGAAAGATCTTTTTCCCAAGACAAAATGAAGTAGAAGATCGATTTCCTATTTGAAATTGTGGTGAACATACTGGCTCAGGGGGCTCGCGACAGCATACCCAGACCAGATTTTAAATTTGCACATTGCAGTTACAAGATACAGACATGCATCCTCGGCAACTGAGACGGCAAGACACCCAGTTTTGAAGAACATCAGTTAAATTAAATTCAGAAGCTGGCCAGATTTTTCCACAGCTGCCCATAAACTGTCACCAAATTCCTTGGGAGTCAACCCACTTACTCATTTAGCCACGGAAGGAAAAAGTAGGAAGATGCTTCTGAGACACTGAGTCACTAAAACTAGAGACCAAGTTGTGAAGTTTGCTATAGTTTCTGTGTCAAATGAGTAAAAGTGGGATTTTATTTCTGTTTGTCATTGAGTTCCTCCCACTTTTGGTAAAACTAATCCTGTTCTTATGGGCTGTGAGGCTGAGTTGTGGTTGTTTTCCTTATCCTGATTATATCTGGTAATACACCCCGCACCTATGAAAAGGAATTACATAACAGCATAAAGTTTTCAAGACCAATTCTGAAGCACTAGTTGGGAAGCATCAGGTTTTACTTGTCTAAAACAATTACCAGCAAACAAACTTTATATTTTGCTTTTTCACATTCGTCTCACTTCTCTTCCCTCACCTCTCTTCTCACCTACAACCGCTCTCCCTGCCTTGATTCATTAACATTAACATGACACTTATATTCTCTTCTCTCCTCATCTGTATGTTATTCTGTCTCTTTCCCTTTATTACTCTCTTTACCTCTCTGTGCCTCTGCCTCTCTGTCTGCTCCTCTCCCTCCCTAATTGGTACACTATCAGTTGGAGCTCAGATATTGCTGTCACTTTCTGTCTTTGTGCTTCAATACAGGCAGTGCGTGTTGTCTCACCATTTCTTCTCCCTACATTAGCTTCAAGTGTGGATTTTCTGTCTCCTTCAATTCCATACATAAACAAAACCTGACGACATAGAGAAAATCTTAAACTAGCTAGCAGCAGGACTGACAGTTGGGTGATAGTGAGAAGGTGAAAGGTCACGGAGGAGAAGGTGGAGATAAATGAGGTGTGGTAGTGGAGTCTGTAAAGTCAGGATGCAGAGCAAAGTGGAGTGGAGAAATTAACTTAATGGCAAAAGACCTCGAAGAGTGTCTCTTGGAGTTTTCACTGTTATTACGAAAGCAAGCTGACTGTGAAATCTGGTCTTGGGTCCACTTAAGGAGCCTGAGGATTTAGGCCATTACCATGTAACAGCTCCTAAAAGGGTTTTGAAAGTAACAAGGATCTCATTCAGTCGTTGGTGGAAACCATATAAGACCCATAATCAAGGTTATTTTACCTCTCAAATTTTCCAATTTTTGCACCCTTAATAAGTAAGCAAACAATGATGCACTGAAACATTTGAAAGGACATTTTATATCTACAACATACTTTTGAGTTTGGTCAGGCACTGAGTCATTTGTCATCTGAACACTCACTGATTGGTCCAGTACACATCTGACCAGGCTGAATCGATTTTCAATTGGATGTTTCCAGACTTAAATCTGGCAGTGAAAGTGAGCTTGAGAGAGGTATTCTGGCACTGAGAGCAAAAATAAATTAGAACGAGCACTGTATCTTATCCACAGGCGCTTATATGAATCATGATGTGAATGTTTCTGGCTTAAGAGTAATGAATGAGCCAAAATAAAAGGTCAACCAAGGAGATAGTCCACCCACCAACCAAGTTAAAGTAATGGATAAAAAAAGATCAAATGACATTGAACTGTGCGATGTACAAAGCATTTCAGCCTCTTCCAGCTTGTTGTTGGGATTTTATGGCCAGCACAAAGGTTGCTTCTAGTTGGTGAACATAGTGGAGCATTAAGCGGCTTAAGAGCTACTAAGAGAGTAAAGTAAATATTTGACTTATGTCTGCCAGGGTGCCAGAAACAGGACTCTGCTGGATGTGTAAATAGGATATTGTTTTCTAGCACATTAGCCATAACAACTTTAAAATGTAACATGTCAGTGTTGTTTTTTATAGCTTGAGGCCAAAATAAATCAATGAACAGTGAGACTTTTTTTTTTGTATGACAACATGCAAAAAAGGCAATTAAAGCCTCAGGCATTTGGATCAAACTGTTTGAGAATGTAGTATTGTTTTGTGGTTGTGCACTATATTGTATGAAACCAGTCCTGTGAAATCATATGACAGTTAGTTAGTGGAAATTAAAGTAAGTAAGAGGTAACAATATTAAAGCAGTTTCAGGAGTTGAGCCCTTTCGATGAATACAGTGAAATGAAATTCTTCTTTTGCTAAAGAGAGCCATTTCTTTCGGTCATGTATAATTCACAGTGGCGAGTGTGATATTTATCTCTATGATAAATTGCAAGGCACTGTGACAAATCCACTGTGACAAATGCACACAGATTTTTATTTTATTTTTTTTACTGCAATTCACAGGTTCAGTTATCTCCCAGTTGTTGGATAAAACCTATTTAGTCAAGCCACTGATAGCAAAATGTCCAAAATCCGTGTACATCAGAATAACACAGTCTCTTTCCTAAAACGTTGAAATACATATTTTACAGCTGTCCTCTCGCCTTATTACACTCGTAACATATCGGCATGGTCAAGTGAAACAGTGCAACTCCACTTTTCATGCTGTTGGCTTTTTTTTGTTTTCGATTTTACACTTTCCACCACATGCTCGGTAAGTTTTATGACTTGGGCCTCTGAAACCAATCCAGAAACTGTTCTGGCATTCTTGAAAAGCATGAGCATCAGTGGGGAAATTGGCTTGTTTATCTGAATTCCTCAAAAGAAAAGTGTGTTTTTAGAGATCTGAGATATTGTTGTCCTGCAAAAGCAGGCTGGGGAGAAAGGATTTGTAATGTGCCCACGGCAGACCATATAATGTCAGAGAAATACACCACTGACCTATGCTGCAGAGGGAGTGGAGGAGAGTTTCTGAGTGATGTACTTCAAGCACTGAAAAATGGAGTCTGACAATAGACTATTAATATTACAAGTAAGCTAGTAATAACTGGAGGTCCTGTTGTGAGCTTGTGTACAAGTTGTTTATGTGTATTTACTGATAAACAGGAATCCACGGGAAAACAAGGGGGGTGATGCTGGATTAGCAGCAAGACAGCAGCAGCAGCAACAACATGCGAGAGAGTGTGCAAGATGATGGGGTCCAAATCAGTGCAAGAATGTGTCAGCGGGTCCATTTCAATGCCTTTGTGCTTAAATTAGTAATGTCTATGACTATCCAGAGAGCGCGAGAGAAAGGACACAAGACAGTGAGATGGCGACATGGGGAGAGCGTGAGAAGAAAGTGGGGTTCTCTTGTTAGACAGCGCCCTGGGCTGAAAGAAGCTGACACCTTGACTTCAATTATTAACATTGTACTTGGCTTTTCATTCAGTTGGGCCTGTCTCTCTCTCTTCTATCCATCTGGCTACAAGATCTCTAGAGGCACTGCTTGGGTCTGACTCCACGTTGAGTGTGTGAGATAAAGGCACTTTCTCGTCCCTGGGTTGCTGTGGCACCCATTCATCTCATATCTATATGCCCCTAAGCCAAAATTATTATGCTTTATATTCACAAAGGCACATACACAAAAGCATAGCATAACATAAAAGTACATTGTCCCTCATTAGCACAGAGCAGACAAAAGTGAATGTGGAAGTGCTTTAACACACACATTGTGTTTATTGGGATTCATTGTTGGAAATTAAATGATTAATGTTTAGGTAAGATTCATTTTAACTCTAAACCTTAATGACATGCATGATACTTGAAATTGTGTATCCACAGTTTCTGAAAGCCCTCTGGAAAAAAATTGTCAGTGTTATTTTTTTTATTTGTTTTTCTCTGCAAAACAACCTCCATCTGAGTGGTTCCAATAACTGAGGCTCCACTGAGCTAGTTTTGCGGGTTCCAGTCCAACCACATATCCCATATACATGTTTGTGCAGTAAAGTGTAACGGCAAACATCTGTCTTGCTGCATGTTTGATTAGTCTCCTGACACGAGTAGGACAAGATTGTTTACTGTTAGGAATTTGATTTAGAACAATATTGGTTCGTGTTTAAGGGCTCAAAATGTTTTCTGTGTGGATGTTTGTGTGTGCAAATGTATTTATTTATGTCTGCCTGGCTCATTGCTGTTGAATGCATTTTTAACGTATTTACATTCATGCAGATTTATTTACTATATTGTTGTTTCTTTGTCTGGATCCAGTTCACTAAGACTTGGCAATCTTGCTTCAGTGTTCAGGTCAGTGTTGCATTACAAAATGCAGGGGTGGATATAGAAAAATATTCATGGGGTGGTAAGAGGCTGCTATGGAGACTTTATGGGGTGGCAGAAAGATCAAATATATCAATATTTGTTTAGAAAGCACCAAAATGAAAATATCTGAACTCAAAAATATAATAACAGTATTGTGGTGCATTGGCAAAGCATTAGAAATATCTAAAGGTGGCATTAGAAATCAATAAATTGTTTTATTTCCACATCTTCAGACATTTTCCAAATACATGTCTCTTTTCATTTAACTTAAGCATATCACTTAGTCTAAAATGTGGCCATATCATTAAATAAATATCCATTTAACACATTTATTTTTAGAATTAATCTAAATGAATGTGTTAAATTTGACAGCATTTTACACCGAACTAGTGTGGCAGCTACGGTGGCCAGGAATGCCACCCTTCCAAATCTGCCCCTGCCTATCAGGCCTATGATGACTGATACTACTACTTTCTTTCGATTATATCACACGTTTGAGTAGCATCACAGGAAAACTTGCATACAAATTCTATTTATTGTGCCCCTAAAATCCTAGATACTTTTTCTTCTTCTCGTGTATGGGTTTTTAGAGTAATCATAGAGCAGCTTGAGCAATCAGATTAGAAAGCACATCTGACTCTCACACCTGGTGAAAATGCCAACCAGGAGACAACATAGCAATTGCCGTTGTCACTAAACATCTGGCCTTGCCATGGGAACACAACCATACACTTGTTGAATTACAAGCCCTATGTTGTGTGTTTGTTGCTGTCAGAGAAGTAGCCGTGCAACTCTTTAAAATCAGATTATGACACGCTGGCTTACACTGTGCATTTTCGCAACTCTGATACATCCACAAAATAATCCTCTAATTGTCTGTTTGTGTCTGTTAGACTGTTAGTTTGCAGCATGTAATCACAAAACATACAGACAGCATCTCAAGCACAATCACCCCATGGGGCTTTACAGAAATAGTCTCAAGACCACCAATCAGGTCAGTTTTAATGAGTTTTGGCCGATACAGATTGGCACCCAATCAGTCGACAGATTCCTAGTTGGTGTGGACAGCTCCCAGATGTGAAACTGTATAAGAGGCTGTTGGGTGGCCCTAATGGTTTCTAAAACTTTACTGCAACAGCGAGACGACAACAACAAAGGCCAGGATGTCAGGGAACAGATGAGCCTTTGAACTAATAACTGATCCTGCTCCTTCTTTATCACTTCAAGTTGTTGTTGCCTAGTTAATGCCCAGACTGTGTGATTATTAATAGGATGTTGCTGAAAATAGACTTGATCCTCAGTCTGCTTGTGTGGATGTACTGACTGAATAAGTCAAAGCTAAGAGCAGCATCAGTCTCAATGTGAGAAACGTTTAATGTTACCGTATACTCCCTCCCACCCGCCTGGGGATGTAGCAGTTTGATATTAAATAACAATGTGCAAAGGAAAGCCCTGGCAGCCATCGGACAGCCAGTCAGTCACTTTAACACAGCAGTCAACACTAGCAGCTGCATCGGTCTTCTGTATATGCTTGGCCTGCAGTCTTAATGGGGTGGCCGAGAACAATTTTAAAATGCGGTTTGTTCACAGTAAGGAAAGATTTAATGAATAGAGAGAAAAAGTAAACACAGTGTATATTTTCCCATGGGCTTTGGCACAGAGGGGGGCAACTGCCTCAACACTACTGTGGAAACAAAGTGCCCGAGAGTTGGCTACAAATCCAAAAATGAGAAATCGATCGATTATACGCAAATGCTTTCCTTTCTTTTTAACAGTCCTGTTTTTATTACCTAACTTCCAGTTTTCTCATGTCAGATTTATTTAAAACCCTCATTTTCAAAAGGCATGTTTTAGTGTTCAACTTTAAACTCTTTTAGTTTGTTCTGGTAGCTGCAGAAATCACCTATGTCTCTGCTTTGTGTGCTTGAGTAAAATATTTAATTTCTGTTGCCCAATTTTTGTGAATCTGTCTGGAGGAAGTCATTATTTTTTACTGTTTATATATTGTCCATAATAATGTGTGGCAATCATGCAGACAATATTCCATTATCCTCATAGTGGTGGGAAAAGGCCCTCCTGTAGATATCAGGGTGGCATTCAAATATTTTATTGTTCCCACCAGAAAAGTGTCAGTCAATATTTACAAAACTTATTCTGTCCTCTGGAAACTTTTTGTGAGTGCACAGCTGTTGAAGCTTGCTAAATAATAAATGGCGCAGACGGCAATCTTTTTGTAATTTTAATCATATTTCTCAAATATAAAACCTATTTTAGAATGTAAATCTATATTTTTTTAACAGTTTGTAGAGTTCTGCACATGCACATCAGAAAGTGTGAGTGTGGAACTTGAGATCTACTTCAGTGACACTTGAAGTGCTGATGACCAGCCTCAAGCTTTTAAAATCAAAGGGAAGTGCCAGGCTTTATGAAAATCTCAACCTGGAAATTGGGGCTTTGAGCCTTGAAACTGCATATTGCACAGATGTAGAGGCAGTGTGCGTGGGCAGCAGTACTTGTGACAATTTCCTCTGCTTCAGCATCTCATACATTTACAGCTTTATGTAGGCAGTCCCTTTCAACTTGGTCTCCATTTTATGCTGAAAAAGATCAGAACTCCTCCTTGGTGCGGGATATTTCTTTGAATAAGCCATACTTTGAAATATTAAATCCAAATTGAAAAATACATTAATGTCCACTCATAGCCGTAATTCAGCATTCAGCTTGATGTTAAGATGTATTGATGTGTAAATTGTAACAGCAATTTGACATCTGATGCTTCCCTGCTGTTGCTCTCCTACAAGTGTTGTGTTTGCGTGTGTTTGCGTGTGTTTGCGTGCGTGTGCGTGTGTGTGCGTGCGTGCGTGTGTGTGCGTGCATGCGTGCGTGCGTGTGTGTGTGTTCCTTTTGCCTCATGCTTTAGCATTCTTCTGTTAATGACATCTACTGTAGCACTAGAGTATAACATGGTTTTACAGCAGCCTGAGTATGGGTGGTCCATTTACTTTGGCTCTTATAACATAAGCCCTTTGTCATCATGCAGTAATATTGAAGCACATTTTTTGCTAACATGCTTTATGGAGGCAATTATACAGTATTTTGATCATTCCGAGCAATTGGAGATGAACAAAATTGCTTTAAAGAATGAGGGCAAAATCACTCTAGGTAAAATGGTGAGTTGTAAAGAGCAAAAGGATAATGAAAAAATATTGTTGGTCATAAATGTTGGCAGCTCTGCACATCTACATTGTCTGAAAATATTACCGGCATATCATCAGTGTGGCACAACATTGTTATAATTATAATTTCTACTCGTCTTTCTCTTCCAGCCCTCGAGGGGCTCCATATGTTGTAGTGTTGGACAGTCCTCACTCTCCTCTTCACATCTCCTCTCCTTCCTCTCTGCTCTCTTGCCAAGTGGTTTGAAACCGTCCAGCCTTTCCATCTCTAACTCATCTCATGCTTGTTTTCTCCCCTCTCATCTCCTTATTTTGCTCCTCTTGTATGTCCGTCTGTCATCGCATTCCAAGTGCGGCTTAATCTGCGCTTACATTGTAGGGACAGACATGCTTTGCGTTTGTAATCGTCCACATTACAGTCTAAGAAATGCTGTGAACAATGTTGAGATAATAGAACAAGTAAGGAATGAAAAATCCTGCAGTGCTGAACTGAAATGTTGAACTGACAGTGGGTTGCTATCACTTATTGTTTCCTAAATACTGTAATACTTCTAAAAACTGATTACTGAGGAAGACACAAATATTATAAAAATATTTCCTGCAAACAGGTGTGTGGAAAGGAAAAAATAAAAAAACCTAAAATTACTGGACCTTGTAAGGTGATACAATAATAGCCCTTTGTGCTAGGCAATATACTGGATGAATCAGTATACTGGTTATTATTCCGATATGATATGATAGGAATTTTTTATTATCCAGCCTTACCTTTGCATAGCTGAAACAACTACTGTAACTTATTTGTTCTGATGCAATAGAACATTTGAGAAATGTCTCAAGAAATACTAGAAAAGTGTATACATGACAAAATGTTTTTGAAATCCACCTTAACAAAGGCAACACAGAAGTACTGTATAGCATTCTTACTATTTGTACATGGCTCTGCCTCCACACTTGATGTTAATTAACTCAAATTAAATAAATTTCATTGTAATTTGCAGACTTTTTCTTCACAATGTTAACTGTATTTTTGCTGTTTATTTTCTTATTCTCAGATTTCATTTCTATATCAAATCAATAACAACCCAGATAAAGACATTGTTCTGTTATACAAAGTCCTTCACTGTTCGCTTCCCTGTCCTGTTTCTGCCAGGTCTTCCGAAGCGGCGAAGGCATGGGCATCCGTCTGGACAGTGCTTCTGCCTTCCAGGGTGCTATCATTTCCCCCCACTATGACTCCCTGCTGGTTAAAGTCATAGCCAGTGGGAAAGACTTGCAGACAGCCTCTTCCAAGATGAGCCGAGCCCTGGCCGAGTTCAGAGTGCGAGGAGTCAAGGTAGGACATTCAGCCACATGAGCTTGACAACGCTGGTGCCTAGTGTGCAGCTTTTTCCTGCTTTTATTGGCATTTAAAGTACTGATTGTTTCTTGTGGGGTGAGGAAATGATAACCGGGCTCTGGAGCTGATGGAAAACTTGGTGGATACTGTCAAAATGCTTTGTTTTCAAGCTGAAAAGAAGGCAATTGTCATAGAGCCTGAATGTTTGACATGAGAAAATGATGTGAGATGTACATGATGGTGTTCTCTGTCTGCTATGAAGGAACCCATCTTGAACTATTCAAGGCAGTCTTACATTGTTGATAGTGTGATGCAGTTAAAACTAACTGAAAGAGTGAGAGAGAGAAGGTTTCTATTTCTTGAACCAACTGTAGACAACAATTGTTACAAGTTACTGTGAAGTGACACCGCAGCGATCTTGAACACTCCTTACATCTCTGTGTGACCAGATTACATGCTCTGTTATCGTAATTTCTTGGTTTTCAGACTGAAAATATACTCTGTCAGCGTCTAAAGCTGCCTGATACCGCCGTGCAAGAGGGCAGAGGTGTTTAGTTTAAGGGAGTGCTAAACATTATTACCAGGTGCAAACGCTTGTTGACAGACAGCAGCAGTGTCAGCAAAAGCCAGTATTAGCAGACAAAGGAGGCAGAAGGTAATTAAAAGTAATGAGCTGCTTGCTTTGTTCATGTACCAGTCATTTGAGAGAATGATGTAATGAATTGCATCACGTCTCCTGCACCTTTTTAACTGGGTTTATTTTCAATGTTTTGTATTTGTATCCATAAACAGAAAAAGCTGCCCAGAGTCTCTGTACAAAGATCCGAGTTGGATTCTTTGTCACTTCACATTCAGCTTTAACAGGTGGCTGACGTTTTGTTTGAAGCCAGTTCACATTTTGAGTTGGATGAGAAAGAAGCAATGAATCGACATTAATGCAGATCTCTCTGGTTATCATTTTGATCTCAGCATTCTCCTCGTTTACACACATGTAATTTGCACATTTGCATCTTTTGATTTTCACCCTGCAATTAAAAATTATGATTTTGCTGTCTGGATGAGTCTGAAGTAACCCATGCAGGGAGCTCTCAACATGTGCCTCTTTTTGCTCTGCACGTTGAGGTGAAAGGTGTGTTGAGCTATTAATCAAGCTACAAGTGTAAGCTGCATTGGGCAGCCAAGGTCTGTGATGATTTTGTTGTAGACTATGGATTAACCATGAGTGATGTACACACAGATTCATTACTGTATTCAGTGGTTTCATTTCAAGGTGAAGCAAGGTATGTCAATTATCAAGCGTGAAGGTAAACAAGTCTTCTAAGCAGTGGAGTTGTTATTGTTTTTGCTGTGTAGAAATGTTGGTAAGCTGAAAAATCACTTAAATCAATCATTTCACATTCTGTACACTTTGGTTGTAGCTAAAACAAGTATAGTCAATTAAAAGCTGAAACGCCATAAATGACTTTGAAAAAGGTTTTCTTTGTAAATCAGTTAGCAGACTGAGAAAATTAGCAATGCAATTAGAGAAAAGAACGTCATGTCCTACTTCTTTGCAATAACTATGTAAATTAATGTGTGACTTGACATCCATAGATCAAGAACACATTATTCAATTGTGTGTGTAGGCATTAGTAGCCAGTGTGTGAAGATAATTAAGGTTTATAGGTGTAGAATGTCAGATGATTCAGTACACACATTTCAAATCAATTACATGTTGAATTGGTTAACATTTGCTTTGTTGTATTTCATACTACCCTTGAAGACCCCCTTGAAGAGGAGATGGTACATCTCAAGGGGTTATTCCTAATAAAGACTTTTCAATACACAGTTTCCTATCCACAGTGAGATGAAAATCAGGTCCATGAGGATAAAGGGATTGCTGTAGCTGGTGGAACAGAAAATTCTATCAGCTCAGTTGTAGTAATTCTTCAGTCTGTGTTTTGAATTAGTCATGATGAGGTGAAATTGCAAGTCAAATTGGTCTTCTCAACTCTACTTTCTCATTTAACTTGGAGTGCACTTTACAAACTGTCAGCACAGATTTAATAGATTAATTTTCTCTTCTGATAGAGTGAGAAAGTGTTTGATGTTAGCTAAGAATTAATGGGCTTGTGGACACTGTCCTTTGTCCTCGCCTCTGTAGATTATGTAAACACACTCTAGAAAGTCAACCTAATGTGCCTTTCCTGTAGTGGCTGCAACTGAAATCATTCTGTACGACGACAGCGGCTGTTTCTCAGTGTAAAAATGGTTTTGTGTTCTTTTTGGTAAGGAAAAAATGGAAAAAAATGTGGATAGCATGTGCTGATCCGAGTACTTTCTATTCTGCACCAGCAACCTAGTACAAAAGCTTTGTACTGCACTGAGAACAGCAGACAACAGTACACTGATGTAAAGAACACCTGATAACTGTTACAAGGTCTTATATTAAGCATGTTTCTCCTAAGATTGCTGGTGGCAGACTGAAACCATGGCACCTCTTGTCAAAGACTTGAAATTTAAGCACCATGTCTGGTTTGTCTTTTATTCTGACATCACTGAATTCAAAGTTGTTTAGAGTGGGCTGCATGGGTTTAATGTCCTAGAGTTAAAACAAATCCAAGTACTTGTGTCCTTGCCAACAACTTGTGTGGGAGACAGTGACATCAAAGTATACACAGAGACTTTTTTGTTTTTGCACATCGTCATAGATTCTGTACTTCACTTTGCCTGTGTGACCAATAAGACACATTTGCTAATTTCCCCAGTGTTTTTAAGTTTAATTATTGTAGAGAATTGTTCTGGTGTAGTATCCTTGCAAGGAATCTTTGTGCTCCCTTTGTCCTTGATGGCCAAACCACCATTTGATGCATTCTCTTGTCGCTGATAAACAAACTTTTTATCCATCCACCTTCCTTGTCTTCTCCTGTTTCAATATTGGTGCATGAAATCATCCATGCCAGCTTGAAAAACCCACATTACATATAACACACATTTAACACACAATTATAGCTCAGGATCTGAACAGCTAGTTAACTGCATCCATCTGGCATCAGGTTTTAATCTGTCACTGATTAGCTTTATGCAGTGAATCCCAGATGGCTTTTGCTTCCTGAGAACCTGGATTATACTATACTATTCTTGGTTTTCTACTGCTATTAAAAAGTTTTTGCTGAAGTTAGAAGTTTGAGATGTGATGTCAGTTTGACAACGTCAGTCAGTGAGTCATCCCTCAATTCCCAGACTGTGTTTTCTGTTCTAATTAATTTCATTTAGCTGATATCTAGTAGCATAAATAGTTGGCTAAATTGAGTCTTGAGGATCCAGTGAAATTCATGTTTCTGGACCTATGAGAAGGCACTTGTGGCAAAGGTGGCCAATAAAAATGTTGTCTAGAACAAGGATTGTGGTTTGTTTCCTTGATTTCTGAGCGGTAGCTTTGGAGAGAGTTGTTGTACTGGAATGTCACAAGTAAGTAGCAAGAGTGTTGGCAATAAATCCAAACCCTATTCATTCTTTAGTTTGCTCGCAGAGATATAACATAACCCCTTAACATTTTTTGTGGGAACAGTACTGCTTTTCAGGTAACTGTCTGGGGGCTTCTATAGACATGAAAGCCCCTCAGAATGTTAAGTATAGTAACCTTTAAATTCAAGTTTAAAAACTGAATTCACCAAAGTTTGAGTTACTTTGTTGATGCTTGACAACATGCTGCTTTCCTCAGTTGTGTGGTATTATGTTTGGCCTTTCAGGAAGCTCTGTTTACCTCCTGCCGCTGTGTATGTGTGCATGTCTCTGAGCATTGTTGTGTACGTGTGCACATTTGTGAGTGTGCTTGTGCAATAGATGAGCCGTGTGCTAAGCGGTAAAATGCCACACATTCCAGCAGCAAAAAGAGAGAGAGGGGAAAGTGATGGACAGGAAAGGGACAGGACATGCGGAAGCAGGGGAAAGATAGATAGAGAAGCAGAAGGACAACGGCAAAAGGGCAATCAAGATGAAGAGAGTGTAACATAAAACACCGGCAGGTGGTACAGCCCATAGAGACCAGTACACCTGTGGCTGTCATGTTTGAGTCTGCATATTGCCGGTTAAATATAAGAGAAGTGTTGAAGACTGAATAATGTCTGTGCATTTCCATTTTTTATAGTGACAACCTAAACAAGTCATGATTCTTAAACAGTTTTTTTTAATTTTCTTTTTCAACAGCATTAAATCACAAAAACCCAACTTCACTGTTCTTTAGAAATACCCTTTCCTTCGAATTGGCCATTCGCTAAATTGCTCACCCAATCTGTTTGCAACTGTAACAAGACATTAGAAAACTACTAACACTGCTCTACATTTTAAAAGTAAGAAGAAAGAGGATTTTTTTCCTTTAACACAATATCATGTATGTAGCCATCAACTGTGTATTTGAGACATCTTAGGTAGAAAACGTCATCCATAGACGGCATTTTCAACCAATTAATGGAGCAAACATTAGCTTGATTACTAGCTAGCTGGAGCTGATCTGGTCTGCCAGCAACAGTTGTTTTTTTAACCGACGAATTTGCAGACAAGAAATTAGAAGGCTGCTTTTGTATAGCTTCCCCTAAACGACCCATCATTAAAGCAGAATGAAAGAGTTTCGAGCAGCAAATCTGAAAAGTAGGCTACCAGTTCTTGATTGGGCACAGGAGGACCTTTATCTCCTCCCTGAATTATACACATACTACAAGTGCATCATGTCAGTGCAAGTACATGATCATCCGTCCTGTACCTATCATCACACAGGTTGATGGTTTGTTGTTGGTTTGTTTGTGAACACATGTAGATGTGAGCAGATTATTCCTGGACTATGGAAATATGGAGAAAGACAAATGAAAAAAAGAACAGAAAGAGATGTTTCTCCTCACAGCACTCCCTTAACAGACTCAATATTCTGTCCAGTTTGGTGGAGAAGTCAACAAATTGAGACATTTGTATGTGAGACTGTAGGTTTCTAAGTCTGTCTGTCTGTCTGTCTTCCAGTGTATTTCTTTAGATGTCATTTTTGTGACACCGGGGGCTTTGCTTCGGGCAGTGTGGTTTCACTGCTGTTCATCTTTACACCTAATCTGTAAGAGTGAGAGTATGAGGTTGTTGCACCCACCTGTGTGTGTGTGTGTGTGTGTGTGTGTGTGTGTGTGTGTGTGTGTGTGTGTGTGTGTGTGTGTGTGTGTGTGTGTGTGTGTGTGTGTGTGTGTGTGTGTGTGTGTGTGTGTGTGTGTGTGGGTTGGTGATGATATCCATCTAGAGAAGCTCTCTGAAGAATCTTTGTCATGTTTCACTTCAGTATAGCCTACCAGATCAGAGGCTAGTCCCCATCTTCAGATCATGGAATAGTTTTTCATTCGGTTACTTCTCTTCATTTATGTGAGAGAGTAAGATCTCTATTTTTTTCTTTACTTAGCACCTCTGTAATACATGATTAATCAAGAGTCGCATGAATTTTGATCTGTCTTTTGGACCAGGTCAGAGGGGCTTTGACTAGACACAAGTTCATTTTAATGGAGAAAAATGTTCTTACTGTACTGTCTCACTGCTTCCTGCTAAACAATTTAAACTAATCTCTATGTTTATTTGTTTGTTTAGCCTAGCAAAATATATGTGTACAGCTGGAATTCATTATATAAAAAAACTGTGTTTGTAAGACATTTTCTTTGTAGATAATGGATGGGCTACTGTGATTCTATATGACGGCACTCTGCGCAGTTATCCGTGGAGCTGGTCATTGCCACGTTCAGCAGATTCAGTTTTTCCTCATTTTGTGACGCTAAGATAGCGTAGTATTGACACAGCAAAATTTGGACAGGACATCAGTAATCCATCCTCAGCTTGAGTATTTGTTGCCACACACACACACACACACACACACACACACACACACACACACACACACACACACACACACACACACACACACACACACACACACACTCCCTGTTTATCTGGTCTCAAGTGTGTATGTGTCCTTGTTAACCTGTGTCAGGGCAGACTGTCTGGCCAAGCACTCCATATCCCAGTGCCTGTCCTGTCATGTCTTACTCTTTTCTCATACACAAGCTATTTTCATTTCTGTCTCTACTTGCCAAATAAACAAGTGTTTTTTTTTTCTTCTCTTCTGTCATGCTCCTCCACCTCTTCACCAGTTTGACCTCTGTCTCCCTTCATGAGCAAAGTTGTCTTCTAGTTCTCTCATGTGTATCTCTTGTTTTCAGATCTCTGAGCCTCCCGTTAACGGTTCGCTGACTTGGTTACATGTGTTTTCCCATGGTCGGCCTTTTTTTCCATCTTGATCTCAATTTTTTATACCTGCAGTCTGTTTTTCAGATCTCGTTAGCTGTTTTTATAGCTATTTTTGAGATGAATAAATTGTAATGAATGTTAAAATCAACAGTTACTGTTTAAGCACAGAAGGCCGCTTACAATCAAATTAAGCTCAAATGTAAATCACAAAACTATAAATAAATAAAAATGAATTAGTGGTTTGTACATATTTAATGAATCACAGCCTTTATTTTTCTCTTTATTTTTCTTCCAATGAACATGAGAAACTAAGAAAATGTAGTGTGAATGAGGTCAATTGCGCCGAGTTGTAAACATCAATGTCATTCATCCCATAGCGAAAGGTCACTGACCAACAAATAGCTTTTCAGGGTTTTCACAAGCAACATCCACAACAGAATCCCTGAGTCACTAGACTCTACATCAACATCTTGCAGAAAATCAATTAGGATCACTGGAGAAAATCTAGTTTACTTGCTCATTTACTTTGTTTATCCAGCTAATAATCTAGCCATAATCTGTATTGTTGCCCCCTCACCAGTCCCATCACTTTAGTCACAGCAAGATCAGTGTTAACGTACAGTAGTAACAGGATGAACCCTTCTTCTCTCTGATCTGGAGTTAACCTCCTATGACCTTTGTATCATGTTCCATGGAGGAGTAGGCAGAAGCACTGATCCAGGATCACTCACTCAGCATTTGCAAAGAGGAGAGAAGAGACGGGAAATCCATCTCATCTCTGACTTATCAGTGGGAGAATAAGAGGTTCAGACACGCTTTGACAACACACACATACACACACTAACACACACACTTTTTGTCACACGTAGGCATATACACACTCACACAAGATGACACGCTAATATGTGTCTCTGGGGGCTGGGTTATCTCTGGTCTATCTCTTCTTCATTTCACACCTCTAAACAACCACTTGCACGGTAGTTAATCACATGAACAGTCTTGTAATTATCAGTGTGTGTGTGTCTAAAGTGACTGTATGTTTGTGTGTGCACTACCTCTACATGCACACTTTTGTAGTACAAATACCAGTCCTGGAAAAGCCTCATTTCAGGAAATTGAATAAAAGATCAAGAACATGCAAATGCAAATGGCGATAGTGAGAGTGCATAAATCAGTGAAGGTTTAAACTGACTGACGGAGCGATGAATGGAGGAGTAGAAGGCGAGGCAATGGTGACACAAGGGTGAAATTAGTGTGTAGTAGGAAAAGGAAACAAAGATATGAGAGACTAGCAGTTGACATTGATGGAAAATAAAAAGGACAGGATGAAATCCAGAGAAATGACAGGCAGGCTTGTTTACCACTTGTTTATTGGTATGAGCAGAGAGGCAAGCCGACTCCTAAAAACTCTGAGGAGACCAAACAAAGTCTGATGTAAATTGTCTAAATTTAAGGCCTTAACGGCATTAAAATTTCACATGCACTCAGGAGAAGTCTTAGCTTTTTATCCTGCACTGACAGGTTTATGTACTGCATGACTACTCCTATATTAACACAGAAAAGATGCACTGTGGTACAAAATGCAAAAAAGTATCTTTCGTGATTAATTTTAATAAGCAGTTTCTTGTCCCTTAACAATAAGTGACCTGTTTTTCTTTTGCCGTCTACTTGCAGCTTCACCGCTTCTACCAGCTGTAAACTTAAATGGGCAGATTTTTGTCTTTTGTGTGAGATGAAAGGCGTCCTTGTTGCCTCGATGTACAGCACAGGGGTGGACAAAGTAAAAGGAACAGCTTCAAGCATAATCCAATGTATAAGCCAATCCATGACAATAATACATGACATTAATATCACAAACTGCAACTTCAAAACTTACCATAAAATATAAAACATGATCGTATTCACATTTTATTGAGTTGCTTTACACGGTACATCGTGTTCACATAATGTTGACTACGCCTTTTTTATTGTAAAGCCAAGTGGACATCTGTATTCTCCTTACTCTTTGATGCACTAAGACTGTGTATTTGTCCATTGTTTAAAAAAAGGATCAAATCTATTTTGGACATAAATGTGGAAACGGTGTCTAACCTTTTCATTGGTTGACTGACATATGAGAACTGGCTTGCTAGAGGACTGTCAACTGCCATATTGCACTGTTGATTGGAGCACTTCATAGCCCTTTAGCCTACAAACGTTGGTACAAAACGCTTACTGATTTAGGCTGTCCCGTCCCTTTATGAATTTTAACATGTAGGAGGGACCCATTATACAAGTGAGTATATTACTTGGAAAGATGAAGTTAGTTTAACTTGCTAACTTTAGCAATGTTTTCCAAAAGATCACCCTTCCCATAAATTAAGGGTGAATTTCGTGGCAAAAAAAAAAAAAATTAAATTAAATAAACATTCTGATTTCTTCTGTTTCAGTTCAACCTTATAATTGGAAGAGGTGGTGTTCTTAAAAGATGTTTCAGAACTTTGGGCAGAAATGTTTTGGCAGGTGAAAAGAGGATAAGAAAAAGGGTGCAGTTGTTAAGATGACAGAGTATTGAGCTTAGTAGTACTCAGCCACTGAGCACTAAGCTATTCACACAATGCACAAACAATCTCTGAGGAAAAACAGCTGTTTTATGGGGAAAACAATCTCACACAAGCAAGTATTTTCACACAAACACGACTTACCGAATAAAACTGCCACTCCAGCTTAAGAGTCGGCTATCACGTAGCAAACACGCACATTCGCTAAAACGACATGTCAACACAACCCAATGTCTAATGGCTAATGAAACGACTGACACAAGACAGATGTGTTTATAGCCAGAATAAGCATCACACTGTCGAATGCACACATGTACGCACAGCAAGTTTGAGCTGGATGGTGTCAACTGGGACATTGATGCTGTAATCAGGATTAAATGGCTGGAAATCAGCTGTGACGAAGCGAAGGGGGAGAGGAAGAGGACAGGGTGGGATGCGGAGAGGGAAGAAGGAAACGGAGGTGGAAGGAATGGAGAAAAGAGGATGTTGGATAATGCTGGAGAAGAAAACTGAACAGTTGCTAGTTTGTCAGTGTTAATACAAGGAAGGTTCCTGCTCTGGATACAGATAATGTCTGCCTTTTTCCTCTGACACATGTCCTAATTTGTTCATAAATTCAAAACCTTTTTGGAATTTATTTTTTTCACACTTGATTTTGGCATTTCCATTCTGTTATTGTCACTCAACAGTCTGCCAAAACTTAAAGTACAGGGTATTCTGTAAATGCCCCAATTCAGAATTGACACCAAAACAGGTAGATGTGAAGAGAAAAGTAAAAACAAATGCAGGAATAAGATGCATGAATATCACTAGAAAAATCTCCTTTTTGACAGTTGGTTCAGTTTCCTGCATATTGAAAGAAGAAATCCCTTTCTTGGTTTCTCTTTCTCTACATCTTTTCCATCTGTCCTCATCTTTACTTCTTCCCTTTTCATTTCTTCTTCCCCCCCTTTGTCCTGGTCTTTCAATCTGTCGTCCTTTGTGCTGCAACATCACTGCTTGTGTTTAGTTACGTGCACATGAAAAAAAAACACACACACTCTCTCTCGAGCCCCCCCAGTGCCCAGTCTGGACGTCTGTGTGAATAGTAATTTGTGAGTGAGAGTTGGAAACAAGGTAGGAGAAGTGGTGAAAATAAGGCAATGACCTTGCTGAAGGTGTGAAATCTGATTAGTTGGTTGAGTAATGCACTTTCCTAAGAGACATGCTATCTGTCATGGCGTCAAAGGTTCGGGTCAACTGCAGTTCACTTCCTTTTTACTTACAACAATATGTAATTGTCCATGCTAAGTTCATTTAAATGGGATAACAAAAAAAATACGAATGTAGGCGGGGGAATGAAAAATTACTCTGGCTGTTGCTGGTGAATTACTTTCCAACATCACACCTTGAATGGCCGGGAAAGCCGTGGCTGAGAAAGAATGAGAAATTGCAACAAAATTCAAAAGTGTAGGTGTAGGCAGCAAGTACAAATGAAAGAGATGAAAGAGAGCAATCAAAGGCTCTGATTAGGAGTAGGCGGCAGAGCATACACAGCCCCTGTAGAGATGGAATGCAGTCAACATATGGACAGAACATGTTATTTCTATTGGTAATCCTCTCTGGCATGTTGCCTTGAAGCACAAATTGATTGAACATTAACAGGTTCCTAAATCGAAGAGTTAATGACCAGTGAACTTCCAGAAAAGACATGGACCGCAGGCTTAGTCAGGAGAACAATTTACTCTTGAAATTTTTTTGACACAAAGGACTGAATGCAGGTTAATGGTGCATTAATTACGTTTATATCTACAGTATGCTGTCACTTTATGGCCAGCAGAGCCTCTACAGCTACCTGGGGCAGTCAAAACTGTTGATTACCTGTTTCTGAAATCACAGCAGGAAATGTTTTTTAAAAGTGAAAATACACCACAGTTGAACGTGGCTTTGAGTGTGAGAGGTGGTGCACAGTCATGAATATTGAGGTTCAGCTGCAGTGACGTGCATACAAATGCAGATGTACTTCCACACACACATGCACACAGGAGTAGGGTCCAGGGGGAAGTGGGAGTTTTTAATTAAGGGTCGGTACACACACTGATTAATTGATGTGTTCTAATACTCACTCTCACACACACACACACACACACACACACACACACACATACTCAGGAAGGTTTTAGGGCTTAATCATCTATTACCCACCCACAAACGCACACAAACTTTAATGCAATCTGCCTACAAGTCAATTAACACACAATCCCATTCTCATATGAAAGGTTGAACAACAAACACAGTTGTACATTTTTGTACCATGTAGGAATAATCCGTAATATTTAAGTTCTTTCAGAACTGGACTTTGGTATCCTCGCTCATCCTGGTGTCTTGGGTCACTCAAGATTGCTTCAATTGAAGATAAACAAATCAGATAGAGAACATTAGAGAACAGGGAAGCTTTAAATTGCTCTCACCTTGCTTTTTATTGAAGCAGAAATGTTGAAATCTTATAAACTACCAGTGGCTTGTTAATCATTTAGCTCAGTGTGAACACAAGTTAAGATTTTTCCGTAGCAGCACAATCGTTGTAGCACAATTTGAACTGTGGTAGCCGTTCATCTGTCTTGCAGTCCTCGTCCCGGGGGCCTCCATTCTTTTCTCAGGCATTTTCATGTCTAATTGAACGGCCGTAATGGAGCGCAGAACTCGATCGATGGCTGGTCGCCTGATTATTCCAGTCACACTCTCAAAAGGAATGAAATGCTTTCCAAACAGTTCATCTTGAGGGCAGCGTTAAATGCAGCACTAGTTTATTGTTATGTGCAGTAAAATGTGATGACTACACCTGTGAATGCATCTGTTTTTTAAAAATGTCTTAAAAATGCATGCAAACCTTGGAGGCAAATCTGATCTGTCAGAGGTGCCAATTTTGCTCATTAAAAGTAGAGCAGTTCACTCTTTTTTATGTACCAGGAATACTGGAGCTGGAGGTCTTTTTTACTCTAAAAATGCCATCATACCTCCTTATGAGTTCTGCCGGTTATTTGACAGCTGGGTTTGCTTGTTTCCGTTGCAACATCTGGCAACCCAGTAGCACTGACAGTTTTAATGCTAAAGTTTTTTTCCCCCAGACTGAGCCTGAGGTGTACCTGCTCTCACTGTGCTCTCCCTAATAAAAAATTCCATTACAAGCCTGCACTCTCCGGCATCTGAAAGTGTCTGTTTTTGCTCGTAAGGCTAAATGATGTATGCTTTTCTAACTGTTAAGCACAGTTCATCAGTACATTCTCTGAAATCTCTCACTTACCTCTACAAGCACATCCTTCTCTCTTCTACTTGGTCTTTCTGTTGTTCCTCCTTCTACTCCAGACAGTGCTAAGTGCCAAGCTCAGAGCCACAGTACAATTACCCTTCTTCCAAATTACAGTGAGTATGCATGCACAGGCATGTATACACATTTAGAATTATAGGGCAGTCCAGCCTTACTCTACAGTTGTAAACACGTTAGAGGGGAAAAGAGGAAAGAGAAGTTTAGGTACACTTGGTTGTAAGTTTTGAGCCAAAGTCGTGTGTAATGTTCTTGTTGGTCGTAAAACTAGCCTTGCCCTTAACAGCCCTCCAGTTGAGACATTTACAAAGGCCTTGTTGAGGCCCTACAGAGCCAGAAGGCCAGCAAAGGTGACATGTTTACAGCTGTCTTGGACAAAGCCTTTCAGAGTGGCATTTCATCACAAAGTCTAGACTGCTAGTAGATCGATAGGGATGGAGAGAGGGAAAGAAAAAAAGCAAGACTAAATATCTAAAGCCCTGCATCTTAAGGCTGCATTATAGATAGATAGATAGACGTTATTAATCCCCAGAGGGAAACTGGGTTATTATTATTATTCATTGAGCTTACAATCTAAAAGCGTTGGACGAGACAAGATGCTAATAAATTTGCTGTTTTTAGAGCATAGTCATGGTGAATATGTAGAGTCTGACTTTAGGATGCCACTACAGATGCTACCTTATGCGGGAGTATGAACATGCTTAGCAAATGTCATAATAGTGCGTCAACAAATGTCTTGCAATTCTGTCATTAAACGTTAGAAAGTAGACACTAGAGACAAGTAGAGAATTCAGCCCAATGTTGATGCTTCCAGAGATGCAAAGGGGTATCCAGAACTATCAGGACGCCCCTATAGAAAAATGTCTGTATCTATAGTAATGTATTCTACAGTATAGTTGCTTTGGTTTTATGTTGCCTGCTGTGCAAATGTGCTTTTTTGAGTAGAGGAAATGAGTTAGTCTGCTTTTCACACAGTAGTGCCTTGATCAAAGAACTTATTTGCTGAAAAGCTAGTAGATTCCTCCAAGGCTCCAGGAAGAAGCGGCTATGTTAAAGGAAATATGGCATTGTAGCACAGAGTTTTGGCATGGAATTATTTACAATTATGAATTTCAGGGATTTTTACACACTGGGGGCCTGTGGGCCACAATGAATCAGCACAAAAAGGCAAAAGGTGGAATGACTTTGCCACTGGTTAGAAAGGCAGAGTCATTCCCCATCCTCAGTTATAAGCTGAAAACTCATTCCTTCAAGAAGTACCTCAAATCACCTTCTCTCAATAAAACATATTCTCTCACCACATCTTCCATCTCAGCTCACTCTAATTTGCTTTTAACTTTAAAAAAAAAAAGTCTCCCCTCCACCACCATTTAAAAAAATCATTTTTCTAGTAATGTTGGCGATCTAGGAACTGAAGCTTATTCTACCACTGCCTTCACTCTAAGTGGCTCTTGATAAGAGCATCAGGTAAATACATAAAACACGAAATGGAAAATGTTCCCCCGAAAATGGTCCGAGATATCATTTTTTTTGGCAGAACACGACAGCTTCTGCCAAAAAAAATGATATCTCGGACCATTTTACTCACAGCTGTCTGTCAAAAGACTAAAATCATCCTTACAGAGATAATTGGATAAGTACTTTTCTCTCCTGTCAGCAGACTGGAAAAATATAATTTAAAAGGATTGATATGATCTAATTAAATCAGTGAATCTGGTAGCAGTGCTGGACTTTGAATATCTGAACAGACTGTGTATTTTTTGGCCCAGGCAACATTAGACTCCGATGTGTGGCAGTTTGGGAAAACAAATACAGTGTGCCTGATATATTCATCAAGAATCAACTGTTCTGCCTGAATAACCAAAGATTTCTTTGCTAGAGACTTCAGAAAGATGCTCATCTGTTGATTAGCTTTGCCACGGGCTGTTTAATATTTCAGCAAATCAAACAAGGCATTTCCATCTGGATTAACTCATAGACACCGTGACACGCACGCTGTTCTGGTGTTCAATAAAACCAGACACCACACAAACACAATGTGCAAACCACAGTCTCATTCTGTGGATCGTCTCTGTGGTGTTAGATTATTATTTTGGTCATTAAAAGGCCAGCATTAGACAATGTCCAAAGAGTTAATAGATTAATTGTTCCCTGGTTGAACTTATTTACTAATGGAAAACAGGGTAATTGTTTGAGGTACTTGGACAGCATTTAAAAAAACAAATCCATTCGTTAGTAATGAGAGAAAATAAAGCAAAATGGGGAAATAAAGGAAAAAAGCAGCAACATGAAAAAGAAAGGAAAACAAGGTAAAGAGTGCTATTAAGAGGGTTGGCTGCAGATTTTAAAAGAGAGACAGAGGAGAGAGAGAGAGAGAGAGAGAGAGAGAGAGAGAGAGCGAGCTTTGGGAGACTGCCTTGTGTTTTGGCTGCTTTAATGACTGATTGAGAACAAAAGTCTCTTTTCTAATTCTAATGAGTTTAATTAAGGCTTGCCCTTAGCCAGGTGTTTGGATCGGCTAATGTCTGGATTCATTAATTGTCAATTAAAACAGAATCAGGTGCAGGCTCCCATTCTCCACCACCTCTCACTACAAACATTAAAAAGTAGAATAATGTTTGTTGTGTTCAGCCTTTTGATGACAGTCCCAAAAAAATAAGATAAAGCCCAGGTGGTAAAGTTCTGATTGGAAATGAAGATGGATTTACGATATCTCTAAAGGCAAAATGGCATTTTCTTATCTGTGTTTTTCTGTGATAAGATAGGATTGGCAGTTTGCATTTCTCTCTGTAATGTGGCTCCTGCTATGGAAGAAAATGCATCGAGGGAGGGGCTGAGTGAAAGACAGCAGGAGTGCAAGAGAGGATGCATAAATAATGTTCAGATCGATAGAAAAGCGAGGGAGGATTGTTTAGAGAATCCAGACTTTTTATTCTCAAAGATTTAAGTAATAAGGTGTGTGTTTCCATGTCTCTGTGCCCGCATGTGTGCAAGAGTGTGTTCTTGCGAGAGAATAAAGGGATTTGTCCCGTTTTAAGTCGACGATGAATTTGAGCTTAATGCTCAGTGCTGCTGCTGAGAAAACAAATGCTTTCAACTGAGGAGAGCAAGAAGAGAGACAGTGGGGACAGGAGATGAGTGTTAACTGCAACCTCTACTTTGTTTCATCTACTTTTTTGTCTTCCTCACCTGCCTTTTTATCCAATCCTCTTTGCGTCTCCCATCTGGAAAAGCAGACAATGCTTTTCATGTAGGAGTAGTATGGAATAACAAATGCACTACCAGGACCACACTTGGGACCACTTATTTGACTGATCACTCTGTGTAGCTGTTGAGTAAAACAACATAATATTTCTTGCATCAGTTACTGTACTGCACACATATGAAACCATGTCACAATATTATGATATTTAGCTTATGTCATTATACGCAATTAGTTCCTGAATGTCACCAGCACACCTTTCTGCAACCTTAACAATCTTTCACTGTTACCACTCAGATTTACTGTGACGATGTAGGGAATAGATGAAAAAGTCCTGCTGTACAGTTTTGTAAGGCACATTTTTGTTGTGTTTTTAGTGCTATTATCACAGTCTGTTGTTGTGTATCTTACCAATATATTGCATTGTAAGATTACATTTGCTGAAAATTCACTTGAGAAACCATTACTAGACTAACAAGAAGAAAATCACACTTTGCAATTAAACTCAAATACTTAAAAGTCCCCTGGAAGGGACAACTTTTGAGATTTAACTCGGTATGACAATAACCAAATCCCAGATGATATTGACTTGTTATATCACAATATTGATGGCACATAATAAATCACCCTGTATTCCTGAGACATTGTAATATGTTATGAGCTGCCAGACAGAGTGATTTGGAGACAGACTAGACCACACAGCGGAAGCAACAGTGTGGCCTGTAAAAGCTTTAGAGGAGGCAGGATATTGTAGACACAGTTAAAGGTCCTCAGTACAAATTCTCTTTTTTTGTTCGTTCCTTTGAGGCTCTTTATGGGGAAAATTATGTTCAGTCAGGACTTCTAAGACTACAATGAGCATCCCAGCATAGTGGTGGACTGTGTAATGAAATTGGTCAAGCAGTGATATTTGGGTGGTGTGCAGCGCTGTGTTGGTGATACTGTTGGGGTTTATTCTATTTAAAATACACATGAAATACCATAATGGTGACTGTGTGCTTGCAGATAAAGGTCTGTGCAATTAAACTGTCACCCTGCTGTTTTTCTTTGCTTTTCCATATTCTCATGTTATTGTTCTGTCAGTCTTTAGCAGTATTTCCAGGTATTATTTAGTTCTGTTTTGTTCTTTCTTTGCCTCTCTTGTTTCTGTTAAATATCACCATTACTCTTTTCCTTGATTGCTTTTTATTAAATGTAAAAATTAGAATTGCTTTTCTTCTTTATTTTTATAGAAATAGTATATTCTTCCTGTGTATTTATGCTGTTGACTGTTTTCTTTTGTGAAGCACATTCTGCTCTTGAAAGGAGATAAGTTACTTACTTTATGACAAGTTTTGCTTGCTATTGCGATGTACATAGACCTCCAATTTTGTGTGCGTGAGTGAGCGTGGGTTTCCAGGGGAGTGGATGGGTGGTCGACCTTTGTGTTTGGCTGACACGTGTCACACGTTGGCATGTTGCACCTCTTCATTTGTGTTTGTAGTTTTGCTATCCTTCTATTTGCTTGTGTGTGTATATACACTTTTCTGGATGGTTTCACACTTGTGCAGCACAACCACCTTTGAGTGGCCATTTTGTTGTTGGAGGGTTCAATTATATTCAGTAAGATTCAATAATGGCATTGTTCAAATCCTGCAGGAGCAAACCCCAAGTACACAGAAGGGGCAGGGTCAACGGTTTTGTGGGCGTACATCAGCGCTTGCAAGGTTACGAAGGTGAAGAGTGTGTATGGGACCTTGTTGCTGTCCTTTTATCGAATGAAATGCCCTGCAGATGTTTAATGACCTGCAGTTCACTGCACTTGTGGATTGCACTATTAATTATGGAATTACTAGCAGTAGACCCGTAAGCGAGTGACATGCTAGGGTTGAAGCTCGCTGTTTTACTTTCAACAAAAGGCTTATGTTTTACTGACAAATGCAACTTGACTGCAGTGTGTGTAGGTGGCAAAGGCAGTGTTGCTGCCTTTTTTATGACAATGGAAAGCTTTGTAGGTGGGATTAATCGTGAAGTTTTATTTGGTGTTTCTTAGGTTGCACAAAAACTGTAATGTAAGGGATTAATTCCCTCTGGGGGGGGGGATTTGAAATCTTAGTCTATGAGATGTCTTGTGCTAAAGTCAGAAATCACTAACAAGAGAAGTCTTTGCTCTCCTAAAAGTGTGAGCATTGTGTTGTCGATTGGAGGTCTGTTATGCATTCCACAGATTGGAGCAAGCTGTGGCATCTGTTTTCAGTTACAGGATAAATATTTCATTATTCATATCTTGTACAAGCGATGGCACACAATATGCCACTGATTAAACATGACCTTTTATTGAACCTTGCATAGATTTTAGAGACTAATCAGTTATTGTTCCTGTAGGTGACTGGCCTAAACTCTGAGTGCTTTAAATTATGTTGGGGTCTTTATCACATGCAAGCCAGTCTTTTCATAATATAACTAAGAATGCACAAGATCACTGCAAAATCACTTTATGATTCATTATTTATTTGCTGAGTCATCATTGACAAATAGCTTTCTGCTACTGGTGTCATTTTTGTTTTTCTAAAATAAAACCAGTGATCCAAAAATTGTTTTTGTATAGCTTTAGAGTTCACTCAAATAGTGATCAATGACTTCTTAAAATTCAATCTTTTTTGAATTGCTAATGGATGTGTTTGGTGATAGAAGGCTGTGCAGCATGTTTTCAGGGAGGATCGCAGCATCAAACATTTGTTTCCCTCTCAGTGGCATTTTTATTGTTCCTTTTTTTTGCGTCTTTTTTTGTTTTCACAGAGTCTGTGGTTGCAGACGCTTAAGCCAATATTTGGCATACGTTTATAGTTGATAGCAGGAGACCTCCATAATTTTATTGTGACAAACTGAAAAAGTTCCAAGTTGAGTAGATATTTTCCTCACATAGCAAACTGTTTTATTGTAGCAAGTGGTGTACTTCTTTGAAAAGAGTGCTATGAGCACAGTGCTGAGCAATGTGCCAAAGTCTGACATCTCTGTATGCAGTTAAACTCTGAATTTTTCATGGAAATAATACATTTTCTTCAGTATCTGTGCTGGTGCTGGCAAGCAATGGGACATTGTTCAAGCTTCAATGTTCCCCTTGTAGTCTCAATGCTGCGGATGTTTGACAGCCCTTTGATCTTAAACAACCACAAGCTAAGCTGCGGCTTAAGATGCAACAGATGACAATATGCAACCCACATAGCTGCAGATATTGTATATACAGCCCTCACCTCTAGAGACATGAATGACAGCCTATTGTCAACCGATAAGACCCTAAAATATATTTTCACCTTTTTTTATTGTGAAGGAAAATGCTTTGCTTTTTATGTTTAAGTTTTCCTCAAACATCTGCAAAGTTGCTTTAGTGTAGAATGTCTATTGCAATTTTGTACAACACAGAAATCTTACATTAATGAATATATTACATGTTAAAGTTGGACTGTATTTCAAATCTAATTAGTTCTTGATAAACATACTATGTATGTACTCTATTTATGGGATCTTTTCCTTCATTTGACATATGTATCTGCACTTAACCCCTGTAACTCCTACCGTGCCAGTCATTGTGTCTTATGTGATGTTGATATCTGCATGTCTGCCTGTTTGATGTTACTCAATGCTGCTTACCTACCACCTTGGTTGTGTGGTCATTAATCAATGATTGATTGATAGGCTGAGATAATCATGTACTGAATACTGAGCTGCTGCTGGCCATTTGGGTCCCATGTTAAAACCCATCCAACAAATTTAATTTCACTTAATGAAGACCTCTGTTGGGTCAAAACATTGATGATGAAACTTCAGAGAGACCCATTTCCAGTGTGCAGGCTTTTCTGTTGTAATGTTTTCAGACATTACACTCATGATGATGATAAACGAGCACCCATTTGGCTAACAAACAGTCCATAAACTGAAAATACAAACATAGTATCTCAATCTCATTTCAGCTCCTGTATCTTTTTCTGACTCAGTTCTACTTTCCTCCAAGTTAAACCAAACTTTGAATAGATTCCACTAAGAAAATGGCAGTGCATTTACTGCAGCAACGCACCAAAGTCCGAAATATCCACTAGCAGCAAAACACTGTGAATATTTCATAGTAATAATGTCCCAGAGTATTTGGCCTTTAGGCATGGCTAGATAAGGAGCAAGGTTAAATTGCTTACTTGCTGCTGCTGTCAACTGAAAAGCTAAGGGACCTTCTCTCAGCTGTTAGTCCCTATTATAGCTCAGCTGAGATTCCCAATGGCTGTTAAGCTGAGTGCTCAAAACCAAATTCACTCCTGTCTGTATATTTGAGGAACCTTGGTGACTGGGTGGGTCCCAGTTGTAAATGTAAGTTGTGGATCATATTCGCTGTCATATTTTGCAGCTAAATTATGGCGTATGACAATCATTTGTTCCCTCAGCAAAAAAAAAAAGGAGTGTCGTAGCACTGAGAGAGTTGTTGAAACATTTGTGTGGCTGTTGGTAACTAGTTGGGCATAGGTATTTGGGAAATTTACATGCAACTCTCCTAGGCTTTTAGTGATGGTAAATGATGGATGATAGATAGATATACTTTATTTATCCCGAGGGAAATTCAAGCATCCAGTAGCAGCACACAAACAAAAACTAGACATATAGTAATAGTGTTGCTTCAGAGATTGGAGTGGATTTGTGGGGTTGTAACCTCCCTAATTGAGCAGCCACAAAAGGCAAATGTAAGCTGCTTGTATAGAATTCTATTTATTTGCAGAGCTCAGAGTGAGCATGCATGCTGGCAGCAGTAATTTAGCTAGTGATGTTAAATATATAAGCCTTTTTATGGAGATTGTGTTAGATAAACACTAGAAATGCTGACGGTCTAAAAATTCCATCATTTCATTACAGTTGCCCAAATCAGCAAGTAATTGTCTTTTTTCCTTTCTTCTTTGCTATTTTAGAACTTTCTTTAGATCTATCTTTTGCATCCTCTTTTACATTGTCTTTCTCATCCTTTCTCCTCTTTTGCTCTCCTTTCTTGCTCCCTATTCTTGTCCTCCCCTGCTGCTTGCTCTCTAGAAAACAGCCAGAAAGCCTGACAGGCAACACCCCACTGTAACTGTCTCTCTTACTCTGTCTCTCACACCCCATGCCCACACACTAAGATCTCCTACTGTCACCCTCTCAGAAAAGAAACCTCAGAACATCATGATGAGAAGAGTTACAAAATATCACTCCCTCCTTCTGATCAGGAGTCTTAAGGGAGCCCGCAGGGATGATGAGTCCGAGTAGTAGGTGGTATCATCGCCACACGGAGAACAAAAAGAGAGAATGAGGAGTGGAAAATGATGAAAAGAGGGCAGGAAGCTCCCGTTTTATTCCTTTTTCTGGGGGAAAAGTTAAGAAGAGACGGGCAGTGGGCGGGATGTTCAAAGAGGTAATGATGAGCAGGAGTGGCCCTGCGGTGAAGTAAGAAAAGGATAGAAAACGCAAAATGACATCTGGGACAAAATATGAAAAAGAAGAGATGTCAGTAAAAAAATAGGTGAGGCAAAACAAGATAGAGCCATACTGAAAGGAAATGGGGAGAATGAAAGAAACATGAGTGATGGAGAGGTAGAGGGGTGAACAGAACAGACATTGTGGAGAAGCAGAGAATGAAACTTGCTCAAGTTTTTCAAGAGAGCCTGTCAGTGAGGTGATGTTGCAGTTGCAGCAGAAAACAAGTTAAACGAAAGAAGTTGGCAGAGGTGAAAGAGATTGAGGGGAAAGAGGGAAGGAGAGGAAACTACTTCAAACAATCATAGGGCCATCGGGAGCGAGTACGGAAGGAGCAAAATAGGGACAGAAATTGGATAAACAGAAAGATGGAGAGAAGCGACTGAGAGGCCACGACAGAATGGGGAGAGGACTGGCAAGATGCAAGTGCCTCTGTAGTGACGCATATGAGATTGAAATTGAGGGCAAATCATGCAAAAAAAAAAAATAAAATCCAGGTCAAACTGTTGCTTGCTGTACACTTGAAGAAATGGATCATGTAAAAAAAAAAATGCATTTACATACATATGTACTATCTTTCTTATTTTCCCTTAAATCTGGTCATTAAAATTGTACAACAAAAGAGAAAACTCCACATTTAATTCATGAATATTTTCCATGCATGATACTAAAGATCTTGATCTTAAATTGAATTCTCGTTCAAGGCAATGTGTTGTTTTCAAGTACCCAATTATTCTAAACCAGGACTGCAGTCTTCAGAGCTGTGTGTAAATTAGAATTGACTGTTGCAAACAATAATGATGATAGCAACAGTAAAATTTTCAATTGGCGCAGAGTAACAGGCCAAGAGAAAAGGAAAGCTTTCCAGAGGTTATTATTGCACAAAACAATGCACTAGTATGGAAGTTCAAAAAACTGGTTTGATTTAAAAATGGTAAGCAATGTGTGTTAGCTGTCAGGCACATTAGGACTTCAAGAGGGAGACCGATTAGGAGCTCTTTGAATCCATAATCGGTATAGTTTCCATTCAGTATTGACCTACTGGCAGTCGATTACATTGTAAAACTCCAGATAACAGGTATCAAGGTCAGGTATATTTTAGTGTGCAAAATGACCCTTTAATTTAAGCAGGCACGGTTTAATATGAAGCACTATTAACTATTTTGTGTCCTATATTTTGCCACGTATGTTAAAGATACAATCATATTTTTTTTTTGTAAAGTTGACAATGAAAAGTGTGATTCAGACACAGACAGAAATCACTCACTCTATAGTTCCTTTCAGTTTTGGGGCCTTTTTGCCACGTTTATCTCATTATTTTGTTTTTGTTTGTTTCCAAACAACTTTGATTCACCTGGTTTCAGGTTACCTGCCAGTGTAAAAAGACAAAATTAGCCTCAAGGTTGTGAACATAGTGGAGCATTTAGCAGCTAAAGAGCCAAATATTTCCTAAGCAAGACAAAAAAAACAAAAACAGAGTTAGAGAAAGAGCGAATGTTGGACATCCTGCAGTTTGACAGAAACATGAAGGCGTATGTTTGTCTGTGCCTGCTGGATGTCTAAATAGCTGTTTGTGAGCACATTCTCCATAGGTGATGTCATTGTTGTGTTTTCAGCTTGTTCCACTTCATCCGCATGCTTAAAAAAAATCAAATGATGCAACTGTAACTGGAATTTGTGTGTGTTGGCTTGCGGATTAAAGATTCAGTACATACAATTATTTCATGAATGAGGCCTAAGGCTTTGTAAACACTTACTCCCTTCTAGCAAATACAAGTCATATACTTTCAATGGCTGACCACTTTACAGCTCCCACTGAGCCTGTCCATTCAGCAGTGTGAAAAGCAGATCACATCCTGTAGCTCAATTGGTAAAACATTTAGTGACACTGCCATGGTTGGATGTCCCATTCCGTGTGTAGTTCAATAGCTAGGTTAGAAGGGCAAGGTGACACTGATACTGCTGGAGGGCTTTCCGTCCAACTGGGATGAAAACAAAACAAAACATGGGCATTCATAATGGTGCAGGGCACACTGGACAAATGGCACTGAGCAAAAGTCAAATGTCCCTTTCCTGGGGTTTTCTCAGTGATGGGACGAACATGAAACCTGAATAGGCGTTCTTTTATTTTTGTAATATTTAAGAATTCAACATGGACAGAGAATTAGAGAGGACAAGGAGAGAAGATGTCTGTGAAGAGTGAGAGCAGAGGTGAAGGAGGAGGCTGCTGAATGGATTTTTTTAAATTGTTTTTTAGCATCAAGTTGAAAAAATTAGGTTGCTACATTAAGATTTTTTCATTGAAATCTGAATTTTACTTTCTCTTCTTGGAATCGACCAAGTCACTAAGCATTGCCTGATATTTATTATTGAATAACTGAAGCCAGTCTCTGGGAGGTCAGTGCAATAACTTTAAAATGCAGCTGTTGAAAGGGAGAAATGAAAGGGAAAAATAGAAAATAGAGGCCAAAGTGGGGAGGAAAGGAGAAAAGGAATGAAAAAAATCAAATAGAGATGGACAAGGACAAAAAGCCAAAGATGAAATGCTAAAATATGTTTGGGTGAAATAGTAAAAATGGAGAGAAGGTGTGGACGATACTGATATGGTAGCCAAGTGACAGTAAGAGACAAAATGATAGCGAAAAAGAAGCTAAAGGGAGGAAACCAATCAAGGATAAAGAGAAGGTTAATATTCTTTAAGGGAGGATGACACAGAAGAGGCAAAGAGTATTTTCTTACAGTCAGGAGAGCAGAACAAAATTAGTGACAGACAGCTAGAGTGAGCTGGCGAAACAATAGGAGATGCGAGCAAAGGAGCGCGAGAGAGCAGGTAGGTCAGAGAGAAGTGGAGATTAGAGCGAACGCAGCCAACAAAGAATTGAATGAGAAGTCAGTGGAGGTGAAGGAGAGAGCAAATTAGATAGAAGGCTGAATTAAAGATTGTGGAGAGACAGTGAGAGGAAGACAGAGAGAAAAAAGAAAGGAAGCCATGCACGAAGGTAGAGCCTTGCAGGAGGCTCAGTCTTTTTATTTTATAACTTCTCTGCCATCTCTTCCCACATCTGTTCCTTTTTTAAAGCTGCTCTGTGTAGCATCTCATCATCAAATAAACTCTGCTACCTTGGCGTAATTTAACACACTATATAGAGATGTTGGGGTCTGTGGCATCTGTGGTGCTGATTTTTTTTAAATCAAAATCCTAATTTGAGGGTTTCAGTTTTGCACGAATCGGACGCTGGCTTTCTGTCCAGTACCGGTCAGCAGTTCTAGCAACAACAACAAAAAAAAAAAAAAGTACATGAAGAAAATAAGCTTGTTCTCTATATACGTGTTTAGATAAGGCCAGTGATTATTCTCCTCCCCTCTGCTGCTGTAGTACTCCACTTCTCTTCCTCACTTCCTCCATCGATCTCCTTCTCTTTGCTCTTCTATATCCAATCAATCTTTTTATCTCTCCTCTGCTATCTCTCTACTCCTATCTCCTCATCTTTCAATCCTCTTCTCCATGCTATGCTGAGATGTTGAGGAGTGAGTTACACTATAAAAATAGGACATATGATGAACTTGCGTATGTCTTTACCTCCACTAACCCTAACCATGCAGGTAAAAGGGTCTGAATGCTTTAAATTAGTACATAAATATCCTCAGAGAATCCTTTCAAATCTGATAGTAAGGTAATATATCATAGAAGACAGAAATGGTGATTAGTGTCTAGGTGGTCATGGATTCTATATGTTTAATGTTCAAGATAGGTATTAAATTTGAAGTATCCTGTCAAAATGGCGCTACATTACATCATTTTCATTATACAGTAGAGGTGTATGAGGCTCATTAACTCATACGGGAACAGAGAAAATCAGAACTGTCAACTCCAAAGAACAGTGTAGTTAAAAACGGTAAAATGGCATTTTATCAAGCAGGCAAAATCTAAAAATGGAGTCTCTAAATTTACAGTACAGTACAGCCATGTTCCTGTATTTCAGTAGCAAAGGTTGGAGCAAAGTTGTGTTTTTTTATTTTACTAACACTATTTTTAGCCTCTCAAATACATTCTTTAGTTTTGTTTAATTGTTCCTGTAAATTTACAAAATTTTAATTTCACGTCACTTTTAAATGTGTTACATATTTGAGGCTGTATGTACTAAATAGATGATGATTTCAGAGTATTAATTAAATAAATTGAAATCTTACTTTGTCCCTGTGGAATGTCAGAGCATTTACCATGAGAGCTTAAATTACATGTGTTTTATTATACTGTAATGTATTAATCCCTGTATGATGTTTTTTTCTTCCTCCTCTGCAAAATGATTGCAGTTCTTCGTCAGTTGCATTGTGTTCGCTGCAAGTCACAAAGTCTGGACTTATTAAATCAGTTTTGTGCCTCGGCCCAGTTATAGAAGGTTGAGTCATGTTTTAAAGGAACCCAGGGATTATCTCTTAGAGCTGAGGTCTATTCAGTTCTTTTGTATTTTTTCATCTAGTGTACTGCTTTAAGTACTTTATCAAAAGAGTTCAGCTAATAATTTCAGACTATAGTTGCCATGGAGCTGCTTAGACTGACCTCTAGTCTTTTTCTATTATGGCGTATTCGGTATGTTGCAGAACTGGTGTAACCGGTTTGTAGTGCAGGAGGTGCTGAGACCCGATGCATCCTGAGTCAGCAGTTACTCAGCAGACTGCAGGGAAATGCATCAAACCTTGATCATAACTGCAAATGTCAGAGGAGGTTTGGCTACAAGAAGACATGGCCTTTCAAGACAAACACATGCGCACACACAAAATGAGCACTCAAAAACACCCAAACACCACTGCCACAAGGTTATCTTGTAGTGCCTGTACATGCATATTGGGGTGTGTGTGTGTGTGTGTGTGTGTGTGTGTGTGTGTGTGTGTGTGTGTGTGTGTGTGTGTGTGTGTGTGTGTGTGTGTGTGTGTGTGTGTGTGTGTGTGTGTGTGTGTGTGTGTGTGTGTGTGTGTGTGTGTGTGTGTGTGTGTGTGTGTGTGTGTGAAAAGGTGGATGTGTGTGTGAGTGAAAAGGTGGATGTGTGTGTGTGTGTGTGAAAAGGTGGATGTGTGTGTGTGTTAAAAGGTGGATGTGTGTGTGTGTTAAAAGGTGGATGTGTGTGTGTGTGTGTTAAAAGGTGGATGTGTGTGCCTGCACGTTACTCAGCATTTTTTAGTAATTAGTCAAATTGGGCCAGGGTTTTGCCTTCGGCAAAGAAACCGCGGGGGGGGGGGGTGTTCTGTGCTGTGTTGTTCCTGCCCGTCACACATAAGTGCACACACACACGCAGAATAACACGCACACACTGACTCTGTACTTCTCAAAGGTGACTGTAGCACAGACTCAGCCCTGTTTTTAATGTGGCCACTTATGAGTTTCACATCAAATTGCCCTCTAACCTGATGTCCAGAGACACACACACATGCACACATACATACACACATACTCTTCTTTATTTCCTTTGGTGTCACTGTTGATTGCATCAAATTAGGATACTGTCTTCTACTCAGGTAGTGTCTGGTGTCTGAAGCTCAAGAGGCAAGAGAACATGTTAACCTTTTTCACACCACATACACCCGTTATGCAGTCCCAATTGACCCTTTACCTTTTGTGGTTTAAGGATCTTTTGTCTTCCTGGTAATAACTTGTGGCAAAGTGCTTACATGACAAAAACTCACACACATCAAAAAATGCACACACACACGCGCACACACACACACACTAAAAGCTAGAGGCTCCCCCTTCCCTCTCTTCTCTCCCTCTTTCCCTTGCTCATCATCATCTATTTGTCCATCTCTAGGTGTGTCAGCATTCTCACATTCCCCTCTCTCTCCACATCTTTCACACACTGTTGTGGGCAGCGTCTGCAAAGGGCTCAAGAGAAAATGAAAACATGTAAGAGGAGAGTTAGATGAGTAAAGTAAAAAGACACTTTTTTTCATCTCAGTCTGCGAGTAGAGGTGATGTTTTCTTACTGCCTGTTACCAGAGGAGGGTCCATGAAAGATGATGTGGCTTTTTGATTGATTTCTCCTCATGTTTTTGTCAGATTTGTCCGATTATTAGGAATACTACGAGAATGCACCATTGGGGAGCATCCCATCAAATGGTCTCAATTTCCCCATTTTCAACTACACTGCCACTTTCCAGTTCTTTTGTCCCCACCCCCTCGTTGCCCCCCTTGGATATTTGTAGCTCCGTCACTGCAGCCTGAGCGCATTCAGCCCCTTCCAGCTGACTGTTTTGGTTCCTGCCTTACAGATGCCTCCCTGTGGAGGTAATTCTGGGTGCATCCACAGAGATGAGAACCAAAGGCAAACCCAGGACATGCCGGTAGGATTATATTTCCCATCTAGCCCAGGTATTCCTTAGGATACCCCAGTAAGAGCTAGATGCGGTGGCTGGGGAAAAGTAAGTCTGGGCTACCGTGTTTTACCTGTTGCCACCGTGACCCAGATAAAGAAAATGGATAAATGGAGGTTTTGGTGTTCCTGTTTTCCAATATACTTTTGCACAATATTTTTTAGAAGTTTAATTAGCTGTGTTCAGTTGCAGTGTTCTGCCCGCTTATATCTTTGCTTTGCTGCTAAATTAGTTTTAACTCAGCTCCAGGTAGCAGTGAAAGGGCCTTGTAATATTTTACAATAGACTGTCTGAAACAAGCAGATATGGTTGATAATAACAATCATGATCCATTAGTCTGACAGCTTTTAGTTCTTGTTCTCTCTCTGTTTGTTGTCACTTCAGCTCTCTTTCCCATTCTGTGTCATATCAAATCTGCTCTGTTAAGTCTTGTTTACTTGTATCTTTTTTTCTTTCTAAATGCATTTCCATCTGTTACTGGAACTATTGATCTCCCTCTTTTCCTCAGTTTGCTTCTTTTTTATGCATTGTTCTCTCACCCCATCTTCTGTTTGTATGCTGTTTTTAATTACCTCAAGAATGGTTACTTTACCCGTTGCTTCCAATCCAACACTACACTGACTGACAAGTAAACTGCTCAATTTTGCCACACAAGCTTGTCTAACTCACAAGTTTACCTTGAGCTCAAGACTGAGTCATTCGACCAAAGATAGCATCGTATTCCTCAAATTAATAATAGATTGCTGTTTTAAATGGCACTTAATTGTCCTAAAATCTGGTTTAGGCACCTGATGTACTAAACAACAGTGACAAAGACAATTAATGTAATTCTGAGAATTCTTCACACGCATACATTATGTGCTTTTGTGCAAAATGCCAAGTACATCTGTGAACACACATGCACACATACATGACACACAACTTACTCCCTTATGTTAATGAGTCCATCTCTGTTCCATACATGTAATTTTTATTATTTATATCAAGTCCAGAGAACAATATTGACTTTGGCAAAATGAAATAAAAACAGAAAGGAAACAACAGTAATTGTTAAAAGTCATAGTTATTGATGTAATTGGCTCTGTTTTTTAGGCATCTGTTTGTGTGTCTGTCTTTTGGGGTGTGTGTGCTTGCCGGTTTGCATGTTTTGTGCTGTGTGCTTTTTTAATGTCTGTTTTGGTCTTTATTTTTCTGCCTAGTTATAATGAATATTTTTCTGTTCTAATCATGAAGATTTTTTGTCTAAAACAAAAAATCACACATTTTATATTTTGTATTCGATCCTAACATCATTCCCCAGAAAACTTTGAAAAACAGAAACACATGGTGTGACAAGTAACATCATTTTATATATATATATATATATACTATATATATGTACTTTCAAGTTTTCTCTTTTCATTTTTTCTCTTTAATAGAAGTTTTTGACAGTCTCTGTGGTTTGTGCCAGTGGATCAGTTGTCCCGTTATAAGTTTATCAAAGTCTTCGGATGAAGAGTTTATATTTGTCAGTGGCTTCCATAATGGTTCTGTCATTTTTTTTTAAAACTGCTTCCTTTCTGAAAACATTCACTGTTTGGATTTAAAGTGAATCCATGTGGCATTAAGGAGTCTGAAGTCACAAAACATTAATTTGAAATTTCGATTCCCCCTTAACGGTTGCCACTTTCTGACCATGGAACTAGTGATGTTATTCTGGTTGGTGAAAATGTCTTTAAACATTTCGATCTTACCTCACTTTGGGCAGAACTTTAGACCAACACCGATCTTACATTTTCTAGATTTATTCCATGTATAGCATGTTCAGAAAGCGCCAAACCTTATTAAACACACATGGAGTCCGGTTGACTGGATTGCTTCTCACAAACATTCATATGTGTGCACTCACGTACACACATCCTGCCTCTGAGCCATCAATGCATGCACACTTATGCACCCATTAGCATTATTCATTTGTTTGTCCGTTATCATCCGACATCCAATATGATCTTGTCTTTCAAAAATGCATACGCGCACATGTTCCATCATACACCCCATCTCCATTTTGTAATCCATATCGACTCCATTGTAATCCCAATGTCTTTCTTTTAATAATGTCTGTGCTCCACTCGCTCTTTCCAGCTCGTATCGATTGATCATGTCCAATGCACCCGGCTCGGTATTTATGCCCCCATAATCTGCAGGCACGGCAAGCCAAAATCATTGTCCAGCCACAGAGGACACATAAAAGTCACATTCATTGTGTTTTGGAAAAGAGTTTCAAAATGGCTGTCAGTGTTGGAGCCAAAAAACAAGATAACAAAGCAGGACTATATCATCCAAATCTTTTCAACTGTAGTATTTTTGTCAGAGTGTGTTTCTCCAGTATTACCGGTTGTGTTATTGTTTTTGATCCAGTGTAAACCCTTGTGGTGTTGTGGGGGCTGAGCCCTGGAGAGTTGAAGTGTTAGCAAGAGCCTGGTTCTATTAGTGTATAGGCTTTACTGAGATCCACGCTGAGCTCACGCCATCTCGGTCTCTGTTATGTATCCTTTCTTTTGTTTCTCTATTGATGTTTTCCCGTTTGATTATGTCTCTCCCTCTGTGACTATATATATCACTCCCGTTGTCTGCTCTTACAACTGTCACTCTTTGTCTTTTTTCTGAGTTTTGTTTTTGTGTTACTACTTTCTCTTCCATCTCGTATCACTGATCAATGAGCTTGAGCTCAGCCTTGAGTATTTAAAGACCACTTTAAAACAGGCACCCGTTACGTTTCTCCCGCTCACCCGCTTTTCCTGTCACATCTCTTTCCCTACTTATTTTTCCACCCATCACTCTTTGGGTCAGCTGTAAAGAGCCTCTTAAAAATCTTCACTTCACTTCCAGGTACACTTTCCTCTCTCCTCTCCATTTTTCTTGACTTCTCCCAGGGCAAATCAAGGAGCTGCACAAGTGAGACTTAAGTCAATTTTACTCTTCTCCCTTCCTCTGAACTCACAACCTTCTCTTCCTCATCTGCAATCACTTCATCTTCCCTTTCAACACCTTTCCCACCCTCAATTTCTCCCCTGACTCCACCTCTTTGCCCTCCTGAAATCAAGATCCCATTCACTCCCGTGTCCTCTCACACAACTCTTTATCCTTCTTAACTTTTTTATTCTGTTCCACTACCCCCTACACAACACTTTCCTCCAGCTCTTCAGCACTCCTTCCCTCTGTCCCTTTTTCCCTCCCCCTGTCTTTAACACTGCTTGCTTTCCCTGTAGTACTCCCAGTGTTGGAGTTAGAGTTGGTGGTGTTATAAGCGTGGATGTACCCCCTTTGGAACTCGCAGCGCGGCCCAAAGCCCCCGGCATTTTCGGCCTCATCGCTGGTCGTCGAAGATGTTGTGCTTGTTGTCGAGGCGCACTGCACCAGCATTCCATGAAGTGACTGGCTCCGCCTCGTCCAGATCACGCTCAGCCGCTTGGCGTAACTGACAGCACCATAGCGCTTGGCAACAGTCGCTGCAGCATCGGTCGCTAGGGCAACAGAGGAGCCCATATCAAGCGAGTGCCGCCGTTTGCTAACGGTCCCACAAGCAGGGCTTAGAGGCGATACAGGTCTCTGATAAGCCTGTGAGGAGTTCCATTTGTCCCTGCCTCGGGGAGTGATTCTCCAGTCCAACAGCTCTGAGTCTCTCAAGGGTGCAGCCAGAGAGAAACTGGCACGATTGGTCAGTTCTCGCTCCAGACGGGGTTTTGGGCGGTCCCTGGAGTGTGACTGACGGGGCAGGGTGGATGGTGGGGAAGGGGAGTAGTAGAGGGGAGTTCTGTCACTGTCAAGGGTGTATGGGGGTGCCTTCTCTAGCTTCCTTTGCCTCACCACCAATGCCATCTCTCCTCCAGCCCCTGTCGTAGTGGAAACTACTCCCCCAGCTGAAAGAAACTGCTCCAGGTTGACTTTAGGTTTGGGCCTGGGCTTCGGTGGTAGTTTTGGAGGCAGAGAGGAAGCAGAATCAGCCGCTTCCTTCTCCTTCTCCTTCTCCTTCACCTTGTCTTTGTCCTTGTCCTTCTCCTTGTCTTTGTCCCCTCCTCTCTTGGAAGGCAGACCATTGGGCAGGACCACCATCATCATGTCCCCGGAACCATTTGATTGGTAGCATCCGCTACTGTTTCCTCCTTTGTCCCCGCTCACTACACCTCCACCCTGACAGCAGGCCCCGCCTCCTGCCTCAGTGTTGCTGTTGTGGCATATCATGTGGTCACCATGATTGCAAACACGATGGCGAACCATGAGCGCCACAGTGAACACAAGCAGGGTGACAACAACTACACCACCAACCAATATGGTGAGTGTCCCACCCAGGAAATGGGCTTGGAGAGAGCGGCATGCTGGGTAAACATCCTTGGTGGAGAATGTGGCACAGCCCAAGACTTTTGTTGCAGCTAATGATGTGATTGTATCATCAAAAATAGCCAGCACACACAGGTTATAGTCCACACCGGAAACCAAGTTCTTCAACAGGAAGCGGTCACTGGTCGATGGTAGAATTCTAAAGAGGGATAAAAGAAAAAAAGTAGAGCTCAGTTAAATAAACAAGCATGCTGTGCACAGGATGTGTAGTGAAACATAAAATGTCTGCAGTAACTCAAAGCCTAGGCTGAATATTCAGACTATTGTGGAACTAAGGAGAAAGGGTTGAATATTGGAAAAGAAGCACAGGAAAGGAGGGGAGAAAGGATTGCTAGAACCAGCGCGGGAGTGGATACTGCAGTGGGGGGGGGGCAAAATGAGGCAAAATGAGGCTATTGATGGAGAGCGCGCCCAGGGAACATGAAAAGAGAACTCTGTCTGCTCATTTGGAGTGCAAGGATGTGTGTATGTGTACGTGCTTGTACTTGAATCCCTGCGAGAAGCAAACGTCAAGCCATTTTGTGGGACCTCACATTTAAAAAAAAAAAAAAAAAAAGAGGCCATTTTAGGTTTAACGGTCAGGGTTTTGATTACAGTAAAGCTGGGACATTTTGTGTTTTTTTTAGACTTCATAGGAAATGAATGTGTCAATGTATTGTCATCACAAGTGAGGGTGTGTTTTGTATTTTGACCACAACTGCGTGTCTGTAATGGGTGAGTGCTTGCGTGGGATAATAAAGGTAGAAGTGCTTTGAATGTGTCCTCATTTTAAGTGTTCGAGCAGCCGTTAGAACTAACAAACAGGGGAGAGGTGAACAATAGAGAGACAGAGAGAGGGGGAAAACAATGAAACGAGGTGGTGATGAGAATGGAGGGGCACAGGCTTTACATAAGTTGTTTGTGTTTGTTTTAGCGTGTGTTCATTGTATATGTTAGTATTTATGACATTAGAACAGATATCTGTATTTTCATATCTGTGGGTTTGTGTATGTGACATGCTTGGATAAAGTGTGTGTGTGGGAGACTGTAGCACAGCTCAAGTGTCTGTCGCTGATGGGTATGACTTTACCCTCACTGTTCAACCCTGTTGTGTGGGCAAGCGTGTGGTTGTGTATTTTTGTGTTACTACCATGAATATTTTCTCAGTGAATTTTTTTTCTTTCCTCTCCTGCATTCTGTTTCTCCCATTCCCTCTTTTCCCTCCCGTTTCTCACTACATCAAAGGGCTTATTTGTACCGTCTGCTAACCATTCCAGCTCCCTTCAGACTTGAGCTACATCCTATAAATGCCATCTAGCGTGACTCAGACACCGGCGGAGCCACTGCAGAAAGCCCCTAACCTTAGTCTACTTTAAAATGCATTCAAAATAAAGAGACCAAGGACAGCAACAATTTAGCCTACTTGTTTGTCTTTAGTTTTCAATTGGGTGTAATTTAGCTGCTGTTACTTAAATTTTACAAATGAAATCAGCCTGACAATTCTCAAATATTTATACCACTGTTAAAGAAATTGTGCCTTTGGGTGTTTTTGAATAATGCTAAAATAGCTGGGAAACAAAAGAGGAGGCCTACTCAAGGCTAGCAAGGGGCAGGCACATGGATTTGAGTTTCAGTCCTGCTAAGTGGGAATATTGATCACTGATTTTCACTGCTTTCTCAAGGCTTAAACATGAACAAAATTGAATTTTTCTGAACAAATGCCCAGAATATCAACTGTTACACAGCTATAATTTAGGATTAAAAAGGTTTTTTTGCAAAGAACAGCTTGTTGCAAACTCAGTTACGCACATGACATTCCAAATCCCAGTATAATCTCAATGGACACATGGGGCATTCTCATTAAAATCACCCTCATCCAGTGGTCATGAGGTCGCTATAGATTGCTTTCTGACACTGTCACAAATTCACCAATTAACTCATTCTCCGCGCTGGGCAGCTTAGGGACCAGGTGTGCGTTACCATGGCAAAGACTCATTATTTGGCTCAACAGTGCAGCACTTCTAGTGAAAGCATCTCTTCATGCAGTTTCCACACATTAAATGTTCTGTTTTCATGACCAGTCAACTTCCCTGGATTTATTTCCCATTCATATCAGCCATCTCTTTTTAACAACAAACACTGACATGAATCGTCTTGTTGGATTACAGCAGATTCTAAACCAGACTACAAAACTGAACCATAAAACAAGAAATCTACAATGTAGTCTACATTTAAATGGTAACAGAAGAGGGTTTACTTAAGCCAGTTTGCCGTAATGCCCAAGAAAATGGTGCAATAGTTGCATTCTTACTCTTGAAGTAGTTGAATAAGTTTGAATGTCTCCTTCAACTAATGTCTTCACTTCAAAGAACTTCTAGTTGGTGTCAGGCAGCTCTGTGAAATTATGCACTGACTGTACTGCAAGGCCAAAACCATAGAGCAGTAACTAAGATTGGGAAAGAAATGAAGATTTTGAGTAAGTACTTTATATTCCTACAGCAAAGAGTAAGGCATCTTAAGAAGTCAAATCAAACCAAAGCATTACAGTCAAATACCTCAGGAATGAAAACCCAAAATGAAAGCCTGTCCTGGGCATTCAGCCACACTGGGGGATTGTGAATTGCCCCTGTAAAGTCCACTAGTAAAGACATTGAGGTGATCAATCAGATATGAAATATGCAAGAAGCAGTACTCATAACGGTACCACTGCCTCTGTTTCTGAATAAAAAGCCTTGGTCATTTTATAGGCTTATAAAAGGCCCCGGCAAATATTACAGTGGTGTCGGTTCATCCAGAGCCTGTATGTGTCTGTGTATAATTGATAGAACCCGCGAGGCAGAGAGATTTGACCATCACTGTTGGGAGTCGTTTACTCGGCTGAGGGGCTGGTTCTCTTTAACAAAGGTTATATTTAAATGGGTTTTCTCTTACTTTGATTCACTGCCATGTTAACACGTACTGGTTTCTCATGTCCTTTTCCCCTCTTTTCCAATGTTGCACAGTGCCTCAATTTGATTAATACTGCAGATATACTGTTGCATTGTTTGTAGGATTCAGTGTCAATATTTGTGCTAAATCCCTTTCCTGATATATGGTTGCACCAGGAAGTATACTGCACCAAATACATTTGTGTATATATGTGGATTAACATAAAACAACTAAATGAGTGTATAATACATTGGCTTCAAACTATTCAATTGGTATTCCATTGTGTCACCATGACTCACACACATACTGTGTACACACCTTGAGTGAATCCTTGAATCATTTTTCTAATCCTGTCATTCATTACCCCTTCCTTTTATTCACTCTATCCTCCATCCTTCCTTTCGTCCTTCTTTTCAACTCTTTTTTTTGGTCCTCTCTCCCTCAATTTATCCTCCTTATTCTTTTTCCATCCAACCTTGAACAGATTTCCTTCTTTTTTGCTGATCAGTCCCTCGCTCTTATCTCCACACATCCTCTGCTTTTTTCAAAGCTTTAAAATCGCCCATCTTTTCTTTCCCTTTACCTAAATCTGCAGTGGTGCACTCCTTTTTTTTGTCCCATGTCCGACCTCTTTCTTGGCACCTTTCTTACAATTTGACTTACATTTTTATTTATGTTCATTCCCTCTGCACATCTCTTCGCCTTCTTTGTCTCTCTGTGTCTCTTTTACCTCCTCCTCTGTATTTCCCCAGCCAATCAGATCTACTCACCGCAAATCCGTTGGCAATTCTCATCGGGCTCTACCTGACCTCCTAGCCTCTCTCCTTTTCTCAGTCACTGCGCTATGTCTCTATTAGCCACAGCTATAACCGTGTACCATTATTTAGCATCCAAGGTCACTCCTCTCCTCTCTCCTCACCAGCTGCCTCTGCTCCTCCCTCCTCCCTCCCTCCTCCTCCTCCTCCTCTTTTCTCCTCCTCTCTTCCTTTTTCTCTGCCTCCTCTCCATTTACCCTCATCTTATATTTCTCATCCTCCCTCCCCTCTCTATATCACCACTATTCTCCTCCGCCCCACCACCTCTCCCTCCCTTATGAGATCGTGAATCACCTCTCTAGTTGTTTTTGCCACAGTGGCAGTGAAAGAAATAGGCAAGTAAATTCACTGAAATATGCATGGAAGACCCCCGGACGCATTCACAAACGTATGCATCTTTGATAGGCTGATTCTCTACCACTCACTGCATTATGCATTTTAAACCATATTTACATGCTTATTGTCATATGTATCTGCAAATGTACAGCTGAGATGTGCGTACACATCATGGAAATATTAAATGATAGTCACCTAAATCCTCCGTGCTCCTGAGACAGTGTGTGTTCATAAATATAAAGTGCACTGCACATAACTTGGACTACTGGTCTGAAATAAAATGAACCGATTGATTGAATGGTTATGTAGAAGAGGCAGGGGTGTTGTTCTCATTACTATCCCTGTATTTTCAGACCCTGGCATTGTGCTCAGTCACCCAACACACCAAGTGTGTGTATGTCTCTGTGCTTCTAATTATGGTTAAACCCTGCAAAGGCGCGCACATACACACAGACACGGGGAGAAAGTGAAAGAGACAAGGGAGTGCTTTGTTCAAGCTGGTGACACAGAAACGAGTAATTATTAGTACCCGGGAGAGGAGGAGAAGGCACTAGAGAGAGGGAGAGAGGAAAAGAAAAGAGTGATAACAAAGATAGCAAAGAGATAAGAGTGGTAGAATCCTGTCTCTCCCCCTTTCTCATCTTTCTTTTCCTCTTCTCTCGCTGTCTCATTTCTTCCTCTATCTGCATTAGCAAGTCTGGTGGTCTGACACCAGACAAGATTGGGCACAGGGAGCAAGAGAGACAGAAGAGAGAGAGAGAGAGAGAGAAAGAGAAAGAGAGAGTAGAGGAGGAACAACAAAGCAATTATCTCCTCTTCTGGCTGACATCTATACTGCCCTCGTTTCCTTTTTTTTTCCATGTCATGTCTTTTGTTCGTTTACCCTTTCCTCCATTTTTGGCCTTGATTCGTCGGACTGTTTACTGTCTCGTCGGCTGTCTCCCTCAATTTTGTCTGATCTCTTCTTCTGTTTTCCTTGATCTGTCTCTCTGTCACTCTTTTTTTTTTTTACCCCACCCCTCTGGATTTTGTTTCATCCCTCCTTCTGTCTTTTCGCTTTCCTTAATCTATCCTTCTCACTCGGCTCTCCCTCATTTGGCCTGATTTTCCTGCGCCGCCTGATTCAGTTGTTTTTGCTCTCATTCCCGCTCCTTTTTTTATGACCTCCTTCTTCAATCCCCCAGTATTTGTCTTTCTCCCTCATTTCTCTTCATTTTATTTTAATCACATAATAAAATGTAGTATGAATCCCACTGTCTATCCCTCTCTTCCTCCCTTACTCACTCTCCTCCTTCCTCTGAACCTACAGTATAATATACGTTGACTTATGTATTGAGTGGTGACCCTTTCTCTTTCCCTTCCTTCCTCTGCCTCTGATGCGAGTTGACACATATATTGACACAGTAGTTTAACACTTAATTACATCTGCCCCTGGGATACAACTCTCAACCCCATTTTCTCCCTCCCCCATCTCCCTTCCTTCCCTCCATTCTTTTGGCTGTTTAAGTCCTCGTTCTTTCTTTCTTCCTCCCTCCTTCTCAATCTTTGTCTCTTAACGCCTCTTCCCTGCCCCACTGTTATATCTTTCCTTACATCCTTATCTATCCTTGTGTCAGCAATTTCACTTATCTTGTTTCTTGTATGATGTCTTGTATTGGTTAGCAGGTCTAAAATAAGATGCTCATATTAGTTTCCCCTGCACTATCATATTGTACAATACAAAGAGCCATATGTAACATGACAGGAAATGAGCGCTGTTTGATTTTGGCAGTGGAAGAAAGTAGTTTAAACAGTGTACCACAATGTTTGGTTCAGTCAAGCAAACATCCAACATGGATTTTTAAACTCTATATATTTATAGAGCAGTTCAGTAGTGTCAAATATTGGTCAAATATCCTGTATAAATTAGTGAAGCAAATGAGTGGTTTTGTCATGCATCTAATTTGCAGGTTCTATTTCTTTAATATTTTCATTTCCCTCTCCTTTGTGACTCATTACCCCTGTTCTCATCTGTCTATGTCTCAGCATGCACCTTTCCTATGACTGTCTAACTCTCACCCTGTCCGTTTTGATTGTGTGTCCTTTTTCTGAGACTCGACTTTCATTATTCTCATTATTTCTTAAACTCTGCATGATTTTCTCTCCAACTTCTCTCCAACTCTTCCTGTCCCTGTGATCATTTCTGTTCCCATTAAATTCTGTGTCAAACTTGGCACTTTGAGTGCCCAGCAGGAAGGTTGATCCTGTTGTGACTAGGGCGAAATTGTGAAAATTGTCAAAGCCCTTACACTCCTGCCTTCACTCTCTGAAGACTTCTGAACTTAATAAGAAACTTTTGCCTCCAACATGTACAAGTGTCATACAAATGCCCCCACTGGCATACCTTATGTACCAGTGATTCATAAATGATTGCAAACTTCCATCACATCAGGAAAGCTCCATCTATATGCTTAAAAAAAACATCAGTGGTGCAATATAAAGCAACAGACTGCATCTTATATAATGCAGAGGTATTGAATAATGTATTTCAGCTTCAGTGTACACACAGAGGTTGGACTCAATGACATCTATACTGTACAATAATGCAATTTCTACAAAGTAGTCCTGTAATATTCATGTTAAGCTTTGGTGTTGTGCACTACTTACTTAGTGATAACTCAACACTGTATTTTGTGGCGTTGTTGTCTACCCTTAATGTGTATATACAGGGGACAAAATAACAAGAACACCGTACAGTATATTTAGTAACTACCACAGGATCGACATGTTTCTGACATAGCTCAACAAAGTCTTAACATCACCAGCTTCACCATGATGCATGTTTCGTAAGGCAGATGGGCTGTATGTCCTCTGGTGGTTTACAGCTGATCTCTCTAGCTCATGCCTTCATGCATGGCCCTGTAAAGGAGAATCTTTTGTACGAAACTAGAAATCTTCCTGAAAAAGTCATTGCATTTTTAACAGATGGTACCACAGAGGTCGCTTTACAAATGCTGCCTCATTAACATGTAGGGACATTCTTTCTCCTGTTCTTTGTCCTTCAGGTAGGCTGTACCCATGTGTGGGCAAGAAAGACATGCCAATTTGGTAATTGTTCACATTCAAGCAGCATCCTTTGGAAATCCTTAGCTTTTCATGTTAGAGGATAAAGGATATTTTTTTAGGATCAAATCAAAGTAGTGGTACTGTAACATTGTGGCAAAGCTCCAGGAAGAAGGCTCAGTTGACAGTGTCAGGGGAGCTGAGGGTGACAGGGTGAGCGGGGCCCAGAGGATGCCACATGGACGACATCCCACCTGGCACTGTCACAGAAGCCATCAGAACTAAACATGCAATGCCAAGACGGAGGCGGGTGTTGTCTAGCGTGCAACTGACCTTTAAAGATGATTAAATCTGGCAGCCACACAATTTTCTCTCCTGTTCTGTAATCTATATATACGGTATAGACCTCTGTCCCACAATGTAGCTCACTTTTTGATATTTGTTGGAGACTATCTTTCCTTGCCTTCCATTCTGAAATCCTCTTTCTGTTTCTCTCTCCCCTTCCTCGGCTCAATTCAGCTTGGCCGGTGTGGGGTTTTTTCACCTGCCAAAGCACTCATACAGCAACAGCAGCAGCAGTGGCAACAACAACAACAACAACAAAAAAATATGAACACAAATCCCTGATAGGTAGCATGAAATCTCATTCGTCCATTCTTTCCTTTAGAATTCACAAGCCATTCTCCCTTTGGCTGACTCCTCTCTTCACAGTCTTGCTAGCTGGTGTGATATTGCGGTTGGCACTGGCATCTTGATAGCATGATAGAAATCTATACTGGCTGTATTGCGGTATGCTGCCTTTCAAATGCTGCCCCCCTTCCATTTCCTCTTTATCTGTCCTTCGAGACAGATTTCCCTGCTTTCCCTCCCTCAAAGCCCTCAGACTTGTCTCCTCTTTCAGCCTCCTACTTCTCCTTTCCAATTTGGTTCAGAGTTTATATCTCAATTTCACGTTTAAGATAGCCACTACATTTCTGTGTCTCCTCTGAGACAGGCATCCCCTCCCTCTGTTTCGTTGGCAGTGTGATTTGTTTTGAGTTTAGTCAAACTTCAGATCGCTTACTCCCTCCTTGCTGAATTTCAGCATCTCTCCTGTGACGCTGGTTGCCTTGGCTGTCTTTCTCGCTTATCTCTCGTCTGTTTGCTTGTGAGTCTCTTTGTGTCTATCAGCATTTTCTTGTCTCAAGTTGCACAGCTGAGCCCTCACCTCTACTGATGCTGCTATTCCATTTACTTCTTTGAAGTTTGTTCCCTCAGTGGAGGACATTTTACCCGTGTCACGCCTTTTGTTAGCAAGAACTAAATTCAACCAGGGCAACTGGGATTTTAAGTAATATTATAAAAATCTGTGCAATTTAATGCAATCCAATACAACAACCCTGTAATGAATACTACCTTTATCAAGCTCAGTGTTCAGAGATGTTGTTTCAATTCTTGTGAGCTCTAGGTGAGGCAATCCCCGTTTGTCTTTCTGAATTCATTTGATTTGAGATAATACACCTTCACTCGATACCGTTAAGCAGCAAGCCAGCTCCCCTATTATTAGTAGTATTTTCCGTAGAGGAATTAAAGCAGCTGATCAGCGAGGGAGCTAAGATCTCATTCAGTTCATTCAATTCAATCATGTAATTAGTTCTCCATGTGTAATTGCTACAAATGTGTCATGGGACTGTGAAGAATCTGCACTTGTGTATTTTGATGTGGCATTTCAATGGGACACCTCGTCGCCTCTGTCTTTTCATCCACCCAACCCTCTCTCTATAGCAGCCAAGGGCTTTGCTGCAGGGCTTTCACCACATTGCCGTCTCAATTTCTTCTTCCTTCAACTGTTAAAGAGTTCTTCCTATCTCTTTCTTTTTTCTTTCTGTTGGCTCTTTTTTCTTCTCAGTCTCTCTTTCACTTCCCTTTTTTCCAACTTCGACTCTTCCTCTCCACATTCTTTCTTTCCTGTTTCCATCCCCAGGTGTATTTTTGTTGTATGCACACATTTTCTCGCTTACTCAATTTCAGTGATGTATTTAAATACCTCCCCTCCCTCTCTCCACCCTTGCTTTCTTGCTTTTTCCTTGAGGACCATTTGGGCCCAACCCTCTCTCTTCTCACCCCTATTGTCTGTCATTCTCTGTCCTTTCAGCCATCCTTCTTTCATCTCAATCTCTCCCAAGGTGATTTGGGTAGAGCCCATCTCCTATCTTCTCCTTCTTCCTCAATACCCTCTGAAATCTCTGAGGCACCAGTCCTATCTTAAAATTCACCTGTCCTTCCCTTCTGGCTCTATCCATCACTCAAACTATTAGTTTCTCCTCCACCCTCTACATTTTTTCCATTCACCATCTTCCTTACTTTCCCTCAACCCTTCTGTTTATACCTGTGCAGTCTTTCATATTTCCAGTCATCTTTCCATCCATCTGTCTTCCCTGTCCTCTTCCCATCATACGGTTAGCTTCCTTAACCCCTTCTTAATACCACTTACAGCTTAATACCATCTTATCTGAGGGAAACTACATTCAATCCGTGCATTAGTGCTGAGTGAAATATAAAACAAACAAAAATAATGCCATGATTACGGTCCCTTCCCAGCATCCTCTCTCCTTCTCTTATTCCATCCTGCTGTCACTGTTTCAGCCACTGTTTTGCTGTAGCAACAACCACACAAATGTTTCATCAGTCTATGGTAGTACAGGCTCTGACAGAACTCTTTGAGTGCATGTGGGCATAATTCATGTACAATGCAATAATATTGTGTATGCAAGTACATCAGAAGCTAAAACCCAACTCTTATTTTAAACAAGACTAATCTCATTCTCATTCTGACTTCCTATCTCTACCCATGTTTCTGTTGATGTTTAAGTAGTTAGTTTTTAAGAGTTTCACAATGCAGCACTGAAAGTGTAAAAACTTGTGATCCATAATTTTTCACATAAAACAAAATGGTTTGTTTTATAGAAACCCTTTGCTTTGATTTATTCCTCCTTCTAATCTTGTTGTTAGGCCCAGAGCTGCTGTATACAGATTGGCTCAGAGCAATGCATGGAAACTGTGACCAAAGATTGTCAGCTTTGCAAAGGGCAAATCTTTTTTTCCACATCTTTTTTTTTCTTCCTAAAAAGTGTTGCCTATACCTTTATGGCAAAGTATGGCAGTGGTTTCTTAAGTAATTTGTAATAACAAGAACAGCCCTTAACCTCGAAATCTGTTCTTTATAAATGTTTGATTATTTTTCTTCTTCTGACTGCATGGTGAGTAAACATGGACAGAGAAGGGTAAAGATTTTCAAAGCAAAATGGAAGGGCTTACTGAGGGTTTAAATGTTACTTCAAACTAGAAATGACATGTCCCATCAAGGCCGCTTATTAGATTTGTCCATTAATACTGGCACGTGCAAAATGTTGCTGTAGATATGTTGTGCATTCAGTCAGACCATCTAGATGTTTTCATGTTCCAAGGCACACTTTGACACATTTTTGAATGCTCCTCTAGTTCAGAATCCTGTTTATTCCCTCAACATTTATCCACTTGTCTTCCCATTCTGCTCCTATCCATATGCACTGACTATCTACCTGTTGGGATTTTAGTGTCATACAGTGATGGAGATGAATTATTAACTACCTTCGCCCCTCTATCCCTTCATCTGTCTCCTCATTCATCCTTCCCTTGAGCTATCCACCAGTCCACGTACAAGGTGAACAGTTGCACTACTGAAGTGTCATGCTGTAATGGATAAATATTTAAGGAGTTTTGCATGAAAGCAAGATATCCACCTTCTGAGTGAGGAAGACACTGACAGTCAAAAAATGATTTGTTGGTTGGTTGCATGTAGAGGAGTTGTTACTGCAAGATGATGATAACCTATTGGCCAGTATCTAAACTACTGGAGTTGGCTCTCATTATTTTGCATATTGAGTAGTGTGTGTTAAGTTGAACTGACCTGTAGATGAGGGTGTCATCGGCGGTGCAGTTGTACTGTATTTGATACATCCAGACAACGTAAACTGTAGACAAACGCCCCAAATCCCATCGGACCTGAGCTGAGGTTGACGTAACCCCTTGTACTCCAACCATCCTTCCTTCATCCTCGTCCCCCTCGTCATCCTCCATGCTCCCTCCATCGGCCCTCTCCCTTTCAGAGGCCCTGCTACTGTCACCCTCATCTTCCTCACCTCCACTTCTTCTCCCATCCTCCACCTCTCCTCGTCCTGCGCCATTGTTAATCCCACCGTTTTTCCCTGTGCTGATATCCGAAGAGCCCGGATCGGTCCGTAAAATCCCATTAGTCATATTCCTGTTGTTTTTGGTGTTCACGTTGTTATTCCCTGTGTTTCCACCTGCTCCTCCCCGGTGAGGCAGAGGGATTATTTTCAGGTCCACAGTGGCAGTCGCTTCGCCTGCTGCATTTATTGCGATACAGGTGTATGCCCCATCATCTCGGGCAACGGTTACTAAGATATCCAGGGTCCCATTGCTGAAGGAGCTGGTCCGGGATGAATTCGCAATGATGCGGTCATCTGGTGAAACCCAGTGGATTACTGGCTCAGGGTCGCCAATGGCACGGCATTTTAGCGTGGCTCGCTGGCCCTCCAGCACCCACAGTTTGTGTGTGTGACGGGTGATGAGAGGTGGTTCACAAGTAAACTCCTCCTCAGGAATTGACCAGAAATATCTGAGAGACAAAGGGAGAGAAGAGAGTTGAAGGTGTGAGAGAGAGGGAGAGAGAGGTAGAGCAGAATCCTCTTTTTGGTTAAGTAAAGGATTTGTCTTGTTTTATCCTTCCAAGGTGGTTTTGGCATATTCATTAACCTCAAGATCCATGTACTCTTGTCTGTCAATTTAAGTTCAGTTCGTTCAGTACCGCACAACAGACAGAAAACAGGACTAAGTAAAGAGTAATTAATTGTGACAGTGATGACAGACGACACCAACAGATGCTCATTTTCCTCATCTTTTTATATCACTACATACTTTTGACTTCAGGGTTAGACTGGGAAATTACTGCAGAGCAGAGAGGTGCAGGGAGTAAACTCAGTCCTTAAGGCCTACCTGTCCTGCGGGTTTTTGCTCCAGTTCTATTCTTGCGTACATGATGATCCAATTAAAGGTGTCATAACATGTGAGGCCCATAATTGGATGTGTGCTAAAACCAGGCCAGAGCAAAAACTTTTAGGACAGATTGGCCTTGAGACAATGTTGGGAAACACTGATGTGTGATTTCAGTTTGACTCGACACATAATTCACCCTGTAACAATACTTTAGCTTCCCCTGACATTTACGTAGCTTTCACTGATTAAAAGGATTAGGATAAACAGAACTAATTTGTTCATGTCCTTTCATACATTAGACAAATGATCCATTGACTAATTGATGACGTTTACCTTCCAGCCAGGTGAGCAGGTGTGGCACACGTCTCCATGTCGTCTCCACGGATAAGCCGCCGTAACCATAGTAGTTCACAATTGCAGTGCAGCGGGTTCCCACCAAAATTTAAACTTGTGACAGCATTGTAGGGGGTGGGACTTATGGCACCTGTCTGGGACCTGAAGATGACAGTAGAAAACTTTATTAGTTTATTAACACAAATCTTAAGCCTTAATGGAGTTAAAATGCTTAAGTTTAAATGCGATATTCCTGATTAAGTTTGTAAATTGCATCAACTTACCCCCTTTTTGTCACTTAAATTTAAAAAATGTTATTGCCTTTTGTTCAGGATTCGAATGAGATGCTTAAAGTAACAAAATAAATAAATGTGCTTCACATCAGCACGTTGTAAGAGCTCAAGCTGCTCAAAACATGAGAAACAAGTGGTTTTGGAAAATGGTTAATAACAGGCGGTTACAAACCAACCCAGGAGCAATACTTTAGCAGTAGTGCTGTTATAAGCATCTTGGAAGCTCTCCTGTGCAAATTAAAATTGGAATAGTTTGCTAATATAAAAAGAAGAAAACAGGGATTCTGTTAAGCCTACTTCCTAGCAGGTTTAAGGAAGATGGTACTGGGTCTGTAATACCACGTACAGTGATCAGCCATAACATTATGACCACCTGGGCACCCTGACTGATTTTTTTTTCTTTCCTTTAACACTCTCATTACTTACCATCATTTCCAAAGTAGAAAAATGTATCACCAGCCAATAATCTAATAAGGTCCTTATTTATTCACTGCACAGCCACTTGCTCCTTTGGCTTTCTTTGCCATGCATAGTATTGAACAAGCCACTGCCTCCTTTCTGAATGATAACAGAACAAAACGGGGGAAACAAAACTGTGGACTGGTAGGAGTGAAACGATTTGTACTGGTTTGTACATACTCTACATATGCATAATAAGATAGTGAATGGAGTGCCACACCAACATAGTCTCCCTGTGTGTCAGTGCCAAAGCGTTCCGGGTAAAAAAACACTTTGGTGTTGTCTGCCACAGAATATTTCCACTAAGCCACTTCTTAGAGAAACATAAAAGATGAAGCTTAAGAGCTACCTTGCAAAGAGGGGATCAGGAGGCAGGGTTCGGAGCCTGTTGGAGGTCATATCCAGCCTTGCAAGCTTATACAGCTCTCCAAATACTCCTTCTGCTATGTGGTCTATCAGGTTATGGTCCAGGTTGAGAGTGTGCAGACTGGCCATGTTCTGAATGGACTCCCATGGTACCCTGCAGCCATTAAATAGAGAAATATTTTGAGGTTAATGTGAGATTCATTGAATGAATAGACATGTATTCTTGTTTAAGAGTGGAGAAATTAGAGGAGACCAATTCATCCCTCTGTGTCCCTGATGGGTACATTGACACTGTATACAAAATTAACCTGATTGACGGATCAGTCAAAGTTTACTGTCAATGTTCTGAGCACTTTCCTATGTTACTCAGCAGCAGAAAACCGGAATAAGCAACGACTAATTAATAGTGATAGCAATGACAGACAACAACAACAGATGCTCATTTTCCTTCTCAATCCGTCTCTTTTCTGCGTTTCAACAATCCCATCTGTGACCCATTGCTGTTGTCATTTAGTATTCCTTTTGTGCAGACTTTCGCTTAAGAACTGTTTTTGGACAAATTAGTGAGTCAAAACTGACGACTGAGAACCAGCAAAATAGAATAAATGTGAAGTAATGCTGTTATTTTTTATTTTTATCTTGTGTTCTGTTTCAGGGTGTGCCTTTTTCTTCAGCACAATGTATGTTTAATAAGTATAAATTTGTTTTGTGTCATCTGACAAACACTGAAGCTCTCTCTTTGCTGAGCACAAAGAGAACCTGCTCAATATCACAAATTAGTAAGTTGAATTCAAAGCTCATTTGGTGGAGAGAATATATTGCTTTGTGTAACTGAATTAATGGAATTAGTTATTTTAATGATTTTAAGGGGAGAGGTAGTGCAGAAGCTGACCAATAATTAAGATATGGAAAGTTAACCACATGAGATCTGTCCAGGTTCCAGGGTTGTTCTGTAACAGTCTGGTAAAAGCAGTAGTTAAACAAAGTTAAGCTGCAGGACACACCAGGTGTCCCTCAGTTTCCTTCACAATTAAATTACACAGGTGGGCTCCCCACCTGGATAATCTCTTTTCCAACCTAAAAAAAGTTCTCATATGTCATGATCTGTTTCCAGTTTTGAGCATTTTCAACCTTTATAAGAAAGAATCAGTGCTGCCGGCTCACTGTGAATCTGAGTGTGTAAAGACTCCTCTCAGTAACCTGCAACAAAGGGCAAACAGCAGTTGTTAATGTATGCATCATTAAAACTCTTTGCACTTTTCTTATGGCTTGGTGGAGGTTGAAGAGAATCCAGAGAGCTCCTGTAGAGGAGACAAATTAAACACCTTAATCAGAACTGGCAGCTAAAAGCTGCTGGGTTCACGCAGTGGGACACTATGAATAGGAGAATAGGGGATTAATAGAGAAATCATCATTGTTCTGACTTATTTAGTCAAGAAGAATAGAAAATGTTGCTGTAAGAGTCACCATTGTCCCTAGATAGATGTGAACGGAATACTACACAGTGCACTAAAGGACGAACTGTATAGAATAGTAGTAATACACAGTAGAGTGAGCTCAGGCATGCGCTCATCAAATCTTAACAGAATCGAAGTCAAAGAAAATTAGGACCTCATCAAAATTGATTCACTTTCTATTTCCTGAGCTTTTAGTCCCCTCCTTCAAGCCTCAGCAGTTTGAGCTGGTTTCTCTTCATTGTGTTTGCTGACTCTTGCGTGATCATATAAGGTGTTTCTACTGTGTCTTGAAATATTGGGAGCTGAGCTGTGTGTCTTTAGCATACATTTGTGGCCAAGACTTGAGCACAGGAACTTCTACAGTACAGAGTGTGTACAGTGTGTTTCTACTTAACAAAGCAGAGCAGAGTAGGTTGTGTGAATGCACGATGAAAAGGGGTGATCACAACAGAGGCAAAAGCTTACCTCCTGAGGTTATTGTAGGACATGTCAAGGTCTTCCAGTGTGAGCAAGAAATCGTCAAAGGCCTGGACAGAGACTTTGATCAGCTGGTTGTTGTTGACAATCAGGTGTTGCAGATTGACCAAACCTGCGAGGTCCCTGGGTCCAAGAATTGTCAACCGATTACCTAGACACACAAATACAAATCATATTTTTTTTAAATTCAGTGTTTCTATGAACTTGAATCATGTTAATAATTAACCAAATTCTAATATCCAAGTAGTTTATGTCAGCAGGATTAAGTTACAGTTTAGTTATGTTAGAACAGGGTTACTGTTTTGGCTCACCATCCAGATGCAGCGAGCGCAAACTCTCCAGGTCAGCAAAGGCCATTGGTCGGATCAGGTGGATGGTATTCCTCGACAGAGTCAAATCAACCAATCCAGTCATGTTGACAAAGTCATTCCCTCCCACTTCTGTGATGAAGTTGTCAGCCAACCGCAGCTCAACGGTGCGTCGGTCAACGTGCGGGGGCACAAACAGGAGGCCCTTGTCGGCACAGAGCGTGCTGAGCGACTCTGAAAGGTTTCGACACACGCAGTGGAAGGGACAGGCTGAGACCACGCCCCACGTCTCCCCTGCTCCAATCAGAGAAGGCAGCAGGCAGCATGTGACCAGAGTCAGCCAATGAAATGCTGGGAAAGGGACAGAGTCAGGAAGGGTTCTTTTTGTCGCCCTGGGACAGGCACAGTGGACGAGATGGGATGAGGAGGGCAAACATGAGACGAGGACAGGGGGGAGAAGAGAAAGAGAGAGGATGGATGGAGGGAAGAGGGAGGGGAAGGTGGAATGTTCTGCCCTTTGTTCGGGGTGGAGGTGTGTGTGGGGCAGGTGCTTTTGTCTGCAGGGATTGAGGGGTGGGGGGACAGGCATGGTAGAACGCCTGGCGATCCACAGACCTGGAGGGAGACAAAAAGGGAGAATGGGTTTTAGATTTGTTCCCTGGCTCAGACATTGCTTTGTAAGAGATGTCTGAAGTGTGTTTTCGTGTGTGGTTTCCTGTCTTCCACCTACTCTGACTAGACGGAGCTGGAACTGAACTGAGCCTGTTCTGCACACATGCATACTCGTGTGGGCCAAGGCCTCCTCCTAAATGAGTACCACTCTGCACTTATGTCCACTTGATGTTTCATAGCATAAAAATCCATATTGAGAAATGGTTGACGCCCCTGCAACAAATTCCTTCTTGCTACACCTCTTACATATTGCAAGCAAACACAAATTCCCGTGTACCTCTTCACCACTACAGCTTATTGCCTAGCAACAACATCCCAAAAGACTGAACACAGCCAGTCCCCATAGTAACAGTTACCTAGAAACCTGTAAGAGCGGATTAAACAAGTGTTATATCATCAGACCCTTTCTTAAGACTGTCGGTCAGGGAATCAAATTGGGTCACCAGCCTATCCGCCTTGATTCCACAGCAAGACTCAAGTCAAGCACAATGTAGGTCTCAGTAGGCTCAGTGAGGTACGACACACACAAGGGTCTCATTGTAATCTCAGACATGCAGAAAATCTCCCAGTCAACACACACTTTGTGCACAGACCTCCCCAAATACAGCTATGTGATAATAAGGTATAGAGATGAGTCACTGCCTCTGATTGGCATGCATAATAGTTGTCATAGCAACTGTAACCTAGATACAGAGAGAGTGACAGGGAGTGTTGATAACAGTCACAGCAGCGGTGACTGGGGAGAGGAGACAGAGGATGAGACGGTGAGTCAGAGACAGACAGAGAAACTAACATCAGAAAAAGACGGGTGTATTTTTATGTGGAGCAATCTGCAAACTTGTGCAGTGGAGTAGAGCCTCAAGCATGGTGATTATATAGTGATATATAATGTATGCAACCTAATACTTTGAGTAACAACCAGACATAACCGTATATCATGCTGACTTTACAGGTTGACTCAAATTGCTGGCTCAATATTTTCCATTAGGTGCTAGCTTTGCTGTTTCTGCATGAAACTAGAAGAGGGTTTACCATTTAGCTCAGATACTGAAGCAGTGTCTATATCAAAGCAGGGGGGTTTCCAGCAGCATTTTGCATTCTCCTCCCTACTACATGCTTTGGTTTGGTCTACTTCCAGAATGTGAGCTCTATTAGCTGCATTAGACACGCCACGCTGTTCCATTTTTTAAACCTTAAGTCTGCATTAAAAAGATAAAGAAACCTAGTGCTATCAGGCTCCTAAATGTTCTTACTGTTAAAGCAAAGATGATGGAAGCAAGAAATAAGCAGTATCCCTCATAGATGATGGGAATGGATCACATGTGGATTACTATGGCTCCAATAAAATGGTACCATTACTTCCATAAGGCATTTCCTCTTTAAAGAGAATGTTTGGTGGAACATAAAACCGATGGGCAATTAGTTAAGGAGAGAAATGCAGCTTGATATGCAGCTTTGATAGGACAGGCACGTTTGCTCGTAGGACCTTTAAATAGGCTAAAATGACTGAAGTGTTATAAAACACTGCTTTTGTTGACCATGCTTTGCTTTTAGCTACTTAACTCTAAATACTTGAGTGGCTCTTGGTTGCCCTAGGGAGTTGTAATGACTACCAGGAACTCCAGTACCTTTTTTCAAACCAAACCTAAAAATATAACTCCAACACACACTCCAGCTTAGCAATGGCAACCACAGATAGTTATTTCCTTATGTCTGGTGTCATCAGTTTCAAAATAAGAAAAAAAAAATGCTCGCAGCAGGAGAGGGCTTGGGTGTGCGGAAGGGACAAAGTCACGAATGCCTGCAGTGACAGCCAGTCCCCGGGGCAGTCGATGTTGGAAGTCGACTGCTCCTGAGCTCCTGTGGAGGCGTGCATACTAAAATGTGAAAATGCTCTGGCAAAAAAAATGTGTCTACTCTGCGGCGGTCCCTGAAAAGCCGAACGTCAGGTGGTGTTGTAGAACGAGCAGGGCACTTCAGCCCTGGCTCGACCAGCTTACCCCTGTACTTTGCTATACCTTGCTTCGCACTCACCTGCTGTGTGGTCTGTGTTTTTCCACTTCTTTTGACCTTTGTCTTTACTTCACCCCTAATTTCTTGTATTCCATGAAATCCTTCACATCCTTTCTCCCTCTCCCCCCCCGGCTGTCTTACCTACCTCTCCTCTTCTTCCTCTGACTATTCTTAGGGATTGTTCTTTGTTTCTTTGACATCCATCCTCTACCATTTATCTCCCACTGCAGTGCTCCTCCTTGTGTTTCCTATCTTTTTCTATCCTGTCTCTCCATCTTTGCTCACCTTCCATCTTATAAACCTTTCCGCCTCTGGCTGCTCTGTAAATTTCTGCATTTTCTTTCTTTGTGTCTCATTCCCTCTCTTTCTTTCTTTCTTTCTTTCTTTCTTTCTGTCTTGTCTGCCCTTGAGGCAACCTGAGTACGACAATGTTATCAGTCACAGCTCTACCTCACCACCTTCTCCCCTCTTTTTTCCCCCCTCCTCTACCTGTGTCTTTTTGTCTTGTCTCTCTATCGCTTGCTGACTCTGCTGCCCTCCATGTCTCCTTGCCTCTCCTGCTACTACTTTCGGCCACAAACTATGCACACACATGCCTTTAGATCCTTCTTGCCCCACACATGATTTTGTTCAGCCTGTCTTTGAGACGTGCTCCCTCCTTGCTCTTCCTTTCCTCCCTGGCCCCCATCATTTATCTAACTTTCTCACCCATCCTTCCTCCCCATCTGCTTTATCTCTTCATTTTCCCATGCCTCCATTTTTCACCCTTACCTTTCCCTCACTACGCATCCTACTTTCTACGTCCCTGAAATCTTTTTAACTCTCCTGCATCTCCCTCTCCCCTTCATCTCTTGCTCTTCCTGTATTAGGCAGCAGATCTCATTTGCAACTAGAGCAGTGCAGTATTGAAGCTTTCTGACACACACACACACACACACACACACACACACACACACACACACACACACACACCCACAGACACACACACACACAGACACACACAAGTTGGGTGTAACTGATCCGTCTGCTTGGTGATCGATCTGACCCAGAGAGATGGATAGCACCTTGTCCCATTCGTTTACACTCCTCCTCTTGCTCTTTCTTTCTCTCTTCCAACCTCCTCTTCCATTCTCTCATTCTATCTCGTTCCTTCCAATTAAAGGTGGTAATCATTTGAGTAATTGATTTTTACAGGTATGAAGAGTAGTCGTTAGGGGGATTATTTTGGTGTTTGTGTTTGTACATTTACTTGTTTGGACACAAGAAGTACTTGCGTGCCGCTCAGATATTGCAGTAGTTTTCACTGAAATATAGTTGAGATGTTCAGCAAATGTTTGAAATTGTGACATAATAAAATGTGAATCAGTGTGTGTTTCAGCTACCCTTTTATGCAGATATATTCAAGAGGATGTGACACCAGCGCCTACAACATCAAATATTTAAAAGAAAAACTGTTTCCATCAATCTTTTTCAATATGACAAATTTTCCAACTCAGTCAAGCCAAGCTTTTTTTTGTTGTTGCAATATTTAATTTCAATTCGAGTCAATTAATGACATCTCCACTCAGATTTTTTCATGTGCAAATTGAAAATGCACACAAAAACAGGTAGATGGAAATTTACCTACAGTGGTGATTCCCCAATTTAAGGATTATTTTCCTTGGTTAATTTATTGGTTAATTTCTGTTCTGTCTTTATATAGTCTTAAAAGACTAAGCTGGAATTCTCAGATTTTGTTTGACCAACCCAAAGATATTCATGATATAAACAGAGGAAATTTGCAAATCACACTCACACTTTTATTGCATTCAACTAAATAAATAAGCCCTGGTTTCTGTAATATATATTGGACACTACATATCAGATTACCTATAATGTAACATGATGCTGTTTCAATACTAAATCACAAGTCACCCTTTAAAATTTCTGAGGCATTTATGGAACTGTCCTACTGGTCAAAAGCTGTTGGACATAACACATAATAGCATTTAATTCTGATATTATCTCACATAGTTCTTTTCCTTATCTTTTCCTTATCTTTACCTGTCTTTTTGGTTCTTGTGTTACTGCAGCACTTGAATTTCCCCTCAGGGGATTGATCAATAAAGTCTTATCTTATACTTTGTACTGATGCAGCATACAGGTACAGTACTGTGTGTGTGTGTGTGTTTGCCTGTGTCTATGTGTGCGTGTGTGTTTGCCTGTGTCTATGTGTGCGTGTGTGTTTGCATGTGTCTGTGTGCACAGTCTCTACAATCAGCTAGTGTCTACACTTAATATGGTTGAAGATGTAGGCTCCACCATGCTTGTCTAGTGTGTGTGTGTGTGTGTTCTTGTGTGTGAATTAATGTGACATTTCTCTGCACTTAGCAAACCTTCACTTGCTCTTAAGAGTTTGCTGCTGAATTTGCAATAAGAAGGGAACACACAGATATCTTGCTCACACACACAAACGCATACACACCCACACACATGGGCAGCGGCCATAGCAGTAAAGAAATAAGGCCAAAAGCCCTTTTTGCATCAAGCCTCCTTAATGCTTTTTTGGAAGCAAAGAATAAAGGGAGTCATTGAAAGATGATAGAGGAGGAGGGGACAGAAAGACTGCAGGAAAACAGATCAGACAATGAACAGATGAAACATACAGAAAATCCTATGCGAGTGGAAAAACATCACATGTACATGTACGTTTGGCTGGTTGGTTGTGTTTTGAGAGTGTGTGTGCGCTCCTAGGCATGTATACCGTATGAGCGTCCACAGCCACTTAGGTTTTTCTTTTGCTCCCTCTATTTTGGGAAACTTCTTGCTACACTACCCTGCCTGAACCCCTCAAACCTCCAGAGAGCAAGAAACAGGCGGGTGGAGAGAGCAGAAAGGCTGCCTGAAGTGAGCGAGAACATAAGCTAAAAGCGTCTGTGGAAGGAACTACTCAGTACCCCCAGTGTTGGAGCACGACTCAGAGCTGCAAGGCTGAACCTAACCTCACCCTAACTTCCAAAAGTTTCTGTTTAAACACCCACCATAGCCCCAGGAGGGTGCAGCTTCTTTTTGTGAGGCCAAACCCAGCAATATGAAGCTGTTAATAGCTTTAGAGCGATACATTTCCATTAACTCTTTTTTTCTTTCTTTCTTTTTATTTGTGGTGATACTTTTGAACCTGACCTAAACCCTTGCAATTAAGAGAAGCTTCAGGCATGACTTAAAAAGCTCTAATGTGTTGGTGTCAAAGTATCTTTATTTCACATGGAAGACCCACTGTACTTAAAAGCTTAATTCCTTTTAATTCTCTGTGGACTATTATAAATGTCAGGCCCTCTTACATACAAACCACAATTAATAACGTGTGTGTATGTGTGTGTGTGTTTGCATATATATTTCCAAATCTGCATATTGGCGAATGTTTTTGTGCATCCTCTTTGGAACCTGCAAATACCATTAGCCTATAATCGACTTAAATCGACTTTAGGGAATGTTGCATTGTTTACAAACAAGGGGATTTGTATTAGCTCTCAAAAGCCACTTATCACAAGCTCAGTAATCCACAGATCAGATTGGAGTGTGAATAGGTACACCACAAGGCTTCAGTCAAAATCACTGACAGCCAGTCACCACAGCATCAGGAAGAGGTTAATGTCTGACTGCTAGGTTTGAGAAGTTGGAGTTAGAAATGAATGAAAATCCATCGATCCATATTCCTGATGTGCACTTTGACATTGCTTGATCTGAAAATACACAGAAGCTCCACTGGCACAAATACAATGATCGAATATAGACACAGCCTTTTATACACACACTCACACAGAAATGATTTCAATCACACTAAGACTTCCTAGCATGCACTCTTACTCATAATCCAGGCCCTTGATATTAGGTGAGCACTTGCATACAGAAACAACCGAGAGCATACCAAAACAGTCTTCCCACACAATCATAATTATAGGCTCTCTCTCTCTCTCTCTCTCTCTCTCTCTCTCTCTCTCTCTCTCTCTCTCTCTCTCTCTCTCTCTCTCTCTCTCTCTCTCTCTCTCTCTCTAGGCAAGAAACAAAAGAACGCCCACATAGCCTTTTCGTGCAGCAGTCGTGTGTACTGTAAGCCCACTCATCCTTTTGATACTATCACTCCTCTGTCGTATTCTGTCCTCTTTAGTCATCCACAATGTATAGAAAGTGCCAGGGAGAGAGGTATCGGTATTGGATATGGAAATGGACAACAAATGAGGGACGCAGAGAGAGGCTAACTGCATGAAATACAGTGAGGGGGAGAGAGAAAAAAGAGCAGAAAATGGGAGAAGAGTGCACAAGATGGTGGAAGGAGGGGTGTGAGATTGGAGGAAAATGAAATCCGGTAGTGTGAAGAGCTGAGAATGAGTGGAGAAGAAGGAAGGAAAGAGCAGGAGTTTGAGGAAGATGGAGAGAAAGAGGGATGAAGAGTCAGCGTGTATGAATGTGTGTCGTTAAGCGGATGGGCAGAGAAATATGTAAAGGCGATAAACGGGTGAAGGCCGCCATCCATCACTGTCAAAGAGAGGGATGAGGGAGGGAAGAGAGGATTTGATTAGGGAAAGGGAGCGCTGTGTTAAAAATGAGTTTGAAAGGCATCACCATCATGGTGGTGGGAGAAGAAGGAAGATGGCAGAGAGAGGGACACTCGGCTGAAGGATGGGAGTGAAAGGTGATGAGGTAATGAGTGAGAGGAGGAGGGGAAGAGGTTACTGGTCAAGAGAATGATAATTAAGCTTTAAAGGATTGGCTTGGGACATATTACTTTATGTTGAAACTTTATTGCCATGATTTGGCCATCACAATGGTCGAAAATGTTTTATTGAGGCATTAAACTACTATCAAAGGTGAAAAATTAAAACAAGGAGTTAATTGTGAGATAATAAAGTGCTGTCTCGTGGTCTGATTGAGATATTTCTCCCATACTGGTGTAGGGTATGTTATCATTTGATAATGCTATGTTATATTATTGCCAATATGATACTGGAGTTTCAAAATTATTATTTTTTTCAAATGTATTTTCTACTATGAGATCTTTTCCTAAATTAATTACCACCTAAAACTGGTAGAATGCTGAATTAAATCAGGATTTAAATGGTCTAAGAATAAGGAAACAAGACTAAAAATATGACCATGTTCAGTGCCAACTTTGGTGCTTTACAGTTTTTGATGGTAGGTGGTCATTTTAGATTGTATTCAAACAGACACTACCAATACTGTTTTTCTTTTTGTTTTTTTTTTAAAGGTAAATACTGATTTCTGAGCTATACATACTGAGTGGGACATTTTACAGTAGAAAATAAACTTAGTAGTAGACACTGTTTCTAAATGACCTTGTAAAAACAGAACATTTGAAAAGAGAAGCATTCAATCTTCATGTCTGTTTTTGGGTCTGTGGCTGTTGTAGTCATGTTTCAGTGTTAAGCTTTCACACACAGGTAGCATGTAATCCTAGTCTTTTTGTCAAGTGTGTGTCTCTTGGAAAAAGAAAAAAAATCTGCAAATGCCAGTCATTAAGTGTTTCATGTGTGCTTCTTTTTCAATCTGTATAGTCATCTGTTTTCTTCTAGCTGTGGAGGTAGGGGGCACTGATGGAAAAAGCTCACAGAAACCCTGAGGTAAATAGGAGGAGTGAAAGAGGAGAAATGGGAAGTCGAGAGAAAAGAACTGAAGTACATTCACTTTAAAATAAAAGGACTGCATTCTCCTCACAGCGGGGCTCCAAAATAATACAGTTTTTCTGAAATACTCCACTCAACTAATTCCTCCCAAACCTCCATGTTGTGTTTTTGTGTGTGTGTGTGTGTGTGTGTGTCGTGTGTGCGTGTGTGCGTGCGTGCGTGCGTGCGTGCGTGCGTGCGTGCGTGCGCGTGTGCGTGTGTGTGTGTGTGTGTGTGTGTGGATAGAGAGAGGGAGAGCAAGTTTCTGTATATGCATCTGTATGCACGACCCTCTCTGACTAAATCCTGTTGGAATCCATCCTATTTGGAAGATTTTGATAATTGTTTCTATTCCTGGGACATTGCACAGATCACAGACTGTCAGATTTTAAAATGTTTTAGTTTTTTTTATACCTTTGGAAACTTTCCACCTCTCCATCGGTTTAGGAATTTAAATTCTTATATAAAGACCTTGTTTTTGTCTCACTGATGCACACTTCACAGCTCTTGCAAGACGACCATAAAAACTGCAGTTTTGGTTCAGCAGTCTAAAAATCAGGCATTTGTTCCTTATGCCCAGAAAATTTACTTCTGGAGACACAAGCGTTTCATCATAGCTGAGTGAAATTGTATTTATGACTACAGCACCTTATTTTAAGTAAGAAGTTCTTAAAAGTATCTATAATCTTTTGACATGGCAACACTTCAGAGAAAGCAAGCCACTCTGCTGTTTGGAGTAAAAACATGATGATAATATTGGTGAAGGCTTTGAAGTTTGTTTTTGTAAAGGCTGCCACACTGTACATCTACGTCGCACAGATAAGCAACCCGGCCTTTAATGAACTTAGAAAGCTTTGTTAAAAAATGGAAGTTTAAAAAGTCAGGAAAGTTCAGAAACCAATATTACCTGGGATTCTTTTGAAGTATGCCTGTTTTAGAGGCCAGACCTCCTCTCTCTGATGTGTAGAAACGCTAGACCACGAGAAGTGCCTGATATTCTGAAAAACCGGGAGGCAGAGTTAACCCACTGGCTGTGAATTGGTAAACCGTGAAGACTTGTGCAATGGTGGCCAAGAAAATCTCAAGCAGTGAACAAAAGCATTAAGTAGTGGGTTAGAATTTTGTACTTCATGTCTGAGCTCACATCTTTGCCCTACTTGTTGCACATTTTGCGCCCTTTGGTAGCCCACCCCCATTTGCCCTGAAACATTGGGGGACCTGGAAGTCACCATTGCTAGAGCTAGCTAAGCTAAGTATAAACTGTTGAGTACTTGTCAAACCATTATTATCTCTGCCAAAGATGTTGTGTTTTGTGGTGCCGTTTGTTGTTATTGTTTATCTTGTTATACAATGTTTTTTGGTGTCTATGGCAAAATGAACTGAATTCATTGTGAATGTGTGAACCTGTCATCATAGACGTGAATGGTGTGTAGATTTGCATACCATAGAAGACTGGTCTACTCTCCGAGTACCATTCCAGTCTTGCATAGTATGCATATAGCATCTGTAGCAATGGTGACCAAGTGAGGAACTGCAGCCACAGCCTAACTAAGAAAATAAATTAGTTTTTCCATTTCAGAAACATGTTCCACCAATTCCATGACCAAACAGCTCTGAAAGTTTTCTTAGCAATTCTGTAACAGTGTCGTGTTATATCTGTGGGAGCCAATCTCCCACTCCTTGCTGAGCTTTTGTAATTTTGTTTCCTCCCTTTGGAAAGCCTGCATGACTGCACAGCTTGGGGATTACATTTTCTGGGAGGTAAATTGAATTGGCAAACAACAGAGGTGACAATGATTTTCTTTGGCACTTCATTGGCACAGATCATCCCAAGGAGCGGTCTTTACATGATCCGTTGTAAAGCCGTCATTTGAAGTTTGAAGTTTTATCTACCATCTAGTCTTTACCTGCTTGCAGATCAGTGTTTGTGTCCACATTTATAGAAGAATACCAGCACTGGCTTGTGTTGTGAGTGCATTAACTTTCACAGGGAAGGTTTTATCCCCCTTGTAATGCCTCAATGCCACTCTGACTGCAAAGTAGGATCTCAGCATTATCTGTTTTGAAAGTCCTATTGTAAACTGTAGCAGTAGTTTCATTCTATACATCTATAATAGTCTTACAGATGGATACAGTTGAGCAGCCAAAATGACGGGAACAGCTGAGCAAATCAGAGACACAAAGTGCTGAAAACAGCTCTGGCAGCTCTGTTACACTGCTATACCAGGATGCCTTTTTACTTGGAGAGGAATCATTTTTCATTGGTGGATAGCTGTCATATTGGTGCCAGAGAGGCGGCTCAATACAGTTCTGTTTTGATGCTCTCTTACTCCAGATGGCAATAGCACAGTTGCATCTGATTAAATTGTGCAGTAACATGGTTTAAGATGGGGGCCAATAAAAGCCTGTAATTAATAGCTGACAGTCTTTGTTTTTGCCACATGCTTCTCTTTTGATACATATTCCACATTGTGCTGAATGTGATGGGAAAATGAATCCTGGCATCTGTATGAATTGGCATCCTTTTTATACACTCTAGCTTTTCTTTCTAAAGCGGCTATAATCAATATTTTTTTCAATAACGATGTATCAGATGGCAATGTGACAGTGTTAAAGGGGCCACTTGTAGTGATGAGCCTACGGAGAATTATTACCTGAATCTGCAGCTCCCCTCGGCTTTACGGTGCTTTATAGCGAGTTTCAGCTCATTGTTTGCCATCATTTTCATCTGCAGCAGGCTGTGAAAAAGCTCTAACACCCCCCCCCCCACACACACACACCCACACTACCTGCTCGGCACCAAACAGCAGTCAGACAGTGTTAACAACTAGTTGGTAAACATAATGGAGCATTTAGCAGCTAAGGAGCTTGATATTTCCTTTTGTTGGTAGAGTTAGTAGAGGACACAAACAGAGTTTAAAAAAAAAAAAAGACTGAGTCTTGCATTGCATGGACATGGATGTTCATCAGGCGGCAAGAAACATGTTGCTTCTTAACTGCTGGATGTAAGCAGCTGTTTGCTTTCAAGTTCACCATACCAACTTCAAAGGTCAATGTTGTATTCACAACATTTCTGTTGTCCCTATGTGGCCCAAAAAATAGTTATGGCACTTTTAGGTTTCCCCTTAAATGACTAATAGGCAACATGATACACTCTTAGTTTGAAATGAGGTGTTTGATTATAGCAAGGAAAGTAATGAGTTGGAAATTCTGTGTGGTCAGTAAGGGAAAGAATGGGTTAGTATCGCACCTCTATAAAGCTGGGGGACTCACAAGAGACACATTAAAAAAGAAATGTCAAAATCAAAGCAGCAGAGGCTGATATATTCTGGCTGTTAGTTTCCAGTATTGGGTCATGCTCCAAAAAGTGGATCCTACAAGTCTTTTTTTATTGAATTTTGGAAAGGTCACTTCATAGCCACAGAAGACATCCTACCACTGTTTTCACAGTATGTGTAGTACTTCTCATGATAGGTAAACTGAACTCCATGTGTAAAGTCAGTGGAATGCCTTGCTTTTAGTGAACATATATCGTACTATACATTTGTATAACAATCAGCAGGTTATTACAGATGCTGTAGTCAGACTTCAGAAGGAAACTGCTCTGGACTTGGTCCCTTTCATGGCAGCCACACCTGTAAGAGTTTGTAGTCTGTCCCACTGCTTGCCATCAGCCTGTTTCAAACTGTGTCTCATTGGAAAATGAATGTTTCTTAAATGTTGTAATTATGTTCCTGTCCCGTTAAATGTGATAGTGCTATAGCCTGCGGTTTGGGCTTAATTCCAAACACTTGCACTTAATACATTTGAGTCCAGCCTCACTAGATATCCTCATGCAGTTTGATGCTTTAGTATTTGTGTGAATTGTACATGGCTATAGGTGGTTGTGTGCGTTGGCGCTGTCATCGACAGGTCATCGAAGAGAAGCTCTTAAACTTAAACTACTTCAGTTTCTAATCCAAGTTTTACACACACAGACACACACTCACAAGCTCACAAACCTCCAGACATCCAAATACTTGAATACAGTTTTGCTTACACCCACAAATTTGCCTTTGCGAGACACACACTATCACAAGTGTTGCAAAATACTGACCTGCCCCCTCCCCCTGAACGTAATGCACTTGCAGTTTTCCTCTGCCACTTTCCTTCACCTCTGTTCATTCCCTGTTTCTCATCCCTCCTTTATCTTCCTCTGTCTTTCTAGCTCTAGCTCAACCTCAGGGAGAATCCTGCATAGAGATGATGTCTTTCTCACCTTGCAGTCTCTCAATTTCATCTTGTCCCTCTTAATTTCTTCCATATCAGCCTTTCCTGCAGCCCTACCATATTTTCAGTGGTTGATTGCGTGTGTTGTGTGCACCTGTGTATGTTTACATAACTGAGACTAATCAACAAAAAATTGCAAATCCACCACAAACACCGGTCGACAAGCAACACACAAACACACCACTTCTGAGCTGTCAACAACTCCCGCCCAATCAGAAACCCTGCGGCGCCAATTATATGGACCCTGATTGGCTAACACAACAGGAAGCAGCTCGACAAAAAGTGTTTGTGTGTGTGCATGTATGCATGTGCAAGTGGCGGTTTGATGATTCAGCAGGGTTCCCAGCTTTCTAAGGGGAAATCCTGAGCAAGAGGGCAATTACCCAATCAGCACTCTGCATCCAGCACAGTAGGTCAATGACATGCCAACCAGGCCTTTGAATCACAGTGATGGATGTATTGATTAATGCTGCGCACACACACACACACACATATATATATATATATACAAACTGAACTGTATCTTCACTCATGTATTTCTTTCTTTTTCTGTCTTCTCTTTCCCTTGTGTTCTTTGTATTACTCTGTTCATCTTCTGAAACGGAAAGATGTGCAGAAAGGGGGAAAGACAGATGGCTATGCGGCGTGGGGATCGAATATTTAGTTGAGGCCTGTTAGTACCAGCCATGTTTGATCACAGAGGCTACTCTCACACTTAATGAATCACAAACTGCACTGTAACAAAGAGGGTTTTTTTTTCCCACTGATGTGAGACACTAATAAAGGCGAAACAACACTGCACTGCAATGAGCCTGCAGGGGAAACTGGTTTCCCTTGAGTTTGTTGATTACTGCGTCTCATATTCTAATTCTTAGCAGTGCTGATACATGCAGGAACGCCATGTGCTTCGCTGTCAGACTTAGGCTATATGTGCTGCCGACTAAGTACAAGCCAGTTTTCTTCCACAGTCATCACCCACGCTGTATTCTGCCCCATGATTCACTTAAGCATCTACAACCTACTGCATCTGTTGAGCTTAGTTGTAATGCAGACGAACACCTGCGAGTTTGCAGACTTGCAGTTGCGTTGTTTGGATGCTACTATACAGTTGTCGTAGAGGTGTTACCAACATGCCCAGAAGAGGTGTGGGACATCTTCATAAGCTGATGGTTCTAATATTTAGCAGCCTTGCAAGTGTTCATAAACTCACTGTTGAAGATTTGATATAACACAAGATGCCCAAACAACTGTCAAACCCAGATTCTTTGGTCTCTTCTTGGTTTTTATTATATCTTACATTGTAGACAAAACTGAACAGCTTGTAGTTCTTGCTTGGACGGAACATGTGGCTGGTGAGCACTTTTCTGATGGGATTGAGTACATCAAAGTTTTTTGTGCATGTGTGTAAATTCTTTTCCCTCTCCATCTCCAGAAGGGGTTTTTCACAAAGCAGGATTAGCAAGTTAGCATGACAACTTTAAAAAGTACTTTTGTTAGCGGCTCTCAGTCTGCATACCCGAATTATATTTCTAAACCTTATATTCCAATTTAGTTTCATAGATTGATATCAGAATTGCCAAGAGAGTGGAATAATCTTTTCCAGATACGTGGGAAATTTCCTAATACGGATATGTCAAATTCCCCACAAGGGACCTCATGGGTCCTTAAATCTGTATCAATTCCAGGTATTTCTTGCACCTGCATCCCTCTTTTCTTCTGCATGCTCTCTTTCATCCCTCATTTCCCACTCGCTACTCCTCTAATCCCCCCAGTCGCCTCTCTCACACACACACACACACACACACACACACACACACACACACACACACACACACACACACACACACACACTCACACTCACATTCACATTTTGCTCTCCCCTATTTCTCCTCCTCCTTCCCTATATCTCATTCCCCAAAACCATCCCTCCCGTCTGTCTCCAGTGGTTGCCGTGGTTACAGTTTGTTCTGCTCATCAGGCGCCTGCTGTGCCTAAACAGACTGTCAACAGTTTAATTACTCATCCTCTCATCCCTCTATCCTTCCTTACTTCTGTACTGTGCTTTTGCTTATTGCTTCCACCTCTGACTGGGGAGCCTCTTCGTCACTCCTCCTCTCTGTGACATACTCTTTTTGTCTCCTTTCATCATTTTCCTCCTTTATTCTCTCACTTCCTTCCATCTTTTTACTTATCATCCTTCTCTTTGCTACTATGTTTGACTACTAACGGTCTAATTGCTCATCCTTTTAACTTTCAATCATATCACAGTTTTATTCTATTCATCCATCCACCCCTCCATCTCTCTATCCACCCATCCCTCCCCCTCAGTGTGCCATGGCTTTATTAATGTAGTTTTTCTTTTCAGACATTGTTATTCCTCTATTCCCTTATCCCCACTCCCTCTTATCATCCACCTCTCAAGTGCCATCACTCGCCTTTTCATTCTTCATTACTCAGTCTCTCTCCATCCTCTGAGTGTTCCTCCCTATCTTAAACAGTCAGACTTGTAATTACTCCTCTTCATCACGCTATCGTTCCATACCTCTCTGTCCATCATCTACCCATTCGGTTCCTTAGCTGTTGACAGCGGCCTGACGTCTCATCCTTTTGATCCTCCCTCTCTTCTTTAACAGGCCGGCCTTTCACTTTTCTCCCTCCACCATTTGTCATTCATTCGTCCATCCATTCATCCATCAAATGCCACCTTCCCGACACTGACCACGTCTCCCTTGTTTCAGGGTTTCAAATCTTCCACTCCTCGCCTTGATTGAAAGCCTGCTATATGAGAATGGTGTGTGACATCCTTCATCTATCATTCATAATCATCTTTGATGTCTTTTCATCTGTCTATCTTCATTGGTTTCATGCAATTATCCTTAATGTCTGCATTTCTGACTTCATCTGTCAATTTGTCTAATCTCCTGTCTTTTAGCTTTTTATTCCTTAATTCACTGTACCCTAAACTCGTCCCCCGAACAGTTTTTCGCCAATCATAGCTTAGTTACTGTAACTAGCCGTGCTAGGCCTGATGAGCTTTGGTTGTATCTCTGGATGGTGGTTTTATTGTTCTTCTTTTTTAAAAATACAAGAGCAAAGGTGTAAAGAATGGACTAAACAATGTTGTCTGCTCTACTGTAACCTGACTACTATAGTAGTAAGCTAACCCAGAATTATTTCCAAGGTGAGCAGCATTATATAATAAATTATTTTGAGGGTTTACATTTTACGTCCACACAGTATGGGAGCCACAACATTAGAGTTCAGGGTAACATTAGCATCCACTCTTGCCAAACGCCATGGTTCACCTGTCCTTCTCTCGTAACATTATATAAAAGCATACATCTACTTCTTCTTGCTTCTCCGTGTGTAAGCTCACCTAAGTTTTGCTTAATAATGAATGTGGTCATCAAATGCATATTTAAAGGACTAGTGTGTAGGATTTAGCGTCTCCATTCTGGGTTACTGTAGAAACATGGCGGTTCAACATGGCATGTAGAATTATATTTTCATGTGATTATACACTAATAAAAATAGTTACATATATTTCATTCCATTTCTGCCAGTAGATCCTCTGAAATGTTACACACTGGATGTTCTGGAAGCATTAAAAAGTCAGCTAGAGACAGTGTTTTCAACCAACTGAGGGAGCTAATGTTAGCTTGATTAGCTGCTAGCTACAGCTGATCAAATCTGCCACTGACAGTTGCCATTTCAGTCTACTCTCATCTACGTGTGTGAAATGAAGGACCCATTGTTTCACTGGTAAATGTACCCCCGTTAAATGTACCCCTGGTAACGCTGTGAACTGGATATGTGCCGTGCAAGAGCAGAAAGCTTAATAGGCATAACAACAGTAACTAAGGGGGAGGGACTAAGGAAATGTTAAATTAATTGATCTGCTTTTTTCCCCCTTTACTTCCTTTCAGTAAGTGGTCTATTGCCTGCCATTTTTTTCCTTCATCCACTTGCCAGTCTGTTCATTTTGGCAAGGCTCCTACTTTGAACAGTGAACATCCCATCTGTTCATGCATATCCCTTACTGTAGCCTCAGAATGACAGACACCCCTAGTAACAACAAGCCACACAGAGAATTAACAAGATAATTCAGAAAATGTTCTTTTATTCAGCCTTTATTTTACTGTTTGAACTATGTGGCACTTACCTGCTCTGTATTCCTATGACTAGAGCGAAGCCAATTATAGAATTATAATTTGGTTAATGGATATCAAAAGGCCTCTTTGTTACACTTTAAAAAGATCCAGTCATCATCTTTTCAGAATTAACGTTGCCCTTGTTCAAAGCAAGAGTCAAAACTGCTGTAAATGATCAACAGAGCAGGTAATGAGCCCTGTCTCAGTTATTGAAAAAGCGTATTGTTCATAAAAATAGTTTCACGTGTGGTGTATTCTTTTTAAGCCAAATATCTTTTGTTTCCAGGGTAATTAATGTTTCTCTAAGGTAGAATTTTACTTTTCCCCAAAGTTGTGCCTCATAATTGGCACGTCTATTACATGGAAAAGCCCCATGGTACAACATATTCCCCTTGTAGTTATATCTCTAAATAGCTCATTACTGGTGTTGGGGATCTTTTACAGACTTTTTGGGGTCATTTAAGACTAATTGTAGCCAATGGTATAACAGTAGAAGGCTACATAATGATGGCCATCTGTCATTTCTAATTATTTCTTCCTCATCTATCTTTCTATTTTTATCTCCCCGTGTTAAATCACTATTACTTTATCATTCTAGTCTGAATGTGTCTCTTTCTAACCTTTATTAACTTGTCACTCATCATTCTAGAGTAACATTTTCTTGTTTAGCTCACTCATCAGTCAACCCGTTAGTCTTCTATTTTCTTCTGTAATTTCTTGTCTCTTTGTCTCAATCTCTCAATCTTTATATCATCCTCTGCTCCTTTTTATCCCTCTGTTTTCTGTCTCCTTATTCCACTCTGTTAGCCCTTCATTGTTTCATTCTTTCTTTCCTAATCTGCTTTTTCCTCTTTCTCTACCCTTGTCAAGTTTATCACTGCTCCTCACTCACCTTACAATCATTTCATCTAACCTCTTTTAACCCACGGTGCTCATCACTCGTGTGTCACCCCTCCTTCCCCTTCTCCCCTTTCCCCTGCATCTCTTTTTCTCTTCCCTTTGCCTCCCTCTTGCACTTTCCCTCTCCTTCCGTCTCCATTTCTTTCTCGTCGCCCTCTGATCCTCCTATATATCCACTCAGTCAGTCTGATCTCCTGTGTCAGTGTGCCAAATCTGTGTATGTGTGCGCGCTCAGACACAGCTTACGTAAAAAGCCTCAAACGAAGGGAGGTTAGAACTGTTCTGTGCTGCTGCTGCCGCCACACAAACACACTCAGCTCTGCATCCACATGATGCACGCATAGACACACACACAACACACCAGGTGAGATTACGTAAAGGCAAAGTGATGAAAGCCAAGCTGAGATGCACCTAGTGAGTAATCTGATACAGGACAGCTGGCTGACACTCACACACAGAAACATGAGAGACAGCAGGATTCTTAGTATGGTAGGGGTATTTAGAACCAAAAAAATGGGGCCTTTGAGGTATAGGAGGATTAAAATTAGAAGCATAAGAAAAGTGTGTGTGTGTGTGTGTGTGTGTGTGTGTGTGTGTGTGTGTGTGTGTGTGTGTGTGTGTGTGTGTGTGTGTGTGACATTTGCCTCTCGTGTGTGTGTGTGTGTGTGTATGCACATGTGTGTCTTTATTTGTATGAGAGAGACTGTGTGTGAATGTGAGTGAAATGTTCTCTGATTAGCCTCTCATGTTTTTGTTGTTATGAATGCACATCTGTTCATTATTTATTAAGAAGAGACAGAGAGAGACACAGAGACAGAAAATGCCGAGTACCCAGTCCCAGTGAGTGCTGGTGTTCACGGCATTGATGTGCTCAATGATTCAGCACAAGCGAGCTAACCATGCAGACATGAGTCCACCTTTACTGGCCTGTGTGTGTGTGTGTGTGTGTGTGTGTGTGTGTGTGTGTGTGTGTGTGTGTGTGTGTGTGTGTGTGTGTAACTGCATGGATGTTACCTTTTCCGTCTGTGCGGCTCTATAATCCGAATCAGCTCCACATGTTATCCAGGTTTATATGTGTGTGTGTGCGCGCGTGAGTGTTTAGCACAGATCTCGCCCCAGGTGTTTCTCCTTGTGTTGGACCAGCAGGGGATGGGGGGGGGGGACAGTTGTGTGTGTTTGTGCTGAAACCTGTCCTACTCCCCTTCACACACACACGCCCCCACACACATCAAAAGGAGGCAGATGTAGGTCAGTGTAAGAAGAACCAGAGAGTTGCAGAAATTCCAATCCCACAATATCCTCTTAGGCTTCTATAGATGAAGAAAACCTGGAAAATCCCGAATTACTCGCTCAATCCCAGCACGGTATTCCGAAATAGAGACCTCAGTTTGAGAAGAAATCCACGAATCCACTTCGCTTGAAATCCTATTTATTGCGTTTTGATATGATTTCCTCATGGCTGTATTCAACTTCTCTCTCTATCTGGAGCAGTTCAATCGAAAGAGAAAAAGAATCCTGGAGTTGGCAGTGATCTTCACCTCTCCTCCCTCCTCCCTTCCCCTCCTCCTCTCACTTCCGCTCTCCTTTTTTTCCCTCCCCCCTCACTCATACAGCCCCTCTCTTCTTATTTGTTCATCTAGGCTTACTGTCCTATTGCTTCATTCTTTCACACGTTCAGTTTTTTCCCCTTACTCTTTCTCTCATCCCTCACTTCCCGGTGTGATTTCCAGGGTGTGTCACAGGGCCTCTCTACGCTCTACACATTGGTTGTTCTCCCACATTGAATTGAGTTGTTCAGGGATGACCTTGGATTGAGGTGCAGAAAAGGAGGTTTGGGAGTGAGCTGGAGGGATGGAGGGATGGCTAGAAACCTGCAAAAGAGGAGAAACATGGAGAGTGTGAAGAGGATGAACTGTGTGCGCTGTACGTGTGTGTGTGTGTGTGTGTGTGTGTGTGTGTGTGTGTTTTGTGTGTGTGTGTGTGTGTGTGTGTGTGTGTGTGTGTGTGTGTGTGTGTGTGTGTGTGAACACAGAACTGGAGTCCATTATCACTTTTGTCTCATCCTCCACCTGACCTCCTCTCCCCCCCCCAGATATCTACATCCGTCCCTCTTTCTACAACTTCTGCTGTCGATCATTCACCCCTCCCTCGTGGCCTCTTTAAATCCCCCTCCCCACCTTGCCACCCCTCACTTTTTCTCCCCCTCCCTCTCACCTGTCTGTCAAAGAGAATCAATAGTTCTGAGACCTTCTTAACGCCTCCCAGCAGGCTGCATTGGCTTGTTCTTGCTCACTCACTCACGCACACACACACACAACACATACAACACTCTCAGGAGCACACGTGCACACACACGGTCACACAGCACATTCATGCATGCTTCAACACACACCACAACCACCGTCGCCACCACCACGCACACATCCACTAAGTAGTCATGCAGTGATACTCTCCTGAAAGCACACACAGCTACTGCATCTCTCTCTCTCTCTCTCTCTCTCTCTCTCTCTCTCTCTCTCTCTCTCTCTCTCTCTCTCTCTCAGACACACACACACACACACACACACACACAGTCTAATGAAACAACTGGGCTATTGATCAGCGCCATGAATGTCAGACAGTTCAAAATTCTGCCCCCCCTCACTCTCTGACCTGTCAATCAAACTCCAAAAGCTGACACCTTTAAGAAGACAATCTCGTTATCTTGCTCTAAAGCTGCTGTGCACTCACTCTGTGTTTGTGTGTGTTTTTTTGTGAGAGTGTTCTTTAGAGTGTGTATATGTACATTAGTGCAGCAGCTACATATATGCAGCCTCTGTGCCTGATTTTTTTTGTCCTCCTCCCTGAATTCAATTGAAAATCCTTGATTCATTTTTCTTTTCTTCTCTGTTTATCTGCTTCTCCTCCACTGGTGTTCACTTTGCTACTTCAAAAGCACAATACAGCTACTTGTCGTCCTTTTAATCCATTTTTTTTAAGTCGTCCTCTTTTTTCATCCTTATCCATCCCCTTTTTTCCCCTCTGCTAGATAAAAAGGTGGAATTACTAACCTTGTTTTCCGGATCATTCCACCGCGACCCCTGGAAACCGTCACATCTCCCTGTCTCCGCGGCACTCTCTCTGTCTCAGCTCCGTGGAAAAACACCCATCTCTCGCTCTCTCCTCTCTATCTCTATCTCTCACTGTCTATCCCCCCTCTCTCTCTCCTCTCTCTCCACGTCCCCTCACTCGGTCTCGACAGCTGCAGCGCTCTGTCTGCCTCCTCTGTCGCTCTTCCGTCAGGCTGTAGGCTGATTGAATTTTAAGTCATGTTAATCCCACAGAACAGGTACTGAATGAAGGAGGGGACACGGCAAAAAAGAAGGGAGAGAGAGAGAAAATAACAGAATGCAGGGAGTAAGCTGGCTTGTATTTTTAGAAATCTCCTCTCTCCTTCAGGGAGGTTTTCTCCAGTTTTTTCCCTTTACTTGTCCTGCCTCCACTCAGTCACTCCTCCTCTCCATTTATCCATTCAACTGCATGTTTATCCAATCTTTTTCCTTAACAATCTTTGTCTTACTTTGTCCTTATCTGGTGGAGAAGAGTGTGTGTGTGATTCCCGACGAGCAGAAGAGAGGACTGTGATCTGTCTCCGGCAGCGTCAAGCATCGGACTGAAAAAGGAAGAGAGACTGTGAGAGAGAGAGAGCAGTTGTGCATTAGAGAGATGGGGAGGGGGGAAGAGGGGTGGAGGAAAGAGAGGAGGAAAGGAAAGAGAAGAAAGATGGAATCATTTAGGAGTAGGAAGAGAAGGAAAAATTAGGGATTGGAGAAGAGGGGAGAGGGAGGAACAATTATGGGGGGCAGTCATGGGAAGTAACTAAGTAAATTTCCTCAAGCGCTCCACTTTAGTACAGATTTAGATTTTACGTAGAAAACATGTAACCATCATATGAAAATGTATGCATTGTTGTAAATTTACTATCCAACAGTATATAAAGCAGTTCAAGTAGCTCCACCTTCATTGCAAAATGAAAATGCAGCTCATATTGTATGTTAAAGGATAAGACTTTTAATATTATTTTATGTTTCTTATTGTCAACACATCCCATAAAAAGATAAAAACCCTGATATAATTAATTTCTCTGTACCACAGACCTCCATTCCTCTCCAGAAACTATTCATAACACATCAGTGACATACACTGTAGCACTGGGTGACTTAAGTTTATTTTAAATTCGTCCCACTTGCACCGTCCTGATGCATGGTTAATATTCCCTTGGAGCGCCATGTGTCTTAATGTGGAGCTGAAAATAGTCCCCAACAACTCCTGTTTGAGTATCATCCATGGAACAGTACCCAGCAGAGCCCTTTTTCAAAAATAAAACAATACATCTTGTACCACTTTTTAAAAATGTATGTCTTCAGACCAAACCAGCTTGTGTTTGAGTGCTCAAAACAAGGTAGGGTACTGAGATACAGACAAAAGCATGTTTTTGGTCTTTCAATGGAATTTGGGTACAGTGAAAATTCCAATATCTGAAAGAAGTGGGGAAATGAAGATGAGAAGCTACTTACACTTTAATGCCAGCCTTTTCCTTTTAATGCTGCAATCATTATACGTATACTAATAGATTTTTCAAAATTGAATACTTTTACTTTAGATAAAAGTACATTTTTGTGATAATACTTTAAATAAATTTGTCAAATTTTCAGTGCCACCTTTTATTCTCTGTGGCCTTACTTCTTTTGCTCAAGTAAAGGATCTGAGTACTTCTTCCACCACTGATGGAGGGTTGGAGGGGAGAAGTGAAGGAAGGGAGAGATGGAGGAAGAGGAGAAGATAAAAGTCAGCTGGTATGACGAGGGAAAGCGAAGCTCTCAGCGCCTCGAGCTGCTCTGGGTCAGACCGGGATGACAGGGGGAGCAAAGCAGGATGATTAAGAGAGAGTGAGCACATGAGAGGCGACGTGTAAGGAGAGGGAGGTAGAGAAGAGAGAAGAGGCCGAGGATCTCTGGGGGCGTAAGGGAGATAAGTGAGGAAGAGAGGGGTTAGTGAGGGATGGAAGGGAGAAGTGGATGGAGTGATAGCATGGCGATAGGAACAAGTGTAGCTGATACGACTTCAAACGGTGGTCAAGCACTTGATTTTCCCACCGCACCAATAGCTGCTGGAAATAGCCGTTTAATGGAAAGTGTGTGTGTGTGTGTGTGTGTGTGTGTGTGTGTGTGTGTGTGTGTGTGTGTGTGTGTGTGTGTGTGTGTGTGTGTCCGTGTGTGTGTGTGTGTGTGTGTGTGTGTGTGTGTGTGTCCGTGTGTCCTGTGTGTGTGTCCGTGTGTGTGTGTCCGTGTGTGTGTGTGTGTGTGTGTGTGTGTGTCCCACTACTCAAGCAGAACCTATAACATCAGAGATATTGGATGTTGGAATTAAGTTGTTTCCGACATCAACATATGTGCAGGTCCGTTTTGTCAACACAATCACACACTGGAGATGAAACATCAGAAAGAAGGTAAGAAAGAAGACAGGGACATATATTTGGTTGTGTTATGGCTGAATTGGTTTTTCATGTATCCCAGTTTCCTCCCAGGAGTCAATTTCTGTCCTTCATTTACTTCTCCATCTTCTAAATATTTCTCAATCTGATCCTCTCCTCCCTGTTTATCTCTACCTTTCAAGCATTTACCTCTCATCCCACTTTCATGCATCTCCATTTTTCTTTCTTGAATTTATTTTTATCCTTTGCCTTCTCTCTCTTTACTGTCACTCCATTTTTTTCCCCTCCTGCTGTGGGCCAGTGTATTTTTAACCTAGTAAGCCAGACCTCCCTCAAAGCAAGGTCCGGCAAGGAGAAGTTTGATATATCATTTCGCCCAATCGTATCCCGTTTACAGTGCGCAGCTTTATGGCTGGTTGATTCACAATTAATCAAACCTCTAGTGGTTTGGCACCCAGTCCTCTCGTCAGGGAGAGTGACCTTGCTGAATGAAATAAACTAACATGACCTACTGCTGGGTGATGGATGAAGTGAGTTCACCAGTCAGGAGAAAATCTCATTACTGACTGGCTTGTTAGTTTAAAGGCAGGGCAACTCACAATTTGTTCACCTGGGGATACAATAAAATGTCTTATCGGAGAAATTACAAGCAACCGTGACTATGTAGGACAAAGGCTAAAGATGTTGAATCCTTAAAACATTTCCTGTGACCGCAGATCAATGGTGTTAAAATAAAGCGCACAGGGGAAAGTCTTTCTCTCCCTAGGACTGAGAACTAAGCAGAGAGATTGGCAGGATCTTTTTTAGTTCATTCTGAGTAATGCTGCACTTAATCAGAAAGAGGGCAGACCTGTTCTGGTTCGGTCAGGCCAAATTAGCCCTCAAAGTGAAAACAGTTGCAGGGGAGTCGGCCTACTGACCCTGGACTGAACAAATCCATTGACTTTTTTTTTGTTATTCCAAATTGGTTGGCTGGTGAATTCACTGGTGGTGTCAACAAAGTGGAAACATCTCTCTGTCAAGTATTTACATGGCTCTCATAGGTGCAGATTACACGTTCCTGATAAGTTAATACTAAGGTTTTTTTTTTTTTTAATTATTATTTATTGTATGGTTACAGCCGAAGACAAACAGGAAAGGTGGGCAGAGAGAGAAGGGATGACATGAATGAATACTAAGCTTTGAACTGCGTCTACATCACATCTCAGAAATTGAAATAAAATGATGACCATGAGGTTTAAGGGCTGACATTTGAGGGGGAAATGTGCATAAAAGATGTGAACCATGTACAGTAGATGTGAACATCTTTTAAAGGTGAGGGTTAGCAATTTAAAGGTACCCTGTGGAGTTTTGGACCTGTAGTAGTGCTATGGAGCAGTTTTTGAGCACAAGTGCACAAGGGCATAAATACATGTGTATTCTGGTGACGCGATACACAGTTCTGCCAGTGGTTTCACACCATCTCACTGGTCCACAGGTGGCAGTAGTGTGGCAAGAAATGCCTTTTTTTTTTTACTCCTTAGCCGCATTTTAAAGACTGTAAGGAAAACAGCTGAGGTTGCGCTTTTCTGAATGTTGTCTCCCATCATGGGTGTTTGCTATGAACAAGCAGATATGGCATAAAAAGTTTTGCAGCTTAATTCAAAAGATGGAATCTTGACAGCAGCTGAAGAACACGTCTATGCTAACAACAGTGTATTGTCTTGGGTATGTTTGTGAGAGAGAGGGGGGAGAGAAATGGGGAGACAGTTTTTTTTACTAGATCATTTTGTGGCATTTAAATTTTTGCGTTGAATTAAAAAATGCCACCCCTCTTCCACTTAATATTTATCTGTCACTCGACTGGTTTGTCATCAAGTGAGGGCAAATTTGTGCATGTGTGTATAAATGAGTCACAGTGAGTTTGTGAGAAACACTGGCTAAATATAGGCAAAACTAAAACACACAAAAACAAATGCACTCAGTGAACGCCTGTGCACACAAACATGTCACACATAATCACAGTGTGTCAAATGCTTCCATTCACACACACATAAACTTCACACATGGACACACATGGAGCATACATTTCACACAACCTTTTTGCAACCAACACATGCGACATACACACGCACACAGAGCATGATCGGATGATTGCACACACAAACACCACGATAATGTCACACAAATCAGGACATGGCCAGCACACCCTGCAGTTAGACACACACCTCTTACAAGGCTAAATGAAATGCGCACACAAAGACACTCACACACTTGCTCAGCTGTGATGTCAGGGGTAAATGGTGTGGAGGTTTAGATCGAAGGGCAGATCCCGCTCTATTTGTCTCAATCTAGGGATAATGAGAGACAAGGACAGACACACACAGTCACACACATACACACACAACTCCGCCTTCTAATTTTGCTCTCGGAGCTGTTTGCATGTCATTGTGCTTTTATTTATTTCCTCTGCCTTAGTAATAGTTTCTCCAAATGATTTCCCAGTTACTGCTGGCAGACCATTTTACCAGCCATGGGCAGCAGTCAATGAGGTACCTGAAGAAAATGCTGGGCCTCGATTGTCTATATTGCTTTAAATGTAAAACCTTGACAACTACCCTTAGACGTAAAGACACGGGGCAGAAATGACTTCAGGGATATGTTGGTTAGAGGGGGAAAAAAAATCAGGAGTGCCAGCCAAATGTTTCCAAGAGTGAGTTGCTTTAATGTATTATGTGCTGCTGGAGTTTACAGTGGAAATGGCAAACAATGGAAGAGGCAACTAATAAAACTATCTGGATCTACGGAAATGCGTCTGTACAGAAATGCAATGAGCTGTTAGAAAAAGGCTGTTAAATGTCAAAAACAAAGCTAGAAGCTGCAAATGAAAAGACTGCAAATGAGATTTTGTTTGTTGATTGTTTCCCCTGCAGTTTCTTGGCTTTCTGTTAGAAATGCAGGGATTTGTGTCTGTGTGTGTATTACAGAATGAGAGTACACTGACAACTTTACATGTATATAATTCTCAGATTATAACTAATAATCAATCCAATGAATATTCTTATATGCATAGTAAATAGTCTATTAATTAGTGCTACAGTGCACAGTATTGATAACGTCATGGTTTAACCTTGTGGCTGTCTTTGAACATTGTAGAAAACCCCGCTTTTAAAAAACCAGTGTGTAGGATTTAGGGGCATCTAGAGGAGAAGTTGCAGATTACAACTATTTGAATGATAGCTCAGCCTTCCAAGTGTGTAGGGGAAAGTACAGTGGCCGTGAAATTATTAAAAATGCTAAATGCCCTATCTAGAGCCAGTGTTTGGTTTGTCCATTCTGGGCTACTCTAGAAACATGGCGGTTCAACATGGCTCATTTTAAGATAACGAAAACATAACAATTCTTCTTATTATGCTAAATGTTAGACACTTGTTCTCTCCCCAAAGAAAGATGTGCCACACTCTAAATTGCTCTTGAAGCACAGAAAGTTTGTCTGTAGCCTGGTGAGTGCTGGTCAGAACAATGCAGTGGAAGAGCAGACTCAAGTGTCTCACAAGCTGACATCTTTGGCATGTGTCATCAAGCAAATGGAAATGCCATGTGTTGCAAAATGCTGTTAAAAACTCCAACAGACTGTCGTAGCTGGATTATATAATTGAAATGCCCTTAAATAAAGCACCTAAAATTGCTGAGATTAGGTTTATTCTGATGTTGAGAATAATTGCAATAACAGAATCGGAGTATGTTGTTTACATAGGCTCCACCTCAGTCACATTACCATCTTAATCGCATTATGATTGGATTATAGGGTGTGCGAGTAAACATAGCTAATAGACCTTTCTCACAGTAGGACATTTTTACTTGTTAAATGCAGGTGTAACTAATAACATTAAGAACCGGCTGCATTCAGTCTATGTGTGCCAGAGCCCTTGTGTTGCTCATGCTGGCTTACTGGCACAACTAAATGGAATGTAGCCATGTTTTACCTGCACTTTCCCTGGTGTTGAGGCTTAAAAAAAATCTGTAACTTTGCTGCCAGACAGCCATTTCAGCACCACGGCCAGCGCACATGAGCTGTACATACTCACAGCCTCATAAGACACACACACACACACACACACAGAGTGGCAGTAGGAGGAGCAGGAACCCTGATCAAACAACATTAAAAAAACAAATGTGAAACCTATAAATACTGACTAGAAAATCACAGGGAACCATGATAAGGCAATAAAACATTAAAATAAATAATGCATGATGTTCTGTGCTGAGGAAATCTAGACGGTAATAGCACATTCTGTAAATAAGAGGCAGCTATTAGTCATTTGGTGTTCTGGGCTCCCCTAGTCCCTGAAAATAGACACTATGGGTGTTTTAAGATTAAATGCATCATGCTGAGCCATAGATGGAAGGGAAGGATTTAATATGGTCTTGTTGGGTTGAGTCAACATTTCTATTTTGGCTAGCTCTTTAAACGGGAGTCTGGCTATCTTTGCTCGATTTATTAGTGCAGATACATGGATGAATGACCTTTTCACAACCTACACAGAGAGCCCATTAGATGAGATGCATTACTTTGACAGACTTATGCCATTATCGTAATGGTAAATAGAAACTGGTTGAATTGAATTTTTCATGGAGAGACACTGCTTCACTTTGATCTCTAATAAGCTCACTGACTCACTGAATCCTGTTTTGCGTGCCCTTGTATAGTCTGTCACCTAAAGTAACCCCAAGGGTAATTATGACATATGTGGTAGATGTTTGTTTTAATGCAAAAGGATATGAGTAGGACTTATTATTAAAACTGCAGAATTTGCCTTTAATTTCTACAACTTGCACAATAAAATGTGGGCTGGTGCATTGAGGAGAATGATGAGATGGTATTAACTGGAAAAAGAAATGTAGCCTAAATATGTATTGATTATGTAATCCAACTTTACATATTTACCTTCTCATAAAAGAGATACTTGCTTACCAAGAATATACACTGATTTTTTGTTAGCTTGCTGTCATCATGATATTCAACCAGGTCTTTGTGTTTTTTGTGTAACCATAAGCACCTCTATCTGCTGTAGAGCAGAGAAACATTTTCCACAGAGAGTGTTGACACGTCAAGAACATTTTGTAACATTATAAGCCCAGATTCGACACAAACGTGTTGAGGAAGTGATAGTGTATTTTTGAGAGTGCAGTTCTCAGTATTCACTAATTAGACCGACAAAGGTTGTCCAGTGCACTGCTAGTGTTTCTGTAGGACTTTAAATTTAAGGTCACAACTTGAGAATTCCTCTTTCTTTCTTCATTTTGTGCTGTTTAGTTCCCCCGTTTCTTTCTGCTCTGTTATGCTGCTTCTTTTTTGTCTTTTAGAAAAAGGATTTAAACCTTTGGGGTTTATATACTTTTGGTCCACTAGTCTTTTTACACCTCAATTGATTTCTCTGTTTATTTCACTGCAGTTCGACTGTTTGTGCCATATAAACCATGGCCTCATACATAAAACCAGACGGCCACTGTGTGTTGCTCTTTGCAAAAATAAAAATAGCTCCTGATCTCTTTAAACTATGACTCAAGATCCAAAATGAGTCACATGCATTGTTGGGAGGATGGAAGTAATTTGATGTCAAAGGTAAGCAGTCTGAATAATGAATGGTAGTAATATGTAGATTACGTACCTGAAGTTAGATTAAAGGTTTTTGTCCATTTAGAATGTCCATTGCATGTAAAAGTTTTATGTATCAGTAATGATCATGATTTTAGGTGATAATTACACCCAAAGTTAAATTGACAATTGATGCACAATTTTGCATTAATCAAATGACCATTAAAGGAAGTCTCCACCCACTGTGAGGTCACAGCAAGACTATGAATTTCATGTTTCATTCCTGAGTTAAAAAAACATTTTCAAAAATTATCTTTCCCAGCATGCTGTGAGTTTGTTCATTATTAATACACCAGTGAATCTCATTGGTGAGTTAGCATTCATAGCGCATCGATGAAACCTGCTGCCAAGCTGCTGGTAGAGAAGATATTAAACTACACATCAACCCTAAAACAAAAATTATATCTCACTTTTGACAGGTCAACAAGTATCCACTGACATGAGTTACAATCGACCAAAAGAAATGCTGTTAGAACTTGCAATCATCAAAACCCACCGCCTGAAGCTTATCTGCTGACAATAATCTGAAATAGTGAGCTAAAATGATTCAGCATGTATATTCAAATTAAATTCATCATACTGCCAAAAGTTTGGAAAGTGGAAAGAGCTCTTCTCTGTAATCTGTATAGTAGACCTGTTTTTGTTGTAGAATATGAGTTTATACTGTAATTTTAGACCAAATAGGTTCCAGTTGTACTTCTGGTGCGTGTCTGTGTGATAGGGGGCAGTAATAGGGTTTATTCCTAATGTTTTCCCCAGTATCTTAAAGGTTGAAGAGCTCCTGCTGCTTTATGCTATTTCAAAACTCTGTGGAGGATCCCTGGTTCTGTGGGTTGTATTTTTTTTATCAGCTCAATGATTGAGGACATGTTGCTGCATCGTAAAAATAGGATGTATATAGTGAAAAACTGAAGAAATTAGACACCGCAATTTGTGTTTGGGTGTTTGATACGATGTCTTCATGCCTTACAGGTACTAACATGGTCTCAGTACTGACTATATCATACCAAAAAAAGGATTTTTTTACACTTCACTATACAACATACTAAGAGTGAGATGAGCATTCGCAAGTTCAAGTATAATTAACTCGAAGACCTCGAAACACCTGCTAACAGTGTCTGAGACGACACACTCTGTGGGTCTGGAGTACATCATGAGTCGTTTAATGCGTCACAGACCTACTGCTTAAGGATTCCCAAAATACCTCTAAGTGGCTATCTGTTGTAATAAGCTTGCGTCTCATGGTCCCTGAAAGAGCCAGAGAAGGCCTTGTTTCAGCTAACTCAGCAACCCATTTGTTGATACCAGTTGAGTCACACTGTTTTAAGGAAAACAGGCCATGCATTGGTTCCTGGTGAACGTATCCCCCCAGTGGTAAAGAAACTGTCTTGTGTGGTTATTATGAGAATATTTAAAATCAATTGTTCTATGGGTTATTTTGTGTCTGTGTCACTTTCCCTTATCCTGCCTCATCATCTCATCTCCTGGTTCAGCTTGTAGTTTCCTAAATTTCGAACAATCACTCTTAGCAGTCGCCCGGAGAGCAGTGTGAACTTTAGCGAGCCCTGTAAATGGGCCGGGATTGACATGTAAAGTGGTTAGAGCTAAAGCTGTATTTCAGTCCCTTCAACTCAAACACAACATATTTTGTAGTTATAAAGCATTGCTTTTTTGACTGCTGTTAGTTAAAAATCAGCTAGTGTTTTTCTTTATCGGTATTCAACATCAGTGCAAATTGGTGACTTTAGAAAAAAACATTGCTCTTTGGCAGCTGTCTCCAAGAATTATTTACTGTTTGTGCTTTAGATCTTTAAAATGTTGCTCTCTTATCGAACACTGTAGTTATGCTAGACATATTTTGACAACAGTGCAATAGCTGTTGCAGATCCCCAGTGACATCCTTTGTCTGGGATGTCTGGCAAGTTCAGCACCACGGCCAGTGCTCCTAGTCAACTCAAAGAGGCAACTGAAACACACGTCTTCCCATTACTGAGTTTCAAGGTCTGTGTCTGACATATTTCAAAGCTTAAAGATTACTTTTACTTCCTGCTCTTGTTCCTTTCCATAGCTTTATGAAGTGTTTCAGAAATAGATAAGGGATCATAGCTGGATTAACATGGGCTGTGTCTCATGAAACCTCAGGTACATAGATGCATGCAGAGACACACGCAAAACTGGCTTTGTCAATTTATTTATTCATATTTTGGCGGATTTCTTCATACCCTATAAGCTTATTTACAGTTGAAATATTTCTGGGCACAGCTTCCCTGATGAACTGGGAGGTGGAAATTGCTCTGCCGTACAGCAGTGATAGGAGTTATTACTGAAAAGATCCCCAATCAGATTTTTTATTTCACTGAGGAAAAAGCCCCGTGGCAAATGTCAAACACTGATTCCAGATTTAATTTTTAGGCGCAGCCATGAAATAGTCATGCAGGAATCTGTTATCTCAGTAATAGAGGTCTGTGAGAAGGGAGTGTGTGAAAGAGACAAAGTATTCAGGCCGCCGTTGCTTTTCCTTTTGGCAGTATAAACATTTTCAGAGTGTATGTCATGGCTGTAAAGGGCACTGGAATTGGATGACGATGGTTGTCTTGATGAATAGGAGCTAACTTTAAGAAAGAGGGTGTGAAATAAAGAGAAAATTATAGAGCAGAGAAACTGAGCAGAGAATTAAGGCATGACCCTGGAGTTAAAGACTGAAAGGAAATGGAAAAGAAGCACAGGATGTGATCATCAGTGCTGTCGCCTTGACCTGCTCATTCTCCCTCTGGACATGGGAACAGATGCAGTCGATAATGCAAAGGCAAGAAACAAAAGCATTCTTACAGTGACTGGCTGACCTTTTAACAAACCAATCAGTGGACCGTCGCCAAGTCATCGACAGACAACTGAAACCAAAACATCCATTTGTGTGCATGCGTATTCCCCCCCCCCTTCATCTACATGTGTGTGCCACTGTGTGTTTGTGCATTTGTCCATGTGTGTAGCATTTTAAGCATTAGGTTCCTGAGAGTCTTAATTGTAAATCTTTATTTTTGGATGTGTTTGCTTGCAGCTGCCCGTGGGTTGTTCTAAAAGACAGAGGTGTGTGTGTGTGTGTGTGTGTGTGTGTGTGTGTGTGTGTGTGTGTGTGTGTGTGTGTGTGTGTGTGTGTGTGTGTGTGTGTGTGTGTGTGTGTGTGTGTGTGTGTGTGTGTGTGTGTGTGTGTGTGTGTGTGTGTGTGTGTGTGTGTGTGTGTGTGTGTGTGTGTGTGTGTATTTTGGGTATGCCGTTTCTGCTTGAGTAAATTTGTAGCTGATATGAGTGTGAGAGGTCCCCTACATGTATGTGTGTGTATACATTCACTCCCCGGGCTGTGTGGGTGTGTTGATCTTGTTTATGTGTCCAGGCCAGTGGTTAAGGCGTGACGGATGGGGATAGGGGAGACAGAGGAGGAGAGAGGAGAAAAGACGAATGACCTGACAGCTCCCCTATTCAACTCCTAATCACTGAGGGAGCGTGGATGCTGTGTGTGACAGAGAGAGGCAGTGTTTGTGTTGGGCGAAGACAGAGATCAGGGGTGTGTGTGTATGTGTGTAATTCTGAGCGTAGTTTTCTCAAAATGCAAACTCCTGCACCTGTACTGTCTCTGATCCTTTGTTTTTGTGCACTGTTCTGTCTAAAACATATTAGCCTTTAGAAATGAACAAACTTAATGCTTAAGGCAACTTAAGGCAATGTGTGTGTTTGTGAGAGACGGGAAAACAGTAAGTGTTGATCACGAGGAAATGCTCAACATGATATTCTCCAGAAGCTTTTTGAGGAAGTGGGTCTATAGTCGGTATTTGAAGAATGTTGAGGGCCTGATGTTTACCAGGAGCAAGAAGAGAACAGTGTTGTTTACAAGGGACCTTTGGGGTGAGGATGGATCCAGGTGAACTGTAGATCAGAGACATCCTGCCAACACAGGATTTCACCAACCTTGGCTTTATAGGCAAGCATCAGAAACCTAATGTGAGCCAACACAAAGAGACAGTGAAGGGAGTGACTTCTTGAGTTTCTGGGTTCAGTTACACAAGGCTATTCAGTTATTTTATATGCATATTCCTTCCATATAGCATCAGTAACAGATCTGTGTTACAACTGCTGTCCTATATGTTTGTTTCAACTATGATCTGTTTGCTTCATTAACAAGCGACTGAATGCAAAGGGGTGTACATCAAAACAACATGAGAACCCAAGATGGCTCATGTGCTGCACTGGGAAAAAATTATCTCAGTCTCCTTCTTACTAGCCACACTTGTACCTGTTCCACCTGTTTGTAGCACCTTTAAGATCTCCTCTTTTTCATGCTGATGGGCAGTTATTTGGAGGTGCACTGCCAGTTCTGTTTTCCTGTTTTCTCCTACTTTGGTAGGTTACTCATTTGTGTTGGCTCTCTAGTTAACTTTTTTATTTGTTCATGTTGACCTGAGCCAATCCTAGTTTCAGCTATTGTATCACATTTACATAAACATGTACATAAACAGATTGGTCATCAAGTTTTCATCTGTCTGGAACTTAGTGATGAGGGGTTATTTTTTATGTTGCGTCTCACCCACTCTAAAACGCAGCATAACATCTATGTTGTGGACAAGGTACTACAACAGACATTACTCTGCCATTTTTTGCTTTTGTTGGTGGTGTTGGTGTACCATTTTCAGCTTCAGGGCTCTGAATTGGTGCAGGGCTCACAATGCAGTGTCTCACTGGTGAACTGTTATTTTCCAGGGGTACACACTGTACTACTTTGGATATAGTCCAGTGTGTACCCCTGACTGCACTGGTTTGGTAGCTTAATGATGAGGTGCAGTGTGGCAGCACTGCAATCTGCACTGCGCTGCAGGGTTCACAAAAATACAGCCCTCTGTCTTCAACCTTTCTATCACCACCTTTTACGTCACATCTGCAGAGAGCTGTGGCCCCAGTGATCTCTGACATACTGCAGGTAGCATTTGTCCCAGACCCTGACCTTGACCAGGGTCTCCCAGGTTTTTATATCTAGAGTCAGCCCAAAGGTTTCAGCGTGTGTTCATAGTAATTCTAAAATGATGGAGGTCATACTTGCAGGACTACAGGGGATTACACAACAAACAAAGTGTTGGAGTTGCGGTTGCAGATTAGTGTCGGTAAAGGTGCTGACTTGAACATAACTGGGGTTTATATTGGCACTCTCAAAGCATAGGCAATATATGTGACTCTTCACATCATAATGTTGTTTTTAAAAACATGGCAGGTGGAAATGCACATATCAGTCCAAATTTGATCTGATCTAAGCACCTACACATTATAATTGATCTTCAGCCAGGTGTTATCTGTCTTTACATTACTTGAGGTTATGCCCATGTGGTACACTGTCCACATGCAGAGCAGCTCCAAACATAACTTAGAGTTGTACAATTTTATGTGAACAGAAACATTGGCAGCAGTCTGGGCAGTTGTTTGTTTTTTTCACCCCACCTACTCTCCTGATAGCAAAGTGAAAAATGACATCCAATCCCAGTGCAGACACATTGTTGACAACAAGAATACATAAAATAGCAGGTGAAATATTTTTTTCCCCTTCAAGATATCCAGACTGCATTTTACTGGCAGGTGTAAATTCTTTCTTTACAGACAACATTTGGATGTAGGATGACAACTTTGACACTCCTTCTGAAGCAAACAATTGCAAAAAAAAAATATTTTTGCATTTCAGCACATTGCTAATGAGCTCTTGTTTGTTGAGTTTTTTTTTCTTAAAGTCAAGTTTAAATTTAAAATAAAGTTAAACAAAGAAGTTTTAGCTTCCTGAAAGTAGCAGATGCCCTGCAACCAGAGTCAAAGTGTTTTAACAGGAGTGTTGTGTCGAGCTGACTTGTGTTTGCAGTCGAGCCAAAAGCCCAGGACATCAATACTTACCCCACTATGTCAGTTTGGCAATCACCAATAAAGCTGATTGCAACAATAATGACTGGCTGTGAGCAGAGTACCAATAAAACAGACTTTTCAAGCGCTGTGAGAATAAAAATGGGGATAGTCTGAACCCAATGTCATCTTTTTGTGGGGGAAAAAAGGTACACATGATTTCTTTTGCATCAAAATGAAGCGTTGACTTCTGATACTGCGTGAGTGAAATTGTTCGCTATCATAGAGAGCGTGGGTGTATGTAAACGAGAGCTTGCAAGAACATTAATTCACATTTAGACGTGTTTACTTTCACACTAAAATTGATACAGTACTCAAATGTGTGTGTATGTGCTTGTGTTCGCAATCTGCAAGGCATTTGGGAGCAGGAGACACTATCATCACTGGTGTGTGTGTGTGCGTGTGCGTGTGTGCGTGTGTGCGCGTGTGTGTGTGCGCGCGTGCGCGCTGCAAGCATAGCTCTGAGAGCTATAGCCAAGCGGTTGTTACAGAGCATCCAAATCAGGGACGAGCCTCTGTCGAGTATTTGTGTGTGTAATATCACCGAGAGCAGGATGAAGACTGAGAGAAAAATGCTGTAGAGATAGTGGTGGAAAGGGACAGACCAAAGTGTGTGAGGATGTGTGTGGTCCTTTTTTTGAGTGTGTTTCACATCATTAGGGGGAAACCAGGAGAAAGAGTAAAGGGACTGTGTGTGTGTGTGTGTTAGTGTGTGTGTGTGTGTGTGTGTGTGTGTGTGTGTTAGTGTGCGTGGTAGCCACAGGCATACAGAGCAGCCTGATAATGAACACATTGATCTGGTACAGCAGAGAGGAAAAGGACAAACCTCTGTGTATTAATGGTGTCTATTTTCCCTCTCCATTATTTTTGAGTCTGTCATTAATAGCAGCTGTTTGTGTTAGTTGTCTCTCATTCCCTGTCCCTGCCTCTCCATGTTTTTTCTTTATTTATGCCTTTTTGATTACCTTTCTACCCTAACACTCACATATTAAGTTTGTTTACACATATAAATTATAGATGAAGATGACATCAAACATAGAAAAATGAGGGAAAATTCGAAACTTGTGCAGGTGGAACGTCGAAATGCCCCAAGGCCCAATAAAAAAAAAAACCTCTCCTCCAAAAAAGCAAATAAATATAAATCAGAACTTTTTTCTTTTCTCTTTTTGCTGTACTTTTTGTGCTCTTTTTCAACCTTTGACCTTGTCCTTCTGGCAGTTCAAACGGGGAAAATATTTGCTGGAATACAAATGAAATACTTCATTTTCACTCACTTGTCAATATCTTAGGTCGTAGATCCAAAACATAACATAATACCATACAGAGATGGACGGGGAATGAAAAATGGCCCCAGACTTTTTGACTCAGACCAGCCCACCAACCCATTAACTGAAAAGTTGAACATGTTTCAACAAAAGGCACCTCATATAAGCTAAACTGCCAAACCCAAACCTTGCTTATATTATCCCTATTGTCTTCTGTCTTGACTTGACCTTGACTAACAGTTGAACTGGTATTGAGATTCTCTTGAGGCAGAGGATGTGAGCTGGTGCCGAGTCAAGCAGGCAGACAACGTATCTTTCTTGTTCTTGTTTTTGTATAATGGGCTGCTCACAGTTCCCACAGAGTGACTTTTTACTCACTTTACTCAGTTTTTACTGTTTTTTACTAACTCATTTTAGTTTTTGTGCAGATTAAACCAACTAGATTTAGTGTGATGCTGGCTGTAACCTTATATGTAGTTTAGTATAATAAAATAGATACGTTTTTCAGCCAACAACGTTTTTGTGTTAGCATGGTGTTAAGTGTTTTTAAACAAACTTATTCCAACCTATCCAGCTTGCTTTGCCAGTCTGCTGTTCTTTAAGTCAAAGCTTTTTTTGATCTAATAAAAATGTAATATATGGCAGTATGCAGATTTCTTGTCAGATGGCTGCTTATCTTTCTCAAGGACAAGAGCATGTGAGATAGCAGAATATATTTTAATACAGTTATGTTGGCAGATACTATAAATGGAAGAAAATGAGATGTCCACAGGTTTCTGAACTCATATTGCAGTTACAGCATTCGGCAGAAATCCCTTTCTGTTTTGGTCCACAGCTTGTAGCCCAAGGCTTGGCAGTGCAGCACAGCTATGTGAATCCCTCGGCTCTCTTCTCTTTCTCCTCTCCAGCTCTCCTCCCTGTAGCAGGAGGCTGAGAATACAGTGTCATTTTGTGTGTGTTTTGCCTGTGTACCTAAATCCTATCTCTTTGCTGTGAATGCCTAGAAAGTACACAGTTTTGTCTCTTAATTTTGGCTCAGTAGGTATGACCAACTTGCTTGTTATTCTGCTGACCACATTGGTCTCTCTGCCACATCTCCCTCTCTCAGTACTTGTAATGAGGTGTGTCTGTGTGGTTTGTTTATTGCTAAACTCCCTTCTCCCAATTATGGGATTCCTGAGTGATTGTGTTGCAGCAATTATTTGAAGTCACTGACTGTAGGCCTGACTGTCAGCTAAACGGCCAAATTGTGGTTGTAAATTCAGTCCATCTGTGGATTATGTTTTGTGTATGCATATACTTACAGCTGTGTGTGTGTGTTTGACAGAGGGATCTATTTATGGACTATCTATATAGATAGTGAGGCGGATGTTACATTTCTGGGCTTATAGAGAAAACCGCTTCAAAGCCAATACCCAGGAGGTCCTTGGGGACTCTTTCTCTCTTGGTTCTGAGCTCTGGTTGTGTGTGTCTGTATGAATAAAAGGGATACTTGCATGCCGGGTCATGAGTGGCAGGGGTTTTCTTTCTTTTAAATGCCACTTAAGACTCCGACATTTTTAGCAAACTTTGAGAAATAATCTTTTCACAGAGTTTACATTCCTTCTCTTGTACCCTCCCTTGGGGACATTAAACAGCGATAAACACATCTAAAGCCTCTCCAAGAACATATTAACATATCCTCCTTTCACTCAATCCCTCCAACTAATACTGCCTCTCTCCCCATTTCTGCTTTTCTTTTTACTAACCCCCCTTCCTTTTTTCTGTCAATCTCCCTCCTCTTTCACTCCCAATTGTCACTTTCTCCGCCTTTTACAACATGCAGTCTACCCACATTGTAAGGACGAAGCTTACAAGCGTGAAAAAAAATCTGAAACAAATCAAGTAATGAACATTACATCTCTTTCCTTTTTCTTCTCTTGCATTCAATTTCCTCTTTGTTAATTTAGAGGGCTTAATTGGCGTGATAATACTTTTGAAGCAAACAAACAACAAAATAGAAATGGAATGTAATTACTTTCAACAGTTGACTTTCTCGCTCTGCTCCGTGTGTGTGTGTGTGTTTGTGTGTGTGGGTGTGGGTGTGGGTGCAATTGTGTGTACAGTGTTTACCGTACTCTGGTATTGGAATGCGTTTTTTGTGATGCCACTATTTGTGTGTTAACAATTGTAACCATAAGCTTTGTTTACACTGTGTCACAAACGTCAGTCTAACACTGAGCTCTCTTAAGCGAGATGTTTTCTTCAAAAGAACTGCTTTCTTTTCTTTCAAGTGATTAATTTGCAGAACAGGACTTGAGCTAAGTGATTGCTGTCTTGACTCCCTCGCTTCTCTATACTGTGTGGCTAAATTTACCTCAGATTGTAGTGTTTTTACAAACCATTTGTATAAAATCTTCATTTAAGAAGACAACAAATTAAAAGTCTCCTCCTTTGTTTATCCACCTGTCTCTCCATCTCTAGACCAACATCCCGTTCCTCCAGAATGTTCTGTCCAACCACCAGTTCCTCCACTCCACCGTGGACACCCAGTTCATCGATGAGAACCAGGAGCTCTTCAACCTCAAACCTACTCAGAACCGAGCCCAGAAACTACTGCACTACCTGGGTCAGTGTATAAACAACACACACACAAACTCACATTCAACACAGGTGGAACATTACAAATCAACTTAATGAGTCAAACTGTTTTACCCAGTTCAGTTCAACAATTTGCAGGCACTATTTTTTAAGCTAATTGGCCACTTCACTGGTCAAATGGTGCGACTTTACAGCGGTGTCTTTTATATTTCAGGTCATTTTGTTGCTGGCTGTTATTTTACATTTAGTACAAAACTATGCCTATATACAGTCAGCGGTAATTGTAAGGTCAATAGTTCACCAACCACCTACCTACTATAATTCCACGATTTTTTTTTTCTTTCTTTTTCAGTAAGCTATTAATCAGGAAGTAATACGCTTGTATATAACAACTGAGCTGACCATTACGATTTCAGTGAGGGGACTAATGCAAAAAAGGAGATGGCCAACACAACCTTTAAACCTTATACCAGAAATTCAGGTTATTATAGTTAGGAAATAATATTTCAAGAGGTAAAAAGTGCTGAGCTGGTTCGCATATGACTTAAAATTCAAACCATTGGTGTCTAACCAAAGAAAAAGGTATCGCTGCTCTTCGGTGTGTACACCATGCTCAAAGATAAATGTATTAGCTTTTAAGACCTTATGTTAAAATATGGTCTGGGAAATCAATATTGCTTTAGATTATTTTAACAAAGACGTGAGAAGTGACCTACACTTAGATATGAATGGGATAATTAGAATGACTGTGGATGTGCAGAATAACAGGGTAGGGCATCTCAGCTTTCTACAAAGCCTTATGGGAAGGAGGAGAGAAAAGCAGGAGGCTCAACGCTATACAAAAAATGTCACGTTTATATAAAAATAAACGTGACATTGTAGACAGGTACGAGATGTGACAATATTCAGTTCACTCAGTTCAGCTTGAGGATTGCTGTTAAAGATGTGTTGGTACATGTACTGAATACTAATACACAAATATGTGACCATAATCCTTAACAGCCTCAGGGCTGCTTTTTTAAAACCCTAATTGATTTTTTTGTTTTCTTTATTGTCTTTACAGGATATTAGATATACTGTATTGCGCATGTATGTATGTATGTATGTATGTATGTATGTATGTATGCATCTGACTTGTATTCATTATTTTCTCTATTTTTACACTCATATCCAGGTCATGTGATGGTAAATGGACCAACCACGCCCATTCCAGTCAAAGCTAAGCCTTCGTCCATAGATCCTGTCATCCCTCCTGTCACCATGGGTAAGTCAGTCAAATGCAATTCAACCAATCACAGTGCATAGTTCACCCTTCACACATTATTCTGCTAACCCAGTCACAACTCCTAAGTCACCTTCCTTATTCAACAATGAAAGTAAGATTTTAAACCACACTAAAAGCATTAAAGGCAGTCTCTTCAGTTGAGCTTCAGCAATGAAATAATTAAAAAACCTGTTTACACAGTGTAGTTCTGTGTATAGGGCAAGGCGTCTACAAGACCAGTGACTGATAATTTAATACTATATTAAACCTATAAAAACAAGTGTTGTGTCGCTAGAAAATGTTGTGGACTGTTACCATAATAACGTCACAATGCATCATCCTTATTGCATTTATTACATTTGGACTAATTTAGCAAGGCACTGCCACTGCAAGGGTGAGAGGTTTCATTTCCCCTGGGGCACCTATGCTAAAAATGTAAACACTTGTGGATCCGTAGGGCACTTTGGATAAAAGCACCCTGCAAATGACAAATGGGCTGTCGAACAGTCTGATAGCTGTAGGCGGAAAGGCCTTCCTAAATGGCTCAGTTTAGCACTCGGGGAGGAGAAGGGGTTTTGGCCCAGAGTGCTCTGTTGAGCTGTGAGTACAGCGGTGAGAGGGGTGCAGTTCATTGTTTGTGAATGCAGAAGTTCTCTGCCTCTCACCCTGCTCTGCACCAGCACCCCCGGAGTCTCGCAGGAAAGGCCAACGGCCAAGCTGGGCTCTTTGATGAGCTTGTTGAGCCACTTAGAGTCTCTGGAGTCGAGCTCTGTGGGGTTTTCTTTCCCACATTAACTATACTGTCTGAGTGAATTTTAAAAGATTAAACTGAGGCTGGAATACTGGTAAAATACTCATTTTAAATTAATGATTAGATGTGCTCATTTTTACTATTAAATGAGTTGTTAAAAAAACTTAAAAGTATCTAGAAAAATTGTCTTATTTCACTGGATGTCACAGCCTGTCTCTGGCCATTTTGCAGTGATGCATTTTTTTTGTCCTTTCTCTGCACTCCCAGGTTTATTTTTGTTAGTTGTGCAAAACTGGCTTGAATTTATGCAGCTGCTCCTTTTGACGGCAACAAAATAGTCAGCTGTATCAATCTGACATGTTTATCAGCACCCTGTACTGCCTTAGCACATACCCCAGCGTGCCCGGTAAACATGAATTTATAACAAAACAATGTGAATAATATGAATCATAATCAGGCATAACTAATCAAATCTGACATCTAAAAACCATGCACAGTGGAACGGAATGGAATAGAATAGGACAGAGTAATCTGCAGTGTTTGTGTACGTCTGCATGTGAGTGAGTGAGTGAGTGTTTCTCTGTGCTTACCCACCACTTGTCTACTTATGCAAATCTTGTGTTGAAAGCTATTATTGCGTGCCCTTCTTATCGCAGGAAAGCAAACACACATGTATGTACACTTGAAAATCACACACTTACGCACAAACTGGCACAGACATGTACTGGACTGAGCACGTACTGTATAGGACACATTTGTGTTCACGCCCCCCACTTACTTACTGTAAGCAGCCAATGAGGTAGTTGTATGCAGCACAGGCACGAACAGAGGCATACCTAAAGCCTAGTAATGAGATTTGTAATGTGCTTATATCCTTTCTTTCATTCGACGGAGGGATTGAGAGAAGAGAGGGATTAGGCCTGTATTATCACACTCTGTGGAGGGAGGGACAGGGGCACGGAAGGAGAAAAGGGGTTATGAAAGCATAAGAGAGAGGGTTTGGGCAGTGTATTATCCCTATATGTAGAGAAAATGATGGTCAGGTGGACAAAGTGACAGACAGTGAGAGGATATAGATAGATATAATGGGAAAGGGGGAGGATGGGAAAGGCAGCTAGAAGGTCTATTACTGTGCCCCCCACTGAAAAGAGAAGAGCAAAGATCAGGATGACATTGTCACATCTCAAAACATCACAACTACAGATAAGGAGAAAGAGGAAGAATTATGAGAAAAATTGCTCTTTAGGAGTTCCCTCCACACCGAGGAGGGAAGGGAGGAAATGCACTCCTCAAAGACAGGCTGAGGATGTCCTGACAGACCCTGTTAAGTCCTCAAAGGCCATTATATTCTAATTAGGATTTGCAGTCGAAAACGTTCCCTCTGATTGCTGGTGGTTCATCGATGGTGTAGAAGTACACCTTGTTCCAATTATTGTCTGGATTTATTTAATGGAGGACATCTAGAGGTTAATCACCAGATGCCTCTGAGCTAGCTTTAGGAAGAATGACTAATAAAAATGACAGACTGCTTTCCTCCTCCCATTTGTGTGCTGTATTTCCATTCTTAGGATTAAAGTAGAAGGGTAGTTTTTAGTACAATATTCTAAATCTGTTCACAAATGGACTTAATGTCTTAATAATTTCTATTCTTTCTCTGCCTGTTTCTAGTTGATGCTTTCATTATCCATCTTCAAACAGACAGGGCTGTTGGCTGTGCCTCTTTATTTTGTTTTACTTTTGTTTAGGTCCAAAACTCATTTTCAGGTAGCTTTAAAAGGAGTCATAAAGAGACTAAAATTTGGCTTTCTGAAACCTGAAGATACTTTGGATTTTTTTCAGGTGTGTGTACTGCAAATTAACTTTCTTCTTTGTTCTTCTTTGTTCTAAAAAAAACATTTATTTTCAATTGTTGTTTCATACCTCCCATAAAACTATGTGGAAAACAAATTCAGTACTGCCAGTCAAAGGTGTTCCAGCAGGCTGTATTTTAGTAGTTGTGGTAAATAGCAACAATAAATAAATGCAAATTTAATGCAAATGCCATGTTGCAGTGTTAGAAAGGAATATCTTATATGAAAACAACTTTTAGGGGAAAATGGCACCTGTAGTAGACAACAAGCTGTGCATTTGTCTTACATCTCATACTTACCCATCTACCTGCTTTTAACATGTGCAGGCTTAATTGATTGACTGTTCCAGTACACCTGACTTTAATAAAGCACTAATTAGCAGCCCCAAAAGGATCTGCCAATTAAAAGGTTCCTAAACACAAAGATACAAGACATTTAACAGTCTTCTCGGGAGGCAGATGTTTGCTCAGTACAGCGACAAGGCAAGCTGTTAGTTTGAGTTTGTCTCCCTACACAAATTGCAAATAAAGAAAATACCTCTGAGCACCATAGCTCGCTCTACCAAGTCATATTAGTTGGTATTATGAAGCTGGAGGAGAAGATTGTAAAGAGAGGACCAGACAGGTGAAGGATGTCGAGGGAAGAAGTATGAAATGACACCAGCTTGGGAGAAAGAGGAGCAAAGTGAGTGCAAAAGAAGGTGGAGAGCGGGAGTGAGGTGTTTTTTTTAATGCAAAGGAAAGGTGTGTGTGTGTGTGTGCGCAAGTGGGTCAATTGTCAAGCACAGCAACCGCTTGGGACTTGTATCTCTTTACTAGTTTTTGTGTCTGCTCTGTACGATATGGCACGCACACAAATCCACTCCTCAAACTACCTTCCTCTAGGAAGCTGCCACATGCATAGGCCATTGTTTAGTCACTCTAGTCCCAGTACAGATGCCCTCATTTCCTCTCTATTGTGTTGAGGCATACGTTTCAAAAATGGCACGAGTGGTAAAAACATAAGGAGCAAGTTTCTAGGACTGCACAAGCATGAGAAATGGGAGGAAGAACTTTGAGGATAAATCATTTTTCTGTGTATGTAGGGTTGTGCGGTGTGTTCCCCAGCCGGCCGTATTATACACAGATCTTGATAAGTTTAAAGCGTCTGTATTTATTTGCTACGGCAGTGTGATTTCACAGAACTCATCTAGCCTGTGTGTGCTCACAGTGAGTGTTGACATGTGTGGACAAATGTATCTTCAGAGTGTGTGTGTGTGTGTGTGGGTGTGGGGGTGTGGGTGTGGGTGTGTGGAGAGTGCATGCCGGCCTTGGAGACAATTATAGCAGAGATCATTTTTTTTCAGGGATGAGGTACAACAATAAAAGGTTAAGCGCAAATATTCCACTACACAGAGAGTGAGAGAGGATGAGAGAGGGACAGAGGGTTGGAGGACAACTAAGCAGGCAGATAGTACCTCATTAACTAGTCTAATTGATTGATGATTGTACACACTGCAGCAAAAATAGATCGCAATTCCACTTCCAATATTTTATTGCCTCTGGTTGTGCTTGTGTTTAATTGCATGGAGAGGAAAGAGTGATGAGGCAACAGAGGAGGTTTAGGATAGAAGGTTGGTTATAGCTGCGGCCCAGAACAAGGTCTCTGCAATGTTTAACTTGTTTGTTTTGAGGACTGTTTAGCTTTTATAAACTGGAAATGTCAGTATCTGTCTCGGGGATTCCACAATGATGTTTTTATTCCTCCTTGTGGCGGTGACTATACATTTTGATACTGTATATGACATTACAGTCTTGTAAGCTAACCAGAAACACTCCTTTAATGCCAACATATCCAACAGTCCTCATCCTGGGTTCCTCAGGGAATGGATAATGCAGGGTTTCTGAACACTCTTAATGGATGTTGCTCTGTGTGGTTTACCTGTTTCTAGATCATCTGTCAGCTTGCGTTACTGGTCTTATTTTTAGCCATGCTAGCGACATTGCTCCATGGTTGGCAATGTCAACCAATCACTTTGGTCCAGAATGAAATATCTTAGCATCCAATGAATGGATTGCCATGACATTACGTACAGATTTCTATTGTCTCCACCGGCTGGGTGGATTGGTAATCCTTTATGTGAATGAATCCTTTTTACTTTGGTGATATCCAAAATAATAATAAAATAATAGAGTTGGACTTGGAATACATAGCTAGTTTAGCGGGAGACTAGCCACCGCTATTGAGGTTCGGAAAAATATAGAGGAAATGGTGCTCAGTCAAAACATAAAGTTTAAGTGGAGAATGTAAGAATCATTTTAGGCCTACAACAATGAAAATGTTAAAAATAAACATTATTCCTTTCTCACATAAAGCCACAGGAAGCCACTGGAGAGGGGCTTAAGAGCTGCACGTGGTTGCCTACCCCTGATCTGGCACTATCAGGTCAAATTTGTATTTGTACAATACCACAAGCATGGCTGTTGTCATGTACTTTCATCTTCATATGGTTATTGGAGAGTTTTAAGACAAAAGATGTATATGGAAATATATGAAACACTATGTCAAGTAACATTAATTAAAAAGGATAAAAAATAATAATAATTTAAATGGAATCCATATGGAGCTGCCTCCACACTTTTGAAAATAGAATATAAATATATGCATTACTCAGACTTGTTACAGCATGACATTTCTCTGATTGCTGGTGATGCATGAAAAGTGCAATAGCAGCCATCCTTAAACCTGTTCGCTGTCAGGTGGCAACCATACAGTACATAGCTCAGTCACTTGGATCTCTTGTTTCACTAAACAGTAGCTGCTTACTTTATATAGAAAACCATAGCCATGTGAGTCACTGTCAGCAGGAGAAATCCATTTTCACAAATCGGTGGGTGGTGTGTCTAATAAGCCGGCTGCTGAGCCTATTCCTTTATAGTTGATCTACTTGAGCTGAGAGCAAATGGAACAGCAATGAGAGGAGATGGCGTCCACCTCATTAGCAGAAGTTATGACAAGCACCACACTTGTTAACAGCACAACTCGAGAGAAAAGTGTAAATAACATCAGTTTACCTGCTTGCCTGGCATCTTGTTAAATTGGTGTAAATCATTTATCTTGCCAGACATTTAAGCAGTATCTAAAGTCAATAGACCGCTTAAGATTGAATAAATAAAGACCTCCTCACATTTCTTGTCCCCTTATTCAAAACCGTATGGAACCCCCTCTTTTAGCACATTGCTGTAATTGCTGGTCCGCATTTTATAAAAACTCCAGTTATTTTCTTTCTCCAGATGTTAACATTAAGGACTAATCATTAAGTATGTGGTTGAATTTTAAAGTTTCCTCTAGCATCTGATGTAGTAGTTTGTGAGATTAATATTTCATATATGACCACAAACCTATTTCCCTTTCATTGCCCCTCTGTATCAATCTCCACATTAACCCGCAAACTATCTTTTCTTTCTCTGTCCCTCCTTCACTATTAGGCGACCCTCCGGTAGGTTTCCGTGACATATTGCTGCATGACGGTCCTGAGGGATTCGCTAAGGCTGTGCGTGCCCACCAAGGTCTGTTGCTAATGGATACCACCTTCAGGGATGCCCACCAGTCACTTCTGGCGACCAGGGTTCGGACCCACGACCTGAAGAAGATCTCGCCATTCGTCAGCCACAACTTCAGCAACCTTTTCAGCCTGGAGAACTGGGGAGGTGAGTTTCTGGGTGTTGAATGTATGTCTTGACAACCATGAAATAACCTGGGCTAGCAGTTTCCCCCTACTTCCAGTCTTTATGCTAGGCTAAGCCAACTATCTCCTTCCTCCACCTTTGGGTTTTAGCATTCTGACATGAGAGGTACTTACATATACACAACAAACTAAAGCAACACCACCATTTGGCACTCATTAGGAATATGAGTTAATACCAATAACATGTGATCTCATCAAGCCATGAATTTTACTCTTCCGATGGCTATCATGTTAATTAAACTTTTTGTCTTAACAGCCATGCCTGTACTTCCCATTCTTTCCGTTCATTTCAAGTCTTGTAGATCCGCCCCATGCTTCATTGATGACAGTAATTGTTCCTCTTTGTTTTTCATTTTTGATCTGTGAAAATCATGTGCCATTGAAAATGTATCTCATGGCTCCATCTCCTCTCCCACAAGTCAGTTTTCAGCAAGTTCCCTCAATAGACATGATTTGTACCTTTTCTCCTGCTCTCGAATAAATAAAGAAAACCATGCGTTATTGAAACTTCTTGGGGCCTGAACAGTCAAATAGTATCCCTGTATAATATGCAATTACTCTGAAATTGGCCACAGAATGAAAATACATGCCTCATGTTTGAACAGTTAACATAAGACCAATTATCAATTTCTCGATAATGGTCGAATGTGAAGTGCAATTTTTATGAACTGGTTTCAATGAGTAAATTCATTTTTCCTGTTTGAACACTCGAACACTTAGGAGACACGCACATTTGTGGAAGAGATATGCCCAGTGAACCTCTTGAGGTTGAAACATTTAATTTAATGCTCAATTACAGTAAACCGCTTGGAGTGATTGTGCTTATATTACTTGGAGAGCTTTGAGTAGATCACAAGAACAAACATAAGAACTAAATAACAAAAGCCTAAAGTAAAAAGAGGTTCTGTTTCAGTGACTGCGCTCATCGTTAGATGGTTGAACAAAGTGAGGAAAAAATAAAAACGCCGGAGAGAGACTCACCAGTGAAACCTCTTCGGTGCTGTAAACCCTTTCTGAGATTAAATTCCTCCTAGTAGCCGATCATGGTGCACCAGTTAGGGGAAAGCAATATATTTCATTACTGTGGGAGAGCACTTTGAGCAGATCTCACATTAAACAACTGTCTACTCATCTCATGTTTGAACAGATAAAAAGGTTATGGCAAAAGTAAATCATTGAGGAGATATTTTTCGATAGAAAGGGCTTAAATGCTTCCCAACTTCCATCTCCCAGCATATTGTGATGTTATTATGAGACTGACCAGAGAAAGATGACGTGAATTCAGCTGAGCCATGTTTGAGCAGTTACATTCAAAGTAAATCTTTGAAGAGAGACTGTAAAAACAGGCGGTGAACTCAATCCGTCACTCTGGAGGAAACTGTTGAATAGGGGCCAGGGAAGCCCCTTTATGTCTCGTTATACTGAACTAGTTCTGAAAGGGGAAAGTGCTTTGATTAAGGGACATAAATGCCCTTTTTTTATGGTTTCATTGTCTTATATTTAAAGAGTAAAAGAAGTAGTACATTTTTCAGCCCGCACCCATATTACATGTGGTTTGCCATCATTTATATTCACTCAGTCAACAGGGCGATCATTGAGGTTTTCAAAAACTGTGATAAATCTCCTTATAAGACTTGTTGTTTTTTGTTCTTTCATACGCTTTCATAGTCAACACCCTTATTAAAATGTGGTTTGCCATCATTTATTATCATGTACAACCCAACCTCTGGGTTTATACACAGTCCAATGGGGTGATCGTTGAGGCTTTTAAAAGTGGATAAATCTTCTTTTAGGGGACAGGAAGCACACAGGACGGTCATACATGTGTATATGTTTTATTGATAAAAGAGTACAAACTGAGCTTTCTATTTCTCTTGGCTTCCCATCTGTGTGAGAAACAGGAAACTGTGTAAAATAGTCAATAAAGCATGCTTTGAGACCATTTTATGATTGATCATTTAAGATGTTAATTTACTAGTAGCTTCCTGTTTTCTAAACTGAGACTTCTCATGTTTTTGAAAGCCTAAACCATTGCCCAATTGAACTGTTTAAAAGCCAGAGAGAAGCAGCGGCAGTGGGGTAAGATCTTCAAGACCAAATCAATTGGTGGGAATGTACTATGATTCATTATAAGCATACATTTAATAGGTTTTGGGCTAAAACCGTGAACATGTCTTTTTAAATAATTTATAATAAGATCAAATAATGTCATCAGTTCTTTTTAAGACTTAAACTGACTATTTTATAGCTCATCGTATAATTAATCTTAACTGAGCTAACAATGTGGTAAACACTCTTCATTTGGGCATTTGCTGCAGCAAAATCTCTTAGTAAACACTGTAGAATAATCTTGTCTTTGAGCTGAATCCAGTTATAAAATGGCACGAGAAAAGTGAATACATCTTACTTTGTGTCTTCCTTCTAAATTCTCCCGTAAAGTGCTAATGTTTGAATTACAGTGGGAGTCGAGTTTTGAAATCTTCTGTCAATGAAAGCTCTTGAACTTTAAACAGTCTTCTGTCTTCATAAAAAAGTAAGACAGTGAATATATGCTTGTCTCTCTCCCATTTATGCAACGACAGCAAGAGTACATCATTGAAATCAAATGTAAAACAGGAGCTGGAGAAGTTTAAACACCTCCTGACATAATGATTCTGTAATGGGCTGATATTATGAGTTGAGGAGCAGAAGATTGTCTTTCTTAGTTAGGAAAAGTTGAGAAGAGCGTGTGGATCATCGAAGAAAAAATGCAATATGCTAGTGGATCCTCTTGAGGCGTCAGTAGTTCCTGCCTGATATGATTATGAGTCAGTGAAAACACAATAATGCTTTCTCATAATTATTTAAACACTTAAAGGCAGAATAAATTCTAGAGAGATATTCCCCTGAAAGCTTCCTACGACTTTACTAGTTTACAGTATAATAATATTCTTCCTGTGCATGCATATTAATATTTTGATGTTAATTTCATTAGTTAAGTAGGAAAAACAGAGCATTTAGACAACAGTGATGAATCTGCCACCTAGGCCTTTGACACAGAGCCTAGTCTTGAAGTTCCAGCTGGCTGTTATTGCTTATCACTTATTTTTATAGTAGTTAGACTTAGTTTTGAGGCTCACATGGGATTGCATTTGCTAAAGCTCTGTATCTAAGCATGACCTTTCCTATTTCTGGAGGAGTAAAGTACAATCCAATATTTTTCTTTATAGATTTCCATTTTTTCATTTCATAAAGTTGGGGAAACTTGTGAGAAAAAGCCAAACCAGTGTGCATGTTTACAAAATACAAATCTTTCTTTATTTGGTTTTTACTTGATTTTATAATAAGCACTTTGAGCAGATCTCACAGTAAGCAGCTCTGCTCCTCTCATGTTGGAACAGATAAAAAGGTTATAGCAAAAGTAAATCATTGAGGAGATATTTCGATAGAAAGGGCTTAAATGCTTCCCAACTTCCATCTCCCAGCATATTGTGATGTTATTATGAGACTGACCAGAGAAAGATGACGTGAATTCAGCTGAGCCATGTTTGAGCAGTTACATTCAAAGTAAATCTTTGAAGAGAGACTGTAAAAACAGGCGGTGAACTCAATCCGTCACTCTGGAGGAAACTGTTGAATAGGTGCCAGGGAAGCCCCTTTATGTCTCATTATACTGAACTAGTTCTGAAAGGGGAAAGTGCTTTGATTAAGGGACATATTAAATGCCTTTTTTTAGGGTTTCATTGTCTTATATTTAAATTTAAATATTGTTTTTTCAGCCCGCACCCATATTACATGTGGTTTGCCATCATTTGTATTCACTCAGTCAACAGGGCGATCATTGAGGTTTTCAAAATTTTAGGACTTTTTTTTCCCTTTCATATTCTTCTTTTTTCTTGTTTCATATACCATTTTCTCTCTCTTCTATCTCCCTCTTCTCCTTTTTGTATTTTCTGTAAATGACTTTGTAACATCTATTTTGAAGAATGCAATAAACATTTCCTGGCATGCTAAAGAGTAAATCAAAACCGCAGAAGCCAGGATATCCACACTTTAATTTCCTAGAATGGGTCAAGCTCCTCAAACACAGGATCCTACGCTTGCAATAATGCACCTCAATAGACTCCTTAGACCATTCATGCCTACTAACTGCCCACATCTTTTAAATTCTGTGTCTCTACTTCATAACAGACTGTTGAAGTCAAGCCCAATTGGATCAGGGTTCAGGCTTTATAAGGTTCCTCCAGAGCCACACCAGACATAGTGAAGTTTTCACTGGATGAGTAGTTCTTCTCTTGATGAGTAAACTTCATGTGTTAAATCATTGGAGTGCCTCTTTTAATAAGAGACTCTTTTACAGTATATCTCATTATAATGTGTGAATATCAGACAGTTTGTTTCCCATCCCCACTGTTAAACATCCTTCATTCACTCTGCATTCAATTCAATTTTATTTGTATATATAGCGCCAATTCATAACAGAAGTTATCTCAGGATACTTTTCAAATAGAGCAGGTCTAGACCGACAATAGTAATAATAGTAACTGTAGTAATAAAATAGCTTCCAATACCCAAAGTTCCCAGATCCACTAGTTAGCAGCCATGCTCTCGCATATTATTGATTTAGGTTGTGAAGCACAAATTAGGCTACCATGCTGCAGTAAAAAGTTCAGCTCCAGCACACACAGTCCCACAGTGACGGCTTGTAACTATACCTTTAAACAGTTCCTCACAATAAATCACTAAATGACCAGGGGAGGAATAACTACCGTGCCTCTGTTGATAGGAGTTCCCTATATAGTGAACTTTTATTGCAAAGTGATCAGAGATAGAGAATATTACACTCGGCTGTGTTTGAATCACTTAGAACCAAAATAAATCACTAAAGGGAGATGACCACGTGAGTATTGAACGCTGTTACCCTGACACATTGTCCCTATGCAAGAATCTTTTTTTACACAGAAGGATCTTAGATAGGGAATATTGCTTTCACATGTTTCAGCTGCTTAGAGGCAGAATGAATCATTGAAGAGATTAAGCCTGTGAAAGCCCTTTGAGGATTAAGTCCCTTCCTGATATAGCGTTTCTCCCTACACCATGGAAGATACAGTAATATGAACTGGGTCACCTAATGTATCTATATGGTTCCCCGTATCTGTTTCACAATTGGCGAATTTATCAGATGGTGAAGCGGCAGATTCTTAATTACTGTACGTGCTCATTTTAGTGTGTGCATCTCGTTCTGCCCTCCAGTCGTATAATCAGTCTTTCAGAGCATGTTTTGGGGAATGCGAGCCATTTCTTGCTACAGGCAGTGGACACACAAGCATGAAAGTCTGACCAGCACAAAGGCACATCCACCAGCTCAGAGCAATAAAGTGGAATCACAGATGACATTAAAATTGATTTGGCAGGATAAACTGTCTGATGCATCAAGGCTATAATTGCACACTTAAGCAAAAATTCTGATAACTACTGAGATGTGTGTCTGCGTGCGTGTTTATGTAGCTCAACGATTCAAATTATAGATGTGAATCATTTTTATTCATCATGTGTTTTCCTTTACTGGCTCAAGAACAGTAAGTTTATTTCATAGAACTTTATTTTCCCACCAGGGGACATTTGGATGGAGTTTGCCAATATGAGACCATGTTTTCTTGTTAAGTTTTGATATCGAATTGACTAATACCTACAGAAGATGTTACAGGCCCACATATTCCCACCTAAAGCAGGAGACCGTTTGTCCCAAAATGTATTTCTCTGTACTTCCTTTAAATATTAGTTGTTGAATACATTGCTTGCAATCGTGATCGCTGCGTAACAGGCTCGTTTCCATCTTCCTCTCTGATTTATTTCAGCTCATCTTCATGACAGATTAGAGACTGCCTGTCTTTCCAAAAAGAGGCAGGCTCAGCACTGTTTGTGCCTAATGTTCTGATATGTAGGCCCAGCTGTCAGTCTTCATTCCTGTTATCAAATTAGTCAATTCTGCAGTCCCAGATGAATTCCTTGCTCAGCATCATGCTTTTATATCTCACGTGCTATAAAACATTAATACTAATATGTTTAACATCAGATAGGATTGCTTGGAGTAATTTCCACTCCAAACCAATAGTTTAAGAGATGCTGACGTAGGCTGAAATCCAAATCGAGGGGGAATAAAAAAAAAGATAGAGGAGGGTTTCTCCGGGCATTCCTGCTCTTCCCAGAGTAGGGACCAAGCAGTTGTGCTTTGTATTCTCTCCGTGTCCAAATGTACGAGTGCTCAGAAAATGAAATTTAATGATGGCAGTGTTGGATCAGCAGAAAACCACTGGAGGCTTCAATATTTCTGGCTGATATGATAAACGGGTATGAGATCCGCTAATCTACTCCCCCCAGAAAGGGAAATGAGAGATTGCTATCTCTTTTTTTCGCCTCATCCACTGAAACATTTCATAGATTTTAAAGTGACTTTAGAATAAAATGATGGAAGTGTTAGAATGAACAATGAATGTGAAAGTATCAGATTTTATTTGAGCGTCCATTAGTGTGTAGTGTGTGTGTGTGTGTGTGTGTGTGTGTGTGTGCCATCTGTGTGTGTGGGGTAATGGGATAAGTTTGAAATATTAGTTTTTGAGTCAAAAATTTAGATCAAAGCTGGGATGACAAATGAGACTTGAGATGACAGCTGAAATAAACTGTGTGTGTGTGTGTGTGTGTGTGTGTGTGTGTGTGTGTGTGTGTGTGTGTGTGTGTGTGTAGGTGCTACCTTTGATGTGGCCATGCGCTTCCTGTCAGAATGTCCATGGAAGAGGCTCCAGGAACTGAGAGCTTTGATCCCAAACGTCCCTTTCCAGATGCTGCTGAGAGGGGCCAACGCCGTGGGCTACACCAACTACCCTGACAATGCTGTCTTTAAGTGAGTCACACACACTCCTGAACTTTATCCTTCCATTTTTTAATAATGGATTTCAGTTATTAAATAAAATCAAATGTTTAAGAGCTAACCGGCGTATCACCCAGAGACTTATTATGAATATGCACACATTCTTTTGTATTTGTACTTCCAAATCCATACACTGTTGTTAATAACGCTACAGAAACACACTGACACACACACGTCCGGGTTGTAAACATAGGTGAGATCATACACTGTACACACGCTAGCTTACCGTGCATTGTCTAATGTATGCACTGAATACGACAGACTTTAAATATAAACACTGGAACAACTTACAGTCTGTGTTGAAGAGATTTTTTATTGAATTGTTGAAAATACATCCGTTTGAAAAAAGATTTTCTTGACGCCAGCTGCTGCTCCTCGTGGCTTTATTGTCTGTCAATGTCATACTATTTAGAAAAAGTTCCAAAATGGGAGCGTTTCCATGGAAACAACACATGGACCTTCATCTTAATACATAATTTTGTGTCTATGTTGTAAGCATAGTCAGGCCTTTCACATGATAATTAATTAAAAATTAAATTAAAAATGATTGCGCTCCATGATTACTAGGGCTGTCCCCGACTAAAGATTTTAAGTGTTTGTTTGCCATGACTGACTTACCTAAGCTACAACATCAGTGTTTCCTCTAGGATTTTTTTTTAGCAGTGGGGGCAGGCCCGTCAGAACCCCCCCGGTCCCGTCACGCCGGCAAACGTTTTACGTATGAAACAGAACTGGCACTACAAGTTGAACGTTGTCCAATTAAAACCGACCCACCGCGGTGACGTTTTTGGTGGAGCTGTTAGTTCAATAGTCGACTTGGAAGAAAGCAAATGTTTTGACAATAAGCTACATCAACACAACAGTATGTGGAGTTAAACTGGACAGCCCCAATAACCTCTGAATAGTTCTACTTGTTGTTAAATTACAATGTGAGCGGCAGCCATGTCGGCAGGATCATTTAAAAGGCAACCGTGACTACATTGTGCGTCTGCCCCATTTCTGATATCGTGGCGGCAGAAATTGAACAGCGACGGGCCGCCGCTCCAAAATCAACATAGAGGAAACACTGAACATTCAAACAAAATCAGTTTTTATTCAGTTTATTCTCACAGTGCTTACTGTAGAGTCATGCACAGGGATTTACAGTTGACATAATAGAATGGTGAGATGCAATATAATGTGTCGTCACCTTCTGTGTGATAAATCTAACACTTAAAACGACGAAATGTGTATATATATACATAACGAATATATAGGTTCATTTGATCTCAAAGCGTGTGGCATCGCACAAAGCAGCTGTATGTGTATTATTTATTTGTATTTATTTTTTTATATAGAAAAAACACGTTCTTTCTCAGCTATGGGGTTTATTATTGTTCAGATAACAGTGACGCAAGTAAATAAATAACCATAACATAACAGACAAGACTGATCTACACACAAATTAAAAGATTTCAAAGAAATATTTAACTGTGATTAAAATCAGCAACAGTAACAATACTGCTAATAATTGGCTATGTTAACATTTTGTATATTATCTAAATGAAATCTGTTCTTAAACTGACGTCGACTGATGCTATGGAACCAGGGATTTTTCATTTGCTGTTTGGGCTCCTGCGTCCTTGTTGCTTTCAGCTCAATTATAGTTATTTGTGTATTTCCAACGTGATTAATAAATAAAAAAAGATTACATGTACCTCTGAATAGTTCACCTACATTCTACTGTATTTATAGTATATGTCACCTGAAGCCTTCAGACAGCTGCTTTCTCTCTAAATATAACTAAATGGATCTACTGTACAGTAGCTGCCCACAAACCACACAACTGACACACACATTTATTCAGGTCAGTTTGGTTGATGTTTTCCTGTTGCCTCCTACCATGCTCAGTGAGTTACACGCATTTCACACACGCGCGCACCACGGCCGCCGCCGCACGCACACCACGCACACACACACACACACACACACACACATCATTGATACAGTTGAGCCGGTAATGCATTTAGGGCCATAAATACTCCTGTGCCTACACACATGCATACACATGCCTCAAACACTTTTCCAAATGGTTTCACAAGCTGCTTCGATGATGTTGATGACTCACATATACAGAAGCGCACACACACACAGGCACAGACAAGGGCACACACACACATACACCTACATGCACAGTGTAATTCCTCTCACCTCAAATAAATTAGGGGTGGCTTTATGACTAATGCACCTGTCCCCTCCTCCCTCTTTTCCATTGAATCACACACACGCAGACCTCCCCTATCCTCCATGTTTTTTTGCTCCCCCCTCTCATATCATATAGTCATTATTTATCCTCCACTCATATGACTCCCTTTTTTATGCCTCCATTCATCTCTCTGCATTACACACTTCTTTCCCTCTCTTTAACTCCCTCCTTCTACCCTCCCGACTGCTCCTCATCTCCCTCTCCACCCCTCTCACTCTCAATGTCCCATAGGGGGAGTGCCAGTGAAAATTTGCACATGATTGTGATAAATGGCTTTGATCTGTTTGCCCAGCTCTCTCTCTCTCTCTCTCCCTTTACTCCGTCACTCTCTCACTCTCGATGCATTCAGTGAGCCAGCCCGCAGCCAAGTGGCCTAAACGTCTTCATTAACTAAATCAAATCAAAGTGTAATTTCATTTCATTTATTTGATTTAAAGTGCATGTCACTGGGTCACAGTACAGTACACTCTGCAGCAAAAGGGATGTGCCACTTCAAAGTACACCTGATGGATTTAAAGGGTCAAATGACTGCTAACTAGATCATATTGTCACTTTTATGAAGGAGTTTTTGACAGAAAAACTAAACTTTCTGATTCACATGAACAATGATTACATCAGCTCTGAGTCAGATATGTGGGACAGTGAAGCATTTTTGATTTGGTGCCAAACAACGTCCACTAGACAGCCCTTGTATGCATTGTAGTGCTAAATAAATACTGGACATGCAGACGCTGGACTCGTAATCCTCTCATGGCACAACATTAAGTGTGCGTCTGTTTATTTGCCAAAACAAAAGCTCTCAGTGTCTGTAAATATTGCATTCACAGTAACACAGCTACAGTAAGCACTCACCCCAGTTATGAAAAACCTGATTAAGATACCAGGGCCAAGGCAATAATAGGAAGGATTTACCACTGGCAGCTTGGATAATGAGGCGGGTATACATTTCTCTCAGTTATTGTGGGCTCCTGCAGGCTGTGTAAGCTCACTTTTCATAGAAATAGTGAGAAGATTGTATTTACGCAGGTACAGCGATTATTTATGAGTGGTGATGTGAAGGTGGATATAAACGGCTTATCCCAACCCAGATGTGTGCTATTACCTGGGATACACTGTGCATGAATACAAACTCATTATGTGTGAGAGTGATCACATTTTTCTGTCTCTGGTTCTCATTTGAATGTCTTTTATTTTTATGTAGGTACACTATAGGCTAACGTTCTCCCCTTCCTCCACCCCTCCCACAAGGTTCTGCGAGGTGGCCAAGGAGAATGGCATGGACATCTTCCGTGTTTTCGATTCCCTGAACTACGTGCCAAACATGCTGCTGGGCATGGAGGCTGCTGGAGCAGCAGGTGGAGTGGTGGAGGCTGCCATCTCGTACACAGGCGACGTCTCTGACCCAATGAGGCAGAAGTACTCCCTGGACTACTATCTGAAACTGGCAGACGAGCTTGTCAAAGCCGGGACCCACATCCTATGCATCAAGGTAAGGAAGTAAAAATAGGATCTAGTGTTAGCTTTGAGAGTTGTACTGCTACTCAGGGTTCTACAATACGCCAGTGTTTTCCTTGCCTGTGATAATCTAAAGATTCTGGCATTTATTTGCTTCTGTGTGGAAATCCCTGCCCATCTGCCACCAGAATGACATAAAACCAGCTAGAAAAAATCTTTGCAAGTACTTTTTCCGGCTCAGGCTTGTATACACACTCAGTTACACATGTATTCACACATTTGCATGTATGTCATCATAATCTAGGCCTGCACTAACCACCAGCTAAAGCTTTTGGCTGCCTGACATGGCTGTGTGCACTCTAAGTAGCATTTGGAGGCAAACCTCCTTGTATTCAGTTGATTTAATCCAAGCATTGGCAGGTAAGACGCAATTATCTTTATTTAATCATGTAAGCAAGCTGCAGTGCGTGAGTTTCACTCACTTCTTTTACCCTGCTTTAAAAAAAGACTGCTTGTACTGCAACAAATACCATTATTTGTTCTACTTGTGTCACTATTGACACATTTGATGTCAAAATGTTGGCTGACATTCAGCTAAATACAAAAATAGATCAATAAAATTTCACCAATGTATCATTGTGAAGTAAAAGCCTTTCACACACAAACACATGCATTTCAATTAGCATTTTAATTAATACAAACGCTCTCACGTTAACTGTTGAGTTTTTAAACTCATTCCCATTGAAATTACTTGTATACTTGAGCCTGTTATCTTAATGAATAGACTGATAATGCTCACATTGAATTATTTTCTTTATTCAAGCATGAAAGAATATTTTCAAATGCAAAATGTTTATCATGTCTCCACCGCAGTGTGAACCATCACACGCAGCAGTGGAAATCTCATAAAAGGCTTGTACGGCTAATGAGGTTAACTTTTAAAAGACGAAATGAGCATGCATTATAACTTCATGGAGTGCAATGATCACCAAAGGGAGCGCAAGTAAACATCTAAGCTCTGTCTATGAATTTCTGTTATTATCCGTTAAGATTTATACATTATAATCATCCTCACAGGAGTATGTCTGTGTAAAATCCACAACTTGTCATTATTTGAATGGCTTCAATTAAAGTGGCAGTTTTAACTTCAGCTTAATGCTCTTCATCAAAAGACACATTGATTATTTGGAGAATTTCAATTGTCATCCAATCCAAGTCCTAATCAGCTAAAGGATTTTGGTGTTCTGTTCTTTCTGCTTCCATTGATTTGGCTGTTTTTTACTCATCCAGTTCCACCAAATTATCAGAACTTTGCTCCAGCTTTCATAAGCAGCCTCGGGCCAGTGCTGTGTGCACACTCCATCACTAATGAGAACTAAAACAGGTGGTTGAAATCAATCTTGTTTAACTTAGTCCAGGATTCCATATCCAAAATGTAAATGTGTTACAGAAAGCCACTTACAACCAGATTAAGGTGTTTTAATAAAGTTAAATAATGTAAAATTGAAAATACACGGTAACATGTATTTCATATTTTGGGATATTAAGCTTCATGGAATCACAAGCAAATATTTATTTTATGAATGGTGCCAGATGCCACTCAACCAGTCCTTTTAATCTGTCCTCCCTTGTGTCTCCTCTTCCATCTCTCTGTATTATCAGGATATGGCTGGTCTGCTGAAGCCAGAGGCCAGCAAGCTTCTGGTGGGTGCTCTGAGAGACCGTTTCCCGAATGTACCGATCCATGTGCACACACACGACACGGCTGGAGCCGGTGTAGCCGCCATGCTGGCCTGTGCTGAGGCTGGAGCAGACGTGGTGGACGTGGCTGTGAGTATTCATCATGTTTGTTCCACAGAGCCCTAACAAACAAGGTTGCTTTAGATGGAGTCCAGTGCTTTTTCTGTTTTAGACATTATCAAAAAAGCCTCTGAAAGGTTTTGAATTGTTTTTTCAATTTCATTTCATAAAACAGTCTAATCATCCTCTAATTACTTAGAACAGTTATGGAGAATGAGAACTTTCCATAACTAGGCCTAGGTCCACCCACATATTATCCCAACAATATTAACAGACATACAGTAGAGTGTTTTCTACAAGTTGCTGCAGTTTGCATTGTGAAATGTCACTGAAACAAAGCTGGAACAATTGTTGAAGCCAGGAGCCTTTCCCTTACTGTGTTCACTGACGCATGCTGCCAGCATGGGCAGTTTCATTAAAACACTTGGCTGATATTTGCAATTTTTGCCGGTTCAGTTCCTTGTAACACTGTAGGAATGAAACAACTGACTGTCCACCATGGATCAAAAACACCCTCTAAAAACATTTGGGTGTATAGGTTTCATTAGTTTACTTGGTTAAACTTGATCTTTTCACTGCCAAGTAATACATCAAATATGTACAGTAACACACAAAGTGAAAAACATTTGATAGGGGCATGGAAGATAGCCAAGACCTAAAGGGTTTTGGAGGAAGATCCCGGCTCTTTTAATGGGAAACTGCTGCTTTTGTGCTTTCTTACCAATAATCATTATATTACACTTACATGCACACACTTGTGTATGCAATGTACAATGTACCAATTGTAGATTATTACGCCATACTTTTTGCTCAATGTATAAAAGAAGTGATCTACTAACGTGTGGAACCACATAACGCACTTTTACAATATTTAATATTTTATCATAGTCAGTTTTTAGACAGTATTCATATTGATTGTCACTCTCTAGGTTGACTCTATGGCCGGGATGACCTCTCAGCCAAGCATGGGAGCCATCGTGGCCTGTGCCAAGGGGACCAAGCTTGACACCGGTGAGTCACATGCACACCAGCCTGACAACAACAAGAGAGGCACCAGACAATAGACAATTGTTTGTTTCAGAAGTATTACAAGGTCTCATAGAGATAAGGATTTTTATTAGATTCAATTTTGGTAGAACAGCGGACAGGAACTCCACTAAATGTTATTTCATCATTTTCAGCAGTTAGTAAAATCAATCATCAAGAACAATTTGGAAAGAATTGAACACTTCAGGTATCCACATAAAGCTTTTATTGCTGTGTGGAGTTGTTAATGAGACAGAACATCTCTTAGATCACCAGTCTGGCTGAGATTATTTCTTAGTGTCCTCTGAGAGTGTCCTGCTTTACATGAGGGGAAGAAAATCAATCAGCAAATCAATAAACGACAGAGTGCATCACTAATTACGGCCTTAAGTCAAGTAAAGTCCGACACATTCTGCTCAACGATAACGCACACAGCCAATTATGAGAGGAAGTGGGTGTCACAAAGTGGCTCAAGGGATGTCACAAGGAGGGAGTCCACACAAGAGTTGTACTTAAAACAATGTAATTTATTAAAACTCAAGTTAACAGCAATGCATAGATGTGTGGCACAGTGTTGACAGTGCAAACCAAAAGAAGAGAAAAAGGTCATATAGGTCAGTTTTTACAGCCTGGAAGGCCAAGCTGGACTGGCTCAGCTGACAATCCTCCCATGTCAGCCGTGTTGGCCAGGAGGAGAGGGGAAAACAGGCCAGAGTGGTCGATAAAATATGATGCTGTGTTAAGCAAAACATTCCTGACTCATGAAATGAGAAACAGTGAGATAGTGAGTGGAAGGTGAGAAACATCAGCAAATGTATTTGATGCTTATAAACCCACTTGCTTGTATATAACAATATTGGTTGTAGTCATGAATAAGGTGGTCTTCTAGTCATCATCGTATGCTAAAAAACGGAACCTGCATCCCAGCACAGCCAGTTTTCTTTAACCAATGAGCAGCTCTCCCTGGAGCATTTAGGTGGTAAAGGCCTTGACATCATTTGACATCATTTATTTTCCCAACCTATTGTGTCAGAGATCTTTCAGTCACAAGCCTGCTCCTCTACACTCTGGACCACCACCGCTTTATTCTATTATCTTCTCAGGAGGTCAACTGATACGTGGAGGATGGATTTATAACGTGTTCATTCCCCTGTAGGGTTGTGTGTTCTGCTCAAGGTAATTTTCACTGGGATGTGAAAAAGCTGGAGCCCCTCCCACTTGTGATAACTGACTGGGCTCAGTGACCTCTGCCTCCCACAGCGATGGGTGTCGAGTGTAAAATATATTACATCAGCCAGTTGAAAGACTGCTGTTAAAAATTAAAGCAACATGAAGCAGGCTAAAGGAATTAAAACTGATGTGAAGTTTGCTGCTTAGTTATGTAGAGAAATGCAATTGGGAAAACCGACTCTGCTCCACTAACTAGATCTGATAGCTCATTTCCATTACTCAGAACCAGTGAAAGCCCTGCTAATTTTGTTTATACTATATTCACACTACACAGCTAATGCACTGCTGTCTGCTCCTGTAGTGCAGGATACTATTAACATTTTAAGCTGTTTGTTGCCGTATAGTGGCTAAATGCAGATAATTCTTTTATTCTGCTCTGATGATGTTCTGTTATGATCCGGCCATAAGAGAAACATTATTTCCCATCGACTTTTGGTCTTTAGAGAAATCCCTCACTGCCTATTAATGACTGCTTGTGTCCAATAATAAAGGTTTAGTTTAGAAAATAATTTTGCAGATTGTATTATTTAACATAGATCTTACAGTACATGCATCCACCTTAAAACATTTACACTGTAAAATATGGGCAGTGCAGAATATGCCCAGAAATGAGTGTGTGGATCTACAGATTAGGGGTCAACCACTCACACGTATTTGCTATTGGATGAGGTTAAAATTCAACTTGTGGGAGAGATGCGAAATTTTAATCCCCCCCCTTAGCTTGTGAATGGGAGGTGAATATTTGCGAGTGTTGACATTGTGTATGTGTGCTGGTGCCCTCAACCTGTAACCATAGCCAACAGTGATGTCATAGTGTCCTTGAGTACACTACTACATCAGTGCAGCAAGGTGAAAAGTTAAACTGCTGCTCATCAAAAACAAGATTTTCAGCTGGTGTTGAGTTGCTCCTTTGCATTTTGGGTCAGTTTAGTTGTGTTTTGTGGAACTTAATTTTCATGGATGAGTGGCCAAACAGACAATGTGTTGTCACATTAATAGTTTCCGTGCAGCTACAGTGGTGTTGACAGTAAACTTCAGGTCTTGGCGCTATCAGTCCCTCAGGGTGTCTTTCGAAGAGTGTTTCTTTTCTAGGCTCATTGTTTCTGCAGCAATGTTTAACATTCATACTGGGACAAATCTGTCTTGGAAGAGGAAGCAAATTCTGTAATGGTCCATAAAGCAACACATAGCCATTAAGACATGCTGTGTTTTGAGTATGCTGTGTGACTTGTGCTTTAAAAGGAAAACCTCCTACTTCAGTGCTGTTCTCTCCATTCACACAGCTGAATGCAACAGGTTCACATCCCTCCTCTGCAGCAGGCAAATATTGTTCTGGGCTAATGTAGGAAAGGTCACATATTAGTACATCAAAGTATCAAATTCTGATGCTGTAATATGTCATGCTCATAGATAAACTCTGCCATCATTCAGACACAGTCCAGTTTAATGACAGAATATCAATTAGTGAGCATACAGTACCAGCAAAAAAGTATGGAGAGAAAGACAAGGTTGTTACTGAGTGAGTGGTTTACAAGTGTCAGTTTATTCATGGAATTTCAATTTGCTTCACTTGAGACTGAGATTGGGATGCAGGTTGTCTCCCCCACTCACTTGCACACAGACACATACGTGTGTGCATACTTATACTCTATCCTGATGTGACCCTGGTACATGCATTATGCATACACATGCAGACAAACTCCTTCTCACTTCTAAATTCTTTTATACCCGTCACCTTGTGCTCGTCTGTTCTTTTCATCTCTGCCTCCCTTTATGCCTCTCCCCCCTTCCACCTCCGTTTGCCTATCTGACTACTTTTGTAATCAAGCGGAGCACTGCCTTGGATACTTCCATACCTTCCTGACCTTAGTCTGTTTACTGCTTTCCTTCTCTGCCTCCCCTCTTTCTCCCATCTCTGTTACAAAGCAGTAATCAGTGCTGTGCAGTGCGCTCTGCCTCCTCTATCTCTCTCCCTCTCTAGGCTCTCATGCCTCTTCCCATCACCCCCGCTTCTTTCACATTGTCTCTCCATCCTCTTCCTCCCCTTCCCTCCCTCTCACTCAGTGACAAAGCAATTAACAGCACTTTACATGCCTATTTCACTCTCTCAAACTCCCTCTCTCGGTGCTCTTTCCCTTCTACTCCCTCAGTATCTCCCACAGTATCTCTTTGTCCTGAAGAAATGGTGAAAGCAGCACTTCTCTGGTTAATTAATTTGTCAGCCACAGCGTGCACGCACACATCCATGCATTTTAAAAGTCATACATATTCACAAACAGTCGTGCAGTTGAATGATGACACACATTAAAGTGGCCCTTGTGTGTATTTGACACAGCATTTATTTAATTGATGAGAAACTTACGGCTGCCACAACAGGGCAGTCGTCTAAGACATGTCGTCACACATACCCAAGAATGTACACACACACATATGAAACCAGAGGCACAATCACTGAGCAGGTGAGCTAACACATTTAACTTCTTGTTCACCTCCCTCACATCTCCTTTTTCATCTGTCAGCGCTCAATTTTCCCTTCTTTTCTCCCTGAATCTCCTCGTGTCTCATCTTTCTTCATCTAACCATCTTGGTTAGCTCTCATCGTCTTATCAGCCACAAACTGTGTGTGTGCGGCTGTCTTTCTACAACTGTGTGTGTCTGTGTTGGTGTAGAGAATGCGTGTACAACCAGAAATATGTGTGTGTCTGTTTGTCTCCTGCATTAGTGAGTTTGGGCTGCTAATGAGTTGTATCTTGATGGCACTTTGTCACTGCCAAGCAGCCATCTAAATGACTGATGTATGTGCGTGCGTGTGCCTGCATGTCTGTGGTATTCATGCACATGTTATAGTGGTGCAGTGATTGATGGTTTTGGGATTGTAATCAGCAGGCCAGAAAAAACAACAATGCTGTATTTACCTCCACTGTGATTTACCAAACATCAGAATCCACAACATTTGTAGCTGTTCTTCACATTTGTAGGATACAGGAGGAAATAAACCTTTAAATCTTCTCAATAGCATAAAATTCTGCAGATAAAACACAGCATTGGTTTGTTCTGATAACTGAAGTTAGCTGATTGAACTTTACTTTCTGCTTTCATCTGACTTTCCAGCTCACACAGGTATGGTGTTTGGCTAATTAAACTTCTTCTCAGGAAACTGAAGGAAAGAAGTCTTTTTCTGGCAGATGCTGTTACTCCGCCGCCTCCCAATCAAAATGTCTGTTTGTCGGTTTCAGGCCCCACTCTAAAATACATGCAGGTTGATAAAGATTAGTGGTGGAAGAGGTACTCAGACACTTTACCTTTACCTTAGTAAAATACAGTAATACAACAATCTAAATATACTATATATAATAAACTATAGACATCAGCTAAGTGTACTTAAAACTATCAAAAGTAAAGGACTTGTTCTGCAGTAAAATGTCACGTGTGGCTGATATATTACACAAAATTGTTAGTCTAATACTGCCTCATCATGTGTTTACTGTTGTAGCTGGTCAAGGTGGAGCTACTTTATCCACTTTATTTACAGTTCAGCAGGTTCAGTAGTTTTGTCCAGTGGTTCCCAACCTAGGGGTAAGCCTTCTTCAAAAATACAGGATACTTTTATCTGTAAGTATTTAAATAAAACCACTGCAGAAGGGGACATTTCTTTATGGTGAAACTGCTATCAACTATATGTCCGAAATATGATAAGGAGCCCCAATAAGGCACTGCGGTTGTGTTGTATTTTGTCAGCTTATTATGTTTTAAATGTAAAATCTTCCAACTATGATTTTCATTATTTCATTCACAGATGACCAAAAAGGCATGCATTTTACAAATGAATATTCACACAAAAACAAATACATTTAAATCTTATTCCGAAAAGTAACTAGTCACTACAACTGTTAGATTAAAAAGTGTATTATTGAAGTATTTAAAATTTGTAACCACTGCCCTTTGGGAATTGCCTAAGCAAATAAAAATGTTCTTTAGAAAATGGCGTGTTTACCAATATACATTGGAATAATAAAGCAATAGATCAGCATTTGCTTATTCACATTCTTGTCAAGAATTGGTTGAGAAAACCCTCATATGTTCAATATGAAGCTGAAGCCAGCAACCGGTTAGCTTAGCTTCGCATAAGTAGCCTATGTTAAAAAGTCAGAACGTTGCTTTAATGCCAATGTGGAGTTACATTTGTTGAACCATTTTACCATACACTGTAAGAGTGTATCTGCAAATAATGTATTTCGCAATTAAAGTAAAATACACCCTAAAACACGGCTTCTCTGGAGGCATTTTTCTCATTACCATATCAGGCTAAATTGAAATATTTCCAGCACAGCTACAGTAAAGTTAAATGGTTGTGGTATCAGATACTGCCAGAGAGCTACAGTTTGTCCTCTCTTGAAGAATCTTCATTTTGTACCAAATGCATCACAAAATAATCCGACATAGCAGTTTTTAACACCCACAGTAGCTTCAGTACAACAGAGCAGAGGCGATGTATCCACAGTTTTGTATGGAGCTCTTTGTGTTGTCAGCTGGGAGAACTCAAAGTTACTGCCAATTATTTGGTAGAAACTTACAAATATATGTTTTGTCCACTACCTCAAAGTCATGAGAGCACAGAGCAGTGTATGAAGTGACTGACCTGAGCTGACATCTGAATCAACAGAGGCCTGCGTCACCATGAACATGCCATCACTTCCCCTTGTAAACTGAGGCTGTAATTTTACAATGGAAGCATACATTTTAGCTACAAAAATGGTATTCTTAAACAGAGAAGGAAATGGACCTAATTACTGGTTTGGCTTGGCAGGCAGCTGAATTTGAGGAGCAACCACATGCACATTAATTTCACATTAATTTCACAGTAGCTCCATTTCCTCGCCAAGATCACAGCAGAAGCACACAAACACTTTTTTGGAGTATGCACTCGCTTTGAATCGCAAACATTCAAGCTTGTCAGTCAGTTGTTGTTGATGTAACGAGCTAAGTTTGTCTCATTAAAATAGCAGATTTTTGTCATCATTAGCCAAAAGCTCGGTGTACTGCCATTTCTGACATGGCATTAAAGCAGATTTTATATTTCGAGGTAATCAGCTTTAGCACACCTTTACTGGCTGCAGCAGAATGTCATGAACATGAGCAACAGATGGTTTGTTTTTTTTAAGGATCACAGAATATCACAGGGATTTAATGAGTGGCTTTGACGTGACAAAGCCAAAATGTAAATGTAGAGTGACTTTTCAAGCGTACTTGTAGTTCAGTTTGTACAAGCTTTCCTAACCTGAAAACCCATTTTAACTCGCAATTTTTCTTGGCTTGATGGAGTGTTTTAAAAGGGACCCAGGTATAGTAAAGCATAACTAGTGTACTGTACTGTGGCTGGAGTCACATCCATACCTCCCTGATGGCTAGTACTTGTTCTGGGGTACAAAGTACTATATGTGTAAATCATGTTTATTTTTTCATATATCAAAATAAAAAAACATTATTAAAAAAATCATAAATCCAATACTGTCCCAGCTGACACTTTTGACTAATTTAGGTAAATAACAGGTTGCCACATAAGGGGTTACTCAGATGTTGGGTCTAAAAACGCATGGAAAACGCCAGCCACGCCGCTTTCATCCTTTTATCCAGGGCTACTTTCGTAAGTGACTTTGGGTAATTTGGCATTAAGCCTCACTGACTAAACCAATTTAACAAATCAGAACTCAAAACAAAGACACATTGATTTCCAGTGTCATAAATCCCACACACACAAACTGAATTAGCTAATGTTAGCTAGTGCGACAAGTTTGTGCTTCACAGGTCATACACCTCCAGGTATCTGTGGATAAGTATGATCAGATGCTCCTGCAGCTTCAATTTGGTTGACCTTTCAACCAGATCTTACATATTTGTACAGAAAAAGTGAAACAAAGCCTGCGGAGCCGATTGGTTTATTCTTTCCATTTAATTCCTTTTTGCTTTGGCTTTGAGTGCGCTTGCCACGTGTCTCCATTCACTCTTTCCAAAAGAGAGATGATCAGAAAGTTACAGAATTATTCTTTAAAGCAGAATTTTGTCCTCTCTATACACACATATATAAGGCTTGTATATCTCCCCATATTACATGCTTTCGATTTATATTCTTAAAACACTTCTGCTACATTGTTGTCTTAAGACAAATGGCAAGCTCAGTTTCAAATGACTGTGGATCAGCCTCATTAAAAGAAAATATGCATGGTAACCACTGATTTGATGTCATTTTTGCTGCACTCTGTTGCAGGCATTGCTCTGGAGAAGGTGTTTGACTACAGTGAATATTGGGAAGTAGCCAGAGGCCTGTACGCTCCGTTTGACTGCACCGCCACCATGAAATCTGGCAACGCTGATGTCTATGAGAACGAGATTCCTGGAGGACAGTACACCAACCTTCACTTCCAGGTACAGTGAGCTATTCTGGTCATTTTTTATATTATTTTGTGTGAGTGTTTTGATTTGAAGGCTAAATATTATTCACAATATTACTTTTAAAGTGTTTGTGCACTTGTTTTACAGTAATTGACAGTTTCATTTATGGAAACTGTTCAGACTTGTGCAGTCTAAGCTTTAAAAACAGAAAAATAAACTTATGTTCTCCTTCTTCTGAAAGTATCTCATTTTTAAAAATACACTTTTTTTTTTCTTTTTTTTTTTACATGTTTGTGTGTTCAAAGCTACTGCAGATGCAAAAAATGTGACTGAAATAAAGTGCGCTTTTGACACTGAAAAATGTTGCTTAAACAACTTATTTTGGTGTTTGTTAATGCTGGTATGGTACATTTAGTACAACCAAGAGTCTACAGTATGTACACTGTCCACAGTCACACTCTGAAATGTGTCACAGACTATTTGAAAGTGACTGAATCCACAACGCTGTGCACCCACTGGTAAAAATGCGTGTGTGCACATCCCGGAGCCCAGCTGTGATTATATTAGGGAGTGTTAAACGAATGCACTATGTACCAAATTACAGTTTACAGTGGGATATCGCACCGGTCCATCTGACCTTCGCCCTAAATTTAAAAGCTGTGGGTGTCACTACACAAATTATAGCCTTAAATCACAGGTTGACATTGAATTGCCCAGAATGGTTTGACTTTTTCCTCAAAAGGAGAAATAAAAATATTTTTTTGACTCTACTCATTCATGCTGTTGTTTGTTTCACTGTGGTTCATTGCAGGCTCACAGTATGGGACTGGGAAATAAGTTCAAGGAGGTGAAGAAGGCCTATGCTGAAGCCAACAAACTACTAGGTGACCTTATTAAGGTGAGACATGAAGATGAAACACTGCCTCTGTTCATTCTGAGGGGTGTACCCATGCTGCACATTTGCTGCTTGCATAAAATGACATTAATCATTTTTACCAGTCTTATTGGTGCAAAGATGTATCTGGCTTGTATTTGACATTCCTCCATTAGCATGTCTCACACTGTTTCTGCCAAGCTGCCCCTCTTTCTGTGCTTGACTGAGCCAAACAATCCCAGATTAAGTTTGGTACATCCACTGGTCTGTGCTGTCTGGATTCAATTTCAGCCTCAGTCTGTTTCACCTACCCTAGCTTTCTCGGCCTTACTTACTTTGTAGTTGTGTCCTTTCCTTAACTAGACAGTTTTCCTCTAACCAGGCAAACTGCACCTCTTCTATATTGGGCTTATTTTTTACCCTGTCACTTATTAGGTCGTTTTAACTTTTATTTGAGCAGGAGAGTTTTATTCAGCACTGATAATGAGTTTTGTGCTTTGTATTGCCCAACTCTATGTTAATTTGTGTAGAAACTCCGGTAAACTAGTTTTGGGTTGATTTCCTGAAGGGCACATTAATCGTAGTCATGGAGAAGGAGCTCTATTGCCTATTTTGCAGTCAACAATTTCATTCTCAGCCTAAATTCACCTGCAATCCAGCCGTTTTGTTTTTCATTATCTTTCATTAATTCCTTTGTTTCTCTCCCTTCATTACTTACCATCACAGCTTAGTAATAGATTCATCCCTCTTTTACCGTGTTCACACTCACTGTGTGATTATTTTGTTCTCTCGTTTGCATTCTCTTTATCAAGCCGCCCTGTTGCTTTTCTTTTTCACCTTGTTCTTTCTCATTCCTTTGCTGTTCTACACATATTTATTCCCCAGCCATATTTCTGATTTTGCTCTCTCCTGTTGTAGACATGCTCCCATGGATTCCCCATTACTCTACCTCTTCCTCCTCTCGCTATATTTTTTCATTCTCCTTGTATCTCTCTCTCTCTCAATTCTCCTTCCGCGGTTCCCTTTCCCTTATTTCCTTTCCCCCTCTCTGCTTTCCTCATCAATTCCTCTCCCCTGACCTCCCCTATCCTCTCCCCATACTCTCTATCAATTCAATTAAGACTCGGCGGGCTTCACTGCGCAAGCCAATGTTGGCTTAATGTGCTTGCGAGTCCTGCTATGCCCTCTGTTGTATCCTGTTAGCTTGACAATGGCAGCGCCTCTCACGCTGTTGGTTTGTCGATAAGGTAGAGGGAGTGTGCTTGTCAGATATAGATATAAAGTAGACAAACCACACACTGCACCAACAGTAAGCAGAACAGGCAACGTATATACATTGAGCATGCTCTCCCACACATGCATCCAAAGCAGTACAAAAGTCTTATCTTTGAAGCTCAGAGTTGTGGGTGAAGGAGTGTGCTTGTCAGAGGACCACTTTACACCCAATTTTATAAAACATTAAGGATATTTACAGGACTGTTTTATCAAGTACACGCCCCTCTCCACCATGAAAAAGACAAACTACTCTAATTATGACTTTTTTAAAAAGTTTAATCATCATCAAAGCATTTGCATAAAAGTAATTTGCATTAACATGATTGCTTACTTTTCTAAGCTTATTCATTCTCATTACTTGTTTTTTTTTTTTAAAGGTGCCTTGTACAGAATTAAGAAATCAAGATATTTTTACAGTATGTCTCTGAACTGACAGAACTGCTTGATTAAAAATGAAAGAAAAGCCCAGACTTACAGGCTCATTGGCTCCCACTTAATTCCACATGACATCAAGAGCTACTCAGGAGACACTGCGACTTGTCAAAATGTATTTCATAAAATTCTCATAAGCCTAACTGTTTTATAGCTCAATATTAATTCCAGATGTGGAGCTGAGTATAATCACTACATAGCTTGCTGAGCGCCCACTGCCAGTTCACAGAATCTGCCAAAATCCATGAAGTTGATTCATAATTATGAAGTACCTCTGTTGAGCAAAATGAAGGGGTATAAAAATATCCTTTGTCTCTGTAATGCTGATTTGATTAATCTGTTGAGAAAGTTTGAGGTCAGAAAACAGTCCTCTATGCCACTCATCTGTCATGTAGCCATGACGTTTGCATGAACAGTAGCTGGGGAATATGATTAGTGACAGTGAAGGTTTGATCTTTCTGTAGCAAGAAAGATTCAGACAGGCAATGTACAGGTAGCAGAATGTAGGATGAGACAGTAAATAGCATGTATATAACAGTTGTTAAAGGTTATCTGTTTTGACCCTGAAGTGTAATCTGAGAGCAGGCAGTTTTGGAGTTAAAGGACCAATGTGTAAGATTTAGTGGCATCTAGCAGTAGTAGTTACAGATTACAACTCCCTCACTTCATCCTCCCATTCTAAGAACGAAGGACTGATAAAAACACTTGTGAATATTATATTCCATTTCTACCAATAGATCCTCCTAAATGTTACACACTGGACCTTTTAAGTCAAGCACAGGTTGGGTCAAGATTCAGATGAGGAATTGCAGAATAGGGGAGGGTACAAGTATCGGTCAAGTTTTCTAGTGTTTGTACTTGTGAAGGACTGTATTCAATGTCTAAAGGGCCTGACTTCATTTCACAGAGGACTCTTGAGGCTAAGATGACAGTTCTATGAAGCTTCTTTATTTTGTGAAATATTTTATAACTTAAATTGAAGCTACATTTTAAAGTGACTGTAAATCACTACTGCCACTGGCCATCTTAATACAGTATTAGATTTTCTGTGTTTTATATAATGAAATATTGTCCAATTTATTTTCATCTTAAATATTTTATTGTGTTATTATCAGTGATCCCTATTTAAAATGGATGAGTGTGGTGAAATGCAGTGCTGTTCACTGGGAGGGGGAATGCAAAATAAAAACAAAACAAAAAACCTTGAAAACAGACAAAACAACAACTGATGCAGAGGAGTGGTGACCTACTGCATTGCTATCTATCTCGTAAAAAAGTAATCTCTTCCAGGTCTGAAGCTACTTATTATTTCAGCTTGAGGGTATATTTGCTGAAGCAACAGAAAGATCAGACAAAACATACATGAACAGATGCCTAAAGGCGCTGTTTTAATAATGTAATCTCTCACAATTCCAAGCATACAGTGATCTGGTGTGTATTTCATTATCAAGTTGACAAACATTTTCACCATCTTGCAAATGGACAGCATGAGAGTTTAACAACTGGATTAGTTTAGCTGTGAAAAAAAAAACGTATTTATTTCTAGTGCTGCAAGTAATCATTAATGTCATTATCAGTTATTCTACTTAGTATTTTCCTCAAAGTTTGTCTATAAAATGCCAGCAAATGGTAAATAATATCCACCATAAGGCGCCTGTGATTGTATATTTAAAGGAATACTTCAACATTTTGAGAAATATTTCCTCCCGAGAGTTAGAACATATCAATACCACTCTGAAGTCTTATCTTTGCCTTGAGGTTGCCAGACAAGACTCCATATAGTCACAGCCCACAGCCAAAAATAGTCAGGCCTCCATAACAACTTGGTATAGCTGCCATAAATGGTTATTTTATATTTACAGCAGCTTTTCTACAAATTAGACAAGATGTATCATGTTAATTATTTAGCTTTAGATGTGCTAGTAGGTAGAATCTGTTACCTTTGGACAGAGCCAAGCTAGCTGTTCAATTGCTTACAGTCCTAATGCTAAGCTAACTGGCTGCAGCTTCATGTTGCACACAGAGATAAAGAATGGTATCGATCTTCTCATCTAACTCTTGGCAAAATGTATACAAGCATGTAAGCATACTTGCCGAAATGCTGCACTATTCCTTTAAATGTCTTGTTTTGCCTGAACAGCAGTCCAAAATCCAAGTATATTCAGTTCACCTTCATAGAAGTCTAAGGAAATCTGAAGTTATTCAAATTTGAACTGGAAACAGTAATGTTTTGCTTAAAAGAAATTTCTCAAACATCGATTAAAATGGTTTCCATTTGTATTTCCTGCCGATCAATTGGTATCACCTCCATTTGTTCCATCATAATAACAGTGTCTAATCTTTAGGAGGCAGTCTCGTTATGAAAAGTGCTGAAACTGTCACTGCCTCGCCAGTGCCTCTTTTCCTTTCCTTCTCAGAATTTAACTCACGCTCCTCCTTTCAGTTTTCCTACCCTTTTCTTTCCCGCTCAGCTACATCTGTCGCAACACGAGCTTGTCATTACAAGGAGGACGAGTAATGTGCATTTGCATGAATGTTTTCTGTCTTTCTCCTTTACCCAACTTACTCTGTCAGTTTCCTTTTGCAATTACAGGCACGTATTCACTCACCTCCACACACACACCCACACACACACTCAGTGTCTTTCACTTGGAGCACCTCCTTGTATTGCCTGTGGGGCTGCAGATGTCTATTGCTCTTGTCTGTTTGCCTCCATCCCTCCTCCCCTCGCTTCATTTGTCCATCCCTTTCTTTATTTCTTTCTCGCTCTTTCTTACTCTTAGTGTTCTCTCTCTTCATCATCCTGTCTGCTGTCTCTCCCTGCTCTCCCTCTCCCCTTTCATCTCATCTCCTCCTTCATCGCTCCCTCCCACCTTCCCTCATTTCGATTAGACTTCCTTCATGTATCCCTAATCTTTCTATTGCTTCTGCACTCCTCCTCCCCCTCTTGGAGTCTCTCGTTATCGCTCCTCTCTCCTGTCTCCTCCTCTCCTGACAGGTACCATTCTTCACTCTGCTCCTGCCTCTGCCGGCTAGCATTATAGAGAGCGAGTGTGTTGTATTTGCCTTGTCTCTCACACACACACTCACAGATGCACACACGCTGTTCTGGACGATATAATCCTTTGCCCATTAGGGGAGTTCAGGTTTGGATAGAGTTGCATTTCAAAACAAATTCGAGCAAAGTACACAGACACATGACATACACAGGCCTACAAGCACACACAGAATCACTGCCATGCTTACACGCACGCACGCACGCACTCCACAGTGCCAGATTTCTGCTACGAGGAGTGTGGAGTCATGCAGGACCACTTAGTGAGAGCTGTACATTAGTGAAAGTGAGAAAGATGGACAGGGGGCAGAAGAAGAGTAGTGTGAGAGAGAAGAGGAACATGGAGGTAGTATGAATAGGAGAAGCCAGTGTGAAGTGCACAGCTTTCGGGGGGACGAGGGTGGACCAGGTCTCGTGTGTCAAGTGTGATAATATGAGCTTGCATGAAGGCACTACATAAGGTTACAGATGAGTTTAAGTGATGGTGAGAGACATGGAAAGATCTGTGCCGAGTGTTGGCGCATGCTGAGCCAAGCAACATTACTCAATGCAGAAAGGTATTAGATGTTTCTGTCCAGTTATTCATATGTGCATTTATGTGTCATATCATATAAGTAAAGCAGTGTTGGAATGAGACATTTTGATAATTTGCTCAGTACCTTGAAATCTAATGGAAACGTGTTACTTTACAGACAATATTGGCATTAATTTGCGATAAAATGTAAAACACATAAATAGGCAATGCAGAGTTTAATGTTATCATTCAGATATACAGAATTGGCTTTGGATTTTCTACAAAATTATAAAATATCTGTCCAGTATATTTGATTAGAAATGATTTTAACAACTAATGAAATGATTACCTTGGTGATCAATAGGTGATCTTATCTTGTGGCACCAGGAGTGATGGATTGGCACAAACTGTAATATAGAAATTCAGGTTCCCACAGGAAAATGAATCCTACTGACTTCAGAGATCCAACATTTTCATCTAGTGCCATCATCAGATTGAAATTTCAAATTGTACTTTGGTTTATGACCAATATCTGCAAAACAAATTACCATCATCCTCTACCTTCAATAGAAAACACTGTACAGAAATGTCAGCCAGCACCATACATATTATAGTTGGTTAACATGTTGACCTTACACCATTTTCACACAAATAAACTACGGTATGTAATTCAACATGAAAACCTTTTGATATAAATGGTCCTTTATTCTGACACCAGTCAGACTCATGAAAACAAAGCAAATTAAGATTTTCTTTCTGCCACTCCAAAAATTCCAAGCATTGTTGTCGTAGATCTTGAGTCTCAAACTCAAACTGGTTTGGGCCCAGTGATGGTATTGTCATCTCATAGGAGGGCCACTTCAACGTTCAAGTACTACAGAAGAAGAAAGTGCAATACTATGAAAATATTTCCACCATTAACATCAAACTTTAAAAAATGCAAACCGCTGTTTCTAACTTTTTATATATTCTTTGTCTTTCACCTTCTCTCTTCTTATCGTCATTTGAAGATATTTGTGCCAAAGTAAATACATTTTTTAAAATAGAATTGTGTTTATGTTAATTTTATAATGAAGGGTGAAAATAGCTGAAAATAATTCTATAAAAATAATAATAATTTTGTGGTTCAAATTATGATAGTCTTTACATCATGTCAGAGGGAGGGGGTTGGTGGCCTGGAAATGGCCCCGGGGCCGGCAGTTTGAAACCCCTGTTGTAGAAGGAAAAAGTAAGTAGATGGGACATATAACAGTTACTTCCCCTTCAAACTGTAATTACATCATTAACAGTGTGTTCTTCATATAAAAGACAGAGGTGGGATCAGCAGTGAAGAGTCTGAGATGGGCTTCACGCAGGAACAGAGGAAATCAGATTTTTCTAACCCTGCACGACCAGGATATGATTTACCTCACTCCTTGTCTAAAAATATAGAAAAGCTCACACATCATATATAGCTCACACACTGTTTGAAATAAGATTTCTTCCTCCTGTGTGTGAAGTGCCGAAAGAGTTGGAGGTGGGTGATTCATCAACAGAGATTGATAATGAGAGTAACACTCTGGATGTTACTGTGGATCAAGAAAAAAAGAAATATTTGGCAGAGGGACGGAGGAAAAGAGGGATGGGCACAGGAAGGAGGTGATTCACGAGGAGGAGAGTAAAGACTCTTGGCTTTTAGTGTGAAGACAGAAGATGGTAGTTAAGCGAGTAAGAAGGATGATTCATGAAGATGGATAATAAAGAGCAGAGTAACAATTCTTAACTTTGCGGTAAAAAAAAATGAGAAAAATGGACTCTGGGGACAGAAAGACGGAGGAAACAATGGGAAGAAAGAAAGGAGATGGTCTGAAAGTAGACGAGGAATGCACAGTCATGCTGCTTTCTTGTGTTCTAGATAGATTTTGAGTAATTCAGCAGTGAGCTTTTGTTCCACAGCTATACCAAGTTAATGGGCTCTCCAGGGATTTCAACAGCCCATTCAAATCTCTTAAGCTTTTCTGTAAACAGTCATTCTGTTGAAGCAATGTATCATTATCACCTCTATTCACAAACCCAATCAAACCGAGCTTTAGGTGTTGCGGCAGGGAAGTGCTAAAGGGAAGTGCATGCTTGTTTCACTCAGCGGGAAGCATTCCTTTTTGTATCTTGCTGCGAATGCGCTGATTTGCTTACAAGGCTCCTTTTGAAAATTTGCCAAGTGGTTGGAGACTTTAACAGGCATCCAAGGCTGTTTTTAAAAGATGTAGCTTGTCACTGTGAGATTAATTGCAGTGACACAGATGTCACAGAACTACTGCCACAACAACCAGAGTATATGGCCCTGATCAGTTTCATGAACGTCCAAATAGTCGCACAGTCGGAGGAGTAATTTTAGAAGTCCCATTCATTTTCTCCATAGACTATTTGGGGTGACTGACAGTTTAGGCACTTTCATGGCTTCTGTAGTAACAAAGTGTTCCAGGTTAAATCATCAGTGAAAAAGATTTTCAAAAGAGGTCCAAAAATAAAGCAAACTAACTCAAAGATCTTCCGACTGTCATCGTCTTGTAATGTCATTGTAAATACTAATAAAATATTCCATGCAGCCAGCAAACACAATAAAATTAAGCATTTCTATTTTTGCTCATCTGCACACTATTTCAGGGTTTTTGGAGTCATTTCATGGAAAATTGACGTTCTTAAATCATCAGTCTGTACAGTACAAAAGAAAATGTTTTCCACTCTTCCAAATCACACAGCGCACACAATCTGTTTTCAAATCTGCCAACTTCAATTGCCAGAGGAAGAATAGTGGTTCTTAAAGGGAAACTTAGCTATTTTTCAACCTGGTTCCTTTTCCCCCCATGCTTTTGTGTCTTGGTGAGTTTTTGAAATTGGTCCAGTACTGAGCAAGAGCACTCCAGCCAGCAGCTGTAATGTAATCTGTCAGAGCAATTGCACACCGCCAATGTATGTCCACTACAAGTGTTTGTTTTTTTCGCTAACAGGCGTATATTGTTATTCTAAGTGTCTTACAACACTATGGACAGGATCCTACAGCAACAGACCTTTTTGTTTAAGAGTAAGCTCCTTTTTGTTTAACCAGATACAGCCACTGCCTCAGACTCCACTGATAAAAACAGTAAAAAAAAAAAACCCAAAAAAACCTTTAAAGCTAGCCTGGTTAGTTAGTGAATATTATTATATTTTGTTTTAAAAAATAAAAATCTAAAAACTGACTTTTAATAGAGTTAACATTACAACACAAACACTTGTCCCAAAGACTTAGTGCTGTTATTGAGTGGATTAGTCTAATGAAATAAAGTCAAATGAATTTAATTGACTACAGATTTATAGCAGAAGGCCTGTGTTACAAAATAGGGGCATGGATTTTGAAAAGATGTGGGGATTTTCCAGACAGGGAGGGTCTAACAAAAAGCTCACTTGAGTTGCATTATAGAAGTACAATACTAAATTGCTACAGGACTCTTGTAGGCTCAGAGCAGGCACAGCATGCTACACTGTTTAATAGCAAAAGACCATAATATGCTATATATAGGAAATGCTTTAGTACACAATTTATTTTAAAGTGAAGCATTCTGTCCACTGATGTGTTTGCACTGATGGCATTTCCTATCTACAGCAGGTTGAGGAAGTTGGTAGTCCTATCATCTCTAGAGACCAAAGGCACTTACACTAACACAGACGAGTGTAACTGTGCTTGTTCAAAGACTAAAGAAATCTCAGGAGCTCAGCTACGAGCACTCAAATCCCAGGAGGATTGTGGCAATCCCAGAGCAGCGTTTGTGCACGAGAGCATACGTGTGCACTTCATGTCTCACTCTGGATAATTTGGCATCACATTTCTTATAAATAGGTGTCAAGTTCTTTGTTGGGGAATTCTTCGGGGAATGTCAATTTGATCTATAGTTGATCACCCATCTGCTTTTTTCTCTCTGCCATCTGATATCAGCAGTGCACTAATTGCCACGAAAATAGGCATCTTGTAGAGCGTGGGCCCACTCTCTGTTCTTTCTCGTCCTTTGGCTGGCCATGCTCAAGTTTACAGCTTCTTCACACTGTGAGTCAACAGGCCGGCCCTCTGCTGGCGGCTGCAAAATGTGAGACTAGTTTTAATTTTGAGTTTGGATCCTGAGATGAGACACTTAATGTTTCTGTCGTCTATTTCCTCTATTCACCCTTTGACCTTCTCGCTCATTAAAATAAAACCTGCAGAATTTAGTACAGGAATGTCTGTCTGAGAAACAGAAAGTTTTTTTTTTGTTGGTGGGTGACATTAATTGACCCCTGTCGCTCTTTAATGGTCCAAATGCCACATGGAAGTGAACAGGATGCCTCGAATCTGTGTCTCCGTTCATTACGATAGAAGAGTAATGTGTGCAATTGATATTTGCATCAGTGTCCTGTTCACAGTCAAAAAAGATTCCACTTATCACCATTATGCTAATAGGGATCGCTATTACCATAATGATATGCCATTATAAATAATGAAAGAATGAATACATATGATTTTAATGAATGTTTTCCTCGCTCTATCTTTTTCTCCCTTCATTTTCCGTCTGTTTTCACAGGGAAGACCTGTGTAGTTTAGTTCATGGCTGCCAAATAAAATGATTAAAGAGACTGTATGGATAAACATCTTTTCCTTCCTCATTCGACTCTCCCAGCCCTTTCTTCTCTGTGGGTCACTCAGTACTTAATCTTCATAGACAGCATCTTCATTAAAACAAAGACTGTCACCACTTTTCTCTTATGGTTAAATCGTTGTGGATGTGCATTTCTACCTGCTTTACAAAGAGAAATGGCGCCGCCTAACAGACAGCTGCTACAACTTCTATCCTTTTGGCATAGGCTAAAAGCTTGGAAAGCTGTAATATTATCCTGAGTAGATTCTCTGTTTAAGTTTCTCTGATGTTTGGCAGATTAAAAGGCCAGTGGTCACGCACCAGAGAGAAATAATAACATCTCTCCTCGTCCTAAGCAAACTGAGATTATCATCTGTGTGCAGAAGCTGTACTCTAACTTTGTGCTTGGTCTGTGGTGACAGAGAAATACCTCACTCCTCCTCACCCTCCACTTCTTTTCTTTTCCTAAACAAAAGAAGGGATTTAACATACTTACTCACACTTGTGTGTCCCCCTCTCTCACAGGTGACTCCATCCTCTAAGATCGTGGGTGACCTGGCGCAGTTCATGGTGCAGAACAACCTGACCAGGGCAGAAGTGGAGGAGAGGGCAGACGAGTTGTCCTTCCCCCTGTCTGTGGTCGAGTTCCTGCAGGGATACATCGGGATACCACATGGAGGATTCCCCGAGCCCTTCAGGTCTAAGGTACAGCAGTTTGTCCTGTATGTGCCTTTTTCAAACTTTAGTTTAATATCTCACAGACTTCTGATCATTTCCGTTCAGGTTTTCATAAACATTGATTTACATTTTAAAGGCAACTTAGAACCACCTAAGATTAGTAGAATAGTCATTTAGACCACAAAACCAACTCGTACAGAACTTCATCTTCTTCACTTCTTTCACTTTTTGTGTACCCAACACCTACCACAGACATATGCAGGAGAGCCTATTTAAAGCCAGATGTGCATGTGCACATGCACATCTTACACACACACACACACACACACACACACACACACACACACACACACACACACACAAATTCTGTCACATGCTTGGTTACATCTGACAGTTGCAAACGGTGCAGAAAAAACCATGATATTGCTCTGTGCTCATCTCATTTCTGTTTCTCCACCTCTGTCTACTTCTTGTGTCTCCTGTCTCTCTCTCTGCGACTGCGAGCAGCGAGGGACAGACTCTCATGTGTATCAGGCACCAACAGCTTGAAGTCTCCTTGGGAGAGTCGCATGAACACACACATGAATAAAGGCAAATTTGTCACATTCTCCCAAAAGAAACCTGCTCACATATTGGTGCACTTGACATTTCCCCCAAAAAGTCAGACTATTTTCCCCCCCTACTAACATCCACACTGTTGAGCGCTTCATTATGTATTTTCAGTGAGCTTTCTCGCGCTTAAAATGTGGTGTGAGACTCTGTCTGCACTTCTGTCACAATGTGTGGCTGTGAATGTAGCATTTCGTTGTAAAAATGTTTGCAGAGCCTTAGATACTTGTGCATAAGCTAGGGGATAATTAGAATATGATAAGTCATCTATTTACTGTCCCCTTTTTGATGAACAGCATTGAATTTAGCTAATGGTCTTTTTTTTTGCTGCCTGTCAAGTTCATTTTAATCACTTAGTTGTAGATGTATGCTCATTAATTTGTGTGTTTATCTGTCTGTCCAGTCACTGTTTCTCTCTCACATCTTTCCTCCTCTTTGTTCACGTCCTGTCACCCTTATCATCAACTTGTCTTTTCTCCCCGTCTCCTTCACTGGCATACAGTTGGGAGATTATATGATCAAATATTTGTCATTTAGGTGCCCAGGCAGTCGCGCCCTTGACAATCACAGTCATTCTTCAGTTTTGACATACACTATGCAACCTTGTGTCTGCTACCTCTCTATTAGTGTCTCTCAATCTGTCTCATGTTTCCCCTGAATGTGGCAGAGGAATCCTTCCTATTAAACAAAGAAGATGGTGTACAGCTTCTGTATTCATTCACATCTTCCTTTTATATTTTCAGTCAGGTTTGGAATGTCTTATGCTGGCTATCATGAATCTGCAGCATACATACATGCAAAAGTTCAAATTCTTTGCCATTTAAATTTTTTATTCTACTGCCCTTTGAGCATTGTAAAGGGGGATATTTGCATTCCATCTCTTTGGTGTTGTATTTTCCATGAGTTTTTCCAGCCAGTTTGCACCATGCATTAAGCATATAAAACTGTGCTAGAGCTGTAGCCTGCATTATAGTGCTCTAAGTAAATCCTTAAAGGACCAGTGTGTAGAATTTAGTGGCATCTAGTGGTGAAGTTGCAGATTTAAACTAATTGAACACCACTCGTGTCTGTATTTGATGACCCTGAGAATGAAAATGGGCTGTGAAGTGCAAAAGAGAAACTACAGTGGCCTCGAAACTCAGGCCACTGTAATCTGGCATGGAAGCCAAAAAAAAACATTCTATGAAAACACAATGATGCCCATATTCAGGTGATTATACACTAATGATTATTCTATTCCTGCCAATAGATCCTCCTCAATGTTACACACTGGACCTTTAACACACCTGTAGAACTGCTGCCAACTTCTCCTCTCAGCCAGTAAAATCTAAATATTCCTCTAAATCTCTCCTCTGCGTACAAGAGAGACGACCACCCTTGATATTTAATGCACAAACACCAAAAGGCTTTTTCTCTCAGTTTACTGAATAACGTACACTCTCCCACCCCCTGATTCAGTTAAAGTTCAGCTTCAGTACAAATCACTTTGGCTTTCCTTTCACAACCTTTTCATTCGTGTGCTCACTGTGTGTGCATGTGTTTACATGCAAGTTGTAAGTTTGAAATAAATCTGATAAATGTTACTGTCACTCACTGAATATCTTTGGAGTGCTTTTAGAGTCTAAATCAAAATAATTGGTGTCAATCTTCTGTAAGTTAGAAAAGGTAAGAGTGTAAAGGAGTAGAAGAAGAAAGTAAACCATTACTAAGACAGAGCTTGGTTCATGCCTTTTTTTACTGCTACTTCACTGAACCGGTTCATCTTACTCTTGTTCGAGTGTTTGTGTGTGTGTGTCTATTACTGTAGTTAGAGTGTAATTAGCTTATTAGTTAGAAGCTAGAAATGTTCTTGCACACATTTGCACGCAAGCATAGACATACCATATACACTCCATTCCAGTGCTGCATGCAAGGATGGAATATCTGCATCCCTCTGTGCTGTAGCTGAAGGTTATTTTTGCATGCTAGAACGGAAGAAGTAATGTTTCTTTAATGGAGCTTTGGTGGCATTAATAAGTTAGTAAGCAGTCATTCCAGCATTATATCACACACTCTCACATGCATTTATTTCAGTCTCTCAGACTGTCCCAAGTGCACACGAGTTGTTTGCATGCATGGGAAAAACTTTTCAAGACACATAGTGGTAATTGAGGCGTTTCCTTATCTTCTCAGCTCTATCACGCACAGTTAATTTGCAGCGTGGGTGGATAGAGAGAATGGACAAGGGAGAGAAGGATGGAGGCGATGGGAGTAAGGAAATTGAGATGGGGTGTAGAGGGAGAGAATAAGGAGCCCATCAGGAAGAGAATGAACTCAAAATAAGATTGTTAAAAATACGGCACGTCCCTCAGAGCAACGCACTCGAAATGAGGGTAAGAAAATCGGTGACAGTAAAAAAAAGAGAGTGGTTTTAAGAGAAATGGGGAGAAAGAGCAAATAACCTTGAAGGAAGAGTTTGTATTTCCTTTATTTGTTAATGCGCACACACACACACACACAGTCACTTGCTGTCTATGTCTAACACTTAAACAATCAAGCATTTTATTTGTTAGAAATCCTCAGAGGACACAATGTTAATGAGCAGGGACTCCAATGAGCCTGCCATCTTTGAAGTGTCTTTCTCTCTCGCACACATGAGTCAGCTATCTTTAAACTGTTAGCTCTGTGACTAATAGCATTGCACCGGGCCCTTTTGTCTGGAGATTTCCGAGAGGCACAATAACATACACAAGAACTAGTGATGAAACACACACCAGCTAGAATACAGTAACACAACACACCACACACACACACACACACACACACACACACACACACAGGCAAACGTAGCATGAATATGTGCACAGTATGCACACAGGAGACAGACGATCGATTGAATGTTTAAAGTGATAGACACAGTGCTATGCTTAAAGTGTAAATGAGTGAAAACACATAAAGATTACCAATACGGTACTTATCATGTTCACTTAGGCTATGATTATTTGACGCTGACTGAAATGATGGTGTACACACACACACACACACACACACACGCGCGTATACACATGCACAGACATAGGCACGTACAGCTTTGCTATTAACTTCTTCCGTTTGTAGATTTCCAAGAAACATTTTGTGAAGCTCTGAAGCAGACTAAATAGGCTAATTGTATGTTGATTCTTGCAACTGCCCTCCCTCCCTCCCATTTGTGTCATCAAGAGCTGAGGAAATCTGTGCAAAGAAAAACAAAACAGCGGCCTTTAGGCGAAACGCCTGTGTCTTGACATAATCTCTTCTCCAGACATTATTAGTAGCCTCAGATCGATTGTCTCTACAAGTTGTGTCAGGTACCAACCACTGTGTGGGCAGATAAAATGTCATATCATTAGTCTTACGGCAGCCTCCACTTTCAACAATCATCCTCTTTCCTTCTGTCAATTCAATTCAAATGGCTTTATTGGCGTTTATTTATTTATTTTATGCCTGTCTTTCTTCTTGTCCGTCTTCCTCCTCTACTATTTCTAAGAAGGAACACGGATGATGTGTCAGATATGCGGCAGAACTGCATCTGTTAAAGGCTGGTGGTACTTGACTGGAGAGAAAAAGATGAATTGAGAGAGAGTGGGAGAGATGGAAGTGAAGTGGATATCACTGCAGATATTAACACAACAGCGGTGGCACTTTTATGCAAATTAAAAACTAACTTCAGTTAAGTTTTATATTCTGATACAAGTGCTTCTTTCCTCTTTCTCCATCCCTCAAAACGGCTCCCCATGTATCTCTATCTTCCTCCCCCTCTCACCCAAAGTTTCTCAGTCGCTTTAGTTCTTTGTCGGGGTGCAGCTTTTATCCAGACGTATAGTTGTGAAGTACAATGTGAAGGTTTTCCAGCACTTTATGCTTCGGAGTCCCATGGGGATATTAAGAGTGGGAAAACATTCAGAAAGACTATATATGTATAACTTAGAATAAAAACTTTAAGTAATCTGTTTGTTTCCCCTTTGTCTCTTCTGTACACCCTCACACCTTTCCTCTACTCTTCTCTTGTTTCCTCTCCTCCTCACCTCCTCCTCTTTGAACCACCCATCTCAGGTGCTGAAGTCCCTTAACCGTATCGAGGGCCGCCCTGGCGCCTCTCTGCCGCCCATGGACTTCAAGGCCCTGGAGGAGGGGATTCGAGCTGCACATGGTGAAGAAATTACCCCGGAGGACGTGATGTCAGCAGCCATGTACCCCAAGGTGTTCCAGGAGTTCAAGGAATTTACTGGTGAGTGGGCAGACTTGATAATTGGATTTAGACAATTATAATAGATTTAGGAATAGGACATCAACAAATTGTATTATTTCAATTTTTAATTATGTGCATGTGATCAAACGGGATCTAATATATTGTCTGGGTCTGTGGCATTTGCTGTTGTTCTCTCACACACTCTCTCTCATTCTCATTTGTACTATTACTGGGGCTTGAAATTAGCAGCCAACCTTAAGTCAGGAACACTCATTATAACATTCAGCCCTTTGGTGGAAATGTTTTTAATGGTTGTATTTGGCAGTTCAGGGGTCTTACAAATTGGAAAACATTTACATGCTTCAGATTCAGGAGGGAGTGCAGTAACAACACCGGATCACCTGTCATTTAGATGGTGAATTTCCATAATACACAAATAAGCAACCAGAACAGCAAGGAGTGCAGGCAGTCAGCAGCAGCATGTAGCAGGAGAAGGTTTATTAGGATGCCTTCTAGACAAGTCAAATGTTTCAACGGGAAGTTGTTAAAGGCAGCTACAGTAACATGCAGCTGCCTGGATTAACACAAGCTTTATAGTTGCTGTGAGGAAATGTTTGTGAGGAGCTTTAATAAGTGTGCAGACGTTCCTTCACTACTTCAGTTTAAAACTGAGCACACCCCTGAACCTGATCTTAAATCCATTCCTAAGCCCAAATACTGGCCTAAACTTACCCCCTATTTAAACTGGCAACCCCTGACTTCTCCAGTGGTTGTTTGATACTTGCATTACTTTACACATACAGTACACATTGTGTATGAAAGTTAAATACCAGACAATGGAGTTTAAAGAGTCACGAACCGACACATTCATATTATAGATTTTTGGTTGTTGGTCATCAAGGAACATAATCATGTCTCTCTCTGTCCAGCTAACTTTGGTCCAGTGGACTGTCTCAGCACCAGGCTGTTCCTGGATGGACCCAAGATCGCAGAGGAGTTTGAGGTACACAACTTCATACTACAGACCATTTAACATTTTCAGGACCAACTTTTAAACCACAGATTTTTCAGATCAAGATCACTCTGAACAGAAACCTTGTGCCCTAGATAAAATGATGTGGGGGCGTGTACCAGACAGGAAGGGTTGAATGAAACAGTGCAATACTAAAGGCTGGAGTGACCCTGTTAAAAATATGAACTGATGCAGCATATTTTTAATTGTGCAAGTACGATTCTATAAACAACAGCAAAAACACTACTAAAATAAATCAATGGTGTGTTAACTGGTGTGTGATCGTTGAATAAATGTCAGTAATACTACGATAATGCATTTAATATTAATGAGCATTTATTTATTAATCCATTTAGCTCCTTGATTAATTCTGCTGCAATAACGGGTCCATAAAGTACAGACATTACCAGCAGGAAATAATATTTCCATGGCTGCAGATGGCTGAGGTGTGATGCAGTTTGGTGCAGAGTCACAGTGAAGTGCTGATAACACGGTTGGGAGGACGGAGATATTAACACTTTATCAAGGGAACAACAAACAGCATTTCTGATCCCTCCGGCCATCAGATTGGCCTCCCCAACACAGAAATAACAGATTCATTTTGCTGTACGATGTTTGAGAGTGGGCCAGTAAAAGGCACTGAGGGGCCCATATCTCAGACCAAAATATAATAGTTACAGATTTGTAAAGCTTGTACCGTTCGTTTATTCTCCAACAGGGAGGCAGCTGAACATGCAATCCAACTAAGGAATAAAACAAGAGCTGAATTGTTTTGCATGCAAACAAATGAGTTGTGCACAGGAATTTAACAATCTCTTGGTGAGAAGTTATAATAATTGGCTGTCACCTGTAACTGCAAAGCCACAAAATCTGAAACTGAAAGCTTCCTGGGGAATATTGGCGTCTAAGCAGCAAACCGCTCCCTGTCAACTCCAAAATGTTACATAAGCAGATTCAGCAGGCTGTAGATTGGTTTTAACATACATGAATAAACAGTCAGCAGAAATATGTCAAGATGTCTGCCGAGCTGATTGAAAGTTTGTCTCAGAACAGGAGATAGCAGGTTTGAAGATGGTGTTTTTATCCAGAAACTGCAGTGCAAACGGAGAACATTTCAGGAGAATGACAGCAGTAACCACTTTGATGAGCCAAACTAAAGTGATTGTTCAAGTCCAGATTGAAGATTGAATTCCAAAGAGATTGTTGAAACTACTGACACTAACCTTTGCGACAGCTGTCACAATCCAATGTCAAATCAAAGAGAACTTTTGCTTTGCTACTGAAGGAGATGTTGGAGGAGTGTGTCACTCAATATGTCATCACGTAAAAAGAAATGCTTCTCGGTAAGATATTCAAAACTTTAAATTACTTTTTTAAAGGCTGTGGCAAAATCAACCTTTTTCTAGCTTTTACATTAACTATCTAATTAAACATCTGCAGACATGGAGAATCGTTTAATACTAGAGTGGGTGGAAGGAACAATGAGCTTTATTTATCCCTAAGTGGTATACTCAGACAACATAAAAAGGCCTAATACAGGTATACTAAGATGTGTTGTTTCACGTTTGAGAAAAGCAGTGCAGTTGTAAGTCAGATAAGCTGTTGGAGGGGTGATACCATATAGATATATCATTTACACAGCAGGACACTGTACCTGTGAGCAGATGGCAGCAGTATGAAGCAGTTGAACAGGAGGTGAGACGGGTCACAGATGTGATGGCTGTGACATTCTTTGACTGCAGCTCTGTTGCGACCCTGTGTAGTATTTTGGATAACAGGTGGCAGGGTGCACAGGGGAAACCTGGCTCTGTGCTGCGAGTTGTGAGGGCGACAGTCATACAATGTAGAACGCCTTGATGAGAAATGGTGATGATCTTGTCTTAGTATGTTAAAGATGATTTTGTTGTTTAGTATGTAAATATAAAAAGACTGATTTTGACATTATGCAGGTTAAGTAAAGGCTAATGGTGTTGATTGGACTTTATTCACATTGATGAAGTGACGATCCAGGACTGTTTCACGGCCTTTGGCGTTAGCTGAGAATAAAATGACGTTAGCTTACAAGAGAATGGGTCATGCTAAAGTTTTCCAAGGAAATTTCCTGTACGACAAATTTCTTGCTTCATAGAAAGCATAGGAATCTACTTCTAGTTACTTAGCTAACCAGGCTAGCTGTTTGGTTACTACAGTATTTATCAGTTCCAGTAAATACTGGAATTCCTCTGTAAATTGAAGCATTTTATTAAAAAGTAGGGAAAGTTTCCTGTTAACAGTCCTTGAAATCCTCCTGTTCAGTTAGTTAATATTTTCCTGAACTTGTTGCTGTCTATTTGAGAAACCTGTATACCAGTAATTCTAAAGGCAATAAATTCCCCTGAAATTGATTTTCCACCTTTTTGAAAGCCTCGTATTTATTGAGTCTGTGGTACATCAAGTACCGGAAACTGTTTTCCTTTCTAAAGAGGACAAAACCCTTCAGTGTTCCTGTTGAAGTGATGCACATGGACAGTCTACTGCTGGTGTTTCAGTTACATAAAGGGCATTTCTCCTGACTGTAGGAGCATTTTTTTTACACTAGTTCTACAACAAATGTATTACTTTCCACAGTGTTTTAAAATCCACTTTTTTAAATTTAATAATTTACATTATGTGAAGTTCTTTATTGAAAGAAACAGGGAAATGTGAGTCATCACTCCATTATCCCCGCTTCAGTATTTTATTTTCATAGTGTAAATGAAATGTGTTTTTTAAAGAGCACTTTTGTGCCTTGGTGAAATTAAAATTTGCATGACAGAATGAAAGGGAATCTAACATCCCCCTCAACCACCTGGTAGCTTTCATCATTTTTACAAGGTTCCTTGTCTACAATCAGCATTATTCATAGTTATAACTATAATCCCAGTAAAACCCTAACACGCAGCTTTCATTATAAATCGTCTTTCCTTCTACCCTCCTCTCCTTTCAATATTTTCTCTTGATTCTCATTAGGAGTAACACACACAGAGATTTAACTGACAGTGATTCAGAGTGGCCAAAAGCAAGCATGTTTAATTACTGCTTGATTTCACAGCAATGGTTCCAGGCTGTTGTTAATTGATTTTTATATAATACGAGGGACATGGGGAGCTCTACTACTCTGCTGTAGTGTTATCATCAAAGAATCTGGAGCTGCCCTGATTGTGCTGATCTAGTATTGACCCTAAAGACAGGCAGACCCCCCACCCTCCTTTCTCAGTCAGTCACCGCAGGGTGCGTATCATTTGATTCAATCGTTAGAAATCTGGCAGGAGACCCACAGCTGGACCACCAACCACCGATTAGAATAAATCCTTAAATTATTTCGATTAAGACTATTGGCAGCTACAGCAGTTTTTGAGTATGTTAATTTGGTTTAAAATGTTGTTGATTTCTCTGCAATATACAGTGGGTACGGAAAGTATTCAGACCCCTTTAAAATTTTCACTCTGTTTCATTGCAGCCATTTGCTAAAATCAAAAAAGTTCATTTTATTTCTCATTAATGTACACTCAGCACCCCATCTTGACAGAAAAAAACAGGAATGTAGAAACTTTTGCAAATTTATTAAAAAAGAAAAACTGAAATATCGAATGGTCATAAGTATTCAGACCCTTTGCTGTGACACTCATATTTAACTCACATGCTGTCCATTTCTTCTGATCCTCCTTGAGATGGTCCTGCTCCTTCATTGGAGTCTAGCTGTGTTTAATTAAACTGATTGGACTTGATTAGGAAAGGCACACACCTGTCTATATAAGACCTTACAGCTCACAGTGCATGTCAGAGCAAATGAGAATCATGAGGTCGAAGGAACTGCCCAAGGAGCTCAGAGACAGAATTGTGGCAAGGCACAGATCTGGCCAAGGTTACAAAAGAATTTCTGCAGCACTCAAGGTTCCTAAGAGCACAGTGGCCTCCATAATCCTTAAATGGAAGAAGTTTGGGACGACCAGAACTCTTCCTAGACCTGGCCGTCCAGCCAAACTGAGCAATCGTGGGAGAAGAGCCTTGGTGAGAGAGGTAAAGAAGAACCCAAAGATCACTGTGGCTGAGCTCCAGAGATGCAGTAGGGAGATGGGAGAAAGTTCCACAAAGTCAACTATCACTGCAGCCCTGCACCAGTCGTGGCTTTATGGCAGAGTGGCCCGACGGAAGCCTCTCCTCAGTGCAAGACATATGAAAGCCTGCATAGAGTTTGCAAAAAAACACATGAAGGACTCCCAGACTATGAGAAATAAGATTCTCTGGTCTGATGAGACCAAGATTGAACTTTTTGGCATTAATTCTAAGCGGTATGTGTGGAGAAAACCAGGTACTGCTCATCACCTGCCCAATACAATCCCAACAGTGAAACATGGTGGTGGCAGCATCAGGCTATGGGGGTGTTTTTCAGCTGCAGGGACAGGACGACTGGTTGCAATTGAAGGAAAGATGAATGCGGCCAAGTACAGAGATATCCTGGAAGAAAACCTCTTCCAGAGTGCTCAGGACCTCAGACTGGGCCGAAGGTTCACCTTCCAACAAGACAATAACCCTAAGCACACAGCTAAAATAACAAAGGAGTGGCTTCGGAACAACTCTGTGACCATTCTTGACTGGCCCAGCCAGAGCCCTGACCTAAACCCAATTGAGCATCTCTGGAGAGATCTGAAAATGGCTGTCCACCAACATTCACCATCCAACCTGACAGAACTGGAGAGGATCTGCAAGGAAGAATGGCAGAGGATCCCCAAATCCAGGTGTGAAAAACTTGTTGCATCATTCCCAAGAAGACTCATGGCTGTAGTAGCTCAAAAGGGTGCTTCTACTCAATACTGAGCAAAGGGTCTGAATACTTATGACCATGTGATATTTCAGTTTTTCTTTTTTAATAAATTTGCAAAAATTTCTACATTTCTGTTTTTTTCTGTCAAGATGGGGTGCTGAGTGTACATTAATGAGAAATAAAATGAACTTTTTTGATTTTAGCAAATGGCTGCAATGAAACAAAGAGTGAAAAATTTAAAGGGGTCTAAATACTTTCCGTACCCACTGTACATCAACAAAATGAGAAATGAGAAACCTTGTATTTAACCTGTCTTAGCTTTCAGTGACTTTGTTTTCTTTTTTTCTTTCTAAGTGGAAAACTTGTCATTCAAATATTTCCCAAATGCAAATGTGTTGTTTTCTCTTCCTACCCTCACTATTCACCTTCCCCGGTTGCTGTTTATCTAATCTCCAATCCATCAGAACCGTTGTCATTTTGAGAACTTTCAGACACTCTGGATTTGTGCTCAGCCTCAGTCATCGCCACAAAAACTAACTCTAACTCCCCCCCGCCCACTGTTGTCATGACGATGGGTACTCCCATCAGATGAAGTCCGATTAGCGATAGCAGGCGAGAGATGGAATGAAAACATGTCAAAAATAGTGACCTGTCACACGGAGCGTGATGTTTCTGTTGGTGGTTTTCTGTCTTTTACTTTGCAGAATTCCTCAAGGGCCAAAAGAAGCTCCTGTATTGGGAACAATTCATCTCGCTGTTGTCATTTCTAATCCAATTCATGTGCACCGCTCCATTATGTGGCAGATACATTTATTTCATTGTGGTTTGTGTAATTCAAGAGTATTGCCTATTACAAACTATTTACTTTCAATCAAACTATCAAGTAATAACATTAACAATCATAACACTTCAGTTCTGAGATCTTCATCAGATAAATGTTGGATTTTTCCTTCAACTTTAATTTGTCTGATGAAGATCTCAGAATGAATATTTGATAGTGCAGGTATAGACGGTGTTCAAAAATGTTGCTGTCTTAAAGTTATATATACGAGAGTTTTCTATGTAAACATGTAGTAGATTAAACATGTCACACTCCCTCTGTGTGCTTTTCCTCGAGCTGCTCCGTTTATAGTCAGGACGGCCGCGTGTGTTAGTCCCACCGTGTCAAACTGTTGGGTTTGAGGTGAGCAACTCAAGCGGCTGTTTGGTTTTTTTCATATACATCTGTGAATTAAGTAAGAATTTATTTCAACCAAAAGAGAAAAGACCAACAAAGAGGGTTTTGGTTTTATTTTGTTTGTCCAGTTTAATGTGTGTTTAAATTCTTTGTTATCTGTTAGGTAAAATCACTGGTTTTGTCAGTGGAGTCTGGTGGGCCATAGCGCCCATTTGTTTTTTTTGTCTGAGATGCTGGTGCTCTAGTGCGACATCTGGTAGCAGTGAATTTCCTACATATAACTATTATAAGAAACTATTTATCTTTCTTCTCACAATAAGAACACACCATTGGATGAATGTTGCATTAGTGTCGTCACGTCTCACAATTCCTTTGTTTGTATTGGATAGCAGGGGTTTTCTCTTGTCAAATATCAAAGATGCACTGAAAATGTTTAAACAGAGTTTGACATCATTGAAGAAAACGGAGTTGCCTCGAATTCTGACAAGTTGTCTTTCTGGTGATATGAGGCATGCTCATGTGATGCCCGTGACAGATGTGAGTGTTTAATATGTTAGAGGCAGGTTGACTCTTGGCCAAGTGAATGACAGCTGCTGCAACCTTTCAAGATGTGAATCAGAAGAAAACAATTGTTGTCAAATGTAGAGACAGGTAGTGTGGGTGTTTAGACTGTCAGCCTGTCTAAGGACCATCAGAAATGGTAATTATTAGGTGCACATTAGTTTTGTCATGGGTGGCGACTTTTGTGATGCTGATTGCTCAGTTGGCACTGTTAAGGCGAGAAGAACCCTGGGGAAAGTAACTGGCACTGTGCTGCCAAAGCAGTTTGAGTTTTAAAGTCAGGGTAGTATTACGTATTCAAGCATGCATATTCAACAACCCTCCACCTTGAAAGCTCGGGTACACCTCTTCCTGTTGACACATGTGCATAGAGTTAGCAGTGTCTGTATAATCAGCCACTGTTAAGAGATGTACCTGTAAAAAGCTATAGATGAACAGAAAATATCATTTAGGTTAAAAGGGTTTTGTACAGCATGTGTCACAAATACACCATGACAAAGTAGTTCTACAGTATTGAGGTACATGTGTTTTGCTGTTGAAGTATCTCCAATATAAAAGGCGGATCTTCAGAAGTTGAGGCAGAAGAAAAAGCCTTTGAGCTTGTGTGCTGTTTTTGGAGTCTGTGGTAAATCCACAGTGATGACAGCAACTATCCAACCCCGATGATTCTTTCAGTACTTAGCAAATACACTATTACCTGTATATTTCTAACAAAAGCTGTTTATGCGCTCTTGGCAGCTAGAGTGTGAAGCACACAACGGAAATCTTGATCAAAACAGATTTAAGCACCAAATCTTATTGAGCGCTGAGCTAGACCTAAAGCCCTGAGTTGTTGATGTTGTGGGAAGTAGATACAAAGGCTTTCACAGTAATCATTGCTATTGTTTAGCACTTCATTTCAAGCCTGTTGTAAATCCAGCACAAGAGCCTTATCAGCCAAAGAGTGAACAGTGAGCCTGGAAGATTCCTCTTTGTGTTGAGAATGTAGTGGGAGGACACAACCACTACAGTATTTCTCCCCACAGTGTTTTTTAGTGTAGTATAATTTGCTAATGTTCTATAAAGATTCCGAGTTTTGTACCATTGTTGCTTTTTTCAGCCAATTTCTGACAAACTTGTGTGCTGTTAAGTTGAACAAAGTCCACTTAGGCATGGGTCTCTGAAATTGCTTTTGAAAGGCCAGATTACCACTTTGTTGAAATAGCATCTGAAGGCATTCATATACACAAATATACACCTACACATGGGTGACAGCTCTGTCCATCGCAGTCATTCACCCACACATGCATATAGCACAAACAAGAGGAAAAAAAAACATTGACCTATCTGGCATGTGCTGATGACTCAGTATGGTATTAATCATGTTTGACAGAAATATAAACACCGATTTTCACAAACACGGACCCAGTCATACACACCCTGTCAGCGCTAATGTGCACAGACACCAACACATGGAGCTCTATTCAGCGCAGTAATCTCATTACTTTCTCACAGGCAACACAAGTCATTAATAAAGTCATATCAAAGACATGATGTGAGGCATAATGTGAAACTTGTTTCAGTCAGAGACACTATAGCACCAAATGTAGAAGCAGTTGACAGGAAAAGCTTGATGCTTGAAGGAGCTTGCTAAATAAAGGCAAGCAGCATGTGAGGGCTATATAGACGATAACACAGCCGATACATCACTGAGATATGGAACATACATAATGCACAAGAGATGCTATCACAAGTATGGTAATAAGAAACCAAGCCAGGAGGAGGCTGGCTGGTCAGGGTTGACTTTGATAGAATTGTATTCACTTTATTTATGTAGTTTTTTTGGGGCATGGGCAGACAAATTCTTTTCAATGCCTTTTGTAGTGGTGAACTAGTTGCACTGGCAAGTCGATTCAGAGCAAACACCCTCAAGTTATCAGAAATTAGGTCTTTATTTTGACTTGATACCTCATAGATAGTTTTAAGTCTCTAACTTTGGTGTGCACTTTGTCACATATATTGCATTTCAGTTATCATGTTAAAGGTCCAGTGTGTAACATTCAGGAGGATCTATTGGCAGAAATGGAATATAACATTGACAGGTATTGTCATTAGTGTATATTCACCTGAAAATAAGAATTGCTGCTTTACATTATGTTAGTCATTTTTATCTACAGAGGGGGCAAGTCTGCCATGTTGAAATGCCATGTTTCTACAGAAGCCTAGAATGGACAAACCAAACACTGCTCTATTTGAGCCTTTTGCGTTGCACTGTAGTTTCTCCTGCACCTTTGGAAGGCTGAATCAAATGAGTCAATATTCAGTTGACTGATATCTTCAACGTCACCCCTAGATGCCACTAATTCCTACACACTGCTCCTTTTAAGTAAAACATTAAAAGAAATATTGATCGTGGTGAGACAATTTGAGGAAGACCTGCAGAAATACGTACATAAACTTGTAACTACCAAAGTTGCAATTTAATTAATGTGTAGTACATGTATTGCATTATTCCCACAGTAAAGTTTTTTTTTTTTTTTAACAATATTAGTGGTAAAATGGAATTGACTTAGCATCCACCTATATTGTGTCATTAGTTGCAGAATACGGTTGTAGAAAATAAATTAGAAATAAATATAAATACATTTTGTGCTTAATGAGCCCTGGTATTTTACCTGGAACAGGTTTAAAAATGAAAGCAGCTAACTGAAGTATAGTGGAGGTGGGAGACCTCATCAGTTACAACTAGTAATATCAGTGTGTAGCAGTGTGAGCCTGTTGAATAAATGTATACAGTCTACAGTCTTAATGCATGTCTGGTGTTTTAGATTACGACACAGTGCAACAAAGTTGTCTTCTTAGCTCTGTATAAAACTGGCATACATTACACACAGTTACATCTTAGACAAAATCATCTTCAAAAGATTCATAAATCTGGTGCAACTCTTCAAAGAGACACATACTGTATTTTTCATGGGAACAGTTGTGAGGAGATGTAGTGTTGAAGCCACGCAGTTGGAAAAGGGAAGACAGTTTTGTTTTGGCAAAGAGCTGCCAAGAGCCTGACAAAACAGCACGGAGAGAAGTTCAGTGTAAAGGGAGGGTGGAGAGTGAAACCGAGATGAAGATTGAGTGCCAGAGAGAAAGCAAAAGCATGCAAAGAAAGGTTTTGTTACCAGATACGGAGAGAAGAAAACAGATGAAAAGTCAAAACACCCGGAGAAAGAAAGAGGCAGAATGAAATTGAGATCAATACATACTTGCAGCAGCGTGTATTTTCGTCTATGCACTGAGACTTAGTTTGGAATATCAATGGAGACTCTGCAGCCAAGATGGCAATGTGAGAAACAAAACGGATCGGGGAGGGGATAGACAGAAAAGACAGAGAGCCACAGACCGATAAGAGAAGCTGAAAAGAGGCAGATGAGGGAAATTAATAACGGCATGAGAGACAGTGGCCCCAGAAATAGGTAGCAAAATAACAGTACAAAATGGAAAGCTGTGACACACGGGAGGACTGACAAAGAGAGAGATTGAAAGCCAGACAGAGAAAGTTGGACAAATGGAAAGACAGAAAAAATGAGTTTCCGACCGGTGAGATGAGAGATTTGAGAAGAGGCGTGAGATAAATGAAGAAGTACAGTGGCCGGTGTCGAGGGAAAGACTTGCAAGACGGAACGCAGCAGTGACCAGAATTGATATGAGAGGGAACGAGCCTGTCTGGTGTTGATACAGAGGGAGAGAGTAATATCTGTCTTAAAACAACACTTTTACAGGTGGCAGCTAAAGTCACAGAGTTTACTACAGTTCTACTAAAGGCTGGGAAAATGTTTTTATATTCTCCAGTCTGCTGTCTGATCTCTCTTTCACTCTCCCTGTCTGTCTCTTTATCTCTCGGATTGTCATTCTGTCTATACCACCTCTCCGTCTATTTGATGTCAGAATTGATATCTCTGGTGAAAAACACAGATCAAGATACAGCATAGGCCCGTCCATGTCTTGTTGTTTTTCCCACTCTGAGGTATTACCCTAGTAGTCCTGTGTTCATCACAAGTCTTCACACAGACTACTGTAAAACTCCTGTGTTTTTATCTTTTCCCTCAAAATCTATTTTTAGTCAATAACATGCCAAAATAAATGTCATTGAACTTTGCAGACCCACAAGTCACATCTTAAAAAATCTTAAGCTGGTGTTTGGTAAAATGATTAGGGTGCCTTCACCCAACCTGTTCGGTGTGGTTCAAACAATGACTCAAATTGTCTAGACTGGTGTGAAAGCTGTCAAACTCTGGTATTGGTTGTTTGTGGCCCACAAGTGTGGGGAATTTCCCAGATACATCAGAAAATAAAAATAAGTTGATTGAAATAAATGCTGTATTTCTGTCCTACTGTACCTCAATCAGTTCTGAGGCATTAAGGAGTAAATTAGTGCTGGCTGAATTCTATTTAGCTGCTTCAGTTTCAGGATCTTGGTGTTGAGCATGCTGGCTAATTTACGAGTTTCCAACTTATAAATATGTTCACGTCAATATCAAAGTCGTTATTACAACTGGGAAACTCCGATATTTATTTGCACTTAAACAAAAGTGCCTGAAAAACAAGCAAACATGGACGCCTCACATCAACTAGATACTGTAGTTCAATGTAATTAAGCCCAAATGTAATGGATATGGTGTTATATTGTCAATTCACATTATTAAACAACTCACGTTAACGTCACAGCTTACTAGGACTCTTGCTAATGTGATTCCTTACACCTGTGCTTTCCCTACCCTGCTGTGACAAAAGGTCTACTGAGGAACTCCACATTACAGTCCCATTACATACATTTGATTTTGGAGTTAAACACACATGGGCAGCTGATAAAGCACTAATTTAATGAAATGCAATAAAAAAAGTTTTGCATTTGTGTAAAATACATAATTCTCTGACACTGATTGATAATTGATTTATTTATTACACAGCTAAATTGCACTGAGGCTAAATGAGTCCCCTCTGAAATCTCTGCAAGTTTCTCTGCCCAAGTGCATGCTGGGAAACGTTCCAGCCCAGCCTGAGGGTAAAAAGAAATAAGGAAGAGAAGGAAACATTGTGCTTGTCTCACTCCACTAACTTCACTTTTTTTAATTTCACCAAGCTCTGCAGTCTCTTTTTATTACTTTAGCTGGACTTGTGAGCTATGCAGCCATGTATTAATTTCAATTTTCTAATATAATCTAATTTCTGTCCCTTCCTCCTTCACTCTCCCTCCTCTTCTGTCCTCCCCACTTGTTCCAATCCTCCCCTTCTCTCTGGCTTTGTTTATTCTCAGGTGGAGCTGGAGAGAGGGAAGACTCTCCACATCAAGGCGCTGGCACTGGGTGACCTGAACAAGGCCGGCCAGAGAGAGGTCTTCTTTGAGCTCAACGGACAGCTGAGATCCGTGCTGGTTAAAGACACTGTCGCCATGAAGGTACACGGAAGGGACGGAGGGAGGTATGGGTTGGTTAGTAGATGGGTAAACGATGGATGAGGTATAGTTGGAATGGTTTGAAAGAAGGATATATTTCTGCAGGGAAATGATGAATAGATGGATAAAGGGAGAGAGGAAGGAGAAAAACTGATGTTGGATCTAAGCAAAAAGAATAAAACATTTTATGACCGTGCACTCGGCAACTACGGGTGATTTTTATTCATAGAAATAAATGGTTGTGAGGGGTAGATGGAGGCTCAGCAGGGAGGAATGTTTCAATGGGTGGCTGAATGACTTTATGGATGGATCATTGGCTGGACAAGTGGATAAATGGAGGCAGCAGTGTGTGGATGACTTGGAGAGATTATCAGATGGATGCATGAAATCTCTTTGTTCCTTCACACAGGAAATGAAGTTCCATCCTAAGGCTCAGAAATCCATCAAGGGTCAGGTTGGAGCACCCATGCCTGGAAAGGTGCTGGAGGTCAAGGTGGAAGTTGGATCGAAGGTTAGTTTGTTAATCTGCTATATTCTTCTAGCTCAACATTTCAGTTTTTATCAGATTTGATTACCTTGGGTTAAAGGGTCAGTTCACGTTTTCTTCTATATATTTTCTAACTTACCACCCAGTAACAACTGTTACAATATTCATATATTATTTATCAATTAAATTAACAGCTGCCTGTTAAATGATAATGGAAAAAGCAATTATGAATCTGAACGTGTCAGAACAGCCAGCAAGGAGACTGAACATTTAGTGCAGTGAACATCACATTCATTCATTCATCATTGTTCGGAACGGAATAATGGAATAATTTACTTCCAACTTCACACAAATATAACTATTTTTTAAACTCAACCCAGTCCTTCAGATTAAAAGCTCTGGTGTTTCTGTGGACAGAATCCATTTATATGAGGCTTTTATTGTATGGTATTTATCAAAGTGTTACCTCTAGTGTTGCACAGTTTACTACTAATGCAATGCCTAAGTTCAAGTACCGATACAAAGAATATTCTTTTTTTTGCCCTTGGTAAATAACTAGTCTGTTTTTAAACATGTTAAATGTTGTCTAAACACAAGCAGTTGTACAAGAACTCTGCCTAAACAAAAGAGTTGGTAAAAGTATGATTTTATATTGTTCGTACTCAGATATGTTAAGCCCTGTTCTTTTCTTGTTAACCTCAGCTACAGCACTTGTTCAGTGGTCTGCACATTTGACACATGTTCTTAATGCTCTGTGAACTGTCTTTATAATCATGAAAGGTGGAGAAGGGTCAGCCGCTGTGTGTCCTCTCGGCCATGAAGATGGAGACCGTGGTCAACTCCCCGGTGGCAGGGACGGTGAAGGCGGTCCATGTCACGACCGAGTCCTCCCTGGAGGGAGATGACCTGATACTAGAAATCGAGGAGTAGAGTTAGAGGGCAGAGGGAGGCAGGGGGGAGTATTAGTGGTACTAGGCGGGGTTTAGACAATCTGATTCTGGAAATGGTGAGGTGGAGGAACAGGAAAAACAGGACTCCTTTTCATCAAAGGCGAGTCTCATCTGTGGCAGTACTGCAGAACGTTTTGGCCCGCAATTTGTACATTTTCTGTTTGCTTACGCATATCCAGACACCTGATTGGTGTTAAGAGTAGATAATATGGCAATCCTAAATAATACATAAATTTGATAGGAACTCCTTATTGAATTGTACAACTAATCAAACTCTGCTTAATTCTCCCTAGTATTCCGTACATGTGGTGATTAGGTCATAGCAGTTCCTTAGTACAATTATTAATGTCTTAATTTGTGGAAAATTATATTTTTTAGAAAGACATATTTAAATTGTGATACATTCCATTATTTAAATAATAGTCTTAACTGTGTGTAACACCCACTTGCAATTAAATGCCACATTTCCATTTCAATGCTGTTGATGTTGCCTAATATATTCAAAGTGAGTAGGTGAAACTTTATATTGATGACTACTAAATGTTTTTCTTTGTAATCAGCACAGTTCAGACAAAGAAAGATAGACTTGAGGATGTATTACCAGATATTTTTTTCATATGGGAACAATATTTTCATCTTTGGGCATTCTCGCCTTTTCAACACGTTATTAATTTTGTCATTAGTCGCACTGCATCCTCAGAATGTGTAATCACTGAGTTAGACTCACTTTTTTTGCATATAAAAGAAATTCAAATCGTTCTTTGGAAAACACAAAGTCCAGAGTGGCTGAAGGAAAGAAATCACAATGACCAACCTGTTTTTGATATGTATGATACAAATATTTTCACAATTAGAGAAGCACAACACACCAAGTGGCACCATGTTATGTTTTGAGGACACAAATATACATGCCAGAAACGTCCAATATTATACCCAAGTGAAAATGTATTCTGTTACTGTATCAGTAATGGTAGATGGTTTATTTTTTGATAGATCTGTACTGGTGTTGAAAATGTTTGCTATTCACACCTGTCTTTAAAATCCCAAAGCAGAAGCATGCTGTGGCGACATTGTTGAAATGAAGCTGTAGGCCATGTTGGAAACACCCAAACAGGATTAGAGGCATGATTTTTATTAAGTACCTCTGTTACAATCTAAAAAAAAATGGCCTTCTTAATCCAAACACGGCTGTAGGGTGGCCCACTAAAACCAATTAAACTCAATTTGCTTTATCATTTAAAAAGGTGTAAAGTCAGAGTTTGTAGGGTGGCTTTTGGACCTTTTTAGTTCAATGTTGGAAAGGAGGAGTGCTTCCACCCTGTCTTTTCAGAACCAGGCAGAGATTATGGTGAATGGCCTTCTGTCTGGATGGGGATTTTAATGCTAGGTGTAAATGGGATTACATGGTGGTGTAATGGAGGCATGTGGTGTTATTTTCTGAGGCTGTGCTGATTAATTTATGAATTAATTCTCTGTCAAATGATGTGAAATTAGCCGGACTAATAAGAGACTCTGGAGGCTCCCAGTAGCAGCACTCGGCTTTATATTTCTAATGCGTGTGTGTGTTTGCATAAATGAGTCTAAATGTCTGTGTGTATGTGTGTGCAAGCAAGCACATTTTAAGACAGTCTCCATAATGTTGCACCTTCAGAGCTGAAAACACATTCTAAAATAAATGAAATATTCATACACATGCACCAATGCAAAATACTCACGCTAACACTCCCAGCCCTTGAGTGCTGCCTGGATCAAAAGAAAACAAAACCAAATACACTGCACAGTGGTGTGGCTGCATCTCCATAGTAACGCTGTATCCAAAACATTTAACGGCAATGCAGCAATGACCCCACTCAGTTTTCTGATGATGTAGTTAAATACTGAATTAAACCCACAAGATTCAACTTGTCAACTGTCAGCTGCAGGCCTTTTAACTATTTCAAGGAAACCGAGGTCAAATTGAATGTTTAACTACCATGACCAGTGAAAGTAGACCGTGGACAAGCAGGGAGAGAATTGATCACATATCAGTTATAGCCGGAACCTAAGTGTCACAATCTGCTTGTAATACAGTGAAGCATGCAGTGTTTGGCGAGCCAGAAAAGAGACAACAGCTTACTTTTCCAAAAGGTCTGTGCACGTTCGACAGAAAGCATCGACCCAAACACAAAATTAAAGTATCAGTTTGTGACTGGATTGTTTCCAGCATTTTTGCTCAATTACCTCTGAGAATGAGACCCCTTTTGAACCATGCATCAATACTGAGCAGCCATGTCGTGGTTAATTAGAACACTGATATGCCCACTGCCATGCCTCGCTGTACCCCCTGACTTTATCAATGTTGAATGGGATGGAGATGCAAAAGTGTTTTTGACAAGCTGTTGCACAATAAATGTAAAGTCCCCTCCTCCTCTCCTTATTAGCTCTCCTTGTTAATCTGCTTTCCCTGCCTCATCTATTGATTCAACCAAACACCTTTTTTTTCATTTCCTCTCCATACCCCTCTACAGTGTAAATTTGCACATGTAAGATGATGACACTGACTCATGCAATAATGTAAACTGTATCGCTGTTTTTCTCTGTCTTAGCCAGCAGTGATTGTAACAACTGTGCTTATGACAATGTTCTGTTCAGTGTCTGTGAAAAAAAGAATAAATCGGATATAAAGTACACACAACTGAAAATTTTTTTGTTTCAGAAAGGGGCATATAACCTTGAGCTCATGCTATCAGGGGGTGAACTGTTGCTGAGGGTATGAAAATAGGGTCTGTGACATTTCTTTTTTCTTTCTATTGATTTCCTTTGTGTGTTTTTATTAAAACAAACCAAACTGCTTATTTACTCTCAGTTTAGCAGCCTCCAGATTCAAAATGTCTCAATAGAATTTGCATCATAAATGTTCATTAGATGTCAAGTTCTTATTTCTAAATAATCCTACTTACAAATCATAATTTACTGAAGTAGTTTACATTTACTTGTTAAAGACCTAAGTATGTTTAAGTCCAATGAAGGACTATGAGCTGGAGCGCACAAAAAGGGAAACAAATCATATCAAATAAAAGCGTAATTGTTGTTCTATCTGTACTTACAAATAAAGTTAACTATAACTGAATCTGCTTTGTGTTGGTGTTAATTGCATACGCACAAGAAAGACTCAAGTGAAGGCCAGCTTTCACATCCTTGTATAATCCTGTCTGTCAAGGTCCCACTAGAAAACAGGCTGCTCAGCTCAATGCTGGTCCACATAAACATATATTACATCTCTGAAAGCTTGAGTCCTGCATTTCATATCAGCCTGTCAAATCACAGCTCTTTCAGAATTATTGTGTCCTACTAGTAATTAGATTTCAACAATATATGTTCAAGTGAAAAGACTGTTTCATGAGCCAAAAACCCTGCCAGATCAATGGAAGTAATTTAATTCGACTGTACAATTTTATCACATGCATTACCATAATGTGACAGGGATATGCTGGATTGTTGGAACCAGACAGACTTTGGGTTATTTTACATAAGCATATTTATTTTATTCCCTCAATCCGCCTTCCCTGCGCATCAGACTTCAGTCTGTCTCTGGATGGGTTGAAGGATTGTCTTTGTTTGTCCCTTTCCCAAACAAGTTAATTCCTGTTTGGCTGGATGTGGTCTACCCTGACACCCTGCTGTCTTTAAACAGGTTCTTCAGATCTGATTAAGTACTGATTAACCATACTAAATCAATCAGGTCTGTCGCTCAGCTGGCATTATTGATCCGTGGCCACGTTCTCTGTTAGGTTTGTGATCGGTGAGTAGATTGATCACGCTGGCAGCAGGCACTAGTTGACATTGTCAAGCTCATGTATGGATTTAGTTAGTGATTTATTATTGAGTATCAATAATATAAATGCACCACTAAGCCATGCTAGGCTGGCTTGTCACCACATTTTATACTGGGTTAAGAGGAAGCGTCCAGAGAGGAAAGGTTGCTATGGTACCAGAATTAAAGAATAGCTTGATACTTAATTGTGATCAGATTAAATCAGAGGGGCAATTGTGTAGCACAGTGGATGTTATGACCCATTTGTCAGCCGACTTGAGTGACAGCTTTGATTAATAACAACATAATCAAATTTGCATATGTGAATATAGAGAAGTGGAAGATAACAGTCTGCCTGCTATGACCTTGATTGGTTTGCTGATATCACTAAAAATAAAACTACGACGGTAACATCTGTCACTAAACTCATAATTTTACTTAAAAAAACAAGAAATTTTAGTAGAGTGGAAATCTGAATTTTATAAAAAAGGTACCATTCTGGTGGAGATTATCAAGGCTATTTCTACAAATCACCCACCTGACATTTTCTTCGGTTTATGTGCTATTAATCGGAATACTGAATGTCAGACTTCTCACATGAAGACATCAAATGTCACCCTGTTCTGGCATTACTAAAACTGACAGATAAAAGGGCCTCAACTTAACCATTTTACACCAGTCATTCAACTTATTGCGGTGCCCTTGCAGAGAATGTTTTTAAATAAAAGCTTCAGTTTTTGTTCAAACGTCGAGTGAAATATTAAATTCAAGCACACATCTATGAATGGCTTCCTGTGGCTGTCACGCTGTGTGCAAGATGCCTACTATCGATGATTGGTGTGCATTTAACACACACACTTACAACATCTAAAGATTCTTGAGTTCTCTCTTAATGAGGCCTCTGGTGGCGTCCTTGTGGTCAAAGCGATAATTTGTGTTTGAATTTGTTGAATATTTATGCTGTAATAATGATTACATTAATGGAAGGCCTACTAATCTACAAAAACAGATTAGTTTGTTACCATGTGCAGTGGCAATATAACGTATGTCCCATATTGAGAGAAAATGGTGAACATTTAATTTCACCATTTTAATGCAACATACAAAACTTGAACAGAAACTGGTTTTCAAACAAGGCTAGGCTATCTTATAGCGGTTTGGTCCACTCGCTGGGCATCAGTAATCACCTTTTGTTGCACATAATCGGACACTTAGCAGCTTAATGAGGGCACCAGCTCTTAATAAAAAGATACCCTGTGGAGTTTTCATTGTAAACAATCTGCTTAATTCAACATTTCTCACACATTGTGTTTCCTAAAGGCCTTACATATAGATGGACATACAGGTTGAATTCATTGCAACTAATGATTATTTCCACTGGTTTATCTGTTGATTGATTTTTAACAATATATAATGTATTTGATGATGAAAATGTCCATCACAATTTCCTACAGTCCAAAGTGACATCTTAAATTACTGATTATTTTAAAGTATCAATTATAGTTCAGAGAAACGCAGTAACATTTAACATGCTGGAACCAGCTAATTTGTGTTTGATAAATGACTAAAACAGTGTTTTATAAATTATCAACTACTTAACAGAGTGAACATACCAGTACAACCTCACAGAGACTTTTAAAAATATATATATAAAACAGGGCTTCTCTTTGACTGGAACACTGCTACCTTTATAGCACATTACCTTGCCTTTATATACATTACATTGCTGTAAATTGAAACATTTCTCTACAGCACTACTGGTGGTGAAAACATCCGTAGTACCTTCAAGTGGCACACTGTATCTGACAACCAATCAAGTTTTAATGTTAATTACTCTTGTCATGTCACAGCTAAAGCTACAGTGTCAGTAAAAGTCAACATCCAGTCAGCTACTCAGAGAAAAGCAGCATTGTTTTGTGTCAACATTTGGCCACTTCCAGATAAAAACATGACTTCTCTGTAGCTTTTGCTTCCTTCAGCTGACACTGCCTCAAAATGGGTCAAGAAGCTGCTTTGACGGGGTCTCAACATCACAAGAGAAGCCAGCGTTTTCATTTCCCTGGGTCCTGAGGTCACAGACTAAATTTGTCATTTGGATCCCAGACTGAAACTGTTTAATAACTCCTGCCTCTAATCTATAAATGAGTTCAAATCCCCTTTGTGGCTTTCTCTTAGCTCATCCCTTTGTCCGCTTTGCCACTGTCCAAATGAACAGCAAACACCCACTGGGAAGAGCCGTGAAGTCTTGGCAACTCTGCGTGTCAAACACCTCCTGTTCTATGAAACCCTGGCAATGCCATGCGGCAGCAGCTGGTCGAGGAGCCAGCTTTCTAACCCATGCATGAGTCTCTTACATGGGCCACAGGGGTCTGCTGCTCTGTTGAGGTGCAACTTTCCCCTCTAATCCCTTTGCTGCTGTTCGATAATCCCTTCACTGCTTGCTTTGCTGCTTTCTTTGCTGTAATCCCCCTGCCTGAATAAAAAGAATAGACGGAGAAGGACGGGCTACATAGTGTCTCACACAGACGGGACAGACGGCTCTGTCAGTCTCTAAGCTTCCCGTCAATCAGCACAACCAGGATCTGATCCACCCAGTCACAAATGCAGCCTATGTGCTGTTCTTTCTGGACTCTGAAGAATGCTTTAGATATCAAACTGAATGATTCTAATCTCTGAAAATAAGCCAGACCTGAAATGGATGCTAAAAAGCACTGAGCAAATGCAATAGTCAGGTGTTGAAAAAGAGCAGATGAAAACTGATCATCATGGTGTAAAAGCAGGGATGAAATGAAACATTACAATGTCAAAAACACCCGGTGAAACAGCAGCACGGCATCAAACACGCATCACTTTCAAATGAGGGATTTTGAGCACTCGCCTGGCAGGTGTGGTCCACTGCCATCTCCATTCCTTTTCCATTACTCCCTGTTCAAAGATTGCTTGTGGGGACAATTTTCCACCTGTCTGAGAATCAGCAGCCAGGGGCTTGCGGGGCAGTAAAACCTCCCACCCTGCATGTCCACACAGAAATGTCCCTGACGGCAGGTCTCGTGTAACGCCGACATTTGGCTTTGCTCAATTTCTTGATGTGATGATCTCATAACTTGTGAGGGCGCATGCCGCCGAGTGTTTGGGATGCTCAGTGTGTTCCAGTAATGAAGACAGTTAAATGACAAGAGGCGGGAAACAGGAAACTATCTGCCTGTACTTCCCTCCTCCTCCAGACTTAGCTTCATCATTAAACACTATTAGCGGCACAGCAGCGCATCACAAAGCCACGGGCAACCTTACGTGTGATGAGTTAACAATTCACACATCAATTAAGCAGGCAGATCAATGCTGCGTCCTGACCACACTGACAAATTCAATTTCTAACGAACGCATCAAATGATGGCCAGTAGCTAGCCATGACATGGATCATTTCCTATGGCCCCTCCAGAGTCAATCTCTGTCAAGCCCTTTTGATGTTACATCTTGTGACACCCTGTGTCGATGAAAGTATGTGTGTGAGAGGAAGACTGGGAAGGAAGAGAGAAATAAAGAGTGTTTATACTGCATGTGTATATGTGATGAGACATCTCATTAAGTATTAAAACTGCTCCACAGAACTGGTTTAGCCCTGGGTGTCAGAAAGGGCATAAACACACACATATAAAGCTGATGCACTTTGTCCCTTGTTTTAACACACTGAGGCGTTAGAGTGTGACTGTGTGCATGTGTGCGTCTAAAAGTGTGACCTCTTGTTGCCACTGTGAGCTTAAAGTGTTCAGGCTCGAATCAAAGCACTGCAGCAAATATGAGAAGGACGCTGAAGAGCAGAAACAGCGACGCGCACACACACAGTCAGACAGGGAGGATTCAATGCGACAGAGGCAGAGCGAGCTAACAGAGGAGAGAGGAGAGAAGCTCAGCGACTGCGACACACAGCCCAGACAGGAATTAAGGAATTAGAAAGCAAAGAGAGGGAGAGGATCAAAGAAGGAGAGCAAAATCACGCATTTCTTCTGATTCACGTGCGTCAGAGACACGGTGCCAATCATCAGAAGTCTTTTTTTCTCCACCTTGGTGTCAGAATATTGCACTGTTGCCGTGGCAACAGGCGTGTACAGGGCAAAAGAGTACATTGTTCCAAAAAAAACAAACAGTCCGAGCGGACTCTTTGTAGCGTTTCTCTCTTACGCACAAACACGTCGACGCAGCTTCTGTCTGACAGAGCAAAACAGGAATATGTCCAGGGTCACTTGCGTATGTGATTACTAAAATTGTCCAAGCACAGACGTCGTCTTTATATGCGTTAAAAACAAGTGATGCACAGTAGCTTTGAGTCACACCTGGTAATCTAGGCTGAGCATATGAGAAGTATCACTTGTGCTGGCAAGCCTGAGAGCTCCACCTGTGGCAAATATCAGCTTCTACAATCACAACTCTACAAGATCAGACTTAAGGCCATGGAGCTACTTCACTGTCTTCACTAAGCTTTTTCACAGCCCAAAATGGTGCTTTTTGAATGAATGGTGCCTCATGGTAGTTCAAGCAGACATGGAAAACATTTCATATTAAAATGTTCTATAAACCAGCTCATACATTTGGTGCACATTTTGTCTGCATACATAATGCTGAGATCAACATCCTCACTGCCACTCCACTGCCTGCCTGCAACAATTTAGCTCCAAGCCTCGTCCTGTGCTAGAATTTAGCTGGGTGTAAATATATCAAATAACATATATGAAATTACATGTTCATTGCCAGTGGGGGGTTGTGAGCTTCGGGAGAGCCTGTGTCAAGCTTTATCACATGAACAGAACCAAGCTGCAATCAAAATCACTGTAAGTGCGAGTTCAGTTATAGTGATTATTGAGAGCATGGGGTGAGAGAACAGAGGTGAAAACTGCTGACACCAACATCAAGTAACCTGCCCCAAAGACAAACAAGACGGTACTAATGACGTTTGTAATTAGGTGAACTGACAACAACTGAAAAACATCTGCATTTGATTTTGATTGTGGCTTCTGAAAACATAATGTGAAGGACAAATCCACCCTCACACTATAAATTAACACATCTGTGGCTCAACCTCATATTTTTGCTTCCAATTTATTTTTGCTGGTGTAGATGTCTTATTCTTCTGGATGACTTTCCTAACATTGACAGAATGAAATGTCCACAGATTCAGCTCAAATTGTGTTTCTTATCAGAACATCTTTCAGCTCACAATCATAGCATGGCCTTTTGTACATTCTTCTTTTTATACAGATATTCAACAAATCAGGAGCTTGGGTACGCAAATGTAAAACAGCCACAAGACAGGATGTGACTGGAAACCTCTTTTTCTAACACTGTACTATACATCCACAGCTGGATAGAAGAAATGTTCTCTGAGAGCTGTCAGAAGTCATCCCGGGAAATCAACAACTTAAGTAGAAGCAGGTGAGGCTGAAGTGGATCCAAAAAAGATTACTGTAAATTACAACACTTCATCACAAAATAACTACTAGAAGGCATCATCATCATCACAGTTTTATGATATATAACACTTGAATAAAATAACTCTCCATGAAGACAGACACGTAGACAAAAAGGTCATGTTTTCATAAAAGCGATATTGGTCCATGATGGTCGGTTGTTATTGCTATTAAATGCAATTGTTTGGCTCCAGCCTTATCTCTCCATTATATGGGATGGGATGAAAATATCTTAAATTTTAACTGGAAATTACATCTGCCTGGATGTCCCATTACTGTCTGCCCACAACACATGATTCGATTACTGTATGAGTGCATTACGTTAGCTACATTTAAAAGGTAATGTAACAGAAAACTATTTTTAAATAGAGAAACCGTGAACTGCAGTCGGCATCGGCCAAAAGTCTCATGTACACTAGACTGGACGCAGGAAAACATGTTTAGAATAATGTCACTTAGCTAGTATTTTGCTAGCGATAATGTTGGCAAGAAAACAAGCTAAGCTAAGGCTGCAACCCAGCCTCACTTACTAAAGTTATCCGGCACCAGCCAACCCTAATGCCAACCGAAAAGTGACCTGCAAATGGCAAGCCAGTCAATTTACCAGCCAGGAGTCTGGACAATATTTTGCTACGTTAGCTAACTAGCTAGCAATTTGTCCATGTTAGCAAGCAAGCTAATGTTAGCCAGCTAAAACAACAACAATCAATATCACAACACATTTCACAGGCTTTGCAGTAATGTTAGCTTTGACTTTGGACTTTGACTCTGTGTTACAGTGGGTGTCAGTCGTTTGTTGTTAGTGGGCTAATGTTAGTTAGTGTTGCACACGGTTGATGCTATAGAGAAGCGGAGAGAGAAGGCACTCGGGAGCGCACATGAACATAACACCCTTTGGATTTGACGGAAAAATCAAAACCATACCCCTTCATAAAAACTTCTACAAAATCAGTCCACAGGCAACCGAGAAAGTTGGGGAAGGTTACGTTACGTAACAACCCATTCACACAATGGGAATAAAAGGCTGACTTCATAAAATCATTTTTTAAGAAAAAATGCAAACATTCAGCTCCTCAAATGGGAATATTATCTTGTTTCTTTGGGCCTGTCTGACAGGGTTGGGTTATAGACTGAAGAATAACTAATTAATGAATCAAGAAAATGATCAACAGATTAATCGACAATGAAAATGATGTTAGTTGCAGCCCTGGTGTCAACCATACTCTACTTGTGGTAAGTATGTACTGAAAGGTGTGGTGGGTGTCTAGGGCTGAGCAATGCAATCTAAAATCTGTCACTGTGTCCAACTCACACTGTGCAAATGGGCATTTTTAGTGTATTTAATCAGTTAAGATTCAGATTCTGTAATAGTATAGTATTGCCACTGGTGTCTGCTATGATTATTCAGAACATCTGTCTTAAAATCTGATGATATAACCACACATTATGCATGGTGGGATATAATCAAACAACAACAATAAATGAAATATTTATTCATACTGCTGTGTATTATTGCTTTTAGTGATACACCCATAATATTCTTTTCCAAATAGATGCTGTGTGTTTGATTTTTTCATCATTACATTCATTTTTATCTTCAGCCTCTTTAAAACCCCAGTATGTTGATTCTAACAGCTTTAAGCATCTCCTGAGCTCTCCCAGTATCCTGTGTGTGTTGTGTGTCCACGCATAAACATATCTGAGAATATTTGCCATGGGTAGATCAAAGCAATTCCCTAAACATGCCTAAAATAGTTTAAAGTGGTCAAGATACAGATTTTGATCATGTATCTCACAGTAGTGCACCGTGAAATAATACTGGGTCTGCTTCTATCAATAAAAGCAAATAAATAGCTTCACAGGGATAGCTCAATAGGTTAAACACATTTTAAAAAAGGAAAAACTATGACAGCTCTAATCTCCCGCGGGTATCAAAATAAGATAATACTGAGGCAAAGCTCAGGAGGAAATCAGCAAGTTCAAGGGTTTCTTTGTAAAATTATTGGTAGAGGTTCAATGTCTGGTTGCTGCTAAAACTGGAAAAGGAAATAAGTGTCTCATTTTTCACGACACTGGATCCTATTAGCAGCTTCAACATGTGCCTACAGTGCAGCTACAGACACATACACTAAAAATAAATGACAAGCACAAACACATACTACTATAGTTAGAATGTTGAACAAAATCACCTCTCTCTATTGGAAAGCTGTAGATATGAAAAAATATGTGATAAACCTAAAATCATGAAAGACTTAATGACACAACACCTTGTCATTGAGACACATCTGTACAACTTAAGCCAGCCGTGGTACCCAATCCAAATTACACATCTGAATTGAATTAAATAAAAGCTCAAACATACTGCTAATAAAGCTGCAGGCCTATCGACAGCTTTCAGATGAGGTCTACAGCTCTTACTGGAATCAACTGGATTTCTAAATGCAGCCTACATCTCAGTAGAATACAAAGCTGATCTTTCTGACTGGGAAAAACTGGTAAAAACCAGTGATATTAAAGGATTTGGGGTTTTGATAATGTCTGTGTATTAGCTGACTCAGATGCAACCCACCAATGAAGTAGAAAGGATCCTGGATGAATAAGAAATGTATCTCATAGGAACAGGCTTTACAGCTAGAACAAAGTGAATTGCTGCTTCTAGCCTTAGCTGCTTGAACAGGTTGTTCCACACACAGTACATTGACTGAAATGGGTCTCCTTTGGTCTTCACTCAAGACTGTGGATCAGACAGAAGGAGGCTGCCCAAAGACCTCGGGGTGAAGCCTGGCTTGAAGGGAGTTAGAAGGTTAGAAATGAAGCCAAGCCATGTAGTACCTTCAGAATAATCTGTGAAATCAGTCTTAACACGTAACAACCGGTGTGGAGAGGCCAAATCTGACACCAGACATAACCCGCACACAGTGCACACTAAACTTTTGAGTAAGTCAGAAGCATACACATGGTTACATTTTTTTTTCATCTTTAGACAGCATGACTGTACAACCCTTTTAAACCTGAAAGTCAAAACTTCCAGAGGTTGGAACAACAGACAAAATGCTCCAGGCCTCTTCAAATCTCAACAATTGGCCTGCAGACTCATGTCAAAGAATAGGCAGCTTTAGAAGCAGGGTGTATGTTAGCCAGCATATGCCAGCTTTTGGCTGGTATCATGTGTAGTTGTCCAGCAGATGAAAACATCAACAGCCAAAATGTCCAGTGGCAAATATGCCAAATTAATAAACACATATTCATTAATAGCATATTAATATTGTGTGATCTATAAGATATGTTGCCAAAACAACTTTTTTCAATTTGGTGCCCCCAGTTGCAAAACCACTGTTATATGGACAGCTGTACACATGTATTTGTTCTGAACACATACATTACTTATGATCAAAAACTAGCAAGACAACAACTTTGCTAACAGCCAAACATCAAACAAGTGCAACAACACAAGCCATAGCAAGCCAGCTAATATAACTTACTAGTACAACAGCAAGACTGCCAGCTCGGCATCTGTCTGCAGCCTTTTATTTCACAAGGCTCTGGCCAACAACTAAAAGCCAGTCTAGGTTTTACTCTTGTGCAGCAGCTTCTCTTTCCTTTTCTCTACTTAGGTTGCTCCGTCATCCTTTTAGCTCTCCTCGTCTCTGCCATTAGCCACTACCATAGAAGTTGCTGAGCCCCGTTACATAGCTGGCTTGCCAGCTCCGGTTTCGCCACGCTCTCCGTCAGCATGCCCCCTTCAGAGGCCCAAAACCCTCCCGGCAGTCCAAAGCTCCTGTCTACCAGCCTACATCGACACTTCCTGCACTCTGAGAACCCAGTTCTGGGCGTCCAGGGGAATAGGGAAAAGCTAACTAGCATTATACTTTACTGTCGATCAGGAAACGCTATGATCCAGTTTCACCAAAATCTGTGACATAGATAGTGGTTTTGATTTAGTGCCGTTAAGCCTTATGCAGAGTGGGAATGACGGCGGCACCATTCACCCTATTACAACTTAGTGTAGCATCAAAATTACTTTGAAGTGTTTAAGGTAGAAAAGTTACATAATGTTGCTTTAAAAGGAAACTAAGGAAACTTTGAATAAACAAGAGAACAGTGCTCTATGCGGCAGCGGGACAGGGTTTCAGTGCAGCATGGAGCGTCTCTCCTGCCGGCTCAATATGGTGAATTTATTTATATGGTTGATTTCGGGATAGAGTGAAACCAATGTAAAAATGTTTTACAAGAGCACAGTGAAAAGTCAACTGGACAGATTTTGAATTTAAAGTTTAATTCTAATCACTAATTTGGGAGTGAAAAGTTAATACACCTAAAATGTCTAAATGAATCATTGATTGTAAAGAACTGAATGTCTTTACGAAACATTAGATTATATTTAGGCTTTTTTTTTGTAGGGTACTGTAATGTCATGATTATTTTAGCCAGTTCCTCTGCACAACATTCGAGGCAGTGGAAGAACACTCTTTCTTCTCCCTGTGAATCATATCTACTATCATCATATCTAACATCTTTGTCCACTACATTACTCTTCATTATTTTCCCTCCTCTACATAGAGAGAACATAGAGAGAAACCCTCAGATCAGGGTCACTGTTGAAAAAAAAAAAAAATCTGATTTTCTATCCCAGCACTTAATTACACGCACAAACACACATGTTGGCTTAAGTGATCAGTTACTGGCAACAGCACACATATGGTTGTAGGCTGGTATTGATTAAACACTGTTGTCAGGATAACCTCATGACCCAGTCGACAGAGCAGTAAGGTGCAGTCCCTGTAACGGCCTGGTATTACTCTGAGACAAACAAATGACTACATTACAACTCCATGCTGTAATATTTTTGATATTAATAATGAATTATTTATAATGAATAAAATAACATTCTACTCAACTGTAGCTATGTGCAGCTTTTGGCCACATGAAGCATTGTTTTGTATTTCTGTCTGGCTCTCACCAACCCTGTAGATTAAATCATTAGCAGCCATTTCCAGCACAACATTTCTAATAATGTAGGTTACCTGGCTAGCATGAAACAGCAAAGACATGGATTGAACCAATGGCTTGGCAGTGGATTTGTGGAGGTGAAATTGTGAATAACCGCCATAACCACTTAACAAGATTTGAGGACTGTTTCTTTGAGTTTATTTTGGAGTCTTTCTTATCTATCATACAATAACACTGTAAACTCTGTTTAGGAAAGGAAGGCAGCTAAAATGAAAAACGCATTGTTTAGCACATTTCTTTCAGATAACACACAGGAGCACTTTCTTACAACAACTATTTCCTCCTTCAATGGATGAAAGTCAACATTAGAAAATGTATTGTAAACATTTGTAATTTGCTCTTGTTTTTCCTGGAACAACAGTGTCATAGCATTGCATGGTAAAAACATTATATTGTGATTATTTTGACAAATATTGTGATTGCAATATGATTCACCATTAGTGTAGGAATGATCATTGTTGCATCACAAATGAAATTTTCACTGGAAAAAAACTTCTGATCTGAAATACTTGGGGGTCTGTACGAAATGTTTTCTTACATCTGGAGAACCGCCATTTTGGATATTCCACTTGGCCATATTGTGATTTTGAGAATATTTCAATTGATTGTGCTGCCCTACCTCAAAAGTTTTTGATTATGCAGAAACAACAAGACCAGACCCCATTTTGAATGGCCAGACATCAATGTGCTGTCCCAACAAAACCCTTAACTACTTCAACTGCAATAAAAACAACCTTTGTACATAAAATTAAATACATTAAATACATTTCAAGGAGAGGTGAAAGAAAAGATACTATTATTTTTTTATATATATATTATATCAAACTGTATGTGTTCTTATTTTTGGTGCCATGTTTGGATAAAAAAAAACAAAATACCTTCCGTTTCTGCAATTTAAGACAACCTCTTTTTTTCCTGGGGCTCATGTATAAAAAATATGGGGGAATAAGGAATACCAAACAATGATTCATTCACACTGAGAAGACTACTGACACTTGAAGTACATTTTATGCAGTGAAAACACTCAAGGTCTCAACACTGCTGATTAAACCTTGAAGTGCTTTCTGCTCTTGAGAAGATTTGAAAGGTATAACTTCTCAATAAGGTTCTGCTGATCTAAAATGCAATAGTGTTTGCAGCGCAATCTTCAGATTCTCTCTCTCTCTCTCTCTCTCTCTCTATCTCTATTATATATGCTAAATGAAATTACAAGTTCATGTGCCAATGCAACCACAGCAGATCAAAGCTGCATGTTATGTTTTCTCACCCTCTCTGTCATTTCAAACCTCCACTTTCATTAATGAAGGAATAATCCGTGATGATTCAAATGATGCACACCTGGAGTGGATTGTCCTGATTTCAGACTTCATTTATAAACTCATTTGCTAATGCCCAAAAGAGCATTTAAGTGATTCTGTTGAATATTTTGCACTCAGAAAAAAAATATTTTAACACAAAACAAAGCGTTGAATGGGCACTCCGGCAATTAGGTTCAGAATATTCTTAAAGTTGGCAGATTCACAGGATATTTGAAAAAGAATGATCAAATCATAGCAGCAACTTGTATGGTAGAGGTGCAGAGTGTGTTCAGTTAAGTGACGTTTTCTAGTGCACACAGAAACAATTTTGCAGCTGTCTCTAAAACCATTGGATCAAAATCAGCATCTCAATGTTTGAAGCCAGAAAATTAGGCTCTTCTAAAAATTATGGTCTGTACACAATCTAACCATTTCACATAACTCTTTTAAGCCCTACCATTTATAAGACATGTATTCAATGTGATATACAAAGGATTAAAAGAACTCTTTCACTGTCTAACCTCCATCTAAAGTGACAGGTATTGTTTATTTAGAAATGATCGACCAAGTAAAACATTTATTGCATGCATCTCTGGGTTCACGGATTCCTCTTGAACCAAAGATTTCTCTTAATAGCTTGTGAAATTCAGACAGAGAATCCATCTTTTAAATGCACCTACTGTCAGCGACAACGACAATTGCAGTGCAAGAGGCCACAAACCTTAAAGCATCAAACTGAGCCATAAAAAATTTTTAAAAAGCAATTCTATTGAAGACATATGTCTAGAAAAGTAAAGACTAAATTCAAAAGCATTGATACAGTTGCACACAAATCAGCTAGCTCAGTCTAATACTAAAAATGAACAGGGCAGAAAGTTCAATAATGGACTGAGACGTTGCAGATGGCATTCTTTCATGGTGCTAGCTTTTCAGCACAACACAACATTAAAAACATGAAACCAAATGCCACATCTTTCCTCAATATTTACTAACTTTTATGCATTTTAGTTGATTACATTTGACTTATGTGGTAAAGCCATTCATTATTTTGCTATTGAGTAAACAAAGTCAATATTGTGTTGCCATGTTCGTATTTGATTGTTATTGTACCTCAAGCAGTCTGGCACTTAGCCTAAACAAAACATACCCTGCTGATGTCTAACGAATTATTGAAGTGTTCCTTCTATCTCACAAGCGCAAGTATTCTCTTTTTCTCTGGAATTGACTAAAGTCTGTTATCACCGCTACAAACAGAAACCTTTTATCAGTGGGTGTAGACTAGTTTTCATAATAATCTTTCTGATATTCTGTACATATTTGTATCAGATATGTTAACAAAAATAGATCCTTACAATAAAAATATGCTTGATCTTTGTTTTAATTCTCTACATCACAATTTAAATCTGGTCTTCTTTAACCTCTGTTCATCGCTCTACCCACCCACTTATTTTTTTTATATCTCCAACTCGTGTGTGTGTTGGATACAATGCTCTCGACTTGTTTTGCCAGACAATAGCAGATAGAGAGGCGTGAGAGCCGGCGGTTTCATGAAAGAGGAGAAGAGACCCGGGGCTGGATGAAGGAAGCGTGAGGAGGAGGAGGGGGGGGGACTACAATGTGAAGAGTGGGGAGTGAGGGATGAAACACACAATTGATGAGTGGCGGGAAGAGGAGAGCTGACGAGACCATCTAGTGTGTGAGCGTGAGTGAGACTACAAAGTGGATAGAGAGACAGGAGGCGAGGCAGAGGGCTCCCCCCGTGGTGAGGCTTTGTCCTGTATCTGTTACCATGTCTCACCTCTCACACACACACACACACACACACACACACACACACACACACACACACACACACACACACACACACACACACACACACACACACACACACACACACACACACACACACACACACACACACACACACACACACACACACACGCTTGCTTAAAAAAATGCTCTCCCTCATTGTTTATAGAAATAGACATACGCACAAAAGGTACACATTGATATTTTTCCTAAAATGCCTTTTCATGGCCAGCTGTTCCTTGGTAACTAGCAAGGCCACTGCTAACACACACATTCTCTCTCCACTGTCCTGAAACGTCTTCCTTTAGCCAGATGTCTATTAACACATAACACAACAACCAAGGGCATCAAAAGCACAATAAGGAAACAAAGAGATGTGTGTGAGCTCTGTTTGTGTGTTTGTGTGTGTGTGTGTGTGTGTGTGTGTGTGTGTGTGTGTGTGTGTGTGTGTGTGTGTGTTTGAGAAAAAAGCATTTGCAAAAAATAATTTAAGGAAATGGGTTGTTACAAGATAATAAACATTATTCATGAATATCATAAAGCTAGTAGCTCTGTGCTTTATGTCTGAGACATAATTCTGCAATGACAATATTTTAGTTTCATTTTAACTCATGGCTAACATGGAGTTTTTCACACCTGCCATATAATATTAACAACGGCAGGCATAAAGCATTGCAGCTGTAAATGTCAACCTCTCAGCAGAAAACTTTCATTTGACTGAAACTACAAATAAGAAGGCACTGTACTGTAGAATTTGTTGTTTTCCAATACTAGCACTGGAACTCTCATAATTTTCTTGCCTGGCAGAAGTGATTCGTCGGGCAGTTTAGGCTTATCTAACAAAAATCTCAACTCAAACACCTTGCAGTCTGCCGTGGGAATACTTAAACAACAACACAGCTAAAAACGTTTCTTCATTTCCACTGGATTTACTTAGGGACTGGGACTAATCTTCCGCTGCTACTTTTTTTCCTGGTCTGTACCCTGACTTTGAAAACTTCTTCCTGAGATCAACTCCAGCCACTGTTGAGGTTTGCCTGCCAGAAGTGCCACACGAGAGGGGTTATCCCGTTGGTTTCCCCACCCAGTGCCAGGGAAGATCAGCGGAGCACAGATAAGTGCTATCGATGTTGAATTACACCCAGCTGGAAAACAAACATAACACGAGTCCCATGTTAACCACAGAGCGAGGAGGAGAATGGCAGAGAGGATGTGAGATAAACCTCCTGAAATCCAGGCTGGAACCATGCAACAGCCATATTTGATGTATCTCAATGAAGGCAATCCACCGATGCAGAATATATCCAGTTAGAATGGAAGCGGGCATGAAGCCCCGGTCAGCCACTGGGGTGGAAGTGATACTAAAGCTACTATTAAAGCCCCAGTCTGGGATTTTTTTTGACATGGGTACTTAAATGTTTTAAGCCCATGACCCAGATTCTTAAACTGGTGACCTGGAAAGTCTCCTTCCCTGCAGTGGGGCTCATTCATTAAACCATACTGCTGCTGTTGGCCAGTTATTTTTAGTGGTTACTAATCACAGTTTAAAAAGCAAGGGATGTTGCGAAAATAGATTCATTTTTGCAGACAGGTTCTATCGGTCTGTGTCAGTATTGATTACAATTTATTTCAGGAAGGAAAATGTCTTATCTCGACAACCTGACTTAAGGTTGTACTATAGATCGGGTAACTGATTATACCAGAGAAGCATTTATTTCCGCCTGTCATCCTTTTTTGAAAAGGAATGAGAGCACCTTTCACCACATGCCGTTATCCTTTGTATCAGGGCCTGTTTGAACAACTTGTCCCTGATGAGCAGCCAAATGCATTGAAACGAGCTGAATGGATAAAACGAAACATGAGACAACTTAACAATAAACATACATCGGTTTGAAATGAAAATTAAGCCATACTCTGACTGTACAAAACATGAGGGATGTTTATTCTTTTCATGAAGTAAACGACTGAGGTAAATTGAGGTTTTTCTGTTATCGATTTTTCTATTCCCTTATTAGATGTACCGTGAAAGAGAAAATGTAAATAACAGGAAAGCAGAAGAGTTAAAATAGGATTGTTTTTCCCTGTCTGGGTTCAATAGCATTTTGTGGCATCTAAATCCAGTCCAATCATTTTATTAAATCCAAATCCTTTTGAATCTAATTCAGCATTTGCAAGTGCAATAGTCAACATGATGAATCACTAAAACTCAAAAGATTTGATTTATATCTGTAATTACCTTTTGTTGGCTGAGAAGTTAGAGACACTGCAGTTTTTAGTGGCAGCCTAATTAATGTTCACAACCTGTAGCTAGATGTGAAAATGAGATGTGCAGCTGACACTTTGGAATAACAGATTTTGCTTAATTAACTTTTACATGGACTACTTCATCCAAATACTGGATGTCCCAGTGCAGAATTATTTAGTTGATAAGCTTAAAATATTGATGATATGCATAGAAGTTTAACTAGGAGATTCTCCTGAAATTGATATGGCAGCAAGATAAGTCTCCACTCTGTTCGTGGATTAATGTTTCTTTTCCCTTACAAATTATCTTTAGCTGAGTACACACAGTAACCAGACCAGGGGTTTTCCTGCATAGAGAAATTTCTGGGACTCCCCAAGGAGGTTTTAGCCAGCACCAAAGTAAAATCATCAAAATGATGAACTCAAACATTGCAATGTAAACCCTCTCTGAATGTATTCAAATAGCAATTATCAGCAACTGTTGAACGAACAGAACATTAACTAAGTAACTAACTAAAGTAAGTAAGTAAGTAAGTAACTAAATAAGACGTTTCTGACTTCCAGCAGTCCACTCCCCTCTATGTTGCATTTTACTGCTGTGGATGTTTAAGGTTCAGCTCATTTTGACTACTTTATTTACTGTTGGATAGTTTAATCTACAGTAATGCATTCTATTCTACAAGATTATAATGTTTGCACTATTTAAGGATTTACGATATGTTACTTTAGAGAAAATGTGTATATCAAGATGTACATTTTAAATTGCGGTATAGGCTAAAAATATTAAGATACTATTTATAATCCATTTCACCCTGACTCTACACTGACCATGCTTATTGTCGTGCATAGTTACCCCCAAAAGACCCATTCTGAGCCAAGAAAAACCCTGTGGACAACAGTTGTTATTTAGATTTTAGCCATTAAGGCATTAACATTAGCTGATGTTAGAGAAGTTATCCACAGAAGTGACGGCTAATGCTCAACTCACACTAGGATAGGAATACGCATACCAGAGCAAAACTGGAGTGAAAATTGAGTGGGATGGAGCGGGAGATAAGGAGTTGCTCCAACTTTAAAAAAAAAATCTGCTCTACGCTCCATTCATGATCCTGGCATTCACAATCTCTGCTCGCTCCTACTCCACTCCACTCACATGCTCTGGTATTGCAATATATCACATATATTGAAGGTTACCCCCCCCTTTTTAAAACAAACAATATCATTTTTTGCCAATACACAGCTCTTTATAGAACTGAGGTGTTAAGTACATGTATGAATGAATCTTAGCACTGATTCTTCAAACTAAACTCCCCTCACTGGTGACTGTGAGCACAGCTGTTAGCTCAGCCGTGATACATGTTATTTACTCAATAATTTATTAAAAACCCCTGAAAGAATCATGATGTGATAACTCTATAAACAGTGCCAGTATAAACCTAGTGTGTACTGGTACTGAATGAAACAACTTGAACCAGCAGCAGACTCAAGTTACTACTGAAGACAGTAAGACTCAAACATTACAGCCGTATGAACAGTGATGTATTTACTTCCTGATGTACATAATGAAGTGCATTTAAACGGAGATGCTTAGCTTGGAACGAAGTGAATAATTAGTGACTATGGACCTCTAAACTAAACAATGCAAATCCAAAGAATCATTAGTATCTGGAAGGCCATGACACATCATTTTCATACTTCTCAAACTATTTATGACCCCTCATGCCCTGTATTCATTATATTTCTGCATTCATTTATTCAGGTTTTTGCTTTAATTTGTCTTCATTTTGTATGTTGTACATTTAGTATAGCCTCTCCCTCTTGTTTGGACCTGGCATTTTCCAGTCTGAGTCTTAAGGGGAGTCACTCTAACCCTTCATAAATGAGATGCAGCGGGGCAATTTAAGATGGCCTTAGCTCTCCTGACAGCCTGCTTGTTACAGTTGTCAGCCAGCTGAGGTAGTTTGACACCTGTAATCTCAGTTGCTATGGTTTTCAGCCAATTTCCTTTGGCAGGGCTCATACTGCCCAGCCAAGCAAGAAGGGAAAAAGTGACAACTGACTTGACCATTGAGTTGTATAAAAGTGGTATTATCAACTTAATACACACCCTTAAGGAGTTTCACCACCTCGAGAAAAACATCTATCTGTCAGTTCAAGACAACATTACTTGCACCAGTTATTAGTGCCTTTTTTGTTTTAGAGTTTTTTGTGTAAGCGAATCCATCTGTATATATATTTTAAAAACTTGTCACGTCTACTTTGAGAAATTCATTTGCAAGAAATTTCACACAAAGAAATCAAAGATTGACAACTACAAAATTACAGCAAACTCAAATGATTTTCCTCAGTCGTCCTTGACTGACATTTTCAGATATTGCATCCTATAGAACGTTCTCAATGACAAACATTATGGGTTTTATTTTCAAATGTCTTACACTAGGAACAAAGAAAGTGGCCAATGCCTTTATGTGTTTTGCCTGGTGTATGAGGGCAGCTTTAGCTTGTGGTTAGGCAGCGGATTGTGCCCCGAGTTTAGACTCAGCAGTGCATGCAGTGTGTATCATTTGCCGAGGCCCTAGCCAGGCAGTGAAGTGCACTTAATGCTGTTAAGTTGAGCCCAGTAGTGCGTGTACTGCATTATGTTGAATGTCTAACATACTGGAGGAGGAGCTCCAAGTTTAATATGGTCAGGCAATTATACAGTCTGAGCATCACTCTTTTGTATGTGTTTTAATTTCGGTGTGTGTTCATCCAAGGTTTGTGTGATGCCTAAACATACATGTTGTTCCTGCTATTTTGGTGTGTTGTGTGTTGTGTGTGTGTGTGTGTGTGTGTGTGAGTGTGAATGTTCATATGTGCATGCAGCATTAATAAGTGCTGTAATGAAAGGGGACAGCTTTCTGTTGCCGTGGTAATGAAGCAGTGGAGCGTTGCCATGCACGGCGACAGAGATGGAACATAACTGTATTAACGCATCGTTTTGGAAACACAAACAGCAGACAGGGATATGTTTGGATTGAGGTAGACAGAGACAGATGGATAGACGGATCGGCAAAAAAAAAAAAAAACAAGTACAGGATGCAAAAGACAGATACAAGAGACAAGTGGACAGATGCGGTGCAGAACACCTTTGTATGTCAAAATAGAGGTCTGTGTTTGAGAGAGACTGAGAGAGAGGCTGATGGATGGTCTTGTCTGTACAGCCAGAGGTGTACAAGGAGGAGGGGAGAGAGAAATTTGTGTGTTGCAAGGGGGACATGGATGGGGTGATGTGATCGATTTGACTGGGCCCATGTCCCCCGAAGAGAGAAAGAGATTCAGATAGATGGATAGAAACAGAGATGCAGCAGAGGAAGGGTCGCCTTGACAGACAGATAGATCAGAAGGGAGGAATGCAGAAAGGCGACAGACGGATAGAGTGAGACGATAAGGAGAGCTAGGAAAGACAGCAAGATTAATACAGAGGTAGATGGCGAAATAATTTGAGTGAGGAGAGGTCAGACTGGGTCGATGAAGAGAGATATACCCAGAGTTCCCTGGCTCAACATTTACGCTTTTCTGAAGAAAAAAAGAGCCAGGGTGCACAGATGATTTTCTTATGACCTTGAAGCAGTGTGGTTTAAATGTAGTTATGAGTGAGTTTCTCCCAAAGCCAGAAACAATTCAGCGAGATGGTTGTCGACCATGTGATGATGTGCAGAGCTGTCAGTCTACTGACAGTGAAAGACGGAGGGTCAGTTTTCATGGTTCAGATGTGTTTGCACTACAGAGGAGGAGAGATCAATTGGTGTAAACACTCAAAAGAAAAGGGCAGAAAAGAATAGTTTCGGTAATGTCTTCCAGATTTCTCCTTCACACACACACACCATAACATAATGCGTCTTTGTTGTTTGCAATTATTGTCAGGATTTTTTTTATCTGAGAATGCCGGTGTCATACTTTTCTGCTCAAGTTTGGGTCTTTTGTTTTCGCCGTATCTTCTCTTACACATTTTTCTTTTAAAGCTGGAATTTTGTAGTTTTGTCATTGCAAAATTATCCCATAGATCCCATTTCTGCTTTATTTGTGATAGTAGAGAGAGACAGGAAAGGTAGGAGAGAGTGAGGGCATGTCATGTAGCAAAGGGCCTCTATTTGGAATTGAACTGAAACACAAAAGGCCCTATGTAGAGCCAGTGTGTAAGTTTGTCCGTTCTGGGCTACAGTAAACATGGCAGTTCAACATGGCGTACTCTGTTGAAGAGGACCCGCTCCCTGTGTAGATCATCTTGGTCCCTGGGCATTTCCTGCCATTTTCTGACAGTTAATGGAGTAAATAAATTTAAAAAAGGCAGATTATTCAATTATGAAAATAATTGTTAGGTTCAGCACTAGCTGCTTCCAAGACAAACAGAAGAAAGTAAATTACTTCCCATGACCCCATCTTTGACATAAGACTGGGTGTTCCCAGTTACTTCAGCACAGTCAGTTTGTCTGGCACCAGCATCTAATGGCCAAAAAACTTGTGTGATTAAATCTGCACCATGTGCATACTGCATGTCTCCTAAGACAGTTATCTTAAACATCAGTGTACCTGTGGAGGAGCTGAAAGACAATACACAGCTACTCTATGAAATATTCAACATTTATCTTCACAAGCTGTGCAACCCAAGCTATTGCTAACAGCACTGATCAGACAGAATCCAAGGCGGCCTTCTGAGGAATAGTCTCTAGATATATTTTCAAAATGTGTACGAATAAATTCTCAATATGTTTTCAGCTGCCGGGTCATATCAAAGTGAACTAGTGGGCCAAAGTCCAACATATAAAACATGGAGTAAGGCCATTCCACTCCCATCAGCTCACTGGCATGTGTAATACTGTGCAGAGAGCTGCAGGGTATGTGTGTCAGTGTGTATTAGCGAGCGTGTGCACAACTTCCATGGTGCTGTGAGTGAATGTGTGTGTGTATGACTCAGACAGAGTAGCCATGTGTATGCAAATGTTGATTTGTGTGCATGTCTGTGGATGTTGCTGAAATGTGTGTGTGTGTGTGTGTGTATGTATGTGTGTGTGTGTGTGTGTGTGTGTGTGTGTGTGTGTGTGTGTGTGTGTGTGTGTGTGTGTGTGCGCTATATGATGTCTGTCAGCAATGGCATAACAAGATTGTGTGTACTTTCTGTTTATGTGTATTTATAGTAGCTGTGTGTTTTTTCTTGCTTGAAGTATAGCATATTTGTTCTGGCTCATCAGTCGTGTGTGTGTTTGTGTTTTCTATGTAGTGCTGTTCTAAGTTGTGTGTAGCATGTGTTCACATTGTACGTAGGCTACAATCTCGCTTAAAAGGATAGTGTGCGTTTGTGTCACTCAAAAGTGACACAAACGCACAGACACACAGAAACGTGTGTGTCTGTGTGTGTGTGTGTTTGACTGCTGTACTGACATTACTCATATTAAAACAATTTATCTAAAACATCTAAAACTGGCATTCACCCATGTGGCTCTAGCACTATGAACTGACACACACAGACACACACAGACACACACAGACACACAGACACACACACACACACACACACACACACACACACACACACACACACACACACACACACACACACACTTTCTATACACACTTATCAGGTGCCAGACTTCTCCCACTCTGCCTCTCTTCACCCTCCTCAGCTTGTTGGGCATGACAAGCAACAGATAACTGAATCAACAGTAAAAATCACTACAAGTTCACACTTTACTGACTTTACTACAGCTTGATTCTTGACTCAACCACATGACTGAAGAATAAAGACACAATCAGAGGGAGCCGTGGACAAACAGACAGTAAAGAGAAAAGAAATAGAAATGTTATCTGTAGCATGTCCTCACTCCCTGTCAAATCAGTTCAGTCACTCACATGCTGGTTAGAAATCAGACGTTTTTAAAGGCCTTTCTTGCTCTGAATTGTGCCACTCAGGCTGTGCCTACTTTCACTGAGGCGGGATTTATAAACAACTTGTTATTAGGCTATACATTTGGTCATCATCTTTGTCCATAGTTCAATAGCCTTGTCCCTTTGTTGTAGTTCTTTGTTGTTTTCCCTCTAAAGTAAAATAAAATGAACCAAAGAATAGAATAATGTAAGGCTTAATTTGTATTGAAGCAACATTTGAGTTACAATCTTTTCTTTTTATTGGATGTGGTGTTCTTAAGGAGAACAAAAGTGTGATTAAACTATGATTCATTACATGAATTCATTCAACCAAATAATTACATAAAATTGGTTAGACATCACTAATAAAACAGATGGAAAATCTATGGCTTAACAAGCTTATGTAAACCTTGTTTAGAATTATTATTGTAGTCTGACTGATGATGCTTTTTCTTTACCAAGCTGAGTAGATGAAAGTCATCACTGCAAGTTGGAATGTTTTTTTCAACTTCTCCAAATGTCCCAGTTAATCAACTTCACAAATATATCTGATAGCAGTCCTAACAGAAGCTGCAACTCTCACAAACACACACAGACACACACATGTGGAGGAGCTGCATATTCTCACAAGAGAGAACAGGTGGATGTATTTGTCTGTATTATGAACCCATATCTCACACTATCCTGGCACACACTACGCATTTGGAAGCCGTTTCTGTCACTGACAATATACATCTGCCCTGTGCTCTCCAAAACCTGAAATGAGTTGTTTTTTGGGCACTTAGGGGCAGTGGAAACAAACTGTGAAACCCACCCTGACATACCATCACATTTTAAGTGAAATGATGAAATGCTTAGCAAACAGTTTCTGTCAAATATTCACTTCATTTTAGCTCTGTTTTGGTCTCTACTAACACCCAAGGGAAATATCTGGCTCTTTTGCTGTTAAATGCTCCAATATGTTTTGGGGGTCTTTTTTTCCCCCTTTATGTTGGACAGCTGAAGAGATGGACAGGAAAGGGGGAGAGAAAGAGTGGATGATACGCAGCAAAGGCCCATAAGTCAGATACAAACTCATGGGTACATTGGGCGTTCTACTAAGTGAGCTACCAAGGCGCCCTAAATGCTCCACTATGTTAACAAGCTGGTTTCTAGCTGTCGGTCTGCCCTTTGATACTGAGCATGTAGCATACAATGGGTTTTTAAAGCTTTTGTGCTAAAAAAACAAACAAACAGCTGCCTGTTGTGGCAAAAACAATGCTACAGGAATGGTGAGAGTGAACTCAAACTGTAAGGTTGCAGCTGGACAGCTAAATAATTAGTTGAAACTTGCTATAAAGCTTGGTAAAGCAGATTCAGACGATAACTGAGTGACCCCTTTCATTGTCACATTGTCATTTGATACACTGTTATAGTAAAATATCTGTTGTAGCTACTTTAAATTTAGTCCATCTCCATCCATAGACATGGAGACATTATATTCACTCATTCACTCACACACAAATACACAGTCATTCAGCACCTGACAATCCATTTCTCACCATCTGGCAACACTTATCGCTCATTTCATACCGTTTTAACATGAATCAATTTTGAAAAGTTAGTACAGAAACGTGTAAGATAGTGTGAGTGGGAATTTGTTTTGGAATAATGAGCTAAATTATTGCTTCTGTCTCCTTACTTTTATGGAGGAAAAACAGTATATTTCCTGGAATGTGTTGGCATTATCCAGGCCTCACTGCCTCTACAAGGGTTAGACTGATTTAGAAAAGAGAAGAGAGAATTATTTGTGCCAATATTCTTCTTTATTTTAGTCAATGTCTATGCTCAAAAATCCCAAATGAATACACAGATTCAGTGATTTCCCCAGCATTTTGTGTCGCTGGACCCAGACAAATCTATTTACCAAAAACCTTTAAATTTCACAAGGTATGGAGGACAGCTCTCTGAGCACTGCCAAAACACGAATGACCTACACTTCAGTAGTGTGCCTGAACGCATCCTGTGTAGAAGCTGCTGCCACTCTGCTAATGTACTGCTCACGCTATGCCTCCTGTGTAGACACAATGTAACAGTAAGGTGAAATAATTTCCTCCCCTTCATTGTTACACTATGTTGCACCATCATGATTAAATATTGCTGCAAGGTCAATTATTCATTAAGGGCTTTTGTTAGTTTTCCTCTTGTGCAGCACCTCAATTTCACAAAGTTAATCTAAGTAAAAAGCAGCATTCACCTCTGGAGCTGCATGGTTCAACCTGAAGCACAGACACATGTATGTATGTGATATTGGACACAACATCAAAAATTCTCTTTTGTGTGCATTTTATTATGTTGCTTTGTGCAGATATGACTTCAGTGCTCGAGGCTATTTCGTGTAACAGCATGTTAGTTTCTTGTTCTCGGTCTAAAAATCTTTTTAAACTTTTTAATTATTATATGTGTGATAAAAGGAGTTTAATCTCAACTGAGTCAGCAGTGCAGCTCATCAAAAGGAAAGAAACAGCTGAACTATCAACACTGGCCTTTGAAGCGGCATGGTGTAACCTCAAGTACAGAGGGGTGTCCGCTGGATTTAACATAAAAAACAAATGCATGTTGCACTCCAGTGCTGATGTCTCCACTTGAATCCATGACTGCCATGTCAGGAAACATAAAAATGACTCCATTGTAGGAGGAATTTGACAAGTTTTTTTCGAGGTAATTTACAGCTGTAATGGGTGAAGCTTTTCTGAATCAGTGAGGCCTGGAGTCTGAGCTGTGGGCTCCAGGAGTTCGGTCTGTCTCAGGAGGGTTGACTCCCTCTGGGTTATACTTCCTCACCTGTGGTTCATGTGGTCAAGGACAGGACAGGAAACTTAGCAAATGGGTGAGATGAAAAAACAGCATCCATTTCTGCTCTTTTAAACCTTGATGAAAATGGTGTCTCCTCAACTCCCTCTCTGTCTCATTTTTACAATTCTTCTTCACCTGTACCCTTCTCACAGCCTTACTTAAACCATCCTTCTCATAACCCTCTTCTCTTTGCACACCCTTTCACATCCCTTTTTTTCTCTTACAGAAGCAGCTTACATTTGGCATCTCTCTTTTTTTTTTTCTCCCCCCCCCTCTCCCTCTCCCTCTCTCCCTCCTCTGCCCCCCCTCCCCTCAGGTGCAGATGTAGCTCGTTTAGTTAATTACTGTCATTTCCGCTTGGTTAGTGCTCACAGAGCTCATGCAAACACGTTGTGTGCGCGTGTGCACACACACACACACACACACACACACACACACACACACACACACACACACACACACACACACACACACAAGCTAAACTTAAAATACATGGGCCACCTATACATTTATGTGTAATCACATAAATACACAGATACACATCTTTATGCTCACACAATAAAATGCGCATTTGAAGCCATTAAACCAACCACAATGATGATATAAATGCGGCATGGTCCCATTTGAGGAAGCATGCATGTGCACACAAACAAACACATACACACACATTGTCCAAGGTAGGGGAGAAGAATAACAAAAATGATTGCAGTAGTGAAAAAACAACTATTAGTAGAAGAGGCTAAGGTTGGATGAAGGCTGAAAAACATCTACTAACAGATCAGCACAAAGAAGGAGTCAGGAGGGAGAGGGGGGAAGACTTGACAAGCACTGAAATTGGGTCTATACAGTATTTCAGTATCTCATTATAGCTGTATTCTGATTACATACATTTTTAGAGTAGTTAAGTTCAAATATAAAACATGAGATGTTGAAAACCATTAGTCACATATTTTCTAACATGAGCATTGATGTGGAAACAATTTAAAGTAATTTAAGCAAACACTCCTTGTAGTACAATTTGGGAGTAAATAACATCCTAAATTGTACAAGCAATGTAGGATGCAACATTTGTTAACTTCAGATTTTTGGATAAAAAGTATAAAAGAGACTGCACGTCCACACTGTCTTCCACACAGTATGTGCAGTTCCCCACAGGGCATATGCAAGGTGTTTTCAATTGCAAATACAGAGCGCGTGGGAGGGTCGGCATTGTTGAGGAATGAAAATGGGGAGAGAATGAGGCGAAGCTGCAGCAAACAAGGTAGGGCAGGAAATGAGATAGGACATAAGAGGGAGGTGAGTGTTCCCTGCTAGATCAGGCCAGGGCATGTACAGTTTAAACACAAACTCAGGGATCCAAATCCAAACCAACCTACACTCAATTTCCTCTTTCCTCTTCCACCCATCTCCTCCATCACTCTCCAATGGTATACAAATAAAATTCTAAATTTTTTTCTTCTTAGAGCCAAGGGTTACACACAGAGTGCATTTCCATCCACTCTAGCTATGGTGAACTCTGTGTAATCCTAGGTAATCTGACACATGGACTCTTCTCTTTGTCTCTCTACTCACCTCTGTGCTGTTTCTAATCACTTTCCATTAATCTTTTTGTTCCTGCAAGACACTGTCCCAGCAGGTGTTACTTTACAAAAGAATACAACAAGCACCTTCAGATTTCCAATACTACATTTGCATGTATTAGGTCTTATGCAATGGAGAGGTTCTCCAAAATCTCATAAAAGTCACAGTTGCATTATCTTAAAAGTTTGAACATTTACAAAAAGCTATGTTAATATGCATGGGAAAGGCATCTGATTTACAACATTAGCAAATGAAAATATGATGCATTTGCACACATATTGCAGCTGCATAAACGGAAATGCATCCAAGACAGCTTTCCATTACTCTGGCCCCAACAACACTGTCAATACTGTTTGCTCCTGACGTCTGCTAGGCGTAGCTGAGAATGATGCAATTGTGTTGAGCGGGGAAGACAGAATTTATAATCATTTATCTGCTCCAAAAAGTAACTTCATATGAAATACGCAGACGTTGGGCTCGAAGGATGCATTGATGCTGTTTGGTATTGCGCTCTGTTGCTGTGTTTGTATTGCTTTTTCTCTGCGGATCAAGCAGACAAAGATTGATATTCATCCCCCGCTACAGAGGATTTCTAAACCTTCCAAAAGCATCAGAGGTTTGATTCAGGCTGGATCAAATACTCTCCCGGGCTATGACTTAAAATTTGTTAGTTATCATTACCATCAGCCACCTGAATATATGATCAAATCAATTAATACAGCAGGAATAGCTGCTGGACTGTAGCAGCTGTCAGAACATGTGCTGAAAGGAACACCTTGATAAAGAATGCTTTTTGAGGCTTTTTCTGTCATTGCTAACCATCATCCACAGTATATTTCTACTCCTTTAGCTGTATATCCATGAGTAGGTTTATATGTCTTTGCTTTTAGCACTTCAATAATATATGAAACATTTATCATTCTAGTCTCTTTAATGTGAGTATTTGCTTGCTTTTATTTCCTTTTCATTGACATTAATTAAATCCTTTTTTGGTTTTTGACTGTTAGAAACTTTGAAGACAGCATTTTGGGTTCTGGTTTTCATTATTTTTGACATTTTATAAAGTGTGTGATATGTATTAATTTGTCCAATTTTACTATCAATCTTGTTATTGTTTACTTTGGTTGGTCACCATCTTGGTTTTAATATGAGGAGACAGTTGCATGAATTAAACAGAGAATGGACCTAATCTGTTTCAATCAAATTGGGATCATGAAAGATTAAGAAAATAAAAAATGTCCATGCAAAGATCACCAGAGCACAGAAATAATCACAATGCTTATCGCTGACTCATTTCCAGCTGTGTTTGAATATGCTGCATTCTGTCCTGGTGAAATGTCACCAAGCTGCCATCAGCTACTTTCTGATAGATCAGAAAATAGGACTGAAGAGGCGGTGTCTGCAGTGCAATTATATGTCTACAGCTGTCAGAACATGCTTGCTTTGTGCCATGTTGCTTTTTAAAAAAGTGGTTAAAGCACTGTATCCTTTTCTGCTTGATGAGTCTCTCTTATTTGCAGTGCATGATCACTGATGCATTCAGTGTGAATTACAAAGTGTTAAACCCATCACACAAACATCAGCAAACAGCAGGAAGAGTGCAAACATCATAATTACAAAAGTCTGTTGCCATAAATGTTGCCCTAACCATGATTAGTCAGTTATTGACTCCCTGTCTTCATTTCAGTTCTTACATTTAGTTCCCACAAAAGGTCCAAGAAAAGCAGTATCTCTTCACAACATGCTGTACTTTCACAGAAGAATCATCAACATTGATGGGAGGTAGAAGTTTCCATATTCAGGCTTAGGTAGAGCATAATAGACAAATTTCCTTAAAGCTGTAGAGCCCTTCCGGAGAAAAGTATTTTTCTAAAGCTGAGTTTGTTTTATTGTTTTTGATGGCACCTCACCATTAAAAATATTCAATGCCTTCACTGCCACCCTTAGGTGACTTAGCACCTACTGGTTCATGATGCCAGGAAAGCTGCTGAATTCCATCACCTGACTCCCAACAACACTTACACTGAATGACAAATGAATGCTTCTACTTTAGTACCATCATGCCTTTGTTTTATTTACATACATTTATTACCATAATCATTGAACAAATGTATAGATACTGATTAGATGCGAACAACAATTTACATTAGATTGCTGCACACAATTGACATTTTGTTAAAAAAATTGTGACCTTTCAGGAGTACTAAATGCAGCTAGAGAACAACAGGAAAGGATGTCAACCCGAGGATCATCGTAAAATATTGCCTAAACAATCCCCAACATTGCGAATAAAGCCCAGCAGACTCCAGTGAGGCACCTTAAGCTACAGATCCTGGGGCCACCTTAAAAGTACTTCAGATAATTTGGCTGAATCCTTTTAGGACCTCATGATACCACAGCTGTGTCTTTCATATTGAGTTCCCACAGCATGGCGATATGTTAAAATTTTCCAACTGGCCACAGTCGATCCAACAGTCAGCGATTCTGGATGTATCCATGCGTGCACGTGTGCTGCGCCAGCACCCCCCAACCAAATAGCCAATTTATTTGTCCAGTCACCCAAACCTATTATATAGAGACCACACTGAAAGTTAACTCTGGTTCTATCCTTGAGAAAATTAAAAATTAAAAAGTCAAGACTGAACTTCTTCCTTTGGGAGAAAACAGCTTCTCTAAAACGATGGCCATTCCACAGTGTTGCCAGCCCCAATGCCTGAAAATTTCTATAAGTGAAAGTGAATAAACCCCTACATAATTGGATATCCAACAGCAGTGAAAACACTGGAGAGAAAGGAGTGTTTAACATGCCCAATTTCCAATTAGGCATTCATTCTGAATAAAATCCATACGTAGCAGCACCTCATCCTGCCCAGCTTAAAGAAGTTTTATTTGTTAAACAGCAAGGGAGATAGAAGCCTCATGCTTGTTTTTTTTTTTCAAAAATATATATACACACACACTTTCTTTAGATGGATAAACAAAAGTTATTCAAACTGGCCTACCAGAATTAAATGAAAAAAAACAACTATCTGCAATGTTCCCTACAAAACCACTGAGCTTTGATTCTCCAACTGAGAAATACAGAAGCCCTCAAGAGTAACACTCCAGATTGGGACAAATTATTTGAAATGAAGCATCAGACATTTATAAAGATCTCATCAGCATCAGGTCATGAAAAGTCTAGACTTGGGTTGCAGTACAACCAGTGAGAAGCAGGATCCAGACTGGCTATACAGATGGATAAATACAACCATGCACCAGTACCACTGGAGCCCCAGCAGGCCTCACAGGGCTGACCTCAGACCAGCAGGCACCTGCTGAAAATGCTCATCAAAGGGAGCAACATAGTAGTGCAGTGCATGTGTAGGAATACATAACAGTTCAGAAAAGTTTATAACTACATATACATGTGCATGCGCCTGCTTCTAAATACGCTCAATAGTAAGTGGTTGGTTATAGACTTTGCAGCTGCTAAAATATTGATAAACTGTAAATGGATGAGCAGTACCATTCCCGTCCATCAATGATGGGGCAAATGCACTCCTGGAAAAAGCTAAATAAGCAGGAGTGATTTACAGTGTCATGTGTAGACTGTGGATGAATAAAACAAAATAGGGCCATCTTTTTTTTTTAGCAGCCATGGCTGAACATTTTTTATCTGTCACATGTCCTTTGTGTCAGTCTAACATATTAGTCTTTACATTGCCTAGTCCCCATACCTCTACAGCCTTGTTCCTGTCTCACATCCATGCTTTAGTCTTGCTGACCCTTTGCCTCTTTATTGACCACTGCCTGTCTGTGTAGTACAAAAAAGTACAAAACCAAGAAGCAACCAGAAGATAGGCAGGCATAAGCAAATGAATGGAACTTTTTTGTATACATACACTGTATCATTAATTTAGCTTGTTGAGGACTCACGCGCCTGCTTACACAGCAGAGTGCAATTACTGCACACTAACTTGACCATATTACCAAATACAAACAGCCTCCATGCAGAGCACTCTAATTAACTGATTAATGACAACCAATTAACAACAATACGGTCATGCAGAACAAGATTCAAGTAAACATACTGATCATAACTGCTGAGTGCATTACTAATATCATAATAATAAATATCATGCTCATTCATTCATTCATTCATGCACAAAGACAGAAAGGCGTAGAGGGAAAGTGACATGTTCTTCCTCCACTGAGCCAGTCACCTGTGCTCTGACCTCCTTACTCCCTGCAAGAATACACCAAGCACAGCACACTGTCGATGATTACCCCTTCCCCAAGGGAAGTTTAGACTTACAGGTGTGGGGTGGAGTTTATGAATTTTAATAAGCCCTGCAAAGATTTCAGGTGAGCAACACAGCAAGAGAGCGCTGTACTCGCCTACAGGGTGCACTGGATATACCTGTAACAGTACATCATAATTGAATGCTGCAGCGCTTGCAAGTTGTCTTCCTGAATAAGGTCAAGGTAGGTCATGCAAAAAAATGCAGAAAATGAATTTAAAACTAAATTTAGCTACTTGTACAAAATCTGCACCCATCACTCATCCCAAGCATACACCAAGTTTAGCACAGCATAGCACATATTAGGGAGAGACAACAACCCACCTCATATACAACAACAGACACAATGCAGATAATAATTACACTTACTGATAATTAAATTAATCTTGTAGATGAAAATGACCATCAACGTCAACATGGATATGAGCTTAGACAACAACTGGGGCTAAAAATACAGGATCAGCATAAAGCAGGCAACCAGCTAAGAACATGTAGTATAAAGAACAGCAAAGAGAGCAGACACATAAACACATTGCTCTGAGCTGAAACCTTCTCCAATGTTTAGCTCAATATGAAGTTATGTGGAGAAAACGTGAATGTGACGACCTATACTGCATGTAACAAAACCCAATGAGTTCCCCCATTAGGCCAATATTACAGAGAAATGGGCTGTACTGAAGCCAATATTCTGGTGCAATAAACAAACCAACCAAACAAAGCAGCAACAATGCGAGCAGAATGCTGTACGACAAAAAAAAAAAAAAATCCACACATGGCATTGCATAGAAATATATTCAAATATATGTCAACACTGCATGAATCAACAGCATGGAAAAGCACAGTTAAACAGCAACCAAACAAAGATTTGCTGTGCCACCTGCAAGAGCTAACCATACATAAGCCTAAATAGTGGAGACAAGTGTTACAGCCAGCACCTTTAAAACAGAGCCAAAACATCCACTCATGTTAAGCAAAGCAAGTTAGCAATTAGCACAGGCAGTGCTTACCTCGCTGGATGTGACGCAGTGACCCCTCAGTGACATCTCCGGGGAGGAAGAAGCCGCCTTCAAACATCACATTTCCATTTGGGAAAGAAGAACTTCGCTCTGAAGTGCAGAATTCTGGTCCAAAAGTGATACACAGACACAGTGGCCGGACAAAAACATGACTATTTCTTCTTCCACAAAGCCAAAGTGGTCGACTAGTGACAGTGTCAGATTCTCTAGCTAATGAAGGGGGACCACAGCGTGCACCTGGCGCACGAGCGAACAAGTGACCGTGACGACTTAAGTAAACTTCCCTATTTGAAGGGGTGCGCGCGATATGCGTTACAGAGGGGGCAGTAAGTCACGTGTCTGGCGCAACTAGCATAAACTGGGCTATATTTTCCCACTGTAGTCCCGAAATATCGCGAAATAAAAAAAATTGGAGTTTATTAGAGACGACACATCCTGCATTTTGTCTTCTCCTTAACATTTTCAATAGTTCTAGTTTTTGGTGTCAGTAGCCTGAACTAAAGGTGTATTTATCTATGGCATTCAACCATGGCATTTCATTTGAATCAAGGCTAAATGTTATAAATATTAAGCATAAATTGTAAGAAATGGTTGCATGGGGGTTTAATTAAAGATTAATTTGTTTGTCAACCACTTTAAGGTTCATTGTGCAAATTTGGGAACTCCGAATTATACAAATTCCAAAGGTTATAGTCGTGTTAATTTGAATGAATAGTCTGCTATTTGGTGTTTGACCTGCAAACCCCTGAAATGCCAGGAGGTAATATCGCTTAAGACATGTTCTCACAAACGCTGAACAATGCATTAATAGAAAAGAATAATCTCATCATCCATTGACAGGTGGAAGCCCCCACCCTCATATTCTGCAGCTCATTGTTTACCACACAAGAACAAATGTGACATCAACTAAATAAAACTTAAAGACACAAGATTGGTTCACAGGCAGTAGCTTCAATTCCCTGCCTTTATTTGGGGGTTTCAGTTTGTCATGTTTGTCACAGCATGTGTTTGTGTGTGTGTGTGTGTGTGTGTGTGTGAAAGAGCCCATCTGTCTATCTGCATACCTGTGTAATTGTGTGAAAAAGAAGACATCTAGCCCCCCTTCCTGTTGTTCCAGCTCTGCTCTGTTCTTTCATAGTCTACCTAGGTGCAGTAATGAGGTTCACACGGTAACACTGAGAATTTAACCAGAAAATGTCTATGCTTTCATCTGCGTGTCTGCCTGTGTGTGTGTGTGAACAAAAAGACATTTCTGCCCTAAGCTTTGGTGTAATATGTGTGTGTGTGTGTGTGTGTGTGTGTGTGTGTGTGTGTGTTGTGTGTGTGTGTGTGTGTTGTGCGTGTGTGTGTGTGTGTGTGTGTGTGTGTGTGTTGTGTAACGGGAGCAATGCAAAGCTAACATTATTGAAACCAGACAGGCAAGTTAGCGATGTTAATGTGCACGCACACACACACACACACACACACACACACACACACACACACACACAAAAAGAATGCACACATCAGCAGATACACACAGACACAAATACAGCATATGCCGAAATATAACGAGACAAGCTTGCAAAGTTTTGAGAGAGAGAAAGAGAGACAGCAAGAACGAGGGAGGGAAACGGTGGGGAGAGGCAGACAGCCTGAATAGTACACACTCCTGCAGAAAAGCACAAAAGAAAGGGAGGGGGGAGAGATGCACACGGAGGGGAGGTGTGTGTGTGAGTGTGTATGTGAGTGTGTGTGATAGAGACCGAATAACAGCGATAGAAGAGAGAGTGATATGGGTTCAGTGGGGAGTTAAGGACCACATAGAGGCTTGGCTCAAAGAGGCAGCCCACGCAAGCAGGACAGCAAACAGAGAAGAGGAATTGGGATGAAAGAGTGAAAGAAGCAAAAGACGCCAAAGAGTGGGAGGGGGTGAGGAAGAGGACCACATGTTCACACCATGTCCGTGCTGCATACGGAAGCAAGGGGAGGGGGAGGAGAAGGGATGGGGAAGGAAGGAAAGGAAAGTGGGTGAGATAACACAGAGAGACCAAAAAAAATCATATGGAAAGAGGAAAGGGAGGGAGAAATGTGAGAAAGGGAAGTGGGAGATGGAAGGGAGGCGAGAAAGACAGCATGCAGCTGCAGGAGTGAAAAGGGGAGAGAGAGAGAGAGACGGAGGGAGGGGATGAGAGGGGAGTGCAGAGCCGCTGTGAGCGAGACAGACTGCATACTCATAACACATTATGGCTATTATTAGACAGAGAGGAGAGGTAGACCGGGGAGGGGGCCTGCAGGAGGAATGGACAGAGGAGGAGGGAGGGTGGGTGTGGGGGGTAGTACCACCACCAAGCTTAAGGAAGAGGATAAATACATGAATGCCCGTGTGGATACATGTAAACTCGTATTGGATGGAGGGACTGGATAGAGAGGAGAAAGAGCAGGGAATAGGAGGAGAGGAAAGGAAAGGAATGAATGGAAAAGGGGAAAGAAAGAAAAGGAGAGAAAGGAAAATAAAGGAAAAAATAATGTAAATAAACTTTTGGAGGAATGGCAGTGGATGGCAGTGAGGAAGAGTTGGGGGTAAGCAAACCAGAATATAGCAACAGACAGATGGGATTAAAAAAAAAGGAGGAAGAGATCAGTGTGTTATTTTGGGCGAACCAAAGCATGGCCAGTTATGTCACTTCAGATTTGTTATGTATTCCTCACTTTTTCACCGCCTCGCTCCTCAGTCCTTCCCTCCTTCATTCTACCTCATCCTTCGCTCCACTGACTTCAGCTCCACTAAGCAAGAGGCTCCACAGTAGGCTGCCGCCGCTGCCGCCAGTCTGTGTGTGTGTGTGTGTGTGTGTGTGTGTGTGTGTGTGTGTGTGTGTGTGTGTGTGGAGCTAAAGGGACAATTCTCCATCCAACCTCTTTCCTCTCCATTGCCCCTCCTCTTTTTTTCAGAATTGACTGTTCTATGACTCCAGACTTATTTTACTGCTACCTTGTGAAAGGCTTTGAATGATTTTTGGGCTGAAGAAGATGTGAAAAAAGTAAAAAGGAAAGAAAAATGTGTCTGAAAAATCAGTTTGACAAAATTCAGGACACACTTGTGTCAGTTACATTTTTTCACCATAGTTGAAATCCCCCCTCTCGATATGGAAGAACATTCCCTAAACTCTTAGTGCTCTGCTTAACATCCACCACTGAGAGATTGAATGTAATTAATTCCTATTTTCATTAATAGCCCTTTACCCTCTCAGGCACTGTGCTATAAATTTCAGACATACATTCTGATCCCCCCTGCCAAATACTATAAATTACATTACTCACAGAGGATACAGTAGGTGAGATTTTAACACACATACACACATATATTAATACGAGTACTGTTATGGATCCAGGCCTGTAAAACGGGGCTTAATTTTACCAATTATAATTGAGCTTTATTCAAATAAACTTTTCCAAATGTCTGCTAATCCTTTTACGTCTTTTCTGGTATTTCAGAGAAATCAAGAGCTGTAGCCTTGATGTGGAGCTCCTTTGTTTTTTTTTGTTTTTGTCTTAGTTTTGATTTAAACTGAGTCCAAGGGGGGTTTGTTTAAAGCTGTGGAACTACTGTGCCACCAAGTGGTCAGAGGAGTCCAAGCTGGTAAAAACAAAAGACCTTCATGAAGGGTTTATTCCACTCAGTCACTTATCAGTAACGTATCACTATTTGAATGCACATTACAGTGTAAATATATGCCCAATCGATACTCTGTGATTTAAAGATCCCCTCCAGACATGTATTAAGACATATACAATTAGTCTGCTTTGAACAATAATCAGCAGATCAATGTGAAAACGGTCCGTGTATGTTTTGGTCATTGGATTTTCCTTTCAGAAACGGGTATTAAAAAACAGAAAACGAGTGCTTATTTGATTTTCGTTTTAAAATACAAAAATTAAAATTGAAATACAAGGCGTTTTTTTTTCATGGTCAGAAAGGGATGAGCGAAATTTAAAAATTATTCGATTTTCATTTTCTATTTCATATAACAAAAATAAAATCACTAGAAAACAGAAACAGAAAAAGGCCTGTTGTTTCATATTCTGAGACCGGATGTTGTCATTTACAGGACGGTGCTGTGTAGAAGAAACAGTAGGCTAGTAGACTGCGGTCAATCCAGCCGTGAGTCCGATCTCCGTGGTCAAATCAGCCGCACTTAAATTTAGAGTGTACAAGTATTCTCAGCATTATGGTAAATGCAGAGAAACAGCGTATTTACTTCTGGTTTTCAAAATAAAGGTATTTAGAACAGTAAGCTATAATTAAAATATGTTACGTTAAAGTCTTGTGCCCTGATGAATAAAAAAACTTTATATCAAGTATCTTTACTGCACCAGTGTGGAGAAATGCCAAAATAAAAGTCTCATATTTATGCCTCAGAGATTGCATATTTGACCATATTTGAGGTACTGTAAAAACATATTACTCGTGTTTCCTGGCTACTGATGGTATATTTGACTTTTACACATATGAGAGTACAAACATACTTAATATCAAGCATTTTTACTGTACCAATTTGGAGAAATTGAAGAATAAAAGTCCCATATTTATACTTCCAGATTCCATATTTTTTATATTTTTGAGCTACTGTAAAACATATTGCTCAATATTTCCAGGCTATGGGTGAAGCATTTTCATTATACTTCAATAATGCTGCAGTATTCATGACAAAATTTCACACAAATGTTTAACATCTTGATAATATAAACACTAAACACTAAACACAAAATCCTACACAATTCTAATTTGTTTACTTTTCACACAAAATGCCAGTCCACATTCTTCTTATTTTGCTGCTTGCTGTGTCCATTTGTAGGTAAAAGGGAAAAAGAATTAGTTTTAACTTCAAAACACCATTGTACCTACTGTCTCTTCCTCACATATTATTTTTTATATTATTCAGTGTGACAGCTGTTGCAGGTGGTTCCACATACAGTTTTTTTTTTACAGTAGCTCAAATATAAGAAAATATGGAATCTGGAAGTATAAATATGGGACTTTTATTCTTCAATTTCTCCAAATTGGTACAGTAAAAATGCTTGATATTAAGTATGTTTGTAGTCTCATATGTGTAAAAGTCAAATACACCATCAGTAGCCGGAAACACTGAGTAATATGTTTTTACAGTACCTCAAATATGGTCAAATATGCAATCTCTGGAGGCATAAATATGAGACTTTTATTTTGGCATTTCTCCACACTGGTGCAGTAAAGATACTTGATATAAAGTTTTTTTATTCATCAGGGGCACAAGACTTTAACGTAACATATTTTAATTATAGCTTACTGTTCTAAATACCTTTATTTTGAAAACCAGAAGTAAATACGCTGTTTCTCCGCATTTACCATAATGCTGAGAATACTTGTACACTGGACATTTAGGTGCGGCTGATTTGACCACGGAGATAGGACTCACGGCTGGATTGACCGCAGTCTACTAGCCTACTGTTTCTTCTACACAGCACCGTCCTGTAAATGACAACATCCGGTCTCAGAATATGAAACAACAGGCCTTTTTTCTGTTTCTGTTTTCTAGTGATTTTATTTTTGTTATATGAAATAGAAAATGAAAATCGAATAATTTTTTAAAGTTCGCTCATCCCTTTTTGACCATCAAAAGAAAACGCCTTGTATTTCAATTTTAATTTTTGTATTTTAAAACGAAAATCAAATAAGCACTCGTTTTCTGTTTTTTAATATCCGTTTCTGAAAGGAAAATCCAATGACCAAAACATACACGGACCGAAAACATTCTTCTAGTGTCTGGTGTCTCTGCACATACATCATTCTGCACAGTGAAGCTCAAACATCCAACTGTAGGAACGAGAGATACTGAGTTTTGAGCCAAGGGGGACTTTTAACATTTTACAAGAGGGGGCAGGCTGCTGCAAAATACAAGCAAATTATAATAAATCAATAGGATTATGTCTGAAAACCATTCCTTTCCACTATCGTATTCTGTGTTTCCACACCTTATCCCCTCCAGAAGCCTTTACCTCCACCTGCTTCCAACCGTTCCTCTCAGTCCAGGAGAAGATTGCTGGGCAAACAGCCGCAGGTGCAGCCGGGAGCTCAGCGAGGCAGAGACAACAAAGCCAGATCTGTGGAGGAACATCAAGCATCAGGAAGACTGTCAACACCAGCAGCTGATAGCTGCGAAAGGAGGGGAAACAGACGTCTGCAAACAGACACAGATATCAGTGCCAGCACAGCTAGAGAAAAGTGTGGAGGCTGTTTGTTATGCTGCTGCCATGCTGGATGGCAGGAAGACACTTCTGCCGCTGTTGTAACCAATCAGAGAGCCTGCTGTGGCGGTAATCTGATCAAATAAATTAGTTCACCTTATTATTATTATTGAACAGGACTCTAGAATTAGCACCAACTGGGACCAGAGGGCATTAGACACTGTATGAGGACCCATCATAGGTTTCTGGTCCAGCTGAGGCCTGAAAACACAATCCAATTAAGGTTTATCTGTAGCAGGAAAATTCATAAAACACATACTAACGAAGGGCTTTATAATATAAAACTAATTAAAGATCCCCTCCAGTCATGTTTAGGACATATAAAATGAATGTGCTTTGAATTCTATTTAACATTTATTAGATTTTTATTTGACTGATCCACAACAAAAAAATCAATAAACTACTTACAAATTCTTAAAAGCACATCTACTCTTTCTCCCTCTTTGAAAACTCCAGAATATCTCAATATGCAAATGTGTCTCATTTCAACATTTAAATGCTAAATGCAAGAGGTTTTCATACTGCAGTGAGGAGTCCATTCTGAGAATATGTAATGTGGAAGATTGAAGTTTCTCCTTCAGCAGACCTTTAATGTCTGCACACGCATTATCGTGCGCAGTGAAGGTCCAGAAGGAACTATAAGAAAAACATATCTCTGAACGGAGGGGGACTTTAAATTCGCCTTATATGCTGAACATCGAAGGAACAACATTATGATGCAAACACTCTGCTGTCCTCTAGTGCCCAACCTACTACCTGCACTGTAACATCAGATGCAAACACTATTTCCCTGCAACAGTCTGCAGAATATCAAGAAACATGGCAAAGAGTGGGTTTATTATTTGATTATTTATATAGAAAAGCAGATGAAAATAGTCAAGTAAAGCTTGTAGACAGTCCCATGGGATGAGTAAAATAGTGTTCTACCTCCTTACTCCCGACATAACAAGTTGACATAAGCTTTGGTTGGAAGTGCTTTGTTGTCATGCCTACAGAATGTAAATCAGATGACAAAAGCATGACAAGACCAGCTTGGATGCACAGCGCTGGAGATAAACAGACACTTTCAATGCAGCAGACTGGTACTTTGAACTCCTCGCCCACCTGAGTTACTGTTCTCAGTAGTGTGAGCAATTCTACGGAGATGATAGAGGGGACAAAAATACATAGAACCTTGTGTGGGAATCCACGTCACATCAGTTTAACATGATTGAAGTGCTCCCCAAACACAGGACAAAGCCCATCTAGAGAAAAACAGACATGTCATTACACAAACATAAATAATGTATATTGTATATCATATTGCCTGTCATACACAGCCTGTGAATGGCAAAGAAATTGTAATAGCCTTTATAAATATTGTATGTGCTGTAGACCGACCTGAGATTGATGTTTGACAATATCCGAGACACTCAAAATTACCAAGACAAGGACACTGCGATCGCACACCACTGGGCCAGCAACGGCACAAATATAACAACCTCTCAGATTATGCAGCAGATGATCTTATTTCACTGAGAAAGGTTGAGCACGTAGCTGTAGTACCCAATAATCCCAATTAAATCTCAAATCTGACTGAGGCAAGCATCTCAGACTATAGACTTGAAAAAAATTACCAATACACCCATTACTGGGCCCTACTACTACAATGATAGTCAACATCAATGCACCACAGGTTCAGATATCCTGACCTTTGGCCCCTACTATGAAGTTGAGCTCCCAAAAAATCCTGAATCCTACACTTCCCACAATGCAACTAAAGTGTCCTTTGAAATCCTTTAAGTATTTGAATCTCACTTTAAGTTAGTTTTTATATATATCTACCAAATATTAATTTGTTAAGTTAATATGATGCTAGTGCTCATGACTTTTATAAAAAAAAAAAGTATATGGTTGAAACCCAGATCTCCAACCACATACAAAAAAGAATAGATATACTCTCTTACCAAATGCAACTATTATTTTGTATGCACACAAATGATAACATTTAAATAAGCCTGCCTAGTAAATCTTTGGAGGGCTCCCTCCTGAGCCAAAGAAGACAAGACCCTTTAAGGCAGTCTGGAATTAACAGATAGATACAGTGTATTTAATAATTGTTTTAATCTGCAGTAGTAGGCTTGCATTATTTTAATCTACAGAAAATGCCCCAGCAGCAGTTAATTTACAGTAAACAACAGAACCGCAGGGATAAAATATCAGGTCAGTTCTGTAATACACATCCTGTTCTCAAAAGATATTAGCAACATAAACTGCTTCAGCAACAAATATGTAACAGATCAAATGGTTAATGACATTTTGAAAAGAGCTGGAGAGGTCAAATAAAATAAATAAATAAATAAATAAATAAAGAATATATATAGTAGGAATTATGTAAGAACTGAGAAAATAAAATTGGGTTAAAAATCCCACAAGACAAAACCTTGGTATCCCAAGCAGATTGACTTTATTTGTATCTTCCATGATAATTAATTGTCATCATCATCGCCAGGATCCCATCAGTTAACAGTGTTATTGCCACCAGCTCCATTACCTTCACTGTCATCATCCACTCAAATGAAATAATTACATTATCTTAAACAGGCCAGTGACAACAGCTATAATCTGGTGTGATATTGACAATCTCATTATCAGTTACATATTAATTAGCTTAAATACTGAGGACATTTTGCTTGACGGTGCTTGAACAGAAAGCCCATTCCTGGCTTTACACATCACTGTGTAAGACAATAATGCATTGTATGTGACATTATTGTTTTATACTCCATAGAGGCTGCATGTACATAACAACTACATTGTGGTAACAATTTCATTTGTTCGACAGCTCACAAGTAATCCAGCAGCATTAAATATTTAGCAAGAAAAGTAAATGAGTATCCTGAAACGTGATCATCTCGTCTGAGGTTAGAAGTGAGAGAGCAGGGGGGGCGGGGCTTTTACTGCATTGACAAGCTTTAATTATCGCTTTATTGTCCAATGATGATACTTAACTAACAATCAGGTGACACGGTGCATATTTAATCAAGGTGTTACTGCATCTCTTACACTAATCATGACCACATTTTTAACTACAATCTGACCCTCATCATGAAATTAACACTGACCCAGACACTGATTATAACTGACACTAATGCACTGCCTTAAGCTGTGATTATCAGCATTTGAGTTTTTACATACATGGTGCTGTTTTCTATTGTCTTTTGTGCCCAGTTCAGGACAATAGACCACTGCTTAAAAGTGGTGTCTACACACACATTCATTATTCCAGTGCAAAAAGGCTCAGTACAGGTATAGTACAGTTTTTGCACAATGGAAAATTGCTATTTATCATTATTAAAAGAGCAGAAAAAAATGTGTGGGTAATAATAGACAGTAATCTTGGCTGTTGTTTTTAGTTCTGAGGGAGACTTATATAATGCACACAAATTCACATTAAAGTGTCTGAGGTCAGAGGTCAAAAGAATACCCTGAATTCTGTTTTTGGTTAAATTTATGGTCTTTGGAAATTGCAGTTTGGCTATTTGGATAGTCCAATGTCAATAGTGCTACAATAACTGTGCGTGAAACATCGTCAATGCATCACAGATTTCTATTCGTTACCCGATAGTTTGTAGTATCCACATTAGACTAACCAAGTGTTTTTTGAAAATGAAAACTGAAAATGCAGCTGGAATTCATGTGATTTCAAGTCAAACCAATTCTAAACATGTTTTTTTACAGTGTTTGACAAACTTGTTATGACTACTCGACTCACCCCATGACCACAAGAGAAACAGTAACAGTATTGACAACAATACATCGGTCATAATTGCTAGAGCATTTTATAAGATAGTCAAGTGATGATGCTGATAAAGAGGTGGAAAACAAATAAAATGCATGTGGTAACTTTGGGCACGACAAAAAACAGATGTGCATTTTGGAGTGGTCTTAACGTTGATCACAAACCAAACCACCTTCCTCTCTTGTTTTATTCGTAGTTTGTCATATAGAGCAACACAGCCAGACAATGAATTACGCAGTGGAAATGGAGGCTCAGTCACAAATTGCCTTTATCCAGCAGTGCTGTCAATTCAATGACTGAAGCTCCCATTGCTTGTGGTTATAAGTTCAGAAAGCTGCTTACAACACATACAAGTCCGGCCACAAAGCAGGGATATGGGCGATATTGCTTCGAGACACATTCAGTCACAGTAAAAGTCAAAATAATACGATCAGTGGAGGCTTAGAAGATAAATGCACAATCACGTAGGACTGCGCTGCTCTCTGCAGGTTTAAACCTCCAGGTTGGTTGCATCTCTGCCCAGTGATGTCATAGCAGGTGCTTTCTATCAGCTGCCAAAGACAAATGAAATGGTTTGACATCACTGACTGGGGTGTGTGAAGATGTGGAATGTGGGAACGTCTCAGCCCACAGAGAGCAGAACAGCAGCTGTTTTCTACCCTGTCTGATTCACTGATGGTTTACCCTTTAAATACAGAACCACACGTTGCTGTGTTGTCACGATATATAAGGCTTTGCTGCCACCTAGTGGACAAAAACCCAGTTTGCCAGGTTTAACCAAACATACCGCAATGTATTATACACATTCTGGGTGGATTTAGACATGAGCTACACCTCAGTCATCCAGTCAATGTACAAATCGTTTACATTTTTGTAACAAACGAAATTGTGCATTTTGCCAATCAAGATCACTTGATGAGTATCTATTATTTTTGCTCCTGAGTAAATCCACCCTTTTGTCATTTTATGTAAATGTTTGGTGCTCTAGCACAGGTCATACTACTGCCCATTGTGTGGGCTTTCAGCCACTTGTACCAGCTGCTAATGTGTATGTGCATGTGTGTAAGCACAGGCCTTTTCTTTTCTTTTTTTGCTTTGGCATGTTAATGGATTTTTATGTGTGAAAGAGAGCTTGTGTTGACACAGGAATGCAGCATTAACTGAAATCCTGAGCAAAAAAGTTGGCAACGTCGGACACAAAGGCAACATAGCAGGACAGTTCGATGCTTTCAGTGTGTGTGTATGTGTGTTTGTGTTAAAACTCTGCATGTGTGGGGCTGTTATGGGTATTGGATTTATGTCACACTAGTCTAAAATAAGCTGTTATAATGGCTGCTTTACTGCTGTGACTAAACATGCAAGCACGCATGAGTGTGTGTGTTTGTGTAAGACATCATGGGCACAAAGTTCTCTTGGCACACCTGAAGCGGCTGAGGACACACTTTTGACACACTCTGAGATAATAAAACACCGTATAAATATCCAGTCGCAACACATGAGTGATATACACTTGTCTGTTTTAAATAAATAAATAAATAAATAAATAAGGACTTGCAAGCAAGTATAACTGGGTCTAAGCACCCTACACATTTCAGAGCCAGAGGCTTACCAACCAGAGCTCATTGGGAAACAAAGAGCATTTGTCCTCTTTACAAAAATAAAAAAATGAAATAAAAAAACAAAACTAAGATATGAGAAATTTCTAAAGCTTACAAAGGCATTTGGATTTTAGACATCACTTAAACAACCTGAAATAATGTCTACTCAAGTATGCAGATGATATAAAAGTAGCAAATTACAGACTGAATTGTATTTTCTTGTTCTGCCACTTTTGGTGGCAAAGTATTTAGATAGAAATGTAAAAGCAGTCAGATTTTAAATTGGAGATCACTACTTGTGATTTCCAATTCGTGTGGCTAACTAGCTACATGAACAAAATGACAGAACCTTCCAAGCCACGGTATTACAATGAGACAAAATAACAAACTGAATGATTGGGAGTTAGTGTAAGCAACATGTTGCAATGAAATCAAAGTGTGGTCAGTGCTTTTTAGTGCTTCTTTTTGTTAAGGGACATTAATGGAGACACTTTTATCCACAAGTCAAGAGACTGAGATAATGATAAATAGCTGTAAAAATAATTGTCTTTTAATCTCACATTTTCACTCTTTCTTCCCTCCTGTGGCTGTTTAAGCGAGTCTTTGCTTTTTTCCAGATCTCCAGTCACATAGAAACACTTGTTTATTTCCTCTGTCGGTTTTCTTCCATTAATTACTATGTCCATTAGTTTCCTTGTGCCCAGTTCAGCTTGATGTCCCCCAAAGCTACCGAAGGTCCGTGAACCAGAATCACCGTGTGTGAATGTGTGTCAGTGTGTGCGTGTGTGTGTCCTGTACACCAAACCAGGTCAACACTCATGCTCTACTTTATCTTTCCAGAAAGTTTCATTGAAAGAGCGTTCCCTGCTGCTGAATCCAGGTTGGATGTTTGTTGTTACAGTATCTGTGTGGCTGAGCATATGTTCATTAATGTGTCCATTATCTCCATCATTTCTAAAGTGGATCAAGCATCATTTTTGCTCTATTTTCAGGAAACCCCTCGAGTAAGAGATTTCTCTCCATCTTTTTGTGTGCTTTTCATTGTCACGTCCGAAGTAAGCAGATAGAGAACGAGGGAGACCCTTCCAACATCACAAAGTGGCTGAAGTGACCTTTGAAGGGCACTATGCAGGGAAGGTTGAGAAATGTTCATCTAACTACTCTAACTGCTTCTTGCTACTGTAGCAGGTTTAGTGTGCTTTGTAAAATATATGCATCAAAGCACTGATGGTCGTGTTGTCTGTGCCAATTGCCTCTCCTTGGACTGACCAAAACATACTAACTCAAAAGTAGGACAGAGTTAATCCCCATGGAGTCCTGCCTGTGACCTTGTCTACATGTATCTAAATTTCTGTTGATTGACCATGGATCACTGTTTTTTTGGCGATGGCTGACATATTTGCTACATAGCTTTTAGTAGCTGTTATTGAGTCACATGCATCTCTATGCCAGCTAACTTTTACACATTTAATAGTGAGGCGATGTTTCAGAGAGCACTGTTACTTATTTGCAGGTGATTCTTCAAGAGGAGGAGGTAGCAGCGTGGCACGATCTGGCCAAAATTAATCTATCACAGGGCTGGACGTTATTGATTATTATGATCATATTGTGGGTTTTATTTTAATATTGTAATTTTGTTGTCTGCACTAAAAATATGAAGCAATCAAAAGTCTGATTTCTTCTTTTTTTTATTATGAAAATACCAGCTGAGCTTGAGAGCTCAAGTTTTACTTCTCATGCAGTCCAATATTATGGACATAAATGAGATAAAGAGGTGATTTTCTTCATGCCTAAACACATACAGTAGTGTGATATATAGTATACTGATATTGGAGGATGGTTTACTGGTTATTGTAAAATTTTTCTTCATATTGCACAAGCCTACCTTTGGGTACAAACATTTCAACTAGAGCGCAACTACACAGGCATAACTGGTGGAAATTAGCCAAACATTTTACTCTTACTGTGTGTGAAAATCAATATCTTTAAAATGCAATTGTGTCTACATCTTTCGCTTCTCTACGCACTGGGTAAACTCAATGATCAAAGTGCCCGCATCATCTGTTCAAATCTCATTCTGTGTCTTTGAAAATACACAGACATAAAATAGCGAGGTCATCAAAAACTTCACATAAGTGGGAAATATCTGGTTTATAAAATCTGATCCTAGAGGAGAAAACTCCGCCTAGCGGAGATGTGATATGTGGAGTGAGCTGAGATGAAATCTGATCTAAGCATTTGCAGAAGCAGAGAGCAGTGTATCACATAACCACCACTTTAAAAAGGAGGAAGGGGAGGAGCAGAGGAGAGAAGATGGCAGAGGGAAAGAGGAGGGGAAGTTGATGATGGATGCAGTGAATCTATTTTGGTACAACACCCTCTCCCTTCACAAATATCGGTGTTTATAAAAGGCGATAAATGTGTTGCTCAGAACCTTTAACTCACAGCTTTCAGTGCAGAGAGGGGTGAGGAAGGATGAATGAGTACCAAAGAGGTGACAAAATGGAGGGAGGAGAGCAGAAAGAGGAAAGAGGAGCAGGGTAGAGATGCGATTGAACCTCTGTTTATGGATGTTTTTTTTTCTATCAAGCTCCATATCAGTAATGGATAGAGTAGTGGGGGAGCTAATGGAGGAGTGAGGAGTAAGACGGCATGGGGAGACAGGGAGGAAATCAATGGTTCTCCTCTTTTATTGTACTGTTACGGCTGTTAGTGAGATGCTATGTGAAGCTGTATAGTAAATCTTAAAAGACCTGAGAAACACCTACTTTATCATAGGGACCTGTTACTGGGGGGACTATCTGAATGTTACGATTACATTTAAGGTCGGGATTGCTGCTCAGAGGGTGTTTTGTCGGGGATATTGTTTTTCTCCTCCTCTTGAGTTGATCGTTTTTGATCATTCTGTTTTGTGTCTTTTAAGAATCTGCATGAGTATTGTGTCCAGTTTGTATTCTACTTCTGTTTTTCTATTGTTGCTGTGCTGCACTACAAAACTCTTGGATTCCTTTCTTTTACATTTTACCTGGCCAGAAACACATCATTGTTTCCCTCCCCATACTTCCCTACATTGTAGTTTGTAATCCTTTGTGATCCCCTCTGTTGTTTAGGAATTATTTCAACTTTCTGCATTGCATTCTTTAAATAAGCCATATTCTTTGTCCGATACTAACTATTTTGATGTTTAGCAAAACCGAAGCTTTAAGCAGTCAAAATACCCTTTGAAAAAAATACCCAATATCACTCGGCTGGTTTGGAGTCTCTGCACTGCTCTCCAACCTGTTATTTTTAGACTTTGTACACATCCCACTCCTCTTCTTGCATAGATATATCTGGAAATCCACATTCCAAGATTTTCAGTCTTTTTGTTCTTCCCATGTATCTAATCTGTCCCCATCTCTCTCACAATCTCAGTGTAGCGAAGTCTAGGATTGGAGCGATTTTCTTGCCGTCACTCATATTCTCAGACTCCATATTATCTTGCTGCTGCTCTCCCCATCAGCTCTCATCTCCTTCCAAACCAGTGTGTTTCCTGCCTTATTACAGAATACATTCTTTTTTTCCCTTTCAAATCTATTCTCTCCATCGCCACCTCTCCTTTTCCCCTCTTTCTTGGCTAAATCTATCTTCCAGACAGCTGTTCTTACCGCTCATGTTTTGTTTTGACTGAATCATTTCATATCTCATTATCCCTCATCCACTTCTCCTCGATCCACTCTTTTCTTTCTGTTCAGTGCGTTTTTTTAATCTCCCTCGGCCTCTGCCCATACTTTCTTGCTCTTGATGTGTTTATTTTTCTGATCGTCACATGTCGTCTCCAGCGTGGCAGCTCTCCTCTCCGTGTATAATGAGGACGGGAAAGAAGAATGCGTCCTGGTAGGATGGGGGGCGGTCCCTCCCTCCCCCGTCACCCTCCCTCACCTCGCCTCCCCCTGCACTGTCTTGCTCCACTTCTTCATCCCTCTCGCGGCCTCCTCTTCCTCTGTCTTCCCTTCTCCTCACCTCCTCCTCCTGCTCCTCTTCCTCGTCGTCATCATCCCCTTCTCCTTCTAGCACACCTCTGGTCTCCTCGTTGTCCTGTCTCGACCCTAACCCAAGGAATCCACCTCCTCCTCCACTACCTCCCCCACCTCCGCCTCCTCCTTCTTCCCTACTTCCTCCCAGGCCTCCTCCCATGCTTCTTGAATGAAACAGGCTGTTCTGGCGCCCCCCTCCGAGTCTCCCTAGAGAGAATCCACTCCGACTGAGAACCAACCTTCCTCCTATACCCCCACTTCCCTGCCCTGCTGCCCTGATACCTGCCACGGTAGCGTTCAGGAGGGCTGTGGTTCCCATCGGGGCCCTTAGCCTGGAAGGAAGACTGGAACTCGACGTGGTCCTCCGACATCTGGGACAGCTTTGGAGGAGGTAAGCTGAGTTGAACACCACAGGCAGAGCTAGAGGAGGGGGGTTGGTCCCCTGGCTGGGGGTGGTGCATGGAGGCCCAGAGATGGGCGTAGAGGCGGTAGGGTTTGACCCCCCACTTGTGTCCATGTCCATAAGGAGCGCTTCAGAGTAGCTTGGCACCATCTGTTGGTTACAGCGGATGTGCCACTCCAATTCTGTCATGTCCACTGTGTTGACCCGAGAGATGGCTCTGTAACTTGTCCCATTTAGACCAATTCCAATCCCAATTCCCCCTGGGTGGATTCCATTCTCAGTCCCTCCATCAACCCCATCCCCTCTTCCACCCGGCCCTCCTCCACCACCTCCTCCACCACCATCCTCGTCCTCCCCAAACAGCTTCTCCACGTGGTAGTGGACATACGCTGTGCGATATTCTGACACAACCCGCAGTGGCCACGACAGGAGGAAAGCAGACGCCAGCCAGAACACCCTGTGCCTAGAAAACCACGGCTGGTGAGTAGGATCTGGGAACGCCAGGATGTGTTCACGGAAATCCACGTTCTTCAGGTGCATCCCTTCTCTGGCCTCCATGTAGTCGTCAAGCCCCTCGTTCTCCCCAAAGAAGCGTGCTCGCTTGGAATAAGATTTAAAACACAGAACACATTTACACATTTATTTAAGAATTAGCACCAAACAAAGCAGCATTTCCGAGGCCAAGGAGCATATCTTTCATCTACATTAGTTTGTGGAGTCACAGTTAATTTAAAAAAAACATTAAAAAGAAAAAAAGGATGTCCAGTGTGTTTTATTTCCCCCAGGGGGGAAACCGGATGTGACGGAGTAATGGTGTTTCTTTATTTCCTTGTCTATATGGTTCATCAGCTGCCCTCCATCAAGTATATATTTAAGGACCTTTTCACAGAGTTCCCATAAAAAACTAGTATCAGTAAACATCACAATGTCAGCTGGAGACAGCATTTTCAACAAGATCATGGAGCTAACTTTGGATTAGCTAGCTAGCTACAGCTCAGACTGCCAGTGACAGTTATCATTTCAGACGGCAAACCCAATGGTCGCTGGCTAGAAAGAAGTAGCCTGCTTTTGTCTCTCTAAAACCAAGTACAGACTGCTTAAAGAAATCTGATCTTAAATCTGCCATTGTTATCATTGTGCATCATTCTGCATATGTGAGTGAGTTGAAAGCTCTACAGGCGTAGGGTCTGTAACTATGGGCGGCAGGGATTAGGGAACAATTTTATAGATTACAATGAAATGACTGGATAAAAATCATTAGTTGCAGCCCTCATAAGAATATAATAATTAATATAATATATTATATATATATATATATATATATATATATATATATATATATATAGTGTTTTTTTTAAATCACATCTTACCTGGGTGAGGTAGGCAGCTTCAGCACGTGCACTGGAGAAACTAAAGAGTAGAAAAATTTGAAAAATGAGTAAAACGTTTTACCCCCCACAATAATAATGTTAAAATAACTTCCCCACCATGTTGTGGGCAGTGGTTTGGTGTCTAACCTGAAACACTTGGTGAATCGCAAGCGAACAGCAGGGTGCAGTTGCAGGTCCAGCAGCTCCTTTGATACGTCTTTCACCCCATAGCGGGCGTAGTCAAACTCTGAACTGGAGGCGTGAGTGTTCACCCGCTCGTGGTAGACCTGAGGAAGGAAGGAGCAGGGCATAGATGGAGGGAAAGAGTTTCATGGAGGAGGATGGACAACAGATGGAAAGTTTGAGAAAGGAAGAATGAGGTTATTGGGAAGACATTTTAACCTTCATATATGTTTCAGCATCAATAAAGCATGGTTACTAAATAGAATTATATTTTTCTTACTGCACACAGCTGTTTGCACACAGCCCCGCAATATTTCACTATAGGAGAAATTAAGATGTGCATAGCAGTTATTTTTAAAGTTTACGAAATTAAAACGTAAGTTTTACAGTGTAGCTATTAACAGTATAAAAAGAAACGAGTGAACGAGAGAAATCATTAGTATGTGTGTTAGGAAGAGGTCCCCTCACCTGTGTGGTGGTATATGCATCTCCGTTGCGGTATCTTGTCACTTGTCTGGTCCTCCTCACGTAGTGATAGCTGATGGCCTTCCACCAAATGCAAGGTGTGGCCTGCTGAAGTCTCTGCACACGCTCGTACACTTCCTGTGTCAAAGAATGAAGGAATAATCAGTTAATTAATGTCACAATTAAATTAAGTCTAAAACTGAGTTTGATTTTGGAAACATTTCCCCTAAACAAACCTGCTAAAAATGAGAATGAAAACAAAAACGAACAATCTAAAATATAAAGCTGCAGCACTGCCTGAGCAGTTCTTGCAATGGCAGTATCAGCATAAACAATTAAGTTCCTATTGTTTGTGTACAGCATAGTTAAGTCTGTGAAATCTGGTGCAAGTCAGGCCCAGCCATGGTTGTTCATGTTGTTATGATTTGTTTTTGTATTCCCTGTTTAGAGCTGTCTTAATCATAGGATATGTGCCCCCTGACAGTCTGGACTAATGTAAAATATATTTTGTTTTTGGCCACGGCAGATAGCTGAGATGAACAGTAAGCACTTGGAGCAATGTGCTCCTGCTATTCATGATAATAGGCAGAGTAGAATACACAAGAGATAGACGGATGCCCCCAGGTCAACTTATTTCCATATGACTGGCCAAGTATTTTTCCCCGTATTTTTCCCCACACTCAGGTAGGATACTGAGAGTAAAACAATGTTCTCTCCTTGTGAAACGTTAACATTTCTGACAAAACTTCTCCTGAACAGCAACTGGGTATGCAGACATTCACTACAGCATCATTTTATTTATTTTAGACATTTTGCTGAACAAGACATTAACACTGAACCAGTTTCAGTGAGTAAACAGATTCTGCTGTGTAGCTCAAGGTCATAGACCTATTGCTCGACTCCTCCTGCAGCAGCAGACTTCAGTCTGTTGGGTGTCAGGTTTAGATGGTTTTTCAAGCTATTAGACCCTCCTTACTCAATGCTAAATACAATGCAAAAACTAGTTTTCATACCTGGAATTCAGCATGGGCCAACATTGCCGTCTTGGAGAAACAGTGCCAACACTCCACCAAGTAAACCACATACAGCATTGCCAGGAAGGCCAGGGGGATGTAGACGTAGCCACTAGAGCACGGACTCTCCAAGTGCAAGATGTCATTATAGTAGGCCGCCGAGGTGGCGTCGTCGTCAGAACCAATAGGTATGGAGGAGGAGCCGAGAACGGGTACACGACAGAGAGCGCACCAGGCGAGCGTGGCAAAGCAGCCGTACATGAGGAGGGTCAGGAGGAGGCACTTCCAGTGGGACTCCCGACACAGGGAGGAGGCCAGAGACTGCTGGACTGGCCTTTGCTGTGGGGACACAGAGTGATGAGAGATTAGATGTTAAGATGCTGCTGGAAGGAATTATGCAAAGTCTGCACTACTTTTCTGCATTGAAAAAGTAATAAATACACTACCCTTGAGAAAGTTTTAAAGGGACACTCCATCAAATGTCCTGAGAGTCAATCTGCTAGTCATGGGAAGTATTATGAGTATATTTTAACAGGAAGCCTGCAATACAAACTGAGGGGCATATAGGTTGAAAAATATGGGTAATTACCTTCCAGGGAGAGTCTAACAAAAAAAGCCACTGCATTGCTTTATGGGAATTGTAGGATCCAGTGCTTGACCCATACTACTAAAAGTGAGTGGATCTCAGTCTCTGCTACACCAATTTCAACCTTACATTTTAGACGTGCTAGCAGTGGCAATGTGGATCAGTCCACCACTTAAAGCAACCACTGGATGGACTGCCATAAGATTTTACACTGACGTCATGGTCCTAATGACTGGATGTGATCTCGTCTTTGCATTTCAGTGAAATGTCTCAACAACTATTGGTTGCATTGCCTTGAAATTTACAGATAATCAGCCTGCTAACATTGTCACTGTGAGCATGTTAGTATGCCGATGTTAGCATTTAGCTCAAAGCATCACTGCGCCTAAGTACAGCCTCACAGTGCTGCTAGCATGGCCGTATTCTCTTGTTTATTTGGTGTTCCCAACTTTATGGTCGTGCAATAGTATGTAACTTACTCTTTTAGTACATTGGTTAAGTCATTATTACTTAAAATGTCCCTTCCCATTAGAGTGTTAAGGCATGATTACATATCATTTAGTGCTTGGCTTTTGAGCTAACCCTATCCTATCCAATGGCTATAAGAGATGTTTAACATTTTTTACACGAACTTAGCAAACATTAGGACAATGAGCACTTTTACTTTAATGCTGATACTTTTAGTTAAGTAAGGTTTTGAATGTGGTCTTTACTGTAAAGAGTGGTTTTATTGGACCCCTGATATTACATACTTGTTAAATATTCACTTCTATTTCTATTGTACATTTTCAGCTATAGTAATCATTAGTAATGCAGTTTTGAAGTTCCCTGCTATTACATATTGTTAATATATAACATTTAAATAAGGGAAACCAACTAAAGGCTTTCCAAAGCTGTTTTGCTGTGATAAATGAAGCATAATCATTTGTCCATTAAGCAAATGTATATCGGTTCCAAATCTTGGTTATCAGTCTCCTTGATTACTAATAATCAACCATGAAAACATGTCGGTCCACCCCTATTAGCCACATATTTGGTGAAACCAGTCTGAGGTGAGCCAGTAGGTCTGACAAATTTCTATGTTCTCATGTTGACAGTAAAGATAGTGAATAATACAGTATGATTCACAATATTAATGTTTAATAATGTCTGACAGGTGAAATTGACTGCAGCTACAGTGGTAATGGAAAGAGTTTGTCAAGAAAGCAACACAGACCCCCCCTCCCCCCAGCCAGTTTTTAATAATTATAACCTTCCTGTTTGGTAAACAGTGTCGTATTTCAGAGCAAGTGTGTAAGTTGAGGTCTTGACCAAAGGAACCCATTACACCACCCCTTACCCATCATAGGTAAGTGCTACATACCCCCCCCACCACACACACACTATTTATGCCTCTCTCTAAGTGCACACTTTGGCACAGCCTGACTTGCACTGTGAAGACATCATATTACAGTGCACTCAAACACACACACACGCGCACACACACATTAGATGCAAAGACAAAGATGGTCTAATGTGCCCCTCTTCTCTCTCGTCCTCTCTCTCTAACCTAACCACGCACACGCTGACATGCACGTTGTCAGCGTTGTAATGCAGCCAGAGGAGAGTATGTGAATAATTTAGATGAGAACGATGCTTCTAGACTGTTCTCTAGCTAACTGACTCCACTCCGACATCAGCAGCATATCACTGCTGCTTCGATTTGTATGTGTGAATGAGGGAGGGAGGGATAGAGAGAAGTGAGAGATAGAGGGGTGGTGCCAAAAGAAAAATGGCTCATGTATGGTGTATGTCGTAGACACACAGAGAGGGAGTTAACGCACACCTGTATGGTTTCATGTGTGTTTCATGTCTTTATACTTGCATTGGCCCTCTCCATGCTGTTATCATCTGCCTCGTGCTGAATGCGACAAGGCAAAAGAGCAGCAAAGCAGATGACAAAAAAAAAGATGGGATGACACCAGTGTCCTCTCTTTCTCTCAGCCAAGTCTGCCTGTCCTGTCAGCACACCCCCCTCCTCCCTTCCCTCCCTCCTTCAATGCAGCCACAATTTGCTATCCACTTGCATATTTGGCTGGCTGCACTACGCACACACACACACACACACACACACACACACACACACACACACACACACACACACACACTCACACACTCACACACTCACTGCCTTGTACTACTGTACGTCAAGGGCAAGTAGTGAAAGGCAGAGTGAAGGGCACCTACACTCCCATCATTCACTCCATCATCTCTCAGCAAAAGCCCCCAAAAAAACATCCAACTGCACACCTAGGGATCCAACAATAGGTTAGATACTTTACTAAGAGATGGAAATTATCATTGGTGCCAGGTCAATATCATATTGTTTGCTCCCTGTCTGCCTTTTCTCTCCATATCCTCCTTCCTTTCCTTATGTAATCTTTCTTCTCCTTCCCTGAATCTTCCCTCCCACCCCCTAAGCATTTACTCTCCGATCTCTACTAAGTCTCTCCTCCCCTTCATCGTCCTCACCAGCATGTCTCCTCTGTTACATCCTCTCTGAAAGTCTGTCTCTAAGTGGATTGATTGGGCTAAAAGTGTAGTGTGGAGAGAGAGGGAGAGAGGGGATGAGGAGCGTGAGAGAGACAGAGAAATGGTCATGAACTTTTCATGAATGCGAGTATGAAAGGAAGGAAGCAAAATGGGGGGGGGGACTAAAGACGTGGCAGCAGCGACAGACTGCACCTCTCTCCAGGGAACTCCGCTGCCAAAATCCGTCCTTCTCATTCTCCTCCTGCCCTGCCTCTCTGTCTGTCTATCTCTCTCATTTTGTCTTGCTTGCTCTAATTCTCTCCTGTCCTTTCCCTCTTAGCTGCTGTGGATAAATGTTGCCAAAAAAAAAGAGAGAATTCTAGCAATAAATAAAATAATAACCTGCACGGCTGACATTTTCATCAAGTCTCTGCAGCTGGTGTGTGCCTAGCGAGAGGGTAATCAGCCCCAAGACAGGAGTCAAATTATTCCTGTATGCACTTGTACCAATCATTATTTGTGAGTATGAGCAGTTCTCCCTCCCACAGGTAAAGACCAGACAGAGAGGAGCTTTTTTCACAATTAACCGGAGGTTGAGTAATTACAGGCTTTTGCAACTACATGATCTTAGAAGCAGTGCTCATAAACTAGAGGGATTACAGATACCACACAAAGTTAAGTCCAGTGTAAACTGTTTTTTTGATGTAGAGTACTGGGAAATACAAGTGCTCTATCCAACATTAACTCTGTATGATGGTGGCTTATTATGGGACTTATATGAGATATTATATGAGACTGAGGGGCAGTTTTCATTATCACAATGCACACATACATAATGGTTTAGTACACAGCAGCTTGAGGTGGTTTATTCAACAGACTGAATCTCTTTTATGGATAAGAAGCAACTTGGATATAAAAGCTCCCATCAACACCTCCTTTGCCCATGTAAGTATTATTTTTAGAGATGAACTGGTTCAACTATTTTGCATCTCGATATCTCAACTCGGCGTATCTGCCAATACCAAGAACCGACCTGATACCAGTGGTCACTTTTTCCCCCCCAAGTTTCGTCACTGTGTGGAACTCCCTGGAATATTTATGTAAGGCCAAGGATTGCTGTTGTACTAAACACTTGTTTTCTTAATAATGGCACTGACATGTATTCACTGTGGATTGGTCATGTCATGGCCAATACCAAAACCGCTTAATAAGATCAGTATCGGCGCCAATTACAATCCAGCAATCTGTGGCCAGTCGAGCTTTGATCTGATGACAATTATGGGTGTAAGAAAATATCAATAGATTTTTATTTTGTTTGGTGATATTATAGCAATCAATCAAAAACACTGAACTGATTTCTAATTAGTAGTTTACGTGCAAAGATTTGTAGCAGTGGTTCATTTTTGGGTTGTGTTTACATCGCCAACTGCTAGAGCAGTGTTGTAAAAGTGTAGTCAGATTTTATGCATGTGGCATACTAAAATTAGATTTGAATTTTACTAAAATTAGATTTTTTAAAAAACACATTATATATAACCCCTGTATCGTGATATGTATCATATCAGCAGATTCTTCCGACAACACATCGTAATACAGGGGAATTGAGCTAGCGAACTAGTGACCAAAGGGGATGCGCTTTAGGCCGAATAAGTAGTTTTTGGTGAACACAACACCTCCTGGAGCAAAACTGGTGCAGTTTTTTTTTGGTTGTGTAATGATCCTCTTTCTGTTTCAGCTGCCTCTGCTGAGCTTGGCTCTTGTGTCGGGCTGTAACAGATCAAAGGCAAAGCTCACTCTCCTTGAAATCATTATAAAAAGAAATCCATATAGCCTAGTCTGAAAGGGTGTCAGCTTTCATTTTTTTCATACTGAAAGTTTGGGCCGCCCTCCTTGCAAGCTCTTTGAACAGGGTTGATACAGGGTGGTCCTTACATGACAAATTCTTTATTAATGTTTCATGAATTATTTCAATCCAGTGCCTTGCATAAAACACACATTGTTATCTAACAAAATGTTGCTGTACTGAAAATAATGATACTTTGGCATATTGTCTCTCCATTCTATATATATTCCTTAGCATCCACAGTCACAGGGGGGCAGCTGACTGAAGAAGAGCCCACATAGCTGACATGAAACCTGGACCACAGGCTGTTTGGTTTGGTTTTTTGGACGTGTATCACACAACTTTGTTTTTTAAGAAGCATTTCAGTGCATACTGTACTGTAGCTATTTCCTGTCTCTACCGAAACTGCATTTGACAGGCCTTTTTCATTAATAGGATTTGCTTCAGCCGGTAAATGTCTCTGAATTCAATCATTGTTCTATAATCTGGTTCTTGCTGTAATGTAGTAGTAGAACTGTGCAATTCTGACACATATTGTTACTGGTTCTTTGTAGTTATGTGTGCACAGGTCAAACCTGAATCTATCATAACTAATAGAAGCTAATGAGACAGTGACAGTGTTAAATTGAACATATATAGTTTATATAAGTAAAGCTTATGACATTCAAGATGATGGCACCTACAATAAGCATATAAGGAGCTTGGTGTTTTATCGTCCGTCTCATCTTACCTACACACAAACACACAGAAAATTACATTAGAAATATCTACAGTTGTGCACTGGGCGGATAAGAGTTTTTTTTTTTTTTTACAAATCCCTCCTTGTATTGAGGTGTCTAGTAGAACGTGTATTGCTCTCTCTCCCTCTGTGTCTCTGCTCATACTGATTCAGCTGGTTAGGTGTGACTGGAGCAGCTATAATTAGCAATCCTAGCATGTGGGTGGCAAATGAAGTGAGGAAGTGAGGGATGGAAAAAAGTGCTGTTGAAGCCTGCAGAGCACTGCTAAAAATGATGTGTCATTTCAACACAATTGTAGTGAGTTGTTTAGGATGTCAGGTTTCTACTACCTGTGCTGAAACAACAAATAAATGGTTAGCACTTGACAGGTTAGGAAATAAAATGTGTCACTGAGCACTCACTGTGATAAAAACATGATTCCTCAGTTTAGAGTGTGTTCAATTGAGACTAATTATCCATCAACAGCAATTATCAGCAGGTAACATGCAGGTCACCGGTTCTAAATGAAATATTACTGAAAGCAGCAGTCAGCATACATGGGAGCCTGAATTCATGCCAGTTACAGTTTTCAAAGTGGAAGAAAGTACAAAAGCATCCACACAAACCTCTCCAACCAACTCCTGCAGCACAATCTATTATTGTACTGTCCATCTGTATTAGTGCTTTCCAAACAGTCATTATTTTGTCAAGGTATGGCAAAAAAAGTGACTGGTAAGTCAATTTTCATATCTTATTTAAGTTTCATGACAGAAACAATAATAAGAGAGAGAAAAGAGCATATTCAGAGCTAAATTTAATACGTATGAGGAAATGAACCAAATCAATCAATCATACTGATGTTTAATGTTACTTTCAGGGATGTATCCATTTACACTGCAGCAGAAGTGCAATCTGATACCTTATTAGTGGCAGGTGGAAATGAGATTTAAGTTGAATGACACCTGTAAAGTGGAGTGATATATTGCAATATCCAAGTGTGAAATAACTGCTGTTCAATTAAATGCGCACTTTTTTTTTTACACAATATGCAAGGAGGAAAAAGATTACCAATAAGTGAAAACTGTTAATTTCAGTTCTAGCTTTGTATATTATTGGGATGTAGTGTGGTGTGTTTGGATGTATTCTCTTTAGGAAACCAGTGGTTTACAGAACACACTGACTGTTCTGTAACTTTCTGTGTAAACCGTTCTTGTATCACTCTGTCCTGTCTAGCAATTGCATTCTTATTTCTCTCATGAAACACAAATTCTTTATTAGTAAACGGCTGTTCTACACATTGTTGGGCAGCTTCACGATGGCAGCCAGGCTGCTGTTATTATTTTTTATGCCTCCACGCTGCATTTGATTCACATTAACAGTGTGTTTACTTTTGTGTGTCTGCTTGCCTTCAGTTTAGGTTTGAACCATTCTATAGAAAATCATAATTATTATTTCTCAATCAGAGTTGGGGTCTCGTTTTCTGTCAATAATTGGGGAAACCATTTTTGGTGATTTAAAGGACTATTTGGGAGTCCTGTTATAGAAGTGGCAAGTATCAGGTGTCAGGGATTTTTGGCATTTGTAGATAAAATATCTATCATACTGCATTTTGTTTTGATGCTATACAGTAAATAGTAGGCTGGAATGCTGAAACCATGGCAACAATTGCTGTCAAACCACTCTATAAGCTTTTGACTATCAACCTTGTCTTTAAAGGTTAAGTTTGGCAATATACTATATTTTTCTTACCAGGAGCAAATACCAATAAAAAGCCTACGTTAACAAACATAAGTCACAAATGAGTAAAATATTTTTTCCTCCGTGTGCCTGTGCAGTTGGCCATATGGTGGAACGTAGTAATGTTACTTGCTGATGATAAAGAAATTAGGATCACTTGGTCTGAAGTAACAGACACGCTAGAGTCATTGTCGTGTGAGCATCAGATTGCGTGCATCAAAAATAGGATTTTATTATTTATCATGTGGCTCTACTTCACCTGTGATGATGCTTGTGTGAGTGTGCATGCATTCCCATTTGCGCCAGAGAGTGAATAAAGTTAAGTGAGATAATGTTTGAGAGAGGAGAGAGGGGTTACGATGATGAAGCTATACACGCCATGACGGGCAAATCTAAAACAGGAAGCAGACCAAGAGGGGAAGATGAGAGAGAGTAATGGAGGCAGAGAACAGATGAAGACTGAATTCATTGCATTACACTGCACTGTCTGCACTGCAGGCATGGATAAAGAGAGAGAATGAAGTGACAGGCATCATTTAACAGGCTTAGTTACTCTACATATTATTGGCCTAGGGGTTTAAATTACCCTGAGCCAATTGCCAAATGCTTAATTCTGTCAATTTTATTAGCCATTTCTTGGTTAGAGTAGTCTTATATGTTATAAAGTTAATTAAGATAGAGAAGTCCTCTTACCACTTATAGTCGGTTAAAGAAAAATTGACTTTCATGCCTTGAAGCCACTCAGGCAAGCTGTTTAAAGCTCATTAGAGCTAAAACGATCAGTTGATTAATCGACTTTACAATCGACAGACAGAGAATCTGTGGCTGCCAGAATGAAATGCCTATGATTCGCTGCATGTTCAAATTTGTTGCTTTTTGTGGCTCAGGAAACCTGTCATGGGCATCTTCTGATATTTCATATACAAGAAATTCATCAAATAATCAAAACTAATGAGAACTGATTAAACGTCGATAAAAATAATAGTCGCAGTCGTATGGTTCACATTTAGAAGAAGTGAAGGTTCCTAGCCTACAGAACAGGTACACATTCTGTCTCACATGTCCAGTCAGTGTGTGACACCAACCCCACCTTTCTGCTCAAACTAACTAAGTAAACCCACTGGTATAACAATGCTAAATTCCTCCTTTACCGAGCAGTGTAGCTCTGTCCTTATATACAGTTACACCGCTTGCACACACAACTCTGCTCTTCTTCTAAGGCTATACACCGTCATCATGTTAAGTAGTGCAACTGGGAATGGAATACAGGATGGCCCACATCCTTATGGTTATTTTTTTTTCTGGCAAGTGACTTACGTAATGTTTTGTCATGCATAGCCTATTTCTCCAGGGTTTTTATTAAAAAGATGATGTGTTTGAATAAGTGATGCTGCTTCCCAACTATAATGAGAATGAAAGTAATAGGTGATGATGAATATATGTTTGAAGACCTGTGTTTGTGTGTGTGTGTGTGTGTGTGTGGGGGGGGGCACATTCATGGCTTCATACTGTAAGTGTATACGTGAACCTTTGAACATGATGCCATTTCCCTGAGTAAGGACTTTCACTCTAATGGTCCAGGAAGCGGAGAAGGACTTCAGAGGAGATGTAGTAGATGCATTGCTGGGAGGGTGTGTATGAGGAGAGTGATATCTGCTAAAGTCTGCCAAACATTAAATAAAAACACAGTGCTGCTGAGTGTTTATATCCCACTATTATAAACGGTAAATCACTGTAAAAAACGGTCTGGTGAAAATACATTTGTATACTGCTTGAGGGTGTTAATCTGTGTTCTCACCGTTTACATTACGTGTCAGAGTAATTTCGGCTAAAAATGTGTGTGTGTGTGTGTGTTTCTAAACTGTGATGTCACCCTCTAGTGTATTTCAGTGGTGTCAGCTGCTGGATGGACATACTCCACCATCCTGAAAAAGACTAAACCAGCTCTCCCAGGAGTAACACATCATACACACGTATCACATCAATACTGTGGCTTTATTTCTAGAGAGGCATTAAGAGTTCCCTCCCCCCTCTGCTTACCAAACCCCAGCCTGGTCTCCATTCATATTAAAGCCAAGGTCCTGTTCCGTGTCCTTGCTCTTGCGCAAGGCATGAAGGACTTGGGAGAAAAAAACGTGACTTCTTCGCGTCAACAACACCAGAGGCATTTTTTTGTCAATGAAAGCCCAGGAGTAGACACAGAACACGGCGCATGATGTAGAGATGAAGGGTTGTTTGGGAAAGACCAGCAATGACATGAAAACACAAAGTGGTTTTTGTAGGGGCCAAATATGCGCAACTTTACGCTAACTGGACTCTCTCTGTTTACGCAGAAACAACCGTTTCCTCACACAGGCACAACAAATATAGAAAATGTCCTTCCTTACCTGCTCTCGTCCTGACCCTTCCTCCAAAATGGGCTCTTCTGCGGTGGCCGTCTCCTCCTCCGTCTGCATTTTCCCCTCTTGCCACTCCTTCCTTCCTTAGAACCGGGCACAGGCAGCTCCCACCCCGGTAACGTCCGAAGGCAGGGACCTCCCCGGCGGAGCAGCGAGCTCGGTCACCCCATCCGCCGCAAGTCGGTATCCAATTTCACGATGGCGGGGCCTGCGGCAAACAAGCATCATCTGCTCCGGATGTCGGAAACCCCCCTCCCCGCTGCCTCCTTCCCGTATTCTTCTCCCGCTGACCCGCTCAGTGTTTGTCTTCTGCCCGCTCCATCCTTCGCCTCCTCTCCGGTCAAAAGCAAAATGTGACTAAGCAGCCAAAGTCAAAGCCCGTCGCACTCCCCGTCAAACCGTATCCGCTGCTTCTGCCTCTCTCGTGATGCTCTGCTGCCAGTGTGCGTGCGTGCACGTGTGCGCGCGCGTCCGACAGCGCAGGAGAGCCAACCCGAGCCAAGGATTTCGCGAGCTGCAGACTCACAAACGAAGAAAGACGCTCGCGAGCTCTACACCGCGCGTTGTGCTTGTGCGAGGAACGTGGAGGGTGAACAGGAGGCACCGAGAGCCGAACATGTCAGCGAGGGTTATTGTCATTATTCAACTTTGTTTTGCACCTTGCGTTGGGTCTCCGTTGACGTCATATAGCAACATCCCCACCCCCCATCTGTTCACCTGAGCACACGCACGAGCGCGAGGCTCCCCTGTAGAGACACGTGCACACTCAGCGGCACGTATCAAACTCCTGCCAAATTAAAATGGGACCAACTGGTCAAGATGTCTTGTTTGGCGTTTTTTAGGACACACATACAGCGAATATGTATACACAAAAGTATACAATTCAATTGCTACAATTATTTCAGTGTATTTCAGATTTTATTCAACCTTTGAAACAGAGGAAATTATTAAAATACATTAAAGTTTTTCCATTTTTGTGGAACAAAATAGAGGAATGTAGTGGGATGGTGATGGAATGAAGACTTGAATGATGTAAAATCTGATTGGAGGTTGGTGATGTATTCCTCACAGACTGGTGGTACAATTAGGGTGTCCTGAAATTTACAAACAAGAACTGGTTCAGAGATTGTGGCTGCTTTCTGTCCACATGTGACATTTCTCTTTATTGAAGATACTGACCCGTGCTTGCTGAAGGACCGGTCTGGAGTGTACCCGGTCGTCTGTGGGGCTGTGCAGCCCCTCTGTCCACCTGGTAGGCTGGAAGAAAGCTGACGGACCCTGGAGGCTTTTTTGGTGTGTGTACTTGTGTGATCCTTGAGCCAAATGTCATACAACCTCTGAGGAAGGATGGGTGGAATTATTTAAGGACCAACATGACTCTGTACAGACAAGACTGAGCCACCAGACTTGCTGAATCTGGAAATTTTAAAATGAATTCACTGTTTTCGTCCTCCTGTCAGTGCTGTGACTGATTTCAATAAAAACTTTTTCTAAATCAATGTAAAGACAATGCAAACAGGTTGAATACAAGCTCATTTGATTCTTAAAAACTATAAGTTATAAAGCAGAAAAATGTGAAATGGAAGGTGAATTTCTTGAGGTGTTGAAAGGATATTAGCAGTGACAGGCAGGTAAAGGATGTCCGTCTCTGTGTGGATGATGATATCCTGGGAGATGTACTTCTTTGGCTCTACCTCTCCTGCTTGGACTGCACTCATGGCAAACAGCTGAACCTGCAGTTCAACATGCAAACCTGCGGCCACCTACACAGACATTCAGTAAGGGCTGAGATGGTAACTTTTCCTAACCAAGTTCAAACGTATGGCTAGAAATATCACATACACAAACATGTATAAATCTGACACGTTAACTAATAAGAAAAGGGCTCATTCAAATATTCACATAAACATTTAATCATAACATCCTGCTGGAAACTTACAGGCCCGGGATTGTAGATGACTCTGAGGCCTGTAGCAGGAGGAGGCTGTTTCACGTGGAACCTTGCAGAGAGACAGATCGAAACAGACCACAAATAGTTACAGGTCAAAGTTTTCCCTTTGGACTTGAAGGTGACCCACAAATCGCCTGCACCTATCCAAAGCACTCGTTCTCACTCATCTGACACAATAAAGGCCGTTTAAAACCAGTTCAAAGGCTGATATTTCCAGGTTTTCGAAGCCTACATTTGCCCTTGAATCCATAATCTAGTGTTTTACCTGCAGGTGTCGACACCCACATTCTTCATTCTCACAGTAATGGTCGAGGAGGTGCCCTCCTGCAGCGTGCCAAAATCAACGCTGGCTGGGAGGAGCTGGAATCCCCTCACTATGGCACTTGGATCGGTCAGGGAAATAGTTCGACACTTCCTTCTCACCGGCTCTTCCACTGCCAGGAACTGGAATACGGGACACATGCAGAGTGGTGTGTGAATACACGTGTGAATGGTAACCTATATTTTTTTAAAATTGCATGATTATAGGCTGTCAGAGGAAAATGGGTCACATCACTGATCATGTGCTGCACAGCAGAAACAGATTTTTTTTAAGACATGTTCTACAGTGACATATTGCCACCTCTATGTCTCTTTAAGGATAATTTTCCTTTTTATTGACACTTTTAGCGCATATAGTAGATTAAAAGAGCCTGTTGGAGTAGGAAGTTAGAAGGTATATTACATATATATAATCCTTTGATTGCTACATTTTAAACAAAATAGAAATGTAAATATAAATGAGACTTACAACATTAATATAGCAGCAAACAACTACTTGCTATGTAAAGATATAATGGATTTTTTATTTTGCGAATCAACTGGTTAGTAAGGATGTATCCTTGTGTCCTTGTGATCTATGCACATTATTATATATTTTGTTGCTGTCTGTTTTAAATGAATTTATGATGTTAAAATGACATACAAGGTAAAATTACTGCATTTGTCTATGGAATCTGGTGGCGACTGATAGCGATATTAGGGCTGTTTCTGGTTAAACAAAAGGTCTATCTTTGTAGGGATCCTTCCATATTCTTGTCAGACACTTAGCCAGTCAGTGGCAACAGCAAGTGCTTTTAATAGACACATTTTGATGGGCAAATTTGTCCCCAAGGATTAGCTAACATTACGTAGCAGCCATTGCAGCCCAAAACCAGCGCTGGTGATTGTTGTAAAGACTAAGAAAGATGGTTTTGGTGAGTTTTATTTTGTTTCAGTCCAGTTTGAAGTGTGTTTTACAATTATGTAAAATTATAGTTTTTTTCAATGCAGGTTGCTGGTAGTGCCCATTGTTTGGTCTGAGATGCTGGTGCTGTAGTGCGACAATGAATTTCATAGATAACCTTTAAGAAATTAGAATTAATCTAATCCATTGCATTTACTCAAACACAGGTGTTTTGTTGACATGAATAACATTTTCATATTCTAGTTTTTGTCAGATGCAATAATATGCTGCAGAATAACTGTTGTCATGTGAATGTTTGGGTACCTGCTGATTTGGTACGCTGCAGGGCTTAGAGCTGAGGATAGAGGCTGGTAGTCTGACTTTAGTCTTCCTGGCCTTTCCAGTCACATCCACCTGGATTGACTTACACTGCCCAGATGAACCCTTCAGACTGCTTTCACCTAGCATGGACACATACGCACATAGATTATACATCCATTCAAGCAATTTAAAGTGCTCAATCCACCTTCAGACTATGCCCTCAAAATGTCCCTACAATATTCAGACAATTTCTGTAGTAACACATTATTGGTGCAGTCAAAACAACAGAGAAAGGTAGGGAACAAACCAGCAGTCTGAGGCGTGGGGTTGGTGGGTCTTTTTCCAAGCTTCCTGTCACTTCCTGCTGCATGACTAAGAGCAAAACAGCAGGAGGGGTCAAGCCATGTTGCAAAAGCAAAGTAAACATAATTTACACAAGCAATTTGTGAAATAAAAATCAAGTTATAGATGTTTTGTGATTCACTACAACCAAGTTAAAATTAAACAGAGGAAAAAAACTGCTCATAACATAGACTTCATTACCTCGCAGACTGAGAGGGTGTTGGGTTAAAGGGTCGTGGAGCTGCAAAACACAAACAAGGTACGTGTTCAGTAATGATTTTTATGCACTTTTACAGTTGCTTTAAAAAAATGTTTTTCAGTTCAATTAAGCCTCGGTTTCTCTGTACAGATTCCCAACAGGACAACCTTTAAAATGAGTTTCATCTCAGTAGCTTGTAGTAAACACTGACAGTATAATAACTTACTGTTCTCTAGTGGGGCATCTTTCAGGAAGGCCTCAGCACTGTCTGACTTAGGGATCGGAGGGAGATCCATGGAGAGACTCATCATGTCTGGTATTTGGTGCTGCAGCAGGTTCTGGTTTGTTTTTGGTGAATAATAATGTGTGTTTATATCTAAGGGTTTTATCATAATAATGATGACTCAAAAACACATTTAAATATATGTTCAAGTACTGAAAACATACAGTACCTGGTATAATGGAATATTTTCTGGGTGGAAAAACGGAACAATGTTCTTCTTCCTCAAAGCCTCTCTGCAAGCCTGCTCCTCATACATCTCTTGCCTGAGGTACACATGCATGAAGAGAAAATGATTGATGAGTTGATGGCTACTAGTGCAAATACAAGGGATACGTTTTGTCCAATATCTATTCTGCACCCTCTTTTTAGTCTTATGTTGCTGTAGATGCTGTAGTTTTGTCCCAAATAATTCCCTTTAAAAGGAGGAATCACAGCAGCAGCCATACAGACAATAATGGGCTAAAATCCATTTCCATAATTAACTAATTACACACATATCTTATTTACCTGTGCTGTGCAAGTCTTTCAGTCCATTTTGACTCCTTTCCATTAGCAAAACTGGATAGGAGAGTTGGTTTAAGAGGATATTAATGCAGTTTCAAACTTTTTAAAATTTTCTAATTTAAATACAGGTAACTGTCACTGTAGATCGCATTACAGCATACATTCATGCCATTTTAATCTCTCCAACCTGTTAGTAGCTACTGTGGCTGTGTCTTCTGAAAAATCTGACTGTTCATTCGGGGCTCCAACTCCTTGGCTGTACAGACTGACTATGTCCACTGTGGACACACACAGAGAGAATAAAAATAAGTGTACATTTGTTATGACCCCTTAACAGCAAACAAAAAAACTATCACATGCACTACTTAACTCAAGCTACTAAATATTCAACTTGAAATTACCAGAACCTCTGTCATCTCCACTTCAGTTTTACAAAATCTAAGTTGAGTATACATAGTTTTCCAACAATATCCTGTCAATAGTCTAATCCTGTCCTCGAATGCTGGTTTTGCTGATTAGTTTTAAGAAAAAAAATCAACTTATTCATGTAGAATCATACACAGTACAAAGTATACTGAAACTACCTCTGCATTTAACCTATCCTAAGTACTAGAAGCAGTGCACAGCTAGCACAGCGCCCAGGGACCAACTCCAGATCTGAGCCAGTGCCTTTGGTCAAGGGCACTGACTGGAGAGTTAACCTAACATACATGTTTTGATGATGGGGGAAACTGGAGTCCCCGGAGAAAACCCACGCAGCCAAAGAAGAGGAAAGGCCCTGCCCCAGCTGGGAACCCAGGAAACCCTTGCTGTGAGGCAACAGTGCTAACCACTGAGCCGCCGCTGCTTCACTTACTATAGGCAAAAAGTGACTGTAAACAATCCCACTGACTAATTAAAATGAATACTGACAAATTTAAAGGTATTACAATGAAAGAGGTATGCTTAATTAATTGCTTATGTCATTAGTGAATAATGGAAACCATAGTATTGCAAATGTAACTTCTATTTCACTGGACTTGCAACATTGTTCAAACACAGCCCACACACCTGAGGTCCTCTTGTCAAAGATGTGACCTGCATCCTCTTCTTCTGCAAAAGACTAGAAAATACATAATTAATAATTATTAATAAATACAATTATTAATACATATATATTGTGTACCATTTTTCTATCAATATTATTGATTTGTAGAATTTTGTCTTGGGTATTCTTCTATTTATGCATTGGGGAAAGATCCTGATGACACAGTACATGAATATACAGTACCTGTTGTGCATTATACTGTACATGCGTGTGTGTATGTGTGTGTGCTGACCAGGACTAGGTTGAGCAGATCACTGGCATGAGCACTCTCCTCCTCCGTGCGAGGGTTTTTAACTCTCATCTCCTCTGATCGCTGCTCCCTTTCCATCAAATTCTCAATGTATTCCTATAGTCAAAGCCACATTTCAAAATCTGTCACCATCCTGCAAAGGAAACATTTGTCTCCCACAGTTTTCAGGAAGTCTGGCATTTTCTACAGTTAGTGATGTTCTGCTTGAAGCTGACTACTCAAGACAGCATCGACCTTTCAAAGCAGAAGTATTGCAGCAATGTGTTTTTAATGCTTGGCTTCTCCATGCCCAAAATCATGTGATAACCCCAAATGAGGCTTTGTTATGGCACAATAATGAAAGCAGTAAAACCACTTATATTTCAGCGGTTAGTTGTGGCCTCAGATTCACGCCGAATTTACGCAAATGCAGGGGAGTGACCATTGCCTGCAAATGCACATGATCTGTCTTTGCTATTGGTTGAGGCTGCGACATTGCAGGTCAAAGTTGAACTCCTTGCGAAGAAAGGATGCAAATTTGCTCATGTCAGACCGCAGCTTAATCCATCTGTACAAATTCAATACCAATGGTTTGGCCAGCAGATGTCACAATTTTTTGGCTGAATCAAATGTTTCGAAACAGTGAACACATCAACACATTTGCTTAACAGTGACTCAGGGCTTCAGCTTCGTTTCTCCCATCACAAATTACAGCATATAATGGATAGATAATAGATAAGAGATAATAATCTTGGCAAAACTTTGATTGTTAGACATATGAGTCATATGACCACAGACATGGGTTTGTTTTACCTTCAGTTGTGTGTCTACACGATTTCTGAGTGCTGTGGTGAATGGTCGATGCTGGTACAGTTCCCTCATCTCTAGGACTTCAGGGCAGCTCCTGACAGGCTGACGCTGTGCTGCAGAGCCAGCAGACCTCTCTCTCACAGTCAAACCTCGTCCCAAGTCAGTACCCAGTGGAGGACCTGGCCTCTTTTTCTGGAATACAGAGAGAGACAGAGGGAGGATAAATGTCAGTGTCCGGACCTGAGTGTGTTGTTTGCATGAACAATATGTGTTACCTGTACCTCTGTTCTAGGAAAGTCATGCCAGCTGCGGTTTCTGAGGTTGGGAGGGGTGATGTCAGGGTTCTGTTTCCCTAGCAACCACTGGGACCACGCACTCTGGTGGCCGGGCTTTAGGATGGTAATGCCAAACTCATCTGAAACAAACACAAACCTCATGTTATTTACCAGAAATTGAAAGGTCTTCCCTTACCTTTATTCCTCTTTAGATAAATAATAGAATGAGTAAAGTGCACTCAACTCAAGAGTCATTAACAACATAATGGGAAAAAATTATGCTTTTAACTCCAACTTGGCTCGATCAAATAATAAAACTGGTTTAATCAACCTCTGAAATTCTATTTTATGAGCATAGATTTTTATTGATTTTAAAGATAGAGCACCTTGTGTGTCTGGCAATGGTTCCTTCAGCAGCGCTATGGTAGGGTCAGAGTACGCCTGGTAGAGCACTTCCTCTACTGTTTGAGAACTCAGTAATTCAGTACCAGAGCCATCCTCATGCACCAGAAACAGCCTGGAACACAAGCAGTACAGTACAATAGTGATGACTACATCAGAGTGGTCATTTTTCATAGCTAATTATCTGTAAATGTGTAGTAAGGTGCAGTTTGTGTGTATACAGGCCCACCTGGGACAATGTTCTCTGTGTTTTACATTAATCCTGGCCAGTTCTCTGTCCTCCTCCTCCCCTGGCTGTTCCTCATCCTGTTTCAGTGTGCTTGGAGCAGGGCTGAAGTTCAACACTGACAACTGTCCATCCTCCATCACCTGCAACACACACACACACACACACACACACACACACACACACACACACACACACACACACACACACACCCGCAGGTCAGAGAATCAACTTAGAGAGGCAAATCAACTTGTGTGGAAGATTAAGATTTTTTAAATGTTTTATTAAGAATCTTTTTCAAATGTACATAACAAGCGGTTTCAATATCTCCCTGGATTATACGAGGATCAGCTGTTATAATGGAGGTAGTGAAGCAAAAGGAGAAGCCCCAGCAATCAAATTTGCTGAAGTGAGTGCAAGCTTAAAGTCAGATTCAAGATGAATTCAAATATATTTTCAGTCTAGTTTAGTAAGTCTGTTGCTTTGGACACTCCACATACTGCTATGAAAGAGATGTTTCTTTGACCCTCGCCACAACGTTTGGGACACTTGCATGATGACACTAACCCATCTTCATATTACCCTGTAACTGACCTGGAAGTGGTTCCCATCAGGATCTGTAGTGTCACAGGCCACTTCGTCTGTGTGACTCATGGTGTAGCTTCCTGGTTGGTTTGTGGGAGTGCCACCCTTTGGACTGGGGGTTACAAGTGGGTCAGACGAGTACACACACTTTCCGTCACTTTGGATCTGCAGGAGCCCCACACTGGATGGGAACACCTTGGATGCACAAGCATACACACAAACAAACATGTAGATAAATGTGTATATATCTATGATTCGGTGTACAAAAGTCTAACTTTGGTGCCATCTGCTGGTCATATCAAGACTGACACTGTGGTAACAAAAACGTATTCCCGAATTGTTTGAAAGCTTCTATATTCACATAATAACTTGAAACATAAATGTGATATTTGCTGTAAACCACCCACCTGATAGGCGCCTTGGTTGTTCCCAGTGATGACAGTTCCATCGGCTAAAAAGATGTGAGCCGTGTGTCGGTCTGGGTACATCGCCACTGTGGCACAGCCCTCCTTCTCCACCAATACCACCCGCTCTTTGGCAGACACACTCCCCTTATCGCTCTCACATGCACTCCTCTTACCATTGTCAGCCATGGTATCTTCTGCAAGCACGCTCTCTTCAACATTTTTGTACACACTACTTCCTCTTTCATGCTCACACTCACTCAGCATTGTACATGTGTGTCCAGCATCCTCATTGTCACACAGTTTCCCTGCACTGTCCCTGCTTATCTCTTCTCCATTGTCAAATGTAGCCTGGATGTGCACATTCTCATCAACGCTGTCCACGCAGCGTGTGACACACACGCACTCCGTGCAGCTGCATGCACATTCAGAAGTTGATTTGAGGGTCACACTAACAGGGTGCTCCCCTGGAAAGTTAACAGACACAAGGATTTAGGTTAGTAAAAAATAACAACTTAAATCAAAGATTACATGCATGTTTGTGTGTGTTTATGTCTACATCAGTACATAGGAAGATCTGTGTTTACTACAGTATGTATGGACTATATACTAGTAACCTGTGTGCAGCAGTATGTTCTGTGGTGTGTCTGGTCGTCTGTCTTGGTAGAGACTGGTGATCCTGGTTCCGTCTGCATGTTCGACACTTAGAGATCCGTCTGGATTCTGGACAGAAACTACCAGATCCTCCCGGCTCAGCATCACCTGAGACAACCACATATACCAAGCTAAAGAGGTTACAACCAGCAATACATATTGCCATTTTTCATTAAATTAATTATGAAACATGAAAAAACTGACACTACAGTGAAGAGAACTAGAAACCTGTGTATCATCAGGAGTAATACTGCACTCTTACCTCATTGGTGATGGGGTCTGTAGCCTTAAAGGCGAGAAGAGGCGGGGTGGGTATATGCCTGTGTGTGGTCCCCACAGTGTAGATGCGAGCTCCAGATGGAGTCGTAGTTAACCAACACCCTCTTTGAGCATCAGCCTCCTTCTCTGAGCTGTGCTCTGTATATACACAAACAAAACATACAAAGACAGTATGACACCGTGTGTCATTCAAAGTGATTACTTCCCTCCCAGCTGAGGGCCAGTCATGTTCATTAGAAGATGGAAGGAACACTGTTTTGCACACAGTGGTGCTGCGCTCTAACCTTTCTGCTTGTCCTCAGTTTCTTGAGAGGGGTTTTCCTCCTCAACCTCAGAGTCAGGAACCCACACTGGACCAGAATCCTGACTGAAACTGACTGAGCCGTCAGCAAACAGAACCTGCAGTGCACATGTGATTTTTGAGTAAGACGTCTTGATGGTTCAGCTCTGCCTGTACAACAAATCTGTGGTACATTTGTTGGCATGCATGGCTCTATATATGAATATGTATTCACAGTATGTTTACCTCTGTGGAGCCGTCTCTCATGCATCTGATCACCGCTCCCTGGCTAGTGACAATGCGGGACAGTTCTTTGGAGAGGGAGGGGTCCTGAACTTGCCCTACAACTGCCGTGCCATGAAGAGGAAAGCCCTGTTTCACCAACATGCCCTGCTCTTCTGAGGACACTCCTGGACACACAAATTATGCAATTAATATTTGATGAATATATGTACAGAGTCATAGATTGGAATTTAATAGTTATGGAAAATATGCAAAAATTGTATATAGGGCACATCAAACATTGTGACACAAGGATCCTCTTCTGCCAGCGTGTGAGGAGGTAAATTTGAGAGTGGAAGATGAACAGATGAGTGTCTAAGGGGTGATGTGACAGTTTATTGTGTGTATTGTGTGTTACTTGTATTGCTCTGCTTATGATTTCTCTGATGTATCACAGTCATTCCAGGGATGCAATTTAGTGACTGAAGCTTCAGTAAAATTACACTTAGGATACACGCACACGCACCCCCACACACACACGCACATCTGTGTATGAGTGTGTATTTACATTCCCAAGAAAGGGCATCACTGACCTTGTATTTCCTCTCGCAGAAATTGCAGAAGTAGGCCATTAGGAACAGACAGATTGAGGCTGTTGAATGGACTTGATGGCAATGCTGGGTGGCCATCACACACCTTAGACTACACACAATCATACACAATAATGAACAAGTGCATAGCGATACACTAATAACTAACTGAATGTACTACCAGGAGTATTCAACTGGTTATGAAACAGTCTCAATTTAATACCGATGCCTCTGTATGACCTACATAAACAAACAAGACCCTGATGGTTATGTTTTTATTGTTATTCCTCAATGAATCAGATAAAAGAAACACTATGGCTTTTGTCAACAGGGGCCACCAGAATCATCACAAAATTAAAGTTCCTTATAGATGCTTTGACATCACAATAAGTAGCCTAAGCTCAAAACTATAGAGACTATATTTTACAATACTTTGAGAGCAATTTAAAAAAATACTTTTATTGAAATGTTTATCCTTCAATCATCCTTTTTTATGTACATATGTATTATTTTGTGCATCTAAGTGCATATGTGGAACCTGGGACTCTGGAGGTCTGGTGTGGCTGGATGGGCTGTGTGTCTTGGAGGGAACTGAATCCAGGTCTGTCCCCTTGGAGCGGTGGGTGGAGGACGAGAGAGAGATAGGGACAAAGGTGGAGGTTTCTGGGGCCCCTTCCTCTGTTTCCTGGGGACTCACTAGACATTCACCAAACAAGAACCCAGTTAATACTGCCCGCACTGTGAAGAAATTTGAACCTTGTCTGAAGGGCAAACATATTCATAAGACTTTTTGGAGCACTGAGATAATGTGCGAGTCTATAAGCATATTCAGCCTGTTTTCAGAAAAGACAAATTAAAACTTAACAAAGAATGAAAATTATATGTGTTTCAAGTGTAGCACCTATGTATTCTCCTGTAGGACCATAGAAACTGTATGAGAGGTGGATTCCATTGTCTAACACCGCTGAGAAGGAGCCCTCCTTCACTATTTTCATTGCCACAGGCTCTGACACTGAAACAGAGAAAGACAAACACGCACAGACACAGAAACACTCACAGGTCATCTTGGTTTGTTCAAAAGTGTTATCTACTAAATTATCTTCCAATTTTGCAGGGATGGATAATAGGATCAATTCTACATTTACATAACAGGCACTCTGTACTCTGCATAATGTGTGTAGTATGATGAGCATCTTCACCTTTAAAATCTTCTTTTGTGCCATTTATTTCTTTGTCTTCGGAATGAGGGGCAGGAACTGCTGGCTCAACAACAGTTTGGTTGATGTGTGTGTAGAAATGATGCCCATCCTTTCTCACAGACACTTTCATCAGGCTGGAACCTTGAGTAAAAACAGCAAAATTGTATGGTTTCATTTGGAAAATCACCTGTCACCACCACTAGGTATCACCTCACTTACAATGACCGACTTTCCAAATTACGTAGCACAGCAAATAAATGTTATAAATGTTATGTTGTATTTCTTCACGAGGAGAATGCTTTCCTACATCCTATATAAGGATGCTGAAGGAGAGAAAGCTGTTATAATGTAGAGTTCTGTAGTGATCTCAGGGCATGTAGGCAATCTGTGGGCTTGGTTTTGTGTGGATGTAAGCACCTTTGTTGTGCCTCAGAAGCACATGCAGATGTGGATTATTTTCCACAACCTCATATTTGTCTCAGTACCTTCAACAAAGCTGACATTCTCCACAGTGATGTGTCCTCCATCTGAAGGGAAAAGGTACTGGAGACGACCTGACACATGGATCAACTTTCCATCCATGCTGTAGCCTGTGAAACCCTACACATCACACAGTGATTACAGTGATTGTACTTGTATTACAAGTATTATTTATAAGCAGACAAAACTTATAATCTATGTTTGTTTTCTAAAACATAAATTCAGTTAGCTACTAGTTTTGTGTGTGTGCCTCACATTGGATGGTTCTTCTGCTGGAGGCAGTTCTTTGTTTTCCTCCACAGGGGGCGCTGTGGTACTAATGGACTCTGTGGGAGTCTTGGCTGAGCTTCCTGCTGTCTCTGCTCTGCTCTTCTTGCTACTTTTCTTGTTGTCCTTCGAGTTAGGCTCCTCCTTCTGCTGCTTGCCTTTCGGTGTATTCTCCTTCTTTGATTTCTTGGCCATCTCCTCCTCCTTGAGCTGCTCCTGTTCCAATTTCCAGGCCTGTAGAAGAAGAAGTTCAAGGAACTACATGGCAGTGACTAGGTTTGAGAAACTTTAGAGGAGGTTACATTTAAAACTAGCGGTGCAATTCTTTGGAATAAAAAAGTACATATTCTTTTTTGGATTCCTGAATTGATTCAATGAAATCTACAAAATGGCACTAATATTTAATAACAATAGATAATAATATCTGGTGCTTTTTTCATTTTGTTGAGCTTTAAGTTATTATCAATATTGCCCATTTCTGCAGTGAAAACACTGTGGCGTCATTGTACTTTAACTGCCATAGATGTTATTATTATGTACTGTATGTTTTTGGAAATTGAAAGGATGATTACACGTTGCATTTATTTAGTAGTTTGCTGTTAAGTAAGTCCTGATTGGGCATGATATTCTGTACAATATGCATGTCAATCTACACAGCTGTGTGATCAAGTTAATTTTTTTTAAAATTTTCTACTAAGGGTTCAAAGAGTTACTGTAACTCTGCTGAGAAGCTACTGAGAAAGTGAATGTTCATGTGTTAGTTGGTACTGACTTTAAGGGAGTCTTTTCTGATGACTGGCTCCAGAGTGTCCTCCTCCTCTGCAGAATCTGTAGCCCTTCCATCTAGTCCAGGAACAAAGAACACATTGTCTTTGTATGGTGGTTAGTATCGTCTCATTGCAAGAGCCTTTAGTTCGACAAGCTACAGTACCTTTTGGAGACTCAGCAGGCCTGAGATTTCTGAGTAGCATTGCCTCTCTCTTTAATTCCTCCTCTTTTGTCCAATCTGAAATTATATCTGCCACATTCTCCAGGTACTTCCTATCAAAAAGATATGGATTTTTAAGTCTGTGTAACACTCCACTCCCTCTTACATAGAAAAAGACATATTACTATTCATGTCCTGTAAGAGGAAAACACCTGACAATAAGAACTTGCACTCTGACCTGAACTTGACATCAGTGTGAAGGGCTACATCCCAGAACTCCTTGCACTGGCGATAAGGGCTCATTGGATTGTGACAGAAAATGTACAGGATGTTGTTATGACTTCCTCTGAAGGTGTCCAAGCAGCGATATTCTTCTGAGGCTAACTGGAGTACCTACATATAAGGAAAAAGATAAAATTGAATTGTCCATAAGATTGTCATGGTCTTTTATCAGTACAGCACGTTTAAAAAGTTGTTTAAAAAATGAACATGTTGCTGCAGTGTGTAACCTTAAGTGTGTGTTCTATAATTGAGTCCTGCACTTCACATTAAATGCTAAGTTATCTTTGCACCGAAGCTATTAATGTGAAAAGCAGCAGGAGCTGAGTGAAGCAACAGCAGTATGTCTAATCTGATCACTGTGGTGGTGGTTTAGCATAAATTAGATTAGTTTCGATTAGGCTTCAACACAATTACCATATTCAACAACAGACAGCAGGTACAACTGTTACCTCATGCTGACACAGATATACCCCCCAGAAAGACAAGATAAGACGGGTCACCTGTGGGAAGATAGAGGCACTGTGGTGTTCAGCATAGTGCCAGTCAAACAGAGATCTCAGCCTACAACTCTGAATGTCAGATAAGTCCAGCTGGCAACACACTCCCCCACTGATCCGCTGGAGAAAAAAAACAACAGGCAACATTATTGGAAGGAAAAAACAAAACAAGAACAAAAGCTTGATATTCTTTTATCATAGCAGCTACAGTAATGAGAACAAAGAAACAATACCTCTGTGTTATCGGGATCTTCAGTGAGAAACGTCGAACCTAGTGTTGAAATAAGTTATGAGGTATGGCACTGAAATATGTACAGTTGAGAGATGTTAAGGCAATAAATTCAGCTGTACCTTGTAATATAATGCATGTAAGCTAATGTCACAACATCACAGTAACTGAATTAACCATAGTAGTGACAGACCTTTAGTACGTAGGTTATTAAGCTGCTGTTTAGCGTAGGATAGTGGGTTGTCCCAGGGGATTATTGTGGATGTCTGTTGCTGTGCTGGTTCCAGTGTTCCCAGTGGTCCAGGAGCATTCACTAGCACACCCTTTTGGTCCAGCCTGGTCAGTGGCATACTCTCAAACACACTCTGATGAAATAAACGCTCCACTTCCAGCCATGACACAACATCTGTGGGATATCATAACATCAACAAAGCATAGACCAACACTTGTTATTATATGTAATTGTCTATTTGGATTAATACAGTCGAAGTTGCCAAACTCTGAGAAAGTGCTACAAGTACGACAGCCATGTATATACTGCACTAAAGTGGATGCATCTGACAGGTAACTGACAGGTTTCTGACCGTCAGTGCAATAGTGTTGTAGCTGCTGTTTAATTGCCATCCAGCAGGAGTCATTGTGTCTCTGCTGAGCTACAGAGTGGATCAGCTCCCACACTGGAGACTGCCTCATCATGGACAACTCCACCTCTGCTGGATCAAAACCCTGAGCCGCCTGAGAGGGACACACATAAAACACACAGTATATGAACATATTTCTGGTCTAAAGATAAAAATAAGGAGTGGAGCCAAGATTACACAAACTATACAGCCTATTCATTGGCCTCATTTAAATTCCACAAGGACAATAAAAAAGAATCAATTATACACAGTTGCAAGCATAAAAAAAAAATCGACTTGCTCTGATATCCCTCAAGCGCAGTGCCCTCTCATCATGGTGTCTGATAACCAGCGGGTGCTCAGACTTCTTCCTAGTCTCCTCTGTTCCAAATGTCTCCAATAACTTCTAACACAGGACACAACATTTAATAAAACAGAGATAAATGAGTGAATAATTGCATTCTGTGTAGAGTGTTTCTTCCAATATAAAGGAGAAAAAATTCACATACATTATACCTGGCTTTGGAGACCAGAGACATGTAAAAGAAGGAAAATATATAATCCCAGTGTTTCAGTCTATAAAATGATAAGTTTTATGTTTTAATGTTTGTAGCACTTTACTGCACAGTAGGCACCCACTGTTTGGGTGAATGGTAACTACAATCTACTTTGACTATAGCACCCTCTGCTGGACATATATAGCATTTATTTATGGCTCAGCTATGCTCTACAGTAAATGTAAGTTTCAGTGTGTTATGGGTCTTATATACAGTCATTTCAAGTATTTTTGTTTAGTAACCCTAAAATATAAACTAGTAAAATAACTAGTAAACAACTTGTTAAAATATAAAAACAGCAACAGGAAGAGCAGACTGATTTCCCCACATGCCTTCTCTCTGCTCAAGAAAGCGAGTACGCCAACCTTCCCCCGCCACGACACATCTACGCCCACCCTCCTCCACATGTGCTGCAGCGACACCACTCAACATGACACTAGAGCTGTCGGGGATCGGCTATTGTGCTCCAAACGCCTGCAAACGGCTCTGCCTACAGACATACAAGCCCCTTAATTCCTCCCTGAGCAGCAGAGATACCCCCCCCCCGCACCTAAATGAACAGTAAAAAAGGATTTGCTGCATTGGCCGGGAATCGAACCCGGGCCTCCCGCGTGGCAGGCGAGAATTCTACCACTGAACCACCAATGCTGCATGTGCAAACATATATGTCATTGAAATTTTTGTAACTCCTGTGAATTGGAAATGTAGGTATACGTGTTCTGTTGTATGGCCACTATACCTTCTTGTCCTCTTCATTCTGGGCTGTAGAAAGCAAACTGTTTAACATGTGGCTTCTCTCCTCTTTTGTGTGTATCAGAGGCAGGAAGCTTTGGAGCATGAAGCTGATCAGCTCATGATCTAACCCAGGACCAGGTTTGGGCTCCTCAGCCACATGGGACGGGGTGGACAAAGCCTGTTCTGTTGAAATCACCACCTAAATACACAAATGCACACATACCGTATGAGGAAAATGGAAGGCCATACTATGCAGGTTTACAAATCTTAAATGCAAATGTACAAATCCCTAAACACAGTGTAAAAAGTACACATTTCTAGTGTGCTTCTCAATCCATTAGTGAGTCATTATTCTAGCTGCAAAAACACTTATCTGCTGACTATCCAAACCTTCCAAATCTTGGTCTTGCCACACACGTACACTCGCAATACGCACACAGACCTGTTCCAGCATACAGTGCAAGATTAGTGGCACAGAGCAGGCTTCAGGGGGAACTAGGTCGAGCAGGTTGCTATAGTAACGCATGTCCACATTGGTAGAGAAAGGAGGCTGCTCCGTCTCTGTCCACAAAGAACAGAGGGTAGAGAAGAAAGAAGGTTGTCATGCTAGTCTGATTTTTTATTCGAAACATACACACACAAAGGAAACGCGAAGTAAACATGAGGGAGGACTATTAAAGAGAAAGGTTTCACCTTGGTTTGGAGGGTTTTCTTCACGCACTGACTTCTTCTTGGAGCGTGGAGTCATGGGGACAGGGGTCAGCACAACCTCGAACATAAAAAACACACAAAAAATACTGAATATTTAATAGGCCAAACAATTAGTCTGCACTGTGAAAGTTACAATGAACAATACCAGGCAGGCTCTGAACACTTTCATGGTTCCCTGATTTCACTTCACACAAATGCTGCCAACACTGTCTAAAGAAAATTAAGTTAAAAGGATTATAGTGTCAATGTTACTACCTACATTAATGGCCAAGGAACTAAGCCAGAAAATAGAGGCCTGACTCAGATTGTGCCTGTGCAGCAGAGTGGCGCAGCGGAAGCGTGCTGGGCCCATAACCCAGAGGTCGATGGATCGAAACCATCCTCTGCTATCACAATGCTTTTACAAGGAGACTGAATGTCTTTGAGTTTTGGACTATTTGACAATACAAGACATTTAAAGGTGTGGGAAACTTTATGATGGTTTATGAACAAAACAATAAGTCTATTTATTGAGAAAATAACCAGCAGATGAATCAATATGAAATATCCACAGTGGGGAGATTTGCAGTGTTACGGCAGCAAAGGGGATAGCAAAAGTCATCAGTAAAAAAGCAAGATATAATAAATATAATAAACAAGTAAACAAACTCAACAGGTGAATTCACATTATTGCACAAGGAAATATTGTGTGATCCACTGGGAGAACATTGATTGTAAAGTCTGACAGCAGCAGGAAGGAAGGACCTGCGTTAGCTCTCCACCACACAACGTGGGTGAAAACTAATCATCAGATGCAGCTATATTGTGCAGTTATACTGACAAGCACGCATGTGTATGTATATTCACCTCTGAAGACTGTGGGTCTGACCCAACAGCAGTGGGTACATTGATGAGTCTGATGTTGTCCAGGTAGTGCTGATGTTGCCTGCGCCAGTCCAGGCAGTCATAGATGAGATTGGCCACACCATCAAATATATGGATTCCCATCTCCACCTGGACACACAAAATTAAGACTCAAACTCAACTCACGGGCAATGTGAAACTGAATTAGTAACAAAAAAAATAATCTACAATATTCTATACAAGAAAATCAGCAATGAGGATAAGTCTATGAAACACATATCTGTCAGGTTCAACTTACCTCAGCCTCAGGCTCCTGTGGGTGGAAGGGAGACGAGAGATCTGGGACAGTGTAGCTGAGCTGAACCACATCATGGAGGTTGGACTGCATTGGCCCGTTGTCCAAAACTCCTCTAAGCCCTGACCAGAATACATCCAACTTCTTGGCCTGCACAGCCAGCTCTTCACTACCATCCTCTGCTTCTGGCACACACAGAGGAAATGATGATGTAACAGCATACAATAAATAAATATAAAAAATAAGGGTATATTGATGAGTTTAAATCCTGCTTAAATACTGAAGGCCCTTTACCTGCATCAAAAACTGGAGACACTCTCTGACTCTGCTCACTCCTCTTACTGGTGTCAGATGTTTGTGTGTGCTCCGAACACAACTTGATGACATTGGCTACATGCACTCCTATGGCATCAAGAGCCCCAATCAGGTGGGGCTGGTAGAAGCCCAGCACCAGGATATAGAGTTGAGGGCCATCCTCTGGTTCATCATCTGTGCCCAAAAACACATAACACACGCAGTGAATTAACTTCTCTCTCTTTCTTTCTTGTACACAAGTAGATACACGCTACCATTAATGCACATTTCTTACCTATAAAGGTTGGTGGCTCAACATCCTCCCGGCGTTTGAGCTTGGTCTTCTTCTCCTTGGCCATTGCCACAGGTGAGGGCGGACTCTTCCCCTTTTTGTCCTTGGCCCCTCCTTTGTCCTTGTTGACAGAAGGAGGACCGGCCTTTGCCTTCTCCTCCTCAGCCTTAAACAGATGTGGACAAAAATTGCACAAAAACAAGTTTTTGGCCACTTATTCCTTAAAAGCAAAAATGGTCATGACTGTAACAAAACTTCAACTGGAACCTGCGTGAAAATCTACTCTAGTTCAACACTGTTACTAAGTTATAATAATCAACATAGAATCACATATATGAAGAAACACTCACCTTCTCGTCCTCCCTCCTCTGCTGATCATTGGCTTTAATCTGAAGCAGCTGAAACTTCAGTATTTTTGCCATCAGGTCACAGGGAATCTCCTCTCCTGCATCCAGCAGCGCTTTAGCAGGCTCTGTAACCTACATAAGACACAAACACACACACATACAAAGAATAAAGCACTGGAACACACAGTGTTTCTTTTAGACAATCAGAAGACACTAGTACAGTGACACGGCATATCAGAAACACTCATTCTCTACTGTAATGTATCAATTTACTCATCCTAAACATACCTCATAAAAGGTGGGGATATCGTCAGGTTTCTTTGCTTTAGGATTCCCCAGTTCATGGATCTGTAAGACAGACAGGAAATCGTTTTCATTTGACACAGTCAATGTTTGACACAAGGTATTAGAGTTACACCACTGTTACAGACTAAACAATGACAAAAAAAGAATTTGAAGAAAACTAATACCTTTGCAAGGGTGCCGTCCAAGGTCAACAAGGTGAAAAACCTGCGTAATGGTTGCTGTGCAGCCAAAGCCAAAGCCCTGATCAGTTCCTCATCCTCTGGACTTCTCCCAACCACAAAAGACACACAGGCCTGCCATGAATCCTGGAATAGGCGTTGTAATACCAGGATTATACACACTAATACACGAACATCGACCAGGTCAACAACCACAAATTACACTGATTGATAGAGGTTAACTTTTTTTTTTTTTTTTTTACATCATGCTTCTCTGTATTTCCTTTACAGCTAATTGACAGGTGGATTTAAGCGGACTGAACAAAAGCTTCAGGGACGCCGTACATCACATGACTTCAACTGATTAAAGAAAGTTAAACGTTACTCACAGAAACACTGTTAAATTGTACAGAAATACCCACACACCACAGTACAAATCCAAGTTTAACTGGTGTGTTAAGATACCCTCAGCAACGACAATTAACTACTACTTCCTGTTTGGATGTCTCCTTCAAAATAAAAGCTCAAAGGCTTGCTGTTCCAATTATTTTGTTCACAAGATTAACAAATGAAAGGTTGTTAACGTGAAATTGGCTCAGAGAAGAACACCCTACATTTCTTCTAACGTTAGGCAATCTGAAATGAAGAGTAGAAATCTCACGCACACGCACGTAACATTAAACACTGTAAATTAACGTAAGATAGCTAACGTTAACGTTAACCGCTAGCTACACCGACAACCTGTAAAACTATCACGTGTAGTCAGTTGTTAAGAACTACAAAATGTCCCGTTGTGTGTTAGAAGAGAGATGTTAAAGACACACGAAATAATTTAAACCAGTGAGATAACAAACCTCTTCAAACTGTGCTCTGGTGAGACCAGCCTCCCAGTTCTTGTTGACAACTGCGGCTCCAGCTGCACTGGGCTTTTTAGCAGAGCCCTTTTTAGCTGCCTTTGGTGGCATTTCCACTCAGACTATTTATCGTACATTAAAAAAAAAACAGTTTTAAAGTTATCAGGGCTTAACTCAAATACAACTGCAAAATTGTGACTTTGTCCGCCAGCGTCGCCTGGTGCTTGTGTTGCCCCTAGCAACCAACAGCAGGGACACCAAAGTCAAATAAATGACTCTTCCTGTAAACTTTCAGAACAAAAGCATGAAGGAGCACACATTTCAGTTTCAATATGTTTGACTAAAGTAATCAAAATTAGAATAATAAAAAAGTAATCAGTCTGTAGTAAAAAAGTAAAAGTTTCCGTTTTTGGTACAGAATATACCTTATCAACCATAAACTGTCTGTTTAAATGGAAATCAATGTTTGTAAGTTGTATTGTTGTAATTCCTTTTGTCCACTAGATGGCAGTGGTATCTTTGGGCTGTGAGACTGTGAAAACCTCCTAAACCAAAGCATTAATCTCCAAATAACTGTATGTTATTTAACATTTCCCATAAATTGTAACTACTGTCTATCATTATAATAGTATATAGAGGAAGTAATCCATAATTTGTAACCATCTGGCAAACAAAAATGTATCAAAGATTCCAACATACATACACATACACATAAACTCCTCTTTAAAAGTTTATTAAGAAGTTATAAGCATGAATTCTACTGCACTGACTTGAGCCACAAAACTGAAACTGACATTATGAAATACAGCTGGTTTGATTTCAGTGCCAGTATCAGTGAAAAAACGATTTAGAGCATCCTGAGAATCACTGGAACATTAGTGTCATTTCATCTGTCTATGATTGATGAAACCATTGTTCCACCAGATGAGCCAAGTAACAAGAGATGGGTTGAATTATAGCAACACCATTAAGAAGAGTGTCTGATATACTTTGATATCTACTGTATGAATCTTGATTACAATCTAAATCTATTTTCAAACATCATAATATTGATAACTTTATTCATATATAACACCTTTCATAAAAATGTAGGGAATATGGCACAGGAGATTTAACCTTGACCACGGTTTATTTAAATAAACTGAGATTTTGAATGTTAATTACATGAATACTGATGTGAAATGAATATAGAGATACTGTATTAAATTAATGATAATGAAGAGTGAAGTGTGGAAGAGGTCGTGACCACTCCTACACACTCCCAAGCAACAATTAAATGAACAACAACATATGTTAATATTGATAATTTCCATTCTTGTATTATAAGGTCTGCAATTACAATCCAGGGTTTTGAAAAAGAAAATTTAAAATTGCTGTTTCAAGTAAACTTGGAAGTTGGTAATTTTTGTAAAAACAAATGATGCCTGTTCTATTTGTGCCCTGTTTGCATTCAATATATTTCATATGATTTCAAATCTAACAAAAACTAAAAACAAGTTGTTCAGGGGAAGTTAGGGACTGAATCATGGTTAAGAAAGAAAGAAAGAAAAACATGGTCAATGATCTAAAGCATTTCCTGTTTACTGTTTACTTTTAAATTTCTGTGCAACCCAGCTCAAGCTTCAAGAGAAATCATCAGAAAGATTGACACCAGAGATGCACTTTTAACCATCCCTAAGGACCAAACTGGCTGTTTATTTTACATTTTCCTGAGGAATTTGTCTTGGCACATACCCTTCAGTCTTTATCCAATACATTCCCTTTGCATGATAGAAGCCTATTTGGAAGCTGCACAGTGTCAGTGAGGTTTATCTGAGCAAGAAGAATTTTGTGTTAAAAATGAATGACTTAATAAAGTACAATAGACCTCTGTTAACAATGACTCACTGAACTGATGGAACAATGTTGCTTTATTCATCAGTGATTATTATAAAGAATCTCATGCACCACATCTCTGCACCAAAGTCATAGTTTAGCACCTTTCAATCCCATTGGTGCAGTTTTATAATGCAAAGGGCCATTGTCATGAAGGTGACTTCACTTAGCCAACAACCTACTTCCAGCAGCTCCCTAGAAAAGGTCAAAAGTGAGACAACGCCCACTTGTCAGATGCCCGACAAATCCATGGTTGAAGCCAGCAGCGCATTAGTTATGGAGGAGTTGTCACCTCCAAACCTTCCAGAGGCAGCGTCCTTCAAAGGTCACACACCGGCCAGATAAACAGTGTAGTGGCACTTAAATAACACTCCACCCACGCTGCTGTGAATAGCATAGCAACATCTCAAAATATCTGTATTTTTTTAGGGAATACACCGCTGTCAGACATGTGCATCACATGTCTGTTGGCGCCATTTTGTTTCTTTTAAAAGCAGTCGTAATAGTTTATTTAAGAACTTCATCCGCTTGCTACTTAGTTACACAAAATAATGTCTCTTACTCAAGTAATATAATACATAGCCAATAAAATGAATAATAAAATAAGACACCAAGACACATCTTGGGAAGGCACTGCCTGTACTTTACCCTGTGTTACACACAGGACCTGGAGGTATCTATGACCACATGAAGCGATCAACTTTAAATCATGTGCGCACAAATGCTGTAATTAGATGACAGTCTGGTTCTTTCAACTATCAAGTTGATCAACAGTTCATAAAACATCATGTGAAATGATGAAATAACTGTTAAGGGCAAGAGCCTGGCTGGGGCTATTTCTTTGTATTGCATTACATCATGCAGGTGTTTTTATTTTTCAGGTTATTAGTGGTGACATGCTTGGAGAGTATGCTAGCAGAGTGAGAACATTTCATGTCAGACATTTGATAGTATGGACCAAGGCTCATATATTTTTTCCTAGAAATCATGTTTTTCTGTCCCCCAACTGTGTGCTAAGCACTGAGCGGTATAACATTAATGATGTTTTTTACAAGTCTAAGCAGACTAGAGTCATGCTAGCTGCCCTGTAAGGCCATACTTAGGTACACATAGGTGCTTTAAGGTAAATGCTAACATACTCACAATGACAAATGCAAATGTTGGTATTTAAGCAGCAACTATATTTACCATGTTCGGATGATCTTACTTTAGTGTTTAAGCATGCTAACACTTAAATTAAAGTTAAAGTTGAATTAAATTCTACATTATCTTACATTTTGCTTGTTTTCCTGTGTTGGATTAAATGATTCACTATGGGCTCCGTCCCTCAGCCTGTCACACTGCACTCTGTGCTTAGGTGTTTAAAGTGCTGCTTGGCAATGCAAAATAGATTTAAAATTCCACTCACCAACATTGCATCTTGCCATCTCCAATGGCAGCGAGAGGCCTGTGTTTGAAAGATTTGAATTTCAATACCCCCCAAAAAATCATGTGATGCAACGTCAGTGAAGAGCAAACAGCAAGCTCATGTTTACCAACCCCACCATTTCAGGAGTCCAACTTTCTCTGGAGTCTTCATTCTCTGCTGTTTGGGAGTCAGTGTGTTTGGATTTGTCACAGTGGCTCATGTATAGTGACATTTCTGTCAGCCTTTTTTGTTTTCAGGTGTGAAATGAGCATTATAGTCTCACAGGGCAGCTGGTAGCAACACGCTCAGTCCCTGTTGGCTACCTGCTGCCAAACGGGAATATTGAATGGGTAAACAAGGATCTATTTCTGAATCTATTTATATTTGTTCTACTTTTTATAGATATAGTATAGTACTGTATATTTTAAAGATACAAAAACAACCAAGTCTGATAAGATTTGCTGAGCATATCTTGAAAATAACAACAACAACAAAAAAAACATAATGGAAAGCAAGAAAAAAAAGTTTATTGTTTACATATATTATGTATAAACAGTTGGAACAGATAAACATTTCTGGATCATAAAACAACCCCAATCCCAGTGTGACATGCGTGCACCCTTATCTAAGTTCATCAGATTTCCATCTTCCCAGAAAGAGGTTCTTCTGTGAGTCAAAGGAAACATGGAATCAAGCCCTGCCAAGAGTCGGGAACAAACAGGCCTATCCAGTGACTTGGACGGCCCATGGGGATGAAGAGGATACTCAAAGGTGATAAACATCTGTATGTGCTATGTAGGCAGTGTGGATGTGTGATCAATCTGATCAGACTCTGCAGCTGTGGCAGGGTAATGTTGACCATTTCACAACATGGTACTGTCACTGAAACCTGTGTGGGTTGAGATGAATCATGTCAACACTGAGAATCTCAAGGGCCACCAATGGATTCATGGGCTTCGGTGAATGAGCTGCCAAGCCAGTACAGTGCAGCTCAAGGCCTTCAGTACTTTTCCATGAGGTGTGTCCCTCGGTAGGAGCATTTGCTGCCTCTGCCTTTCTTTGGACATACAACGTGAACCGAGGAAGTAGTATACTCTAAATGTCACATTTCAGAAGGGACAAAGATCCTCATTATGCTTGGTAAACTGATAAAATTCAGCAATTGATAGAAGGCTTAACTTAGCATAGCTGTCAACCTACACCAATTTTTCTCATTTGGCTGCAGATATATTAGTATACTGGCCTTATTGTTTTGGAAAATGCAGTTATTTGCTTTCTAGCCAAGAGTTAAATGAGAATATTGATACCACTTTTATGTCTCTGCAACAAATATAATGGTAAAGCCAGTTTAGTATTTAAATTAAAAAGAAGGACAAACAGCTACCCTGCTGTGCAAAGGTAATAAAAATCCACAGGGATATTTACAACTCACAGTTAACATGTATATTTGTTTAATGCATACAAAAAGACAAGTCAAGGTTTTATGGAGGGTTATGTGCTGGATTACTTCATTGGAGCTTGGCTAATGACTTTCTGGAGCTAGTTTGCCCCACAGATGCTTGAGCTAACAACCAACAAGAGTGGTATTCATCTTCTAATTTAACCCTGCCAACAAAGTGAACAAAAACTATTTCTATTTTTATATTTTTTTATATGTAGACAGTCACTTCATGATTCAACATTTGGGTATGATTTAACTTAAAGTATATAAAGAATAATCATATAGGTAACACTCTTATCAGTAGTATAGTAGTATATTTACCAGTAAATCGCCAAAGACAGAGTTTTATAATTTTATGGGCTCAACAATGTCAACTTGTATTGCTGACCCACATTAGCACAGCAGGGGAGAGGGATCAGGCGTGTGACACCAAGTAAATGATCACTGGTGCTTTGTCCCCTCACAATGACAGTGATGCATCTTGCACAAGATCATGTGCTTCTGCCATTAACCTACTGTAACCACGTCACCCTGTTCACTTGCTGGTGCATGAATGATGTCAACGTTGCTAAAACTTGAATGCAATCAACATAAAGTATTACACAATTAGGTCAATAGCTTACTTAATTTAGCCTTAAACCATACATTTTATGAAGATGAGAGACTGAACTGTAGTAAAAGGTCAGGAGCTCTACTACAAATGTCCCACGAGAGTGTCACAATCTCTCGCTCATCTGAATCTCATTTGTATAGCTCACAAACAGAGGCACACAGAATCACTAAGGAGACACCTCCATTAAAGACAGTGAGAGAAATGTCACACAAACTCTGCAGGTTTGCACAACAAGCAGCTGATGTGCTTATATTAACAGCTACAGCTAGTGTGTATGCGCATAAACTGTGCTACTTATTTGCAATCTTGACCAGACAATATTTCTTAGTAGACCCATAGGGAGCATATGGGATCATAAAATATTGCTAATAAAGTGCAAGGACTCATAAAATGATAGTTGGAGTGATACAAGTGTGTTTCTATGTATAAGTTGTGGCAAATAACCTACATTATGACGCCTATAAAGTGGTTCTACAGTGACTTTCATGATGTCATGCTTGTCTCATACTAGCCGAGCATAATAAACACATCACATTCTTGTAGAGATCTTGTTCTGTTTGTTCTGTTTAAAAAGCATGCATTGTCCCACTGTTGCCTGCCCACTGCAGGCTTAGCAGGCTCGGTCATGGCCCCAGAATATGCACAGTAATGTTCTGTGACTGCTGAACAAACAAAATTATTCAGACTGAACAAACTTCACTGAGTCAAATGTAAAATAGGGTTTAAATGTTTTATTGTCTAATAGACAAGACCTGGTTTCCTTTAGCAGGAAGTTTCAAATAGAATTTAAAAAAAAATAAAAAAACTGAGGGGAATTCAACAAAAATCACAAATTACTAGCTGGACCTCCAGTAATTTCTTTGCACGTCCCGGTTAACAAATTACGTAAAAACAAAACCTGTTTGGGTGAACCATCCTTTTAATGATCTATAAAGGGTCTGCATTGAAAAGGCGTGTCTATATGGGAGAGGGTATAAAAACAAAAATGCAATAAAACATTTACACTACACATACACACAGCTGTGATCAAAGTGAAAAAAAAAAAAAAAAAAAAAAAAAAAGGAAATTACATTTCTCTGACATTTAAGGCATCCACATTGCCCTAGTGTGAGAAGCCCACACCATGACAGCAGCATCTTCACAGGACATTCAGTCTTAAAAACATCTACAGCCCTAAATACAGCATTACACAACTAGCTACATATGGCCCCCAAAGACTAAGTTTAAGTCTCCTAGTCAAGCCTAGGTGTGTCTACTGCTGCTGAACACATACATTGTATCTGGAAACAGGCAGATGCATCAACAAAGTGGCTAGTGTCTTTAACAAAAGTGTACCCACAGTACGTCCCTCTCTAACATGTTGATGTGAACACGGTTTTTACATTCATCTGCAAAATGTATAATTCAAAAGTTGTGTTTGAGCAACAAATGCTCTGATTAGAAAAAAAACAAACAAAAAAAACCCCCAAACACCCAGAATATTACAATTTTGCTGATAAAAAAAAAAAAAAAAAAAAGTACTTTTAGAAACACTGAAGCCAAACCCAGAACTATCAGGCTCTATGCATAAGCTTTTAACTTTACATCCCTTGCTCCAAGCTGAACCGACTGGCTACTAATAGTTGAACGGACAAACTATATTGTACAAAAACACTGTAGAAAATATGACACCACTGGAGCATCATTTACATTTGGGCAGAAGTGCGTTTACCCACAGGAAACCCGATATCCCACTTTTAATCCCTCCCATAGTTCAGCACTCCTCTACCACGGTACCAGCCGAGGAGGAGTACAGTTTTTTCTTTACAAGCCGGAAACCGGGGCTTAGTTTAAGTACGTGCCTAAAAGTCGGGGCAAAGCAGGTTCCCATAAAAAGGAAGTCCCGTAGGCTGGGCCAGGCGGTGCCATCCTGTTTGAACACAAGAGTCAGCTCAAATGTGGGCACCACAGTGGCATCGTACACGATGCGCTCCAGCCGCTTGCAGCCCTTGTCCAGCTCCAGGTGGACGTAGAGGACACAGCCACGCAGGCCGCAGGGCTCGCAAGATGCCAGCCGCAGGACTTCTCGAGCTATTCTCCGCGTGAGGTTCTCTGGTACCAGCACAGAGGAGCAGTGCAGCGTCGTCTTCTTCGCTCGTGACAGGCAGTTTTCGAACATCTTGGCCAGCTGTTGACAAGTTCTGTCCTCAGTGACATCTGCATTCCTCTGGGGCTCAGCTAAACAGTGATCCCAGAAATCCAGTTCTGGGGAAACAATGCAAGTTCAACATATTTAGGGATCAATGCCAGCATACTTATTGAAATAAACATACTAACTGCAGGACAATAAATACACCCCCCAAAAAAGATGCCAGCATGCACAAATCAAATCTAGGTTTTTCCTTTAGTTTTGACCACAAATGTATGAGTGGTTGCATCCCCCAGTTGCAGTGTGTAGGCACTCACATTTGAAAAGGAAGAATAAACATCACAGACTGCTACACTGTCCAAAACCTTAGACAGGAATCAAACCAATCATAGTATAGCATTTGCAATACAATAATTCAGCTTAGGAAAGAAGAATCCTGTTAGATTTGCCATTACAGCTATTACAGGCTGCTGTTGTGCAGACAGGCTGAAGGGATGACTTCATCCTCTGTTGACTTCCCTCTCCCCGCCCCCCTCCAATGCTGCAGCCATGCACCACACAGGGATAAACAAGCACACAACTGGGAAGTATCCAGCAACCAGTAGGTTATCTACACAGACAAAAACACACAGAAAGAGCCAGTACCTTTCTCAATGCACGCCTGGTCATATCTTCGGTCAACCAATTCTGAGATACATTCGCTGCTTTTGGTCTTTAATGTGCTTGTGGCAACCATGGTGACAGTCTTGAGTTCTCCAGGAGTGGGCTGTTTTCCTGTGGTTTTAGCAAAGCTGCCTGAAAAACGGCGTCAGAAGAAGAAAAAGAAAAAGAAAAAGAAGAGGCGTCAGTGCAACAGTCGAAGCGGGTTGAATTTAGCCCAACAAGAGACAGGTGGCTCATTAAGGTAGCTACGGCACCCAAGGGTGTTATCGCTTGAAACTGTCAAAATGTAGCCATTAGCAAGACAACCCTTCACTTATCCGCCCCTCACTAAACAGAAGTTTAGCTCGCACTGCTTTAGCCATTCATTTCTAGCTAACAGCCATTCTTCTGAATATCAAAGTACTTACCTTAAATATTATTTAGTGCAAAATAATTCAGTTTTAAACGGTTTCTCATAAATAAATTCACACGCGCACGCCGTTTTCTTTTTTTTCCTCCCACACTGACACACACACACAGACACACAAACACACTGCAGCAGGCGAAAACTTCTGAGGATCATTTATACATTCCTGCTCCTCAGCTGACTCGAGGGTTTGACCAATCAGAACACGCCTCTCGACGTATAACGCTGCTCTTCCCTGATTGGCTGCGAAATCATGTTAAAATTAAATAATTGACCAATGCTTGGGGAGGGAATATTTGTGTTGCTACATGGGTGAGGTGAAGTAAAATCCTCGCTGTAACCTGTGAACGGAGGTTCGGCGTTAGCTTTTTGTGGGGTTAATCCATCCCAAACCTGTTTTGTATTTGCACACAGGGGATCATCTACCTGTGAGGAGTCATATTACACATTTTATAATATTGACACTATCAAGTTGACCAAAACTTAGCTAAGAATGGCAAACACGCTGTCCAAATTAGCGTTTACCCAACTTTAAAACTTGGTTTTAAGTGAAATATAGGATTGTATCATATTGGTCATATCTCGTGAAAAAACCTGTTGATGCTCGTTCACATTCTTTGAACACACAATTAATAAAATAGTCTCTATGCAAAGATAACAGTTATTATTATCTTTAGCCTACAGTATTCAACAACTACATCTCCCATGAGGCTTTGACAGTGTGCCGATAAATGTAGATAATTTTTTTTGTTAAAATCATATGTTTTTTACTAGATACCCAACCTCCTAAAGCAAACCAACTGGAGTTCACAGTTCATACCTACACCTCTGATTAGACAACTAACCCCATACATAAAATGTTGTATTTATTCCAATTTTAAGGAATTAAAATAATAAAAGGAAAGAATTACTGAAAAGGACAATCTACATTTTCAACAGAATAAACATTCAAACACAGTACTGGTCTTGAAATAAGAGACAGAAGCATGAATGTAGAGTTCCTTTGCTTGACCTCAATAGCAGTGCTGCGGAACCCTCACATACCAATCCAACAGAGTCTAGGGGTCTGCAGCAAAATGAAGCATTATTAGTGATTGCTATTTTAAAAAAACCCACATATTATGGATGAGTTCAGAGAATGAATGAGTGGCTTTCACCTCCGACTGGTATGTAATTGTGTGCAAAATTAGGAAAACATTCTCGCAGATGGATGTCCAAAACAAATCAAAACCGACATCTGTTGTCTGACCATAAGGAAGGAGGAAGCCCCTGCTTGACCACGCTTACTGAACCAAAATGTCTCATCTTACTGTATTTGTATGAGTGTGTACATTTGGCAGGTAAAACACTGAGCACAGTTGTTCAGCTCATCAGCAGTTTATCCCTCATCATACACTGTCTCAACAGACATTTTCTCCCAGTAACTGGATCTGGCCCTCTCACCCCCAGCAGCTCTGCTGGCTAAAGGGTAATGGAATCCAGTTGACTAGAGGGAGAGAGAGAGAGAGAGAGAGAGAGAGAGAGAGAGAGAGAGAGAGAGAGAGAGAGAGAGCTTTCCTCCAGTCACATGGGGAGAACTAGATATGCCTCAGAAAAAAAGTCACATGCTTTCGCTAGTGTTACTGCCTTTGTTGATTCAAGCATACACTGTGTAAACTGCTCGATAATCAAAGCTTTTGTTTAGGTTTTGTGCAAAAGACTTTGATATTAGCAGGGGATGATATTGTGCTAATCAAGGGGCAGAAAATAATAATAGCAATATTGGCTATTTGATCATTCATCAGCTACAATGTATACATAGATGACAAAGACATGAAACATTTCTGAACCAGGAGCTGAGACCACACTTCAGAAACTGCATAGCATCAGCTGTGATTATGACAGTGGTTTTAATGAGGTTTTGACCTAAATTCATGTTGAATATACAAGGTCACTATGTTGCTGAGAAAGCTGTTATTCAGTAGCCCACATTGTACAGTGTATCGTAACAACTTAACAAGCAGGAAAAGACTCGTTAAAGGCTTAAAATAGCTTCTGAATGCAGATCAGCCAAGTAAAGCTGAAAATAGTATCAATACTTTTATATCCTATTAATACCTTGATTCTTGAGGGTGAGCTTCACTGAAACATTTTAGTAAACATTTGCTGTGAGGAGAATAAAAAACACTTTTATAGCAGACACAGCCTGAAACCTGTCCCTATAGTGTCTAGGTCTTATCTGCAGATGCTGTCATAATTTGCCACAATGTGGGTTAACTGTGCAGCCTGGGTTAAAATAAAGTTGTGCAGACATGCACTGATCACTGCAATGTCTACAGCAGAGGCATACAATCATATATAAAGCAATAAATTCAAGGCAATGAAGTGACCATATTTAGCTGTGAGAGCAATGTTATTTGATGCAGTGGCAGACTCAGGCTGTTTGGGGGCAGGGGTGAAGAAAAAATAAAAAGAGCAGCAGCAGACAGAAAGTCATGATGCATTTATGGTAAAAAAGTTCCAAACCCTTTTGTTGCATGTATGGCAACCTACATGGCCACTGCATCGCAATTTCTCTGCTGGAAGGGCGCCCTAGAAGGCACATTTTCTTGCACATTGTGCCACCATAGAGGGAAAATTATCTCCACAGTTTTGCCTCCATGCATAACTAGTGTTAAAGTGAAAGACTGCAGCAGATTCATACAACTGAAAATCATTTGGGAACAAATCAACACGGCAAACAAAATTACTTTTATTTGCACAGTTGTGAAGCTTTCAGGGATGCAACAATTTCTATTTGAGTATTAGGTAAACTATTAAAACAACAGTTTAGATATAATCAATATCGTTTGTGGACCCAAAATGTGATTGTCCTTACAGCTCAAACAGAGTTCAGAGAGAAAGCCATTGTGATCTCTGAACTCATGAAATAATACTCTGCAGCAGAGGGCTCAGAAGACCCAGTGTGTTTACAGCAACTATCATTTCTCTGGAAGATCAATCCATTTGTTGCTGTCAGTGCTTAAAATGTTTCCCATGTCCCTGCATTACATTCTATATAAACTTAGCTTTTTTATGTGTGGCCCCATCTGTCTGTAGCCTTCTGTGCTCCTCTCACACTGGCCAGAGTTTTTTAAGGACTTATAATCTGATTTGGATTTCACTTGTTAATAAAAGTTAAATTAATCTTTCTCTTTTGCAATGACAATACAAGAGAGAGTAAAAAAGCAGAGACTAGGCTAGTAATACTAGTGTACTAGTGTAGTGGAATGACCTTCACTCCCTTGGTAAGGCGAGTCAACCAAATTCTGCTTGCGAACTTATAACACGTGCCAATTCCTGTTTCCCTAAATGAAGCAAAAGCTAAAACGTGTTGTGTTTCAGGTTACTAATCCACCGTAGTTCAGATGAACCTTCTGTTATCCCCCGTCAAGACCCCTGGTATGCCAGTCTGGCACCACTCTCCTCTCAGTGAAATGTGTCTCTTGTCGCACCCTCCTCCTTTCCCCCCATGAAATTTAACAACAGGAGCCTTTTTGCTGAGTTGCATTTCTCTATCTCCACTGGAGATAGCTGGTTGCATGTGCAGGAGTATTCCTCGTGCATATCAGAGCCTTACTGGTCTTGAACACTGCTGACACGTCTTAACCAAATAAGTTAGTTCTCTCAAGAGAAAAAGTTAAAAAATTTAATAGTTTTTTTCTTTGTCAGAACCAACAGACAAAACATTCCTTTATTTGTTATTTATTCAGATAAATCATGTTCCTTTTAATGCTCTATTTGTTACTCAGCTCCTCTTCAACTGATTCTGTCTGACAAGACACTCTTGCAGTTAACTGTAATATTTATTGTGATAATGAAGTGGTTTATTGGTGTTGCCTGGTAATTTTTTTTATTTATAATGTACAGATAAGGTTTAACAGACCTGCAAATATTAGACACCCAATGAAATTAATAGACAAACATTGTGGAAGAAGCTTCACCTGCAAACCTACAAAAACATACTACATTTATTTGACAGCTTTAGTCACTAAATACTTATAAAAAATAATATATAAAATATAAATCATAAAGTATTTTTATACATTCCAGCAGTTTATTAAGTCATTAGAATTACCCCCACCTTGAGCTGAAACATTTAACTGATGTTTACACATAAATGCATAACTATAATCCAGTAATATGATATACAGGATTCTGAAATGGGCCATTCTGCATGAGTACTTTTACGTGTAGTACCTTAAATTTATTTTGATGTCAGTACTTACCAGTACTACTTACTGAAGTAACAGCTTTTACCGATGAGTTCATTTACAAATGAGCAACATGAGGCACTAGAATAAAAAGACCAAAGCCCACTGAAGCCAATGGACTCTATTTGACAAACACAAGGGCTCCATTGAGAATTACTTAATTAATACATTTCCTCTGCAGTAATACCACATCTCTAATATTTGTGTCCAATTGGGCATCCTAAATTAAACAGAGCAAAATATTCAGTTTTAGCTTCCGTTTGGGCCAATTGTTGTGTCACTCAATGATTCAAGACAATCCGAGAATCCCATTTTCTAAAGAAAATTTTAACTGAGTCAAATAATGTTTTCTCTCTAGAGAAACACTCTTAAGGGGGCAATTATCATTGTTCTAAAATGTTACATTTCCCTACTGTGCTGCAGATTTAGAGATTTAATATGTGGAAATTACCTCCATTAGGTCTCTGAAGCATACAGTAGATCAATGAGACTGCCGCCTTACAAAGGAAATATTCAGCAGGGTTCGATTTTGGAGGAAAAGGCACTTGGTTGAAATGAATTCTAACTTCTGTATTGACTTTTCACAGTGAGTAGATACTTGGCCTAAAGAGGGAGACTAAACACTATAAATTGTAGAGTGAAGCTGAAGGAGCCTGGCATGGCATCCTGAATGTAACTCAGCCCATGCCACAGCTGGTATTGCATTATAGTGGTGTGTGATGGGCCCTCTGCCAATCTGCCCACTGTCTCTTTGAGGGAAAGAGCCCATGGTCGAAGCTGTTACCCAGTCTCAGCTTACAAAGGCCACAGATAGAGCCTTACAACCACGTGTGTGAATCAATTCAAAATGGAGGTCGGGGCTATAAAATGGCAAAAGTCATTTGAATTTATAGCATGAAATGAAAGCTGAATTAGTTCTGTAAAGAAAACACTGTGTGAAGATCTGGTGACATTGGTCATGAGAGTGTGTATGATTGGTATGACACTGGTTGTCTAAATGTCACTCCTCTCTCAACAACCTCATGAACCTCTCTGCAATAAACACTAGCTTATGAACTGGGGCCGAAACCATGGTTGCTTTCTCTGTGCTGACTACTCTCTCTAGTGGTGAATCATTGAACTGACACTGTTGGTGGTGATCTGGATTACACACTCTGTATGATTACACCCTATTTATAAGTAATGACAACAAAAAAACAACAGGTTTTCCGAAAACCACATAAGAAAAGCTAATAATAATAAATATATAGAGAGTTTTTTGAGGATTTTAAAGTCAAATGTCAGTAATGTGATTGACTTAATATGCGGCATATGTTTGAAATAAAGTGTTATTAGATTATATAACTTTGAAGTGTGAGTTTAAGTCATTCAAAATGTGATATTGAACCAAATAAATAAAGATATGACCAAAACTTGATGAACTGAAGCTGCACAACCAAATGATTTTCTAGTGATTTATTGTTGAAACTGAGAACTACAAATTCCAGCCATAAACAGTTCCAGTGTCTTTAAATACAACCTTCTGCGCCCGCTTTACTTAGTCCTTGAGCTTGAGTGTTGTATTTGCTGAAAAGAAACACTGTTAATGCAAATCCACCTTTGAGTTCAGCTAAAGGCTCACACAGACACGCTGTGCGAAGCCCCGTGGAATATTTAACTACCTCCTTTTAAGAAATGCTTTAATGAAATACATAGAAAGTTAAAATGGAGTACACCTCAAATGAGCCAGTTCCAGTTTTTTTTTTTTGGTGACACACAAAACATAATCTACAAAACAGTAGATAAACGAAACAAAAAGATAATTATAAAACTATGACGTGAATAGTGATTCATTACATCAAATATGTGCTAGATCTGAGGTCAGTGTACTGTACAGAAAATGTGTCTTGTGGCCCAGCATGTAGACAGAAATTAGCTATGCAGTTATATTTAGGTTTGTCTTGGTCAACAGTATACTGAAATAAAGGGTGTATAGGTTACGTTTTTATTTACTATATTCCACAAGCAATGGTTTGTGTGCTTGCGGTATTTAGCTATCAAAGAGATTTACTGTGTTAAGTTCTTTTATTCTTTATATATGATCACAGTCACACACGCTGCTTTATAATACTGGTTTCAGCATACAGAATCATACATAAAATAAACCCGCTCTCCAACACTTTTCTGCTTCATACATGAAGAATCATACACAAAACCTGCTGTTCCTGGCCTCACAAAATGTTTCACAAAAAAGAAATCAAACATCTAAACAGCTCCTCCAGACCATCAGCGTGTGGGCGACAGGTGTGACTCATCCGCTGGCTGATCTTGATGTTTCAGTCCTTCTTTTTTATCTTGCAGCAGCTGAAACAGACATAACAGCAGGGGGCAGGTGATGAAATCACACGAGGATAAAACCACATCTGTGTGATCAAAAAATGAGATCTGTATCCAACCTGCTCAACATAATGCTGTGAATTGTGTTCTGATGATCATTTGTGCCTTCAACACTAGACGGCACTGTTGCACTGACTAGGCACAATAGGACAGTATCTCATATTGATTAGGACCATGGTGGGAAATGTTCCCACGTTCTCTGATCCAAATGCTAATCTGAAACCAGTGGTACGCTTTCCTGTAGCCGACCTGAACTCATTGTATTACATTTAGGATTTTAAGCTAATTAAGTCAGCAAAAAAGCAGTTTTTGTTGGTTAGCTTTATGTTCATGACCGTGGGATTGCTGAAGGTTTTATCTACATGGAGTGCAGTATATATGTGCAACAAGTTTAGCAGTCAGATAAGAATGTATAAAACTACAATCCAAAGAAATTCAGTAGTCTGTAACAACATAAACACTTTCTTCCTCAGCAAAATTCCTAAAGCATGACTCCATTTCCCTCTAAAGCTTTCAGCCAAGTCATGGAGGCCAGATTGTATTAGGGAAGGAAGGCAGGACATGCAGTGCCCAGATTTCTTTTTTTCACGGGTGGGGTGTAGAGGTACTGAGCCTGTTTACAAACCATGTATGACACATGCTCACCCGTGGATGTGCACATACATTCACCTCACTGACAAACAAGCACACGCCTGCAGCGTCTGGGCTACAGTGACATTTACTGGCTGTACAATAGCTCCCGTCCAAAATAATCTGTGTTTATGTTAGGAAGTCCCTATCTTTCAAGCCCTGCTGCTTGTTCGAGGGTGGGGGCGCGAAATCACAGGAAACACCTTCTGTTGCCCAGCAAAGCCCCATAAGCCTGTACAGTACAATGAGATATTAAAAGCCTGAGACTTCCCTGGAATAATTGCAAGTCTGTGTCTGGAGAAACAGTTTTACCAAGTAACGGAAGAATGCACAAACAGAAGGAACTTGGAAGGACCGTTCACAGGAAATAGACGGAAGGCAGCTCACCATTTTCTTCTCCGCCTGACGACTTCACGCCGAGGAGCATGACACCATCTTTGGTGCTTTCAGGTCTGCTCTGAAAAGACGCGCTGTGAGAGAGCACCAGAGGAAAAGGGATGAATGTTTTAGTTGTTCACACACCTTTTAAATTCAGGCCATAACTTACTCAAACTTACTTCTCAGTTCCAGTATCGATGGTTTCTGTCGAACAGAAGACCAGAGAACACATTAAATATATATATATTTTTTTTATCTCATTAAATATCAAAAATATGGATCTTCTCAGGACCAGTGTGTAGGATTTAGTGGCATCTGGTGGTGTGGTTGCAGATTACAGTTCCCTCGCTTCACCTACCCGTAAGACACCAGTGGCCGGTAAACACATGAGAAACACAAATAGGATCTATCTTCAGCCAGTGTTTGGTTTGTCCCTTCTGGGCTACAGTATAAACATGGTGGTTCAACAAACACAACGATTCAGATGATTATACACTAATGAAAACATAGTTAGACATATTATATTCCATTTCTGCCTCCTAAATGTTACACACTGGACCTTGATCCATTAATAATTACAGCTCAGAGTTCACAATATATTGATGCACTATGTGATATACCATATTTTAGTACATTGTGCAACCCACAGTATACGTACCTGTGTGATCGTGGATCTTCTTGCATTTGAACCTGAGGACAATCATCGCAGCAGCTACAACCAGGAGGACAGGCAACAGAATCCACCACAGCCTTTTGTCTGAGGGTAAAATTGAAGGAAACATCAATGTAGTTTTAATTGTCTCACAAAGTGGTTAGATTTTGGTTAAATTTGGAGGTATGATGGGTAGTTATGATGCAAAGGAAATTGGTTTGCTGTGGGATATGACAAGGTATTTTTTTTAGCACACTAGCATCATAGCTCAAGTATCTGTCAGTTGGTCCATTATTTTGGTCGAGACTTGACAACTACTGGATGGATAGCCATTCAGTTTTCCTCAGCGGCATTTGTGATCCTAGCGCCTCCATGAGGTTGAGATCTGTGGGATGGATTGGCATAGAATTTGGTGATCCCTTAACTTTTCATCTAGCACAGGTTGTGAAACTTTAGTGTAGTTTTTCACCTAAAACGAACAAAACCAGTGACATAGCCATCAGTGTCAGCTGTATCCTGTGTTGAGTGCAAATTAGGGAATGTTGGCACGCTAAACTATGATGGTGAACATGGCAAACATATACCTGCTTAGCATGTCATTGTGAGGCTGTTTGCAACTGCTACATCTGGTCTGATTTTGATGAAATCACCTAGTTTGACGGGGTATGACTGACAAGTTCAACAGAGGACACTTTAGTAAAGTTCAGTACATTACCTGATTTGGGGGGTACTTCCTCATCACTGCCAGTCTGGGAACCTTTCACAGTAAGAGTTTTTTGATAAGTTTTCTGCCGCTTGCTCCTTACCAGTATGATTAAAAACTATTTATGATTTTTTTCATGGCTTCATATGCAGCACGGCTTACCAGTCATGTTATTTCCAGGCTTTCCACCTGAGGGTTTTGTCATCCCTGGAAGTGGTACAATCATATTGAAAAGAATGAATTACTTTCTTAAATACTTGTCAATCAACATCTTAACAACTGCAGAATTCAGAGTCTACATAGATTTTAGATAGAGTTTTACTATATGTCACATATCACAAATACAGGATATCAGCTTTAAGTTCTGATGTGTTTTTAAATAGACATTCTCATAGTCTCAACGTATGAAACAGTTTGAATAAAATGATCCACCTCACAGACAGTGTATCAACTGTCAAAGAGAACATTTGTGATCATATGTCATATTATGTTGGAATTACATTTGTTTTTATGAATGCAAATGCAAAAGAAGGAAAAAGAGGAGGATGTTCTGTAAAAGACAAAACATGTACAAAGTAGTGTGTGAATGATATACTGTACCTGGGGAGGCAGGACTAGTTGCACCTGTAGAAAATTAAGATCAGTAGCTTCATTTGAGTCAGACTTGGAAATAATGTTTGTGTCTACATTTAACTTCTTAAAAACATAATTTTTAATCACTGGTCACAAGACTATCATAGAAGGAAGCAGTGATGTTGTGTTCATTTGATACGTACCTTTGTTTGTTTGGGGTTTTTCAGTACTGTCATCAGGTCCTAACAAAATTCAAACTGTTTTACACACCGCTTTAAACACAGTTGTCATTTTAGATTACATTCAGCATGGTCACACCTTGCTCCCAGTTAAACCCATACATTATCAGGTTTTACAAGCTGTATCTTCTGTCTGAATTGTCTGTCTTTAAGTAAAGAGCACACAAGCTTGCTCATTACTGATGACGCTAGTTTTATCAAATATGTTCTTACCTGGAGTCTCAATGTTTGTCACGTTATGAGAATGGTTCCCATGAGATCTTGTTTGCAAAGTTTTATTTCCCAAAGCTAATAGAGGAAGGGTAAAAAAATGATAATTTTAATATATATACAAGTAGAGTTGATTTAACTGCTCATTTACATTATTGTTGTACCATAGAATGTGTGCACACACAGTTGAAACCATGACATACAGCTGTGTATCATCAATAAACTTTAAACCAAAATTTAAAAAATTTAGAAATCTAACTTTTACTGGATGTAGACTCAATTCCTGGCGGTGAGGTGACCATATTCTTGTGGCCTTCTGCTGATGTAGTAATTGGTACAGCTGGACGCGAAGTTGCTGCTAAAATAAAAATGGGAAATCAATCAATCATTCCTTTTTCAGGAACATGGGCCTAGGTCTATTACAGTTGTAGACTAAATAAGCCCATGAGTTAGGAGCATTGTATGTATTTATCTATCTGTCTTTGGTACAGTGACTTCCTCGCACCATTCTTAGTAGATGTGTTGTTGACACTATCAGGAACAACGACAGTAGGTTTTGGTGCTTCTGTGGTTGTCGATGGCGCTTCTTCTGTGGTTGTCGATGGTGCTGCTTTTGGGGATGTCGATGGTGCTGCTTTTGGGGATGTTGATGGTTCTGCCTTTGGGGTTGTTGCAGTTTCTGTTTTTGGTTCAGTTGCTGGTATTGGTTTTGCTGTTACTCCTGCTAAAGAAAGACACTGACATGTAAATAGCTGGGTAAGATCTATAAAATTAAAAAAATAAAAATAACAAAAACAGAACTCAACTATGGCCATGTATCTGTTATCGTTTTAGAGGAGTCTGGGCACAACAAGGAAGGAAAAGCTGAAGGAATGTAAACTCTAAATTTATACTTTGACCCAACCAAAGATCCCACAGAGCTGTTTGTCACCCGCATAAAAAAATTGGGAAATATGCTTATTTGTTTTCTGGAGGAGAGCTAGATGAGAACACTCCCATACCTACAGTGGTGTTTCCGCCAGAAAGCAAACAAGTGTATATTCCAAAAGTTAGAACTGCATTATTACTATTGCATTAATGCCATACTTACATGGGTCCTGTGTTTGTTCAGTTTCATCTGATGCAACTGTAAAGCAGAAATACAACAGTTTTTGTGACAGGTAAAATGAGTAACTATATTCATTTACAAAGTGGTGTTTGACCTTTTTGTAAGCCCTTCCATGAATCTTTATTGATTTGCTGCTGTAGATTAATGACAGTAACATGTAAGGCATTGTCAACCGCTGAGCTCACAGTCACTGCTTTACACCCTCACTGTCGGAGGTCAGTGGACAAGATCCAAAACGAACATGTTATCTAGGAATTGCTTCCGTCATGAAAACCCTTGAATTAGTATGTCTACGTAAAACATTTCCTCAGACGGATTCACTATTTTAGATAGCATTTTTGCATCATTCCTGTTTGGCACAGCTTTAAAGTCCAGTGTCTGGGAAAAAGACGTGCCCTCGCACCGAGTGTCAGACTGGGGAAGAGAAGTCAAGACTGCGGTGGAGGTTGTGACATGTTGAAGTGGATATCCTCTGCTTGAAGCACTGCAACAGTGTGAAGCTGCATCCTGCTCCAGACAAACTATTGTTGTCCCCTGACTTGTGCAGCCAAGCTTCCTGTCTTCACTGCTGTCAGCTAGGATACCAGTGAACAAATTTCACACCAGAGCCGTCGCTGAAGGGCTGAACTGCACGTTTCAGTACTGACCACATGCAGCTCTGTCCGGCTTTGTGAGTCTCATCAGGAAGAAAAATCAGTTTTCAAGTCAGGTCTCAAGTCAGGTCTCAATTCACGTCTCAATTCAGGTCTCAAGTTTTTCTTCTCAAGAGCTGAGTCCTTTAAGTAATTCCGGTCAAAATTTAAGTTTTAAATTATTTGGTGCAGGTCTCCCTTCAAGTAATTTGAGGCAAGTCGCAAGTGTTTTGTCTGACCCTAACTTTAAGTCAAGGCACAAGTCATAGTAATTAAGCTGGGGTAAGTATTTTAGGGCAAATCTCAAGTCAAGTCCTGTATAAGTCATTTTAGTCCAAGTCAAGTCTTGAAGCAAATCTCAAGTCAGTCAAAAGTATATAAGTAATTTCAGATAAGTTCAAGTAAAGTCTCAAGTATTTTGGTGTGAAAAGTGTCAGTTGATGTCCTTTGAGTAAAGCCTCAAGTCATGCCTATAGTCCTTTGGGTCAAGTCCCGTGTTTTTATAAGTCACAAGGAAATTGCAAGTCAAGTCTTTTAAAGTCACCATAAAAATTACACATTTGTAGTGTGTTAACATTGCTTGAACTATTCAAGCAGTGAGGCTGCAGTCTCTGTCTTATACATTCAAACGTTGAGACTCAAATGTTTTCACTACGGAGTAAGTCTCAAGTAACAGTTTTTGTGACTGAAGTTTAACCCAGACTCAAGAGAAATCTTTGTTGTTTCTTCTCATTGCTTTTCTGTTCTGGAAAAAAAAAAGCCTCTGGCTATAGCCTGGGGTAGGGTGTTTCCTCCAGATGTTTACTGCTAAACGCTGGAAGTAGATTTGGTGCCAGTTGGGACATTTCGGTCTCAGGACAATGATCTGATGTCTTTGTGAGAGAGGGGGCAGTTTGGTTCCCACTGGCTATCTGCTGCTAGATCACCTATCTGCCCAGCGCAGTAAACACAGTCAAAAGTTATTTTGGCTCTGCACGAGGAAAAAAAAAAAATCTTCTTCTCCTCTCCTCTTTTTCCTTTCCTTCAACCAAGAGATTCTCATTTGTCACTTTGGCACTTGGGATTTTTCATTCCTGAAGTTCTCACTTGGGCTTAATATCTTATATCCGTGATAAAAAATACATTCTACCGTCACTGCGACTGAATATGGCAAAATAATAAACTACTTGCAATCTTTTTTTTATTTGCTAAAGTGGAGGACAACTGAAGGCCACACACACACACACACACACACACACACACACACACACACACACACACACACACACACACACACACACACAGAGAGAGACACCCACACACAGAGCTTATCTCAGTCTGAATTAACGGAAACACACTGTTTGAGTGATTGTCTCCAAGGTAACGTTCAAAGTGTGAGTGTATTTAGAACAACATTGTGATCTTTATCTTTTGCATACCAAAACAAAATTAAATAAAACAATAAAAAAAAAAAAACACAAGTAAAATTTAACATGATAAATCACAACAACTACTGTTCCACAACACACAAATAATAATAAATACATTTTCTGCCTATAAACTTGATAGGAAACCCTAATTGTGTTAATATTTTAACACTGTAAGATATTAGATTCAATTTTCACACATCAGTAAAGAAGGCCATTTTTAGTCCTCCATATGCTGACAATGCACAGAAACAAGGCTAATGTAACTGATCTTTGTTAGGGAGAGCTGAAGACTTTAAAAGGCCCCCCAGCTCTGATTCTATGATATCTAATAGAATGTATCCCAGCAAAAAGCAGTTTGAATGGTTTCCCCCACCTGGTGTGAAGACGTGGACAGATGCAAGCAGAAGGAGGACAAGAACCCTGATTGTCTTCATGTTGAGTCTGCGGCTGTGAACTCCTCTGACTTCTTTCTCAGACTCCAACCGAGTGGCCAGTGGAAAAGGTGTCCGAGCTCGGGTGCTCCACTGCTGATGCTTATTTTGGCACTTCCTTTAGATAAAGAAGGGGAGGAAATACACTGACTTCCCTCCCTGACGTAAAATGGGTGGTTGTGGAGACCAGCGCAAGGCAGCCAGTGGTTGCACACCTATGTACATTTAATGAGAATCTCAGTTTTGTGTTTTGAACGCAGTGCCAACTCCCATCACTTATTTTTTCCTGCTCTGACACCACTTGACCAGTTGGGAGGAGACTGGGACTTACAGACGGTGCGAAAACAAGTTCATTTGACATCAGTTGGAAAAAAGATGTCAATCAAGCTTTGAAAAAAACAACATCCAAGAACTGTATGTATATGTAATTATAGGATAAGATAAACAAATGTGTGAAGTAGGATACAGTGAAGAGATGGTGGCACTGATTCAGAAGCCTCATCCACAGAAAAAAAGGGAACCACTTGCATCACTTGCATCAACTTCATACTGACTGTCACATGCACACATCGACAAAACAAAGAAAAAGAAACACAATTGCTAAATGGAAGTTTGTTCTGTTAAACAGCGGCTGGAACACATGACAAAGAGTCATGTCTAGAAAGCCCAGAGGGGTGCTGCTCAAATATCAACCATGACGTTTTACTATTCTTCATTGTTTATGTAACAGTGCTTCCAGAAAGCATGGACATGACCTTAGATGGGTCACTGCTGAGGCTGCTTACCATAATCTAAATCTAGTGTCTACTTGTGAGTTAAAGTTGGTAGTTGGACTCCCGGGCAGTTTTGTAAAGAAATTTTATCGTTTCATATGAGATGCCAGGTTATTATGGCTTATGTTACGGACACTGTGGACACGACACCATGAAGAGGATTTCTGCTGCAGAACATTAGCTGTTTACTTCAATGTCTCCTTGACATCAAACTCAGTTGGTTTTCACATTGTCCCTCTGAGGATACAAAAAATCAAGCTCCTGTTATTTGGCCCTCCCGAAAAAAAACAGGATGTCAGAGTTTACTTCCTTTCACTTGAGCATTGTGTTTGGTTTAGGCTGAAAAGACCAAAAGAAGGACACCTCAGAAAGCAGGGAAAAGAAGATGTTGGCTGCGTAGGTCCATTTTAGAGTTAAAGCTAGGAGAACTGCTTAAGAAAGTAGAAGTAAGCTGGATTGTTTTGGGTGGGGAAAGCTAAACCAATTCATGTAAATAAGTATAATCAAATAAGTTGATCTTTTAGTACACTCATGTTAAATTAAATTATTATTTTTTTTGAATCTTTGTAAGGGAGGAAGCCTGCAGATATTTGTCCGTACACAGGTAGGCCTGCCTGCGTAATCTTGGCCTCTTCTTTGTAGTTTAATCAAAGAAGTCACTAAGGTTGATGAAGAGGAAACACCTTTGTTGCAGATTTGCCAAGGAGCAATTTCCCATAAACATACTGGGGCCAGTTAATGGCAAATTCTTCAGTTGAAGGGGAACTTTACAAAGCAGAGCCAAAACACGGTAGAATAATATAGAGCGAACACACATCAGTGTTAGGATGATGACTCCATATGGTAGAGAGTGTGTGTAGTGATGGAAGGACCTTTAAAGCTCTCTCTCCTGCCCGTTTGAATGAAATATTGTGTCTCTATTGTTAGTCTTTCATTTCCCTGCAGGTTTGAATTACGGGCGACAGCGAGTGTGTTTCCTGTAATCTTGTTGGAAAACACACACCACCACGTAGCTCTAGAACACAGCTTTATTCACTCGCGATGCAAAAATGCCCGAAAGACTATGTGTATCATGTATTTGATTTTATTTTACATGGTTGCATATTCATTGGCGGAGGACTGTAGGACAGTCTGAGTCACACACACGCGCACACACACACTCACGCACACAGGCATACACACACACACAGGCGAAGCGGTTTTATTTCAAGTTGAAATTCATGCACATTTTTATTGAACAGTTATATAAAATACTTTTCATAGTTGCAAGTGCATGCCTCATCTGCCAACAGTTTTGAAGTTAAATTACAAAAGCAAGGCTTCATGTCGTGTAGTGAATTACTTGGGCACTTAAGCAGTTCTTAAAAAAGATCGAAGTATTTTTTTTTAGTTTCATCTTAAAGTATTGAGCAGTATCAAACCTGTAACTGATATACAAAGCAGAGTTCCAAATAATAATAGTAATAATAATCAAATTACACTTTCTGTGGCACATTTACAAAACAGAACAAAACTGATTTACCTGTTATATGACACAAACAGCTAATCATGCATTTTTGAGTTACACATGTAACCACACACCTCACAAGAATTGTCAAACATGCTTAATTGGACTGTGTGCACTTACAAGCGCAGGTTAAAAATATGATTTCTCATCCATCTTAGATAATTAAATGCTTCAATTACAAAAGAAGTTGAAGGCATAGAGCATCATGGTGTTAATTGAAAGTATGCAGGTATATCCAGTATATGTTCACTAAAGCGTAATATATTTCAAAACAGGCCTCCGCAGCCAAGGTATTCAGATTTTCTATTTCCTTTGTTTGATTTTTATAAAACATGCATAGGCAGACACTTTAAGTTTATTGTATTCTTTTTTTTACACAATATAGGTTCTCTATTCTTACTTTGTTCGCAATACTTAAAAAGAGAAAAATTAACACTCAATTCCAGCAAGCCACAATAAATCTACCCCCCCTTCCAAAAGAGACAAAAAATAAACATATTTGCAAATGATAGATAGGTAAATGTAAATTCCAGTTATGAAACTCAAGAAAATAGGTATTCATTACCGAGTTATTTAGCCATTATACAGAAAAATCAGGTCAAAGCACACACCAAAAGAACCTGAGGTAAGCATAATATGTACAAAACCATAAAACGTTCCATTATTTGGCATTTCGACAACATTGCAACATTCTTTTTAAGACTGCCTAATTAATTTCAGAGCTATTTTATAAGAGTAGCAAAAAAAAAGTTATCAATAAATAGTCCTTATTTAGTTTGTACACCCTTATATGTTAAAAACATTATCTCATGTTCTGTCCTTTTTAGTGCTGTATTTTTGTAAACGTACAATAGTTAGTAAGAAGTTACACGACTTTCCATTTCGGTGTAAATGAGCAAGGGTCTTTCAAGGAAAAAAGAAAATAAATCACCTTTAAGATGTCTCTATCCCTCTCTCTCTCTCTCTCTCTCTCTCTGACATACTGTGGTATGGTGGAGAATCAAGCACAATAAAGGCCTGACCGTTCAGAAATGTGAACCGGCAATAACTTAGCAGATTTGACTATGAACTAATATTTTGAAGGCATATCCAAAGACTAGCAAGTGAGATGTCCCCCCAGTGTGAGCCATAGATGCCTCCCCCCTTCCGCTCTCTTAACACTCCCCATCCTTTTACTATTTCACCCTTTGCCCCTTTTCTGTGGTGGCGGGCCGTAATGAGGCTGGGGGCGGGGCAGCCCCGTTGGCCAAGGTGGTGCCTGCTGCAGGCCTTCACTGGATGTTGCTGCCACTGCTGGTGCTTCCCTTGGCGTCTGTGCCGTTGGTCTCCGAGGACAGGGCCTTGTTGAGGGAGTTGAGACTGGCGTCGGAGGGCAAGGCGTCTCGTCGCGGTGGCATCCTCTCGTTTATGCGGTCCAGGCCCTTCGCCTCCTCGAAGCTGGTGATCTTGTGCTGGGGCGAGAAGCCTTTGATGGCTGTTGAGATGCAAGACAAAAGGGGGAGAAAAAAAAGAGGAGAGATCAGGAGCGATTTTAGAGGGGGGAGACTCAATGATTAAAAGAATGGGGTCACACTCGCTCACATTCAACCAACACATCACCACATTTGGCTTATCTTTGGTTTGGTCTTGGTTCATAGAATTGTTGTGACAAAAAACTTGTTTAGCTGAGAAAGCGACAACATAAATACTGTATCTGAGGAGCTGTTGGCTAATTCAACTGCAAGTCTTCCATGAACAATGAGTAACTGAAGGGCCTGCTAACACTAAGGATAACTGCATGGTGCTGATCCCTGAAGAGCTGGCTTTAAGAGGAACAGATCAGACGTTTTGAAAAATGTTTATTCTCTATCTTACATGGAGTTGGATGAGAAGGTCAATTTGCTTAGCATGCTAGCATGACTCTGTCTTAATCCTTATCTGCCTACAAGAACCTCTGAAGCTCATTCATTATTACGTTTAAATTGAATCAGTACAAAAAACCCCCCCCAAAAAACAAAACAATTTGTGACTTTTGTTTGGTAAGTAATTTTAACACTTTGCTGGATGTTAGTTAAGCTAAGCTAAGCTAAGCTAAGTTAACCAGCTGATGACTGTACCCTTATACTGAACAAACATATGTCAGTGGTATCGATCTACTCGTCTTACTCTATGAGACAAAGTGAATAAACATATTTCCCAAAATGTCGACTTATTCCTTCAACGGAACATAAAAACTGTAAGTGTGATGCGACACAAATCTGTACTATTTATAAGGCTGAACCGGTGATAGAACTGTTTAAATGTGTTCGATTTTTAATGGACAGCAGCATATATTGTACAGCATTATTTACATATTGATCATTTAGAATGTTAAGTGGTTCGATAGCAGATGGACAATTAATATAAAAAAGGATATCTCATTTTATGAAATGACAACACATTAACACCATTTATCAAAAGTTTCAAAATTATATAACTGCACAGACAAAAGGATTAAATAATCCTTCTAAATCTATAGCGGGTACTCCTGGTATCAGGGTCAACAGGTTTTCATTGTGCCATAAATCCATGCTTTAATCAGCATCTGTGAAAATACATCTATAATACTGGACCATCTAATGGCCATGTTGTACTGCCATTTAGTATCATTATCTTAAATACTGTATGCACTTTGCAAAAGATATGAGTTAAAATATGGATAATATTAAAGAATATTTTGACTCGGGCACATTCCAGAACACCTGAGGACCCCAAACATCCAGATCGCCCCATCACGTCACAGATTAAAAAACGACAATAGGGAGGAAGGAGAATGATCAAAGAGACAAAAAAGAACGAGGGGAGAAAAAAAAAAACACTGGAGTGGAGCCCACTGAGACATTCACTTCCACAGAATAGAACCACGTTGAGACTGAGCTCACGTACAAAGACACTACAGAGGTACTTGGGGTGCCAACGACTTGTTAAGTCTGCTTGGAGCATGCAGCAATTAAGGGTTCACTGAAGTTTATGAGGGGTGGAGGTCACAATATTTAGACTAGAGTTAAATGAAAACAAGATCAATTCAATTAAACTGAATAATGCAATTTGAAGAAAAAATTACTTTTATTCAAATACCACTGAAATGAATAAAATCAGGCTGATTTGATACAATGTTATCACATTTGTAAGCTCAACGCTGTTTTATTCAATTCAATGGGACATTTCTACATTATAATTCCAATATTCAGCTTGATCGAGTTTCATTTCAGCCCATTTTTAACTACAAAAAGTTGAAGATTTTGTTACTTCCACCATTCATAAAGACTGGGGTCTTAATGGTGATAAAAAACTATGATTGCAAAGACGATGACCCTTTACTAGAATGAGTGGGGGCATCATTTTAGAGGACAATTTGGGGAGCGTGGAGATGGGTAGCGTAGTTGTGTTGCTGCATAGCACAGGTCAGACACAGGTTATTAGCAGCTCACAGGAAAGAACACGACACAGCAGGGCCACAGAGGATCCACATGGAGAGAAAAGCAGAGAAGTGTCTCGGCACTACAATGGACTGTCCTCTATGGGGCTAAAGAGGAAATACTGGACAATTCCAACGTAAATAGCAGCTGGCAAACTACTATTTAGCTCGCAGTTGAGGTTGTTCTTGCGCCAAAGGCGATGTAAATCAAAATGATTTTAGGGAGAATCCAATTTGGATTTCAAAGCCTCTTGTGGAGCGTTTGTCTCTACTAATTCAGATTCAACTCTAAAGAAAACTGCAGTAGTATTATATTAATACAACAGCAACAACAATGCACAACTGCTTTAGTTGTTTCAAAGGGGAAATACCATTATGAGCTTTCATAGCAAGACTTCACAGCATTGTGTGAGGGCAGAGCAGGAGGTACACAATCTCAGAAAGTAAGAGATAAACCAGAGTAAAATTAGGATGTTAAGTGATTTAAATTAAATACTTGTTTGTTCAAGGTACTCCCCTCAGGAAAACTTTAAACAGCTGAAGAAAGGAGAACAAGTGTAACCTACCACACAACTGATTACTGTCTCTGTGACTGAAAAGTCTGCTGATTCCTTCTGTAAATTTCTTGACAAGATCTACCAAATGCTGCATTCGGGATACTGTAGCCCGAACTGACTGGATTATTGAGGCAGAATTTTAAAATGTTTTTGTATTATTTCTGTGACAACATTTTTTTGTTACTTATCAGCCAACATATATACTGCTACGATAAGCTACTATAAGCCAGTATACGGGTCAGGCCAATTTAGCGGTCTAGCTCTACAGGATACATTATACTGGTCTAGTCGGTGCCTCTGATATCTGGTAAAAGCTCAGTGCAGCTGCCAGGTGACCTGATGATCATATATTTACACCTCCCACATTATGTGAGTGTGAATGTGCATTTCCTCAAGTGTAATCTCTATCCTGAACCAGAATAGTCTGATAATGTTTTGTATGAAAGATGCATAAACGGTGATATTTACCATATAAACTGGTATTATACCATGTTGTTTAGACTAGCAAAAATATAGTCTTGAAAACTAATATTATTATTTTTAATAAATGAATAAATGAATAACCTGCAGACTTCTGGGAAAAATTACATGTAGAATTTGCTTTGCTCTCACTCAAAATCACAGTTTGATCTCTGTGATTTTGAAATCTGTGCTATGAAATCCATTCCCCTTTAAAACATTTGTGACCACAGGATTTCCTAATTACTTACTCCTTTTTCTCTGTTAATACTATGCCACATTTTGTTAGCCCAAACACCCAACACACTCTATTCAAGCACCAGCGAGATGGATGAAAACCCAGCGGAGCCCCCTGTCTATTGCCATGAAAAGCAACAGAAGAGGGCAGCCAGACCCATTTACCTTCGTCAGCCTCAATAGCTTCAATAGTAGCTGAAGAGAAGAAGAGGGGGGTTGCAAAACGAATGAGAGAAGTGAGCAGAGGAGTTCATTTGGTCCCAGGAACAAGTCAATGAGCAGCAAAGACAGCCAATGCCGACAACAAAGGTTAACGTCATCTCCACATTATATGACAAAGGACACATGGATGTTAGCAAAGAGGGGAGAGGAGGAAGAGGAGTGGGGTGAGCCTTAGCTTTTTGATGAGTTCCAGATCTGTAAAGGGAAGGTGACACATGTTTGTGGCAGAGAACGACCTCATGGAGAGGATTGCATCTTTGAGGTAACTTTGAAAAAGTTAAAGGAATCAATGCAGTGATAGAAAAAAAATGAATACTGCAGGGACCAACACTGATAGCAAATACAACATGATAAAGCTGAATATATATTAGTTCTTTTCTATTACATGAATAAGAGCATACATGGAGGAAGGAGAGCTGAAAGAGGACGAATGGAAAACAGGGATAAGATTTGTGCATGTTGTTGCAGGTTTTATGGCTTATTTATTAATGTAAAATCGAAGCGCTGGAGACGCATGGAGCAGTGTTACTGTTGTGTTGTGGGCAACATGAAGCAGCATCTGGAACTGCAGGATTAGCATCTTTTGATATGAAATATCAAAAAAGTGCTGGCTTACGTTTGTGAAGTGTGGGGGGTGGGGGGACCTTGGTATATTAACCACTTACCAATTTTCTTACAGTCATCCTTGAGATCATAAATAAACAACCAGTACAAGTGTGTAAATCAGCTTTACACACAGACAGGGATGAGGCAGGAGGTGGCGGCAAAGTAACGCTTTTACAGTACTGAAGACTACAGAACATACTATTATGAGGATGAGAAAAATTACAAAAAGGCACGAGAGCAACAGACTTTAAACAGAATGGTAGATGGAGTCAACATTACAGTAGAAGCACACTGACGTCTGCCTAAAGGAGGGGAGCAATGTGATTCTACCAATGTTGCAACAGGAATCTCTAAACATCACTCTACCTTCACTGGGGTTCTCTTTAGTGTCAGCTGCTTCAAAATGGCTTAAAAACAAATGCACTCCAACTTCCATATTCATATACATTATTCCTTAGGACCACCATTGTTATGCAGGTCTTAGCAGGAACACAATTCTAGTGGTTTAAACCCCAAAAAGAGTTATTTGCTTATTACTTAATGCACCCCTGAATGTAAAATGAATATAAAAGTACTGCTGTCTTTTCAGCATCCCATCCCATGAGATACATTGAATTGCCAACTGTGTCCAGATGTTATTCCGTTCCAATCTGGTCACTTCTCCTCCCACAGGAGGTCACAAATCTAAACTCAAAGGGCAATTATAAACAAGCCCAGTTCAGAATTTGTGCACTGTGTGCAGTTGACCAATATTCTGTTACATGATCTGCGAATTTCATACGTTAAAGCTTAATCTGAGGGCTATTGGCCTTTTAAGTGAAACAATATGACGATGGGAAAAATAACACTTTCTTAAAAATGAAAAGCTGAATTCATAAGCAATAAAACACACTCTTGCTCAATTCCATATACTTGTTTGAGTTTGCTGCCAAAGCCAAAGCGTCTAGCGGCTAACGTTAGCAAACTTTAAGTACACTGCTGCATAACAGAAAATATGGAAACAGTTCACTGACATTATGACTCTACATTGTGATTCTTGTAAATGCACTAGAACACAGAGTAACTATGCTCATACTCTGTTAACTATGGTGGCTTTAAAGTAAAAACATACCTATTCTTATAAAGAGATGTTTTACTTTTTAATGTTAAACCTTACTTTATGAAAGTGCTAGCTGATGTTGGGTGAGAACCTGTGACAGGAGAGGGAAGTTGTCTGGATTTCTGCTTTATGTTGTGAATGAAAAGGCAGACAGCAACTATCCCCCTTTCATTCACAGTTGGTCGTGTCAATTCCAATTCATCCTTTGAATCACAGAGAGTCCCGTCTTAATCCGGACGGAGCACTGCTGAGATCCACGACTAGCACTCAAATGGACAATAAAGTGACCATTGTCTGTCAGGAGTCTAAGTTAATTTGAAGTGTTTATAAATGCGTTTTCCAGAAAGCCTTTACTTTACTTTACTTCCTCACTGCAGCAGCTTGTCAAACTCATTAAGGGAGTGTTTGGAATTCAACATAAGAGGGTGAAACTGAACTCTAAACTTGTCTCACAAAAACGAAAGGAAATAAAAATAACACAACAGAATACTTGCACAACCGATTATACCTGCAGTTTCTAGGGAGAAAAGAGAAAGAAAAAGATACAGGTAATATTTGAGATAAAACCAGTGGAATACAGAAAGAGACGGGGACGGGAAGACAGGGTATTAATGCGAGACATCAGGAGGGAGACACATTAGAGAAGACAAAGGGACAAAGAAAATCTATTGAATCTGAATCTGGCATTGTTTGGGTAGAGGGGATTGTGTAGGAAATATAACTTGAATATTAACTACATTAAAACTAAAAGAGAGCTACATAGAGCAGCTGTTATAGCATAGTCATATATAACTAAACATGCAGTATAGAAAGGATACTGACTCAAGTTGCCAGAAACATTTAACTACACTTACAGTATTACTCTGAGGCAGCAATTTCAATTTCCAGGACCATCAATAAGGGAAAAAGGAAGGAGTCCCCTATACACTGAGCTAGCATTTTATTCAGGGTATTGCTGTGTAAGGGGAATTTATGTGTGTGTGAGAATCCGTACTGGGGGCCGAAGCTGGGGGTCTCAGGGTACTTGGTGACAGTCTTACCATTCTGCAGCTTTTCTTTGCCACCGGACAGCACTCCGCTTGGTAGCATGCCTGTTGGGGTCAGTCCCTTCAGTGTCAGCACACTCTCACTCTCCTCTCTGAAATATTAACACAGAAATATACACATTATTTACGAGGTATTATTTCCTTGTCGTTCATTTTATTTTAAAACATTCAGTTTGTCTTCGTGTTTTAGCCAAGCTAATAACTACTAAACTAACTTTTTTGGCCACTTGGAGGAAGAGGAACAAGCTGAAAATACAAGATTGACACAGTATCACCTTATAAAGTTAATATAGCAAACTTGTCAGCAGCTACTAATTTACACATCTGGCAGTTGCAACACTAGCATTCATTAAGAATTAGTTTTCTGACCACCTGGAGAATCAAAGTCCAACATTCACTTTCTTTTTAGCTCCTGTATGGTCTCCACCAACAGCTGAGAGGTATATCTGGCTTTTTAGCAACTACGTGTTCCACTATGTTCACAAACTAGTCACTAACTTTGCCTCAGGAACGTTGTGTACAGAGTTGATGAGAGTGGTGAGAATGAACCACAACAGTAAAGCTGCTGGCATACAAAAACAATGCTACAAACCACACCTTTCACATAACACAAAGTCATTGATTGTTCATATAAAAAAAATGAATTAGGGCAGCTTTAAATATTCCGTTCAATCTCTTGTAATGTAGTAGAAGGTAACAGGACAATGGCAAATACAGCTCACACGGTTGTTCATGTTTGCATACCTGAGCACAGAAAATACCCTGGCCATCTTGCCAATGGCACGGATCTTGTTGCGGATGACCTCCTTACGGGCAGAAGCTGTGGCACCTGGGGGTGGGGGGTCAGAGGTCAGCTACAGTCATACAAACTGTGACTCATACACACTACACCATGTCCTCGGGAAGTGCCTGCATTGTCTATGCTCGGTGTGTATGTTTCACTCTCTAATTGCTTCCTATCATATCATTTAGTACATGTGCCAAGTCTTTTGGACTATTAGTTTTATCTAGAAGTGCATCAGGCAAACACAATGCAAACACAATGTGGTTATTAAAGCCTGAAGTTCAGATCATACAAAATAGTTTGAATCCATCCACACATCACAACAACTGAGTAATTCTCAGCATTCAGTGCATCCATGCTGTCTCTCTAACTGAAGGCCCTTTAACTCCTACATACTATTTTGCCCAAGGTTGTACTTAAACATTTTAAACCTTGTTACATCATCTATAAATGGACTGGTCCTTGTCCAAACATGTTCAATGAGCACACTCTATATGAATTTTCCTGAGCTGTGTTTTGGTTGCGGAGACTCAAACAGGATTTTTCCTGGACTGGAAAACAAAACTTTGTTTAAAGAGACCCTTTTGCAGAATAACAGTTTCAAGGCCCCAGGGAGCCGGCTTGGAAAATGCATGAGTATGTAGGATGGAAATGGAGCTGATGTGTGGTGAAAGGCTGGGTAAAGGAAAGAGCTGACGGTCCGATGTCTAGTTTAACACTCTTCCTTGGTTGAATACACCATTATTACTTATTGATCCCTTGTATTGGCCCTGCTTATTCTAATGTGTGCAGCAAATATATTAATTTAGGAAATGACCAAATTCTTTTCTTCATGTGTCAGATTTGGCCTTAGCTGAAGCAGGCGCATGTAACTGTAATATTAGTGACACATCTGCGTGAAAAACAATTAAAATGAGATCAGTACAAAGACTCAGTAGTAGTAGTGTTAGAAGGTACTTTGAAAAGCCACATTAGTTGACAGACTTCTGAAACGCAGAGAGCAGGCACCGGCCAAAAGTCTATCTACCTCTGCACACACCATTATGGCTAATGTTTGTACCTTTTTTGGGGGGATATATTAGCTGTCCTTCTCATGAAACACCCCCAGAAGAGAAGACAAGAGAAAGGACAGAGAGATCAGTGGATGGCTGAAGAATGAAAGAGGAGGGGGCGGACGGCGGAATAAGAGGCAAGAAAGCAAAAGTGTAAAGAAAAGCGATGCCTTGAACACAAAACTCTGGAAAACATAGAAAAAAGAAATTAGATGAGGTAAACCAAGGTAGTGACAACATCACAGCATGAGAGAGAGAGAGAGTGGAGAGGAGAATGCAAAAAATATGTGAAAAAGTGGTGAGATTTGAAATATCAACATAATGGCAATTGGAAACTATGGAAACAATAGCAGATAAATAGCAGGGCAACTTAATCCCAAAAGGATTATCAGAGATTATAAAGGGCACAGAAAAAGGAGATCATGAGTGAGAAAGAGAAAGGAAAGAACAATCCAAATGTCAACATAGTGAAAATTAACAAAATATATGAGTGGGAAAAAAGAAAAGAAATGAGCTTAAGGGGAAACAGAAACGTTAAAGTGATGGCAAGGACACGTGAAAACAAAGTGGAACAACTAAAAGCACTGAGTTAATGAGTTGGTGGAGAATGATGAGATGTTAAAAGCCAATTATTGTGAGGGACTCTTCAGTGTATGAGTTGTGCCACGGTCCAAACCAAAATAAAACTATAACATATTTATATTCCCTGATTACTTATAAGCCAATCATCTGAATCTAATTCCAATGAAAGTGAAGGAACGGGTTCCATTTAAAGGCTATAGAAAGTTTCAATTCTTGATATCTGGCGACATCCTGACACTCCACCCCTGGGTGCTGTTTACTGAGTCAAACTGTGTGCATCAGTAAACACAAAGAGAGAGAGAGGATGACGAGGGGGTGAGGGAAGGACTGGTGAGATAATTTCCTGTTTGGTGGTAAGGGGTGGGGCAGGCAGAGGGGAAACTGGTCATCTCATCGTAGATAAGCTGTTACCCGGGATCAAACAGATGACTACAACTTGCCACTATTATACGTGGGTAAAAAGCATGAATAGTGTATGACTAACTGCTGTTTGAAACCAAGAGGACATGCTCTACAGAACAAATCACCTCCAAAAATTGTATTTACAGCATTCAACACTTTTAAGGCCTCAAATTTTATGTTTTTTGATTTTTCTTAGAATTTTTGCTGATACCCTGAGCATCTAAAGGAAGTATATTCAAACTGCTGAAGGCAATACAACAATTATTCATATGAGTAAAAACACAAGGAATTTTAGGAGATTTTGTGTGTGTGTGTGTGTGTGTGTGTGTGTGTGTGTGTGTGTGTGTGTGTGTGTGTGTGTGTGTGTGTGTGTGTGTGTGCGCCTCTGGTGCTCCTATAAGCAGAGGACTCCCTCTAGTGGAGCTAAGGAAAACTGCAGTGAGAACTGTTGTGGTTGCCGCCTGTCTAATGTGCTTACCGTCCAGCTCCTCGTCAGTCGTCAGCTCATCATTGGAGCAGATGCTCAATACGTTCACCAGCATCTCAGTCACTGTGAAGAAATAAGAAAAGCATATTCTCTTACAGGCCAATTTGTGAGTAATCTTCATCTGCAAGTGTTCAGCCTGGTTTTTAAGTGTGTCTGGGGAAGGCGTTCAGCCACAACAAGTCATGTGGTGCTAGTTAGACAGACAAAGATTGACCTGAGCGACCCCTCCATTCACATCCAGTGAGCAGTGTCCATCTGTGACCTTGCAACACCGCTAGGAATGGCCCTGTGTGGAAGGGTCACACCCAAAATGGGCTTCCTGGAGTGAGTGCGTCAGTCATAGTTATGTGTGATTCATTGACACAGATGTGTCACAGACATGACAGTGGGGTACCCTAAACTCAACAAAACCAAATGCATGGAACTATCTTCAAGGCAGTGAGAGAATGCAGAACTCTGCTCATGTTTCACTGACTTGGACTAGTGCTAATTTACCTTTTTAATTAGCATGTCAAACTAATTTAGTAACTTTCCAAGCAAATCTCCGGGTCATAAATCATGTGTAGTAGTAAGTATTGTATTTATGAACTATAATTTACTATACTGCACTGAGTGTGTCTGTGCTACATTTCTTGAGATTCAGGAAAGTGAATGTTCATTATAACTCACTGGTGCAAACAACATTTGGTAAAACTGCTTGTACTCGATGTTCTCATTTCATGTTACATCAAAAGCATACTGAGAGTGTATGCGTGCTCACCCTTCTCCCCGACGAAAGGCAGGGACCAGGTGAAAACGTCCATGAAGTTGGGCAGCCAGTAAGGGTGAGGTGAGCAGTTGAACTGTCGGATGTTCATCACGTTGTTCTCGTACTTCAGCACCGCCGCTGGAGAGGGTGAGAAAAGACGAGGGAGGGAAATGAAATTCTGCTTTGTCTCTGGTTCCCAGATACATTATCTAGTTTGCACTGATTCACTCTACATCATGGTTTTGCGGTATGATCATGTCACAATAAAATTATATATAAATGTTTGACAATGCTGAGTGATTCTCCTTATTGTAACGTGTGTATTAAATTATTGAAAATGTATTTTCTTCTTATAAACTCTCAGATAGTACACAGCAGTCTGAAATCAGGATTTGAGTCCATTCTTCTACAGACCAAGAAAAAGCATCAGTTGTTATTAAGGTCAGGGTCCATTACCAGCCTCCATTCTGTTCCCAACCACCACTTAGAAATACTGTGTGGCCTCAGCAGCTTGTACATACATAGCCCTTTGTTAGCCCACCGAGGAGAATTACCTTCAAAGTACTCTATAGTACCAAGAAACTAGGATGGTCGTTGGAGAATACCAACATCTGAAGAGCTAACAGGTTACACATTAAATGAAAATATCCCAAAACTGGTTAGAAGGATTGTTTTAGTAATAAAATGCTCCATACTATTGAAAGATATTATTGTCTATTCTAATTTATTAAACTGGCATTTTGTTTGTCGGTCTGTTAAACCATTCCAAGAGGGGCTGAATCCTTTCTTCTCCAAGTATTAAATGGAACAATACCATACTAATAAACACTTTGTAATGTGAAAAGTCTCTGGGTGTTTTTGTTATTTACCTTTCTTGGTTAATGATTCATTAGCTGCAGGTGCTGTGCAGACTCGTGACTAAACAAAGCTCCATTTGGCTAAAAAACTAGTGAGAAAAGTGTTAAGTGGCCAAAACGCTGAACACTGAACTGTAGCCTGGATGTAACCCAAGATTTTGTCAGACGCTGTCAGTCAACCTCTGGGTGATGACAGTGAATCAAAGGATCCAGTATAAACTACCTACACAAAGACATTTTAAGGTGATGTATCACTATCACCATTTATTTGTCAATCTCTCACTCTGACACAAGGGCTAATATATATGCAGAAATGCAAACTAAGATGTGCAAATTGTGGTCCGTAAACTGCACAAGCATCAAAATGAAGGCAGCCAGGGTTTGGGGATGAAAAAAAAAAAAGATCAATCCCCATTTCCCCCCTCTGGAACATTTCCTCTGTGTATTGATTACTGCCCACAGTTGGTGAAACATGTCTGTCATCACAGAAACACATGGCTCAGCATTTGGGCGCTATGAGGCTGAGCACTTTTCATTAATTAACAGAAAGCCATCAATTTAGGAGGAGGGAAGGAGAGTAGCCAGAGACAGGAAGCTAAGTTAATGATAGGCAATGCATGGACATAATAGCAATGAACTCTGTATGATGACCATTTTCCAGGCTATCTGACATAGAACTATGAGATGCAACTGCTTACTTCTACTGGCCTTCTTTTGCCATCATCAGCGTGTCCCTTCTTATGCTGCTTCAAATGCTAAAATATATCAAAATCTTTGTGCTGTGTCATTTTAAGAATTTAGCTAGCTAGCAGTGACTTCCTTTCTCCGGTTGCCTGGCCACCTCACAATGACAACAAAACTCAAAGGGATCCATGGAGTAGTCCGCCACGCAACCCCCTTTAAATTATTTAAGCAGTTATATTAATCATGTGATCACACAGTGGAGACTGCAGTGGGTGTGGGTAGGTTGGTGTTCACAGTAAGGGTGAGGAAGGGGAAGCAGAATAAAAGTAGCAAAACAAATAAGCTGTGTGTTGTGTGATAAATCAGTCATGTTACAGTAGAAAAAGAAATACTATTTGCAACCAATTTCAACCCCCAGAATGCATATACAGAATATCTCTTTGTGGCGTATTCAGTATATCAGTTTATTTTACAGAATGCCTTATCATAATCACATGGTCTCTGTGTACTGCTGACATAGAAACCACCTCCCAAACACTGACCACAGTATGCCCCATGTGACCTCACCCATGATTAAGGCATAGTGTGAACGTGGGTGCTGAGGAAAACATGAGAGCTGCCAAACATAAATATATCCAAGCTATATAGAGGCTCCAGCCTCTCTCTTACATGAAGCCAGTCTGGTGGCCCAGATCTGGAGAAAGCGGACACCGTGCCTGGGTTACCATGGGGGACTTTCCTGCCTCGGCCTCTCTTGGGTCGGGAATAGCAAGTCATCAAACCTGGCATCCCAAGCAGCTATAACCTCGGTTGCAACACAAATCGGGTCAGAAAACATCCTGCTAGGCTGGGGTTTGCCTCAGTGTGTGTGTGTGTGTGTGTGTGTGTGTGTGTGTGTGTGTGTGTGTATGTATGTGTGTATAATCAATGAGGCACGGTAATGCATATAGTGCAGTAACTATGCAATCAAAGTGGTCCCTTAAGTATTGCAAAGCATTACATTCCACTGCCGTCACCTCTTTTTCCCAGGCTGCACAAATGAACACACACACATCCTCCAACACAAACAGGAAAATCTCCTGCAGAGGAACATCCATATACCGTATAATTAATGTGGCATTATTATCAATATCAGCAAAATGCAACTACACTGTCCAATAAGAAAAGCATTGTATTACTCTGACAGACTGCACTTAGATGGACGCTGGGGGTGTTTATGCGTGTGCGTCGGTGTGCATGAAAGCAGTCGCACGCGTGGGCAGGCGTTGCATAAACATCACATACTGCATAAACATGGTCCAGGCACTTGATTGAATGCAGCCATGGAAGCCCTGAGGGAAAAAGGCAGAGTGGGGGAGAAGGTCAGCTCCCCTGCCGTCGCTCCTTCAAATCCGATTCCCTTTAAAGGAACATAGACACCCGACAACCTCCCCTGTGCGAAAACAAAACAAAACATGCTGGTCGAGCTCCGGGTACAAGCAGGTCAAGGCCCACTTTTAGTTTTTTTTTGGGGATATTTCATTAAAGATGCAGATGAGGGTGACAGGAGCAGCACTTTGCTTCCATATAATCAGAACATGCTTTACTACAAATGCACAATCATATGCAAAGCTAGTTCTGATACAGCAGGAGGGTGCAGCTCTTGTGGCGACCAGCTGTGAGTTCTGTGTTTAACTCCACTGCTAAAATTAACTCAGCATGACAGCCACTAGATGTCTCTGCTGCTCTGGTGGTGGTTCACAGGGTAGCTGAGGCCAAGCCTGCTGCCACGGTAACACAGATATTGCGAGGTGACGCCCGCTCATTAATTATTCATAAGGGAGTGCCTTGAGCTGGTTTCCCCGGTAACGTGGACTGTTAAATCTGCTTTGAGATGAGGGGGAGATTCCCACTGTTCTGACGCTTAATGCTGACTGCATATCTGTCTCTAAGGCCTCTTGTATCAAGTTCCACTGGATTAGTATTCCATGCCAACCGTTTAGACCTTCTCGGGCCATTACATTCAGTGCTCTGCTTCCATTAGATGTCAGACATGGGGAACGGTAGGGACTGAACGTAGTCCATGTACAGTTGAACAATGCTTGAATGGTATCTCGTTTATTTTCAGTTAATAAATTAATGAGGCCATTTAAATAACTCCCATCTTTAATGTCCATGTTCACACAAGGATAGGATTGGGACAAAATACCTTGTCATGCATGACAAATACGGCTGCTGAAATAAGATGACAGGTACGTTTGGACTTCCCACAGTCTTCCATAATGGATGGATATTTTAATGTGGAAAAGAAATTTCAACTCAAAGTCCACTTACTAGATTTTTCTGGAGATTTCAACCACATCCCACAGACTTCCTCAGTGGATGGAGATGGTTTTTGATTCCAAACTATTTTGGTCTTAAAGAAACATCTTAATTCAAGTTCCACTTATTGGCTTATTTGGAGCTTTAAATTGCATCTCACGGTCTTCCTCAATGGATGAGGGAAGCTTTTGATTTCAAAATATTTTGGTTTAAAAGTAAAAATATCTTGAAGGTTTTCAATGGTTTCAATTTCAAATTAATGTGGTTTGGAGAAAAAAAACATCTTAACTCAAAGTCCACTGACTAGCTTTATCTAGTTTTTCCAACTACATATCATTGTCTTCTCCAGGGGAGTTTGCACACTCCCACCACTGACCCGTAACTGAGCACATAATATACTCTAATGAGGTTTAGATCCCAGCCTGGTCTAGCATTACGTTATTCGTTTTTCTTGTTTGATGCAGCATGAAAAGTTCTGTAACTTAACCATGTTTACAGAAAACTGAAGGGAAGCCCAGCAATGACCAGAGTGATAACAGATGGGTGGGCATCTGCAGCCAGGGATACTCTTCTCGCTGGCACTTGTGACGAAGGGGAAAAATGAATTCCCTGCTGTGCTGGCGTCATCACTGCCCTAACTTCCATCCTGCTATTTATTCCAGTGGCAGGGCCAGGAGCCAATCACACCACTCCATTTCCTTTCTCTTCAAATCACCCCTCTCTACTACCTACCAATCAGCACATAACCGCAGGCAGGAAACGGTGTAAAAAGTGAACCCTGTCTAGTTGACCTGGGATTGAACCAGAGAGATGTACTGACCCCTTCCTCTTGGCAACAGCACATTCCTCTTTTTTAAAATTTTTTATTAATTCAAGTTTCCACTCCATCAATCCATTCCTGTTTCCACCTCATCATCAAACAATAACACAAGAAAAGATGAGACATTAATAGGTATAACAGGTGTGAAATGGATCCAACCCAACCGATCCTTCACCGTCTTGGGGTGAAATAAAAAGATTAGCGTCAACAGTGTTGGCAACAACACTGTCATTTTGCTTTCATTCCACCCAAGCGCTATAACCATTAGGATTCAGTTGTTGGCTTTCGGGACCAGTCAATAATGATGCAGCAGAAAACATTCCATTAATACAAAACCGCAAGCAATCTCTAAAGTGTGTAACTGCCAACTGACCCCCCCCCCCCCGCCACCCTCCTCTCCATCTCCCTCTCTTCACAGCAGTCACTTCAGGACTCAAACAGTGGAAGCTCAAAGAGTGAAAACTGCTAAATCACTGCTGCTGTTTTCATTTAACATAGCTCCTCCACTGGCAGCTCAGGGGTGCAGGGGTCAGCGCTGCGATGGACAGCTGGTCAACGGCTGACACTTACTGCAAAGCCAACAGTTGCCATGAGTAAAAAAGGGAGTGATGGGTGGCATCTTGAAGCTAGACTTTATCTTTATAGAATCGCCTTCTGAGCATCATTCATGTGCAGACTGTCCTGACTCAGCTACAAGTTCAATTTATGTCTGGTGGAGGAGTATTTCTTCGCCTATTTGCCGTGCCTCATAGATATCCTCCGCCTCCTCCTCTATGACAGAAGGCCCCCAGCGTAGAGAAGTCTCATTGGTTAATCTGGCCAACTCCCAGCACGATATTGATGGAACCTGCTGATGCCTCCTCCCTCCCCTTAAAGATTTATGTGCCCACTCGATTGGCCATCAATCACGGGACATGCTCTGTGGGCTCCAAGCTCCAGCAAGAAGCTAAGAGCAGACCAATTCATTACAGAAGCCTTGGTTCTACCGGGGGAACCCCACCCACATGACTGATTAGAAGAGCATCAACAGGACGGATAGGGCTGTATTGGTTGGTTGTGACTGTTCTGTGGAATTGTGTAACTGTGGGGGGAAAACACATCAAGCAGAGTCAAGTAATTGATTGATAAAGTGAATTGGGAACCGAGTAATTACATAACCAAAACTTAAGAGCTTCAACATAAAAACTGTGGCAGGACCTTTTGCTTGAGGGATGTTTATTTGCTTCGAAATTGCTCTCTTTCTCTACCCTTATATTTGTATTTTAAGCCAAAGATCTATCTTGCGATGGATTTAGCCAAAAGTGTGTCTCATTTTCAAGGAGACAGTGAGTAATGACAGAAATAAAGAACATGTAGTCCCTGCAAGGTACGGTCTATCTGTGTGCCTAAACGAAGCCAGGTCTAAAAACAAACACAGAGTAATGTTTTTCTTTCTGATAAACACACTTGCTCGGAGAGGCATTTTATCGGCTGAAGGTCAGGCAGTTGCAGCTAAGACCAGGGTGCAGACCAAATCATTTTAGATCCTTTGACTCTTCCGTAGTGAGCTCAAGAGGTGCAAATGATTTGCCAGGCAAATGGATTGCCAAAACGAAAAAAAAAAAGCGCCTGACATTTTTTTTCTCTTTGTTTGTTTGTTTGTATTGAATTGACTGTGAGCCCTAGGAAGATTAGTTGGCATGGAACAAATGGGGTCCTAATAATAAACAACAAACCAGACAGGCAAACTGCCACGCTGTTTCTTGACTATCCTTATGGTGCAGGGAAGGAGGCATGGAGGCAGCTCATGCGGAAAAGAGTAAACAAATGCAGCATAATCTCAGATCAAAGAAACACACCTGCAAATGGGACAGAAAAAACAAAAAAGGACAGTCTTCGCTCCCTTGTGCAATATACTCTTACCAGCAGCACTGCAGTATAAAACTGTTATGGAATTTCATCACGAGAGAAATTGCAAAACAGTGTGCACCAGCACCATCGCTCTTTCCTTCCCATTTCCATTTCCTGCGGTTTGCCTACCACCGCCCCCACCGAAACATGCCCCACACAGCCAAGGCAGATACTGTCTGTTCTCCGGGGAAAAGTGCTGACTCATAGCACAAAGGCAAGCCTATCTTGCTGCGTGGGCACCGTACCACCGCATAGGGCGCCACCAGGTGCCAAGTCAACCAGGCACCAGGCCATTTTATTTCACACCAGCTTCGTCCCTGAATTGACCTAACCAAAATCAGTATCACACAGATCTCTGTCATTAAACAAGTACAATACTTTAACCAAAATGTTGTGCACTGGATTTGGGTAGAATGGTTCTCCAACAGCTGCATACACTGTATCAAAAGAAATGTAAGACCCCTGAAGACCTTTTTAATATCATATTGGTATGTACAGTACAGTGTAGGTATGGCATAGCCTCGTAGCATGACCTGAACCTCCACAGAAATGTATCTACACTTAGCAGCAACTGTGTATGCTCCACTCGGTGTGTGTGTGCATTGTCCGAGAATGAGAGGTGACTCTAAACTAATCTATCTGTTGTTCTAACACAGACAAACAGACACACATGGGACACTGCCTCAATGCATGACATGCTCTTGTCTGTCCCCTCATATTCCCTCGTCCTTTGATTTCACGGGCGGCAAAGAAAAAGAAAAAAAGAGGAAAGCACAAGACAGATTGAGGAAAGAAACAAGTTTCAGTCAAAACTCAACACAGTGGCATAGTTACCGCACCACCAACTAGTGTTGTGCAAACTGTATTATTTGCAGAGCAAAGCAGACTACCCAGTGCACAAATATAAATGCTCATAATGGTGTAGGTCACTTGCGTAGGCTCAACGTAGAGCCTATGTACAACTATAAATCAGCCTAAAAGCAAAGGTCTATTTTTCTACAAATTTAAGGGGACATTGTGTAGTGTTTTAAGTATATTATTAGCTAAAATCAATGTCTTCATTCATAAATGTGTCCTCATTGGTGTAAAATTACCTCTGCCAATGATCTGACTTATCCTCGTAAGCTAAGAATTTCTTATCTGTATATACATTGGACGGGCAAGTCCATGGAGGCTTCCATGTCGTTCTGCCATTTTGAAAAACTATAATCGCCGAGAGCGACATAAAGCACTAGCCTACCTGTCTAGCTAATCCACAACGTGTTTTCGTTCAGAGCCAGCATCACGTGACTGAAACCAACTATAACGGAGAAGGAGATCAGTGAGAGGCGCTTGTCACTGCCCCGGCACATTTGAAAGTCTGCACTGCACTTTAGTTCATAATGGAGGATCATACTTATGCCGAGCCACAGGAGAAGGAATCCTCATCAGCAAAAAAGCGAAAAAAGGAATTAAAAAGGCAACGTGACCGGGGAATTCAAAAAACGAGGGTAAACAACGGGGTAGCTTTTCCCAGGTGGAAAGAGCTAATAAAGGAGAAAGACTTTCAAAGGGACGCTGACGGCTACCGTAGTTGCAGTACGCATCTGAAAACGCGAGGCACTAGAGAGCACTATTCGTTTGGATGCAAAATACAATTTACCGCTAGATGGGAGAAATTCCTACACAATGTCCCTTTAAAGGAGCAGCAGTGGTGTTATTAATATTGATGAAGACTCCATTCTATTTATGTGTCCCAGTAAGCAATGTCATCTGGCATGTGCATTACCTGGGGCCTGAAACTCTTAAATGTAATTAAGCCACTCATAATATTATTAATTACGTGTGAGCTTCAAAATGACACGAAAAAACATTCCCAAAGCTGCCATTACATTTTATACAAATCTGAAACCAACAGGAATTCTTCAACCTGGAACCACCCATTTGCAAATGTGATGTTGCCCTCTGGCAACTCATGAATACGACATTGTGATACTCATACTGTTATAAGCCACTGAAGACCGTTACCGCTATATTCCTTCAACTTACCTTTGTTGTTGTAGACATCTAGGTAGTTGGGTGCTGAGAAGATGGTGATAAGGGATGGGAAGCCAGTGGTCTGACTCTTTCTGTACATGCGATATCTGTTAAAATGTCCAAAGGAGAGGTAAGCATTAGTGAAAATAACAAAATTTCACTCATGGATTAATTATGGGTGTTCAACCCCTGGGAATGATTAGCAGCAACATTTTTATGGCCTTGGCATTGTTTTCACTATGGCTGTGTGTTAATCTTGTAAGCTGATGCATCGGGGGGGGGAATTCAGTGTAGCCTCAGGGGAGTAAATCCCTATGTTAAAGGTGAAACATGCAATAGTCATTACACTGAACTGCATCAACTCAGTATTCAAACGAAACTACTCTGAGTGAATGTCTGTGCTGTGTTTGGTGGTTTGGATACGTGGAATGGAAGAGAGCTTTAGTTAAACAGTCCTAACTCAGATGATTTACTTGCTGCACCACACTGCATTTTTGTTTTTATAAAAGGTACCAAATACAAGGTAAACATAGATGGAGCTCAATAATATTATTACATGTGTGGTCTAAGGTGGCTTGGGGCAGCAATCTCATCTGAGACATGGCAAGGTGTCCCATGTGATCAAGCTGTGGGAGTGCAATGGTAAACAACTGTGCATTGTGCATCCCACCGCCTTAACCTCGCTTAAAGGAAAATCAGCTTGACACATCCACCCACCTGCTCGTTTTAAAATCCAAACTTTTCAAAGAGGCTTTCAAGTGCCATTGTTAGAAATCCAGGGCGCACTGTTAGTCCCCGATGAATAATAGATGAGGTGGGTAGTCCTAAAGTACTGGATGTGTCTGAATATTGAGTAAACAACGTATAGTGAGAAAATTTCACAATCACTAAACTAAACTTTTTAAACTGTAGCTCTTGACAAGATCTGCATGAATTATACTTGTCACCTCACATCTGGCCAACTAACTCCTCACACTGGATTCATTTTCATTTCTTGGATTAACACGACTTCCCTCAAAGTTCAGACCGCAACGAACCTGCTCTCCAGACAGGCTTCAGCAAAGACCCCAGAGCACCGGGGAGGCTTTTCATTTAATACCCTGGTCTGAATCACTCTGCCATGTGACAGTGTGATGGGAGAAGACGAAATGCCACAACACTCACCCAGCATCCTGCGCTTCATGGGCCCGGATGATAGATAATAAGTTATTGTGTTGTAGAAAGTCACAGACTGCAGGGTAGCTGTTGAATAAAGAGACAAACATTTGGTTTACTCACACATCAAGAAAAACCCCAGTAAGATCAAGAAGGACGATCAATAGAAATAACTAAATAAGTCATGGGTCTTATTGATTGTGCTCAGAAAAATAGTGGCTATACAACACTGAGTTTAAGCTAAATTTGTTCTAGAACCAACTTGTTGCTCATAAGGAGGTATATTTCTCTAAAAGGTTGACTGTAAATGAAGGCTTTCATATCAATTTTAACTTTGCCTTTTTATTTAAAACAGGCCTTTTTATGTCTAAAAAAACTACATTTATGTGAGAAAAGGTATGATGACTCATCTAAATAATAACCTGCTTCACTTTAAACAAGCTTTCATACTGTAAGAGGAGTAGGTGTGATCCTTCTCAAATTGTGTATTTTATTCAAGAATGAAACTCAAAAAATGTCAAGTATGACACATGATTCATAGCAGACTGTTTCTTAAAGGAAAAAGGCGAACGCTGGGGAGTCTTAAAGCATGTTTTATGCTCATGCTGATCTATTCAGTGTGTGAGTAGAGAGACCAAAACCCTTACTGCCAACTATCAAACTACAGTGAGGTTTCAGAGTTTTCCATGCTACAAACTTCCATTCCTCAGCAGCAGCTTCCACTGGAAATTTCCTTTGCTCACAATGAGAACGGCAGAAGACAACTCACTGGCAAACAGCATCATTTAAAGAAAATTTCATGATCTCGAAAACAAGCCGCTATTAAAACAGCAATACTTCTGAGCATTGCTTCTTAGAAACTAGATTAAAACCCCCATGGGCGTCAGGATTTGTGAATCGTGGGATGCTGTGTAATGACCAGAGTGAGTGACAGCTCACAATGAATGAGTGACACCTTTGAATTACATCTGAAACACTTAGTGAATGTGGGAGGATTTTTGTCAACAATAATAGGGGCTAAATTCAAGTTGTTTCTCTTTTTTTTTGCAGTTTCATCTCAATTTTTGCCTGATTAACATAAAAGTCACTTCACAGCTTTTCCAGCAATAGGGATTAAATTTAAGAGCTTCTCAAAGCTTTGAGTGTGGCAGGGAGTGGATGGATCAAATGAGGGCATCTCAATTACAACGTGTAATATCAAACTTTTGTCATTGTGATTACTTCTATAAGTGTTAATTCTGTTTCTGTTGTAATTCTACCCAGAGAATTTAAACAAAAGACTGAAAAAAAATTTACAATTAGAGACTTTAAAACAATCCCAAAATACCAAAGCCAGTGAAAGAAGAAGTATATTGCTCATGCTTGTTCAATATACAGGTTATAATTTTGTATTCTGTAATCCTAGCTCAACACCTCGGCAAAATCAGAGCAAAACAACGAACAACACCCACATGCGGCAATCAAAACCACCTATACATTTTGGATTCCGACCTTTCAGCAAAAGTCCCAGGAGATTTGTTTTGTTTTTTTCAGGAAACGCTGCACAACGAAACCAGATGTTTTTTTTTTAATTGCTTTTTAGACATGATTCCGTCTCTATAATCAACACAATACACTGTTGAGGTTTCATGATAACTGTGTTAAGTTGTTTTAGTCAAGTTTGATGCAGAGTAGACTATTATGGCAGCTTCACTGCGTCTCTGTAAATGTAAAGCCCTTTGGGGCAGGCTTCTAATAAAAGTGTTATATAAGTAAATTAACTTTAATTTGACTGGCTTGGTTTTGTATGCATGCTTATCAAACACTATGCTTGGTTTTTAAATTCAAATTGTGTGAAAACCCATCATGGAAGACTGAAATTGAAGGAGTGAGGAGACGTTCATTAACAGTCTCGGTTCATGCAAACATAAGAACGCATGCATTCCTGACAATCACAACGAACGTCTGCTGTCAGAAATGTGAAAAGAAGGGAGTGTTTGCCAAAAGGGAATTAAAAGTGCCATGACTTATTTTTTTCTTTAGAGAGGAAAATAAATTAGCAATACATGTTTTATTTCTCACTTGATTTCCTGCGGCAGATGCAGATACATGCCATATGGAGCCGTTTGGTAGACAAGATACATTTTGGCCTAGTTTGTTTTTTGGCAGTTTGCATTTTGAGTTTAGAGCATCTCCCATCTGCCCGACAGCAGGGCACAGATGTTAATGAGCTCTTTGGACAACACGAAGAGTTGTGCAAGAAATGACTTAATCGTGTGCAATCCAAGTGGCACTTTGCATGTTCACCACAGTAGAATTCAAGCTCTTAAAATTGGTATAATGTCAATAACTTGTATTAACACGAATGGAAAAAAAAGATGGAAAGAAAATTAGGCTGATTCATCTACGCTGCTGAGTGGGGGCTGAAATGAAAGCAACCATATTCAAAACATGTGCAATTTCATGCCTGAATTGCATTTGTAAAAGTGTTACGAGCGTGCCTACGGCGCTGGGGGAAATTATTGGTTGCTGCAAGACAGAAGCAACAAAGAAAGCTGATGGTTTTTGGGGAGGGGTGTTGAGGAATGGCTCTCTCTCAGTCTGGTTTAAACTGTCTCATAAATCCTGAATGCCAGTGTGATGCCAATTAGCGACCATCCCCTGGGCAGATGAAGGGGAGGACACTGATGAAAACAAGACTCCAGAGGAATTTTGACCAAATGGCACAAGGTTAACCAGGATGCTGGTACAACACAAACATGTCAGTCGTTTGAGGTAAAAAGGCCACATATGTATCTTTAGTAACTTGACAACATTAGTGGGTAAACACTTTTAACACAGAACCAGATATGGATCTGCAGTGTCGGCTCACAAACACTAACAAAAGACATAAAAACAATACGGCAAAATATGCCCTTATAAATCCACAACAACAGCAGTGCTGGGAGTTTCAAAGCATGGCCATTAAAACACTATTAAGTCAGTAGTTATGAAACACCTGTTATTAGAAAAAGAAAAACAAGAAGAGAAAATGCATATCAGGAGCCTCCGGACATTTCTGACTACTTCTGCTGGCTTGCCCAAGGCACGTCGGGGCCAAGTAAGCATCACTTAGGCCATAATGAGCAGAGGGAGCGCACTTAGAGACAGGACTGTGCCTTGTGGTAATGTGCCAGTTCATTGCATTTTGTGACAGTGCGAGCTGCCTGCTTCGAGCATTTCCTCTGTTTGTTCGGTTACTCAGCTCAATTGAAGGTAATGTGGGTTACATAAATAGCGGCGACCGTCTAAGGAGGAGACTTTGGGACTACTCGAAAGCACGGCATGTTCTAACAACTGTTGGTCTCCTACTCACAGTTGAGGAATTGCAGGGATGAGAAATGGAAATTTGGCAGCAGGGGTTTCTTGATTTATTAACTCTTTGACAAGATGATGGTTATTTCTTTTCCATTTTTGTTTTAAAACATTTGTTTATGGTTACTGAAGTGCTTCACCAACTTCAATATCTGTCTTTATGTTTAAATAGTTTGTCTTGGAAAATGTTCATTGTATTGATAATCACTTTAGCAATTAAGGTTTCCACAGATTGTACAGCCAAAATTAATCAGTATGATTTGTTTTTTCCTGAAAGTTGTCAAAAGACCAAATTAGAAGACTAGCTTTTGGAAATACAGCTACTAAGATCATATTTTTAATGCGATGGTCCAATATAAAACATAATGTTGGCTTAATATGAGAACACTGCAGATGGTATTTGATGCCAGTAGTGAATAAAATCTGTTATCTATTCCACTGTTACCTGGATTCCTTTATGCAATTTTCCAAAATAGTAAAAGAATTATCATTACAGAAATGAAAAATGTCATCTTAAAACATCACATTACACCAATTGTAAGAGACAAAATACTCACCTGTAGAAGTAGGAACAGCCTCGCACTGTGTTGTGTGTGAAATGCTCTTGGCTCTTCTCGTTCCCAAAGTCCTCCAGGGGGTCGGACCACAGCAGGTCGCACATTGGTCCGTATGCTGGAGGCTCTTTGAATCTGTCTAGCTGTGGAAGAAAAGGAAAAAGAAAAACTCTTGTCAGCCTGTTTGACTGGAAAAATTGCACATGGAGTGTGTGCATACATACTGCAGAGAAAATATTTTTGCTCCCTCTTTGAGAGCTACGTTGGTGGCTGCTGCTGCCACGATCATAATTAAAGCGTGACTCCAACTAACATGTTTGCTGAAGTGATTTTTAATTCTATTCAAGACAGAAAGGATATACAGTATGGATGACGTGCCAAAGACAGTGCTCATTTTTCAGTACCTAGAATTTTTTTTTTCTTTTTTTGGAGAGACATGAAAAAAAAACAAAAAAACTCAGGCAGCCATTCTTTTGGAGCAATGAACATAAATGACTTTGCTTTCAGCCAAGGATGACTCTTTCTCGAACAAAAGCTTGTGGATTACTGGATGGGTAGCATGATGGACACTTCAATAGAGAAAATTCTATTATGCATGGCCTCTGATTGCAGCCACAAAATCCATTTGGAATTATTGAATTAGTTTGAAAGCAGGATCCGACTCTTGAACATTTTTTAATCAGAGTGAGGACCAGACCCGGTGCTTACAATCCCTCGTGTCCAGGTCCTGAGCTGTATTTGAGACCGATCTGGGAGAATCACTTCATGCATTGCAACTAAGGTTGTTATTTTCACAGCACATCACATTAAAACGAATACAGTTTTTTCCTCATTAACTTTGAACGAAAGCAGACAATACATGAAGCAGAAAGGAAGCTCCAATTTTCAACAAATGATCTGTATGTCCTCAATGGAACACCTGCTGTTAAAAACGCACACACACAAATGAAATTAAAGTGAAAATGGTCTCGAATCAGACACATACTTTCCTGATGTCGTCAAGATTTGTGATTTCTGGAGACAGTCCTCCGTGTACACACAGGAACTGCTGGTTCATAAGTGCAGCCAGGGGAAGGCAGTCGAAGGCGTCCATACATGCGTCATACACCCTCTCTGAATACTTAATTCTACCTGTCAGGGGGGAAACAGGGCAGGGAAAGGAGAGCATGCCAAGTCAAACAACACAGCTCTCATACATTGGGGCAGTGTGCTGCTAGACTGGGACGGAAAGGCTATCCAAAGTGCCAGAAAACTTCCCAAACACATTTTAAAAACAGCACAATTTCACAGAGCTTTTGTGTTTTTTTCCCCTACTCTGTCTGAGTCCAACAGAAATAGTTCTGACATGTGTAAACATCAAGAAGGGCACAAATCTGACTGAATCCTGTACCAGGCCAGAGGGCACTTTTGAGGTTGATGGCTGAACTGGACACATAATAAACAAGCTTTTAGAAAGAATAACTCCACTCTGTACAGAGATTCACAGACCAGATCAAAAGGTAAGAAAAGTGCCAAAGCATTACTTACATTCCTGCTTAAATGTGAAATACTCTGTTAAATGTCTACATTCATGATTCCCACGCAGCAAAAACAGTGTTTTGGGGTAAAGGATCTTTAAGGCCCACAAGTACAGCACACACTGCAACAAAGAAGAAGAAAAAGGATTGGGGAACAGTTAGCTTGTCATCTTCAAATAACACTGGAAACATAAACCATCAAGTCAGACTTTGTCAATTTCACAGTGGAATAATACAAGTCATTTTGCTTATAATGAAACATTTATGCAGTACATTTTGTGGCACATTTCAGGCTTGCTGGAAGAGATGACAAACATCCAGAGGAACCATCAGCAGACAGGCACGGCACACTCCATTAAAATATGTTTTATTAATAAAAGTCTAATGTTTCAGGCAATGAGATGGCAGGAAACATATATCTGAGTAAATTCCAACCAAAGACCCAGATTAAATACATGTATTTTGCTTCATATTAAAAATCCTCTCTGCACATAACCCTGAGCTACACCGTGACATTTGCTATCCGGCTACATTTGAAGTTATTACAAAAGCCTATTACCACGCCAATCTGCAGCCTGATTTGATCTACGCTCAAAGAAAGCTATTAATAAACACAGCTTCAGTTGGGCACATGGTGTGTGTCACACTTGATTAGGCCCTTGTGAGAACAAAAAAAAAAAAAAAAAAATACACATACAAATACTCACTTCAATACTGAAATACCCTCTGTCAACGTAGTCCCCCAGGAAAAGGTAGCGTGTGGATGCTGGTGATCCTCCTACTTCAAACAGTTTCATCAGGTCAAAGAACTGCCCATGGATGTCTCCACACACTGGAATAAGGCAGAAAGAGGAACAAAAACATATCAGGACAGCAGCTATTTTTACAGCTGAGAAACATCAGATGAAAGCCTCTATAATACTGTGAGAGGCCATTTGCCTATTTCCATATTTTCCATCAGATGTGAAGAGCTCCGACAATTTACGATATCCTAGTAAACCTGGAACACAGGACCACAGAGGATGCCACACATGTATCCTTGACTCTGGATTTCAGTGGATATTCATTACCATAGAAACAATATTCTATCTGGTAGTATACATACACAACATAATTTTTAATCTGTTTATTTTATTAAGGTGAAATTTATTTGTATAAACTGCTCATTTGTAACAGAAAAAGGCATAGATATACAGTAGGACCATTTATCCTCCTCAGCTCTCCAGCCCACGCTTACTTCAGGGAATTATGCATACAATTGAACAGAAAAGAACATGAAAACACCAGTGATTTGTACGAGAGGAGTTCTTCTAAAAAAAAAAAAAACGTTTACTAAAATGAGGGGAGAGGGGTTAAGTGTTAGGAGATACAAGTTAGAATTCAAATATCACCTGTTAATACTTTAGTGCTGCACACTATCATTTTCATAAAATAGTTGTCCACTATAGAAAGGAATCACAAGAACTGGCTTCAGTGTGCATTTTCGTGCCTTGCTTTTCCACCACATCCTCTTTCAGCCTCTTTATAACCTTGAGGTGTTAAAACTGGCTAGTAAGACTTAATTTGAACACACCTATCCTTGCCAAATCCACTAAAGGTTCATTGGCTGAAACCACTGGAAAGCTTTCAGATGTATTCATTTCTTAACATGTCCTGTAAACTGTGATTACAAATCTGGCTTCTTATAGCAATTACATACAGATAATTGCTGAGCGCATTTTCACTTATTCCTTATAGGACTGACAGTCCGTTATTCCACTTGAATTCCCAGGAATCTCAGTACATTTAGCACAGTTAAATTCACTAAACCACTTGACTTACTTCTGTCTTAGTGTCATATCAATTGTATACAGCTACTAACAACAGGCAGCTGTTAAATAGCATCAAGGGATTGTTCTATGATGAACCTATCCGCTATAGAAATCAGGAAGCGCAAATCACTCAACCTGGATTGGTTTTCCCCATCACCCTTAGTGACCCTATACTCTATTACTCCCTGGGGAGACAAGGGGAGCAGAGGCCACGGAAGATTTGCTTCTTAGCAGCCAGTGACTGACAGGGTGCAAGTGAAGTCATCTGATTTAAGAGCCTGCGGTCAGTTTTGTAGATTCTATAAAGCTTAGGTCAAGGAGACAGTTCAATCTGAACTTAGTAATTATTATGGATAAACCCCCTTATCGGTGGTTCCCAACTGGACCACGGATCCATTCTGGGATTTCTAAGCACAGAATATTTAAGAAAGAATGTGTTATATAATTACTATTCTCATAAATGTTTATTCAACTCTTCTTCTTCTTGTTTTATTCCGGATAGTCATTTATTTATGTGGCAGTAGAACAGCAACTTTAAAAGCAGACAATCTTATTGTGGAAATATGTTGGAGGTGAAATGTGGAAAAAGCCTGACGTTCATATATTGTCCTGTGTGCAGTGGCAGCCTAAAAAATCTGCATTAATTTCATCAAGAGGCTTTCTCTTACTTGGCATGAGCTTTGTTTGGGAAACGTGACAGAGTGCCTGAAAGAGCAACTGCAGATTCTGAACAATATGCAACTACACAGCTGGTCTATAAGCTGCCAGCTGAAACCTGCAGCTGAAAAGTAAATCCAGTTACATCACAGTAATAGTGGCCTTCATAGACCATAATAGTGTTTTGTGTCGTGGAGTTAATGAGGTTTGGAGAAAGTGTCTTTGTTTTGGTACGCATATGAATAAGAACACAAAAACTTATACTGTGTATAATACAATACTAAAAGCACTGGGCTTCGCTAAGGTATTTTCCCTGGGAAATAAGAGAGGAGGTGAGAAATCCCTGCTGATCCTGGGATCTAAATTCCCCGCATTGAACCCTAATGTAGTAACACCTGAATATATTCCCATTGGTTTTCCTGAGACTGAACACACACACACACACACACACACACACACACACACACACACACACACACACACACACACACACACACACACACACACACACACAAAAGTATGTGAAATACTGACCTCACTGAGTATTTAAAAAAAACTTTTATTCCCTTTAATTATTTCATCACTATATCTGTTGTATTGCACTGTTCTTTTATCGAGCCAGTTTACATGTTATGTTGTATAAACTGTTTTAGTAGCTGGAATAAGCCTGAAGTAGTTGTAATTACTATTGCAGTGCTTTTAATGTTTTGTTACATGATGGTTTTACGCTCTAATTGCATTTTCCTTGATGCAGTGCTTATTTAGCCCCAGTGGTACTTGAGTTATTTTAGTTTTTATTTGGTGAATTCAAATGGAAGAAAAGCATAGTCCTGGGTTTAAATCCACTGACTGTGCTGAGTGAATGGATGGAGATAAACTGAATGGATCTCAATAATATAGAAGAAAGTCTACAGCATGTTAGAGATGCTGTCTAATGTCACAGAATTAATTTTATACCAGCAGTGTAATCTAAACAGCAATTAATACTAACACACTTAACTGACCTAAGGCCTTTCTACTTCAGTAAACAAGTTTGAAAAGTCAACTTATTCACCTAAAAGCTGTAATAAACAAACACAAAGGCAACCATCAGCAATATTAAATGCGAATACTATCCCGGTGATAGCAACGATAAGCATGGCATCCATATATGATGTAAAGCTGCCGCAAATCATCTATTCTTCTAGCAATCAGCTAATTAAGTAATTAACAACAGGGTATATAGATTGAAATCTAATTTCAAAAGGACACAGGCTTTCTTTCCGTAACGCTGTTTGTCGCTTTATGAACTGTATCTAGCAGCAAGAATTACAATAAGAGCCTGTGAAAAAGTCTTTCAGAGATACCCAATTAGTGGGAGCTGGAGGACAGCGTTGGAGAGCAATTATCTCAAGTTACGAGCCTCGTGAGACAGCTCTGAGAATCAGCTCTCCTTGACTGTATCGTAAACCTCCGCTTTACCATTTGTCTTTTATTAAGCTCACTGTGTAAGTGTTTAAATCCACAGTGGAAACGAACTTCAAAAAAGGAGCCTTGTTATTTGTGTCCGATTTCTAAAAGGTGTCCTTACTCCCTCTTGCAATCAAGGCTATATTGCTATAAACAGCGCTGGTTTATTTTAGATTGGTTGTAAGGTTAATGGATTTATCGGGGAAAAATGGCTAAAAACAATACTTGAACGAAGAGAACTTAAATTGTGTTATATTAATGTTCTCATTTATTGGCACAGGTATCAACTGTATGTATGAGAAAATGACTGCATACCTTCATGTTTTTTTGTCAGTTTGGTCACCTGCTTTCTATTTTACCATTCCTCCCATATTATTCTTTGTAAAACCAATCCCCAATTTTTTTTTTTTTTATAATCAACAATAAATGACAATGAGTGAGCAGCCTGTGCATGCAATTCAATCCTGCCATGTAAATATCATATTCTTCAATAAAACTCAATTAGACTTGAGTCTGTTATCTGAAGCCTTTTTTAATTTTCTACTTGAGAGAGACATTGTCATTTTCAGTGATATGAGAAATGGATATACTTTGTTTTAAGTTCTGATATTGTTTGGGCTCATTTAATTTATGTCCAACAGAAAAAAACCTAATTTGACGCTATTTTTGCAAATTAAATTTAAATCATGAGTCAAATACCTCATTGACTTAGGCGATGAAGTAAGAAAGTCCATGTTACTGTTTAAATAAAGTTTTGATTGGGGTAAACATGTATTTGTCTGACATTTGGTGAAGGAAAACCTGCATCGACCCGTAAAGCCTATTAAACTGTATGACTGCAAAAACAAACAGCTATTAAAGCAAGAGAACTGTTTTTATTCCTGAAAGAAATCAAATACAAAAGGCCACTCTTTGCAGTTATTTGTATTATGTACTGTTCTTTGCATCCTAGACACCATTAAGGCTTCACATTAAGGGTTAAGGTACCTCTTAATGTCAAGATGCAATAAAATATGACTGTATTTTAAAAAAGGACGACACAACTAGGCAATCCCAGTGATTAATCTTGCTTTATCCAGAAGGGTGCCGCTAAGGCTGGTTATTGCTATGGAAACAACCTGATGGCATCGAATCCTTTCAGCAATGGCAGCTTATATCACTGAGGAAAAAAACAAATCTAAGCTGCTGCTGACCTGATAAAGGGCCTCTATGAGTATCACCACTGGCAACAATGCAACGTATCCATTGTGTAAATGGGAGTAATAAATAACCATCTCCTCTGTACAGCAATTGTTCTAAAAAACATTCACATCAAACTGTGCTTTAGAGTTCAATACTATCTGAAGGGATGACCACTAAGAGAGCAATTATTGTAACAATATAGTGTTTAGAGGTTGCTACTCTAATGTAGGGGCTACATTCAAACTCAGGTTTCACAGGGGAGTTAACAATATTTTTTAGAAGTCAGCGCGGCAGGAGGTAGTCCGGTGAGCGAGTACGAGGCTGCAATTTCACCTGAAGCACACGTCAAACACACTGTGTGTGGGAGGACTGCACCTCCAGCTGACCTTTTGGAAAGCTGTCACTTGCTGGCAAAGAAAAAAAGCGGGGTGACATGGCGATGGCGAGAGTTTAATCACTGGCCAAAAAAGACCCGATGTGATGGTCACTGTGAATTGTAGCCACCTCATCTGCGCGAGCGTGGTAAGACAGTGGTCGATGCAAATCAAACAGAAACGCTGAAACGGCTCACTCCTCCAGCTCAGGGCTCTGGCTTTATCACAGCAAACACACAATCCACCCATCACTCTGCTCCAGTACACCTACAGACATGCTTTTCCTCCCTCCCTCTTGTCACACAACACACAAAAACGAGGTGAGAACCAGAGCCCACATAAGAAGAGCAGGTGGGAGTACATTATCTGGAGTGAGAAACAATTCGTTCTGGCCATCTCCTGCTTGTGCGCTAAAGTGATCTCCCTGAGTAGCAGCATATCAGCGGGCAGCAGCTATTGAGTGGGTGGTGGGCATTACACAACCTGGCTTCAGAACCTACACAGGCCACTCCAAAGGCCGGGCTCATTGAGCGAGAGAAATCCACAGTGAGGGAGACTGTGCCAGATCATGTTTTGATTGAGACTGGATGATAACAACCCCTCCTCCCCACCCCTGCTCGGTTTTATGATGGCACTCTGTGAGAGCTTACATCCTGCAGAGCATGCATTTATGCAAAGGCGGAGGTGGAGCTTGCAATTTGTTGTGAACATCAAACTGTATGTGATGTTTAAAAAGCTGCGATCACCAGTACAGCAGCAACAATTAATGTTACAGCGTCTGATTAAGAGTTAAACCAACTTCAAATGACTGTGCTGGTTTTAAACCACTGGTTCCCAACCCGTTACAAATTGGACCCTTTATGGCCAAGTAATGCTGATTCACAACACTTTTATCATGGCTTGTATGCCATGGTTCTGTGCACCCCCTTTTCAGAATAATAGATATAAGAGAAAGAAAAAAATGCACATAATTATTTGTAGCAGAAATATTTTTTGTGCTGTAAACCATGGTGATAATAGACATTTTTGCCCAACTGACACTGGATTTGTGAGTCTGATACCAATCGATAATTGAATGTGTATAGAAAAATCTGATAATGATACATCTGCCAAGTCATGCTTTGACATAAATACAATTAAAAAAGTACCATTTGCATCTTAGTACAACCCGCAAACGTTTGATGAATAAATGAATAAAGCATTGTCTTTACACACACACAACATAAATGCGTTTGATAAGGATTCCTTACATTTGTTTATCTTTTCTACTGCCATTTCTGTAGTAGAAATGTATCAGCTGACATACACAAATACAAATCTATCTGCAATAAGCTAATCTCTATCACCCTGGCCAATTTATCTGTCTAGCTCTTATATCCATACAAGTGTATTTTTTATCGTAAGCCTGTTGCATAACAACCTATTGGAAAGGTTTAATGTCCTTGCAATGCTGTACAGAGCAAACACACTTCACATTAAACTCATAAACCTGCCATCATAATCAAGGTCTCAGTAAGACCTTTTTAAGGAGTAACCATGAAATTCCACAACCAAGGTCTTTGCATTTCCTTACTAAGAATACATCACATTTTAATAAAAAAGTATCTAATATTATGAAATGCAGAGAGCTAAACCTTAGAAGCATTTCAGATTCTACTGGCTACCTCAACATCTCATGAAAAATATAATGTGTGGCTCAGGTAAAACCTGTTTCCGTTGTGTTTTAGTATGTTGGAGACCAAGCTCCAACAGGGTTGAGCACCCACACTGTAAACAGGTGTATGAACAGTGTCAGAGCTGGCCGTTGCCTGGCGATGTGGCTGTAGGAGCTCTATTGATGGGTGACTTGTGCAAAGGCCATGGGAGCAGCTTGTACTCAGTGGCCTAAGCCAGCTCTGTTCGTCACACACACCCCTCCCTCCATGAAAACCCCACCTGCCATCTGGCCCAACCAGGAAGTGACTACGTGAATGTGAGAAGCAGGGAGAGAGAGAGAGAGAGAGAGAGAGAGAGAGAGAGAGAGAGAGAGAGATAGCTTACATGTCATGGCGCTTTACATCTATGATAAATATTTACTTACTAATTTGCTGACCGTGTGTCATGTTTTGGAGGTGCGGGGAGAAAGAGAGACAGAGAGAGAGAGAGAGAGAGAGAGAGAGAGAGAGTGTGAGAGAGAGAGAGAGAGAGAGAGTGTGAGAGAGAGAGAGAGAGAGAGAGAGAGAGAGAGAGAGAGAGAGAGAGAGAGAAAGAAACGCTCCCCGAGCATGACACAGAAAGATAAAACATGGAAGACAAAGGGAAGAGGAGTGAGAGAAACAAAGAAATGTTTATAGAGAATGGTGTGTGAGTTTAGGAGCACGCATGAGAGGGAAACACAGCAGGATCACGAGCACGCGCAACAGAGAAATCCTTGTTGAGAAGGACTACTGAGTGGGAGAGGGGTTGAGACAGGGGTGTTGAGTGGGAGGGAAAGACGTGCTTCATTGCCGCGCTCATGTACACAAGTACGCACACGCACACACAGCTCCTCAGCTTGCACACAGAACAGAAGCTGTCCACTGTTTCTATGTAACACAACAAAGGAAGGAGGTTTACTGGCCGATCCATCATTTGAACTGTTATAAAATTTTAAATCAAACACATGTTAGCTGGCGACAGAGCTTCTCAGGATTCAAATGAATATCTCTGACCACATCTGAAGGTCAGTGTCAGAGCATGTCTACACATCTGAAACCAGATTGTCATCAGGTCATCAGAAAATAATAATAATAATAATATTTTTACATGTATGATTACCTGATTAGTGACAAATAATGTTATTTTACATTATTTCTCCTTCTCCCCTACCCACTATATTTTTCACCAGTACCAGTATTTTAAGTGTATTGAAATTAACATATTATATAATAAACACTGTCACTTTAAGAGATTTGTTCCAGTACAGTGAGAGGACAGTCGCTGAGAAAGATCACAGCTTTTCCTTATTGTGCATATGTGTTCAAGTTTTACAAATAGCCAACTGTTTTGCTGTGGAAATCAACTTATTTAGAGGTGTTTACTTTAAACTGGCAGATCAATGCAATTTGGCTGAATTTCAGTCTGAGTTAGGTTTGAATTTGTTTGGATACAGTGGTGTATGTTAGACATTTTCCTTTCATCTCTCTACATTGCGTCCACAGAGGTACTTTATCACGTACATGAATCACTGAAAAAACCTTTAAGAAAGGCAGTTATGTGTATACATGGCTAAATAATCAGAAATCGAGTCATGTTTAACAGAATTTCTCTTAATCCCTTGCTTATGTGCCTGCAAACTCAAGGACAGAGGCAGCAACAAAGGCTTACAACTGTCCAACCTGTTTGCATCTTTTTGTTGAGCTTCACTCTCTTTAACAGCTAGACAAGATATTCTCTTATCATAACGGCCTCCATAAAGATACGAGAACCACACTTTTGTTTGAAAAAGGGCCGTGCATTCATGAATTTAAGTAAGTGCGGTGCCTGCCAAATATGAGCATAGACCTCTTTGGACTGTGTTTTGAGAATGATCTTGTATTAGGAAATGATGTGTTGCCATAGATCCTTTGAGTAGGTCTCTGCCTCTGATTACAACAACATCAAAGAAGCCTCATCAGAAAGTCTAATCGAGGAACAGGGCACTTGACCAGGAAGAAAGACAACAATAGGAGCGCTGGATCTGTGCATATGCATCAGCGAGCCTCCTACTACAGTATGTTCCTTCACAGAGATGGGCATGAATGAGCTCAACTTCAGCTGCAGTGTGCTTTTGAGATAGAATAAGCACTCAACCGTAACACAAATAATAACAGTGTTTTTATTTTAACTATCAGCTGAGGATTAAAGCAGCATTATTGTTGTGCTTTTCTGTGTCAGAACTGTTTTAATGCAGGAAGCAGTTAACTGAGTGAGTGTGATCAAGCTTGTTAGTTTTGGGAAATTGGATGAACTAAACCTGTGTGTTTCCTAAAATAAAACACACTGCTACGGCAAGCTACATGGCCAACATGTGGCCTGGAGGCACAGTGACTCACTTCCTTAAGAAAATTAAGTTTTCACATGCAGTCTTCTCCTAGAGGAGCAAAGAGTGTGTGTTTCAAATGTAACAATGTACAATGCAATATTATTTTAACTTTAACATATAGTGCTAGTTTGATTGTTATTGTGATTAATGCTCTGTCAATTCCCATGGTAGAAAAACACAGTGACAAACAAGGTAGGACAATCTCTTTCTAACAATCTCTTCACATGATCAGTCATTTAAAGTAATTGATCAAACACATTCTGCTCAAGTTTTTTCTTTGAGTTGTGAAGTGGTCCTGAAATTTGAATTTTAGCAAAAAGGTAAAGCATTGGAGCAAAAACAAAAATAGTAAAGAACAAGAAATACACGTTTAGATGCAGACTGAAATAAAATAATGAATAATAATAATATTAATCTAGCAAAAGGCGAAACCAGGATTATTATAAAAACATACAATAAAGTTGATAATGGATTTAGGTTGTAGAGCTGCAACTTACAATTATTTGCATTCATTGTCAATCATTAATTAATTAACAGTTTCTGTCCATATTTCCACAAGGCCAAAGTGACATTGTCATACGTTTTGTTTTGCCTCGCTGACAGTATAAAACATATTCAAACTTGTCACATAGGTCAAAGAAAAGCAGCAAATCCTCATAATTAAGGAACAAATAAATATTTCTCATTTGCTAGAAATTTTATTAAACATCAAAAAATCTAAATAGTTGCTGATGAATCGACTAATCGATTACCAGTTTCAGCTCTATTCTGGTGACAAACCTAACCCAAAATTGACTCCTGACCTGTCACAGGGGCCTCGATGTCCAGCAGGTTCTTCTCTGCACGCAAGATCGCGCCGCCTTCTCCTATGAGCCTCAGAGCCACCGCCTCCTCCACGCGGCCTTCCTTGGTTAGGTGAGCTTTCAGCACATCCACTTTGGGCTTCCCCTCGCTGTCAAACACCTCTTTAGCTGTCAGCCGGTGACTGGGAGGGAACGGGACAGCTGCAGGGGTTAAAAAAAAGCAAGACAAAAAAAAAGCATTGTTACGGCTGATATGCTTTCATAACATATTTACAGTGCTTTAATATACCTTTTATTGACAAAAGGCTTATGAGGATACGCAGTTAATTCCACATCACTGAGCAAACGGCATTTAAGCTGTTTGATTAGCAGGTACTTTGTACCTTCCAGGGGATCGACTCCCTGCAGGAGAGGGAGTTAGTGTTCACTCCCATGCTTCCAGCCCACCCTCTGAGACAATTTACCAGATTGCTGCTATGATCTGTGAGTCATTCAATTTTCAATATTTATAACAGACCCACACACTGTTTCTAGTTTGCTTAACAATATTCATAGCAAAAGAGATTACACTTTGAAAATGAAACACAGAACTGAGATAAAAATGTTGCTGTTTAACATAAAAAGCCTTTCATATGAGCAAAAACGTGATTATCTTGTAGTGTTTAATATGTAATACAAACACTGCAAGATAATGTCTATTTAAACTTGCTCTGTTTTTTGTGCATGATTAGAAGAACAGAGACATCATCTTCAGTCTGACGTGCATCTACTTATTTGTCGGTCACAATTATTTAAAAGAATGAAATTATGTTTATTTCAGAGAGTCTTGAAGGCATCGTGAAAATTAGACTACATGAATCCACAACAAATCTCTGTTACTGTCAATTTCCATAATTAGTGCCTTATAAAGGATAGCTTTTCACAGCAATTCAATGTGCTCCAGTAATTTTGGATACAACAGATGCATTCAAAAGCTTGAATCCTGTTTGCATGTATTTTAATTTAAAACAGTGAACTTTCCAATCTAATCACAGCATAAAAAATAGATGGTGCATATTTTCTATGCAAATAGCCCAATGTGTCTTTAGATAGACTTTTTTATGAAAAGTGTTCCTGTAACAAAAGGGGTAGAAACCCCACAATGCATCCATTTAAAATGGACCTCATGTCACTGCCATTTAGCAGAGGACATCAAACAGGTAAAAAGGAATTTTTTAAATGAAACCCTTATTAAAAGGTACTAAAGCCTTGTGTGTTAATATTTCCTTTTTACAACCCCTGATGAGCATATTACTTACTGACAGCAAAGGTACAAAAAGGACATAATTAAAGACCACATCCTGTGGATCATTCAGTAGCTGTAAGATGTTTTAAATACAAGACATGCTCTTAATTAACATCCACTTGCAGACTTTGCACATAGCATACTGGTGTGAGTAATGCACTAAGCCAGTAGCAACTACAGTTGAGTTGGGCGCTGTGTGTGTGTGTGTGTGTGTGTGTGTGTGTGTGTGTGTGTGTGTGTGTGTGTGTGTGCGTTTCTGTTAACATCCATCCTTCCCAAAGGTGACATCAGTGGTAATTAGACCTGCACTTTATCTGTGTCACACTGTGACAGATGATATTTGGGATCTCAACTGCAGTATTTTAAGCTTTCTAACAGGTGTACGTTAAAATTGCCGATTTGTAGAGTTGTACCCTAATTACTTTCAGGATTACTTCAATCTCAACAATCTAAATCAATCTAAACAATCTAAAAGGTGCAAGGGGCAGAGGCTATCTGACTGATGCACATTTTTCTATATTTGTTATAAAAATACAATGCCTGATCCGCTTATATAAAACTAAAAGGCAACAACTGAAGTGGAAACCCATTTCTCATAGCTGAAAACAACATAAGGATGCCTGCAAGCTATATGGAAGAAAGGATTCTTCTACCTAGCTAATAATTATTTAAGTATTGTGCTATCAAACATCTTAAACTTCACTCTGTATATTCTGTGTATCACAATATTAGGACGACAGACAACATCAGTATAATTTCCATTTTCCTCTTTTCTTCAACCACCATGATCAAAAATGACCACAAAGATCAAAATGGGATCTCAACCAAATTTTTTTTCAAGCCAAATGGATACTCAATGTACTTGAAACAATCTTTTATAACAATATCAGCCCAGTGTCTCTGTTAAGGTATCTGGGGCATTCTGAATTCCCCATCAGAGATAGGATTACCCAAGGCCCCAGGTTGGCCTCCCCTGAACACCTGCTGTGCAACTCTAGCCCGAGCCCAGGGCCTTGGGGCTTTTTCCTTGAATGACTACACCCCACTGGCCCCTGAGATGGTGGAGACATACAGTGTGAACATTCGTGTGAACTATTATGAACCTGTTTTGGGGACATTTTCTGCCTGAACAGACAAATGGGTCTGTGCTTTAAACGCGACAGCTAGGTCAAGACTCTGCAATGTGATTATGTCATAAATATTCCTTAGAGGATTACGAACACTAGCATAAATGCCTGAATGTTAGGGGTATTGATTTTAGTTGGCTTTTATAATAGACCTCATGTAAATGTGTATAACTGTCAGATAAGGTCAGGGGGGAGGGTGACTACAGTATTTGGCTTTGCTCATATTGTTAGCCAATTAAGCATTACTGCAATGAAAGGTAAACTCCCAAGGCAGTCTACCATAACCATGTTGTTCTTGAATCCGAACTTCATGAGACTAAACCAAATTATTCTCAACTCTCTGCAAAAAAACATAGTGTTTGTTCAGAGAGGTAGTTGGATGTAGACCCACCCCATAGATGATGCATGATGATGAATGCATAGGGAAAAGTCTACATAACAACAGGTTTCATGAGGAAGATGCATCAGAAACCCACACATTTAACAGCTGTGATGGATATTGGGTTTTGTTTCTATGAAAAACAATCACCTTTACTCACTGTCTCTCTCACTGCTATACTGAATATGCACATGAATCGAAACAATGTCAGCATTTGAGTTTGAGTTTATAGCAATTTTGCAGAAGTTTAGCGTTCCCACAAATAGTACAACAGTTGGTACGATCGAAGTAGCTGTGGATGTTGACCGAGCCACATCTGCTCGCACTGAAGTCACAAAACATAACACATCCTAAAATTCAAACACTAAAGAATAACATTATTCTTAAATAGAAATAACCCATGTGAAAGCTGTAGTTGTTGGCACACTGGCAACCTTTCAACACATCACCCTTCCATTTCCTACAGTCATGACAATGGAAACACTGTGAACTTTCCCCTTGTGGAATTTCTAACAGCCCTCTTATTAACAGGAGTAACACCCACCAGTGCCAAAACATTACATGGCACATTGTAATAGTAGGTTCTACACTCTTAAGAAAAGGACGTTACTCCCATGACAGAATTTAAAAGCACAATGTGGATTAACAACTCAGTCAAGGAAGAAAAATCCTCAAACTTTTGTTGTGTTCAGTTATTTGAGCAAGAACATAAATGGCGATGTTAATATTGCATTAAATAATGGGCTACATCTTTCTCAGCCTTTGCAGTAATTGACCAAAACATAAGCTACTGACAGTCAAAAAAGAAAACAATCTCAAGCCTTTTTCCTCCCTAACAACAGTATCAGAACATTCCCACACTACCACTGTGGATTGTTGTGAATAACCCTGTGCATTTATCTTTTCATACAGAGCTTTATAGCTGTAAGAGCATAAACTGACCCGAGGCGATCTGCCTGACACCCAAGTATGACTCAAAAATGGTCTCCATTAGCCGGTTGCCTTCATTAATTTTACCATTTCACTGTTCCCTGCTGTTATGTAACCGGGAAATTGCACTGCAGCCTCGAATCGAGCATGAGAGAGAAATGATCAGAGAGTGAGAGAGGGTAAGAGAGGACCACAAAAAAAAAAAAATTCTAGAGTCTGATTTTACTTTCCCTGGTAATTTGTCTCAGATTAGCATTGTAATTTCCAAGATACAAATTAAAGCCATCCATCAGCCATTAGGTTTAAAGCCTAATAGACCGCTAAACCTCTGAATGTCTGGAGGGCATGCTAAATAAACTTTAAAGTTTATGTAATAAAAGTAGACTATCTTGTGTTGGTCAGTGAGGTTTATAGCAACATTTAATGATTTCCTTCTTCAGTGGATTAGCGCTCAGTCTTAGGTCTTGAACTAACAAAGCTTTAGATCATCAACCTCAGCAGCTACCTCTGTTCATGCAACATTCGTGAAGAGAACAATTATCCCAGAATATCGCAGACGTTCAGGTGTGAGTGTTGAGGAAACCTGCACCACCGGGGCGCAGTGCATCTGAAACTGCTGAGAAGCAGTGGGAAAACGGGCAGCTTGAAATGTTCAGGTTGGTGTAGTTCAGAGATAATGTGATCTCTCTGAGGAATGAGACAGCGGGAGGTGTGCAGTCATATGGTGCTGGACATATCAGCTTAATTGGAGAAAGTGAGACAGACTGTTGCAGAGCTCACCAAGCAACCCCTGACTTCATTTAGTGAAGAACACAGAGTGCAACTGTGATTTTGGACTAAACTGGCAGCTTAGATCTCTACAGTTCCTGCATGTAATCTTCCTTCCTGGCCTTGTCAGGTAACTGAGAGTTGTGTGGTATACCTTTCATTATAAATATATAAAGTAAACACCAGTACAGACACATTCTCAACATCTAAAAAATTACTTAAAATCCACAAAACATGCCTGTACTTTGTAGCATCAGAAATTGTTTATTGATACAGTACAGATCTACTCACACAATATGGTCAGTTGATCGATATCCAACCACAACTGACAGCCATAGTGCCAATTTATTTTCATCAACTGCACAGCAATACCTATAGCAAATATTGACTGTGGCTGCCCCAGACGTTCTTAAAGAGCACGCTATCTGCTTTTAAATCATTATTGTCCAAGCTAGGTTGGGATTGCGCCCAATGATTGGGCATTGAGAAAACAAATGAATTCCTTTTAGGGATGCACTGTTCAATTAGCCTAAAATCAGTATCGGTGGATATTCGCCTTGTTGACTGACATCGGCCAACCAGCAAATAAGATATCAGTGGCCGATGTTTATCTGTCGTGCCACATCACTTTTGCCCTGGTTGAATGTTTTTTTTAGGATTTTGGAGAAATAATCAACTCTGTTTTCCAGCACTAGCACAAACTGTGCACAAATACCTGTATCCACCAGCACGGACAGCGAACGGCTATGCATCTCACATTTGGGATGAGAAATAGACTGGGCAGCAACAAGGCAGAGATGCTTATCTTTGTAGATTTCTTTTATCTCCCTGGCACAAAAGGGTGAATAAACATCGGTATCAGCATCTGCCAAATAGTTATTTTAAACATTTTAAACCATACAGATACAGCATGGTTGGCGAGAAAATCAACAACTTGAATGATAAATTCTTACAATTCCAGGTCCAGATACCCAAATCCTGCAACGCACAGCATCTTTCCATCAGATGCTCAATTGATCCCCAAGAAAACTGGTGACGGTGCATGATGCAGCACAAGCCCTCGTGGAGCGTGGGCGATACACGGGTTGTCACAGCCCACGTCAAACCCTCCACCCCCTTCCACCAGACAAACCACCACACCAGCAATTTTCCTCCCCTAAGACTCTGCATGACCAGTGGAAATCTCAGCATGACCAACAGGGAGCTGAGGCAGAACAAAGACTCCAAAACTATGTGCGGGTGCAACAAAGGTCAGTTCATACAAAGCATAGAATACCAGAAGTAATTTGACTGCATGGTCAGACGTTATTATGCAAAGGTGGTGTGGTGTCTAATCTAAAGCGTGATACTGATCTATTACTTTGCTTCCTTACACGCAAAAAAACAGCTGTCACTATTCCCCTGATCCATTTGCCTTTCTGAATGACGGTGCCGTGCTTTTTTATCCTCAGGCAAGGTAAGTAGCTAGCAGCACAAGCAAGATCTCTGCGTGGGTCTCTTAGATGGAAACTATCTGATCAAATGGTATGTAAATAGCACAAGGTAAGACCATAGACAGATTATTATGACACGACAGGCCCCTTGACACAGACATGTAGAAGCCCCCCACCCCAACATAGGAACAAGCCTGAAAGAGACACAAAACAACAACCATGCAGCTCTGATGTTTGTGGTCATGTTGCATCTAACTGTAGATGTTTTGTGTCTCTTTGTGGTGGTTTTGTGTTTCTTCCTGGGACATTTTGCAGGTGAAAGCCATGAGCCCCCCTGGCTACTTGACTCAGTAATCCATCCATAGGTAAGAATGCACAACCACAGTGGAGTGGCATGCAGCAGTATTTGTTAGGCAACACAGAGAGAACAAGAAGAAATACGCCCACTAGCACATCGACAAATGTTGGATTATGCTTCAGGATGACAGTATAATGTAGTTGCACTATATGCATGAGATGAATCTACTATTGGCAGTGCAGAAATGAAAAAAAGAAAATTCAATCACACTCAGACTTTTTCCCAGTAGGAAGGCTTTTAGTGATGAGGCATCCACTGCGTGTGGTGTATGCACAGAGGACGACTGCCAAGTGTCGAATAGGGCACCAAGAGTGTGCAAGTCACTCTCCACTCACTGATAGCCAGGTTTTGTTAATTCAATTACATAATGACACTCAATTAGAATGGGATATGTTTAGGAGTCCAGGATGAACAGAATGCATGAGATTCTGTAGGCGGGAGGAAACAAAGGACATACTGTACATCAGAAAGCACCTCAACTTCAAATGTCATCTGGCAGCAGTTTCATTGCTTCATTATTACACTACCACAAAGTCCATTCGGAAGCTGATTACCTGACATGCATAATGCAAAAGATATGGCTATCTTTGCTGACAACAAAGAACTGCAGCAGCTGAACCATATAAAGCATTATATTCACGCAGTGATAAATTATTTGCAATATGGTCTACCTCACACACTGGATACACCAGCGTGATGTCTGTATGTCAGGTTGGAAATTGGTGTTTGAGTTTGTCTACCACCCCTCACCCCTCCCCCCTCTCCAACCCATCTAGAAAACCTATAACACTGTCAATCAATAATTCATAAGTCAGCACACCATATAAAACGTGCATTCCTCACATTCAATTAATACAATGTAAATTGCAGTTGCAGAATGACGCCCACAGTCCACAGTAGGAATGGTGGATTATAATATCTAAAGGATTAAAACGTATGGCTGCCAGCTTTACGTAAAGATTTTCTTCAGCAATAAAGTCATAAAATAGGAACGAATGGTAGGCTTATCCAACAAAACCCTTTCTTTCTTTTAATAAGAGTCTACTGTGAACAAAATTGCTCTGACTCAGCATAGAATACATCATTCTCCATATTTAGTATGAATCAGAAAAGCAATATTGCGTGCAATTTGCAGATTAAGTCAACGAGTAAAATTTGGTACTCCAGGTGGCCCTGTTAAAATAAATGAGTAGTTGCCTGGATGAGAAGTGCTTTATTGCACACTTTTTAAAAGTTGTTGGATAATTCTGCAGAAGCATGTATTAACAGGCAGGATCCTATCATTGACCAGATTCAGCAGCACAGCTGTAGCCATGCATCTGGTTTTTACAAAGTGACTCAGTACAGCAAAGGGAAAGGGAAATTACTCTGGTTTTCAAATATTATGTCATATGAAGATGTATTAAAAGGAAAGCCAACCTATAGAATATATAGGCCTACCCATCAAGCCACCGAGGACAGACCAGAGATTCAAAAGGCCAGCAGGCTTTAGGGCTAATGGTGAAAAGGTCACTTAGAAATTGGCGTGGACCTCTTTACCATGCATTAGTAGGGATAGAAGCCAGCCCTGAACGAAACGCTTAGCAGAGCTTAGCTTTGAAGCTCAGTGCTTTTGAGTCTGCCGAATATATCTGTGCGCAGTATGGAAACGGAGTGGTTACCTCTGTGGTTGAGGCAGGAAGGAGAGCAGAGCCAACAGCACTCACCTTCCCAGACAGGCAGACATAAAGGAAGTAAAAAGACAGCCAAAAAAAGAACCCTTTGCTGCATCAGAGGAATTAAATGTGCAAAAGGCGACTGAGCAGAACTGTCAACAAAGACTGCATCAAAGATGGATATCGTGCCATGAAGACAAGTACTGCTACAGAGCCCAGCAGGTATTAAGGATAACATATTTAATCATTTGTGCACACGAATTATCATTCCCTCGAATTAATAATTTGCAATAGTACATTAACTTGTACTACTTAATTTGCTCCCTGTAATTAATAATTCATGCCCTAAAATTACAAATTGTGGCTTCAAATTACTTGATTCATTTTCTCAAATTAATAGAAAGCCAGTTCAATTTATTATAGCAATAGTCAGGAAGGAAAAAACACCCAGACTGTGTTATAGTACAAAGCAGTCCTCACACTACTGGACTTTATCCTTTGAATAAATATCATGAGGATATAACATTCATACCATTTGATAGATAAACCCTTGCTCATACAATTGTGAAGCTACAGTGGATGTTGGGCACTACTTGCACCGTCAGCTTTAGCTACGTTGAGCACAAATGTTGCTGTGTAATGCATAAAACAATAAACTATAAGTTGTAAGATAAATAATCTAAATGAGCCTCTTTGGTTTAATGGTTTTATTGATTTTTTGCAAAAAAAAAAAAAGGTTTGGTTTGGTCACAACACAGTTATCTTTGACACCCACCTATTTTATTTGCAGAACATATTGTTTTTTCAATTTGACGATACTTATACTATTTATTCATACACGTACACACTAAAAATATTTGTTTGTACATGTACACATTGCAAGCTTTGAAAACAAATTTCTCTTACTGCATAATTTTCCCCTACTTTAGTCTATCGCCTGTGGTCAATGTAAGTAATTAATTAAGTAATAAGTGAGTAATTGTCGCTCTAATGACCATAACTTTGATTAAATGCTACCACTGTACTATTACTGTACTTCAAAGAGTTGCTGGCCATCATCATCTGCTGCAGTGATACAAGCTTTTACATCGCATCAACAAACAGGAGCGATATTAGATAAAAGTGAGTAAAAGCGGTTGCCAGGGAAACAGAGCTGTAGAGTCTCAGTCTTAATCTTTCATCCATCAAAATATTGGCTTAAAAATAAGTTGCCGGCAGCATGTTACATTCTGCATCACCTTGATCCAAGGCTGGAAATCTGAGCAGAAACCTTATCATACATATTCAACTGTTACATGCAAATAATCTAATGGTTTTCCCTAGGTTGTTAGAGGGCTTAGGTGCTGTGCAGCTGTTGGGGTGGGGTGGGGTGTTTAACACATAATGCAATGAGAATGTTACTACTATTTTTGTGTTGTTTATTTATTATCCACTGCTCAATTCACGGTGTATAGAAAATTAACATTCATAACACAGGCATATTACTTAAGCGACAGTTTTCTTGTAATTATTCGCTAGTTACCTAGTTAGCTAACTCAATTAGTGTGATCATTTTATCAGTGCTTCTCTTTCCACATTAGAGAACAACCACGCGGCATTCTAATGGAATGATAGATGAGGATACTTTCTAGTGAACTAGTCTAATTTGTTGCCCATTCAGTGAGATTTCTACCATTTTACCAGCACTGACAGAGATTGGTTTTAGCCACCTTTTGGCTGGCTGGTTGACTGAAGTCCACTTGCTGAGAGGGCTTGGCTGTTTCACTGTGGTGAATTATGCCACCAAACGTTTCAAGTAGGTCTGTCAACAGGTGTTACAGGACATGGCTACTACATTATACTCCCTTCAAACAGTTGCACGTGGTTGGTTATGTTAAGAAACCAAAACTACTTGGTTAGGTTTAGGAACAAAAATGACTTTTACGAAAAGATTGTGGTATGGGTTAAAATAAGTATGTTAATCCAGGAAGTTATCTAAGGGGGTGTGTCGTGCAGCAAAGTGAGTGTGTCATGTAGTAAAATGTGTGTGGTGTGGTTCCCGAACATTATAACAGTGCTGCAGTGGACAGGCTAATCCAGATGCTCTCCACCATGTTTTTACGCTCATACGGCTTAAAAAAAACACTCAGGCACTGCGCCTAAGCCGTATAATGGCAGGGGAAACCCTGAATATATTAGCAGAATGGGGTGAACACAAACAAAAGGAGTGTGATGGTGCATCAGACAGCTGTTCACTGCAATAACACGTGTGACTGTTTGCACAGAGGTTCATATCTATGACAGCCATCTAGGGAGCCTCATTATTAAGATAGACAGGTCGTACACTAAACAAGCCAACAATACACCCAAGACCTGCATTCATGCTGCCATGGCTGTCAGGGTTATCAAAGACCATCAAGCTCTGACAGAAAATAGCCTATAGCAGTGTTTTAGAGATCCGGGCGGCAGCAATGTGAGAGCAAGTGACAAGCAAATGTTAATCCTGCTGGTGGCTCAACAGATTTTAGATGAGAAATGTAGAAAGAGTTAGCAGCAGCAGCAGCAGGTGATCAAAATGCACCACTGCTCAGACAGCACTCTGACTAAGTCCCTGATTAATTAGTGAGGTTAGGGCTGAAGTGTGGGAGGCTGGCGTGGGCGAATGGAGGGATGGATGTATGCAAGGATGGATAGAATGTAGTAGGCGGCAGATTCTGTGGTGGGGGTGGATGGGCATTTTCTAAGGGATGTCCCTGCACTGGTTTTCTGGTGGTGGTTGGGCGTGTGGCGAGCCATCAATGTAGGTGCCGATCAATGACGGAGTGAGAGGCCGCCAGAGACCTGGAACACGGCTGGAAAATGACTACAGTAGATTTGGAGCTGGAGTGGGGGAGGTGCATGAGTTAGTGAGAGTGAAAGATCAGTCAATGAAATAAAAATGCACCAAGAGTCAAGATTTAAAAAAAAGTGTGCAATGAAAAGAGCAACTGTCAATCTATCAAAAACGATCTACTCCCTGACTCAATGTCCACTCATGGGAAGTCCCTTCAGATTTACCATCCTCACATAACTTGTAGTCTGCAGCAAATGGTTAGCCATGCTGATGACAGAAAAGTCAAGTTAGTCAAGGAAACTAATAAATACTGACACCATGAAAGAGCTTTCCAAGCAAAAAGGGCAGTATTAAGGTACAACAGCTTTTACACTTCTTGGATGGAATCTATAGGGTTTACTTTTCAACTCACCAACACTCAGCTACAAGGTTGTAACATGTAACATTCAACTAGTATGATAAATTTAGGGAAAACGGTGGAAATATTTGAGCATTTCGTCGCCTCTTTCTGCCTCAGTGCTTTTCAAATTTACAAACCGTTGTTATAAATCACGTTAAAAGCACGCAACTGAAATCCACCAATCCAATACACTGGATAAACTTTGGTGCCGATACTGACCTTATTAAGCAGATTTGCTATGAATGTGACCAATCTACATTAAATACAGTTGCTTGTTCAGTGTTGTAGCTATCATTTACATATATGTCATAGCAGGCCAGAGTTTTCAGTAGGACAAGAATCTGGCGATACAATATGTATCATGATACAGAGGTTACAATTCAATATATTGTGATATATTACGGTACTGTAAGCAAGGCAAAATATTGCAATCCAATTTTAGGAAAGACATTACAAAGAACAGATTTCCCCTCAAGGCTATGCTTTCTTTCAGTACAGGTTAGGGCACAACACAGGTCAGAGAGACCTAAAGTGTAATAGAACAGAACAGTGCGCCAACACTTTAGTCATTAAGACAAGTTGGGTCATACTACTAAGAAGTTTTGATGAACGGCTGGATAGAACATATTGTAGTTACAGTGAATTATTACAGGCCATTACAAGTTTGGGCAGTCCTGTGTGTAAGGCGTTAAGGTCCAACAGGCCAAAAAGCCCCCACTGTAAAACACCTCATAGATTTCCAGGTTTGCAGAAACGTTAACACTCTCTGGCATTTCCTCTGAAAGCCACTCTGACAGGCCCTGAAGAAGACATCCCCTGCTAGCTTTGCCGTGCTGAGGCCTGCCCCCCTCCTCCTCCTCCTCCTCCACAATGCCGTGACACAGGATTAGCTTTCATTAGAGAAGGCGCTGTAATCAGCTTTGGAGCATAGCAGAGACGGAACAATGGAGGAGGCTGAAAGGATCTGGAAGACAGGGTGCTATGGGTGCATGCTTGGCTGTATGTAAGCTATTCCCACAAACTGAACCTGTGGCACATAGCAGCAAGACAGTTCCATAGCCACATATCTGCATTTTGTGTCATGTAATGAGCCTAAAAGGCTGCCATCATAACTTATACAGCATAAATGCAATATTTTAATTGCTTCACTTCACGTCATTTTATAGCCCTGATAGATCAAGCAGACATTGAGCATTTTAGGGGCGACCAACTGAAGGTCCTTTCTGGCAGTCTGCAGACATTAAGAGAGAACACTATCCAGCTGGCTGTTTGGACCAGTGATTGGTCATTTCACCTATCATGTTTGTCTTTACGTTCAGCCTACACCATTGGTTACAAAGCAAGACATGATGTGACTGAAGTGAAACAATACAGAGGCAAAATTCCAAAATTCTCATATTGCCTCCCTAAAAGCAAATAGAGACAACTGATCACAACTCTAAATCATTATTCATACATCAAATTAAAGTAAATCGGGTTCCCCATAAGGTCTGTGCTATTGTGTGTCTGATCTTTGGCATGATGGCATCTTTCCGCAGGGCTTCAAGGCTACAATTTCAAAAATTCTTCAGATGGTAAACAGAAAGGTCAGGCAGCTAAGGAGAGATTGGTGGGTGTGTTTGGACAAAAACATGGCCCTGCACGTGCACAGAACCACCTTTGTGTGAGCCCTCCACCACTCTCCATCATGCTGTCAACTGGCGCTTGTATTGGGAAGGACTGACGGCACATGTCTATCGAGAACATATGTCCCCACTAACCCTGGAGAGCTTCGCCAGTGCGCAGGCAGCCACTTTACAAAGCGTTCTTGTTGGTGGCTTGTTCTATGAGTGTGTAGTGACATGCAGACGGGTGGCTGGACACGATACAGAACTGCTGTGTGCAGTTCAGCTAGGGTTGCAGTTGTTGTCACAAAACCAGAAGTTTGACTTCAAAAGCATTACTACTAAGTTAAACATGTGAAACTCAATACTATAATGATACCATGACAGAGAAGTAAAAATATATTGCAGTATGCTACCACAATTAAACTGGACAGGTTTCCCACAACTTTTGCAGAAGTGCTTTAAAATGTTGGTTGGTCATGAAGTTGTCAGTTCTGTGAGTAAATTAGTTCTCCATTTTGCACCTGGGAGTCATTTTTTAATGTTGCTACTGAATGTTTTTATCTAATTCACTGCCTGCTGCAGTCAACTATCAAGTGCCATATTATGGCTCTTTCCTTTTCAGCCCCTTTTAAATATTTCAATACACACATGTAAACCCTCTAGAGAGAACACCGAAAAGGAATTTCAGATTGCAGAACGCATTTGCTTCAAGTATCAAGATGTATTATGTCTTGTTCATGGAATATAACTGAAATGAATTTTAAAAATAATCTTTGATGGCATCCACCTGCAATATCTTGAATATTATGAATATGTTGCTGGCTTATTAGGGCATCATCCACTGTATGTTCTACACCTGCAGGAGGTCAAGTCCTGACTTGTATAACCACATCTCAAGCAACAAATTAGAAATATAAGCAGCTCATAATTACATGACTCCTGACACAATCTGATTCAATACAATATTATCTAGTATGATACAATATGGTATGTAAATCAATAGAAAAATATTGTTACGTTCCAGAAACTCCAGCTGACTTCAGTGTTTTCTGTACTCATTCACAGCTTGCCTCTGAGATAATATGCCTCAACAGGCGTGATCGCACCTCCCAAGGAGGGCTCGTTGGCAGCCGAGATGTTGGCATTTCTAGAATGCAATTACTAGACGCATACAGAGGGGATGAGGGCAGTCTATATTTGCACCCACACTTGGTAAGCGGAGCATACAAGACTTGAGGCTGACCCAAATAAAACGCTGCCTGAACTGTAGATAACATTCCTCATCATTAATTAAACCCCCTTACTCCTCTGAGCTGTGAAGGTTACCTGTTTGACTTGAAAGTGAATACTGCTCTGCCACTATCACCATGATATGTGGACTGGGGCAAACCCTCCCAACCATACAAGAATAGCCCCATCACATATGTGAAATGGCATTCCTCCGTGCTGTGTCAAAAGGACAAGGGAGGGTCAGAAATGGTCAGCAAAATGTAATGTGCATTCTAAATAAATAAAACCATAAATTAAGCTAAAATAACACTAAAGGATTAGGCTTCAAGTATAATAAGACACAATATTGTAACCTGCATCTTTCTGGCATTAAGTGTTTGTGTCCAAGAGATCCATGGTTGAGTTTTAATTTCTGGCAGACTGACTGTGGTTTTTCTGAGGACAGGTGGTAAGGCAATGGGATGGCGCAGCCAGCCACCTCCTCCCTCCTCTTGCCAAGACAACAAGGCCCCTAAGAGTCCCCTTCCTTTGCCATCGCTTCCTTTTCCCCCTTGCCCACGCCCACCTCTCAAGCCCATCTCTGTATGTAGGCCATGACTGTGCGGGTGTGGTGGGTTCTCCTGCCAGCAGGGGCACCTGACTGCCAAGAAAGAAAAGCAAAAATATGGCACAGGGCTGGGATAGAAGGAAGGGAGGGAGGGCAACAAAGGAATTACTTCTCTAAAGACCAAAGGAATTCTGAGTCAGCAAGGGATATAACTCCTCACCAACCACACACACATACTCCTTGTCTCGCCATTCCAAACCCCCTGGAGCAGCTCTATATATCAGGAGAAGCTGTGACGGAACCCCTGAAGTAGCTGCTATTATGCAACCCTTCTGGGCTAAAAGTGACTGAAAAGTAAATCATCCTTCTCTGCTGCCAGTCTGACCTCCATATTGCAGAGAAAGCACTTTCAAAATTCACTAGCAGAGTATTATGCTGAAGGCACCATCTGTGCAGGCTTTACTAGCAGCCATGAGATTAAAGGCAGTTAAGGCATCACATTCGAAAGCCATATCTGCAGTCAGCGTCCAATCAAAGATAAGAAGTGTAAGCAAGGGACAGGGCCTTTAAAAAAACCTAGGTGCTGCTGTGTGTGTGGGTCAAGCAGGAGTGGGCTGTCTAGGTCGTGCCCCTGATCCCTTTGGGCCAAACAGGCCTGCTACAAAGGTTCCGTCCTTGAGGATCAGGTCAGTGAGTTAAGTTTCAGGACTCCAAAAGGGAAATTTGACAGCTTGACTGCCTGAAGGGAGTCTGGACTCCCAGACTCTCTCCACTGTGGTCAAAGGCCTCTCCCATTGCTGTTGCTGTACATAGATTCTTTTAAAAATATATTTACAGACCAGATACTGTAGCACAGCTTTTCTAAACTCTGTACTTCTGTAAACTTTCAAGACATTCCCACTTGGTATGTTCCCCCTGCAGAACTATCCTTAGCCCATGTTTGTGGCTCTCGCTATTACTATTACATTAGAATCACAGAGCTAAGAATCTATTTTTCTGGGAAACAAATAACACAATGATCTTTGTAAAACCCAGAAGGTTGTTGCACTTACTGCTCTTCTGAAGGTATTTCAAGAATTCTCAAAGACTATTCTAACCATCTGGGTAAAAAGAAAAATATAAAAATAAACTGCGGTACAATAAAACAAGTTCTTTAACTACTGTTTTCAGTTGTGTCACCGATTTATAATCCAAACAGTTCTATCAGTGTTATCTTTCTATTTTGATCTTACTTTGTATAATTCTTTTTTTCCATAAAAGATAATGGGTTTATATTGTTCTTGTGTTACCTATATAGGAATTACAACAATTTGTGTTAGATGGTGTGTATCTTTCTTTGGATTAGCAGCAGTGGCACGACTTGAGAGATGAGTTAAGAAATGTTGTTATAGTGCAGTGGACAGAATATTTTCTCAACCTGATATTCCAGAAGGCCTTCTGGGGTTTTTTTCCCCCAAAGAATGCTGGTTATTTATTTTCTGAAAGAGAAAAAAAAAGGATGCTTTATGACCCAAATGTTAATACATGAGGGGCACAAACTGGGCCTAGGCTATATAAAAAGGTACAATAATGGCAACACTTATGTAAAAACACTAAACATGCAGGGCAAGTTGTATTGACCAATTATTTTCATTTTCATAACCAGCTCCTTCACTAAATGCAAACAGAGACACAAAAGCATACGCTGTCATATATCATGGCAGTTTGCTGACTCTAAAAGACAGACTATATTTACTTTCATCAAAAGCAAATAGGCTTTATCAAGACATCCCATGCAGTGCTGCAGCCCAGTACTGTGGAACTGCATAGCTCTGTACTGTATACACCATCTGTTAGGCTGAAAAGATGTCCCTGCCCTCTTAACTGCTGGCTACAAAACAGACAGCACTCAACGAATGTTTAACGCAGCTTACAACTATTGTCTGCCAACAGTACTGTCATGAAGTGTTTGAGATTGAAAAAGAAATCCATGAATTTGGTCTGGTGGAGGGAGAATGCTAAATTGATTTCACTCTGCCAATTGCTGCTGAAGTGCTGGCTTAAAATCACTTGGAGATACACTATCTGCCGACCGACACACTGATTTGTACCTCGATTTGGCCGTCCCCAAGGCTTGCCACATTCCTCCAGGGGGATCAGATTACGTTCTATACAGGGAGACTGTCCTGAAGCATTATGGGTGTTTAGGTCTTACAACATGGGTCTGACAGAGTTGAGCAGCAGCGTGCGCGAGCGAGTGTGCAAAAGGGAATGAAAAGAAATGCTGAATGAATGGCAGATGGTGGCCTCGAGGAAGCATTGCAGTCATGGTTGAAAGCAGGGATGGCACAACCACAGCTAAAACTAAACAGAGGAAGAAGACAAGAAATATGTTGTTGGAGGGTGGCTGGAATACATGACAGAGAGACAGAAAATGGTTGAGCCAGTGAAAAGGAAAATAATCAGTCTTGTACGGTGTGTCTCACATTTTTACAGGACAGAAAAATAGAGTGACTGAAGTAAGTGTCGAGCCTCTGTAGAAAAGCTGTCAAAGACACTGTACTCTTTAGTCTTCTTGAGACTGTATGTCATGAACGCCGAAATACCCAAACTGGTGTTCACAGCGGTAACTGTGTGCCAGTGAGCGTCTGTGTCACTCAACAACTGGGTCACTATTAAAGGCTTGCATGATATAGCAAAGCAATGAACAAGCTGCCAAAGAGGATGACAGCTAGCGAGCATGTGCGTGTAGGACTGGGGTGTGACAACGGCATTAATTACGAACAATGGGCACACATCTCGGGCTCAGGAGTTCACACAGAGTCGAGATTAGCTTGTTGTCATGATTCAGTTTTCAGTACGCTTAACACAAACAAAAATTAAATCAGTGGATTGGGAGGCTCCTACTACTCCCTTGAGTTTTACATTCTTCAGAGTCAACGGAAATATGAAAACACATGTATGAACGCATGTATGAACATGCACAACAATGACAGCTGATTGGTGCACCAGCCACAGTCTACTGAGAAACAGGCTCTCTTTCCATGCAATAAATAAAGCAAAATGCAACTGTTCATAAGCGGTAGGCCCACTTGACAGCAAAAAGATACAGTAGGAGTTCAGCAGCCCTCCCTCTACTCCTAACGGTCCGATAGGGAGTGGGATGGCATTAAAGCTCAAATGATTGGTCATTGTAATGTATGGCTCCCCGGCGGTGTTTGGACAGGCACAAAATCAATCGGAGCCCTGGGACACACTAACTTCTCCACAATCTGGCTAACAGAGGCACACCGTGAGCTCAGACTGATGAGATATCAGTTTGCACGATTAACGCACTCGCCTCGGCCTGGCTACTGTGGAGGCCAACTCCGAGCCGGCTTTATTTTTGGGGGGTTGTTACTGTCTGTTCTGCCTTGTGCGGCTGGCATGCTACAGTCTATCGTGGACAAATATTAGTGCAAATTAAATCTAGCTTTAAACCAGGTAAATTGACCTTGCAATTTCTAGCAGAATATTCCCAGAGAAAATTCCTGGGAAGGGCCAACAGTCAGTAATGACATTTTTGCCCGGTGGTCCATTCTGATTGATCCTACAACAGTCAACAGACAAAACAGAAAGGACATGTTAACAAATGTACACCACCTCTACAGTACGTTTACCCCCTACCTCCCCACCAACACACACACCTCAGTCACAACTCTGGCTCTGGTCAGCCTCTGCAGAGTGTGTTTTGAGTGAGTGGGCCAGGCAGCGGCCCTCCTTCCTCTCCACTCCATGTGGGCAGGAGTGACTGAGAGGCCTGCCATCATCGGCTCTGGGGGAAACTTAACCCTTGTTTGCCTGGTTGTCTCATGACACATTTTTAAAGCAGATATAAGCCACGGGCCTAAAGGAAAAAAAAAACCCTTTAAAAAAGGTCATACGTAGTATAAAATGTTTAAATGAAGTCCAGATTTGTCTGAAAAAAAAAAAAAAAAATGTTGAGAAGCACATCAGTCAACATCAGGAAATACTGTCTTACACAAATGCCAATCTCACAAAACAACATCCTGCCATGTCAATTATAGAACAAGCTGACGTCCAATGAAAGATTTTTTTTCCCTATGGTTGACTAAGATAAGCAGACATCAAATTCACTACCACGTGGAATAAGAAGCTTCATTTTCAGACAGGTGGTCTATAATTAACACGGGTAAATAAACCTTGGGGCCTCGTCTCACCTCCAGCTGTATTTGTATAGCTGGAGTTTCTCCCTCGTCCACACACTGGGTACTTTAGCTAGCTTGCTAACAACACCTGAAAGAAAGGAAAAGTCCCCCCAGGGTTGTCTTTACACGTGGCAGGACCCGAAGTGAATGAACAGGAAAAACTAAACGGTATTATTTACCCATCTGTAATGAGGGCTTTCCTCAATTAAGCTCATTTTTGTTTATTTGCTTAATGGAGTTGAGAACTGAAAAAAAATCTTTACTGTTAAAAGGCTGCATGCAGAACCTGACAAATAGTACACTTTCTAACACCCTGAAAAAATACTAAACCACATTACACAACACAGCCAGATAAAAAAAAAAAAAAAAGTGTCTCAATTGCTATTATTCTTGCTCCCAATTTAACATGGCTTTAATATAGTATATCCATAACACTTGATTAAAAGTACTGATCGGTCTGTTAATTAAAAGGAACTGTGAGTACAACATGATCTCTCAACTTGTCTGATAAAATCTGCCCGGCAGTAGATTCATTTCTCAAGCCCTGGCTGAAATGATTAAGTGATAAATAAAAAGGCGAGGAAGTTAACCCTCCACACACTCCACATCACATTCACTAAATGCCCTGAAAAATGTAAAACTGCATTTGAAGGCCTGAAGTCCGTCCACTGGACAGAAACCACTGGGCAACTTGTCTGAATGCACAGCGTTGATGCCATGTTGGCTGACTCTGTTCTCTGTACCTATGCTTCAGTGATCGGCCAAACCAAACTCCCGCCAAAAAAAAAGACCTGCGGTGGAATGCAGCGCTGCAACCTGAAGTGAATTCTGTGAGAAATCCTGCTCTGCTTTGACAGCTAATATGCTTTATCAAACACCCTGGGGGAACGCTGGCTGAGAGAAATCAGACCTCAGAGGTTAGCATTCCCTAGGATTCGCTCCAGTGGGTGCAACGGTTTGTGTTCTAGAGATACTCTGTAAACCAGAGTCATCGTCTGTGTTTGGGGTGTGCTAACATAAAAAAAAAGGCACAGAAAGGTTATCATAACAAACTCCCTCATAGCTAAGGTTTGACTTTATCTGTCAAGCCATAATGTCGGATAAAGTGTCCAAGTTGTGCATTGCCCGTTCCCTAACACACAAGCTGGAACGAACTGAAAATGAACACAAATCTGCATATTCATCAGTCCTTCATAGGAACAGGTCGTATTTGCATCAGCTTCAATGTGTGTACGTGTGGGTGTCAACAAGTACCGATGCCTATGTGACAGCAGAGAAGAGGCAATCTCGACTAGACAGCCACCGTGAGATACTTCGCACCCTTCCCAAATCATTCCTCCCTATACATGCAAAGAGTTGATGATCCAACACAAGAGCTATAACATCCCTCCCCGCCTGCGGTGACTTTTCTCCGCTTACTAATCTAGCATTTACAGGCAGCTTACGTATGGCTTTAGTCATTTTACCCATATTTAAATACAAACGGTCACACGTCTATGTTTGCATCTGTCACACAGCAGCATGCAGGGGCTTGTCCCAGTCCATGAAGGCTCCCATTTAGCATACAGGTATGTTTTCACCACAAGTAATCTCCACCCTCTTACAGAGGCAAGTGTGGCAGGAAGACTGAGGCCAAAATACGGTGTGTGTTCAAACAGAAGAGGTTTGTCCCAGATACAAACGTTACTGTGGAGATCTTTTATTCTGGGACACAAAACATTGTTCAGTGTTGCTAAAACGGTTCCTCATTTAGCTTGCGGCTTGAGGTGGCTGTGTCTGTGCATACCTGTGGGCTGAGGTTAAATAAATATTCAGAATGTAAACAGACTGCAATTCTTTTACCAATGATAAAGCTAGCGGTGTAAGGATTCATTCATTACACTGATGCGCTGATTATAAATTATGCAGATCGAACTGTATCAGCTATAAGAAAAAAGAATGAATCGCTCTGGCTTCAGAAATGATACATTTACTTTCACCATGGGTCTGTTTCTTCCTGGGTGTCACAACAAAATTACCATTACTGACACGATATTTCATAAAAAAAGCACTGCAGACGAACAGAGCAGCCAAGAAGTCCCTACTGTTAGAGATGACTATACACTTTCCTGCCCCTTAAATTAATGGGACAGAAAAATAATTCACCTTGTAAACTTTGCAAGTTTTGTAACAGCACCCACTACCAGTTGCTTTCACCCCCAATTTGCACACTCCTACACACACGCCCTCCCCTGACAAGTATTAATTCGTTAAAATTGGTACTGTCACTACCAGCACTAGTGTTACCATTACTATATCATTAGTGCTGTTGGAAATGTGAGGAGAACACTCTTGCCTAATTTCATAAAACTTGGCAAATGATTTAATTTGTTTACTTTTATTTATCAAGTATAAAATATATCAAGCCTTTTGATACGTTTAAAGTATTCTTTCAGCTTGACACATTTTTAAGGGAATTCAACTGAAGCCTGCAGTTTGTAAAGTGTCAAATAAATTGCCAACTAACTGAAACACCTTTTTTTTTTATCTGCAGAATGTTTTAAATGTAATTCTGCTGTCTTTTCATTATTCACCTTGCAGAAGAATGACCTCACTTGTTTTAATACCCGTTTGTTGTCGATTTTTTTTTTTTACAGTTACCAAATCAGAAAGTACTTTACAAAATCGAATTACACGCCCCCCCCAAAAAACACACACACACACACACACACACACAGCTCCTGAATCAAATCATCATCCACTGAGTTGTTAATTGAATTGAGTCTCTGTTAAGCCAGTATTTGGCAACCATCCCATGACAGATGGTTTTCTATATCTGAATTCTTAAGAAAAACCGCTTTCTCAATTAACTAAAAGTGACCCATGTTGAAGCTAATATGAATGACATTTCTTTGCTGCCTTTCCTCTGCCCTCAAAGTGGGACTTGAGGTGGGAAAGCAGATTTACTACTCTACTGGCTTCTAATATAACCCAGCAACCCAGTTGCTCCCAGTTCACTGGGTTAGTTGCTCCTCCCCCACACGCACTGTACTAGGTGCCCAATATGTAGTTACATGTGTTGTAGACACAGTATTGATTGATTTGTGACTGTGCTGCGACCAGCTCCAGAGAGGGATCTGATGACACATGACTCCTGTCTCTGTTTCAAATGGCTTTTGTTAGCCAGTGTAGCTGACAAAAGGACCATGTGTTGGTGTCTGCCAGCCATGAAATGGGAAATGTTGAGGGTGTGTTTATATGGAGGCTGATTATTATTTTTATTTTACCAAACACAATAGCACAGCATTATGATCTATGATCAGATGCGGACTGTTGGTAGAGGCAATCAAGAGTAAAATTTTTCTGTTAGGTTCTCTGCAAAATGGTATTTTAAAAAGGAAAATGTGGCACATGTAAGGCACCTTAGGAAGAGGCACAATAGCACAAAGCCTCAGTAGAACTCCATCCATCAACATATAAGCGGCAAAACAGCTGCTGACAAAACGGTACTCATTCAAATGTATCAACAGTGAGTTCAAAGGTTTGCAAATCCCCAAACTGTACTCATAGGCTTAGCAACAATCTAAAAATGCCAAGGTAGGTAAACAGTTTTTCTACCCTTGTTGCTTTATCAAGACCCAACATCCATTTGTTCAGATGAATTAGCAAGAGCAGCAGCTAATGCATGGAGTCAGATTACAACCTCTGAGCAGAGCCGCCTTTATCCCCCTATATGGAGCTTAATCTGTCCAAATCCACCGCTTTGCTGTGCCCTAAATCCACAACAGAGCCTAATTCCTCTTTAATCTAATGAGCGGTAAAGGTGCACTTACTCAGGTTCAGAATACCACAGACTGTTTATCTGAGTATCACATCACAACAGAGGTAGTGCATGTCTTCCCTACTATACCATGATGCAATGCATTGTTATCAAAAACCGCCAAAACAATCTCTTACGTCACCGCACAGACTAGGCAGGCATATACATGACAGGCCTTGATCACTTATGTTCTCGTCACTTACAGTTTCTGCTGTAGGCGACATTTCCAGGTCGAGCTGTTTGAGTGGACTGCTGTCAAGAGATGCTCAGGAGGAGTTGGCCGGTCCCCCAGCCACCAGCACACACACTTCTTCACATGCCAAGAAGACGTGACAGCAAACAGGGAGGGGGCATCCCTCAAGACTTATGAAACTTAGGAAACTGGCTCACTCTGACTAACCTATTCAGAAAGGTTTCAAACACAGAGACAGCAACAGCCACGTACACCCAACCTAAATATTGTGAGTTCGTTGTGACAAGGTTGAAGTCTGGAAAGCAAATGCTTAAAATCAATTGAGGCCAGCAGCTGAAAGCTGGACCACTTAGCTAACTATGCGGTGAGGTTTAGATAATGGCATACTGCTGCACAATTAATAATAATTGTAATCATGACTTTTCCTTCTACAAATAGTTCAACTTGATTGGATATGATTATTGACAGTTTGTCATTTAAGCGCCTGCTCTGGTGCAGCAGATCAAGCACTCCCTGTTCACAGGTCAGCTGTCTGACCAATCACAGGCTCTGATTAACCACTCTGGCTGCGGGAAAGATTATTTTTTCACTTGCTAAACCTTTATATTTTGAAGTGCTGCAACTAATGATTACTTTCATTATCAAAAAATCTGCAGATTATTTATTTATTAAGATACTCAGTTTACTATCACATGTTTTTGGCAATATTTTACAGGAATAGGTAATAGATTATCAAAATGTTCTGTTGATTTCTGTCATTTCAGCTCTAGTATTATGTTCTAAATTAAAAAAACAATTTCATTCCCTTAGCTGGATTAATAATTGTGATATTGATAATGGCCAAAATCATTACCCTAATGATTTTAGCCATAATAATGCTAAAAAAACCCCACTATTCTTTCCATTCACCCTTTCTAGAGAGTAAGTCAAGACATGTTGAGTACCTGGATCAAATCCTTAGGCAACTCTGGCAGAGGAGATCAATTCTATCCATTAGAGTGAATAAATTGCATTGCAATGTTCAATATCTTTGTATCCTCACAATAAACACTCACATTTTTGGACAGCCAGTTTAATTACATTGCAACCACACAAGGGTATTGGAACCCCAAATGCATTAAGACAATTTGATGTTATCTAGAGTGCTTTGTCTCTGTCCCACAGAGCAGCAAACGTACATCATTATTCAGCCTTGATTAAAATTGACTGTCTAGCATAAGAAGTTAAAAATAAAAGGGTGAGAAAGTGGGGTTAACTCTCCACTGCGTTCTTTCATAGTGCAGCAGCAACTGGCAGGCTGGTACACATGAGATTCACTAAAAGTTCCACACACAATGTACATTTCACTTCAAGGGTGTCCTGGTTTATGGTCAAAAACTAACAGGGCTGGAAATGCCCAAAGGATGCCAAAAACAAACTCAGGAAGTTACTGACAATTTGATTTTCCCAGGATTAATAACAAGGGACGTCTGACGTAACCGAAATATGGCAGACTATTTCTACTAAAGTTTTACAAATTACAAACACAGCAGACTGGCAAAGGATTAAAATCACAAACAGCCTCGGCAGTTAATATAAATCACTGAACTTTCCCATAGTAATCATATCCCCATGCAAATAAAGCTAATGACAAGGTTTATGCATGCTAATGAGAAAATATTACAGAGAATAACAACACCCTAAGGAAAATTCCTGACAAATGGTAATTTTATATTTCTGTATTACACTGTGTTTGTACGTGATAAGAAAGGAACACGACGATAGGCACATACGCCAGATTATGAACATGAAGCAGGACCGTATGTAGGTGATCACATGTAAGGCAAGGATCAAGTATGTGGCATTACTTAATGTTCTGTTCTATAAATGACTCGGCTATCCAGCTGGGATCAGTGGCTGGCAATGCGCCGCTGTCACCACCACCATCTCTCCAACCCACGCATGTCTGAGCATGGGGGCCTCTCCTCAAAAGTCAAATGTCAGATGTTATCCATCCCCACTTATAGAGAAGGACCCGGCGCAACATCGGGGGCTCGGAGGCCCTCTTAGCTGGTGACGGAAAAACACCATTACTGAGCTTGTTTTGCTTTGGAACGTGGTGGTTGTCATGATTGCACCATAACGACCATATTACTAACTGTTTCTTTATTTTATATCTAACTGAGAGAAGCTCTAGTACAACCTATCATTCAGTACATGAATGTAGAGCAAGATTTAGTTCCCCCATTCGATCACAGGAATAGTTTATTAGCAATAATTATATATTCAAAAGACTGTAGAAGCTCTATATAATCAATTTGTTGATTTATGAATAAGTGATGCATAATAATAGATAATTTCAAAATAAAATAATTGTTGATAAATTGATCAATCAACAGTTAATCAAGTAAAAGTAATGTAATTTACTTCATATCTAATTTTGGACTGCTGGTCAGACAAAACAAGCATTGTTTTAGTATGTAAACTAATATGGACCAAAGATTAATCAACTGGTTGATCAGTCATGGAACTGTTGATTGCAGCCATATGGCTTTTAATTATAAAAAATAAAATCGTGACCACAAACTCTGACAAAATAATCAGGATTATCATGTGAGTCACAACATAATCCTTATTCAAATGCTGCTTAACCAGGTAAGCTTTTAAAAATGAACGCAAAAAAGCTGCAACAGTCAACCAACGAGCAACATACAAGTGATGGAGTTCATCAAGGGCAACGGTTGCATACTGGAAATTGCTCATCTATTTCAGTTTATTTCTGCCAGGGATAAAAACATGATGAAACTTATGAAACTTCTCCCACCTCAGCTGATTAAACTCTTGAGTAATTACTATGCGGCAGCGGCGTTCAGGAGCATTATGATAATGCATTTTGAAAACAGGTGGATGCAAAGCACTTATGATAAGTTGGACTGACACCTTGTAGCAGGGCAAACTAGGCAGCTGAAAACAAATTACTCCACACCTATAGCCTGCAGTTATTTTGGAGAGGTGCTTTGTACACAGCCAGTGTCTGTGTTGTCATAATACTGATGCATTACCAAAACACTGCCTTCTTGAAACTTGATGAATGAATAATGAGTTAAATTAGTTTGTTGATCTCAACATCAGGTTCAAGAGTGAGCCCTTCAAACTGGGCTCTCAGATTCCCTGACAGCCTCTCTAATGGCTAATCAATACATTTTAACCTGATTAAGACCACAGCAGACCCTCACTAAGCAGAGGAGGAGGAGGGGGAGGAGGAGGAGGAGGAGGAAGAGGTACTGAAAATACAGTATGGAGACGTGCAATACGATGGCATCTCTTCAGCGTGACAAAGGGAAAAGTAGTTTCAGATCCATACAACCCGACCGGCCAAGTCTCCCAGTGATACTGTTAAATCTCTTCAAAACCCATACTTGTCATATCTATTTTTCATTCCCCTTCAAGTTGGTGTAGACTGTAGGGGGATGATCTCTTCAAATATTCATTACAAAAGCGCCCAAGACATGGTGTGACTCTCTTTTAACACTCAACCCCATTTTCCGGGCAAAATGTAGCACAATAACACAACTGTTAGGTCTGTACTTTCTACGGAAAAGAAATTGTTGCAGTTATCATTTTGTTAAACATTTTCCTGTTTCAAATGGCACAAGCTAAGCCTGAGAAAGCAATGAAGTGGAACTATATTTGTGATAGGGCTAAGCGAGCCAGCGCTCGGGCTTGCCTTTAATATATAGTGTATACTCACTGATTCCAGTCATGGTCTTTTGAACACTGTAGCATTGTCCTTCTCTCTCAATAAAATCTTAATGTTTAATGATCACTGATGATCTAATCATTGCAACCAGTTGAACCCTTAGCAACTAAGCCTTAGTAAAATGACTAAACAATTCCCTTCTGTGCTTGTGCACACTGTGATCACTGCACATGCCTGTTGTGATGTAGTGGAGCTGGAGAGGATAATGGTTGCAACTAGTGCCGGATCAAAAACCAGCCAGCACCAATAAACACATTCTGTCATCTTTGAATGCATCTTCCAACATGAGAAATCTCACTTACAGTGACATCAAGTGTTCATATTCTATAGCAGAAATAGGCTTTTATACTGCAACTTCAGTGGAGTGCTGCCTTCAAGTCAACACAAGATGTCAACTGACATGAAACTAGGCAGGCTGCATTGCTCCTACTCCGTGTTCAAGGGATAGGTCGACTCGATTATGATCTTTATTGCATTCTTATGGTAGACTGCAAAGGTGGAATGTCAGACCTGTAAACACAGAAGGCAGGAAGAACCAGCACGTATGGTAACACTGCAAGCCCACGATGAACACCCCCAAAATGTGAGATAGGCGACATCAAGTAGTATTATGCAATGGTTTAAAAAAAGAGAAAAAAAGGAGCCTTTGGTAAAAACTATGCTAGGTGATGCATGCAAAATAAGGGAAAATCGCCCTCGGGTTGAATGCAATGGTTGTGCAATATCTGCATGCATACTGTAAAGCTGTGCACTGTGTGTATGAATCAAACGCATCTGCCACACTGCTGGCGGTATTCACTGCTAATGAAAACAGTGTATGTGCAGACGAGCGGCTATATCACGCCTCAGAGCCTGAATGTGACACATTTGGAGAAAAAAATCTTGCTAATGTCTACAAACTGGAGTTAACCCTCACTTCCTAGTTTACTGCTGCTGTCAAAGCTCGGCTAACACCCTTCTTCCTCCATAGCCAGCAAACAATTTTCGACTACATTTGCTGGTACTGCTGCTGCTGCTGCTACGACCATGAATTCTTCAAGTCCTGCTGGCCGGGAGGGAGAGAGCTGTGGTAGCATGTCGTTTAAGTGTGGCATGAAGAGAATTACACTTACATTTCACCACCCTGTCCGTCGTAGATAACTTCGGTTCATCATTCGGCTTGTTTTCGGACATTTCCAGTGTGATATAATATTGAGATATAGCAGAAATGAGACTGAAAACGGTCCCTGCGTTGCTCTTGCCGAACAACTCTTGAGTCTATCCGAGAAAAGAGACCGCAGTGATCTCACTCGGTCCTATCAGCGGCCAAAAATACTTGCAACAGGGTTACAATTTCACTGCTGGTGCTGTAGGAGCTGCTCTGTCTGATTTACTGTTACTCTGTATCAAGTTGTCTGAGCGCAGTGTGCAGTCAAACGTGCTAACCCGCAGGACCCGCCCCCTACTCACAGCCACTCTTCCTATTGGTGGAGAGCGGCAGGCGGCCGCTTTGCCTGTACATTCACTTTTATCAAAGGGCTGTTTCTGTGTCAATCTGACCTGGTAGGAATAACTGGAATGAATAACTTATAATATATTTTTTTTAGCTTGGCATGCACCATAAATAATAGGATGATCAGATAAAAAAAAACAAGTAACATTTTTATTCAATATATATTGTATTCATGCAGCTAATATATTCAATGTAGCGCCAAAAAATCTCTAGGCTATAGGCTACATTATTGGCTTTGTTTGAAAATGTATTTTCCAACATGGGAATATATTTTCAGCCTCTTTCCACCTATAAAAAATAATAAAACTAAAGCTAAAAATGTTCATGGTCCGCTCAAGTCTTAGTTTCATATCTTTATTTATAAAAACAATGCACATTATTCTACATTTCTGTAAATGTGCCAATGACATGAGATAAACAGTCAAAATTGTGACATAGTAAGTAAAATATTATTAAATAAGCCTCAATATTTTGATATCATAAGTAAAACATTATGAGCTAGTGAGTCACAATTATGACATAAAAAGTATAATATAGTCATTTAAATTTCTAATTTTCATCATGTAGAATTTTTCATCTTTTTTTTCACTGGCAGAAATTAATCCTTATTTAATTACCCACTAATCTTTCTTCAATGATTCAAAACATATTTATATAACATTTGCAGAGAATATTCATGCTCCCATGAAGATAAACCATTTTGACTTAAATGACTGCATGTCCTTTCCTCCAGCGCCATCCTCTGGAAATGATTAGCACTTTCAGTTTTGTTTGTCTACACTGGTGATAACATTATAGATATCTCATTGGAGTCGTGATTAACATTTCATTTGTTTCCTTGTCACTAGTCATGGAAAAGTAGCTAGCTTCAACTTTTATAGTCTGCTACAGAGGATGTGTTTTGTTTAGCTGAACTTACTACAGATTCATATGAGGATTTCATGTCCTGTGTTTGTGGTGAGATCTGAGTAGTCATACAGAGAATGTGAGTGAAAGCTTGTGGCTCTGCATGCATGGGAACAGAATGATCTGTCATTGGTGAGTCACCAGGTACATGGCTCCAGCGATTTGCATGAAGGAGACCTCCGCTTTCACCTGCTCATTTTCTCAACAGCTGTGCATTTCAGTTACCCCACTGCTGCTCAAAGGAAATAAATGGTGGCAAACTGCTATTAGTGAGACAGCGGTGTGGTATGAGTCAGTTGTTTGGCAGGTGGGGGCAGTTAATGAAGCCCTGAGTTTTACATTTCTCTCAATGAGGGACTGTGTGTGTGTGTGTGTGTGTGTGTGTGTAGGTCAGAACATCCAAAAGCCTTTTTATCTCTGCCTGTAGTGGAGACATTCACACCAGATCATTAGTTTTAACACGCCTCAGGTTCTAGTGCTCTGCTTTGCACAAATGGCTCTGCAGACTTAATTAAACTCTGGTCAAGTCTTTGACTCAGGTTTTTTTTTTTTGCTTTCGCATCACCTATTGTCTGCTTGAATATGACCTTTGCTTATTATTTGCTGTTTTTCTCCTCACATATACCTATGTTTTTTATGGGATACCATAAAATAGTAAGCTGTGATCATTTATTATTTTGTATGAGCATTTCTGTTTCTATTTCAGTTTCAGTTACATCTACTTCTACTGTAGCGTTGGTAGTTTTTACCCCATTAAAAAAAAAAAAGTTATGTAATGAGGAAATACTCAAATATCCTCCACCCGAAGTTGATTTCTCAAGCTGAAAAGGGTCATATTTATACAAACAGTGACCTTTTTTTATCTTACTGTGCTGCCCTCTTCAGTTCCTCAGTGAATAAACATTATCTAGACTCTTTTTTTTCCTAGACTTTTTATGACTTTTTATAACTTCCCATTTTGCATACCAGGTTTGATCGTGCCAGTATACCAGTAACATTTTGACAGCAAAACTAAACTTTGATGACAAACTTATGATGTCCAAATCACATAATCAGTTTAGGGAATTTTCCACAGCATTAAAGTTACATTTGGTACATTTAATTCCACTGATTAAATTACTTAGAATTTCTGCCATTGAACTTTTTTATAAAACAAAACCTCCAAGCTTCCTCCCTGTCACCTGAGTAGAGAACGGGCTTTATGATCACTTATAAAAAATGGTCTAATTTCTTTGTTCACTTTGGTGTAGCAGGAAACTCCCTCTTATCTGAGCTCCTCCTAACAATAGCAGCTCTGTTTTCCATGTCACTCTGAAGTAAAACCTGCAGACAAACAACACCGTCGCCATGAGCCAGACAGGTAAGCTTTTCATTATTTGTTCATAAATAAAATTGCATACATTTTTACTAAGGTAATAAAGCTGATTAATTGTTTTAATATATGAGACTTGCTGATTTATGTTTTTTTGCAATGCTCAGAGCAACATTTTGGTTAATATTGGCAATATTAGTTGTATGTATTTCCCCCTTGTGGTCAGTAGAAAGGTCTCTTTTGCTTTAAATTTTTTTTATGCAGCCTAAATGCATCATTAAGGTAGTGTATATTATGGGTTTTTTTTCTTAAGAAATTTAAATACTGAAAGTCACAAACATATATTGTGAATTATGGTAAGTTTTTTAACAAAACCTGCCTTATTCTTGTAGTTGAGGAGCTGTTAATCATCTATGAGACAGAGGCAGAGCAATGGGCCACCTACCTGCAGTCAGTCTTCACTGGTCCAATCTCAGAGGCTGGGATCTGCTGCTATGACATTGCAACAGTGTCCAGCCGGCGGGACGACTTCCTCAGGCTGGCCCAGTATACCTGCAAGCTCCTGATCCTCTCTAAGGGCATGCTGGAGGGTCTGTGCCAGATGCGGCGCTTCTTCCTGGCCCGCGTACTGAGTCCTGCAGCTCATGTGGTGGTGCTGCTGTGCGGGGTGGAGAGCCTGACCCCGCTGCTGAAGCTGGTGCCCCTGAATGGTGACGAGTGCCTGCAGATCTCCAGTGAACAAGATGCTCATGAGTACCTGTCCACTGTGACTGATATTGTGAGAAAAGGTATGGCATTGGCTCCAAAACATTTTTTGTTTTTACTATTTTGTGGACCCCCAAATATCCCATGTGAGGAGAGTTCGACTTTACATGATATAGTACTGGCTGTATTACACGGAAGGTAAAAATGTAAAATAAATGCCCTTACATATTATTCCACCATCTTCCAAAGAGTTAATTCATTGTGATTTTAAATGATTTATATAATTTACTTGGGACTTCCGAGGATGTCCTCAAAGACCCTTGCTGGTCCCCAACCTTATTTCAGAAACCAGTCAGGTGTGAAAACCTATCTCAGTTTCTCCTCAACTCTAATATCTAATATTTTGTTCTTATATTCAATATGTTCAGTATTAATATGATAATAACAATTATAATACAATTCATGAATGCTAAATACTAAAACAACTCAATCATACCATAAAAGGTATCTTATAGAAGTTACGGCACTGATGGACCAACATCTTTTTTTTTAACAGAAGACAAAGCAATCTATCAGTCTCCTATTTAACAGTGACAAATATCCTAATGCTTGTCAGTAGACTGACATTTAGTCACAGTGTGCATCCCAGTCTAGCAGACCTAGCAACACAATCACCCTCTTCAACATGCCCTTCCTTCAGGAAAAATTTCACATGGCCTTGCTGTTCCCCTGCCATAAGTACGAGGGGGAAAAGAATGCTCATTATTTGTGAGAATGCCTGAGCAGCAGCTTGGAAAGCTGTTTACCAAAGTTTTTCCCGAGAATTGTGTGCACTTTGATTGACATCCAGTATTTTTTTTGCACCAGCTGCAGAGACATCCTTGGTGAAACTGTGTGTATCTTTTGCATGTCCTCATCTGGCTTGCCAATTATCCTCTGCCCCTTTCCCTGTTTTTCCTAATTGCACTATTTGTATAAAATCATAAAGCAGAGGAAGGGGCTTGTATTTAAACAGGTGTATGCGCAGGAGGGAACATCTGATGCAAATAGACAGTCTTTCCTCTTTGGCCACCACTCATCGCAAGCCATGCAAATTCAAGTGCACTCTGTATTACTTCATTGCACTGATATAATGAAGTGGTTGAGGACAGGATCCCACTAACAGTTATATTTTAACCTAGAAGTACCTTCTCTATTCATACAGGATAATGCTGTTTGTTTGTTAACTCACAGGCAACAGACATGTAGGTGTTTGAAGACTTTTAGTATATACAAGGGAATAAAGTGCACTTCACAATTGGTTTCTCTGGTAACAGTGAGCCAGCACTAATGTAAGTGAAAATTACAAGACCTTTTATATGTCTATTTTCTATCTGAATCACTCAAAATATATATTTTTAGTTTTTAGTTTAATCTCATTTGGTTTTAAATGACAAGACAAACACTCTATAAAGTCATACAAGCAGCTCTATGAGGCTACTGAGGTACAGTGGTGTGCTGAAGGCGTGCAAGCTCACGCTCCTGCTCTATTAACATGTTAGAAGGTATGATGTGACATTATTAATGTGACATTCCACTTAAAACCATAAATGAGAACCTTGTGGTGGTTCTAGAGGAAAAACTAGATGATTATGAAAGTAGGATTCATTCTCTGGGGACTATGAATGTCTGTACAAAATGTCTTGGCGATGCATTTTTTAGATGGCAAGATATTTCTGTCTGAACCAAACTGGCAGACCAACTGACCGACATTGCCATCCCTAGAGCCTCGCTGATAGCATGGCTAAAAATGCACACATGAAGTATCTGCATTTAGCAGACATATGAGGTTTAATGTCCCATGTTTTGCAGGTGTGTCAGCCTCAAAAGCAAACGTCAACTCTTTGACTCGTAAACCATCAGGATCAGAGCAAAAAGCGGAACAATCGCAGTCAGCTGGAGCCCAAAGTTTCAGATCCAGCATTGTAGTCGTTCCTTCCAGAGTTTCATGCGGGGTGAGACACTCTTTTAGTCAGTAGTAAGCCATTTCTTTGTTTCAAAAAGCATCCCTAACATTGACTACACTGTAGTTCACTGTATTGTCTGTTTGGCAGAGCTCTATGGAGGTGTTCATTCTTTTGAAAAATGAGACGGCTGGCAGTGACGCCGAGGTTGAGTTCACTGGTGAGAATCAGATGCTGAGAGTGAAGCCTGTCCGCTGGAATGATCGGATCCTTTGCGTCAGTGCACCAGGTGAACTAAATACAGCAAAATAACGAATGTTTGATGAACAAAATAAATATAACTGCTTCCTTGACAGTCTGCAATGGTTTAGACTGAAGTACCACAGCTCCCAAATATTTTTCTTTATTATTGATATATAATAGCATTTTAATCGTGATTTGATTGCCAAACCATGCTCAGTATTAAATTCGACAACAGCTGTATCAGTGACATTGCACAATCCTGCTCTGGCTTTTAATATAAGGCTCCATTATATAGTGTTAGAGAGACTACCATTGTAGACCATTGTGAACACAAGCCCTGAACAGATAATGTGGGCCATCGTTGTGAATATTTGTGATTTTAGGCGATTTCAAGTTCGCCTGCCTGATCTTTAATATTTTAAATAGTATTTACAAACCAAACAGTGGCTATAGATAGAGCCTTTCCTGTTTCACCCCTGTGGTTTTTCCTACACGCTTGGAAGGCTGAGCTGTATTCAGTTTTTTGCAGTCTGCAACTTCAACGCTAGATGTCACTGAATCCTACTGACTGGTCCCTTAACTGAGTCCTTGATCCCAAATTTTATAGATCATCTAATAGACCCAGTCACTGACAAAATCAGCTCAGCTAATTAGATCTATACCTAATACACTGACCCCGGGTAATTAAAGTATCCATCATCTTTCTGTAAACGTATCCCTTCAATTAGGTGATTAGGTGGCCAATATAAATTAAATTCCAGACCATGCCCCACACTTAATGCAGAACAAAAATATGCTCAGAACATGGTGCTTTAATAATCTTTTATTGGCAGAAAATTCCTTTTTAACATCCCAGATTGAATTCTTTGTGACAACAAGTAATACAGAAGACATATCAGTGAGGCATACTGTCGTGGTCTAATAATTTCCTACGGCGTGGCTGCTAATAGGAGGCAAGTGGAACAAATGTCTAGCATTACTGATCAGATCTTAGATTAGATCAAACAGAATTCGACCTTCTTTCAACACATGAAATGACACGGCTGTTATTACAAGCCTGTCACAGCCGGGTCTTATGAGCATGGTGAGAAAGCTGGGAGGTTTCTGGCTTTACAAATTAGACAATCAGCCGCTTCCAGAATGATAGCAGAAACTAATTCTGGACTGACAACAGGATATAAACAAGGAATTTGAACTTTCTACACTTGTTTGTATTCCTCAGAGTCAGAAGGCACTGGAAACAGCCTCCCACTTACACTAGGTTGATCAAAGATGTTATGCAATTCCATAAGACCTGACACTTATTCATTGATTATAGCAGCTAGGCAATAAATATACTCTATGCTACAATAACTAGGTTATACCTAATGTGAGATGTAAATAATTACCACGTCCTATTGTTTTTATGTGTGTAAATTCTATAAACATATACCAATAGACAAAATACATATAACAATTCAATCTTTAGTCAAATATATTTCATTTTAGCCCTGCAGTTTCTGTATTTTTTCTCCTGCAGATTTTCCAGCAGGGAATGTAAGAGTGACCCTGTATAGTAATGGAGTGCCGCTGAGCAAGGCACAGTTGCAGTACTACAGCAACATGGAGGAAATAACCTGCCTTTTGGCGAGGGCAGCAGACCCTGTTGATTTCATGTGCCAGGTAAAGCCATTAAAGGGCTCTTTCACTTCAAAGAATATCCACAGTTTAGTATGTGTTACGATCAAATAAGAAATTCTACAGTTTTTACACACAACGGTTGGTTTACTAGTCATCAAGAGTTGTGAAACCAGTTGTATACTGGCTTCAGGGGCTCAAGAGGAGCTTTGTCAAGTCTGAAAAAATAACCTTGAAGATGTCATCAGGGTTATTTTGGCTTGGGCTGGGAGACTACATTTAAACGGCAGCATTTATAGAGCTGCCAACCCTGTGATCAGTGAACAACCCCTCTACCTCCTGAACCACAGCCGCCCATTTATAGCAGGAGTAAAAAAATTGGGGGTAGGCAGTTTTAAGAACTGTGGGTATTTACCAGGCAGAATGGGTCAATTTATGGGAAATTTGTGTTTTAGGTCTACTCGTTCTTGGCTACTTTGATTTTGACCAATTTATTTGTCAAAGGAGGTGGTAGGCAACATGGCTCTTCAACTCTTCAACAGCAACACTGTAATAAAGATGTGCATTAATATTTCTAAACTTTATTTATCTGATAAAGACTAAAATTTAAAAATGAAATTAAACGTAACATTACAGTATTGGATGGAATTGTATGGAGTTTTTGCAAATATATTAAAATAGCTCTACCAATCATTGATTTAGAAATGTAGGAAGCACATTGAAATTCTGTGCTTTTCTCTCTCTCCTCAATTAAAGTAACTCTTCTGAGGTACTTTAAATGTTATGTTACTTAGTGACTCATCATTATGAAATTCAGTTATAGAAATTAGTCAATCCCGGTCCTAAAACACTGCTCATAATTGATCCACTTCAAGCCATTAGAAAGAGGCGGAAAAACAGAAGATGAATTCAATCAGCTTATTTCTGCTGATGTTTATGTGTGTCGTTGTTTACTGTCTCCTCTCTGGAAATTAAGATACGGCAGGCTTCAGCCTTCTTCTGGCCATGAACACTTGATTTGATTAGGTCTCTTTTGCTGAAGAAGCAAAGTTGAGCAATGCCAAGAGAAGAATTTGCCAAGAATGTTCAAACTAAAAGTCCGGACTGGGACTACTGGACTGGCGTCTTTGTTGTACAGGCTCTATTTCACCATACAAAATAAAAAATGTGTTTGTTTATCAAATAAACATTTTAGTTAGTAGTTTTCTTGTGTTGACTATTTTTTCTTTGCAGCCATGCCTCAACAAATTATTTCAAAATGTAGTCTGCATGTTTCCTCTCTGGACTTCAGGCTCTTCAAGAGTCCTCTGTGGAGAAGCTGGATCAGAAGTTGTCCTCCATGCTCTTGGAGGGCATGCCGACTGGAGGCTTTCGGGGACTGCAGTGTGAAAACACACCTGAAAGAGGTACAGCACTGTAGGATTGCTTACTCAGAACTTTATATTAAAACACATCTGCTGAGTAATCACACCCAACCTGGTGCAACTTTCTTTACATTTTGTTTTAACTTTCAGGTATACACAAGCAAAGATACCATTTCAAACTATTTGCTGACAGTATATTTAATCACAAATGATTTGTACTTGACAAATATTCTGTAAAATGTTTCATTGCAGGATACAAGGTATTCTCAAAAACAGTAGTTATACAGCCCCTGATTGTGTGTAAAACACTTTCTCGTCACACAGTTCCAGCAGATCTACCCATAAATTACATGTCATTGTTGTAACAGGTGATGATTAATTGAAATGATGCCTTGTTTTAAATACGAGACATTAGCAGCATTTATGCAAATGCATTAGCACAACAGCCTGTCCATTTTGATTCACTCCTTTCCCTCTGAGCATGTGTTTCTGCAACAATGTGGATTGAACATAATTCTCACAGTTGGAATGTGTTCCTGTTGCATGATGCACATCATCCACCACGAAAAGAAAGCCCTCCATTATTTCTTGGCTCATTATGTGGCAGATTGATGGCTTCATCAGCGACCGAGATTGATCCTTAACTCTGCTAAAAAGGGCACAGGGAAACGTTTCCATGACAAACTAGTCAATAAGTGCCTCCAAGCAGTCTTTCTTCGACTCTCCTGATTGTGTTAGATTGCTCACATTGCATCGGGTCAACTTCAAGTTATAACCTGTAAAGGAAGTAATAACAAGGGATGAGAACTGTGCTGTTGTTGAGAACTGTGCTGTTGTTGAATATTATGTGTAAAAACACACAGTTGTTCATTTTAAGGCCTAACTGGATGTTGATAGTGCAGTAAATTCTGAAATATTCTTTTCCCCCCACCTATTGTAATCAAAACTGGCAATTATCCACATCAGAGCTCCACCGTGCACATGTACCATCACTCCTCCACTTTGCTGCCCAGTATGGATTGAAGAGTGTCTCCAGCCTGCTCTTGCAGTGTCCAGGTGCTGGGCGAGCACTGCACACAGTCAATCACCACGGACAGACTCCCACTGAGATTGCCAAGAGTCACGGCCATACGGAGCTTCACATCTTATTGAAGGAAACTCTGGTAACTACTTCCTTATTAACTATTTGTGACTCTCACCATATTTGTTATATAATTCACACATATTATATTGTTTCACTTAGGCTTACTTAACTTACTCTCCAGCTGGAATTTATCCTTGCTAGTTTTATCTATATTGACCCTCCATACAATGAAGACATTTCTCAAAATGCCAATATCTGATGACAGCTTCTTATGTTCAGTGATTTGTGAGCTAATTAAAACCACCCAATCACATTATTTGTCTATCTAGAGCTGTCTCGATGTAAATGTCACCTAAATGGATTTCTATAGTTTTCAGTTACCTGCTGACAGCTGAGAAAAACAACACAATGAACCTTAGCTTTGTGAGATCTCACAGCCAGCACTCAGGAATGCTCTCACTAACACCAATACAGCGTTAGGACTATGAGTGAGTGGTGCTTTATCAATAATAAACAGAATGGAGAGGATAGTGTGGTAGAGAGTGACCTGTATAATAGGGGCAACCTCACTCCCTCCTAACCAGTGTCTTTTCATCCAGCGCATGGCAGTGGATTGATGGTAACCCCCCCTCTCATCCTGAATATGTTTGGCCTGCGAGGTTCCTAATGGAAACACCCCCACAGAGACTAGAAAGGGTGTGTTTGTTCATGCATGCACAATGGCTCACAGCACAGGTCGTCTGCATGCATTCAGACAATTAATGCAGCCACTAATGTCAAGAGTTTCTTGCGTAATGGCTGCCATTTTCCCATGTTAATATGAAGAGCTTCTTCCTGCTCAACCTCCCATTTCACTGTGTAGCCACAGTAACACAAGAGCAGTATGTTTGCAGCAATCCAGATTTAATGGATCTTTTGCACACATGCACATCCTTTTATTTGATAAACCTGGAGGACATGCATCATAATGTTTTTTCCAATGCTAATTTCATTAGGCAGCGAGGACATTATCATTATTAAAAAGACATGATGCACCCAGTGGTATAGCCAAGACGGTAAGCTGAAAACACCACTTAATTTTCGTTGTGTCCTGCAGATACTTAACCAGATATTACAGATGCACACAATGCAAGAAACATTTTCATTTGAGCATGATCCTGTTTAATGGAATAATGAATACTTAAAGTTCCTCAGATTCTGTCTGTACAGGTGTCTCTCCTGTCACTGTTACAACGAGTTTTTTACTGGTTATGAAACAGTCTTAATTTAATTCTGATGCCTCTATATGACCTACATAAACCAATAAATGTAAATATACATAAATAATTATTCATAAGTCGTGCCACTGGGTTAAATTCAGTGGGCTTCCCCTTGAAATCAGTCAACTTTTGTTGCGAGAATTAACAAAAAATGGAAGGTCTTTGATGCTTCTTTAATAGATATGCTTAAATTATATTATTATACATGCAATATATTATTATATTATTATTACTAATGCATTAACATGAAAGCAAACAATCATATTCTTTATTCAAAGTAAGTTGTAATCATACCTGTCATAAAAAGGTAGTGGAGTTTAAAAAATAACTAGTAGTAGTAGTTCAGTAAAGGTATAAAGCATCGGAAATACAAGAACAAGTACTTCAAAGTTGTAGTACAAAGCTTGAGTAAATGTATCTTGTTACTACTTTCCTCCACCAGACACTAAAAAAAACAAAACGTTGCTGCCTGTTTTTTAAAATGAAACATTTCAATGTTGTGGCACAAACAAGTTCTATTCATCTCCATTGTATTGCCGTGGAAGCAGAAATCTTAGAAATGCAGCTTTTCTCAAAACCTGGACAAATAAAACCAAACTTTTTGTATGGCTGGAAACCATAGCCAGAGATAAGCAAGCAAATGTGCCATCAATCACCTGTTGAATTCCTTGTGTTACACCAATTTGTACAATTAGCAGCATAATGCTCATTCATTTATATGGAAATCTCGGCTCCTATCTTCTGTCTTCCCTTATAATAGTGGTAACTTTGAACCTTCTCTGATGCCTCTGATGGATCAACCTATAGAGAATCACCCCTCTAGGGAAATTTAGATGCTCCAACAGCTGTTGTAATGTATTTATCCCCCTAGCAACACTGATAATTGAGAGTGACTGCAGATGGAGCAAGGTTTGATCAGATTGCTCTTCCGAGTCAAAGAGCTTGCTGGGAGCCTGCAGTGAGTCAGCTAAGCCGACAGGGGAGCAGTGGAGTCAAACACAGGCCTCCCCAGAGGGATTTCAACAAGCTTATAGATGTAACATAACAGACAGATTTGACATCGACATTTCTTTGCCGTTTTCTTGAAGGGTAATTAACATCCATCTTGACAGCTGAAACTATATACATCACTGTTCTCGTGTGGGGCTTTAGTGAAAGTAGAAGACCAGCATTGTGGGGTGCGGTTTTGTTCTTGCTTCTTTTTTTGCACGAGAGTTTCATTAACTCATCTGCAGTGTTTCCCCCACCTCCAATTAATCAACCCATGATGCATCAGTGATTTGGGCGTCAGTGTAGCAGCACTGTCAATAAATCCTAGATGGATCGGTCCCCTGCTTCATACACAGGCTGAATCACTCACAGGACCTGCGTCAGATCCACTAGTCTGCCCTGGCACCACACTTCTTTGTTAATTAGCTGTGAACTGCTCCAGTGGGGAAAGCTGAATAATTCAGGAAGAGCATAACTAGAATGCAAATATAGAAAATGCTCCGCAGTTATCCACGATGTTTATGCCCTCAGACTGCAATATTGTGCCTGCTGATAGTAATTACTAACACAAACACACATGGTCCTTATTTCATATTTTAATACTGGGTCACAAAAGTGAGTGTCATTTGGCATTTAGATGGACTCTGCACACCTACCAAGATTTAACTGTGTGCCCTCAGATGCAGAGCAGAGCTCGATAAATACAAATTAGCTTCACACTGTATGGTCCTCCAAAGACCACAAAGAGCTATTTACATGCTGTGTTTGTGTACAGTATAGTCTCATCCAAATGCAAGAGAACCAAATTGGGTGACACCCTACTCTCTGTTCCAGGGATGTGTTTGATTCCACTGACTGTATTTTGCATGTTATGTTTGTTTGGTCAGTAACTGCACATTCATTAACAAACAAACTCCAGAGATTTGTTTATCATTTGAATGATATGGTCAAAGTCATTCTGAAAAAGGAACTGTTTTCATCTGTTGTGTTACATGCTGCATGTGTGTATAGCAGGGCTGTTGAAAAATGTTACATTTAAAGTTCCAGTGTGTAGCATTAAGGAGGATCTATTGGCAGAAATGGAATATTATAGGAGTTGTTGTTTTCTTAACCTTAGAATGAGCAGTATCTACAGAGGCTGTGGGGTTGCCTTCCATGGAGTCCGCTATCTTGAACCACCATGTTTCTATAGTAGCCCAGAACAGACAAGCCAAACAAGCCTTTCAAGTTTTTCACGAGTTTCGCTGTCCACATAGTTTCTCCTACACATTTTACAACCCGTTCTCAATCCCAGGTTGTCAAATACAGACTTTAGTGGTGTTCAGTTGGTTGCAGTCTGCAACTTTACCACTAGATGCCACTAAATCCTACACACTAGTTCTTTAATCAACCACTTTTACTTTTTAACTATGCTATCAGTTGCCTTTGTGATGGTAATGTCAGTCCAACACTTCGGCCCAGATTGATTGATATCTCAACAACTATTCGATGGATTGCCATTGAAAATTTGCACAGATATTTACAGTCCCCAAAAGATAATGCGAGTGATTCCCTGACTTCTCATCTCAGCTTAGCAAAGCTTTCACTTGACAAAAAATATGTCAACAATTACTTGATAGATTGTCACAATATTTTTTAAACAGACCTTCATTTTCCTGTAGTGACATCATGAGGTTGACATTTGTGATTCAGCTGTACTTTGTGTTCAGTGCTAACAGACAGTAGCACATTTTGACATGGAATAGTAGGTCAAACACAGGTGATAGCAATGGCGCTAATTAAGGTTCCATTCCACTCGAGGTCAAACAGAGTCAGGGCGCTGCTATTGGGCATGTCAAAATGGCTGCTGTGTGTCTATTGGCAAATGTTAGAGTCATAAACAATATAGCAGCTAAACACCTGCAGGTTAGCATTGCCAGTGTGAGCATATTGACATTAGTATTTAGGTGTTGAAGTACGGCCTCAGAGAGCTGCTAGCATGGCTGTAGGTTCTTAGTGTTGTTACAATTGCCATCTTTAATACATGTTTGATTTTGTGTTAAAAGAAAACTATGAAGATAGCACTTTACAGAGTAAATATAGTTTTACATAAGTGTGAAGTGTTTCTTTGGCTACTGAGCTGACCACTTCTTACAGTATTTTTCCATGCCAAAAAATAAGTTGGACAGATTTTGTCTTCACGGCACTTAAGTGATGGGTTCAGTGTTACACTCTGCAATCTGCCATGCATCAAACACTCTTATCCTGAAACCACTATGTCAAAAGACAGGCAGCGTGCTGGCACTGAGAGCCGAGACTAGCCAGCCTCACACTGACCATTTCAGCTGCTGAAAACAGATTTACACTCCATATCCTACTTGAGATTGGTTCTCCCTCGAACAAAATCATGCCTGCTGTTTTGTCTGAAGCACTGCTGGTTGGATTGCAGCGGTGAAACTGAATTTGTCAGGAATGCCCAGAGCTCCTGCAGTTTCAAACATCTGTAAAATTATTTAGCATTTGCAGTTGGTAAATAAATACCCCCTTCCCTGTCCAGAAATTATCCCAGAAAATACCACACTGCGCTTTAGCACAGCATCCAACTATTATAATTCAATGTTCAAGCGGCGGTGGTAATTAACCCGTCCTTTCTACCTGTTGGGCCTGTTATGAACCTCTACTGTTAAGTAATGCATTCATGGCAGCCAATAAGTAATTTGCAGTACTAGGAACAGTGTAATATTGTAATTGAGTCATGAGTGGCTGTGTTGCTTGGAAACTGCACACAGAGCGTGGCAGGTTATATGGAGAATGTCTTGATCAAAGTGAGCTGTCTCTCATATATTCTGAAAAGATTTATATTATTGACTGGGATTTTTGTTATTGAATTCAAAATATATCCTTTTAAAATGACAAAGGAATCAAATGTAATCCTAAGGCATTATCATATGTATTATGCCTTTTGTTGTCATAATCTGTTTGGATGCTAAATCTACAACAGAGCTCAGCAGCTGTTTTCATACATAGTAAAAAGAATACAGTATTTGATTTTAAACACATAGTGGTTAGTTTAGATCAGAGAAAATCTTTTCCTTTTTCTAAGGGGTTTCTCTGTGAAAATAAATACTCCCAGAAAGCAGCTTGTCAAAGTTATATCAAAATAAATTATGCAACTCTTCAGTTGTTCACATCTCCATCAGAATATGGCAGTAAATTAATATCTGTATCTCAGTCTAATTGAGGATGCAGTTTAAATATCAACCCAAGGGTCTTGAATTGCTCACTAAATGATATGTTTGGACTGAAAGGGGAAGATTGTCTGATTTCATAATTACCCTGATCATACCCCTGTCTGTCCCTCAGCATGCTATTAGCAAATAGGCCGACTACGCAGCAGCTTTGCTGTCAGAGGGAAAACTGCTTTCTGTGAGCCAGCAGGCAGGGTTACAGCACACCTCTCTAATTCCTGTTACGGGCCTGACATTGCTTTTTCCACAAGTGAAGTCCTAAAAGATACGGCGAGAAACCTCAATTAATAATCTGGACGTTTGTCACATCTGACATGAAAACACTGAATATTAAAGCATGGCATGGAGGCAGATATCCGCCTATATAGTGTAACAGAGCTTAGAAAGTGGTTAGTGGATAGTCATCTTAGGTTTTATGTTATATCATCGTGCCTTGGAAGGAGGATACAGGTGAGAAAATGAGCTGACAGGAAGGATGTAGTGAGCCAGCTAAAGAGAGAGATTCATATTCTTTCCAAAAACACAAGCCAGCATTGTATTGAAATCTGTCAAACATGCATGAATACTGAGGCAAAAAAAAAAAACCCACTCTTAAATAGCAAATGCACAGCTTCACCATAACAGATTAGATATTTCTTTGCTTGGATTCTAAATTGTCTCTGTTGAGCGGTTTCTTTGTGATTTGGATGAGGCATAAAACTCATCTCTTCATGCTGTTGTTGCAGAATATGTTCAACTCAGGCGAGGACAATGGTGATGGCAGTGTGTACGAAATGATGTGCACTGCAGGTGAGTGAAGGACTGATGGGAAGTGGAAGGAGGACAAAGGAAAGCCGGTAATGGAATTGTTTTCTTTCCCCCACCACATCATTATGTTGGGTTGCTGTTCATTTCCGACCACTGAAAATTTTCCCCTTGCTGATAGGCACATGTAGTGCTGCTTCTGATTAGCTGTGAAATGACAGTAGCAAAAACAGCATGCAGAACTTCATCATGACACTCAAGTAAGAGTACAGTAAACTCTTTGTGCATTAGGGACTCCCTCTACCACAGATGTACCGAAAGAGCAAGGAGGAGAGGATGAAGAGGAGGGGGATGAGGATATCTATGCACCACTGGGGGTGAATGATGAATATGATACCATCCTGAACTCAACAAAAGCAGTGGTTATTGCCAATCGCCCACCAGCACCCACACCTCGGCCTGAGAGCACCCAGGTGAAAGAGGACAGAACGCCTTACATTGCCAAAGGTAACTTATGATGACTTGTTATTCTTTTGTTGCATCTTTTCTCCCCTTTTCCGTCCAAGAAATTACAGATATGATGGATCTGATTTTGAAGTAAAAACAACACTGAGTTATGCACAGTATGAAGGGGAGTTTGGGAGATGATGTGGGAGGGAGGAAGTGCCTGGAATGTGCATTGCCATTGTCAGTGGAGTGCAGCTGAATAGAGCAGAGAAGCTTTTTTGCGATGCAGTTTGTTTTGATCCGATAAAACCACAAGAACATGGTCGCTCCCTGCTGCAAAACAAACAAAAGCGAGGAAAGAGAAAGATCCATTTGGCTGCATCGAGAACCCACAGTCCCTAACTGTTCAATTTCAGCGGCGTGAATATTTCATGAAGATGAAACATCCAAAAGTGACTGGTATTATTAAGGCTTATAAATCATTAAAACGGCTGCGACTTCTCTGTTTCATCGTGCAAGTGCAAACATGCACACATGCATCCACAATTAATTGTTATTCCCACAAATAATATCACACACGCCCCTCTCTAACTATCAGTTGTGCATTTAAAACACACAAAAATGATTATAACTGTGCAACAGGCACCCTCTCACCATTATGCAGCTTTTTATTGAGCTTGCTTGTATCCAGTAAGCCAATTCTCTGCCCAATGGGACTTACAAAGCAAAAAAAGTAATTGAGTGCACCACTGAACTCCCTGCATCCCAACCATCCCCTCAGTAACAGAGAGGGAACTACCGGGCTGCCATCTGCAACCAATCTTGGCCAGACCAAGGCCAAGTCAGCCAGAATAAGTCATTACACATGTTTTCCATCGTCCTTGTCCCCAGAGCACACGAGAGAAAGGAGAGGGATTTTGAGGTTTCCATCTATTGAGACAGTGGAGCTTCAAACCACACAAGGATCACATTTTGCTCCTCACTCCCACTGCCGCAGTGAAAGATGTGAGAGGAGAGATGAGGCTTGGTGGAGGATTAGGCGAGGAGCCAGTTATTGGAGACCAGTGCACAAGTGGAAATAATGAGGAGTTTTCTTTTGTTAGCGGCAACGTTGAGCTAAATGAGACTGAAATGTTGAAATGTGAATGAAATTCTATCCTACAGAGTGGAATTACTGGGTGTGTAAACTACATCGAGAGCAATGTACACACTCCAAAGCAAGGCAAAGTAATAGCTACAGTCATGTGACAGATTGTCGGCAGTTCTCCACTTACAATTTCAATCTGAATAAAGCCATAAAGCCAGACTTGAGTTATGAGCAAGGCAGAAAAGAGAGGCTGTGTTTGAACAAGAAGTGGAAAAGAGAGACACTGTCATGGAGGAAGCAGTCAGCAGTGGGATTATCTTGTAGGGTGTGGATGTTGAATTCTAATCCAGTGTTGGTCACACAGCCGCAGCTCCACCGCCTCTGACAGCTAAACAGAGTAGCCTTTCATTCTGAGTGCTCACTACCAAACCAAAAGCATCATTCATTCTAATTCAATCCAGAACTGAATGTGTGTGTCTTTCTCTGAGAGAAACCTAGATTTAAGCTCATGATGCCTGTTATTTCACAGATATTTAGATTCAATTATATGAGTGTTTTTCTAAAACATTAATGGGATATTTTTTTCCTGCTGGCTTTTCACATTTAGATCTCCTAAATTAAGGGTATGGTGCCATCTTGTGGAAGAATTGTTAAAATGCAAACCATTTTTAGAAATCAGCTCTGGTTTGCAGTAGCCTTGCTGTTTTCAGTAGGGTAATGTCACAGCAGAAAATGATATATGCTATAGATTATTACATAAATGTTATATTATAATATATAATCTTATTGTAAGCTCCTCTGTGTTTACAGTGTTCCAGAAAAAGAAGACACCACAGGGCGACGGTGATCTGTATTCACTTCCCACTAAACAAGGTGAGTGCTAGGTGATATGGGACTCACTAGAAATAAAGTTAATCAATAATGTCACTTAAAGCGTTACTCCAGCGATTTAGTATTGCACTTCCATAAAGTTGGAAGACTCACAAGAGACGGATTACAAAAACAAGGGTCAATACCAAAGCAGCAGAGGCCAACGTATGCTCACTTTTAGTCCCTAAAATGGATAAAGCTTTAAAAACAGCCAATAGCATCTTTTTTTGTTATAACTTCCCTGCCTTGTCAACACCCATGTCTTTCAAACTCCACAACCCAAGTTAGGAAGCCTTCTGTTATAAAGTTGTAGTCTATGATAGTCCAGTCAAACCTGACATTTTGATTTATTGTCAAAATATATTATGTTAGATAGGGTACGGTAGAAAAGCAAGAATATGACATGCAACAAAATTCCCAGTTGGAAACAATCTGGGGACATTGCAATGACACAGCATGTATCTTAACCACTAGGCAACAAGGGTGCTGCTGCAAGGATTTTCTCAGACATGAGAGTTTGCATCTTCATATTAATGCAGCGAGGCTTTAATAACCACTTTGCGCTCTAGTTAGGGGTCTATCTTTCCACACAAAGCGACAGCTGCAGTGTTCAATTTTGGAGCATGTATCAAAAATAACAAAATGTGAGGTGCTCTCAGATACAGTAGGCAGGTGCCATTTATTTCTGCTTGCACTGACTCCAAAAATGTGCCCTTATTTCCCCTTTGTGGATGGAATTGGTATCATTACTTTGGGATCTGCAGATGTTTTTACTCATAACAATGGGACTGTTACTGCCAATGGTTTTTGCTCTTATTTACCTTGCCTGTTGAAATTACCTACCGGGCGGTGTTGACATTCTTAGATCATTTTGTTAAATTAATTAAAATTGTAGTGATCACCATGGGGGAATAAGTCATTTCAGCAGCAATAACAGTAAAAGAAAAGCAATAAAAAAGAGCAGGTAGCACATTTGAACACATTTGGGTGCCAAGAAGATTCGACAAAATTAAAGTGTGAAAGAGAGAAAGAGCTGCTACATTGAACACCCACAGAGCCATTTTTCTGCTTTCCTGTACTGTTGGCGACACTGAGTGACAGATCCAAAGATCATCACAGTCACCCAGAAAATTACTTACCACCATCACCTCATGACTCACTGCCATTACAGATGTGCTGGGCAAAATCACATTACCAACCAATCCCCTCTATGAATGCCATCTGGAATGGGTTCAAGCCCTGTCTTTTCTTATTTCTGTCATGCAAAACAATGAACAGTTTAATCTATGATAGTATATAGGAAATCCAGCTTGTTAACTTGTCCTCACATATGTTTTCCACTGTTGTTAGATTTTCTGATTTCTTAAAGCAGAACGTTTTTTTTATTGAATTGTTGTCCATTGCAGCGCGGGGGCGAGAAGACAGCATCTCTTCCACCTATGATACTTTTGTGCCAAACCAGATACACGGGCTACAGCAGCTCATTGAGCTCCAGCAGAGGGTGAAGGCAGGTTCACTCACTGTGGATGGTGCCGTGGAGCGCTTCAGTGACTGGCAGAGGGGTCAGAAGGGCGTGGATGCCATCCAGCAGGTAGGACTATCACACACAGAGATCACACTCACTCTGGACTTGGAATGAAGAAGCACACAGGACCAAACCCTTATAAAAGTATTACCATCTGTTACTCATGCTAGGCCACCGTGCAAAACAATCTACTTTCAACAGAGCATGAAGGTACAAGAAACAGTCTACCTTAGAGTAAAGAAAATGGCTATTTACAGAAAGCTTTTTCAAGGGCCCCACAGTGAGCAGGGATAGTGACAGAGTGCCACTTACCAATGCTTTCCTTGTACACATTACTTTCACAGTACAAGAAGGGAAAATGTGATTGCAGGTGTGGTGGGTGGTGTGGCACATTTTCAAGCTTCTGTTTAACAGCCAGAAAGACTGATCAGTAATTGGTCAACGTATGTGTCTGTTTCTTTTGTCAGCCAATGACTCAAGTGTTGATTTTATTGTCTTTAGTGATTGATTGATAGAAGCTTAGATTTACACCCCAGCTTAGAGCAGACTGTTTTGTGGTGCGAGTGGGGAAAAAATGGCTTTACTGATACTGATTCAAGTCTCAAAAGCAACCACACAAACATAAGCATTAACTTTATTAAGGATATTTGAATTAAGTTTATTTGAAAACACAATAAAAGTAATTGAAGAGGAGTTGGTTTGTAAAATATCAGCTGTGACAAGTCTCGTAAATCACGGCAGAGGCAGAACAGTTAAGACTGAAAGCAACATCAAACATAAAGTGGGCCAGTGTATATACCCAGTGGCTCATATCAAAGGGAATGAGGGACAGGTGTGCAGGCAGGTGATGATGAGGTGGTTTGAGAATGGCGGGAAGGGCTGAGGACAGCTACTGGTTGGGGAAGGAATGACAGAAAAAGATGTAAAAATAAAGTAAAACGGAGCTGTTGCCAAAATAGACTAAAGTATCAAAGGCAAGAAAGCACTTGCCATGTATAAAAATGGCCCCTGTGACTGATATGCTATTATTACATTGTCAGATCTTTATTGATGATACGACAAGCCTTTATGGATCCCCTGGAGGAAATTTGGTTGTTGCAGCTTTGCAAGGATTAGGTCAGACACCAATAAATACAGATATATAGAGAAAGTGAAAAATAAACATTAGTAGAGTAAAATGAATCTGAGGGGTTGTGGGATGATTAATGGGATCAGAAAGAAGAAAAAACAAAATTCTTCATTTTGTATTGCTAGTTTGGACTTTTCTCTCATCAATGGGGTTTTTGATCATTTTACTCATTTATTACTTATGTTATTTAAATGAAATTTTGTATATTGCATATTAAGGCATTATCTACAGACAGTCTGCTTTCAGTAGTCCTCCATGAATGTACCAAACGATTTAGGACGCAACTAAGCCTGTGGAAACATACATCATTTACAAATATTTTATGGAAATCTCATAATTTGTAAAGAACTGGATGTTTTGTGTATGTGTCTAATATTAAAGCACTGATCTTTGTCTGTGCAGGAGAAGTTGAGTCAGCTGAGAGCCAGTATCATCAGCAACAGAGAGGATGATGACAGTGTCTATGGTAAATATTCCTCCATTCTGGATATGCAGGTTAAACTTTGCTGTCAACACAGACCGGCTCCACAGAGCTTGGCCTTGAACTTTAACATAAAAATAAATAATATGCAGTGCAGTTAAAGTTCTGCTGGAACAAGAAACCACCTTATAAATGACTGTATTACTGTAAATGGCTTAGAAACTTCTTCTCTCCCCGCAGATAAAATCAACATCGTTCATCACACGCCAAGTGAGTCCTTTAAAAACTTATCTCAGTGTGCACAGAGAAAACCTGTGTTTGTATGCCTTTGTAGTTTCTCCAGTCCCAGTTGCAGTGGTGGGGAATTAATCCTCGGGGAAGTGTTATTTAATCAAATCCCCAGTGCCATGTTTTGATCTAGTGAGTCCCACTTGCACTAAATGGGAGTCTTTTATTTTCTTTTACTGAACAATTCACTGTTCAGCTGTGCATATTGGATAATTTCCCTCCAGGTGTTGCAGTGAATGAAAGTCGAAGAGGAAGCCAAGCAGTGGAGTCTGATTTCTACAGCAAGCCTCTTAAAGGACAGCATGTAAGTTTGCATTACTCGCCAAAGGAAAAATTGGCAGAAGTTAGCATAAATACATTCATATAAACTTTGTTTGATACTGACAAATGTCTCTCTGAATTGTTTGTTTTGCAGTCAAATTTCTTTTCCAAAGCTGACAAACAGTGAAAACAATTGGTGAATATGAATCCAGTTTTCTGTTAATAATTTCTTCTGAAATAAACTTTATTTTTAGATTTATTAAATGCATCAACTCTGTGACATTTTCCATATTTACAGGTTTCATCACTTAACGAAAAAACCTACTCTTCCTCCAGTTGTATTGGTTTAAACTGTTTGAATACATAATATGTCATTTTAATTGTATTATTAAACAATATTTTGTATTTCAAAGTAATAAGAAATGTATATATTTATTTCATACTTGTTTATGCTTGTTCAGCTCTTACTGCCTATTGTAAGATATTAAGGACGTTTCTGGTTGAAGGGGACATGTATGATGTACAATGTGTATAACTGTACTTTTGAAAATGTTCTTAACATTTTCCATGTCAGCAACTAACTTGTTAAATTTGAAAATGAAACTACTCAAATAAAGACATTTCATTTACACTGAATTAATTCTTCCATATTGGCATGCTGGCTTTAGTTATGAAAACTATGATACATTTTGTTCATTAATCATTCAGACAGTAAAAAACTGCAGTAAATCAACAGCTTAAAAGGTTAAAATGGCAAGTGTAGTAGGTTTTCATGGGTCTGTATTCCAGGGAAAGGGAGTCAATTTCCAAGCAAGTCTTGGCCTGAAAAACCATTCACATCTTTTCCTCTAGAGGGGGCTGTATCTCTAAATATATCCATCACACTCACTGTTTGACGCAACCGGAGACATCTGGCTAGCACAGAAGCACCTGCTGACCTCCTGATGGCTCAGAGGCAAGCTATGGGGGTAAAAAAAAGTATCCATACATGTTTATAAATGTAAATGGAGATTAAAATAAATAAAATACTCATGCAGCAGGTGAGGACATCAATGAAGTGCTGCGTCTGGTTGCAAACGTGTTTAATCTGGGTTTGGATCAGCCAAGACGTGTCAAAATAAATCTACAAATGAAGTGTAATTGAAATAAGACTGTAAAGCTATTACAACTCAGCTCACTGGGATGAATAGAAATGTCCACAGAGGGGTGCTGTAACAACAAGTGAGAATAAAATTAAAGGTCAAAGGCTTAATTTTCCTGGGAAACTCACTCTGTTCAGCTGTCATAATGCAGACATCTGTGTGTGAAAAACAGCTTTACAATAATTTCATAAATAAAACTTAAAAAGACATCCATGGAGTTTCTGAATAAGAAACATTTACTGTATATACTTGTCAAAAATCGGAATTTGCTGTGATTTACAGAACTATTCAGGAACTGGCACAAATGCACACACTCTTTCTCACAGATACCAGTTTGTTGGTACAGCCCTGCCTGTGCCTGAATGAATGAATAAGAGCTGCATGGGGAATTCAGTGAATGCATGGCTAAATCCGAGCTCAGTCTTGAAACCCAGGCAGAGGCTGAGCTGTGTGCCAACAAAGCAGCTGGGTACACGCCGGGCACATTTTTCTGTTCAATCATGCTCTTTGTGAATAATATGTATTAATGCCGTCCCTACTTAGACCTGCCAGTTAGCCTTTGGAGATGATCCGGCTTCAGGACCCCATGGCATTTGAGGCATATGTTTGCCTGTCACCTGCTGAGTATATTTCAGTCCGTGCGTCAGGCATGGCCACCGAGATAGGCCTCGATTCATTGTGTATGCAAATATCTGAGCGCTGCCACAAGAAATGATTCCCCAGTCGCAGAGAGACAAGCAGATATAACTTCAGTGGCATGTGTCGCCCACACACCAAACATGCTTCTATATGTGGGCAGAGCTACATCAAAAACAAGGCATCAAAGAATCACCGTTTTTCAGAGCCCTGTACTATATATCCATTGTGATATTTATGAAATGGTTCAGTCTAATTATGATATAATTTGGTTGACCAAACTGATGCATTCTATGTTTTCTGTGTATACACTTTGTTTTTAAAATCTATATTCAGCAGTGAAGAGTAACACATTTGCATTTTAAATTGCCTTTATTCAAGTTTTGAATTTTAGTACAATTTAAGTTTTATTTTTTTTAATTTTTTGTTTTTTCATTTTGTGAGACTTAATACTTTATTATTGGGGGGGGGGTATGGAGTGAAACTAAGTTAAATTAATATGATATACTGATGCTAACGTGCTGACTTTTCACTAAAATTTTACTTTTTCCCCTATCATTGTAAATGTTGTTCAATGACGTTTCAGCTTCAGAATGATGGTTTGTTTTTACAACTAATAAATCATAATGGTTTTGGTAATAACTGATGTGAAAGGTTAATTTAATTTTAAACTAATGCTCATGTAACATTCTAAATACTAGACTGTTACTTTTAATGTCGTATGCCATTGTGTTATTGTAGCTTTATTTAACGTAAAATATTATTCTACTACTCTGATTTTAACAGTCCCTAAAACACATGAACTTCTTTAAAGCGATGTTTATTGACTTGTTGGCCACTTGGAGGCAGCTGAACATGCTAAATGACACACTGACATATCATATCATCTTACATCACCTTATAATATTGATATGGCAAAAACTTGGTCACTTACTTTGCAGAGACAGCTGCCTGGTTGATGAGAGCTGTGAGACTGAGCCTAAACAGGGCAGTTGCGGACCGCTAAAAATAAAACAATTAAATGAGAGATGTTAAATTGCTCTGTACAATTGATGTCAACAGAAACTCATTTGTTAATATAAAAAAAATGATTAGCTTTCCCTTCAGCACTGCTGAAGACACTTTTATGTATTCTCTATTATACAGTAATGAACTGAAAATTCTGTAGAAATCTTGACAAACTTCCCAGTTGGATTTCCTCATCCTCTCTATTCCAGCAGCATGCTTGGTCAGATAGTGGAGAGACAGGATTATACAGTCAACGCATCAATAATATTGTTATGACACAGCTCTTAACTGGCGATGGCCTCTACCAATTGAAACATGAAGAGCCAAGCTGTCGCCTCAGTCATCTGCTGAATCCTCCCTGCATCCCAGAGACACCGCTGATTCCATGCTGCTGCAAAAACATGAGAAAATCATGAGACTACAGACACTGGGATAACTTATCAGGGATAACTAGTCTACTGAAGAGTCTGCATAAACACAACCATTCAGAGCTTCTCCATTATGCACCTTGGCATGCATGCAACACACACAGGGAGGCAAAAACACACATACACACCTCCTCTCCTTGCTCGGTCCTCACTCTGGCCCCGGGATTAGGGCAGAGGATTGTGCACAGCTGCTCCCCAACATCCCCGATAAAAATCAGGCAATTTCACAGTCAGTGGCATTCTTTCATCCCCTAATCCACACCCCGCATACAGTATAGATGAACCTCACTGCGATGAGAACAAGCTGTTCTGAGCTGACCCCCCCGGTCAATGTGGACACCTTCGATTGGCTATAGAGACATTGAGCGGTCGAACTGTAGGGTGCAGGAGCAAGGAAGAAGTGCCCGGTCCAGTGCTGCATATTGACCTTCTCTTCCTCTTTAGCTACTAATTAGATGATTTTGTATCGATCAACAGCCACCAGTCTTGCAAACAAGGATCACAGCTAATGCAGGAGTAAAATAAGAAAAATAGTGTTTAAGTGAATAATGGTTCCTGAGAGTCAGCTAATGGTTGGATTTTATAAAATGTCCATTCAAGCAAAATTTCAAGACTCATCACCAATTGTTGCAGAATGAAATCATTTTAAACCACTTTAAGAATGAGCTAAATTCCAATTTGCACACATATAAACAGCCCTCTTCTAATAACAGCCTTGACAGGAATATCATCGTTTATAGAGACTTGATTTAATGCATTTCCTTAGTCATTGTGTGCCATTATTCTTCATAGTTTTTCCCCCCTTTTCAAGTCATTCACTTCACCCATTTTGTCTGACCCCAACCTCCATTTGCAGAGCGATTCTTCACCAAAGTTCAAACAGGGGACAAAAAGGTACTTCACAGCGAAAAAGAGAACGGGGGGAAAAAAAAAAAGTATGAATCAAAAGGCAAGGAAATGGAATTCACTGTACAAACGTCGGGGGAATTTCAATGTCCGCTGAGGCACAGTAGAGCTCTGTTCAGTCCTCGCAGGCTGTGGGGTGAAAAGAGCAGCAGCCACAGCAGGGTACATCTATTCTGACAAGTCCTTACACACACTGAAAAGCCTGAGCAAGGTCTATTTGTTTAAGAGGCAATAGACCCAGCGGAAGGATGCTGCAGCTTTAACACGATAACAGGATCATTTTATGGTTTTGCCTTGGGACGATGTGAAGGTAATCAACTAAAATGGAATATTTCCCGTTTGCTGTTTGAGTGTTAACACTTTATTATAGTTTTTGATTTAAAAAACACTGACTTGTGTCAAGAAACATATTAAACGCAAACCTTTTAAAGCCTATATACTGTTAAGTATGACAAATTTCACTAGAAAGACCTCAGTTCACATCCTGGGAGTAAAATATTAAAACACAGGGGAAAGCACAGTTTTCTGCTGATAAATGATGTGAGAGCACAGGGGAAAGCACAGTTTTCTGCTGATAAATGATGTGAGAGCACAGAGCTGCGGTCTTCTCTCTTCTTTTAATTCTGATTTATGCAGAAAGTTTGGACATTTCTCTCAAAGAGGGCAGCACCTTGCCTACATTTGCAACAGTAACTCCTTTACTCACATCGTTTCGAAATGGTTAATGGATGTAGATAATATTAACAATGTGATTCTTTAAAAAAAAAATCTGGTTCCTTCTTAACCTCCTCTGCAAAGGTCAAAGGTCAGTGTTGGATTCAAAACTGCACCCTTGGGAAACAGAACTCACTTGGAGACTCCTCATAAGAATGCTTGTCAGTACCAGGGTTTGGAAATAATCAGATTGCATTTCTATTATGTTACAGAGCCTAATAGGTTTTTTTTAACCATGCATGTATTATTATGATTTTTTTTTTTTTCTATTTATTGTTAAGCAGTGTTAGAATTAGAAATAACCCTCATCCAGTCTCTGCTATCCTGGAGCCTCTAATAATTTTGAGGTTTTGTACATCCTGTGTGAATTGTGTCCAGATGGTGTTGCTGTACTTTTTGCAGACCATAAAAATGTTTCTCTGCCAGAGACTGGACATGTTGAGAGCATTATATTGTGTCTGTGTTGGAAACTGACAGTGCTATTTATTGCTGAGTGCTGTTACACAAACTCATTGTGTCTATAAGGTGTCTATACGTTGACTCTAGAGACAGTCTAAATCCACCTGCTCCTGTTTCTGTCTGTTTTTCACGCCCACTTGGTTCCTGTGTAAGTCTTTTTTTTAAAAGGGCTCACGAATATGTAGTGTAACTTTTAGGAAAAGGCTCAGTAGTTTCCTAAAACAGCTGCACTGTAGTTTTCTTACAAACTCTACGCAAACAGGAGTAAAGAGCATTTGGGGACTATATTCAGCCAGGGATTAATACACATTTGGTGTGCTTGTGAGGATTTACGACAGCAGGATGGGGTATTGTAGTGTGGGATCGACTTAAAATAAACTACAGTGTCCATGTTCCTTATAAAGGAGCACCAAGTTTGAGAGAGGGGAAGGGTTTACATTAAGGATATTTTTTGCCTGGCGACCAATACGCAGACTTTACCTTAGATTTAAACCCTATATGGAATGAAGAGATTGTTTAAGATTGTTAAAAATATAGGCTGGGACAAGACCCAAAAATATGCACATAATTGGAGCTCTATGCCACCCAGGAATAAGATATATCAGGCTTTGGATACATAGAGAATACTTTTTGGTAGGATTAATTCTTAGTTGGTTTTATTCTTATCATGAGATTGTATGGCAATAAAAAAATAGAATATGACCAGACTTATGCTTAAGGTGTCTCAATCAGACAGTAGACATTTCAGTGAAAGCTTGTCACCAGTGTGTAGCAGATGAACAGACAACATATCTATACTCACCCAAATGATCCTTAAGATGAGATTTAATAGTACAGCTGCTACCAAAGAGGCCTTAAAGTTGTTTATTCCATTACAGTATGTCCATTTTTATCCATGGAAATACTCAGTTGGGAAGTGATCATTTTACACCCGCAACGTATTGTGTCAGGTATTATCGCTTCATGCATCCAGGGATCAAACCGGTAGTGAAAATATGTCTCCACATGATCACTGAACAAAGACAACATTCAAGGCAAAAGTGGTGCCACAGGTGTTGCTTATTCACTCAAGTTCCACGTTGGGCCTTGAACACCGGAGAGAAAAGCAGCACCACTCTCAGATTACCTTCCATCTATCTCCTCTTTAATGATGGAGAAACAGCAGCTACATCCTGATTGATGTTGGTGAAGGCCAGCAGCACCAGGACTGATCCTCTCACCTCTCCCCGGAGCACGCCTCAGCCTGGCATCTGCTAAAGGGCACAGGTACACCGTCCTGTGCCCTTGTCCCGCCCCCGCCTATTTGATCGGGGGCCAAGAGTGACCCCGCAGAGCCTGCCAAGAACCCCTGTCTGTGGGCCCCGAGCACCAGACTCAGGGGCCCACACTGGCTCCTCTGCTTTTTGAGGCTTTGGGAAGATTAATAGGCCTCCTCTGTAGAGCGCCTTTGTGAGGCAGCGCCCAGGCGTGTTCAAGCTGTTGGGTTTGCAGGAGACGAAAGGAGCAGCGGCTAATTCCTCTGCAGGTCAGTTTGTCTGTTGCTACTCCGCATTTTCAATGACTCAGAAAGGTCACATCCGCACTGGATAAGCCAGTGCAAGAGCCCCACAAACAGCACCAACTTAGGTAGACATCTTGAGATCAGAATAGTTGATGTTTTTACTTTCTTCATTAGCCGGGAAATGGCAGAGGTTCTTCAATTTATTCGATGGATATCTTTATCAACGCCGCTATTCCAACCCAAAGCTCCTTTTTGCACATATTAACCCGCTGGATGATCCTGCAACCACAGCTGAACAATCAGACACACATCCACACAATGGTGTTTACCACCAGTTTAATTTGGATTATGGATTAATGGTCAAATGAATGACAACAAACATGCAAATGTACATATCATATTTGCACAGCCGTTTTCAGCAGGGGGTGCTAATCATAGGCAAATACGTGGGTCACCATGGCGAGCAATGAGCATCACCGCGGCTTTGTCTGTGTATCATGCAAACTACAGCCCTGCACATTTTAGACTGGATGATTTTTCTCCTCACATATTTCCTCACAAATCTTCTGCAAATACCAAAACCCAAGCCAAGAATTTCCTTAAATGTAGCCTACTTTGAACTTTGAATTTAACACCAGGAGAAAATGTTTTTTTAACTAAAAGTTTTTGGGATTTTATGCGAAGGCATTTGGCCTGAAACCATTTTAATGATTTTTCTTCTCACTTGGTTGCAGGTGAGGGCCTTTGATTTTAGTCATGTCACACCTCCAATAGTGCAGCCACCAATAACAGTCTCTCTCACCCGCTCCCCCCCCCTCACCCACACACACACACACACACACACACCCTCACACTCACACACACACTTCTGGCTGCTCCAGGTGCCAGGGTGTGAAGGGATCAGCCAATCCCAGCACTCGTCTGAAGCTGGATGGTGGCCATCGTGTTATTAAAAGCTACGGGTGAGCTTTGCTGCTCGCCTCTCCTCTGCACTCCAAACACTTTATGAAAAAATAACTTATGAAACAAAACAGCGTTGGGTAGTGGGTAAGCTTCCCAGAGGGAAAAAATAAATTTTAGTTTTCTGTGAGTTGTCTAATAAACCAATGCACTGAATCACTCCCATCATCCATTTGCATGAGCTGATAAGGAATCAATTTATGGGTCATCATTACATGATTGATGTCTCCATCTCGCTGCTCTCTGTGTCCAATGATAATCTTCAGTGATATTATTTCCATAAACATCATTATCAGATTGAGGCGTACCATGTCCTCACTCAGGACTACTGGGAGAGCTGAAGTGCCTTTGATGAGATGAGATCACATTTTAGAGGGAGCTGCCTGCTCTTTGCCTGTAGCCAAAAAACAGCCTAATTGTGTTTTGTCCCATATGTGAATTATTATTAACGACGATTCATTTACTACACTTCCTTTGCCAATTTCCTAAATTAAAAAAATACCATGTTGAGATTTACAGCGCACCCCCCCATTTTCAGCGCCGGCTTACAGAGTCACCATGGCAACTTCCAATCAGCAAGGATGGTAGAGCCTGCCGGCCGTGTGTTTGGCGCGAGGCTCTGAGAGGCGCAGGTGGAGCACATATGGAACAATGGCCTAGCGGAGAAAAAAAAAAAGAAACACTCTGCCCGCCTGTATGTGCCAGCAGTGCCCATTTTAATCCCACCGTTACCTTCTAGTGCTCTCTGATGGAGATGTTCTGCTGCAATCACAGCCTCAGACTGCTGCTGGGTCCATGCCAGACTTCACTTGACAAAGCCAGGCCCAGTGTGCTTTTGTAAAACAATGTCTCCAAGAGTCGTGGATCCACCATCTCTTGATCATTTAGTGTAATTGTTCCTCGCTGTCCTTCACTGAAACAACATTGACCTTGGCTGATCTTGATGCAGAGATTTCTCTTCCCCATTCCAGTTTCATGAAGCTTCATCATGTTTTTGGTAGCTAATACCCATCCTAAAAGATGTTTTACTGTATATGGGTACATTCATGCCCATACATACATTGAGGATGGCTGTTAATGACTTTTGTGCCTCATATGGCTAGTAATTGGGGTAGTAATGTTATGGAAATCACTAGCATGTGCAGTAAATAAATCAATCATCCAAGGGGCCTTATCTATCATTGCACATTTAAGCAGTCAGCTCCTATGTAGGTTAATTAAAGCACAATGGCCGAGGAGAGGACCTGGCACCAGTCCTGCTTATGTTTAAGCCTTCTCTAGGCCCGCTGGGCTGGAGCTTTCTACAGCCAGATGAAATTTGCCCATTTTATCCACCCCCATCCCCAGCTGAATACATAAATCATCTGTAAGGGCCTCAGCTTCGACCCCAAATTCCATGAACAATGACGTTTGTCCACAAATACCACACATAATTGCTGGATACTCTTCAAAGCAGAAATCGTGTTTCTTTACACTTATCTAGGGGCATATAGCGCAGATTTTTTGTGACTCACTTCATCTGGTTTTGGAACAAATCAATTAAGATGTTGCGCCACATCCAGCATGGATATTGGGTAAAGTGTGCTACCACTGATTTGCTTTTATGTTTGGTCTGAGCTGTGAGATAAGAGTGAATGGCATCTGTGTGTGGGGGGGAGGTTGGTTGGGTAACAGAAATGTCAAAGTTCAAATGTATATTTCAGACCAAAACTTCTCAGTGTTGGCCAGGAACCCGTTATAGTAATGTGAATGTTTTTTTCAGCAACGAATAGTGAAAGGGATTACAATTTGAAATGAAGTTACTTACCTCGGTTACGCTTCGATACTTCCACATTTTGGGGCTTGGCTTGTTTGTTGTCTTACCAGGAGTTTGATAGGTGGTTGATGTAATTTTTTTCTCTGTGTGTTTAGAGGACAGGTAAAAAAAAAAGAGAAAGGCTTGGCTTGGATTGGCTCGGGCATGTGCATGTATGTGTGTGTGTGTGTGTGTGTGTGTGTGTGTGTGTGTGTGTGTGTGTGTGTGCATGTTTTCCAGTAACTCAAAAGTACTCTTGTTTACGTGACAACTTTTGAATTAACTGCTAGCTAGTGTAGTCTTTGGTAGTGTTACTGGTTAACACCACCAACCACTGTGGTGTAATATCAGAAAATGGTTGTTGAATCTCAACTAATAAGCTGCTGCTGCTGACATAGATACTCAATAAACTGTATAGGCCGACTATTAAAATGAAGTGTTCTGCTTTACCTACGTTTGCTCGGTATGACTTCAGTCAGGAATCATCTGGTGTTGTTCACCAAGGCTAAGCTAACGTTAGCTGTTGATAGTCAGTAAATACTTGAAAGCCAGTCTGGCTTCTTAAACCACAATGTCTTGTTCTCTATTTCCGTAAAAACAGAATATGTGTATGTGCGTGTAGAGGATTTGAGGTTGTTTAAAGGCTCTTTGGCGGAGCTGACTTGAGTAACAAGAAAGCAATCTTACTAATTAGTGATTGTAAATTATTGATTAAATATTTATTAAATATTAATAAAAAATATATATAATTATTTTTTGTAACTCACTTTTCAATACTTTTCATTAAACAGTCAACATTTCCTATTAGTGTTATTATAGGCCCCTTTAATTTGCAACCAAGTCATAAAAACAAGAGTCCCAGGAGGTTCTCACCTCACTGACCAACTCATTAATTATGATCTGAAATCCATATCATATCTCCTGCTCAGAAACATTTTAATAAATACCATAGTTAAAGTTTCTACTAAGGCGTAATTAAAAAGGGTTTCACGTCAACATTAGTGTCATCCCATTCTTCTCTCTTACCCTGGGAGGATCAGAGAAGAGACACCAGGCCGATACAACTCCTTGTGGCCCTCGGCTGTCACCGATAACAACTGTATCTCATTATCCTCCTTGTGGGGGCCAAGGAGGTAGCGGCGACCGTAAACACTATCCTCCTATCCTTCCACAATGGGCCGTTTGCAGACAAAAGGCACTCTCGAAAGCTTGAACCCAAGCCAACAGCTCTATTCATGTTGCCATGTATGGCAGATGTCTCGGTGAGCCTATGGAAGGTTACAGATCCATGTTGCTCCTACAGACAACTGCAACACAAGTTGTCTTGAGGCATCTGCAGTGTAGGAGGAGTAGAGGTATTTTATTCAGTTCATTTAAACCGCAAATGTCTTTTTGAGTAGGGGTTAGGAGTTAAGCACGGTAAACACCTGGGTGTTTCTTAGCATCCCATTGATTTCCACTTTACACTTTACTTGTACTCAAATTATCAGATCACAGTGGATCTCACAATGGATCCCAGCCAAATGTCTTAATAGAAATGAAAAGCTGATAACTGAGTAACTGATTAATTAATCAACTATTTTGACAATCGACTGCTAATTCAAGTAATTTATTGAGCAAATACACAAAATATTTGCTGGCTCCAATTTCTCAAATGTGATGATTTGCTGCTTTTATATTGTTTTTAATTTGTGACGGGTATTTTTGGGTGCGTGGTAGATGGGTGGTGGAGAGCTGCTCTTTCCCAGGTCCATATTCTTCATATGTTTTTGTACCCTAATATTGTCATTCTGTTTCTCTGTGGTGTCATTTTACTATTGCTATTTCTGTCTACTCATCTGTTGCATGTCTGTTCATCCCGGGAGAGAGATCCTTCCACTTCCTGAGGTTTTTCCTTTTTTCCCTGTTAAATTGTTTCGGGAGTGAGTTTTCCCTTATCTGAGTGAAGAATGTAAGGATAGAGTGTACCATATGTACTGATTGTTGTAAATTTAAATTCAGGCTATATAAAAATAAATTAAAAGGAATTAAAGTATTCATTTTATAGACAGACAGATAATTAACATATTACAAAAATAATGAAGAGATGTAAATAATCATTAGATGCAATCCTAATTGAAACATTCAAAAAAAAGTTCACATTCTATATATTTATTTATACAACTTTATTCAGATATTTTCCAAAAGCTTTGACTATTCTGAGCACCTAAAGGAAACCTACACACATACACAGAACAAGCAAACATGATACAATAAGTCTTCATGTGCATAATATTAAGAGATGAAATAAAGGTCAAGATTATCTACTGGCTATATCAAAAACAATAAAAAGTTGCATCACTTATGGTTGAGTGACAATGTTTTATTCTCTGTAAAGTGCGTACGACTACAATAATAACTGCAACCCTCACAACACAGATGGGAAATTCATATTAAGAAGTAGCAATGTATGAAATTCAGAAAACAATAGCATCATAATCAGCACACAGTTAAACATCTCCGTCAACAATCTGAGCCATTATTAAAAAAAGCGAACAAATCAATCATTACTGAGTGTGGCACTCCAGCTTTCATTAGAAAATCATATAGATTAAATGTTAATCATAGCTAACTCTATACTAGTGGGCTCCTGCCAAGATGACAGATGGACCATTAATGAGAATAACGAGGGGATCTTAGTCTATACACGGATATGGAGATGCAACAACAAGCATAACACCACACTTGGCTTCCAAAAAACTGTTATTTAGACAGAAATAGAGGAAGATAATCAGTATGCACATGCAGAATTGCTTCTTTCCTAAAGTCAAGGAGTATGTGTTAAGAATGTGTGAGATCACTTCAATGTGGATGCAGACATGTTTTAAGATGTTTTCATAGTGGGCGCTGCCACAGGAGACTGAGGGAAATTGGTGGTAACACCTGTCACACACATTCAGCGTCAGATATTAGAATCCGTCTCTTTTACTGGTCTGTGAATGATGAATAATTACTCTTGTTTAAAAATCTGCCTATTAGCGCTAACCAGGTTATATTGGACATCTGTCTCAGAAAGCTAACTGATATAATTGGCTGCCATCATTTTGTGCTTCACTCTATAGCAAAGCACACTGGCATGACAGGCGTTGAGAAGCGTGCAGTTTGCTCTGGCTTCGTGACGTAGCTCTCGCATGTCACTTTCACAAGTGATTCAAATGAAATTGTACGAGATGAAAGTTGCAGTGAAAACAGAACACATATGTCCATGTGTGGTGCTCAGTGGCATGTTATTGGCACAGTGTTTTCATCAGGTCTGATAACATATGTTTAGAACTCAGGAGGCTTTGGGCAGGAGGGAATAGCACGGCGTTTGAAGTCAACTGCCGCATTAAGCAGAGAAGCGGCACAGTTGTGTGGAGATGCTCTCTTGTTCAAAGAGATGGAAGGAACCGCTCCGGGGAGCGTCCAACATCAAGAGCTGACCCCAGCACTGTTTCCCGCTACCTTCTGCCATGCGTCCCGCCGCCGTATGCTGTGATTCCCAAAGACCGGCAGGCCTGTGCCATCTGGCCTCACTTCGGATTCCCCGGACACATATTGGGAATCCAAACTATGCCACCTCCCCGTCTCTCCCTTCCCTCTGCGCTCTCTCCCTCTGGGTCGTCTCTGCGCCTCCACTTCATCCCTGCTTGAGTGTTGGCTCAAGTGGAAGGGGTCTGCTCTCCAAGTGATCCCAGTTGCCCTTTTCCTTTTTAATCCCCTTGTGATGGGATCCAGTAGGAGCCCTTTAAATTCAGAGGGAAACGGTCGATAGTTTTTAAGATGAAGGAAAATCCCCACCAGGTTATTCACCCAGTGTAGTCTGTCTCTGTCGTAGGGTGCTTGGTTCATTACATGACCTTCACTGCTTTTTTCTGAAGTGCTGCTCTTTGAACAAGCCTAAAATTTCCCTCCAAATCAGCCAAAAAGCCAAGATTCATACAGTTCAACACCTCAGGTTAAGAACCTTATGTTACACACTGGTTTGCTGCTCCAAATCTTTACCAACCTTCCAGTTTTAGAGTGCTACAGAGACACACAAAGAAAGCAGAGGCTCCAGGAAGAGAGCAGAAGTGGGCTGTACAGTATGTTCTGTAGCACTGCCACAGATTTCACACTCTTTTTGTGTGTCTCTTTCTCTTCCTCTCCTCTGGGCGTCGCCTCAGTGGGGAATTCGATTCCCTAATAACTGGGGAATCAAAGTTGGACAGCACCACTGCTGAGAATCATAAAGGAAGCAGTGGAGTGGCTGGCCATTCATTCATCCAGGCCCATTACAACGTATACCAGATGGACACTGCACGTCACCGGGTGACATCTCAAGACAGCCGCGGCCGCCTGCCTGCCCGGCTTGGAGAAGATGAAAGTTATGAGGGAGATGGGAGGCAGGTTGCGTCAAACAGAGACAGATCTGATCAACAACTGCACAGAGATGAAATCAAAGTGGTTGAAGCATGTGGTGTGAGGCATCTGGTATTCTAGCAAACAGAAGCTAGCATAGCTGCCAACGCTTTCAGGGAGAGTTGCCTCCCCCGCTCGGCGAACTCAAGCCAGTGGAAATTCTACCGGCTTGTGTTTTAAATCCACAAGAGGTGTTTTATTTGGCTGCATTGTCCCAAGGTTAGGTTTTTTTTTTTTTTTTTTTGAGGGTGGGGGGATTTTTGCAGGTAGTAGAGACACAAGACAGGCATTTGACAAAGGTCCTGGGCTGGATTCAAACTGGGAACCCATGTTAACATGGTACACACATTTTAGACCACCAAGCTGCCAGGACGCCCCCTGTGCTAAGTTCCTAACACAACAAGTCTGAACAGTAGCTTATTTATTCAAAGTAAATCAAAAGCAAAGGTGACATTAGAAATTTGTGCTTGCTGGAAAGACGCCAGTACATCTGCTCAAATCCTGGGCCATTTTTCTTATCTGCAGCGGGAGCCAAGATCTGATAACAGATTTTTTTAAATGGTCTTTTGGTCTGTTTTATATGAGCAAATATTGCATTTTCATTTGAGATACTGGATTCTTACAAAAAGCTGATTACGGTTTCCTAACAAATTAAAACGGAGGTGATGTAATGTGGGTTTATGTGCTGTATAACAACATTATGTATGGTGTATCTGTGTACATCTGCACGTCAAGTGTAAAGAACCTGTCAAGCCCTCTTGGCATTGATTTTACATTTCATACTACTTCCTGCATAGAGCACTGTGAGCATCTGATCCCCTAATCTCAGAATGCCAGCTTTCACTCAATGTCATCTGCCAATGAGCTGCAACCAGGCGCCCATCCTGCCTCTGGCACCAGAACTGCACCCATCCAGCTTGTGTGCGCTAATACCCACCGTTGCTAGGCTACAACGAGAGGAATCAAATTTAGGTGGCTTCCACAGCTGCGCTGTACTGTTGTGCACCGAGGGATATACATGGCAGCGTTCCCAGTATGCACCTGGATGGAATGAAACAGGAAGAAGTGGAGAAGTCTAATCTACTAGGTACAGTAGTGGCCTGCGTTTGTCCTGAAAGTATGTCCGGAAACAAGAGGAAATCACATTTCACATTATGGATTTTCAGATTTCTTTAAAGAAGCCTTGTACTGTTGACCAGGTCAATGAGTGTTATGTGTTTTACTAACAGCACAGAAGGTCAGTGGGGGGACTGTAAGTATTGGGCTGGGAAAAGAGGGATTTTATCTGGAAACTGTTAGCTTCTGGTCTTATTGCAAGCACTTTCTAAAATGCTGCCACGAGGTGTTTAACTGAGCCATGTAATAAACAGAAACATATGGGATTTAGCAAAAGGAATCTTGTGATAACACAAATCTAAAACAGTCAGGTTTTCGCTATGGAGTCATAATGCTACTACTTTTAAGCTTACACTTATCGTACTTCACAAACGCTATGATCTCGTCCTCTTTTAATCAGTTCATTGCATCACTGAACACTCTTTGCTCAGATCTGTGAAACTACAGAGTTTTGAACAATTGGCTGCAAACAGTCTCTCCAACATGCCAAAAACCATAAAGGGCTTCTCCACAGCTGACTTCCTGCATCTTGCTTTCAATGTAATCAGTGAGTCGCGCTGCTCAGACATTGTTAATTCACAGGGTTCACACAACTGTAACAACATCTTAACAATCATGTTTCGAAAGAGTTGTGCGCCAAAGACTGAATTATTAGTTCTTGGAAAACACAGCAGACTGGCATTAACAAGACACTCATGAAATAGCCATCAAAAAGAAGGCCTTAGTTGGGAGAAAAAGGATAAAAATCACACATTTCTGGGCTTAACTGACTGTACAGTGGAACCTGGTGAGTACTGAGGCTGAAGAAGTCTTAATATTCAGTTAACAATACTGGAAAAATTACCTCACGCTCAAAAACTTTTATAATACTCAAAGGAATAGTTTTGGAAATACGAATTTGCACTTTCTTGCCTGAAGTCAGATGCCAGCAGCCAGTAAGCTTAGTATAAAGACTGGAAATGGGTTAACAGCTAAGCTTTAGAGGTGCTAGGAGGCAATTTTTTATCTTTGGACTTGGTTAGCCATTTCCCTGTTTACAGTCTTTATGCTAAGCTAACCATCTGCTGGTGGCAGCTTCAAATTTAGATTATTGATGGGAGAGAAGTATCAAACTTCTCATATAACTCTGAATAGGAAAACAAATAAGTATATTTCTCAAAATGTCAAGCTCTTCCTTCAACAAAATGGAATGTGTATTGATAAAAAAAATAGAGGCCCATAGATAGGCATCTAAATTAAGTTTAACTTCAATGAATGTAATTTGGCATGAATTACTTTATTTACATACCTAAAACGAATTTCTGTTGAATTCCTTGTAAAAGCCACCATCACTCAACTTGCTCATTTGACTTAAAAGCAAATGCAGTGTATTCCAACTTTTAGCTTTTGCTCTACCTTGGGATATATGGACACGATTGGTAATCCTTTCACGTGTAACTTCAAAGCCGGACTTATCAGTGGGTGGAGAGCAATCATTTAACACAGGCTGTCAATGCACACTAATAAATGCACAAATACACTTTCATTTGAAAAAGGGCCAAGTTTCTGGACTTTGGGATCCACCCCCTCTTGGATAGATGTGTACGCCTCTTCTGCAGCATCTACTGCACCCACAAGCTTAAACTAAGTAAAGAAGCTCATCGTGGATCTGCTTTGTGGTACCAAACAAAGGAACAATTATCTTTGCCGTCATCCTCAAAGTGCACTAGAAGAAGCTGATTGTTTGACCAGTATATTGTAGGTTTATCCCAAAAGTGCAAAAATAAATCCTTTCCCTCCTCTAGCTCCTGCTTGCCACTGTGAGCCAGAAACAGATGCTGGTGCCACCATGTTGCCAGCTCTCCCAATGGCAGAGAAGAAGACAGGAGCTGCCAAAAATTCATTCTCCTTCAGTGGAGGAGGCTCAAGTGACGTTCAAGTGCATCCTCTGAAGGAAACTGCGATTGTCTCATATGTGAAATAACTGGAATGTTAATGTGGACATATATGGAATACCATTTTAACATTTTTGGCATCATAATCAAATAAAGTCCTTCATTTGAATTGATAGCACACATGTGATTCATTTCATGTCCTGTGTTCGTCCTTCATTCTTTTCTTCTACTTATTTCGAGGTAGAAGATGAGTTGTCGTGACTGAGAGGAAGAAAGAAATTATTTAAGACCTACACATGTCCTTTTCTCTCATCTGTACTGTAAGTAGGAGTATATTTGTTTGGCACTTTGAACTGAATAGGTGAAACGGCAGCTGAAGGAGAGTTGGCAGAGAGAGGCAGCGGGCCTATTTTTGTTCTATTGAAATGTGAAAATGTGTTTTATATTATGAAAACATATCATCTGAAAATGTACAACTTTTTTCTACTTTGAGACCATAGATCAATCCACATTACTAATGGCCATCAACACTTAATATCACACTCACACATTAATGCAAACACTCTATGGGAGTAGAAATACTGACCTAATAGCAATGGTGAAAAGAAAAGTACACTGCTATATTTAAAAAGAGAATGTTCTTTTATAGCACATTTATTTGACATTTTCCTTATAAATCACACGATCATTTCATTATAGATTAAAAAAACAGCAATTTCTAAAATAGTCCAATTAGCATCACCTCCGTAAGCTGTGACATTGAAATTTTTGCTTACGTGTTGATGCATCAGTACTAATAATGCAATAACATAATATATGTAAAACTCTCTGGTACTAGTACATTTTGCTCCATAATACTTTTGAATCTCTACTGAAGTAAAAAGCACTAATTATGGCCTCCACTTGTAATGGAGTATTTTGACATTGTGATATTGATACTTTTATTGATTCTAAAATATCTGAATACTTCTTCCACCTCTGCTGAAGAGTGAATTTCTCTGTGTTCATCCAGGTATATGGCCAACAAGATGGAACACTGTTCTGCTTCTCGTTTTAAATGTGCTGGTGAAGTGTTACTGTTAATTGAGAATATATAAAAACTTTTATAATATAATATTGCACATATTCATATCTCTAGTTCAAAATAGTGATGCTGCTTTTTTTCCATCTCTTTCACAATGAAAATCTAGAGAAAACACTAACTACAGTGGGTTGAAACTACAGCTGCGTTGCTGAAATGTCAAATTATTTCCTTATGTTGTATTATTGTCTAATGGCTTGTCTCCAAGTAAAGTAAAAAGATATATATATGACTGGCTAGTCATGTCTTTTATAACAAATTGAGAAAGGCATTTGATTCAGATTACCAATAAAAAACTCAATCTGTATTATTGGGATAACCATCATTATGAAAATAAGTCATTAAAATGTATCTGTGTTGGAAGAACTATTATAAGCCACATTGAAAATTAAGCATGTGCACTAAAAACTTTGAAATTAAAAGTAAATCAAACTGGAGTGAATACTGTTTGAAGGATGGAGACGTCTTTACCATACAATGACTGCTGTTGGAAGGCTTATGAAATCAAATAGCTATATATTGCCTGTGGGAACTGGCATATCTGAAGACCTACAAGCTTCTCTCTCTCTCTCTCTCACACACACACACACACACACACACACACACACACACACACACACACACACACACACACACACACACACACACACACGCATACACACACTCTCACGCCCCATGTGAACACTCATCTTTAACGAGGGGAGAGCTGAAACCATGCGTGATTGTTTTAGAGAGGCTGCCCTAAAGGCACGTTATCGCTCAATGTGGGACTGCTTCTCCCAGTCATACGTCTCCTCTTGTTGATTGTGCAGCGTGGATCAGTGGCAACAAAGGCATCATTAGTGGGGCTTTGGTCCCCACCAGGCCTGGGCTAATTATGAATGGGGGGCCCGGTAATAATTCAAGGGCCCATCGGTGCAGCTTGAAACTGAAGAGAGAACTTCACAGATTCAGTGGTGGCGTACTCAGGCCCATCTGCCTCCGTTTCCCAGCCACCTGCCTGAAGATCTGACCCACGTCAGCCATGAGGATGGAGCACCATCACACACAAGAGAGAGGCAGAGGAAACATATGGGATTTATACGTCGCTTTAAAGAATGATTTGCAGTGGTCATTAAAAGCTTTGGACAGTTACCTGGTTAGAGCATGATGGCCTGCCTGGTAAATAGTTTAACAATTGTTCATTCTGAATTTATTTCTAGAGTCGAATTACCTAGGATCCACACACAGACACACACATTTATGCAATTAAAAGATACATTTGGGGAAAACAATAACGATAGAAGGATAGGAGAAGAGATTTTTCTGAATAAATATATACTTCCCGTGAGATTCTGGTGAGAAAAAAGCTCAAATAAAGATTTGACAATAATCATCTATTCAATTGTACACTTGTGGTTTTTAGTATTGCTCTGATTGCTGCAGTAATTGTGTAATTGCTATGGCTTCATTGAGAAGTGATCACTGTTTCCACCAGAAGAGGGCAGTATCCATTTTCTTAATCACATCTCGAATGATCTCCCCCTTGGCCATAACAAGCACAAACATTGCTCCAATTCCAAACCACACAAAAGAGGGAATTTGAAAGTAAACAAATGAGCCCGATGGGATGATCAGCATTCTCAGATTTGCAGCATAAACTTTTTTCCCATGGAGCTGGCTCCTAATTTCAACACAGGCCTCGGATTTATCCCTCAGCGCTTGAGTCATTTGGTGACGGAGCTCTGATTTATAACAGCCTTCAGATTTGACATCTTTTTTTTCTTCTTTTTTTTTTTAAACTCCAAAGAGGAGAGACAGGGCGAGATTAAAATGCAACTTAGGGAGCGGCTGCAGGGCTGTGAGGAGCCGCTCACATTATTTATAGATGCTGAGAGTGTAGCCTATATTGTATCATTTCACATCATTGATACTTTAGTAAGTTCAACTAATTTGAAATGTGAGCCATTTGGACAAACTCGAGCCATAAAGTATTCATGAAATCATGAGGTGTAGCATTAAGTAGGGTGGCTGGAATGCAAATCGAGGATATGGTTTTCCTTCCCAGATGCTGATGAATAACATGGTCAAGCATACAGTATGCAGCAACTCTGAAGCATGCTGATATGAGACCTGATAACGTCAGAATGCAATTTTTTTTTAACATCTACTACATCTGCCAAAATGAACCATGGAGTTGGTCCAGCTCAGTTTTCACTATATTCTCCAAATCGAATGAGAATATGTTAAGTATCACCAGTCGGTCCAGGTCGCTCATTAATATGCAAGCTTTAATTTGGGCCTTTATGTATAGAAGTTTTTTTATGAATGGAGCAGCTAATTTGAAAATAATCTAGAGTGGCACACCGCTTTTGTCGCCGATGACATCATCCTGTGGATTATTCACGCAGCTTGCAAAGAAGGTTTCCCAGTGATGGGTTCACTACTACTTATAAGTGCTGCCTTGGGGCAATGAGTCCTTTCTCTTTTGTTTTCTTTCCCCCAAAAAAGATTCCCACACCAAACCACATGCTCAAATGCAAGATTTTACAGACTGAGCAACAACATATTGTTGTAAAAATTCAAGAAGTGAACACTGCTGAGATGTCATGTTTTTTGTTTTTTTTTGTGCTACTCCCTGCCTCGGGAGAGCTGGTCATATTTGTGGTTCCCTCTCAGTTCCAGAAGCAGTGAGGGACTGATTGTGAAGAAAAAGGGGAGCTGAACACTGAGTCACAAAAACACAGGGCTGGTTTTGATCTGGATTCAATGGCCTGGAATAACTGGCCCCTGAAGAGCTCTTGTGTCAAATGGTATCTGTGACAGGGAACAGAGAAGGGGGATAAACATGCTGCATTTAACATGTGGACATAACACCTCCCCCTCACACCATCTGGAGCAAAACAACCTCATCTTCAGCTACTAAAAAAAGATCTTGTTTTGGTTGCATTTCATAAACTTTAACTAGTCACAGATTTTGATGCAACAACTGCTTCTGAATAAGTTTCTTTAGGAATTGTTGCAACAACAACAAAAACAAAAAAGCGTCAGAAACTGCGATACGAGCATCAAAATGTTCCCTTTTAACAACAGGCAGACTAACATGCTAGCAGAGAAGATGCAGCGCCAAGTTGGCTGACTCCCCTCTCCCTTTGAATCGTCCTCTGCTTTGTAATGTGAGGGTGTTTGGAGGCAGGTCAAAAGGCCCTTTCAACCCAAGTCCTCACCTACTTCCTAATGAATTCCCAGGGTCCATCAACCTGCAGGCGCTCCCATACAAGCTAACCAATGATTACACCTTGAGGGGGAGAGGGGGCGTGTGGAGGAGGAGGAGGAGGAGAGGATGGTGAGATAGAGCATCCCCAGTACACACACACACACAACCTCACACACAACCACCACCACCACTACCATCACCCCCCAGATTGGAGGCAGGTGCAGCAGCAAATCAAGCCTCATTAGCTGCACCTTCTGCTAGCGTATACCGTGGACAGATGGAAGCTCGCCCTCACATGTTACCTCACATCAGATGGCAGTTGGAGGAGGGTGGCTAGGGGGTAACAGGGAGGTACACTCGCCCCCTTCTGCCGGCACTACTTCCTCCGAGCTACAAGATGCCCCTAAGTGCAGATCTAGCACCAGAATGCTCCTTAACCTTAATCCTGCTGGCAACTACTAGTTTCCAGAGAATATCTGACATCAGATCAGTTGTAACTTATTCCCCGTCAGGCCTGGCCCTGGTTAGAGAGGTGCATTCCTAGCCCAAGGAGGAGATGTGGACCTGCAGAGGCCCCTGTGGATGTGTTTCTGCCGAATCCATGTAAAAAGAGCTGGGAGCGTGCACAGGCATATGATATGCTAAGACACACTATGGGGCCACCAGGTAAGCGACAGAGCCTCGACTGCTGAGTATCACATCGCCCCCTTGTCCTCGTGGCTCTGACACAAGATCCTGAGCAGCTAATTGAGGCACCAGTGCAATTCATTGGTGCCAGGCCCAGTGTCAACACCTTCTTCAAGGTAACAGCAGATTTATCCCCAACCCACTAGGGACGTGGGCAAAAAGTGTCAAGGGGAGGCCATGTGCAAATTGATGCTGTCTGCGTGATAAGAAATATTGCACATGTGCTTTTCAACACAGAGAAAGGATGTCAGAACTGGACGGGTTTAGGATGCTGGAATTTCCTGTTGAGCCCTTGGAGTTGTCTTAGGTCTGATTCAGTGAATCATCAGTGCAGAGTGATGCCCGCTTGATGACAGACAGCAACCCAATCTAACACCAGTTTTCCTTAAAATCTCTGTTTAAAAGAAATCCAACAAAATTGGACAGATAAAGATAAAAGGCATCACTTTCAGAATCCTCATCAGCTGAAAACCCAAGGAGAAATAAGTCACAGGACTGGAGATATTGATTGGAAAGCAAAGTGCATTAACACCACAGGTAACTTTTAAGTGCTTTATACAGATAATGAGGTCAGGACCAATTTTATGACTTAGTTAAGTGGTGTTTTGGCAAGTCATTATGTATTATTAATCAAAAAACATATATTCTTAAATTTAGATGTGGGTCTATAAGACTAAATTTAGGTTTAGGTTCATAGGGGTGGGGATAGGGAAATTCTTAAAAAGGCTGGTGTTGCAGGAAGAATGAGGGCAGTGGTACAATGGGTACTTTGTCTAGACTTGGTAGCTACCGGAGGGAGGGGTCACTGCACTGGGAGTGGAGCTGCGGCATTAATGGTTTAAACTTAACCGTTTTCTCACCGTTTCAGTCGCAACAGGCAGCTGTTATCGGCTAATAACCTCTGATAAACACACTGTACACTACCTGCCTAGCAGCAAACGGCAGTCAGACGAGGTTTAGCATCTACCTGGTAAAGTGAGGTGACGTGGAGCGATTAGCTGCTGAAGAGGCAGACATTTCCCTCAGGAGGGCGTGGAGACCAAAACAGAGCTAAAAGGAGAGTCAATATTGGACTTACAGGTGGACACAAACAGGACTCCAAATGGATGCTAATGCCGCTTTCTGTCTACTTGATATGTAATAAGTGTAACATAACTGTTTGCTAATATAATAGCCAATTCAACTTTATAAGATGATTTTATGTCATTGTTGCATTTACAGCCAAGTGCAACGCCCCCAAATGGCCCAAAAAAAATCTATTCATGCAGATTTAAGGTTGCATGATTAAAAAACTGGTTAATTGAATTCTGTTCATTCGGATATAAATGCCAGGAATTTACTCTACCAAGCTCGCAGTGAAAATTCCCAGGTTCATGTCAGGTTAACTCACAAGTTGCTCACCTCGAGTGTGACTGGAATCCATGTTGTTTAAAAGGTCTTAACCCTCCTTCCTTCCTCCTTCATTTACATCCAGCACTGTGTTACATGTAAGGGACATCAAGGTGAATCTTATATTTCATAAATTTAAGTTAATTTAATTTAATTTAATTTCGAGGCAATGTCAAGATCTCTGAGAACAGTCGCGTTTGTGATGTCAAGTCCTTGTGCGAATGAACTGCGTCCGTCTTGACATTTTTAACAACATTAATTTCAATCAAGCTGCTGAGGAGGTACTTCTGTTTGGCTGGGAGCTAATGAAGAGAAACAGACACACATATGGGGCTCCTTTTTTTCTTTTTCTTTTTCTTTTTCATTTTCTTTTTTTCCCCCCTCATCCTTCGATCTACACCCAGATCCATATGCCATATGGGAAAGTGTGGATGAGAAGATCCGAGAGCTCAGTGCACGTTCGGTCTCTCTCCAAATGCAGCAGAAAGAATCAAAAAAGTCTCCCTCTCTTGTCATGCTCACTCCCATGGGCACATGAAAGTGAAGGTTACACTTGCAACCCTTTAATGGCGGCCCTTTTTTAAGGGGTTCTGTTTCATTTAGCGAAAATCTTCATTGTTAATCCATTGCCTGTTGCCAGGTTTGAACACACAGTGCCATATGTTGTATTCTGCCTTGCTACCTTACTTCTGAAAGCAAGGATTTTAAATTTGTCATTTTGATATGCTTCACAACCAGGCAGCCTGATTCAGGAGGGCTGATGGTCTTTGTTTATGTTATTGAAACCCTGGAAGGTACTAAATGAATCTTAAAGGTAAAAGGCCTTAGAAAAGGTTTGAACAAAGAACACTCATACTGTATCAGTCTTACATTAAACATGCAAACATTTCTTAGTAGAAGTCAGTTTCCAGCGTCAGAGGAGAATTCTCGCTCAATCACATCGATGTGCTTCAGCCAAGATGAAGTCTGGAAGCCATTAACAGAGAGTATAGCAGGGCTTCAGCAGAAAGTACAGTAAATGTTAAGCAGGTGAGGGATTCGAAAGCTATAATGATGTGAATTTTACTCATCAATCTTCCGCAGAAAAATGCTGGAAAAAGATTTTGTGAAGTCTGCAACTTTATTTTCAAGCTTGGCACTATTTCTTTTAATCTCACCCACTGGAAAACATCTTTTGTCAATCTGAAAATGTGCTGTAGGGACCATATCCTCGCAAAATAAATACAGTGTATGCAGCAGTATGTTCTATTAGCTTGTGTTTAGGGGGGTTAAATGAGGCAGATGTTTACTATACTTAAGATACCAACACAAACCTGCCTGCATTTTATAACTTAAATAGCCTCCCCCTTACATAAACAATTATTCCAGCGAGTATTTTCACAGGTTGGAGTGCAATATTATTGTGCCAGAGTCTATACATTGCACCATTCATCACATAATTACATTTTCACGAAGTAGATTGCTTCCTTATTGGCTGTCACCTCGATTCTATGCTGTCAATGAGAAAAGCCCCTTCTGTGGTCCGTTCCATCAGCCCATCTTTACTTTGCATACCTGCCAACACAGCTATAAAAAAATTACCCTAATCATCACAGTAATTAACATCAATAATTATTGACAGTGCCACAGACTGGAGGGAATGATGGACAAAAGAGTTGGCTTCTTTGTTTAGTGCTTTGAAGCCAATTTCCTGGAAAAAGCTTCGTTTCCGACTGTCAAAAAGTCCAGTGAACGCGCTGTATAGAGCGAGGTATGGGAGCCAGGTTGATGTCATATACTTGCTAATGTAGAATGCCAACCGGCAACAGCAGGTGACCCCCCCCCAAACACACACACACACACACACACACACACACACACACACACACACAAACACTCCAGCACTGCCACCCCCTGCATCTCCTCTCTGTTTGCCAGGAGTGCACCTGCAGCTTATTATCCAAGCCTTTAGGTTTATAATGTAGCGCAGGTGCCAAAGTGCCAAAGCACCATTGTAACACGCACACACAAGTCAACAAACAGAACAGGCACCACAATGGGCATACACACTTACAGATGTGCAATGATTAATTAATACTATGGTAGGTAAATCCTAAACATTGTTCCCTCCCAGTGTTGGGAAACATGGAGAGCACATATGGGAAAGTCAGATGAAAGGGTAATACCACTTATTTAAAGAATTCATATATGTGGTTAAAACTGTTGTGATGGCAAATTTCAGCCGTTTATTTTTCAGACATGATGCCGTATTATACTTCAATAGGAATATAAATATCACCTTTAAATATTTTGAAAATATTGAATAGCAAATCGAGATTTTTTTATTTTTAAAAAAATGTTATGTTAAAAAGAAGGAATACCATAAATGAAACCACATTAGCCAAAATCACATTACTGAACGCTAGGTTTCTTCTGTCTGTTAAGCCTAAACTCTGGCCCAACATGCCTATGTTGATCAAGATTAAGATTAAGGTGATTTGATGTGGTTTAATTTGATATATGCTGATATGGTGTGAAGTGAGGTAATAATAAACTGAGGGGAAATGCTCACTTATTCTAGTGAGGTACAGGCTCACAGGCAGATATAATACACATGCATACCTCTGATGTATTTATCTCAGTTTATAAAGATGGACGTTTCAGGAAAGATCCTTCCTCTGGATAAGAACAGCAGTCACCCGACTGGCATTTATACTAACTAGGACAGATGTCACAAATCAAGGCAATCAGCATGAGGTCACACAGATATAATACCAGTCAGTGGGTCAGGTTTTTATCCTGAAGAAGGGATTTTGCAGAATAATGTTGAAATGTTGAAATAACATATTTATGAGGCTGATGTGAGAAAATTAGGCTTAATGTGGAAACCATTCCTTTGCTTTCATCAAACTCCTAGAGAGGTCAAAGGTCAGACTCATGTTCAGACCAGCTGCCCCGGTGCTGGTAGGGATGTACTGTTGTGTGTTGCTCAAGGACACCGGTGACACAAGTGTGGATATACCAACACAAGGGCATTATGGATGATATGACATTTAGCTCATAAACCACAAAAATAATCTTTCTGAACCAGGTCTGATGCAGCCGTCGGCATACGCACGTTATAGTAGGAAACTAACAGAAATAGCAACTAGGTCCCTCGTCCAGCAGATAAACTCACTTTACAGCAAGGTTTTCATGCCAGGCCTCATTACTGTGCAGTAGAGAACATCTGTCTGTTGTTTAATTTCTTGCATAGTGTTTGCTGATATTGTATATGTTCAGGGAAATAGAAACATACAGTGAATAAAAAAATAAACTTTGTTGGTCTGTATCTTTACCCACTTTGCTTGGCGATGATTTGGTGCACTGGATTGATGGGAAACCACAGGGAGCTACAGGCGGGCTGAGACACTGACCACAGGCACCCCGATCCAGACTCAGTGACAGACCTTGTGGTGACATCTGCTTTTACTCAGGAAGAGCACTTCAGCACTTAATAAAGCATGTAATCACACTGTTGTAACTTGGGAGCAGACAAAGCAATGCAGGCACACAGTGAACCCTTCATATACTGACTATTTCCTTTTTCAGAAATGTCTGTTTCTTCTTATCTGATTTTATTATTATCTGATCAGCTATTTTACATTAAGACCCAAATGAAGACAAACAGCTACTTAAAGCCTCCTTGATTGATTACAGGTCTTTACTGCGCGACTTTGAAAGCCATTTACAACAAAATACTACTGTAAAGCCTTTTTTCTTTCATACACCTGCATGCAATTTTCTACATGTAAGTGGACAGGAAAAGGCAAGGAGTTGTAGTTAACATTTTTAATCCCGATGTAATTTAGGAGGGTGAAAGCTGCATGTCACAACTAACAAAAGGGGGTTTGTGGGATTCATGACAGCTGGGTTGCAGTTCTTCTTCTTGTTATCATCCAACAGGACATGCTGATGAGGCAGACAGACCATGCCACATTGCTGAAATATTTTTGCCATGGAAAGATTAAAAAAGAAAAAAATCTCCCAGGTTGTCTCTCAGGTTTTGCACGGACAAAATGTTAAGGCTGCACCAGCTTCGCAGTGCACAGGCAGGCTAAACTGAAACTCACTTTGAGTGTGTTCCTTGCATCTCTTCTCATATTTCAGCTAAACTGCCTCCTCGCCAGGGCCAAGGAATGCATCAAGCGCCATAAATCAGGGGCTTGATAGGAACTTGGCGGCCGGACAGCAGTGCAGAGAGCTGTGTTATGTAGCCACAGTACAGTAAAGATGTTTTAAGGTGAACATTACCATCTTGGAGGAAGAGAAAAACGAGGGGGAGGATACTTTGATTCAGGGGAGTTTTGTCCAAATGACAGAGCAATGAAAGCCCTTCTCACCTCCTTCAGGCCTTTGCTTTCCTTAACTTGTGAATCACTATGATCACCAGCAGGGATACAGGCCTCAGACCCCAGTCTGGCGCTGCTTTTAATTTTATTTGTACTGTATGGTTTGGACTCAGGAATCAGGTCACTTATGGTTTAAAGTGTGCGCAGGTGGGTTTGAGCTCTATCTTGCGTCTCTTTCTTGTCATGGCGAGAAAGAGGGAAAGAGTTCATGGAAAAGAGGCAGCCGGCGCTGTGTGTGCCAGGTTTGTTTGTCACATCTCCGCCTGTCTGCGCCTTATGCAAATGGGCAGGGGGCTGGGAGGGACGGCTCCATGGGAAACTGCTGGTGCTAATCCAGCATGTTGAACAGGGGAGGAGAGGAGTACTTTTCAATAAAGCACCCCCACCCCCCTGTCAAGTCATACACACACAAACACACACATGTACACACACACACACGCACACACACATGAACAGCGTGTTCTCATCCCATGTGCGTGTGTGCCTTCGAACAAACATCACAGTGACGACACAAAGACGCACACATGAGTTCGCTTCCTCTCTCGCTCTCTCTCTCTCTCTCACACACACACACACACAAACGCTGAACACCTGTTTCTTTTCTGCGCATCCAAACAGACATGCTTTAATATGTGAACAAATCCCACGATCTTAAGACCCACTCTCAATCCGCTGGGTGTAATACCAGGGTGCTTTCAATGAGATAACAACAACCCCTCAGTGTGATCGGCCTGTACTACCACCTAAAGATAGACTAATAACACGGTCCAGCCACAGTCCATGACTTAGACTATGAAATTTATGCAAATGTGTGTGGGAATACACAGAGCTGAGAGTACTATTTAGGACTAGTGCATTTTCAGACAGCCCTCTTTTATTCCCCAAGCTCTCCTCAACTACATTTTTGTAAACTGACGCAGGCCGTTGTCTGAGATCTTGATGTTCTTGATGTTCTTCATCGAAAGAGATAGGCTTTTATAAAATTTCTTGCCGATTGAATAACTCTAAATATTTTTTAGTGAAGCACAACTTACCGTCATAAATGTTATAAATTAGTGAAAAAAATGGTGTGACATTTTGGGAAAAATGTTTGTTCCCTTTTTTTTGCGGAGAATTAGATGAGAAGATTGATACCACTCTCATATTTGTCTTTTAAATATGACATTAGGAGAGGGTAAGATTAGTTTAGCATAAAGACTGGAACCAGGGGGAAACATAAATGTTAACATATATATTTAATTATTGATCTTTAGAGGTGGCCGTCTTTAGTCAGAGCCGTGTTTCCCCGTTTCCAGTCTCTATGCTAAGCTAAGCTAACAGTCTGCTGGCTGTAGCTTCATATTTGGCATACATACCTCAACGACATGAGGATGGTATCCATCTTCTCATCTAAGTCTCGGCAAGAAGGGGAACAATTTGGTATTTTCCAAAATTTTCAATAATTCCTTTAAGTGCCCTTTAATCATCCCTTTTGGATTTATTTGGAAAGAGACAGATTTGATCTATTTCAAGTTAATGTTTTGTTTCCTTTTTGTATTGAAATCATGAGCTTCATTGTCTGCACCAAACACTAACAATATAAATCCTTGCCTTGGTCATAAACCAATAACAAATCTGCACAAATTCTGTCTTAATGACTTCCTGCTAGATAAAGTGCACTACACTCGGACTTTGATGCCAAAAGATGAAAGGATCAGATTAATTCATTACCTGATTCCAACAGCACACAAGATGAATATTATATCCCTCCAATAAAACTTAGGGATGTGACAGAGTTCTTTGTGCTGGCATTGGCTCGTGTCCAACAGCCCAGTCCAGCCTCTGCACTCACAGGGTTGTGTGAGAGTACTCGCTGTGCTCTCCCCCTCTCCATCCTCTCTTTGGTACACAGTCAGATGCACGTCGGAGAACCGCAAGGCGCCGTTACCTCTCCTGGATCCATGCGGGTGGAAGAAGGAGGAAAAAAAAGTGGACAAACACAAAGGCAATCAACAAATCCCCTTTGCTTGAGCCCTGAGAAACATAATAGGGCCAAATCATCATCTATTTAGCTTCGTCAAATCACTGACAGCAGGCCTTGATAAAAGAGAGTGGAAAATATGTAGGGTACAAGACGCTGCCAAGACCCTCACCGACTACAACCTTCTATTGAAGCCAGATGTTGACTCAACTAGCCAATTTTGATAAATGGCATGATGATTACCATTATAGATCGGGTAATTTTATATCAGCGTGCCACATTGTTGGTCCTCTTTAATGATAGCCAAATGAACTCTGGTTTATGCCCGAGGCCAGGTGGGCTTTTCTGTAATTGGTGTGCTGCGTGCAGTGCCTCAACCAGCCATTAGGTGGGCAGGCCCCGCTGCGGACAGGGCACCCTGGTCTCGTGGGCACTGCTATAGGTGCCCGTTGTTTGTCATCAAGTGTCCAGCTGAGCCCTGAGCCCATCACACAGACCTGTAATGAGACTTAATTGGTGCTTTAGCCTGACTTTTGCCTCCTTCAATGTCCTCAATCCCATTAGAAAGGCTTACTAGATCAGAGCTTCATGTACTTGACACAGTGACCCAGATGGATGTTACCTCGCATGACCCTCCGAGGTCCCAGCAGACGGATTCTGCTGTGGTCCAAACACTCTGGTCTGTCTCCCATTCCTCAGGGATTGGGGTATTACAGTAGATTAGCTGGAGTAATACCACGATGGAACACGGGTATGTAGGGTCATGGGATCGCTCCAGGACATGAAAACTAGTGTTTGCTTTCAGGGGAAACTGTCACAGACACACTTCTGAGAATCAACAAAATCCAATTAGTTTAATACTTAACGTCAGATAGCCGTCTTTTCTCTGATTTGGCACTGTCCTTATTCCACCCTTGCAGCAGCTATCCTCGTTTGCTCCTTTAGCCTAGTTTTAGAGACTTTCCTGGGTGAGGTGATCCTTAATGTTATTTTGCACTGTAATACAGATTCCCTTAAGGCACTGTACAAAAGTTATGGGGTTGAATCTTCCCCAAGCATTATTAATATTTTCTTCAACCCCTACTCTTGGCTTACAAAACAACATCTCAGAATAATAAATTACTGGCAAACATAACAACATTGTGAATATTCATAGCCAGACTCTATTTTTGAATAAAGAGCTGCTCAGTAAACCGTCATTCCAGCCACAGAATGAGTTAAATGATCACACATGGCAACACTGTGGCTTCTGATGAGCCACAATATTTTCGCCCACTCATGTATTCCACTTGATAAATATATAAATTAGATCAGATGATGCCTGATATAGTCAAATCAATTACATGATACCAGAGTTGCATGGCCATTTGTGTTGGAATCGTTTCTTTCAGTGAATTTGCCCAGTGTGGGATCAATAAAGTCTATCTTATCTTATTGTCAGGTTCCAACAAGGGCAGTGTTAAATAGGCTGTGTATTTTATTTAATATGTGAAGCACTTCGTAATTGTATGTTTTAAAAAGTGCTATAAAAATTATGACTTATTATTGGTTGATTTATTTTACAATAAAGTGAATTAATCTGGTATGTATCTGACTCCCCTCTCCACACTAATAATTTTCTTGTAGTCCCAAAATTACACAGAATAGTTCACTCCTTTTTGTATTTTCTCGTAATTTCCAGTCAACTGGCTTGAATACAGAAATGTGGCAGTTCACATATTCATCACATTGACTGAATCTGATGTCAGACCTCAAACAGGAACTTTTATATTTAGGTCTCCAATTGCAATCATTCAAATTCAAACATAAAAAGAAATAAACACAAGAAAGAGCAATAACATAAAAGTCATTTTTGTAGCATAGCTCATTTTATTGTTTAAACAGTTTTGCATAGGAAATATATCCACTTCCAGTAATTGACTGCAGTAAAAACAGCTGCTAGCAGTATAGGCTGGATATAACAGTAACAATCACAAAAAGTTGAGCCTTTATTTACACTGATTTTAATCTTGTGGCAATTTTAGCCCCTGCACCAAATGTAACCAGCTTGAAGGCATCGCCTAATGCTCGGCGTTTCTAAAATCAATAAAAGAAGGGATATCAAGGCCTTCGCTATACAGTTCACAATGGACACCTGTGGCTCCTAAACTGTCAATGAAAAGATAAAAAACAAAAAAGGTTTCCAAAAAGTCCTCTAAAACGTACATTCAGATACATACATAGACCTTTGCACACACTTGCAGTGTAACTACGATCACTACTGGAGACTGTTACATATTGTTTTGTTGGTGTTGTTGTTGTTGTTCATTATATATAATTCCACCATGATTCATCAAGTAGAAATGTGTGCGCAGAGGGAAGTAAAAGTGCCACAAGACCCAAAAATAAATCAGCCCTGCAGAGAAAAATGACTAATCTTAAGAAAAGACATTATTTCATCCTTTCACTGCGCTTAATGTAGCACTGACCCCCCCGCCGCCCCGCTCCCCATCCCCGAAAAAAAAGAAAAAAAAAAAAAGTAAAAAGAAGAGTGAACATTTCCTCTCAAATTTTGAACAAGCTTGATGTGGGCATTGTGTGCTGACATAATTTGAAAATTATTAGATCACCAAAAAAAAAAAAAACAAAGCTCCAAAAACATCAAAGAAGCATATTTCCAGATGAGTTAGCCACATTCTGTTCGGTGTGATGGTGTTTTTCTTGTCACATATGAAAGTAAGTCTATCACATTTTACAATTATATACAACAGACACTTGGACAGCTTGAACAGGCACTGCATTGCTATCTTTTTGTCTTCTTTTGGTGAATGTTACATCCTGTAAAAATGCTGGTTTTCATGTTTCATAACAACCTGATGCCAAGTGACTAGCAGCTAGCCAACATATGGAAGGTGTGTATTGCTCATGTAGGATGAAAATGAAGTTTTAATGTTTCCTCTAAGTCTGCATGTATACTCCCTCTCTGTCCCTACAGAATGCGTGACATTCAGTTAAAAGGGAAATCACACATATTGCATGAGTGCCACAGGTCCTCCTTGCATAAAGTTGTCCTGTTTCTCGATGATGATCAGTGACATAATACTTTCTAAAATAAGGTTGTTGTGAATGTCAAAATCTGCCTTGAATACGGCTCTTGAAGCTGCTGATGGGTGGAACACTGATTAAAATTTCATAAAGTTTCAAGAGCTTTTTGACAGGCTACGTTCACACCCAGCGTAGCAACAGAAATACGTAACCATGCCCAAATACACTACCTATTATCAGCTGGAAGGTACAGTACCCTATTCTGAAGCACCTGCGATTAATTTAATGTTTGTTTGTAGTGTAAATGAAGGGTTTACTACATCACATCAGGCATAGACAGCATGTGGAATGTGCAAAATGAGTGATGCCTCGATGCTGTTACTGATATTTAAAGAGATTTTTTAGAGTGTCGTCTGCATATGAACCAAGTAGGCGGCTCAACATTGGCCACCCGATTCTGAACTACGTCGAAATGTAGCACCAATTGCCTTGCAACATTTCCTTTAAAAAGAAATTTAAAAAAAGAAACTATCTGATAGATTCATTGAGGACGTTTCACTGCAGATTCTACCCTGCTTCTCGCTTAAGGTCAGGTGCAATCTGGGGCCTTTTCTACTGGTTAAGTGACATCACCTCCCAGCTGCTACAAGGAACACACTCACACCACGATCTTGTTGGACAAGAATTCACACCCATTTCAAAAAAAAAAAAAAGAGATAAATCACATCACACTCACTATGGCCACACTAATGAAAGAACAACAATTCAAATATTCATGAAGTGTTTCCCAAATGCAAATATCTAAGCACTAACCAAGAACAGAAATAATAATATTAATAATTAAAAAAAAGCCTTCATTGTTGTTGTTTTTTATATTTATGGATCTGTATAGACTATTTCCTCCCATTTTTTGACTTTACATACAGGAATACAACAACTGATGAAAACACTTTAGATTCTACTAATCGGGGGAACCTGGAGAGTTCTAACTCAAATCCAGCCTCCGAAACAAATAAACAAAAACCCAAATTGAATTAGCTTTTTTTTCCCTAAAATGGAATTGACTTATTTTTCCCCAGAATTGAAGATTTACAAATAAGGGCTTAAGAGAAGAACTCTCGAGAAAGTTTACAGTGTACAAACTCCTGTCCTACGGCAGGCTTTTTTCAATAGAAAGACCCTCATCTTCTCTCACTGTGTAGTGTCAGAGGCACTCGATCACACGTCCAGCTCACAAAGTCACACACGCGCGCATGCACACGAACAACCAAGCTGCCAAAGCAGAGTTCAACCCCACAGACTACTGCTATCGACGCAATCAGGATATTTACCTTTATGTACACTCTCCTATTCAAATAAACACCAACAGCACAGTGACCCTGACACATTTTTATCACACACACACACACACACACACACACACACACACACACACACACACACACACACACTCACAAACACACCTGGGGACAATGCACTTCAGTGGGGTCTCCAATGGCCAAAGGCTGCAAAGCACTTATAGTTTTTCTTTTAAAAGAAAAAAAAAAAGAATAAAACAACAAAAAAAGACAGAACAGTGCACATAGAACGGGGTGACTTTTTCATTTTTTTCTGCATAAGAAATCTGGGTGAAGACGGAGAGATTGAGCTTGACTTGAGGATTATTTTTTTCCAAAAAAAAAAACATTCTGCTTCTTAGGCCCTCTGCTTAACGCCGGAGAGCTCCTGCTAGTACCGTCTCTCCGAGGGAAACATTTCTTTCACGATTGTAGGGAAAGAGTGCAAAAGGTGTCATAGCAGCAATGGAGGCGCTGCTCTCTCTGTGAGAAAAGTTATTTATTTATTTTTTTACGTTAAAAATGGTAAGAGAGTGATTGATATAAATAATGCCCTGTAATACGCCTGAGAGATTTAGTTTAAGACTAGGTTCAAAACACTGTATGGGGGAGAAGACGATTGCCTATGTGCTATTTAAGTGCTATATTTTTCTTCTACTGGATTCTATTTAAGCTTCTACTGGGCCACTGGACTGGAGAACACCATGCTTCTGCGGTCCAGTATTTATTTCAACATTCTCTACGGGGCTCTGCTAGGGAAGTGTCTCAGGAATTGACATATGTGCATATCGTATATACATTTATACAAATCTACTACTTATAAAATACTTTCTAAAGGCTTGCTTGAGCCTGTCTGCAACTGATTTGGACAGGTCTCACTAGCATTAGTTGGTGTGTGATTGTTGCGCAGGTCACAGGCCACTTCACTGATGTGTTTAAGGCATCTACTTGGGAATTGCATTCGGTGACGTCTAGAATAGTACGGCGTAGTATTCAACAAAAGCCTGCAACGCTTTCCATCTTCAGTTGCAGCTTTAAGGGATCTACGACAGAATGGGATTCTACGTAAAATGATTTTTTTAAATGATTGTCATACTCAAGTCAAGCCGTCTCTCCTGTGAAAAATGAGCTCCTTCAAGGTCACATGCTAGCACCCCAGGTGGAAAGTTGAAAGTAAGAGTCACAGTAGACCAATCAGTGACTTTGCAGCCGTAGTAAGACCAAGGGTGCATTTTTTTATAAGTACTTCTAGAAAAATACCGCCCCTCCCCCTAAAACTCCCGAATTCAAAATACACTGGAACACGTCTCACCATAATTCGGTAGGCCTATATGCTAAAGAAAGAAAAAAAAAAGACCTTGTCATACACTGCATAGAAAGCAGTCCCCACTTTGGTCAATAAAAAAGGAAAACACCCACAACAACAACAACATCATCAACAACAACAACGACAAACAACGATATCAACAAAATAAATGCATTACAATATTGTCTATCTCCAAACTAGCCTCTAATAATTGACGCATCTATAAGCACTACCTACATAGGCAAAACTTGGTATTGCATAATTTTCATAATTCTGAATTCCACCCTCCACAATAGTAACTGGAAGATGAAGAAAATGAGCATTGAAAAATAAGGAAAACAAAAGATGACAGGTTATTAGAAAAACCACCAAAATACTGAAAAAAAAAAAAGGAAAAAAAAATGCTGGTTGATTACAAACTTTAAAACGGCAACTATACACAGCCTTGATATGCAATGTAACTGTGAGATAGAGTAGTACATGAAGTTAAAAATCAACAATTTCATTCAGAGTACAAAACAATTCTTATCATAAAAATGTTAATTTTTTTCTATAATGATAAATGCAGCAAAAACAAGTGTAGTGATGTCTCTATATTCAAAGGCAAGGCACGTAATGTGGACTATATGTCATCGTGCAAATTAAGAGTATTGGAGAGATTTTCCTTGTATAAATATGTCTGGACTAGAGAGGCAATGGCTGTGAACATGCCGTGCACAATTCTAGATTTCAGGGACCTGCCACCACCTGGATTCATAATTTCAGTTTTCAACCTCTTCCACTGTAGAGTTAACCTTGCACAAACTAGCTTTACACATAAGCCTACTGTACATTTGCATGAATTGTACATTTCCATGAATTAACACTTTGCATTCCATATTTTTTTTTGTAAACATAAGCTTTAGAAGCTGATGGCCAAATGCATATGCTCTCGATCTTACAAAATGAAAGAAATTCCATTTTTACACACTATGTGTGTCTCATTTCTATGCTTATGTTCGGTTATTTTTTTTCTCCAAAATAAATAACAAAAAACTCCCCATAATGATGGGAAGGGCTCAAAAGAAGTGCTGGTTTTGCTCAGCGCTGCACAGTTAGCTTAGTGCTTGCCTTCAACTGCCTTTCAAGCTTGATGTTTTTTTTATGTGAGGAGACGGATATGTGACTGAAATCAAATTCAAATGTTTTCTTAAACATTTTACCCATAAAACCATTTAATATTTATCCCCCTTCCTTTAGAGTCTTAGGGCTGACAGACTGATAGCTTCCCTTCAAAAATTCAATTGCACTTGCCTCTATCGAGATTTTCTTATTCTCCGTCTTTTTTTTAATATCCTTTTGTAAAGGAGTTGCAAATTCTTTAATGAGGGGTCCAATCTCAAGCCTAACATTTAGTGTTTTTTGAAAACCGCATCAAGAGTTCTCAACTCTTCCCGTAAGTGTTCACGTTAATTCTTGAAGTAAGTAGCAGTAAAGAATAAGCAAAGTCAACACATTTTCTGAACAAAGAGTCGTATCACAGTAAACTGAAATCAAACGGAAGAAGAAACACTCTGAATTCACAATTTTTTTTTGTTCCTATGGTGTACACAGTGAATCGTTTGACGTGGGAAAGCCTCTTTTCAAGAGGTCTGAGTCGGAGAGCTTCGAGTCTCAGAGCCATCCACCAGGCAGAGGTTGTTGATACGCAGACCTCTTCACTTGTGTGTGTGTGTGTGTGTGTGTGTGTGTGTGTGTAAATCAAGATTTTACATCTTCCCCCAACATGGAAAAATAGTAGGAATTGCCGCTAAGAGACTAGAGTGTCATGCAATAAAACATTAAGGCATCTATACATCACAGTATTTGAATGGATTGAAAAGTTCTGCAAACACAACAACTGACTGGTGGGTGGTGGATGTGTGGGCGAGGAGACAGCAGACCTGAAGCTTTTTCTCTTTTTTCTTTCCTCTGAACCAACCCTCGTCTTCACGGCCAGTGTCCTTCATGGGGAGGGATGGGAGTGGGGAGGGACATGGGAGGGGCGTGACTGGGAGAGGTGGGGACGATTGTGCAGCTCATGCTGCTTTGCTGGTTTCATCCATGGCTGCGGACACCTGTAGTGCTAGCTCTGCACCACCTGCACCCATCCACCCTGGGGGTCTTCCGGCCTCTGTGTGTTCAGTTCCCTGTCTCAGCGGGGACCAGGGGCTCACCAATGATGTTTATGCTGTAGTTCTGGTGGACATTTGTTGGCAGAATCGGAGTCCCGTTCGACACTTGGAATGGAACTAAGCTCGCCCAGGTACCAGGACTGTGGAGAGAAACAAAAAAAGAGACACACATAGAGACGGAGAGATTAGTCACATGCCATTAACTTGTTTGTGCAGCATGCAGTCAAAATCAGATTCTTTCTTTCAATTATCCTGAACACTGCTTTGCTAATGACCGGCATCACTGCTCTGCTGACAGTCATCAAGGTTCAAGGTCTTATTTTTGTTTTGTTCAGACAGAGAGGGGTAAACCAAAAAAAAACTGCATCGCTAGCTCATTAATCTAAGCTGAGGTGAGTCCACTTGATTCCCAGTGAAGGACATCATGTGAGAAGGCTGTGACGCAGGCCCTCTTCTGCATTGATGGCAGTATAGAAAAGCATTAGGGGGAGAGTGTGATTGGTGGTGGAAGTGGAGAGTGGGGGTTGTGGGTAAAAAGTGTGGGGGGGGGGGGTCCCTACACAAAGCTGTCCCATCCCTATTCATCTCACGCTAATGGCAAAACAACACAGTGATTGTTCCTGGGGAGCAACGGTGCTAACTGAAAACGCGAGCGGGAACAAACAGCATGTTGTTCCCGTGGGGTGCTGCGCTACGTAGATGTCAGATAATTAGCTCCCCCCCCCGGCCCCCTTCTCCCCCACAGGCCCCCAGTGTGCACTCATCTAACACCCTCCCACCTCTCACATCACCCCCGCTAAGTCTGAGAATACCTGTAACGCACATTTTCAATCCAATTTGCCACGAACAAACTTTTTTTTTTCCGGCAGATTCATCACAGATCAAGACAGATGAAGAAGAGCAGGAAAGAAGGATGAATGTGGGACAAAGAAAGTGAGGGGAAAATTTTGGAAAATCAGGAGAAATGTTTAGGGAGAAGAGGGGAGATGGATGACAAGGAGGAGAGTTGTTTCCAAAAGAAACAAACAACAGCTAAGACCTGAAGATGCTGGTCTGCTGGTCTGAGGACAGACTTGGTTCTTTGTGAACCTTCACGACTAGACAACATTGTCTGCGCTCATGAAAGCCGCTGATGAACCAGTCTGCATTTTATACAAATCACTAGTCACTACTCTTTTACTTAAAACAATGGAAGTGCAAATTCGATTTGCCGCGTGGCCTGAAAGAGACGGACTCTTCAATGAAGAGTGACAGAGAGAGAGAGAGACGGAGAGGAGAAGATGTATTCAAAATAAAAACAAACTTGCTCAAGTTTTCGAATATGCTTGAGTGTGCAAAGAGTTAAAAACAACCTCAAGGCTAATCCTCTCTAGCAGTTTTTTCCCCCCCTGTCCAACCCGTCCTCATGCTATCCTCTCTCTCCTGCTTTCTTCCCTCCCTCCTTCTCTCTTTCACCCTGCCAAAAATCATCGGACAGGAAAGGGGGGATTAAGTTTTTCCTACCTTGCTGAACAAAGAGCGCACAGAGTGGCCGAGGGCTGCAGCTTTCCTTTTTTCACGTTATTTCTTTCTTTCTTTCTGTCCTCCTCCCTCTCTCCTTCCATCGCTCTGTGTTTCTCTTTCCTTATGAAACTCCTCTCAGGTAATGGCTTACATTAGGGGGACCACACAGCTACAAAAGCGGACTTGCGGGCCTTTGTGCGCACTAAACCGACAGATCGGTTTTAATCTTGTTAAAATCGATGGCTGTCAGTCCGTATCTGCATCCCATAACCTGAAGCCGCACTGGGCAGGATTTTTTATGTAAAGAACTCCTCTAGTATCAGGCTGAATCACAAAGCGTTGGGGGGCTGAAATCCTCCCATCATGGCTAACTGAGACTTGCAGGTTTGGCCTTATTAGTATGACTGAACTTTGAATACAAACTGTCCTAAAAAGCAGCAGGGGAGGTCTCCATCCAAAGAAAGGCATGCTATTAAAACATCTGGTATGATGCAATCACATACAGGCCATGCTGGAAATGCAGTTTTTTGATTCCACATTACAGGTATTCTTAGTATGGTTCTAATTCGTCAAGCAGTTCCCTTTCACTGCAATCTAGACCCGTTAAAATGCCTGTTTCTTTATATTTGTCTCCAAACAAGTTGTCACTTCATGTTTCTGAACTCCAAGCAGCTCTGGAGAAAAAAAGAAAAAAATCTGACCTCCATTGCCGTTTTTCCTTAGATAACCTTCAAGATGGCCTCCCCTTGCCCTGTCCAAGCTCCCAAACCTCACTAATTCTACTCCCTGCAAGCACAGCCCGGGCATACAGCGTGCTTCGTTTAAGGATTAGCTCCCTAAATTAGATTATCTAATGGCATCTTAATGGATTGCTGACCCATTTCCTGCACAATGGCAACATGCGAGTCTGGCAGCGTTTTAATTTGGGGGCTAGTACTGAAGAGGCATTGCGGAGCTCACTGTTTAAAGGGCAAGCAAGATAAAAGAGGAATCCGACTGATTCCATCTATACGTTGAACGGTTTTGCATGAATAATCCATCAAAGAGGAGAAAGTAAAATAGAATTACCATCCCATCTTTGTAACAAAATTAACTAGATCTAGTTGGGATCTATTTTATCTGTGCTCATTACTGTACACTCACATGGAGGGAAAAGGAGGAGTTAGCTGGTGTGTGAGTAAAATAAGAGACCTCTAGCTGCTGCGGGGGACATTTTTCTCTGCTACCTCCACTGGCCTATTAGGAGGCCTATTGAAGGGGGTTCTGCTGTGTGCATATGCGTTTGTAAAAAAAAGTTTGTAACTTCAGCGGGTGCAAAATGAGCCATACACACACACACACACACACACACACACACACACACACACACACACACACACACACACACAGATGCTCTACACTTCCAGGGAAAAGGGGAAAAGGGAGACGTAACAGGAAAGGGCTTAGCTCAGCTTGCTCGCTCTGCCATGGTGAAATGGTTCAGGTTTTCCTCCCAGAGAGGGAGACATACAGCATGGAGGCAGGGGGAGGGTTAAGGGGGGGGCAGAGGGGGGACTTTCTGTAACTTTAAGTTAAAGAGAGTAAAGCATGACTTCAGCATAAAGTCAAACAAAGCTAAGCTTGTTAAAATGTGGAAAGCAAAACATCCTCACATGGCTGAAAAGCTGACCTGGAATGACTTCTTTTATTCTCCGTGGTTTGTTCTAATTAGCTTCATCAAGGTTTGTGTTATGAAATGAGAATATTTTGTTTTTGTTGGGTGTGAATCCAAGAGGAAAGCAATGTTTGACTCATTGTGCAATATTTGTCATCTTTCAGCGAAGAATAACAAAGCAGTGAAATATAATCATGACAAATTTGACAAAAATAAACTTCTAATATTTGTTGCTTTCAAAAAATAAAACAAAAAATAGAAAGTTTCTACTTTCCAAAGGCTGGGATTTTGTTTATTTTATGGTGCATTTTTAAAAAGCTCTTGAAGATCTATTCTGGAAAAAAAAACTGTAACAGGGACGTAGAGACAAACCAATCCCACAATATAGCTCCACCAAATCAAATTCTCTCTGAAGGTCTAAATTTGAACTTCTGACAAAGTAAAAACACTATGAATTACTGGGAAAGGTGGAAAATAATGCAAGAGTGAAAAATAGTTGAAGGAGCAGAAAGATGGGAAAAGAAAACACGACAAGGAAATTTCTCATCTCATCTCAGAGAGCCACAGTCCAGATATATTCCATTTATATATGACTTTATATGTGAAATCTAAACTGTAAAGAGTAAGAAAATCAGGACAATCATTTATTATATGCTGTTATTAGTTTAAGTTTGTGTGTGTGAGTGTTTGTGTGGTGTAAGAGAGACAGAGAGACGGCATGAAAGAATGAAAAGGTTACCTTTGCCAAGTAATCCCAAAAGTGTCGTCAGTGGCACTGGGGCCATAATGCCTGCCGTTTTGAGTCACGCTCCAGTCACACTTCCTCTGTCAATTGAAACCTAGCAGTCAGATCACTGGGCCAAGACAACTTCCACTTCAGATTACACTACAACTCAACACTGTATACACAAATGCATGCAGAAGGGCCTAAAGCAGGAGCAGCAGTCATAAAAAAAACGACTCCAAAATGAGTCCTAACTGTTACTGACAATGTAAAAATAGCTAATGGAATCAGTATATTCATTATTTGTTGGGGAAAATAACAGTAAAATCAAAGCTAGGGATAAAACAGACATAAAGAAAAGGCATGCAATCACAGTTAGTGGTAACAGCTAACCTGGAAGTAAAAAAAATGGAGTTAGTTAGTTACAAATGTGAGTGGCATCATATTGGTAGTTCATCTGTGAGTGGTTTTCAAGCCGGCTAGCCGATGAAGCCATGCAATCCACTGGATGCATGCACCCTGGCGATAATCATTGCTTCACTGTAAGTGCACTTTAAGATTCAGGAAGGAGTACGCATGCCCTCAAGCATGCAGACTTTTTTTTCATTAGCTAACTGTTTTTATTGATTAGGGGTCAAAATTGTACAATGAAGTTAAACAGCACACACGCGCGCACACACACACATACACACACATGCACGCGCACATTAACCCCCTTCCCCCCCCCTCTTAAGACATGCCAACCTTACATACAGATTACAAATTACTGCAACAAAAAAGCCACACACAAACCGTGTCTCCTTTGCATGCATTATGCGAGCACACGTGTCGGCAATCCAGCTGAGAGCTATCTCTGCCAATACCAACCTAACCTTGCCCTGTGGTCAACACATTCATTTAGTAATGCATCGGGATAAAACTGCACTGTTAGCACTCTGCGTGCAGTGGCAGACGTTTTTGCAGAGGCTCTTAAGAGGGATTTAATCAGATATACGCATACGCTGAATATTCAAAGCCATTTGCGGAGGTTGAGAAATGTGTTCTTTCTCCTCCGAGCACCTGGATGAACACATCAGGAGACGATGATGGTTTCCTACTTAAGCCATACTTAAATACAGTGATGTGTTTTTGTTATGTTCCTTGTTTTTTTTTCTGGAACAAATGTAAAGTGCTGGCAAGAAACAGAGAATTTTAGGAGTTAATGTCAAAAAGCCTTTCAATGGTGCAATGACCCTCCAATATGTTACAATTTCATACACTGGTTTCACTTGATCAAAAGCTGCTTAATACAAGTGAATAGGAAACAATACATCTTGTTCCATCCAGATTGTTTTCTCTGTATTTATCGAAGGTTGGGAGACTAAACCCCCGCGCCGCTCCCGCGCTCTCCAGCCTGACAAAAGCTTGGGGAGAATGTGCGGGCTGGGCCAGACGCTCGGTGCCACCACTCCTCGAGGGGCTTGCCATCTGTCCGCTGGCACCGGCACATCAGAGTGGCACGGGCAGCGGGGAAAAGGGGGACGGAGCCGGTGAACGTTAGCAAACAGATGCGGGCAGATTGTGGATTAGGATCCTTCCTTAGATAATACCAAATGACATCTGATCACGGATCTTTCCCTGCGGAATGCTAGATGGTGGCGTTCCCTTGAGGGGTTAACCAAGGCGAGAGATGAATGGAGGGTTTTCACACATTTGCTGCCTGGGAATCGTAGAGCAGGTGTGGTGGTGTTGTTTTGTTTTATTTAAGGTTTTTTTCATTTTTGAAGCCTGCTGTGTGTGTGTGTGTGTGTGTGTGTGTGTGTGTGTGTGTGTGTGGAGAGAGAGAGAGAGAGAGAGAGAGAGAGAGTGAGTGTGTATGTGTGTGTGTGTGTGTGTTAGTGTATGTATCCGGGGACTTCTATTTTAGTGGTGCCACATTTTAAAATAGGCACTCTGAAAAGTAGGTTGTTTTAAGCTTCACCACCAAGTTATCAGATGACTATTAAGTTATTTCATAGTAATGAAATAATGTCATTATCATTCATAGTTTGAAATTAACGCTGTAACAGCAGTTTCAACAAGGATCAGTAGATCTGTGTATGTGTATATTATTAAAACAGTGATTCCAACATTCCAAAAATTGTATTCCTTTCTGACTCTTCTGTTTTTCCTCAAAAAGAAAAAAAATTCAAAGTAGCTCTGACAGCAGCAGAAGCAGATGCGGTCCACGTCATGGCTTCTGTCCATCATACAGACAGACAGACAAAGAACAGTGCATCTCCATGATCCAGCTGCAACACTGAGCACGTTTAAAAATCTTCTAGACATACGTATGTGACGTGCTGCCCTTTCCTACCAAGCCTAGCGACAAACAGCTGCAACTAAACAACTAGAAGTGTCACCAAGGCTCACGGATCCCACACAATAAACATCCCATCGCCAGATGAGGACAATGACAGAGTATTCGGTGAAAGTGTTTAGTCCTGATGGACTTGGCTTTGTGTCGTCTCGCTCTGCCAGGCCAGATCCCAGGCCGTTAAATCATACCACAGAAAACAAAAACAACTGTGACAAGCAGAAGCATGATGAATAAATGTGAAGACTGTTTAGAGTTCCCTAAGCCGACAAGACCATTTATTCATCTGGATATAGCATGTAATAACCTTTTAGAAAGGTGTCACTGTTGTGCTTAAAAATCCTCCTGTCTTTTTAATATAACTCTTTCCAAACGGAGTAAGTCTAAACATATCTCAGCTGATGTGTTTGTCTTTGCTAGGCCTAACATAATTTATGCTTTGTCTTCTCAGTGCTGCAGGATCACAAGTATGTTTTAAGATCATTCAAATTTGGATAATTACAAATGATTAAATAAAACAGAATATTTTGATTATATTATCATACTGTATATCTTCAAAGGATATTTATATATCAGGCTGATTTACACTCCAGAACAAAAAGACCTTATAGCCTCTGGGGGCAAAAGCTTTGGACAAAATGCAGTGGCTCATGCAGTTACACTCAGACTGCTGCTGCCTTGTGTAGTCACTTTGTGCCCCACTGAAAGAAGTAGCAGGGCTACAAGAAAATGTGGAAGACAAACTGTGCGACATCAGCCAAGTGAATCCTCCCTCTCCTCCTCCTTCTCCTCCCGAGTGGAATAAAAGCATCCCACGACTGCTGACAAACATTCACATTTTTTGCCTACTCTGATTTTAGGAAAAAATGGGGAGAAAGAAAGGCAGAGAGAGAAAAAGAAAGACTGAAAGAGGAGTGAGGAAACAGAGGCCAGCTTTGTCATTTTTACTAAACATAAAAAAAAGGCAAGCTGAGGAGAAACCCAGCGATCATTATGTAGCCGCGTGCAGATGCATTCAATTAGTTGTGGTTGGAAAAGCCTTGGCCTGAGACCAGCGCTTTCAATAAGACGGGGTGGGGGAGAGCACTCTCGCCCGTCCGACAACACCGCAACACTCCTAGCCTCGCAAACACACCCACACACGCACACACAGACACACATGGAGTCACCACATCTGTCCTAGGACCGCTGCTGGGGCAACCGCGTGACGCCAACGCTAAATATTCAGCTTGTGAACCATAAATGAGGGAGTGTACTGATTACATGTGGAGTGTGTGTGTGTGTGGGTGTGTGTGTGTGTGTGTGTGTGTGTGTGTGTGTGTGTGAGTTTCTAAAGTAGTGTGTGAAGGAAATAGAGCTAAGCACATTACACTCTCAAAGTCACCCACATGTCCCATCCATCTTCTGAGCAATGGCCACACAATGACAGTGAATTTCCTGACACTTTCATGTCTTTCTTTAATGTGACCTTAGGAAATAGATGCCTTTTTCTACACTAGACTGTATTATTTAAAAAAACACACACACACTCAAAATAATATCCTCTATGTTCAACAGTACTAAAAATTTAAGAGAAAATGTAATAGCGATGTTGTTATGAGGTTAATTGTACACTGCTTACACAGTGTATTTTTCAAAACATTTTTGCTATATACAATGGATATAACCTCCTCTGATTCAGCTAATGGCCATACTGAGGATATTAAATTTAAGGATCTTTCAAGGGTCCTTAAAAATAATGCATTGATAACACTAAAGCTTTGGTTAAAATGAACATATCAGTAAAAAGAGAACAGCATCACAGCATTTAAGGCAAAAATTGGTGGATTACCACTGTGATATACTATATTTAGCTGTGCTAGGCCTCAATCTTTTTGAGGTCTGAAAAATTATATGTTGATCATTTTTTATGCCAATAGTGACTGCTATGCTTGACCTCAGCCTATGAGTTCTCTGATCTGAACTAGAAGTGCTCTGATCTAACGAGACAGTTTAATGCTTCCTACAAATCAAATTCAGAGTGCGACAGGCTTTTGCAGAGGGCAGGGATTTCACATCTGATGTGCAGGGAGATGGGGGACAGAAAATGAAAGGATAAGAGGAGCAGGTGAGCTGAGTGCTGGAGGGGGAGATCTCACCTGTTGCTGGTGAAGGAAGGCGGGATCTCTCGGGCTCAGGCCTACGAAACGGTTAGCCGTCGGGGTGCCGGGGGCTGAGTAGCCTTGGTAACATGCCATCACAAAAACACAAATACATGCTTGCATTAGAAACAGCAGTTCAGGACTTTTTTTTTGTTTTGGGCCCACTTCCATCCTTCAGTCATTTGGACACTTGGCAATGGGATATTTTTGCTGTAATGTGTTTTATAATTTGAAAGTCTTTTCCTAGATGTTTTACAGATTGCAGATTACACTGTAGATGTTTTAGTTTTGGACTATCAAGTGTAATTTTTGGGCTTATTGGACAGGATAGCTGAAGAGCAACAGGAAAGGGGGGAGAGAGAGAGAGAGAGAGAGAGGGGGGGGGGGATGACATGCAGTAGTTGGACTGGGAGGAAACCCATCGCCACTGCAGCAAGGACTCATTACATGCAAGCAAAGCAAAGATCAACTTAACACAAACTGAAAATCTTGATTTCCAGTCACTTTGCTGCCCTGATGTAGGTGTGTACTCAATGGTGTGTCAGTACACTGTGACATCACTGATGGGCGTGGTTGCAGACCATACTTATGACCACACACAACTATACCCATCACTGATTAAAACAGACTTCAAATTTGAGAAACTGCTATTTAGCCTGGTATTATGTTACTCGTTAAACATTATTCCTTTTATTACCATTTCAAGTTTAGAACCTTAGCGCTCTTACAAAAACAAGAAAAACCTAATATTGGGTCTTGTTATGAGATGTTGAACTGCAGGATGCTGTTTGGTGGATGGTGTGCAGGTGCAGGCGTTGTGGTTATCAGTGCCAGTTGGTATAGACTCACCTTCTGTGGATGTGGTGATGGGCTTAGTGTCGGGCATGGAGAGCGAGACGGGCCGCACAGCGCCGTGGTGTGGGGAGGGAGCCAGAACTGGGGTGAAGTGGCCTGGGACCTTTCCCACCTGACCACTGCTGTTAGGCTGCAGGTGAGGTACAGAGAACAAGAAAATCAATTCAGAACAGAACTTTTTATTTAAGAATGATTAATTTTGTCCAGATTTAAGGGAGGTTCCTGCCAAACATGTGTGGATTGGTTTACTTCATCTCTGGAGTTTATCAGCCTTTGTTTTGGTTTGTTTAGTAAAATGAGAACAGTGGCGAACAACACTAAAAATATCTCAGTGACAACAATATCCAAACTATAAATATTAATATATGCTGGTAACTTATGTTAGACATAAACAAAACAAAACAGGAAAGCTAAATTAAGGCAAAAATCACAATCATGCTTTGATAAAGGTTCTCAGCCAAACATCTGTTTTGTCTGCCACCAAAACCTGTGTGAGGACAGACAAATTATGTTTTGGGACTTATGTTTGCAAGCTCTTGTTCTCTTGTAAATGTGCAGTTGGGCAGATCTCAGTAAAACAATACAAGCATGTAACAAACTACACTTATCCAAAATGGCTAGTATTAAACAAGCTGAATGCCCTGTCCCCGTTCCTGGGGGTGTTAACTCATCTTAACGGCTCTGTTTGGCCTCACAGACCTAAAATCAACAACAAAAGGTGACTGGACCGCTCTCACTCTTACATTTAATGCTACGCGTGAAGAAAAGATTTTAGTACTTTCAGTCGCTTTGTTGTCACAGTTATTACTAAAACTCTGGGGGGCACGAGCAACAATAGATCCTCAGTCCCCGACGATGGATTTCCTACATGATTTTAAACAATGATTTTAATGGCGCTCATAAATGGAATTTAGGAGGACTCGGGCGTGAAAAGACAGAGGGAGCTGCGGAGTGACCTGTTACAATGGTGTGAATGCGCGAGTATAGAAAGCGAGGCAGAGAGACTATATATATATAGAGAAAGAAATAAAGGAAGCTAGTGGGAGCTACTCTTTCAGACGGCTGGAGACTGTCTGGGGCGTTCATTTCAGGGCCGCCCCAAGTTCAAAACTCAAACAGGCCTTTTTGGAAAAGAATTGTGTCCACAGGGTTCCCTCCCATGTGAATAGAATGTTTAATTAGAGTGTAATATAATCTGCGTTAAAGCAAGCATAAAAACATTCTGGCACTCGTCCATGGGATTATAAGCGCTGTGTTATTTGCTGAGCTCACCCCCTCCCTCCTCCTCCTCCATCCTCCCTCCTCTCCCAACTGGTCTTCTAGCGCTCTCTCTTCCCTACTGGATCCCACCTCACTCGTCCCCCCCCCGTTCTCCAGCACCCCAGCAGAGGGCCAGTTAATTCTGCACAAGAGCCGGGCCCCGGCAACGGCAAATATTTACAACCTTTATCATTCCCCGCGGTTTTTCTCTAGAGTAACAGTGCCCCCATGCCCCCCCCCCACTCCCACCTCTCCTCCTCCTCCACCCCCCCAACCCGCTCCCTGCTCTGGAGATGGAGCCGTCTACGAGGCCTTTGTTTACAGTGAGAACAGCGGGGATATAAAACTCACATAAATATCACACTGCTCTCTCATCTATAGAGACGCCTGCTCTCTCTCTCTCTCTGTCTCTCTCTCTCTCCAACACACTGGTCACACTGTGTATCTAGAATGTATAAAAGCTCTACACTATTTGATTTACTACAATGTCTTGATACAGTTTTGTATGTCACGTGTGACTGCAATTGCAATAGTTTGGTTGACTTTTTTATGGGGACATCGGGTTGTTGTTTTTTTAGCACGACTACAAATACATGGCTGGGAATGTACTATAACCCTTGCCATGAGCATTATATCAAACAGAAAATATACGCTTCTCAGTCACATGAAGTGGTCAGCAAAGTTGCGGACCACTTCATGTGACTGAGAAGCGTATATTTTCTGTTTGCGGTTGCCTGCCAAATGAAAAGTGGTTTCATTTAACTATGATTTAATTCATTGTCAGTTATTCAAATTAGTTAACTATTTTAACGATGGATATTGTAATTATAGGTGTGTCGCCGCATACAGAGCAGGCAGCCCAGTACTACATGAAGAGACGTGTGTCTCTTCATGTAGGGGTTCCCAGGACAAATCCTATCATATTGTGGTCAGCTTAAGGACTTAAAATGTCTAGTTTTGAGAAAAGCACTAAGAAAAAACATGCCAGTCTAACACTCGCCATAAATAAAGAGAATGACCAGGAGCAACTTTCGAAACAAGCAAACAGGATGTTTCTTTACTTGCAAATGCACCAATGAAAGAATGACAAGTGCATGCGATAATTTATCTTTAATCTCTTGAGGTCAGATATGAAGTAGAGCTGAACAAGATAACAAAGAACTACTCGAGGCCATGAAAGTCTTGCCTACACACTAGCATCTTCGAAGCGGAAAAAAAAAACAAAAAACCAAAGAAAGACTGACCTGGCTGCTCTGTGGGCTGGACGGGTCATATGACGGCACGTAGCTCTTGAGGGGATCAGCAGGGTTGAGGTGGGGTGGGTAGCGGATGGTGGTGTGCGAGAAGTAGGGTGACGGCGCCGGGGGCAAGATAGCCGAGGCCGAGAACTGCAGGGGTGAGTGCGGAGGGGGGCTCCTCGTCGATATAACTGCAACAGAGAGACAGACAGAAGAGTCGAGAGGAAGATAAAGATTGAGCGTTAAGATAAAGTGATCATCATTGATCTGAGGGGGTAAATTAAGTATCGACATAGATTTTTTGACTGTGTTTATGAGGAAAAAGTGGATTAAAGCTCCAGATTTAGCAAGAGAGTCGGTGTTCAAAGTCACCAGTAACTCACCACTGTGTCCTACACCTGTTAGGCCTGGGTGATGAGGCTGAGGGAAAGTGCTGAGTCGAGGCGAGGAGTCCTGCGGGGAGGTGGGGCTGAACAGCGGCTTCTCTGGCTTCTTCATAGTAGGAGAAGACATGTCTGCTAGTGGAGAAAACACACACAAGCACGCACAAACACATAAAGGTCAGATAAATGTGTACATGTCTTGCTCAGCATTCAAACTCGTAAAAGTTATAAAAGTCTTTGATCGTTTCCTTGGGCAAATGGAATGGGAGAAACGTAGACTTCTTACAGGGAAATGAAACAAAATGACTTCGAGGGTGCACAAAAATAACATCGCAAGGTTTTCTAAGCATAACTTCAGGTGTGTTGCTGAAAATTAATCAAAACATTTCCCTACAGCTTCCACTAATGCTTCCATTTCTCATGAATGAAAGGAATTAAGTGCCAAAACTGAATTACGGTTGAAATTAAGCAGAATTTGATCTGTGTGGGATTAGTATTACCAAGGGCCCCCTGTCTTTGGTAAATGCAGTAGACAATGGGAAATGTATTTTGCAAATTACAGACATTGCATGGGGTCAAAATCACTTATAATCTCTGAATCATTACAAATCACTGGACATGCTCGAGAAAGATGAGTCCTGTGAAAATTCGGCTTTTGTCATGTCTGAGCAGACAATTAAATCCAGCGAGCTGATGCACAGTTGTAGAGCAGCCGGTCGTTCAAATAGGATTTAAGAATTTCAAGACCCTCACGTAATCTTAAACAGAACATTACACTGTAACATCTGCTCGCCTCGGCCTTACACGGTGTCTGACAAGCGACTGTAATTCCCCATAAATAATCCTGAAGGCTCAGCAGAAGACATGAAATTTATTTAGAACATTTGTGTAGTTCCATAAACTCTATAGTATGCGCACAAACTCTTACTAGTTGTTCATTATTGTTGCTCTGCACTTTCATGAGCAATGTTCTGCTGTTGCAGTGCTGCAGTTTTCAATTTTCCATGGTGAGACCCAGTGTCTGAAGGGAACGTGATAAGAACTAGATGCGGGAGGCACTGGCCTATGTCTGCTCGGGATTCTTCTATGAACATTCATCAAGTGCTTTTCTGCTCTGTCCCAGATTCTCGGGGTGTATAACTTTTAAATCATCCATCTCTTTCCCCCAAAATGAGCCGTATACACCCTGTTGTTGAGGCATTTTCATAGTATTAACCATCCTTCCCTCCCTCTCCCCATTGGGGAAGGATCCACCCGAGTCACGGGAAGAATCACTCATCACCCGAGAAAGAGAACGACAAAGGTGGCTGGAATTCAGGGGGATTTCCCAGTCTGAGGTTGCAAGAGGATACAGGCTTAAGTGCTTTCATTTTTGTGTCAGAGGCAGAAATACCTCTGAGAAGATTGATATCACTGCTTAATGTTTCCATGTAAAAATAGAAAATTTCGGCAGTGGGGGCATTCAGCTTCGCCTCTCTTCTGCTAATTAAATCCATGAGAGAATGGACTGCCTCGGGAAATTAAACTGGACAATTAATTACCAGAAATTAAACACTTTAAATAGTTTAAATAAAGTGTTTTTTTGCATTTAGACAAACTAGTTGCCTTTCAGTATCTGGTATATTTTGTATTAAATGAACGGTGAACCTTGAAAACCGTGAAAAAAATCATTGTAAAAAAAAAAAAAAACACAGAAGAAACTATTCCTTCCTCTACAGGGTTAGGTTTTGTCGAATGACAACCATGTGCAAGAAATGACCGCTTGGCACTTGGGAGGCCTCATATGGGTTTAATATCACCCCTCTTCTAATTTATTCTCTCCTGACAGAATAATAGCTGTCTTTGGAGAGTTTCCTACCCACTGCTTTCCCTTTCTCCTCGCCCAAAGTGTCTAAGTTTACGCTGAGCAATACTCCCAGGCCATGTGCAAAGGGACAGGCTGAAATTTCATGTACCCACATTGGCCTGTGGTTGAATCCCACCAGTGCTGTGTCTCTTGTGTATAATCTGGTGTTTTCCTCTCTCAGCCTTCATACTTATTATATTAAAACAAAATAAAAGAGGACTGGGGGGGAAAAAAGAAAAACGAAATAAATTGTTTTGTCTGTCACAGTCTAACAAAACGTTTCCTTCCACGTCTGTGGGTAAAATCCAGAGGTAGTGCGGGCAGCAGAGTGTGGAAAGAAGTCAGCAGAGGGTGAGAATGATCCGGAAACACGGGACAGTGAGGCCTTAATTAAAAGGGTGATGGGCTCTGCTCTGCACCGGGAGACAACGTAATGAGACAAGCAAGCTGTCCCGTGAGGATCTCGCTTTCTCTCATGCACAGACACAAGCATGCAAGACATCAGTGCTTGTTTCTCGGATTCGCACACCTCTACCTTTTCTTTTTTCCCCTGGATCCAATAAGCCCTGTGAATGAGCTCCATAGCTGAGCTTTATTTCTTTATTCTCTTCTGACCACTCCTGTACCTTTTAAAGTTGGCACATGATCATGAAAACTCTACAGATGGGGAATTTCTCTCAAGTTCTGCCAAGATGTATAGCCTGATTTCCTGATGACATTTAATCTGACGCATTTGTCCTGCAGGTTTATAAACAGGAACTTCTCCATAACAGTCACCCACAAGGTGTTTCAGCTATCTGTATATAGATACACCCAACATTTGAAAACGTACAACTTGCTCTTGTATGAAAGCAAAACTTGCATTTTTATCAGTAATGTAACCAGAGTGTTGTCACTTTTTAGATACAAAGCTGTGAATTTCATCTGGAACAGTTTGTTCTCATAACAGATACTTTGTATCACGCAATCCAATGTTTCCTTTGTGTAAGCTACAGGTGTGAGAGAATACACATTTACATTCAGGCAGCAGTTCAAATGGGTTTAAACATTTATATGACTGCCAGTGCCTGGGGCTATCTCTGTCATGGTATGTATTTTAAGAGGGTTGAACAGGTTCCTCTGCAGAGAAACCAGATGCAGTTCATCCGCAATGAAATGGGTGGCGGCAGTGATGTACAGTAGCTTATGACAAGGCTGAGAGTTAAGGAGAGTTCAGCTGCTCTTAAAAAACAATGTGAGGTGTTCACTTTGATCACATCTATTTGCATGCGATGAGGATGAAATGAGTAATGCTCTCGCATCCTTCATTAAATCCTGTCAATGTGCTGTCATGCATCGTTAAGCTGTGCGAGACTGTGGCAGTACAGGGCCGTTCCTGACTCTGAATGTTTGTGTAACTGTATGAATGAGATGGAGGGTGTTACTGACAAAATGCACCCATGCCTGACAAACCTCTCATAGGTAAATAAAGGCGGTCAAATAAAAACAGGAAAATCACCTCCTTCTCTATCGTGCCAGTTTGCCCGACTGCTAGCCGGTGAGCTGGGTGACGAGTAGAAGTCAGGTCCTGTTGGGCTGGTGTCCATGTTCTCGTCCATGCTGACGGTTTTGGGCCTTTTGCTGTGGGACATGGAGAAGCTTATGGTTTAGCACTGCCAGTCTTTTGGGTATCATGACTTTAAGGTCGCAAGACGGTGTCTGTACAGATTTGGGGCAATTGAGAGTGGATGTTTGGCACAGATTAACTTGCATTGTGTAAAGGTTTATTAAAGGACTAGTCTGATACGTTTATGTGTTTTTGTGCGTTTTGAAGATTGATACCACCAGTTAGCCTGGCTATGTAAAGATATCCACACACAATTTTGTACTTTTGTACTAAACAAACAAGATATAAAATGTAAACTAGGCAGATTATTATTTTTTTTACCTTTGAGCAGAGCCAGACTAGCTGTATCCTCCTGTTTCCAGTCTTTAGGCTAAACTAAGCTAACTATATAATGGCTACAGACATGAAAGTGGTATCCATCTTCTCATCTTAACTCTTGTCAAGAAAGCAAATAAGCTTATTTCACCCAAATCAGTTCCCTTAAAAAATTAAGATAACATCTATTTCAGCTCAATATAAATATAAAGAGATATCTCTGCACTATCCTTGACTGAACCTCACTGAGATATTTCTTCATTAATAATATCATAAAAGAATACAATGTCACTGCTACGGTATTATTGTAGAAGAGCTTGTTTTGTTGCTGGAACTTCCACTCACCTGCCGGGAGGGGAGGACAAGGAGCGATGCAGCCCCACGCTGGAGTTCAGGTCGTGATAGTAGGGTTGGCTGGGCATGTCGGCCATGGAGAAGTTTACTGCTGCACCGTGGGTGATGGGCACTGTAGAGGACACAGAGAAAACAAAGAGAGAGAGTTAGGCTGTAATCACTGCAAAGGAAGAGTTCAATGTCAGCAGTGTTGCCAGACTGAGCACTGTGTATTTCCCCATCTTTCCATCTAGAGACGCACAATTAATTGAACAATAGCTTGACTGACTGTTATTGACGCTTTGTGTGCAGCGGCCCTGTGTATCAAATTAAGCGCTCCCTATTCACGGGTTAACTGTTTGACCATCACAGGCATTTCTGCTGAGCAATCTGATTAACAAGTAACTGCTTCCCAAAGTGGTTGTGGCTGCAGGTACAAACATTTTACTGCAGCTGCATTTTCTATGTATTGATGAATCTCTATTGTATTATTATTATTAGTAGTAGTATTATTACCATTATTATTATTATTATTATTATTATATTTATTATTATTATTACTAGTAGTAGTAGTAGCAGTGGTATTAGTATTATTATTATTATTACAGAGTTGTTTTTTTTAATGTGGCACTAAGAAGACAGAATATACAGCAGTAAAACAATTAATCTGCCGATTATTCTCTAGATTAATCGATTAATCGTTTAGTCTATAAAAATGTCAAGTCCAAGGTGATTTCTTTAAATGTCAGTCCAAAACTCAAAGATATTCAGTTTAATCTGCTAATCTGCTGATTAATTGATCATCAAAATAGATGATCTCTCTGTTTATTGACTAATCCTTGGAGCTCTAGTGTATTTTATTGCTAAATGTTTTATCTAGCAACAAAAGTAGGCAATTTTTTTTATTAATTTAAATTAGAATAATTTGTGATGCATCAAAAGTTGGATGAGCTCGGCATCTCGAGGAAATCTCAGAACAGATTCTTGAAACCAAATTCACCATCATTAACATTTTCTTCCCTTCCCTACGGTGTAGTATAATACTCAGCAGTCTCCCAGCATAGTGATTTACAGTGGAAAACGTGTTGTTTTTCTCACTGCGGTCAAGGTGAGGGATATTGTTTCAAGGGAGGCCGGGCCAGTGTTTACAGAACAAAAGGAGTTTGCCACCCATCCTCACTCTCTCTCTCTCTCTCTCTCTCTCTCTCTCTCTCTTCTGTCTCTCTATGTCTCCCTCTCCCTTTACTGTGTGGCCGTGAGGCAGCCTGCAGCTCGAGCGGTTGGTTGGTTTGGAGTCGATGAGAGGATGGAGTGTGTGGCGCCGTCTGTTGTGGTCTGAGGTTCACCACTGGCACGATCCCTCCGCCAGCCTCCGCCCTGGCAGCCCACTGTAGCCCTGGCAAAGGCCCCTACCCGCTGCTACCCATACAGAGCTGTCTGTGGAGGAATGCATCCGGCCCGAGGACGCTGAATACAACACCATTGTTTTGGGTTTTTTTTCATTCATGGCTGAGAATACCCCCCAACCATCTCTCCATGTGCTGGTTTCTCTCTTTCGTTCTTTCTCTCTTCTTGGCTCGGTGCAATAATTGTGATCCCACTTGGCTGCCCTGCCCGTCATCTCATTTAATAATCTGGGCTTTGACTTTTAAGATAAAAAAAAAAAACTGTAAATGAAACAATGATGCTGCATATCATTTGCCACACAGTGATTCTTCCAGCAGATTATTTCCTCTTCCTCTGTATACGAAGGTAAGAGTAAGTGTGCCCAAATTTTTTTGTTGACAAAATATTTTTACACTTGCAGCCGAGGCTCCTGTTGCATTAATGAGCGTCCTCGTCGAAATGCTGGATTGCAAGTCAGCCTTGAACTCTGCAGCTTCCTTTGATGGACTTCAAAGAATGTCTCAACAGCCTGGAGAGTTGGGAGAGAAGCGCGATGACGGACGAGCGGCTGCTTAGATATCTTCCCAGGGAGTGACCGGCTGAGTGAGTGACAATTCCTGTGTGTCCGTCGACCTTTTTAAAATTCCAGCTCGACTTCAGTCGGCTTTAGTGAAACCGGGGCTCGGTCACATGAGAGCAAACACGCCAGCGCAGCGGCCATCTGGTCAGGGGGCAAATTAAACACTAAACAAAAACACAGCCTTTCAAAGGATGTTCAGTCTCTGAGCATCGAAACGAGTGGCTTCTGCCTTTCAAAGCATGATGTATGAGAGAGTGAAGACAACCTGGTCCATGCTCCTACATCACAAACACTTTGATACAGCAGGTAAATAGAAACCAAGGTCAGCTTTATACTATCTGTTGTTCTCAATCCACTCACATGTTAATGACCAAAGCAATTTGAGAGTTTGACAACATTGGTTTTTGACAGTTTTGAGGATTTTATATTTGAAAGTGTGACTTTAAACAGTACATTTTAAACCTTTATATTCTTAATATATTGTATGTCTATTACATCTGGAGTATATGTAACGAAAGTAATTTCCCCCGGGATTAATAATGTATTTCTGATTCTGATCAAATAAAGATTTAAAACCTGTTTAGGGGAATTCAAATCTTTATTTTAGTAGTTGGAAGTTGTAAATAACAAAGGTAATTCATGGCTGATTTACAGTTCTGCTTTCTCTAAGGCTTTAAGGTTGCAACTAACAGTTATTTTCATTATCGATTTATTAGTCATTTATTTTCTTGATTAATTGTTTGGTGTATAAAATGTGGTGCAAGTGGTGAATTTTTTTATACAAACATATTCCAGCTGTATGTTTTGTCCAACCAACTGTCCAAATGCCTAATATATTCAGTTTACTATCACATAAGACAAGAATAACGCTAAAATCCTCACATTAGATAAGCGGGAAATGGCATTTTTGTGACTTGATTAATGATTAATCAATTGTTAAACTAATTGCACATTCATTTTCTACCAATCAATTCATTGTTTGTCCTCCACATCACTTTAATAATTAAACAGTACTGTGTTTATTTATTATTTTAGCGACATTGATTTATTGGTTTGGACTTAGTTTAAACCCCCTCTAAATCCAGTTCAGACTTTGATGTGAGCTGTACTTAAATGTTCCTGACTGCAGCACTGAAGAAGAACTGCACACCACTCTGACTCCAACCAACAACCCAAAGACAGCATATGTTTCTTTTAAACACAGGTTGTTTAGGTGACTGGAGTTTTGCACCTCAGGCACGTTCCAGAACTACAGCATCAGCTCAGAGGCAGTGCGGGTAAACAGGGTGCCTTCGGCTATCCGGGGCAAGAGGACTCCTGGTAGAACAACTGTCTAGGGCTCTTGAGTAGGGCAGACATGTCTATACAGATGCACGTAGGCTCATACAGACGGCTGTGCAGTTAAATGTTCTCTTATTGCAAAACAGACTGGCCTAACTGGATTTACCATACTATGTCTGCATGGTGGATTTCAGTGAATCAAAAGAGGTTTGGATTTGAAGAAAAGCTGTGAAAGTAAATCCACATGTGTTCTTACAAATCAAAGAATCAGTTCAAGGAATAAAACATGAGACATAAAAAGTCAATAAAAAACAAATACTTACATTTTCATATAAACAGAGACAACTTTCTGTTTATATGAAAACACTTAAATACATCAGCCGGAGCAAAACCTGAGGACACAATTAAAGTCTGCATACCCACACAACTGTTAACAGTTAAATGACCTGATTAGACCTCTTCTCATGGCTGTGTGTGTGTGTGTGTGTTTAAACTGTGATTGATTGACATCTCCCTGACTAATACCAACTGGGTTGCAGTTGTTATTACAGGGAAAACTTGCACCTTCAAGATGGTTTAGCAAGAACGGGCACTTTGGTGTACTCGTGTGATTCCCAGCATAGCTCCGCCCAGCGCCAACCTGAGCAGAGGTCTAATCAGTGATAAGTGAAAGAATAACTGAAAACACCTGCAGGGTGTGAAGGGTGTTAACAAGTACAAAAACAATAGAGGGCTATGTACTTACTTCTGGACACCCGCACCAGTTCTGTAACACTGAAGACTCCTGATTTGATGAAGCTGTCTTCCAAATAGACTGTTGACACAGGGACACAAAGAAAATCATCATTACTGTCGTGCTTGTTATTTATTAAATACGTTCATCCCAGTTCAAATATAGACAGAATTAGAGTTTATTTGCACTCTATACCACACGTTTCTTCAAATGTGAAATCAATTCGATACAATTCACGATTCAGGGTTCACAATATGATTTCTTTTTTTAACAAAATGAGATTGAAGACAAATTATGACTGAAAAAGATTCCTATTTCTCAGATAAAAATCTACAAAATGTATTTTCTCTTGTATTTGTTTTAAAGAAATTAAAGAATCATTTTGTGTTTTTGCAGTAGGGTATAAACTGTGCAAAACAATTACTATTTCCTTTTCTCTGTAAAAGTGAAACTGAACATATAAATGGCCTCATGTCTTGTCTGTTATTACATTTTTAATTTTCTGACTGAGGGAAGCCAAAAAGCTGCCACCAGTCTTCACCTGCTGGCCCCATGTCTTTGGGCCTTCATACAACTGCTGAAGTGAGTGACGTAGGACATCAAACACCCAAAAATTATATGTAAAAAAAATTTAAAAAAGAGCATTAATCAGTGCCTGTTTCCTTTTTTATCATGTATTTTTCACACTTGTCTTCCTGTAGACTGCTGACTTTAAAATTGGTGTACTATGAACCTTTGTTTTCAGTTGAAGCGTTAAAACAGCACCAACCCCTTCTGTGCAGTACAGTAAAGAGTGACAGGACAGGTGTGTGAGGAGGAGGGACAGACATGCACACTCCTGCTGCTGTGAGTACAACAAACAAGCCTGTGCTGAACCGCAGACAGTGCCCAATTGATCAAATACAGAAGTAAAACTTAATAACTGCCAATACTGATACTGTTATACTAAGATACAGCGATAAATGTCACATTAAAGAGTAATTTACTGTGGCATTGATACTAAAGACGATTCTGAAAATGTGAGATTGCTTCACTCCTTCCAAAGTAAATAAACTGTTTTAAGGCTTGGAATTATGAAACTGGTTGTTACAGCAGAGCCAGATTTTTACTCCCGTTTTCAGAAAACTATTTTTAAACACAACAAATGATAGTTATAATGTATATTTTTTGGCAGTGTTGAAGCATTTGCTCCGTTCTGTATGACCTGCCCAGGACTCAACACCACTCAGAAGCTGTCAGTCAAGTAAAACAACCAGACAAGTTATTGACACCCAAATGACTCCGGCTCGGCTTTGATGCAGTGCCAAGGGCACTCAGGCCGTGCCAGACAGATAGGCGGGCGGCTCGATTGGCACCTACAAAGCCTAATGTCTCCAGTGAGCCAACGGCTTTTGCGGGGGAACCGTGCCACTGCAGAGGGCCTCCAAGGCCTGAGTCATTGGCTCGCTAGCATGTTTTCCTTGGCACATGTATCGGCAGAACCTGCTCTTGAGGTAGAAAACTAATTATACTTCTCAAACTATTTTCATTCCAACATTGTGACGACACAGCACAGGTCAGTCCAGGGGAACAACACACACTGTCAGAGAATATTCTCTACAGCTCGGCTTTGCTGGCTCACCTTGACACACACTCAGCCACCAGCCAAAGGTGCAATCTGCCGTTACATTTTCACTCCAAATCTTTAGTGTCTGGCTCTGTTTTGTTTTTTTGTACACTGTGTTTGATGTCGCCACCGGGATGATGACAATTCAAATTTAATGATCCAATCAAATTTTATTCTTCATCAGTCCATGCAATGTTGAAAACTGTGGCCTCAGTCAGTGGGAAAAAATATACAAATTTTATTTACAGCTAGAGTGTCGGTTTGGTTGATCTTGTTTGTATTGATGGTGGCTTTTTATGCAGTTCAAATCACATTCTCATGTTTTTGTTGCCGTTGACACTGGATCACATGGGAAAAATGACAGTACATTTTGTTTGTTTTTAACAGAAGGCTTTGCTATTTTGCTTGCAAGTCACTGAGTTTACAGCAGATCAACACTGTTTAAACTAGGTAAGTTATGGCGTACATAGGCCACTGTTCAGTGGAGCGAGCTGCTGAGGAACAATAGAGCGATGACAGGAGGGAGGAGGGAGGATGACTGCTGCTGTACATACCTGGAAGAGGGTTCTTGCCTGGCTCATTGTTACTGGGACTTCCTGACTGCTGCGAGTCTGCAAACACACAGAGAGATGGGAGTGGGGCTTAGCATAGCACGAGGACAACAACATACCATCTTACTGAGACAAGGTTGTCTTGTCAGTATTGATTATGTCCAGCAAATATAACCCGGTGACTTGGTGCAAACATTGCATCCTGTAACTTATAATAAAAAATAGGTCAATTAGAACTTTTACTTTATTTATTGGCACTCTTATTTGAAGTTTGTGTCACACCTTTGCCCTACCACAAACTCACTGAGCTCAAATTTAAAATGAAGAAATAACTACTGTCAAGACTCAACAAGACAAAGTGCATTTCAACACTTGCTGGGTGCCTAAATGTTTTTTCTGTATCTACCAGTCAAGGAGAGCACACCCGCTGTACATTAAACAAGACAGTTTTGTTTGAACAGCATTATCATTAATGGGAGGGCAAACTGAAGAAAAAAGCTGTGTCTGACACAGGATAGCCTAAAAGTTTTTTTACCAGCAGACCTCTGGCTAATTTTTCAAAGGGGGCTGGGGGAGTGCTAGGAGGGGATACAGAACGAGTTCGGTCCTACTGTGCGAGGTACGAGCACATAACAAAACGTGGAGAGAAGACAGGAGGGGCGGGGAAAATACAAGGAAACATGTGTGGAATTCTTTCCACCAGCTACGGTGCGCAGGCTTTGGTATGAGATGTCCCGGACTGACGTCTTTTACCATGAAGCCTTGCTGGGAGGGAACCTATCATTCCTCAGCAGTTCTTGCTCTGGTTGATCACTGACAGGCACAGGTGTCTTTTTGTGATGTTGTGAAACAGGCAAATTAACTGTATAAATCACAGAACGTTCCATGTTAGAAAGAAACACAGCCGACTGAACATAGCGAGGCCTTGGGACCGCACGTGGAGCAGCACTGAACGGCTGCCATGCCAAACAGTGAACAGTGAGCATTTGAGTGGACCCCTATTATGACTCAAAGTGGCCCAAGCCCACACATGCCCTGAGACAGAGAGGGCCCAATGAGAACCAGCAGGGAGATTATTATCTACGTCTTTAACTATGAGAGAGACGAGACGCTAAAGACAGTGAACTCAGATACCCTCGGCTTGCAACAACACCCCTTTTCCTGCCATAGCTCTCATGAGCTGTGTTACAGAGGCAACGGAGAGAGAAGGAAGGAGAGGGGGGTGGACAAGAAAGAAGAAAAAAAGTTGAAAGATTTATCCCTTTCTTGTTCTCTCTCTGTGTCCCTCTCCCTCTCTCTCTCTCTCTCTCTCTCTCGTTCCCCCTCTCCTAAATTTGACTATTAAACAGCACTGCAAAAACAGAATGTTCTTGGCCGAAGCTCAACAATGACAAAGTAGGGAGGGAACAGGACCATACGTTAAGAAGAAAAAAAATCCCCTCTTTCCAGTCTTCTTAGCCCTAAAAATGTGCAAGTAACGTACAAGTTATGGTCTCACAATATACCTGTGTTCTGCTGCCTTAAATCGTAAAAACAAGTTGCCTTATGATTTCTAATCATGTCCTTCAGGGATTTTTCATGTGCACACGCATACCACAGTTTTAAGATGTTAATCTTTAAAGCAGGTAGGGCTGTAACTAATGATTATTTTCATTGTCGATTCATTCATGAAATTCAAGCCTTTATGCCTCAAGAATCACAGAGGTTTCCCTCATTTGCAATGATGTCGACATACCCAGAAATATGCAGTTAAAAATTTCAAAAGAGGAAAATACTGTGTGAAAACAATTGCGCACTGAGGTGAAGTGTGTGTCTAAAAACTGGCAGAAATTAATCAAATATGCTCATCACAATTTCCCAGAGTCCAAGGTGACATTGTCAAATGGTTTGTTTTGTCAGATCAACAATCCAAAACCCAAAATATATTAAAATGACAATGATATAAACAGAGAACATCTGCAAATCTTCACATTCGAAAAGCTGGAGGAATCAAATGATTAGCATTTGTCTTTGATAAACCACTTAACCAATTATTAAAATTATTGTAGATTAAGTTTCTGTTAATTATTTCAATACTACAATCTGTCTTCCATTTCAAGTTGTACACAAGTTGTTGGCCTCAGCAAACTGCAAGAATCATTTGCCTTGGCTTGCACCAATAAGCAGTGAGTCTCTAAAGTTGCCCCATACACACACACACACACACACACACACACACACACACACACACACACACACACACACACACACACACACACACACAAATATTCACACACACTGTAAAGCAGCCTTTGTGGGCAAGCGGAGGTTTGTGTGGATTTGGCACAGCACACGTCCATAAAGTGATTGCAGGGAGCTCAGTGGCCTTGTCTCCCTGTCTTCTCCCACCCCCCATGCCACTTTCAGAGTCATCCATCAGTCTAGTTACAACTGCCAACTCCACGCTCGCACCCTGAGAACTGCTGAGAGGGAAAGAAACGGGCAAGGGGGAGAGAAAGGAGCACCAGAGAGTAGTGAGGAGGAAAGCGCTGAAAAGGTGGTGAGGGGAGAAAAGGAGCAAGGAGGTGGAGGCGGGAGAGGTGCGCCGGTTCGTTTAAATCGGATCAGAGTTTTGTGTTTTTGTTTTTTCTTTCCCTTCTTCGAGGGCTGAACAGGCAACCATGACAAAAAGAGCAGATGGTGGTGGCAATTAGAGATCCCAGGCAGCATCTTCCAGCATGAGGCCCCACTGTAGCACCAGGAGAGACCACCTGGATGACTCAAGGTGGGATGCAAGCATATGGCGCATCTGCCAGGCCTGCACCGGAGCTGGAAACACCTCCCCTGTTGCATTACATTTTACCTTTGACCCAAGAAGGGCAGCTTCATGCTCCTTCGTCTTCTTTCAGGGTGATTATATTGTTTAGAACAGTGCTTGCACATTTGTCAGGCCGTGAGTGTGCTGATTATATCTACTGAACACTTGACTTTACATCTCATCACTTTCGTCCCTCAACAGGTATTTAAATGAAGCAGTAATTTTAAATCACAGGAGATAATTCTGCATTACAAAGTGCAAATAAATTGGCCGTGTTTTTTTTTTTAAAAAGGCAGCTGAAATAAAGTAAAAGAGTTCTGGTATCTGTATCTAAAAGGTGTCCTGTGCAGAAGCCCAGCCAATCCGATAGTCTTCAAATAAACAGTAGTGTAACCTGTAAATAAACAGTTGCGGTCGAGGAGGCTGGGCTTTGCCCTGGGAGCTTGGCAGGGCTCGATCACAGGGCCAGACACCACACACACACCCTCTAACACACACATACACACAAACACACACGTACACACACGGCCCTTTTCCAAAAACAACATTTCTTGGCACCCTCCATCCCGGCCACTTGTTTAAATAAACAAACCGGTTCATGAAGGAAGTGAAAAAACAGTACCGCGTATGAATCAGATTATCTGCTGTTACTCAGCAAAAAAAAAAAAAAAAAAAGCAAGGGAAAAAAGTAGCAGAGGGGGCTTGTGGGTATTTTGGATGTGTCCACGAGTTCTTACACCTTCTTGTCCGGTGGGATACTTATCATACCACTGTAACGATTAGGGCAATTAGGGGTAATGGCAACAGAAATCTGGCTCTGCAAGAAAGTTTCTCAGTGCTTGTGAGGTTTCTCCACGCCCAAGTGTGTTACTCGCCTGGATTTTATAATCACTAAAACACTTTCCCTAACCCACCCTCTCAGCTTTTGGCATGATACCCACTGTTCCCACTAAATCGTGGAACACACATGCACATACGCACACAGTGTGGATTAAATTAGCCACATAGTTTGGGAAACTTTCTCTCTCTTTTTTTTTTTTGACAATGGCGGTGTACGTTCTTAGCCCGCAAACACTTGCAGACACGTACAGATATCCTCTACAAAAAACAGTGCGCACGCGCGACACGCACACCCTGCAGATGCATACCGCTGTCGACATTTCAGGAGGAGAAGCCTGTCTGGCAGCCATTTTATGCCGAGCGGGGTTCTGTGCACATGTATAGCACTCTGGCTGCCAGAGGCATGGGTCCCGAGCCAAGACGCATTTCAGCAGCCTGGGGAGGCGAGGGGAGGGGAGTGTGGAGGAGAGGTGGAGAGGGGTGGACTCCCAGAGAAGTAGGGAAACAGAGAGAGGGAGAGGGGCAGAAAATATCAACCTAATTACGGAGCAGCTCCGATGCGTAATGTTTCGACAATACAGCTGCTCCTGAGTAAATATTTGATGTGGCCGAGAAGACTTTCTGCTCAGTGTCCTCCTGCTTTTCTTTCCTGTTCCGCTGCAGGAGACCTCCAGTTTGTCCTTCCTTGGAAATGCACAGCCGAAATATGTGTGGCGTGGGGTCATGCAAGTCTTGACAGTATGCATAAATGACTGTACATGTGCCGGTATGGAATGTGTGTGTGTGTGTGTGTGTGTGTGTGTGTGTACAATGTCCCGTGTCCTCCTCTGCTCCTGGTTTCTATCATTCACAGCTTCGTCGATGACCTCACACTACTTGGGCTGGCTTCCAACAGCCGGCAGAACCTGCTCTCTTCTCCAAATCTTCCTTTCTTCTCCTCGCTATCTGTCTATCGCTGTCCCTGTGCCTGCAACACTATCCATCCTCTATTGTATCTCTTCATACCCGTCTCTGTGTATATCTACCATTCAGTGTGTAACCGTGAAGATATCTTATCCGATGATAAGTGCACACTATAACTTTTTTCAAATTTCTTGATTTTTTTTCCTCCTCATTTTTTAACACTTGTCTCTTTCTTTCTTTTAATGTCTCCATCTGTGTTGGCACTATCCCCCCTTTGCCGCCTTTTTTTTAATGCCCCTCTCTTCCTCTCTTTCCATCTCTTTGTCTCTCTATCTCTCTCTTCTCTCCCTCCCTCACGCTTTGTTGTCTAAACAAAGTGGCCTTTATCAGGATGAGCCGCAACCCAAACAAGCCAAACAAAAGATATGGGCGAGGAAATCTGCCCGCAAAAGAGGGAGGATCTTATCGTGCCAGCCATTGTGTGCCAGCCTGCCAACTGGCGATGCCCCCCGCCACCGACCCCTCCCCGCACACACACACACAGACAGACACACGCACACACAAAATTCGGGCATTTCAGCCCCCCCCCCACCTGGACTCATGCATGGAGTTCTGCAAAGGGCTTGCACCTGACCTGGCCGAAAGGAAAGTGATATTGACGCCGAGGGTGAAGGAAAGAGGGTGAAAATGCTCCAGCCGAATGGGTCGCCATCTTGGGGTGGAATTGTCTCACAAGGAGGATGAGTTTTAACTAAGCCGAACGTGAAGAACAACTTCCTGGTTCAGCTATCTGTATTTGGTAGGGCTGAGTGTTTTTAGTATCAAGTACTAAAAAAATGCCTTTTTTACAACCTCTTCTATGTGTTAGTGTTGGGTTTGTTATCAGCGATACCTCTGCACAGACAGAAATTGATAGTATTGTATTCCCTTTGACAAACTATGACTATGTTCCCCCAATGGTGCCTATACACTGTGTGACACTGTAATGATTATCTCATAATTGGAACAAGGCAAGTATTTCTTATTGGCTTAGAGGAGCACCTGGTAATCCGGATAGCTACCCTATCAAATGACTGCCACTGACGGGGAATGCAGGTACAGTAGGATGAGTTACACACACACACACACACACACACACACACACACACACACACACACACACACACTGAACACACTCAAAAAGAGAGAGAAAGCGAGAAAGTGAGAGGGGCAAAGTTGAAACGTCTGTGAGAACAATGACATTTTGCCTTCTTTTCTCCAAGCCAGACACCACAGACTTGTTCAATAGAGCAGGAGGGGAGACACACACACACACACACACACACACACACACACACACACACACACACACACACACACACACACACACAGTAGGACTGTCAGGGTTTTGAGACTTATGGAATCAAGTGGGATCCTAGCCCAGACAAGAACAATGAGAAGCCATACAGTGTGTGTCTGTATATGTGTGTGTGTGTGTGTGTGTGTGCGGTTGACTGTGTGTGACCCAGCTCACTTGTATCTCTCTGTGTGCGAGTGCATCTCTCGGCGTGAGCATGCATATGACTGCTGCCACCTCAGTGTGTATGTGTGCGTGTGCGTGTATCGTCAATGTGTGTTTGTTTCTAATCGGTGCATACTAATGCCGGTGACAAGCGGGCGACTCTTTCTCTGTGCCGAGGCTCTGTGCCTTCTCCTCAGTAAACTCTCACGGCAGTGAAAAGAGGAGAGCATTTTAACCGAGCCGGGAGGACAACAGGCTCCTCATTGAGGTCACCAAACAGTGTGGACGGGGAGGGAGCGCATTCAGTGGCGAGTGGGCCTTGAACAAGGGACTGAATGGCCTGACGGATCATTAGCCACACCGGCCCGGGAGAGGAGAAGGAAGAACCTGGCAAGCACAAAGGGATACACAACCACAAAACCAAGGATGCAGATGAGGGTTAACCCATCTAAATTCAACTTCCCCACCTTTTAATTTGTGAAATAAAGTTTACCCACCTTTACACAGATGCATATATTGTGCATACAAACACAAAAGAATCTCTAAATTCTCACTCTATATTGTAGTGGTACATGTGCACACACACACACTTGGCTCACACGCTGACATACATGCATGCACAAACAGAGGCACACACCCAGCATCCCGCGGCGAGCTGATCTGTGCTGTACATGTGCGATGCAGTCAGCGGCCGAGCTGCAGACAAACTACACGACACAACGCGAACACAGTGGCTCATCTGTCCCATGAAAAATGAGCAGACTGGCCTCCAGTCAGCACTCTGCGCCCCACTTAATGTTTCCACCTCCTCCCACTCTCTCTCTGTTTGTCCTTTCTCACAATGTGGCCTTTCCTTTTGCTTTTTTACGACATTCCTTTCTTTTCTATTCCTCTTTCTGTATCCTTTTTTATTTTTTCTATTCCTGTTACTTTACTCTCAGCCCTGACCAAAATGTTTATCTTCTCCGCGGCACCTGGTTCCATCCATTGCATTTAGTGCTGTAGATGTATCAATATATGAGTTGCTAAATTACTTGTGCTGAAACAGTTAATCAATTAGTGAATCAAAAGGTAATCAATCCCTAACTATTTTGATCATCTTATCATAACCATAGGATTTAACAATCATATCATTTAATAATCAACAATCATGTCATTTACTATGCAAAGACCCCAAATCTGTGCTGGTTTGAGCTTCTCAAATGTGAGTATTTCCAACTTTTCTCAGTTTTTATTAATGTAAATTCAATATCTTGCATTTGTGACAAGCAATTTGAGGGCTTCCCTTTGGCTTCCCGAAAATTGTGATGGTCACTTTTGACTATTTTCTGACATTTTAGCAGTCCAACTTAGTACAACTAATTAATAAATTAATTCTTTTTTATTAATAAACAGATTCACTGATTATAAAATAATTCTTTGATGTAGCTCGAAAATAGTTGACACTTAAAACCACCACATGGATTAGCTGATTTTGTGTCTCATCATTCACAAGTTTAATCAGCGTCAAGTCTAGCCTGTGAGAAAAAAGAACTTTGCATCTCCGTTGAGACAATGGGCCCATCAATGGCCAACCTCGGCATCTTTTTGGTATGCACCAAACAAACAATTAGCTTTGTTGCGGCGTAATTGACTGGCAGGACCGGGTGGCATTTACATTCGCCCGCTGTTGCCACCCTGCCATTCGACGGGCTGGGTGAAAAAGAATAGGTCTATATGAGGGTGGAAGGTTGGCCACATCTCTCTGGGTCGAAGACACCGCTTTTTTTTTTCCACGGTGGCAAACTTCCAAGCAGGATTTTTTTTTTTTTTTAATGCACGGCCGTGGAGGAAGGAGGGAAGGGAGGGTGGAGTGAGGACGAGACTATAGATTTAATTATGCATGCATGTTTTCTCATTCATTGTAGTGGTGGGAAGGAGGGGAGAGGGAGAGACTAAGGGGTGTGTGCTGGGGGGGGGGGGGACAGACCAATGACATTCCGTCGTTGTAGTCCTCCTCCTACACACACACACACACACACACAAACACACACACAAGGAGCAGTCTGGGAGCGAGCCGCTATAGGCTAATGAGGTGACACTCACCGTCTGGAGACTAGCCAAAACAGTCCATTAACTCCTAGCCAGTAGTTAAGAGGAGAAGAAGGAGAAAGGTGGTGGTGGGGAGGGTGGAGAGGAGAAAAGAGGAGGCAGATGAAGGGGGGGGGCAAGCGGGTGAGGTAGGCGGCTAGCCGATGGGTTGGTGGGCGGAGCATGTGAGGGGCGAGGAGAAAAAAAAAGGAGAGAGTCTGAAGTCTTTCAGGATGTGAGGGTGGGGGGTATTTCTGCAGTTTTGTAGTTGTGAATGAATCAGCGGGGTGGCTGGTAGGGGGCTGGGGTGGGGGGGTGCTGTGCACGAGTGTTCACTGTCGGTGATTATGCTCTGTGGAGGCAGCTCTTGAGGAAAAGTAAGACTGTGTGTGTGATGGAGTAGAGGTGGTGGGGTGGGCGGTGGATGCCGCGAGAGAGAGAGGGGACAAGGGAGATAGATCCAAAACCCCCCAGTCAGGCAGACAGACCTTTGACAGAGGAGCTCTGTGATTCGCCTCTTTCATCTTCAGAACCCCCCTATCCAGTCGGATAATTATGAGACAAATGCACTGGACCCCTGCTGCTTGAGTGGCAATGGGCATGGGAGGCCAGAAACACAGAGAGAGGGTTCAAACCTGCACGTCTCGACTGGTCTGGAGGGAGGGGAGACAGGGGGAATGAGAGATGGTGGGGGTGTTTAGGGGTCTGGGAAATTCCCCACTCTCCCTAGAGAGACAAGTTGGCCCACAGATCATAGTTCAGGGACAGCCTGGTTGTGATACTCGCGAGGCTTAACTGGTTTTAGCCGCCAACTTCCTTTCAACTTTCACACAGACACACACATCCAGTTACTGCATTGTTTGGTTTTCAAATGTACCTTTCTGAAAAACATCTGAAATTAACTCCCAGATTTCTGACTTGCAGCTGGCGGAGTTTGCAAGTGAACCACTTCACAATGTGTTGTTTTATTAATGCGTTTGATGGTGCTCTGGTGTGCGCTGATAAGGGAGCACAGTTAGGAACTGCAGTGGTACCTACATCTTTATCTCACACCAGCCACACTTATACCCTGACAGCTTTACCCCTGAAGCAAACACGCATGCAAAATTCAATTGTATTTCACAACAAATTCCAATGTAACTCCAATTGACGTTACAAGTTATTTATGTTAAAATCATTTGAAATTGAGTGTAAATATGAAAGTAAGAAAAGGAACAAGCAGAAGTACAAGCAAAAAAACAAACTCTTATTTTATAACGTCAATAGTTTTCAGTTTTGATATCTAAAGATGGAAATAGCTAATTGCTTTTTCTTGGCATTACAATTTCAGAAGCAAAGCCACTTTATCTTGACTCAGACCTGTGTAATGTGTGTCTGTGAGGCCTCTGCCAGTGATGTGTCAGTGATTGTCAGCGCTTACGACGCCGTCAGGCCTCAGCCAAGAGGAGTTCCCACTGGCGAGAGCAGCAGGCCGAGCCAGGGCGACTGGGTGCTCCCTCACAGGGCAAATGGCTCTCCTCCAGCTGGGCGAGAGGCCACTGAGAATCCCTGCCACCCATTGCCACTGTTTGCACTCCCCAAGCTCTGCCAAGCGAGCAGCGGTGAAAACGCACACAAACACACACAAGTGCACACACACACCTTAAACTAGGGACGTGGAAGGAATTATCCGATCATAGAATGCCACCACATCTAAGACCAGATCTTGGCCCAAAACAGACAAAGAAAACAAAGCGTGCACTCATTCAGACGATTTTGCTGGCACTGCTCTCCCTGGAACGGGACATAGGGTAGAGAAGGGGGGAGAATCAACCACAGAGTTTAATGTGTCATTACAAGCATAAAAACAGACTACTGACATTGCCAACAGATGTCGAGCCAGTTTATTTTTGCCATTACAACTCCAGTAGGGAATGAAGCGGCAGGTGCAAATGAACACAATCTTGTAGCTTTCTTTCTAACTGTCCAGGCTACTGTGCTGCTGTATCATCATTTCTCCTGATCTGTTATTCACACATGCATCATGGAGGTAGGGCTGCTTATCAAAACTCAACCCTGGATCTGTAGCAGAGGACTGAAATCATAATCTTGTTTGCTTTGTTCAGATAAAAAATAATTTTCTTGTAGGTATCAGCCCTGTTATTGAAAATGTTATGTACCCAATTCTACATGTGGATTAGATACTAGCACATGTGTAAGGACGGTACCTTCTGGCAAGATGTAGACCAATCTTTAAGAGCCTTTGTTCTAATAATGCCCACACCTTTCTGAACTTCCTACTCCCAATAGTGCAGTAATGATGGAAAGATGTTTTAACTCTTTAGGGTGGACGTTGCTCCGATGCAGCAGGCTGATAGAGGAGCTTGTTGGTGGTTTAAATGCCGGCTGCCTGCCGCATGGCCAGTAAAACCCCTCCTTTCCTGTTAATGAGCCTGGAGACGGGGCTTTTCAGAGGCCCCCAGTCAGAGCTGGCCCGAATCAAAGCATCCGTGGGGATGCTGGGGGGCAAGAGGGTTTGTTGAGGGAGTGGGGTTCGGGGTTTCTCCACTGGCACAAGACCAGAGAGAGAAGGTTTTAGAGCAGCAAGGGAAATTATAGAAGTAATTTTACAAAAAACCACTACTCTTATAAAGAGAAGTGTTGGCGGTTCTCGTGGAATCACAGCACCAGGTAAGTGCTCATTTGGTGAGCTGTAGTCAGATGCAGAGCAGTGGTTTAAAAAAAAACAGCATCATAAAACAGGTTCTCACATAACTCAAGAGGGAGTGACAGCGGCTGTGCCCGCCACAAGGTCAGAGTGTTGGCAGTCATCCAGAGACAGTGGAGCTCCTCTGCTCCTCATGGACCCTCCAACTGTCTGGAGATAACCAGCGAACAGCAGTTAAGGTGCAAACCATCTTTGCTCTTTGTGATTGTAGGTCCCAGATGCACAATTCAAACACAAACATCCAGAGACTCAATACAGTCAACAGCCCGTCACTTACCACAACAAAGCACCATATAATCATGACAAAACATCTTGGTCTTACAGGAGATCAAAATGCAAATCTAATCTCTCAGGTTTAACAGAGTCTTCCCTTTGCCAATCCACAAGCGTGTGATTTATAAATCATACTTAAGTGCATGCTACGCAAGTATTCACAGCCAGAGAGTGAGAGAGAACTCTATTCCACATTCCTGGCAAAAAAACAGAGAGTGAATCTGTTCTGTGCTACTAAGGCCTGCTGGGGCAGCCCCTCTGCCACTGCAGCAATAACAACATGTGGTTTGGCTGCACAGCGCCAGTTTACAGTGGGAAGAGGAGAGGCGCTAAATTAATTTCATATTCTGTTGTTTGAGAGTCATAAACAATGTTACAGCAAAGCATGACATCCAGAGAGGTGGCCACAGTGTTTGGTCACATGGTTAGATCACATTACATCAGTAGCTTCTTGGGCTTTTTGGGAATATGTCGTTATGCACTGTGAGTATTGCAATATTACAATCAAATTTACACAGCATTCAAATTGAACAAACAATGTAACAAAGGTGTGTACGCAGCATGCACGCATGCTGTGTCCTCAGGCATGGCAAGCCTGGTCCTCCCTCACTATTTAGGACGAGAATGTAAAGGGCCTTTGTTTCCAAATCATTTCTGGGTTGTTGCCAAAATGCTAGGATGATACGGAGAACAAAGACATATGTCATCAGGCCTCACCTAGCAGGTTTCTGTTTGTTTGCGGGTACCTTTAATATTGTGGTCTTGTGATTACATTCTTACTATGATAAAGTTAAGAAGGGAAGGCTTTCTGTTAAAGAGAGTTTGAGTTGGGCCGTCCTCTCAGCGCTGCTTCAGCCTTTCCCACGAGGCTCCCGAACTATAATCTCTTGAAATATTTGCACAGATGACGGCAGCGCTCGGCTGTTTTGACATGGAGCGGCATGAGCGAGATCTAGTAGTCACTTTTTCCATCACTTTTCAGTTCAGGAACAGGAATTCCCCTTTTGCCGCTTTTCCCTGTAACCCGCCCGCCCGCACGCCTCCCACCAACCCATATAACCCTCCCAGCACTCCTTCCTCCACTTCCTCAGCCTGCTAGGATTTGTCCACTCAGGGCCACACCACAGGGGCCTTTACACCCACCTCACAGCCAGCTCCCACAGCCCTTGCTTTCCACTCACCCAAGCATGTTGTTTTCACTTTATCTGGGATGCCAAAAGTTCATTCACTGAGATCAGGGGTGGGTGGGAGGGCAAACAGGGTAGGGGTAAATGCTGCAGGAGGATGATGAGAGGGGTAGTTCCTTATCCTGCCCTGCTTCGGCTCAGGAAGGCGAGCTTGGCAAGCAGGGCTGTTCTGTTTATGTTTAATGTTTCTGGCAGGGTCGTCTTTGAGCTGCGGGCAAGAAACTATAGAAAGAGTAGCCCCTGTTTGCATTTGACTGCGACTTGATTCCCTCGTTCATCAAGACAGCTCACCTCCACCCACACTGGTTCAAGCTGCAAGCATCACAAGAATACACAATACACATACAGTACTCAGACACGCACACAGATTTTCCATCTTACTTCTCAAACTCTTAGCGTGCCTCCCAGGCAGTCAAATGTTGACAGACATATAATGCCGTTGTCATTTGCGTTGATTATTTTGTTTTTTTAGTTTGCTTCCAGGTGTTCTTCCATTGTCTGAACTATCCAGTCCTTTAAAATGTATCGTTCCCCCTAAAAACATTTCACACTGGTGACTTTATTTTGACAACCGACCACACAGAATATTCACAATGCTACAAATATATTATGTCCTCAGCTTACGTGTTAGCCAGTGTCATTTTAATTCACTTACAAGTAAACGCACCCTAAATCTATATTTTCTGCAAAAGGAAGAACCAACACAAAGGATATACATTATTCAACCGGAAAACATTTACGTTGTTTCACATTATAGCTGCAATGAATTTAGTATGGAATCTGTCCAAAGGCCATAAAAACATAATCTCTTGATGCTAGCCACAGTGTTGCATCACGGGAACTGGAAGGAATATCAAAGCGCCACCACCAGGGCTGACTCTATAATCCCCCCTCCTGGCAAGCACCTACATATATACATCACTCCCCTACGTTTTGTGGGTTTTTTTCCCTCCTGAGGGCCTGCTTGAATGTGCATGTAGAAAACACTATCTCTTTGCTGACAGTGACGGCACGACGGGCTTGTTGCAATTGTGGCTCTCACAAGGTTGGCAGCCCTGCTGCAACACTTCCCATTTGCGGTGCGGGGCTTGGTCCAAGCCACTTGAACTTGGCAGGGCTTACCTGGAACAGCCTACCCGTAGGACTGCCACAGACTCTCCCCCCTCAGCCAAGGCAGGAGGCCTGACTGTAAGCTACAACAGCTGATGTCAGACACACCTCCAGAAACTGGCTACAACCGACTTCCAGGTAGAAGGAAGTATGTATCAACTTCTCCGTGTTGGGCTGGTTCAACAGCTTGTTTTCAGTAACTGTTTCTTTTGTTTTTTCATGTACAAGTATTTAGGTGGAACCCTAAAATAATGTGTCAAAAAAAGCTTGTTTGGAACTAGTTGGGAAAAGTTTGACCAAATGTTACAGGGTAGTACATACAGTACAGAGGCTACAGCTCCTTTCACTAAGGACAGAATTGTGCAAACAAGGTGACTTTTTTTTATCAATTCAGAGAGAATTACACAGATCGTATGACACCATATGGAATTCTTTTTACACATAATGTATTTCCTTTGCAGGCGCTGTGAAAGGCGAGGCCTACAGGGAGTCCTCTTTAGGAGGAGGGGAGGGGGAAAAAAAGGCTGTATGTATGGTGAGGAGGGAGGGGGGTGGGGGGTCGAGGGATTTAGTGGGGCGGTCCAAGCACGCTCAGCGAAAATATGCCTCATGCACTCGTTGAACTTGGGGCCTGCGCAGGCTTCTCTCAAGGTTACAGGAGAGGCCTGTGCGGAGAGGAGCAGGAGAAAGAAACCATGCAGCAGCAGTCCACACGCAACAAGGTTTCCACTGGACTTTTTCACTGCTTTCACCATGAGATATTCCTTATTTTCAGTTTCCCACGAGTGCTTAAACGTGTAATATTTAAAAACTTGTGACACAACATTTTATACATCTAGTTAATAGTACGCCTAACTTCACATTTAGTCTCTGACTGTCACTGAGTCTTACTTTGGGTGGCTGTTGCTCAGATAACAGAAGCAGCAAGCGATCGCCTTTGACACCAGGTTTCCTTCCCTCCTTGGAGCCTGCCGGGACCCGGGCCATGTATCCGCTGCCGCACCCCTGGGCCCTCGACCACACAAAGGTAGGAAGCGGCCGTCGGAGCAGGGCGCATTGTGACGAGGCCTCTAAATCACCTCTTGTTTTATCCACCGCTATTTACGCACGTTTCGCCAGAGGAAATCATAAAGACAACATGGTCTAGTAAATACTTCTGAAGAGGCTTGCTGGAAAGAAGGGAGGACAGGCTATTAGCTAATTGAATGATATGGATATACAAGCTTTTGATATGATACTACACACAAAAGCTCTAAGAAAATTTTACATTCAACACCTGCACAGTACAATCGAATGTAATCACATCCAAATGGCGCTGTGATAAATACAACTTAACATTAGGCACAACTTGTCATTTTCTTTATCTCCATTATACACCTGAAACAAAATATTAGGTCCATGTTAACACTATTAAGATTATACAGGTCTTACTATAGTGTGTCCATTATAGTGTGTCCACCCCCTTTATGATATAAAAAGAGCATTTTATACTGCATTTAGGACTGTAAAGTCAGAAAAGAATGTAAACATGGCACTTGTGCCGGAACAACAACTTGCATTTGACTTCACCCTGACAGAAAGGGGTCAAAGGGCAATAGGTAGTAAACACTCAGCTGTAGGAATTGGTCACTTTGACTTTCCCCAAGAATTAGCACGCCATTAGCACCTCATAAAAGGGCCACTTCTGTGCTTTACAACAGATTAGGCCTGCTTCCATACAAACAGCAGAGCAAAATGATCCAATGTTATCACATAGAGTATGGCAAACAGCGTTCCAGTGTACGTAAAGTAAAAAGCCACTGTGGAATTACGCCTACTTCAATGCACAGATATAACTTTGATATAAGCTTATTAAAAGAACCAAAAACATTTCTTCAGAGTCAATCCCAGCTAATTTTCCAAAAAACAAATTAGCATAAGATGAAGTGGGTCATTCTCATGTCTTGATTAAAGTAGGCCTCAGCTTTGCCCAAGTGGCCATGCAGCAGACTGCAAGTTCAGCTTTGCGCACTGAAGGCCTGTACGGGCCTCTTTCATAAACAAGAGGAGGAGGGGAAAAAACAGCCCCATTGAACATAATAAAGAGAGCATCAAAGCAGCTATAGAAGAGAATCAGTCGGAGTATTAGAAGCCACTTGGGGTTGTCAACGTGATGGCTTAGATGTCACTGGAGAACATCTTCATGGACGTAAAGCGGGCAAACAAATTAAGAGGGATGAGCTCGCACTTGGTGGATTAGTTTTAGATTTATGGAGGCAACTCCATTGCAGAGCAGAGAGAAAACAAGTCTGTCAAAGCAATGAAGACGTCCACATAGTAGTAACTAAAGCACATTTATTAATAAATTACTGAAGTTAAAGGATGTAGCACAACGTAAGACTTGTAAAGTTATTTGACTGTGGAGCTGGTCCAGCAAAGAGGATCAGATGTACGTTACAAACCGGCTCGACTTATCAGAGCGCTTCTCATTAAGGAAGACTGCAACCCCATTTCCCTTAGTTAACCTTGGCAACTGTCTTACAGTCTGTTCTGTAAACTGTATGACATTATTTGTGTTTGTATTGTGTGTCCTGATAGCAGGTTTTGTATGCTGAGCAGTAGCAGCCCTGCAGCAAGCCCTCAGTCTCATCAGCACTTCATAAAACAAGGGTGTGGTACAGGTGCTGTGTGAAGACTTCATTACATTAATGCACTCCCATCTTCTGTACAGTCTTCTTATCTTTTCTTACCTTTCTTATCTTTATTTATTTATATTTTTAAAAGTACTTTATTCTGGTGTGATTTGTGTGATTTGTATATTTTTGTGTGATTGTATATTTTAATTGCACCAAGACAAATTCCTCGTATGTGTAAAAACCTACCTGTCAATAAATCTAATTCTGATTGTGATTCTGTGGAGGAACCTAAAGATTAGACTCCAACTGTTAAGGCCACGGAGTGCGTTTATGTCAATGAGGGTCACATTACAAATGTTTAAACTGAATAGCAGAAGGAGCCAAGTCATCCTCTTTGAGAGAAGATGGGAACAATCCTCATAACATTTCAAGGCCTTGATGATTTCAGCAGTTGAATTTAATTCCTGTCTGCAGGGACTAATACAGCACCGGGTCCTGAGCAGCCCAAGACACTCAGCAACCCAAATGTGAGACGATGGGAAATGCACATGCAAGGGTATTTTTAGGCCAGTGCAATTTCTCTGTGACACATTTACTGCGAAGGACCTCAAGAGTGATAACATGCCCAAACCGCAGTGTGCTGAATAGAGTGACAGCGATACTTGGGAGCCACAGGAGAGCCGTAATGCCAAGACGTCCTCCGAGTGCAGCCCTCTGTATAATCCCACAACCTACTTTATGGGGGAACGCTCCCCTCTTTCGCTGATGTGTGGATCATTAATCACATTTCATATCAAAGGCCTATCCCTTGCCACAAATATTCATTCCCAAAACTCAAAGCTATGTATGTCAAATACTCCTATTCACCAGAGCAGGCTATTTAAACTTCCACAATCAATTATCAAGAGAGAGGAGCGTAAAGTGTATAAAATGTGTATTTTTTGAAAAATCATCCAAATCTTGGGGATATTCTTTTTTAGCTGAAGTTACCTCCACACTGGTATTTCTGTGCCACAATGTAAAAAGACTGAAAATACAATTATGGAAAGAGCTTGCCAATGTCATTAAAAGAAGGGGAAAAAAGCATGATGGTTTTAACTTCAATTTAACCAATGCTACTTAAAGCCAAGCTCTCAAAATTCTCGCTCAGCACGCAGAACTGGCACTTGAGACATGAAAGGGCAGCTGCGACGTTTGGTTTACATTATATCTTAGTGGTTTCCACATTGTGGCCAGGGGATAAGCATCAGGAGAGGTTTATCTCTGTCACAGTGCTCTATGGAATATGTAAACACTATGTGTAATCAGCGCTGCAGTGAAATGGAGTGCAGGGGGGTGTGTGGGAAAGTGAAGTGCTTTAGGAATAAGCCGCCATCTTACTCCTTGAGCCCAAGGAAAGATAAGACATTGGAGGCAAAGCTGCAAAATCTCTAAGCTTATATGTTTGGTTTTTACAATACACAGTTTGTTTTAATTAGTTAGAAGGAAAAAACTTTATGAATGAATCAACAGATGTGTGTGTGTGTGAGTGCGCGAAAGGAACAAAGTCTTATGTAGGCAGAGTTGTTAGTAACTTAGGTGTTAAACTTTCACTGCTGTCTCTCACTCTGTCCCCCAGTCTCCTCCATCTCTTGGCTTAACTCTGTCAGCGTGCCTTTGTCTCTCTCATCCACCCTGTGAGGCAGCGCCACTCCTTTTTGTGGAGGACGGGCACTCGTTTTAGACGAAGAGCCTCTCTCCCATCCAGAGCCCAAGTTTTAATATGGTGTCCAATCAAAAGTGATTAAGCATCGCAGAGCACAAACAATGCTGGCCCTTAAATCTCTGTGAACCCTCTTTCACTGGAGCGAATGAAAGAGCACTCTGTCTGCAACAGCAGATGACAGACGTGCGCTTGAAGATAAGTCTTCTCCATGAGCCCTTATCCTATGAACACCCGCCGTCCGACCAAATGAAGAAATAAAGAAATAGATTACAAAATGCCAAAATACAACAGAATGGGATCCCACCTCGAAGGCATCAATGGTTAAGTGAAGGGTGTATTTTGCCAGTAAATGTTCCCTTTTACAGCAAAGTGTCTTGATGATACCTAAAACCAGTGGCACCAGACAAGCCAAGTTGAGTGAGTGAGCCACCATGCATAGCTCAACTGAAAGGAATTAAGTTGAGAATAGAAGACAAACAGAGTCAAACATATATACGAGCATACAAAGACAGTAGAGCGTACAAAAGCCTGTTCAAGCATGAACACAACTTCCAATAATAAATCACTACTAAAATCAACCAGCTGTCCCGAAGTACAGCATCTTTATTTCCACAAAAAGAGTAAACTTTTAGCACAATTTCCCACAAATGATCGTGTCTCGTACATAAATTACCAACAATCACAATGCATGATGTATGCCGCATGTAACACAATACCCTGAACTAATGCATTAGATGCATGCAGTTCCTGCAAGACATACGGCAGCATGAAGATTTAAGGAAAGCTGGATACCGGGGGCAGCTAACTAACGCCAAGAGGATACTGTTCTTACTGTGCCTTTTTAAAATGCCAAGAGCAAGAGTAGTGTTGCAGCTTACAATGATACGGTGGTTGGACAAATGTTTCATCATTAATATAATATGAACATGAGACAGTGTGCCTAAATACATGTTTTCAGCACATGTAATGTAATCTTACATCTGGTAAGCTTCCATTTGTAGTTGGACTGACTGAGGAGAAATATTGGCTGGGTACAGTCAGGTCCAGGTTTAGCAGAAAAATCCTCCAATTCAGAAAATACTTTAAATTAAGTATGTTTGATTGGTTTTAGTCCTTTATAAAACTTTTAATTTTTAAAATGTGGCATCCGAATGATCAAAATATTACATCATCCAAAAGGCAGTATTAGCAAGTATCTAGTAGCCCATATGAGGTATCCAATAACCACATACACGTGCAGACACATTTGCAAACTTGAAACAGAGAGAAGCAGACAAACGTCATCACTGGGAGGTCATGAGAGGGAGGAGCTGGCGATATGACAACAAGACATCAGCCGTCTGCAGCCTGCTGCCGTCAACAAGTCAGCATGAGCACTACCATCTGACTGGGCTTTCCTAACACTGCCCCCATACACTCAGCCAAAACTAGCTATTGCTGCTGCTGTTACTGGCTCCTGCTTTCAATTTCACTAGAGTGGGCCAAGTAATGGCTTCAACATTTTGTGGTCTGCCGACACATATGGCCCGTGTAGCGATCTGTCCTGCCCCCCCCCCCCATCGATCGTTTTGGGACGTGCAGGGAGATGTGGGCAAAGGGAGACAGACACAGCCCCAGGGGCTGGCCACAGTTATGGGGGGGGGCGTGTATGGGTCTTGTTATGACTGCCATGAGAATTGGACTCTGTCGGGCTACCGCTGCAATCAGTGTGTTGCCGCAGAGTGTGGAATCAACCAAACAGTACTTGTTCATTCGTACCAGCAAGGTTCAGGCCTTTTAGCAATAAAATGCGTAGGAGGTGCTGTACAAAACTCCCGTTATCTTCAAAAAGGCCCCCAGTTACACAAGTCTTGCACTTGAATTTGATCTGATAACTATGTACAACACTTTAACTGCTTGTTTCCATCCACTGGCTGGGTGCAGGGTAAGAAGGCTTACGCATCTTCCCCAAGGATACTTTGGCAGGTATGACCATATGAGGAATTGAAAACCCGGACCTTCAACCAAATGAGGAGAAGCTCACTAATAATTATTCTAGCCTTCCATTAACCCTAACAGCCTCGAAAACATAGTCATCATAGGAATGACCATTTTAACCTTCTCTTTATCACTTACGTCAACATTATTGCCATTACTGGTAGTTAGGCTGTTGCTGCCGCTATCTGGCTGCATGACCTAGATTAAAGGTTATTTGCTCAAGTCACAGAGGCAGCTCCTTTGGCTCGCCCTTGTTGGGTTTCCTTATCTGGGTTTGTCTGGACAAATCTTGGACACAAAGCGCCCATTTTGTGCTCCTCTCCGGAGATCCTGTTACAGCGTTCCAGACACGACGCGGTCCACCAGCAGTGCCTCTGGGAGCATGGTTTTTGGCGCGGTAGTGCGATTAGGTGCTTCCTCAACTTCAAGCATATGATACATGTGCACTCCTCTTACGTCTCCGAGCTCGGTTTTGTGCCGTGATGGTGTAAAATGATCGGCGAGGGGGTCAAATGATGTCATGCTGCGAGAATTCAGATATAGCAAACCCCCCACCCCCCACCCCCCAATTCTTGTTACCAACCAAAGAAAATATACAAGTGGATCCTACTGTGCTTCAGGATACCCAAAAGTCAATGCTCTGATTGCTATAATAATTGCGTTATTGCACAAGCACTTCTGCCTGTTACTACTTGAGCTTTACCAGGTTATTGTGATGCCAATTTCCTGAATCATTCTAGATAGGATTCAAAACATAGAACAAAATAATAGTGGCTCAAAACATGAAATCCATTATTGTTAGACTGAGTTGCTGCTTAGGACGGGCGGAAATAACCCTCCACCCATTGTGGTGAGTGTGTGGATACAGAAGCCTTGAGGTTGATCTAGTGGCCTTATTCCTCCTGTGCTCTACAAGGACAAAGTACAACTAAGAGAGCAAGTGAGAAGCAGAGAGAAAGGAGGGAAAATGAGAGAGAAAAGAGTAGTGTTCGCTGACCTCATTCTGACAACAAGCCCGGGAAGAGCCTTTCCCTGGAACCGTTTCGCAACAGCGCTGTTGTTTATACAGGTGGTGGGTGAGTCGAGCAAGATATGCAGAGAGCATGCATTTTGTAACACCTCATTATGAATACTAAACACATGCAGCATGTCAAATCACACAGACGCACACATACACAAGCACTTTATCCCCGGTCCAAAGTGTGGCTTGAGTTTCGTTTTAGTTGTGACATTTGCAAGGAATGCGTCATTTTGTAGGCTGTGGCCAATTTATCCCTCTCTGTTTGAATTTCAAAGTCAAGTTCCTTTACGCGATCCAAGAGCTGTCAAACACTACTATCCTCGGGTATCGTCCAGTGAGTGCTCGCCTCCTGGAACGGAGGCCTCTGGTTGGCTCGTGTGTTTGGCTGCAGGGCCGTCTCCTGCAACAACATCCACTTGGCCAGAGTTCAACCCACGTGGAAGGCTACAATAGCCCAAAGGTGGCTGCCCAGACCATTGTTTATGCAACAGCACACTACTGGCAGGTTAAAGGGAAAAGAGCAAGACAGTGGATAAATATGCAGGGCTCCTGCCTGCAACAGAGTTATGCTTTCTGTTAATCTTCACTGTACAAGTACAGCTTAGTAAGACCTTTTATTATTAAATTGTAGATTTTTCCCTCTTGCAAATTAGATTTTTGTTAATCTTGTTTTTAGGGTGTTAACTTATTCTTAATTCATGCTTTTTTGCACATTTAAAGTATTGTTGGCCCTTAGTAAAATGCTAATGATTACAGATTAATTGAACATGTTCTAAGCAAGAATAATGCTATTAATAAATAGTATATTGGAGGTAATGACCTATGCTTTTTTTGTGTTTGTTGTCTAAAAGAAGTGGCGCAATGTTGCAGTGATACAAAATGGAAATCTGACACCTTAACCAAAGCCATTTAACTTTAATGAAATCTTAACCAAGCTAAATAGATTTTTACGCTGTTATTTCTGTAGCAGTTGAAGCCTGAATGGAAACCCATGCATAAGTTAATGTAGCGCCTATCTTGTTTTCCCATTAACCAGCAAGGTGAGCCAAATCTATTACATCTTAGAAAGATTTGAAAAAAAAAATATCCACAACAGCTGTTTGGTAAACATACCGAAGTAATTGTTCCAAATGCCTTACTCTAACACAGATTAAATGCAATTAGAGGCTGTTTATCTAACCACAACAAGTCTCTCTGCCAAAAGAAAAACCTCTGTCATTGTTTCTAGCACTCCTGCTTAGAGACATTACAGCTGGGAATAGGATGACTTTTTTTAAGTAGCTTCCTTACGTACAGGAAGGAACTTTTATACACAAACAAAAGCGCATTGCATAGGAAGACTATAGGGATGGAAAAAAACGGTTGGTTGGCTAAGGCAAGGGTCTTCTGAGGTGAATATGAAGAATTTAGGTCAGTGCAGCCGAGACATTTAACCAGCTCAAGCCGCTGCAGCCTGGGTGGAAATAGCACAGGAGGCCAGAGAGAGGGAAACCAGTGCGTCACAGCTCCCGGCCCGATTCCAGGCTCCCCCCGACGCAAACAAGAGCCATAACTTCCCTAATGATCCCACATCATGTACGCCTCGAACACATTCCACCAATGGGGAGCGCTTCCTTTTCACCTTTGACCTCAAAGTGGGTGTGCCTACCTTTGAGTCCGCGTGAAGTTCAGAACATGTAAGCGTGGTGCTAATGTGGTGGGATGAAAGAAAAAAATCATCTATGAGGTCTGAATGTCCCATTGTGAAAAATCTTTAATCCAAGTATGTACAAAATCTTACTGCAGCGCTCCTAAAATCAGGAAAAATCCTACTTTAAGACCCAACAAATCTCTTAATATCTTAAATATTTGCCAAATCTTGATAATCTGACACTCTCTTGCTTTCATTTTCAGTCTCCATGTCACACACAATTGCGCTGTGATTCAAAAGTCCAACACCACACACACTCACACACGCACACACACATTGTAAACAGTCTTTATTGAGACGTGAGTGCTTGTATAAACATAGCCAAGCCCTATTGAGGGTCCAGGGCTGGGTCGAACAATAAGAGGGGGAAAGTTGCTGGACGTTCCTCACAGACGGTGTGTACAAAATCCAATTATCAGAGCCACGGCATTAACATTCCAGCAGTCTGGCAGGTGACGGCTCCGTCTTTTCAGCCCCCCCCTACACCACCAGCATGGGATAGAGTCGCCCGGCAGCACCTCGACAATACACATACACACACACACACACACACACACACGCAGGCCTCTTCAGCCACCCCCCCACCCCCACCCCTTCCAAGATCCCCCAAGTATTGAGACATATAGAGGGAAGAAGGCAAAGAGTGGGGAGGCAGTTGGGGGGAGTTGGGGGTCCACCAGCGACACTGGTCTTTTCTTCAGGAGATCAGCGCAACCGGCCTAGCAGGCAGTATCAGTCAATGGGGCATTCTTCTCCTCTCTGTCTCTGGGTGAGAATATGTTGATCGCTGATAACACTGCTTTGATTGCCATAATGGGGAAACCACTTTTTGTTTTGAGCGTTTGCCTCTAAACAGTGCGCGCTTTGTCAGCCCTGGGTGATGTTCGTGGCATACAAGATGTCGATTAAAAAAAGGTTTAACGGTAAAACAAAAACAATGTTGTTGTTCTTGGCTACAGGGCGAGTTGATAATGGATTAAAATAAAGTCTGCGCCCATTGGCCCCTCAGTGACAAAAAGCAATGTAACTAACCCAGAGACCAGCACACTGCAAGTTTAACCCTGCATTAGGGCTGCAACTGATGATTGTTTTCATTGTCAATTAATCTGTGGATAAGTTTCTCGACTAATCGATTAGTTGTTTGATTAATCGATCATTATTTCTTTAAACCCAAGGTGATGTCCTCAAATGTCTTCTTTTGTCCACAACCCAAATATATTCAGTTTACTGTCACAGAGGACTGAAGAAAGCAGAACATATTCACATTAGAGAAGCTGCATGCAGAGAGTTTGGACATTTTTTCTTTAAAAAATAACTCAACATAATTTATTCAATAATGAAAATTGTTGGCAATTAATTTAATAGTTCACAATTAATAAATTAATCAACTAATTGTTGCAGCTTATTCACTTAAAAACATGTGATACTAAAAATAATTTTAAAAGGTAGACTACTCTTATAATTAGCATCTGCACTTTGTTTCAGCATTAACCATGCCATCCAACAGTTGTTCTTTTCTTTTCTTTACATACAGTACATGTAGCCCACTATGGGGGTGTATGTGATAGGGAGCATGTGATATGCAACACCTCTGCCTGATGTCCTGCCCTGTACCCTTGTCAGGTCCTATATATAAATGTACATCTGGCCCCCATTCTGCTCTTTCCATCATGTGATCTCTCATCTCAGACAAGGCTGTAAGAGATACATAAAGTGCTATACATTATGGGAGGGCATGGCTGGAACAAGTGATTATTTTTATTACAGATTAATTAGTTTTGACTGAATATTTTCTCTTTTGAAATAAAGTTGGGGTCTCCAAATTCCTTGTTTTGTAAAGCTGGATCCAGACAGCGTTTGACATGACGTGACGATTATCGAAATAGAACTGAAATGACTTTCTGTCAATCGACTGATTGATTCATCAAGTCGTCGCATCAGCACTATCATACATTAGAGTACAGTACATGATCCCTGCAGAGTCCTTAAGCCTTGTCACCAAACACCTCGAGGAGGGATTAGGTTAAGAGTTGAAAGTGTGTTCATGCCTAGATGCAATGTGAGTGAGTGTGGTAGGGCATGCCAGTAATCAGTACATACATTTCTGTATAATGGAGTGAAAAGGTTTTTGCTATATGTGATCAATGAATATGTAACACCATAAAGTAGTTGACATTAGGTTTTTATACCCTCTTTTCATAGCTAACAGTAACTAAGAATTCTACTTTGTCCCCCAACAAAACTCTTTCCTTCTGTGTTTCACCGTCCTCCTCTGTGGTGAGATGTTAGTCAAGTGTCTTGTGGTTTTCTCCACCCTCACCAGAAGGCCTGCGCGCGGTTAATTATTCTTGGATGGCGGATGAAAAAAGTGAGTTCTTTCTTCTTTTTTTTTTTTTTTTCATTAGCTCAGCAGCGGTTTCCCATTCATAATAGTTGGCACTGGTTTCGCACTGCCTGCCAGAGATCACACCCCAACCATTTTCATTTTCCTTCATCCATTTGTTTCATTCATGTCATAGATTTGGCAGAGGCCTGCATCGTTTTCCTGATGGCCGTCGACCCTTCAACACCCGCCTTTTGAGTCTCAAACTCCTGTTTGTGGCTTTGTTTTGCATCAGAGTGAAGAAAATGTGGAAACAACAATTTGCACTGGTTTGCATCCAAGTGACTTTTTCTTGAAAATGACAGTATTTCAGTTTTGGAATTATTAATTGTAATCTAAAACTGAACAAAAGATACTTTAACAAGGCCATGTAAAGCGCTGCTGACATGCTCTTGGATGGAGAGACAGACTTTACACATTGAAACTTTTCCTGGAAAAGGGGATGGATATTGTTTGTGTATGTGAGTAGCAGTGTTGGTATCACTCCAAAGTTTAAAAGAACCATTAAGCAAAGAGTGTGGGCTAACATCCCCATGCCTTCATATAGTATATTACCCTCTAGGATTGTGGAGGTAGTGAATGCACTGTGTAAAGCAGTCTCCCTCCACACTTTAAGTGCATTACACAGTGCATTCAACTATCTGAGGCCCCAAGAAACAGCAGTTTATCATCATACAACTACTGGAACTATGCCCACTGACAGGAAAGCTATATCACACACACACACACACACACACACACACACACACACACACACACACACACACACACACACACACACACTCAAACACAGCGCTCCCACCCACCTGTTCAGCAACCACTTTGCTAAATCTATCAACTGCAGCTGCATGCGTTTTAATGCATGCACACAAGCTGAATACACGTGAGCTCATATGTGCAAGCGAGTCCAAACGCTTTAAATGTACTGTACACATAGTCTGCGGATGCGGTGTGTTCTCTCATGGGCTGCAACCCAATCCCAGAGACCTCCAAAGTGTCAAATAAAACCCAGGCTCTTTAGTGTCGCTCCCAACATGGAAACAAACAAGATGGCTACCGTGTCTCCAACCCAAGCAAGCCTTGTGGGGTTCCCCAGCTCCCATCTGAATGGAGTTAGAGGCTGGCTAACAGGAGTGCAGTGGAGAAGAGTCTCCTGGGGCAGTTGGCTCGACAAGCGGGACCAGAGGATGGCTGCACCATGGATTAGGGCCCCACAGTGGTCCATTGTTAATTGGGCGCCATGTGTGAAAGCTACAGAGAGATTAGTTTGTACAGCTGCTGCCATTTGTCATAACTGCCCTTAACAAGACACACATGGCAACCCAAGTTACAGCCAGAGGTTTTACAGAAAAAGGGGAGAAAAACTGTCTGGTGAGTGTCTAATAGTTTGTGAAACAGACCTGCATAAGCAGATGAAGATGTTCCTGGGAAACACCAAGCAGACTCAGCTGGGATCCCATAAGAGATGATGAGTTTGAGCATTACTCATTTAGCCATCTGTAGGTCAACTAGGGTCATTATCTTAACTGCTCATAAAGCTATGTTAAGCCAGTAGAAAATCCCAGACCACAGGTTGCAAACAACTCTGTGAAAACAATGAGGGAATATCAGCTGTTACATCATACTATTGGGCAAATCTCAAGTCAGACAGGGTCTGTGTTTTATTAGACAGACAACAGTGGGACGCTACAGAGATAACAAGAGGGTTAGTGACTGTTATAGCCTGATGACCTCTTGTTAGCCAGATTTGCTTGGTAATGTCGGCTGCACCATGAGGTTTAGAGGAGGGATGGTGGAGTAGAGTTATTTTTTGGTAAGAATCCACAGTGTAATTGTGGGTTGTAGGTCTGTGCACATGTTGGAGGCCTAATTACAATCTTGACATGGTAAATCCGGAACAAGCTTTAAAAGCACTCTCACTTTCAATTTTTGCCTGACAGATGCTAGAGAACTGTTGTTATTTAATCTAAATGCAGTCTTTTGAACTGAAGTGCAGGTGAGCAATAATCGTGTGTGTGTGTGTGTGTGTGTGTGTGTGTGTGTGTGTGTGTGTGGTAAAATGAGATCATGGCTTTCTTCATGCACATGTATATGGGCGTGCGAGTGTGAACATGTGTCCCCATGTGTGCATTCTTCTGTTTGCATATAAAAGTTTGAAAGAGTTTTCTAAAAGTCAGCGCAGCTAAACGACCAGCTGGGGACTTGTGCCAGTGGAGAGAGAGCGGGCCAATTTGAGAAGAATTCAAGCTATCTGGAGCCAGATCATATAGGCTTTCAGAGGGCACCATGGTAACGAGCCCCAGTAAAAATAACGGGCTTCATTAACCATCCTCTCGGTGCTGCAGTGGGCTTTAACCACAGGGTCCAGACAGCACTGGACCAGCTTGTTCTTAACACAAGTAGCTGCACAGTGGTGATTTCATAATTACTAAATCCATCGTTGTGTGTATTTTCTACTGGTCCAATTAACGTCTAATAACATTTTGCAAAAGTCATGGCAAAGGGGATTATTCACTGTATCAGTTTGTTGTTTTAATGACTTGATGTAAAGCGGCGATGTAAAAACTAGATCTATCTGTCACAGTGGTGGAGGTACCTCTGAAGAAAATCTGTAACATCTGCTGGTTTGGTGATCTTCAGATATGATGTTTTCATGTTGTTCCAACCAACAAAGCGTCCATATTTCCTCCCCTCCTGTCATTCTCTCTATATGGCTCACTTTAATCACATACAGACTCAAAGATGCTGTGTTTCATAAAAGACTGTGTGTTTACATAAGTGCTAAAAATGGAAATGAGTTATTTTCCTACTCTCCTTGTCTTTTCTGCTGTTCTATAACTTTTCTTACTGCATGAGTTAATAAAAAAAACAACCATATTGGGGGTTGTATTGTTTATTACATTGAATATATGGCCTTTTGTGCTGATCAAGCGTTGGTTTCTAAATTTGGGAGCTTTTTTAGAAGTGAATCGGACATATGTGAGGGAGGAGTGGAAGCTCTTTGGCTAGTTTTGACAACTCAATGGGGCGCTGATGAATCCGTCCCAAACAGGCCATTCCCAAGCCCCAGACACCATATCCCCTCTTTGACCCGCTGCACTGACATTAGAAAGAAATCCTCTGGGGATTCGCCCCCCCACCCCACCCCAAACAGCAACATGCCCACCCAAAAGTACATTTTGCACAGCACTGCGATGGCGGGCCTTTCTTTTTCTGTCCCGCTCAGGTCTTGTCGAGCCGTCACAGTGATGGGCCGTACTGTACCGCCAGACAAAAGAAGAGACAACCATCACTCTGGGCCACTGATCGGCCCTGTCTGGACTGAAAAGACTTTGATGGGGCAAAGCAGAGTGGGGGGTGCTGCACAGAAAAGTTAGTGTCTCCTGGGCAACCACTCTGATTGTCTGTCCCTGCCCAAAGTTCCCCATCACACCCCACCTACTACCCCTTCCCCATTTTTTCTCCCTTCATTGGTTGTTCACAAGGCTCCTTCCTGGGTAAAGGGGACTGGCTTTTGCATGAAAGTCTCAGTCTGGTACTTGAGGGTGCTTTTCTCCTGGTTGACTTGAGAAAATGCGAGGTCAAAAAACATCTTCACATGAATTCTCAATTTAAGACCTTTGTTTCTTCTCTCTGAACCTCTTTCCACTAAAGACCCTCCGGTCTTACATGACAACATTTTTTCTAGCAGTTGCACTAGTATGATGGCAAAGAAGAGAGGGCAGCCATTGGATGGAGAAACTCAGGCAGCAGGGAGGGCCTGCTTTGTAAGGCAGGACAGTGAGGTACAGTGTAGTGCCTGGGATAGGGGGTGAATGTACCCATTTGTCTTCATTTGGGAGGACCGGCAGACAGGGTGGGGGTGGGGAATCTCTCCGCGAGGAGTGGGAGGTGCTGGTCCTCCAGTCAAGTGGCCTCGGGGGGATTTGAAATGCATTTGGGGTCCTCCCCAAAAGCCTGGGAAAGTGTGGTGAAGCTGAGATCTTAACCATAGACTAATGACACATACTGCAGTCCTTAACCAAGTGTAGCTACAAACTCAAATCTGAGTCTCCTGCTGAAATACACAAGAAAAGGCTTTTCAACACAATGTCTGTGCTTTAGAATGCCAAATAAAGGCCTTGTCCCATTTTTTGACGGATGCAACAGTGCAAACTGTGACACAGGCAAATTAAACACACTGTAGCAGAGCAAAAGAGGGAGTTGTAAATTTTGTTGAGAAAGAAGGCTTCCACATTTCTCAGTGGCCTCTGCTCCAAGTTGCCTTGTTTCCATGGAGATTTATGTACACATGGCACACAAAAGAGAGCTAAGGAGGTAACATGGCCTGTTTAAGCCTTGAGGTATTTGCTTGAGCAAAACCCTGCTGCTAATAACACAAGCTTCATACTGAGCCAGGCAACCTGGCTGCACTGCACACAGGTTAGTGTTTGAGAAAGAGCAGGAGGGGAAAGAAGGCAGAGGAAAGTCAGATGGAGATCACAAACAACCAAAGATCCTGGAGTGAAGACATTATGCAAGGAAGAAAGTAAGAAAGAAAGGGGAAAAAACTAAAGGAAAGCAAGAGGCAAGAAAGAAAGAAAGAAAGAAAGAAAGAAAGAAAGAAAGAAAGAAAGAAAGAAAGAAAGAAAAGGAAAGAAAGAGCACTGAAAAACATAAATAGCTCCTGGGTTAAGAGAAAAAGGATCGGGAAGACATTTAGTGGGAAGCGGAAATCAATAAGGCAAGCGGTGAAGCTGGGAGGGAGTTCTAAGTGGATTAGATTGAGAGAATGTGTTCGATAGGTTATGGCTCTGAGAGAGAGGTAGCCAGACACCGCAGGCTCTATTGCATACTAATAAGGAAGCTAGAATGGAAGCTAAGCACAGGGTTGTACAGTTCAATCTGAAGAGTTTTTCTATATGGCTCTGGAGTCATCCGTTGAGGTTTTTCCCAGGATTTGTATTTTACAGTCTTGCCAATTTTGTTCTGAACGTTCACTGTTAAAATAAAATTCCACTCAACTTCCTTTTTATCCAACATCATCTCACCAGGAAAAATTAAAAAGGAGCTAAATAACTGGCCCTCAACCCAAAAAAGGAAGACAAACAGTAGTGTCCTTAACGCTGTCTACTTACACCAACTTTTGTTTTCACACTTCTGGCATGCACCCAGCCACCCTTTCTCTGGCCAAGCGCCTGGGCCTTGGACAGCTGTCATGGTCGCAGTCTCGGGCTTGAGGGAAAGCCAGGGAGTGAGCAAAGAAAAGAGACTGGGAGAGAGGAGTGAGAGAGTCATTTGGCCGGGCAGTGTGCCGCAGGGGTGATTCCTGATGGCAGAGGAGGATAAGGGGATGAAGGGAGGGAGGGATAGATGTTGTGCTTAGTCACAGACCTCCACTGTGACCCAGAAGGTCAGGCCTCCACACTGGCCGCCTGACCAAAGCCTCCGAGGCAGCCGGGCGGAAAACAAGATGCAAACAGCTATTCCACGCAGCATGGTGGGCAGGCGGTGACCAATCTTGAGGATAGGGAACAGCCAGCCTGAGGGATTGGATGAGGGGGTGAGGAGGTGTGGAGAGTCAGTGGTACCTACTCCCCCTCACTTAGGCCAGTGAACCAAGGGACCACCAGCCAGACCAGAAGTAGTGTCGGGGGAGTGGAGACAAACAGTTGCCAAGAGACCACCAGTGATCCCGCGACCGCCGCAGTTTGACCCCGATTGAGGAGGTCAACAAGGGGGGCTTATGAGCAGCTCCCCCGCCTCCTCCCCTGACCAACAACCCCCCCCCCCCAGGCAAAAAGACTTCCTTCTCCACGTGCCGTGGGCCTGCAACGGCATGTTTTCAGTGATCTGTTTTGCTCAATTAAACTTCAGAGGACACCCTGCCACATCTCTTAGCAAAGGTCATGACCCCAGGGGCAGAGGTTAAGTCTGGCGCTCGTAAAACAAGGTCTCCATTAACATGGCAGCATGTATTCAGAGGTAATCCATCCATTTCCACAAACTATCATGACAGTGTGGAAAAAAAGTTACGTTACTGGGGGGGGGGAGTCAAGGTAATGATGTTTTATGGCTGTGTTAACTTCCAGCACCAGAGTAATGGGAAAGCTGCTTGACCTTGACTTCTGCAGTCTCCCATTGGACTACCTCAATAATCATTTTCTGTCACTGGTTGAGAGGAATTCCACTGACAGCCTTCAAAAAGCTCAGTAGTTTGAAGTCATTTCTAATTTGTACTACCATTCCTACTTTATTGCGCTTAAGCTACTGCTTGTCAAATTAATTTATATTTGAGGTAATTTAGGAAAAGGTACAGCAGATAATTCCCATAACATTCCCCAAGATTCCTTCAAATTTTCAACTGAATTGCTTGTGTATCTTAATCACACATATTGTTTAGTTTTGTTATTTTTATCTTCACATTTTATGCCCACATGTGCATTAAGAACAAGACGTTTAAATATACAGAACTTTCACTGAATACAGCAACATTCCTACGTTTGTTGAGGAAACAGGGATGAGTAGCATAACGAAACCAAATACAAACGAGGCCTGCAGTATTCTAACATGTCCTAACATGACAATTATCAACATGCCTTGTTACAACTATTTCATCAAGCTGTCGAACTGGTTATGCAAAATATGATTCCAGGTGGGGAGAGGCGATGTTTAAAAAAAAAATATATATATATATATATATAATTGCACTTCTTCCTATTCAGATAAATATAAAACATTGCATTGGAGTATAAGAGCAGGTGTGTGTGTGTGTGTGTGTGTGTGAGAAGCCAGGGCCCCGTATTGAACACGGCCTGCCAGTTGGCACAATGGATGCCACAACCCCCACTCCCAGCCCCTAGCCTACTTCCCAGCGGGCATTCATCTGGGCATGCACATGGGTGCTACAGCCCTGACTGGCTAAACGCGTCTGTGCCCCAGAACAAGGGGGCTGAGTGCCCTCTCTAAATTCACCCAGCACACTCGCTGCCAACCCGCCGACCTTTCTCAGGCAGCAACCCACCAGAATCAAAAACAAATACACTGAACTTATTGATTTTTGCCACAAAAAAATAACAAGAAAAAATAGTGTTGGGTAAATAACGGCAGCAACATATTTTATGTTATCCAATTACACAACACAGCAGAAGTGAGCCACTGCCAGGTAGCAGGACAGAGAGAACAATGTTAAAAGCAGAGTCCGGACCCATTTTTTTTCCAGCAGTTCGCACAAATGCCAGATTCTGTTTCAGACAGAGCCGTTTGCTAGTTTCTTTGTGTTTGATTGTATGTTTGTTTGTTTCGTGCAGTTGCAGCAGAACAAAGGCAGCGGCTTCCATTCTGCCACTGTCAAAAAACTTTCCAACGTGCCCACTGCATTGCGGATGCCAACCAACGAATCAAAGGCATGCTGCAAGCAGACAAAGAGGGTTCGATGCCAACCTCCAAACCTCGAACAACCATTACTGGTGATTTGCCTGCCTCCCTGGCACAGTACAAAACAAAATGGCGCCGCACCACACGCTACCACAATATGGCTGCATTGTCTGGAGATGGGCACTGCTTGATAACTTGAAGAAAAGGAAAAGACGCTTTAGCTTGCAAAAAACGAAAAAGGAAGAAAAAAAAGCATGCCCGTTTCTGTGATCCCGGTAAAAGAATGCTATTTGTTGCCAAAGTTTCCTCTCAGAAATTCTGAGGACAACAGTAAATAGTCGCTCTGATCCATAATGCGATGTTGAATCCAAGCATTTAATTTCCCGGCGAAAGAGAACATTATGTTCACCATTTATTTCAAACACTAAAATTAATATTCTTGCCAATATTTTACTTTTCCTCCATAGCGGACACATTTGCCTAAAATAATATCTGGTGAAATACGGTCCATACTGTACAATACAAGCACTAACTTATTATTTAAATGGTCTATACTATAAAAACTATAAAAAAAAACGGCACTGAAGAGCCATTCTCAAGTTGGTACTGAACAGTTAAAAATGCAGCAGATGCAAACTAGAGAAGCGGTGGCATCCTACAAAAGACACAAAAGAGGGTCTGATGCCAACCCCGGTGCCAGTGGCAACCATTATTGTCTGTGTGCTGTGCCTTCTGCTTTCCCTGGCACTTATCAAACACAAAATGGCGCTCAGGGTTTGATGATAATGAGCTAGCTATACCACCATTTCTCCCCCCAATAGCAAAGTATTGGTGGTTATTCGGTGTCGCTGCGATAGATTTAATACAGGGGAATTTCAACAGGGAATACTATAGGGGGGATTCCTATAGTGTGAACAGATAAAGGGAGGAAGTTCAAAACTGTGAGGGACATGAATGACTGAAATTTAATCATATACTGTAAGAACCCTGAGACAGAAATTATCCGTTTTAAAGAGCTTTTAAAGGTTAAATTCTAAAACAAAAAATTATAGATATGGTGCCTAAATAAGAATTAAATAAGTATTGATTAGAACATTTCTAACAGAGCTATACACATTTTTTTCTGTACTTGGGCATTGTCTAGTCTTAATTACTATTCCCCTTCTCCTATACCAGATTCAAATGTGATGTTTCTATCATCAATTAGTGGATAAAAAATCCACAATTAGTTTTTTTCCATTTTACAACAAGAGGGATTTTGCACCGCAAAGCTGCTTTTCAAACAAATAATTCAGATTTTGGCTTAAATTGTCGGTGTAAATCAAATGTTTCAGTAAATGACAATATTTTATTGTTTGTGTGGCATTCTTTCAGTTGTATATAAGGGGGGAAATAAATCAGAATTCAGTTCTGAAAAAAAAAAAAGGTTTTAACACACGCATTCAAAAAAATGTGCATGTCAAAGCCCATTCCAGTACCTGGCAACAAATGTTTTCAGCCTTTTATTTCACACGGTGCTGAAAAAAATGCACGATTCAGTCTTCACATCGAGCACATCACTGTGTCCGCAAGAGGCTTTTGCGTAAAATAAACCATTTTTTCAGGAATTAAGAAAAGACAGAGGTTTCCATTTCAGCACAAATACAATCACACATCACACACACGACTGGCAATGGACACATTACCATAAAAACTACAGCTGAAATGTATTGCAAATATTTAAAAAGTTGACTCCTATCTTCAATACTAGGCTGTAATGTGACTCTCAGTAATGTGTTATTAAAATGTGGGTATTACCTTTTTAACTGTGAAAATCTCCTTTCAAAACAATATTGTTCTAATGTGATTTTCGACTGACAATAGAAGAGTTTTAAAATTACATGTTACATTATATAAAGGGGAAGAAGATTTTTTTTTTTTTACATAGCTGAACAACCTCAGTTTTTAAAAAATATGCTGTTAATAACAAAAACTGGTACAACAACAGCCTTAGAAGAACCCTGTGTTACTGGTACATGAACTCGGTATTAGAAAAATATACAACTAGTGGGTTAATTTTAATTTAACCAGCTAGTACTGCAACTTTCCACAAATGTCACTACTTAATATCCAGACAAATCGAATACGTGTACAGTGTGTGTGCAATTGTACAAGCCTGTGTGTCTGTGTGTGTACAGGATAATACATACCCTGTCCAAATTATAGTAACTGAATAATTACTGAACACGAGTACAAGCTGCTGCTGGAGTACAGCAGAGCAAAGACACATTCAGAACATGTTCTACATTTAATAATGAGAACAGAGTGTCTTTTTCTGTAGTATTGCGCCACACTTGAACCATATACAAATTTGTGCAGCATAAATACTGTACTGAGGATAAAGTTTCTTATGTTTATTTGTCTGGCGAATGTAGTCTCAGCAAGACTGCCAAAAAGTATCAAATGTGACCCATGACCTTACCAGGCCATCATTCACACATGCGCGTTAGCTCACACACACACACACACACACACACACACACACACACACACACACATTATGAGTTTGAACCTACCTTGGTCCTGGACATAGTATGCTAGAAACAAGTCCAGCTCCTTGACCGATACTGTTATGTGGTGTGGCTGGACACAAAGTGCTGGGTTGGTGCAATGTGGAGACTTGACAAGGCGTTCCCCATCTGTACTTTCCAGGGGGATGCCTTTGAAGAGGATGACCATCACCAGGTCCAGACGCCAAACTTTGTCAGCCTGTCGCAAACAGTCGATCCGGCGGATCTTGCCCTTCTGGTCCGGGTTGGATAGCACACAGCACGGGTGCTTCTTGCCCGTCACGCTGAGGACAAAGTCCTCCCGGTACTCCTGCCGAATGTCCTTACGCAGCTTGGCCAGCAGCCTGGATGCCCATTTTTGCTTAACCTCGGGCTTCTCGCTCAGAAGCTCATCCTTCACCGCGCGCTCCTCATCCTTGGACATCCGCTTCTCGTGCTTCTTGAAGTACTTGCGTTTTCTGGCCTGGAGGTTGAACCACGTGTAGGCAATGGCACGGACGTGAGGGAGAAGTGCCTCGATGAAGGGATGAAATTCATCCTGGAGCATCCAAGGGACACATTGAGGAGAGGGAAGAGAGGAGAGAAATATAATCAGAAACTCATGTCATCAAACATGGAGAAGAAATATGGGTTTAGTCAGCTACTAATCTGAGGCAGAAGGGAAGTCAGACCACAAATAAACAATTCCTCATAATCAGTCACATAATATCTTATTGGCAGTTTCAACAGCTTTAAGTCGAGAAGTTTCTCTAAACAGAGCAACACTGGCTTTACCATCCTAGATGTCTCTGGGCATACCGCAGGTATGACAAGGACATTCCACTGTTTATATCAACTGCCAGCACTACAATAGCACCAAGCCCAGTGACTGAATGCATTCGCTTCTCTGCTCTCATTTCCAGAGCATGCTCTGAGCAGGACTCCTGTGCTTGCTGCTGCCACAGGGAGCATGCGCCCCTCACGGATGCATTTCTCTTATCAAACTATTCACATTCCAACGTGAACTTATCCCATGTTCACGAAGGATGGAGGATAAGCCAGAGGGCCAAGTGGGGTGCAGTCACAAAAATAGGAAGTTGAGGAGATTGCCGCTCCACAAACAGCCTCATACACAGGCTGTATGCTCAAAATGCAATAAAGACACGAGCAGAGGAGCAAGGCGGCATGTCAAACGAAGCAATTGTGTGAGTGGTATTTGAAAAGGTTGAGATAGGACTTAATACGAAGTTTGTGCCAAATCATTTTAAGTGTTGAGGTTGACACACACACAATGACAGTCGCCCAGCTTCATTCCAATAACCGTGATATTAAAATCCTGGCCTGCTTTTAAAATTTTCCATCTCTCCTTTAATATATTTAATTTTTAAATGAAACATGCAATGCTGAGCCTTCTTTTTTTCATAAATTATCACATACATTTTAGAAGAAATATTTAGAGAAATACAGTCATTTTACTTTTTCATATTTACATTATGTTGTACTCTGCATTATGCCGCAGTACACTTCTTGCCACACTGTCTTTAATTTCTAAAGTGAGAAATTACCACAAATGTGTGTCAATAAAAATAAAACAAAACAACAAAAAAAAAAAGCTAAACACCAACATTTCTACAGCAACCCAGCACTTCTCTGACCTACGGGCAAATTCTAATAACCTCTTAATGCTTGTTCTCTGTAGGTGAAGGAATGTACAGGATGGTGTGGATGATTTAGAAGTCATCAGAAATTAAAGGAACTGCGAGTGACGAGTGGAAACATTAACTTATCTTTGTTTTAGGTCATTAAAATGTCAAATTTAATAAGCATAAGCAGCCCTCTTTTTGAGTGGGCTTTTGAAAAGTTAAACCACATATTGTTCTCTTTTGCGGTCTATAGGAAACCACAGAAATCCACTCCCTATCTGTGTGTGCCTGCCGCTGGTCCTCCTCTGAGAAGCCACGTTCCTGGTCTGCACTTATAAAACTCTGCTCCAGCACAGTAATGTCAAATTCTAATAACGTATTATACAGCGTGAATAAACATTTTATCCTCTCTCAGACTCTTTTTTTCAAATGTGTTATATTTAATAATGAATACTATGGATGCTTTACATATTCATAGTCTTTTAGAGAGGTAAAAAATAAATGAAATACATTCAGAACTCCTTTAAATGTCATGTCCTCTCTATAATCCTGCCAATTAAACTGACAAACATAAGCAGTAAATGCTAGTAAATGTGCTTTCTGAAATCCTTTTCACTTCTCGTTTCCTGTTGAAAAACACTTTAAATATTCCGTAAAAAATTTTTTCAACCAGGGTAAAGCCAAAATCCTGTAAAGATAAATGACTTGGCCAGGGCCTATGCAGTGCACTTCAGCTGGGGCCATAAAAGCACAATCCTCTTAAGTACAAACTAAACCACATCTCAGTCAATCACTTACTTATGCCAAGTAAAATATAAACAGTAAAACTGAGTCAGCCAAAACAGTCAGCTACTCTGTCCAACCGCTGAATCAACCTTATCATGCGTTTGATCTTCCTACAGTGAAAGTGGCTTTATCTTCTTCCAACTTCACTTCCCCAAAGTATAGGGGTTTTACTCTAAATAAAAATATACACGTGGAAAAAATACATAAACACGGCTCAAGCAAGGCTGGTAGGTGTGTGTGTGTGTGTGTGTGTGTGTGTGTGTGTGGAGAGAGAGAGAGAGAGAGAGAGGTTATTGGAGGACGCAAATAATTAAACCTGAGAGAAAAAACGAGCATACCTGCACCAATTACACAGGGAATATCAAGATGACAGTCTTGGGTTGTTATCCTAAAAATCATCTTTACGCACTACTTTACGCACACAAAGAACGCATAAAGATTAGCACTTTTGTGACTTTTTAAGCGCCTGCGGGACTATTAAATGATTTTTCGTTACAGAACTGTCGTTGGACTCCTGGATTCTCGAAAGTAAAAAAAAAAAAATCACCACAATTGTGGCACAAACCGTTCATTTCGGCTTGACAACTTTACAATTTTTCCGGCGCTATATTTTTTACCTATAAGGCAAAACATTATTGTTGTTGTAAATTACAAAAGTGCTTCCCAAGCAGAGCTGAAACTGCACAACCCTGACCCGCATGCAACACAACTTCCAATCCCCCCCCACCCCCCAATCGGCCACTGTCTGAAACCATTTTTTATTAGAAATGTACAAATCACAGCGAGTAAATGTATATTAAAAATAAAAAGACACAAATACCTGAGTGAGACAAATTGGAGAATACATGACGAGACGGCTACACAAAAAAAAAAAAAAAAGTGAATGTACTTGGACTGATTCCTCGGATCACTTTATCGCGCCATTCCTGGACCGACGTGCACCGTGCGAGACTGTGGAGCAGCTATCCGCGTAAAACACTGATAGATTATCCAAGAACATCCATGAATTTTATGCGATCCAAAGACGGTCGGGTCCGCGGAGTAAATAATAATAATAATTTAAAGTTGACACGCACGGTGTGAGCGCTTGCAGATTGTACTCGTGGAGCCGGTGCGTGTACTCCTCTACTACATGGGCTCTGTGCGCGTCTCTCTCTCGGTGCTCTGATATGTCGTTCATAAAAGCATTGTGGGGAGCTTCAGTAGGGGCGCCGGGTGTGTGATGTTCACCCCTGCTTTAACCAAACTTGATATGAAATCGACCGGTGCACCTTCGGTCCTGCGCGATTCCAGCAAATCAGACCCAACTTTTTTTTTTTTTTTTTTTTTCACCCACGTAATTACACAGTCACATCCTCCTCCTCCTCCTCCTCCTGCTCCAAACACACAGCCCCTATCCACCATCCAGCACCTTCTTCTCCTCCTCGGCTATCTGAAAACACAGCGCACAATTCATTTAGCCCCTCACTCCGGCAGGCTTCTGTTTTTTTATTTTATTTATTAGCTTCGGGGACTTTGGACCACAGCCTCGGTCACATAGAGGCGGAAAAGGAACATTTCCCTCCGCAGCTCTGGCACCCTTTACCCCCCCTCGAGCTCCGTGTCAACAACAGGCGCTTACTCGAGTCCTTCAACGCGGTGTCTGTGTCTTCACAGTCAAACTTTAGCTCGTTTTTTGTTTTTTTTTAGTTTGTCAGTCACATTGTAGCAGTTCATTCGCCTTAAATTTGTTTTAAAAAGTTCCTGAAATAAACCACAATACGATAAATAGTAAAACATGTAGAAGATAAGCCACATTTAATGTAAATGTTAGGCTTTTTAATGAAGCGCGAGGAGCCTCCACTGAAGATAATAATTAGCTTAATTTTATTGTTTACAGCAGAATTAGCACGGCAGGTAAAAAAAAAAAAAAGGCACCTAACTTGACATTTTGGTACAATTAGTTTATAGAGGGGAATTTTGTTTTAAATTTTATTATTTCAAATGCCAAAACCTGCTCTACCTGAACACCTTTTTATAATAATAAAGTGTTTGAACCCTCACAGCTATGCTAGGTGTGTGTGTGTCGTAACATTGTAGCACTGATGCCGAAAGGACTGGAAGTTAAACATTGTTACTTTGTGGATGCAATGTGTGTGTCTGTGTGTCCTACAGAGCTGTCAGCGGTCCACACAAGAGTTCATTTGCCAAATTAAGGGGAATGGGATGTTAACATAGGCTGTCGGAGAGTCTGTGCCAAGTTTAGTACAATTTTTGGCCCGACCGTGCCAGTGTTTTGGTCCCGTGTTAAAGTTAACCCACTTCTCCACATTTCTCAATCGTCACGAGGACAGAATTACATATATATATATATATATATATATATATATATATATATATATATATATATATTGTATCACAAATGGTATCAATACCGCTATCACAACATTTGAAAACAATAATAATCCATGTTCACGTACCATTGCACTGTACTGCATGGATTAATAGGGAATCCTGGAGCCTGGTTGAAACACACAAGCCGGTAGCTTCACATTTCTCACGTTCAACTTTGTGCTTTGGAGGGCTTTCTCTTGCAGTGCTCGCAAAAAAAAAGTCAACACCGGAAGACAATTCTTTGCAGATAGCGGTGAACAGAAGTTTGGAGCACCTCGCGTTTTTTTCTCTTTTTTTTTCCTGTCTTCCTTCCTCTTCAAGTCTTACTTTCTTGGATCGGTTTTTTGGGGTTGTTCAGTGAAGTTGAACGCGATCCAGAAGAGGCTGAGTTTTCGGCACTGGGTTGGTCTCCGCCTTCACTTTCACTGTCTGACTGCCTGACACCCTCCGGCTCTCGGCAGTAGCTGTCAAGTCGGATATAATTTGACCAAGACGATTTCCGGTACGACTTTTCCAAATAAAGCCCTCATTTAGAGATTCGGCCTGTGCAATTTTTCTTGTAAACAAATTGGCCTTTTCATGTGAAACGTTCATACAAAGCCAATTAACGTGGAAATTATGTTTAATCAGTCTGGGGTTGACACATATATTCCTCTATATTTTGAATGGCTCTGTATAAAAGCATGCCACTGTCCAATGTAAATCGTGTATATAAAAAAAAAAGTTTTCATGAAATAAAATAAATACCTTAAAGTATACATAAAAGAGTGAACCTTTTGTCGATCTGGAAACCTTAAAATCACTAAAAATGGGGACAGCTAAATGTCTCCAATGGACAGCTTAAATCTCCTCTCTTCCACTAAGCTACAATAAACTATAAGCTTACAGTAGCTATAAAACTGTGAATTAAAGGCGGTAATAACAGTTTTTAACCTGAAAACCTGACAAAGTCTGGCTCTTATTTTGAAAGCAAAACCACCCCATTTCCCGGTGACCATCCAGTTGTATCTTTGCAGCTTGACACAGCGTAGTTAGTGTTTTCATTCTTGCCTCTCATTGGCCAGAAGCAGTGGCCCCGGGACTCTCTACCCTGGGCCCCTCACTTCCGCTCCTCTGACGTGCTGTGCGGGACTGGACAGAGCTGCTGCTGGACAGTCGGACTGTATAGCGATGCGGTCAATGACTGATGGTGGAAATCACTACACTGCAGTAATTACTGCTTCAAAAGACATTATTATTATCATCATTATTATTAGTAGTAGTAGTAGCTATAATGGGAATAGTAGCATTAGTAAACCACTACCAGTGTCTATATACATCCTCCACACACTACTATTATGCAGTAAGTAATCATAATATAATAGTATTCTCATGCATCAGTGCTATGGTGCTCATTAAGAAGAACAGCAGTGGTGTAATAATAATATTACTGATACCAGCAGTAAGCAGTGTTATAATAGTAACAGTTACAGTGTTAGTGTAGTAGTAATGGTGGGTGTTTCCAGAACAGTTGACTCATGTGCGGTTTTAAAAAGGGTAACCTTGTAATGTTTAATCATTCACTGGATGCCAGCATAATCACAGCAGGGCAATGTGATTGTATGACTTGAATGGGTAGTCTGACAATAGATTTTTACTGCTCACTCATCATTGTTATCAAGACATTAACACACTATTCAGAGTTGTCATGTGGGTCCAGTATCTACATCACACACCCGGTGATCAGGTGTGATTCACTTCTAAAAACAATTAAGCTGAGAGCATTCAGTTGTGGTAGAAATGGCAATAAATTGCTGATTGTTTCAAGGCTAAGTTCAGTCTGATAGTGTTGGTGTGTTCATTCACACTGTGGCATCCTTGGAATAAAGCTTTAAAACACTCCTTTAGACCACCATCACTAAATGGAAATTTCAAGCACACTCGATACATTCTGCAATGCCTTGCTGTATACTCATATTATAAAGTATTTTTTCCAAAAATGTTTTGTTTTTAGATTTTGCTCATTTTCCATCATTATGACATACCCTGGCTCCATACTCTCTCTCTGCCTCTATTTATCAAGTATTATATCATGCCAGTCTGCTGGTGCACATGACATGAGCCTCCACAGATTCATCCCTCTACATATGGACCTACCGCCCCCATGTGGCCACAAACACAATTGCTAGTTGCTTTATTGGCACCCACTGGAGAATTAAAACTGGAATCCCGTGACTGTAATTTTAAAAGGTAGGGATATTTTTTTTTAAATTTAAGAAATGTATAACACAAGTTGTACATAAGCATACAGGACATTTGTCTAGTGCCATTAGGCTAAATGAAACAGACACAATTCTTAATGTGATCAGAATATATCAATATATATGATAAAAAGAGATTTCTTTTTACACTTCCTAGCCAAAAATGAAAATACAAACACCTTTGGATAAAATTAATATCAGGTGTTACTAATAAGCAATCAATTCAAATGCCTTCAAGTGTCCCAGTAAGACATGAGCCAGAAGGCACAATGCTAGTGTCTTTTTTATACCATTAGGTGGCAATATACCAGTGCTGTTACTGTAGTGATCACCTGTGTCATCTGGTTGTAATCTAGTATTTTTTTCAATATGCTTAACTTAATTAACCAAAGCAGATCAGAGAGTACAAAATATACTTTTGATTTCAAATTTCACATGTTTTGATGTGGTATCCAATAAAGCTACTAAGCTAATGTAAAGATAACCATATATACAGTAATACTACAAGGCTACACCAAACAATGATGTAAATATGTGAATACAGTTGCCTTTGTCCGTTAAGGTTGTTAAGTCAAGAGAAGTGGTACTTCACTGTGTGATCAGACTTTACCAATGCCATTTCCTACCAGTTGCCCCATTTCCTATGGGCCTTTTGTAACAGCTGTAAGTTACTTTTCATGACAATACAGCATGTCAGCTGGTAAATCCTTTAATATAAACTTTTAATTAAATGCCATTTCTGACCATGACATAGTTCACATCATGTTCTGTCCCCGCTTGCTGAAACTGCTCTTAAAATCCCTTGAAAGTTCTTGAAAGCACTAAGGCTCTTTCTTTATGTAAAGAGGTGAAGAAGAGGTCATTGTATTTTAATTTAAATAAAGTTTTTTTCTTTAAAACAGCATCAGATAAATAATAAAATGTTGCAGTAGGAAGAGCAAAATGGTCATTTGATACATGTATATCACTAAAATAAAATTAATTCACGTATATACTAACATAACTGAAAACAGGAAAAAACAGAGCAACACAGAGCATGTCTTGAGCTGAAAGGGTCAATTCTCTCTGCTTGGATTCATCAGGACAGACAAACAAACCTCAACTTAAACCCTGGTGATGGAGCACAATAAAAGCTTGCCTGTAGTCAGACAAGTAAATAAATATTCAGAAAGAAATGTCAGCCTGCGTTGTCTCTTCAGCATGGGAAAGGCGCGGGTTGGACAAGGGCTCTTTGTCTGACACTATCAAATTAACACTGCAGAGGGTGCACAGAGAGGTGCACTTCAGGAGCGCTCTTACACTGCAGGGAGGGTAAATAGTTCCTTTATTTATTCATCTCTACAATAAATAAAACAATTCTTTAAAGCTCATATGGTTCACTCCTCGCCTTTAAAATCCTTGATCCATTGCATTCCAACTGAAGTAGAACTGGGTTGAAAACAGTTTAGTGCACACACTCACAACTGCTGGCCTTGAGGATCACATTAATTCAGATATGAATCCTTGTGCCAAGGATGCTCTTAACCGATGTTTTAAATAAAAGCTGGAAAAAATAACCTTAGTTCAAAGCACCTAGCATAGTGACAAACTAATTAGAGAATGTGAAAATGTGAGTCAAATTTGAATTTAAGAGGCTAAGATGATATTTGAGTGGGTAAAACAGGGCTGCAGTCGGAGACTAGACAGATTTTTACAGACATATTTCCCCAAACAAGGTCAGAAGTCTGCAATTGTGGCAACATAACATTTGAGACAGGGTGTTACATGAAATCATTGTCTTCTTAAATGTGATTTTGCTTCATAGTGATGTTCTTAATTTAGGTTATTTAAGACAAAGAAGTCAAGACAAAAGAGCTCCACTTACCATCCACCACGTCCTGGCTGACATGTCATAACAAAGCTGCCATTTAATGGACCTCTCTGTCAGTTTCCCAGCCATCACTGTGCTGCCGGCTCTCATCGGACGCAGCCCGGTGGAAGACGAGACACCTAATCAAAGGGGCAGCAGTGGAGGCATGCTGTGCCACATTTAGGCCAGTCCTTGACAACGTTGCATTATGGGAGAAGAGAAGAAAAAAAAAATCAAGCAACAACTTGACCAGTGACTTGAACCTGACTGTGGTAATTACAAGAACCATGACCCTGCAACCCCCCCCTCCTACATCGACCTCCTCCCCCTTCACCCTCCCCTCTATTACAATGTGCTGGAAGTCACAAATGACATCTTGACGAATTATTGGAAACGGGTATGATGCAAAAGCTGCAAAATAATATGGTCATTTAAATAGATTTGATGGACTTTAAAGGAAGAAACTAAATATAAAAGAAGTAGAGTTTTCTGTTGAAAAATGTAATGTAATCATCTGAAAATTGAATTTTCCGACACCAAACATTTTAATTTGGGTGTGGTTGAGAGCAGGGGCATCATCCTTTTGTAATATAACCCAGCCAGAGTCAGAAGTAAGCCGACTGTGAGTCAGTGCTGACATTTGGACTGTCAGTTTTAACCTCATCAACGTTGTTTTTGTGTGAGGAAGAACCTGCCAGTGCTGGGAAATTGCTGGGCTTGATATCACGGTGTGGCAGTGAGCTAAAGATCATTTAAAATAATAAGAGGTGTCAAAATACCAAGATCTTGACAGGTCCCATACCTATAACGCAGTCATGAAGATCAAGTAGTCATGGAGTGACCTGTTGCATTCAGTTTCCCCGCAGTGTCAGAGGCTTTATTGGAACACAACTGTATTTTGATCCACGAATTAAGACGCTTGGCGTGTCCATGTAAATGTTATCTGAATGCCAGTTGAAAAGACCTTTTCTCTCCTGCCACATTCCAATCCTCCTCGCTGAGGCCGCTCGGTGGCAGCTGGATTTCCCCACGGGGATGGTGGGTGGACTTAGCAACAGTAACTTAGCATTAGTTACGACAAATAGATGAAATAACAGGGCTAATGCTTGGAAATGACTGTATTGTAGAATATATTGTAGTTTCCGGCACATATACACCCAAGTCATAAGTTATCAAACATATATTTAAGCACTTCGGGTTTAATCTCACAAAATACAATTTAAAATGAATTGTAAATAGCCTAAAAATAGAAATATGGTGGAAATGAAGTAGGACTTAACCACTCTAATTAGTCACCTGCAATATAGACAACATGCTCTATCTGTAAGGCTGCTTTTAATAAGTACCTGTTCACAGCTGACCTTTTCAATGCACCTGACTTTAATGAAGCACTAATTATGAGCATAATTAGTAGCTGGCCAATTTAATTGGCTCTTAAACACAAAGAACAAAAAGACACTCAGCAGTCATCGTGGAAGGCAAATGTCAGCTTAGAAAATCAAATGAAAATGACTTTCAAGGATGAAAGACTACAAATGTAAGGTCTCATTCTGCACCTTGGCTTATATTATCGAAAGGAAACTTAGTAAGTCTATATTATTATTATTTTCATCATTTTTCCGGACAGTTTATATGTTACATTTTATTCCTTAATGAACACATTATTAGCATTTCAAAAAGTAGCTTATGACCCTGGGTCCTCTTTAACAGCTCTGAAAACATACCTAACATTGTTTTATCACCTTGATGGTGGCTTTCTCAAAATTCATTGGGAACTGATGTTTCAAGGTCTGCTACAGAAAATAATGCTTTACTTTTTTTTAGGAGATTAAAGAATAAAACATGGTTAAATATAATGTATGGATATCTGTGATTGGTATTGACAGTACTTTTACACAACATTATCTCTTAAAAATCCCAAATAAGTCTATTTGAATCTCTCTTGTTGGAGTTTTATAAGTTTTAGCATTTGTATACACATTGGATTTTAATAAGGTCAGGAGAAAAAAAGTATGTTTGAAGAAAACAATGGTTGGTTTGGTAGTTACTATTAGTATTACTACACACAGAGCATACAGCAGCAGGGTCCAAACAACGAGGAAGTAAAGTCAAGAAAACGCACAAGGGTTAACATAGTTTCAATCGAAATATTGTTTAACAGATAATAAAACAACATTTCTGACACATTATTCAGCAGCCCTAAACTGCACCCCTTCATTCTTCTACAGAAAGGAAAATGTCCAGGGCCGAGGCCGCGTGAGAGAGCCGCATGCACCTTATTGATTTTAAGGGTAAAATCGATACATTTCATCGTCTTGAGTGGATTAACTGTTTCAAGTTCAACTTTTAATTGGATTTCTACTTTCTACAATGAGAGCTTATTTGAAAATCAATAGGCCAATCAATACCTCCATGTTCAGGAAGTTCAGCCGTGGAACTGAAAATGGAGGAACGTTGCAGACACCTGCCACTGGCAACCCACCCACATGACTCGCTGAAGTCTAAAAAATCTAATTATGCTTTCATTGATAGTGAAAGAAAAGACTAAATTGATTTCTTACTATCAATCAGAGAATCAGTGAGAAATTTTACTTGTATTTAAAATGCTGATTGGATTGTTTTATGTGCCATTTTATGGGTACAGACAACTGGACGTTTCCTAAATGATAACAAACACCAACACCAACTATGCTTGTCAGATATGTGGGATCTCTGTTGAAACACTACATCAAAAAATCAGCTACGCAAAACATAACTGGTGTTAGGGTTGGCCCTAATTATGGAGTCATATAGGATATATGGCCCATATGGATAAAAATCAAAAAATGATCTTGCTACCCATAACTAGTGATCCGATAATAAATTTATCTTCCATCTCCTAGACTTAATCCTTGTCTAGGCTTGGCAAAATGGCAGCAGAACACGCCAAGCCACTAACTCCAATCCTAGACAGGTAAACAGCCTTGTTTCTGAGACATAACTGTTCCAAGCATAGTTTATGTTTATCAAGCATGTGGCTAATTATTTCTTTTGTTCAGCCAGATGTCATAGACTGTAAAAGTAGCAGGTGGCCACTTATTTAATTAGTCCAGTTGACCAACCATTGCCAGAGATTAAGAGCACATTGAACCCAGGCTGCTGCAGGCTCCTTAAATGTTACTATCCCAAAGCATGAACTGAAAACAAATTAAATTAAATTAAATTTTACTTCAGGCCCATTAAAACATACGGGTGTGTCTGTTTTCATATATTTTATTACAAAACTGGTTTGTATATCAGTTAAAAAAAACAACACAAGTAGAATTTATTCCAAGACCATATTAATGTATGTTTTTTTAATGTATCTGTACTAATTCACTATCTTCAAATAGAGTACCTCCATCAAGATCAAGCATCATCAGCCATAGTAAGAGAGATGGCAGAACATTAGGTAATTGAGGACGGGTATGATTTGTGATATTCAACCCAGACGGTGTATTTTAGGGGTGCTCAAAGTGTTGTATCATAAGGTGTCCTTTAGGGAATTGACAGTGTCTCTGAATTTTTTTTCAATATTTTTTATTTCACCAATAGTGTAAATTATTATTCTAATAAAAGCATAGTTAAATGTATTTTACTTTTTCTATTAAGTGTACTTATTTTGGCGGCATGTGACATGAAAACATATAAGAACCCTGTAAATGTAACTGTATGGATTTATAGCTTTATTAATATGCCTTAGTCTACAAATTATCAATCAATCAAACTAATACTGAGAAAATTGTGACATTTAAAAGCTATTCTGATCCTCATCTTCCACTTCAGTCTAGGATGACCCTGTTGAGACTGTGGACAAATAAAGGATTTGGTTGGTCAAGACCAGGTTGGCTGGGGTTGCTGAGGGCAATACAATGTGTATGTGTGTGTGTCTGGGTGTGTGTTTGGTGTATGTTTAAAACATGTAACCATATAGCTTATGTTCACGGCTCATGCACACATTACACACGCCTCACTGGGACTTAAGAACTGTTCAGGACAATGACCATTTGGTTGGAGACAACTGCAAAATGGCTATTCAAATGCCACTGTATACTGTCCTGTAGGTATTCACTAAATTCAATCTTGTGGGCCTCCGTGTCATCACATTACGGCATTTTACGGCTGATTACATCACTTAAAAGTCAAAGAGAAACAATTTGTCTGCAGTCTTTGAATACGCTCCTACTTCTATTTAGACATTGCTCTTCATAAGTAGCTAATGTCCTTCTCACCCAGAGTTGTCATATGTAGCTCCCAAGACATAAAAGAGCATCTTTGCTCATTTGGACAGCTTTTGGATGAGAACTGACAAAAGTAGACTTATTTCCTTAATTAGGAAAATAGACACGCACTTGACGATGAATGATATGAAGAAAGAATCTATATCTGTAAACTTCTAAGTGGGGTTAGCTTAGTTAGCGACTGTAACTTTGTTAGTGTTAGCTATTTGGCTAATATGCTTCAGCTGCTGTTACAAGAGACCATACAGTGATGCTACAGCAGTATCCAGTGCAGTATTAACGCTACATGCTTTCTGCACTGGCGGGTGTAGTTTTATAGTTTCAGCTAGGTAGCTAGCTGCTGCTGTGTGTTTCAAAAGGTCTAGTGTGTTTCGACACCAGTGTTTTATTAGTTCAGTCAGCTAGCAACACATTGACCGACTACATCGAGTCATTTTTGGTGTTCCAGAGATAGGTATGGTGGCTAAGCAAGCTAAAAGGTCTACTGCTCCTTCCAAGCTAGTCACATAGCCAAGATATCCATTTCATAAATTCTGTTTCTGAAAAAACTGACATACTGTGCGATACTAATTTCCCTCCTTATTTCGATAAAAAAATAAAAAATAAAAGCTTCAGCTGCAGGCAAAATGTTGGTTGCTAAAAAGGAGAAAAGAATCAGCTCAAACATATCCAGACTCTAATTTATTAGAATATGAATACCTATATGATATTATCTATAAACACAATTAATACAGTTTTCTAACAAGGTCAATTGACAATTTCTCATAGGCTTTCTAGGCATAAAGAAATGGATAACATATTTATGGTGTATTCATTTAATTCACAAAATGTAACCAATTCCAGTGTTTGAGGTCTGAATTAAACAAAATAAAACACATTCCAAAGACTTCCAAATGCAAATCAACAAAATGAACAAAACTGCACAGACCCCAACTAAGAACCCTGGGGGACACCACAATGGCTGTGAGGGGACGTGAGTGAGTACAGCTTCTCTGAAAAGATCACACCTCTAGTCTCTGGCAGCTCTCGATTTAAATCGAATGAACTCAAGCCTGATACTCTGTTCCTGACCTGAGGTGTTGAAACTGATCGGTCGTTTATTGGAGATATTCTGTAAAACTATACACAGCAGCTACAGTAGCATTAATCCTCGCTGAGGTTACTGAAGTATTGACAGATGTTTAAGTCGGATAATCACTGGTTAGTGAGAAACGAGGGAAACTCATCCACCCAGTTTACATGCTTCACAAAACAATTCAAATTTTCACTACTGTTGTTACGATAAGAATGGCTTTACGGATACACAATGCTTATTGCTTTCAAAAATGATTTGTAAAAAAAAACTGGTGAATGTAATCTATCAGTAGTTCCCCGTTCTTTAATACCAGTCACACACATTTGCCCACCTATTATCCTACCAACACAAAGATAATATAATACTTGTTCACACAAACATTCAAGAACCTGAATCTGAGTTATAAAAACCACTGAGCAAAGTTATGTACACACACTCATGCAAATGCGAACCACCGGATTAAACATATGAATAAAACAAAGGATACAAATAAAATAGAGTACCTTTGATGCAGTTAACAGACTGAGTGCTAATGTGAAAATCAGTGCATAATATTAAACCGCTACCTTCAGAAATTTGGTGAAACATGCATTTACTGAATGCTTGCTGACTATTGCAACATTTCCCCAGGTCTTTGGCTTTTATGGAGACCACCGTGATGACGATGATGTAGTGTGAAAGTAAAAAGAAGACCTAGAAAGGCACTTAAACTACTTGAATATTGTAATATTTCCCACACATGGCAAGCTTGGTTTACATACAGGTTTAGCTATGGGATTGCCAAGTATTATAGACAATGGCAACCACGTTATGCTAGTATTATAATGCACTGAATCATCTTATCTTTAAGTATCCTGCTAAAGAATTCAATAAAATCTCTAACAGTAACATAGTGTTACAGCAAAACCACCATAAATAAACAGTCAATGTTGTGTCAACTAGCTGTATGTCACAACAGGTAGACTAATTCTAGTTTTTATGTAAAGATACGCATTTATAAAGCCACTTGTTCAGACACATTGAAGACCTAACTATAACAGCTGCAGCACTAAAAATTATAAGTATAAATTACAAATCATATTATCAGGAGAAGTGCTGAATTGAAAGACGTGTTCAAAAGTCACCTGTGCCGATGCAAGTGTGATGGTTGACAGCCGGGACTTAAGCTAAACGGATTAATGAAAAGAATAGTTTGATATTTTGGTAAATACACTTATTCATCTTCTTTCCGAAAATTAGACAAGACAATAAGTACCACATTTTTTCATGTCAAGATAAAGCTACAGCCAACGGGCTTATTAACAGCTCTATAATTAACATGTGACATCTTGTTTGTTTAATCCATACAAAAAAGTAAAAAAGAAAAGCTGTGGTTTTACAGGTTGTTTATGTCTTTATGCTAAGCTAAGCACTTGCTAGCTGTAGCTTCATATTTAGTGTACAGACATGAGATTGGTATCGATCTTCTCATCTGACTAAAGCGAAAAAGTGTATCTCACAAAATGACAAGCTATTCTTTTAAGATATACGGGGTGATTTTGGATGACATGTGACACTCGAACCCCTTCAATACGGACTTCACAACAGGTTGTGATCAGGTCATGATATGAATTGGCTGTGGAATGTTTTTTATACTCAGAGAAACCACTTGATTATACATCAGGTTTGAATACAAGATATACAGCCTAAGATTGATAGTATAAACTTGCTTCTTTTAATATGGTGTGGTGGAGTATTAACTGTCTGCCAGCTATAACACATCTTCATACCCGGCTGGCTTTTCGCCATAAAAATATACCATATCAGTAGTCAAGTTATGACCTCTGTTCTGTGACCATGCTTCATAAAATATCACTTCATAGATAAAACAATGCAATAAAACATTCATGAATCATTAAATGATCACCACTTACATGAGTGAAGTTGACCCCACATCCCTTCACTTTTCACAAGAAATTTCCATAGATCACCAACCAGAAAACATAAAACAAAAACACTGCTCATGCATGACAAATAAAAAAGGACACAGTTAAAAGAAACAAGGCACAAACTTTATACAAAAAATTGCCTTTCTAATAGACACATTGGAGTTACCCTAGTTCTGTCTGTAGTTGATTAAAGGTCAGTAGTGAAGGCTCTTTATTAAAGTAACCTGAGAGGGGTCCCTTTCGCCAGCTGCTTTCAAGCGAAGCCTTACATCCTTCTGATGCAATTAGCCATTTAAAGTGGTTTCCAAATGCCGAAAGTAGCAGTCACAGTGAGTAAAAAAGCCACATTTTCCTGTTACTCCCTTAGGTGTTTCCTGACCCTGTTTACTGCCAGTCTGGGTCTTGTGGAGAAAGGCGCAAAAAAACCCAAAAAAAAAAACAGCTTAGAGTATCCACTGACAAACCAAGACTCCTGCCCAGCTCCAATAGCACAAAAGAGGATGTTGAAGGCGAGCAGATGGATTCTTACGAGTGTATACAGTGTTTCATCATGGCAACCCTACCATCTGTGCAGGTAGGAGGTACTGTAGCGCTCCCGGCCTACACGTGGGTGCGGAAGTGGTGGCTGGCTTGGAGTGGCTGCCTGCTTCGGAGCGGGATGAACCACAGGAGTTTCCAGCGAGTGCCACAAACTTCAGCTAACGCCCACTGCCAGGATCTCTTAGAGCCAAATCTGAGAAGAAGAAAAAAAACACAATTGTATTATGAGACCATTTTAAAGAAATGGTTCAACATTTTGGGAAACATGAAGCCCAAGATGTAGCTAGAGTTAGCAGCCGATTAGCTTAGCTTAGCTTAGCATAAAGAGTGCAAACAGGGAAACAGCTAGCCGTGCTTTGTCCAGAAGTAACAGAATCCACCTACAAGCACCTCTTAAGCTCACTAATTAACACATCATATTCTGTTTTGGAGTCTCCGTTGGTTGCCCGACAACCTCACAGTGATAACAAAACACTGTGCCCAGCTAATAAACAGTCCAGCACACAACGCTAGAAAACCACAAATACTCATTTTTGTGCTTTTTTTGTGTGATTTTTTGTATGGATTAAACAAACAAGATATAACATGTTTTTAGTGAGAGGTGGTAGCAGTATTTTATTACCTTTTGGATACAGCCAGGCTGACTATTTCCCCCTATTTCCACTCCTTAAGCTGAGCTAAGCTACGTGGCTCCAGCTTTACAGTGAATGCACAGCTGTGAGAGTAGTTGCAACTTGCAGCGGGAAGGCAATAAGTGCATTTCCCACAATGTCCACCAATTTCTTTCCTGCAACAGCAAACTATTTCTGGCATTAGGACGAACAGAGTTAAACAGACTCACATTTCATTTGAGAAAGTAGCCATTTTCTCAATAGTTGTAGTATCCTACGAGGGTGAGAAAAGAGAAAGACAAAGCATACAATGAGTGGATCATGATGCCCTTGATTACAGAGTCAAATGATCAGCCAAAAACACAAGCATCATAAATCTGTTTCTCATTATTGTGAGTCATCTATTGCTCCCGTAGACAGCTCCAGCCATAGAAAACCTTTCTCTAAATACCATCTTGCTGTTTCCCACCTCTAAGTTTAGACGTTTCTAACATAACAGCTCTGCCAAAGTTCTTGATGAAAGCTTGTAAATGACTTTGGTTTGTAATAAAAATGATTCCGTTATGTCACCAAAGATATTAAGAATGCAACTCATGCATACACACTCACGCACACAGCCTGACCCAGGACTTTCTCTCTTGTTTCTTTTCTATTGATCACTGCATTACTGGCATTGATTGTTTTATTTTTGTGCAATGTGTCATGTCATTCTGCCTATAGCCTCATGCGATGCTTGCTAGATCGTTTGTGAAAATACAAAATGGGACAAGCTAAACGATACTGGAAATAAGTACCACCATGCTTATTTAAAAGACCCTAAACAGTGAAAGTAGCTTGGAAATATTTGCTGCATTCTGTTGAGAGAAGGCAATTAACATAATTGCCGCAGTAAATGTCATTTGAAACAAGATAAGTCTTCCAGTCAGTACTCACAGAGAGGATGCCCGCCATCTGAGTGTAAAACAAGCTAGTCATGCCACCAAACATGACCAAACCCATGAGCGCTGAGACCCGCAGCAGTGCTAGTTCATGGCGTGTTGTAAACTTCTCCTGGTAGAGCAAAACAGAACGGTAACCCTTTGGTGTAAAATCCTCTTATTTCATCATCTTAAATCTCTATGTGATGACTGTACATAATTAAGTAGCTTTTATATTCTACCAGTGCCGTAGCTCAGTCTTACAGGATGTAACAAAGCATTTAACACTGAATTGTTACGTAACGCTTTAAGATAGGTAAATAAATACAGTGTAAATACTTGTAGTCCAAACACATGCATGTATCAAATGTATTCTGTAAGCTCTAAAAACACGTTTTCTGTTGACTGAGTATATAATTTACTTATATTCCTCTAGGATGTACCTGGTCAAGTCCTGTCAGGGGCTGGAAGTAGTAGTATTGGCAGAAGTCCAGCACCAGGGTGAACAAACTGAGGACCTGAGTGTAGAAACAGAGCTGCAGGAAGAGCCAGTGGTTGTCTTCTCCCACACAGTTATTGATCCTGGAAGGAAAAAACAAACAAACAGGATTTAAGATATTATCTTATAATTGTTTTTCTTTATATCAGTCTTGGACTGAAGCTGCAGACAGATTGTGTTGTGTGCAAATATCTTTCTATTATGCCAATTAAAAGATATTTATACATTTATAATAAGTAAATTGATTAATTAATAAAATGCAGGTCAACATGTGTCTGGCAAATGTGTGTGCGGCTCTGAACAATGTCTCTTGACTTTGTAGTAATACTCCATGATAAGCTATACATACTGTACCACTGCCATTTCATACAAGCATACCATTGGCTGTGTAAATGTGTTAATTTTCTATTTTTCCACACTGTTTTTAAAGCTATATGTGTCTGATATGTATGGTCAGGTCTTCATGAGTGTGTGTGTGTGTGTGTGTGTGTGTGTATGTTCTTACCAAGGACAGTGGTGGTCCATTCTGCGTACACAATGGCCACAACGACTGCAATGGTGGGACCTTTTAGGTCTCATTAAGTTGCACTTATTGCACAACTCCCAGTGCTCTCGCTCTGTGACATAAAAACAACAATCAGCAGTTAATTATTGGTTATCACTGGTAGTATTGGTAGCTACCATTGTGACACAGTAATTACATACTCAAGACTACATACTTGCTCTTTGGGCTACATACATACTCACATGAGTATTTTAGCTGATGTCAGTTTCACATGACCTCATATATGATTTTCCTAACTGCAGGAAAGGTGGTGCAAGTATGTAAAATGAGGAAGAAAAAAAGTGTGGGAAGTGAAACTCCTATACTGACCATCTAAAGATTTATGGATAAACCGTTAAACATGCACAATAACAATAATAGCTAATTTAGCTTTAAAAGAAGTGGTGAGGTGGGCCTTTCCGTATCCATACCTGCGTGAGGTATGTGGGGGTCCACAGGAAGACGGCCGGGATCTGCTGTGGAAGCTCGGAACAGGGCCGCTACGCAGAGTGCCGATGCTATGTAATAACCTGAAAGAATACAAAACGTTTAATTCTACCTAAAATGTGAGAGCCATACACCGGGGGCCGAGCCAGAAAGCCCAATGACTTGTGTGTGTCAACAAAAAAATTACAGTGGACACAGAAGAAGAATACTTACAAACAACTATGGCCCAGGGGATGTGTCCCTCGTTGTAGTGTGGAAGTAAAACCAGTTTAGGAATAAAGAAAGTGTTGTAGAGCCAGATTCCAAACACCATGCTGATGCACAGCCAGCCCATGGGGTCCACCACAAAGTGCAGTCGAAGCTTCATGGCTGCTGGGACTCCAGGGGGACCCTACAGTGCACAAAGCACACACACACACACACACACACACACACACACACAGATAAATCTCCAGCTGATCCAGGTTACAGACCGAAACTGGTTAACACACTACACTTGAAATACACGTTTCACCCTGGTTGCTATATCCTTTCTTTGCACAAGCCCAGTTCTGTTTCAAGTAAATGATCCATATCAAAACTGTGACATTTTCCCTTTATGGTGTTATATGACAGTAACAGTCATTATATATAAATGACAGACCCAAAACGCCATTATCTGTACTGAGGCGGGCATATGAGGTCATGTTTTATTGACTGGGTAATGAGATGAAACCTCAATACAGGCCTAACTACTGTGCTATAAAGCAGGTGTCTGTAAACAAGCCAGTAACTACCTTACACCTTAACACAGACGCTTAACATTAGCCCCATCTAGCACAGCCTAGACCATCATAAACAGCCCTCATGGCCCTGCTAGTCTGTACTCAGAGACTTGTTATTGCAAAAGCTCGCTTGCTCCATCCTTCGTACAACTGATAAGACTGGCAGCCGCGATGGGCTTGGCTCTGTAGCCTTACTGTGTTAGCTAACACTTGTCCTGATTTCATTCACTCGGGTTCATATACAGATTGAATAATTCAACGTGTTAAGCGTCAGTCATGATTTCCTACGCTAAAATGGAGAGATACATACTTTTATCTGGCTGGTCCTATTCAGCGCACGTAGCTACTTCCTCATCCGAGCCTCTGTGGGCTGGACAGGAGCACTGCTTTGATACCTGCGATAAAACACGCACTTCCGGTCCGCTTTTGTTGAAAAATAAAAACACTGTTGGACTTTAATTGTAATGTAAAAAACCCACAAATTTAATATTAAGTATTTCTAAAGGTGTTTTCATTTGTTTTATACTGAATAAACAACCCAAAACAAACTATAAAGGGTTAGTCACTTAACAGAAAATGAACCAGGAGCAAGAATGATAATCGATTAATTAAAAAACAAACAAAATATCTGTTCATGACACTTCATGTAATCGTTAGTTAACAAACAATATTTTTTAAGGGTCACATGTACGCGTGAGGTTTTTGCTCCTAGACTTCTACGGATGTACAATAAATTATTTATTGAAAACATTTCTTTTGACGGGAGCTGATGAACGCTGGACTTTAACTTTGACGTTGGCAACGTTGAGGCTTTTATTTGAATGACAACATCACAGTTTCCTGTTGTGTCCTGTGTGTTTACGGTAGCTTGATGCAGCTGTAGAGGACAGGTGGGCGGTGGACTCGGGGTTGGAGCGCAGTGCACCATCGGCAACACAGAAACCCGTCTGCTGCCGCCTACCGGTGAAACATGGCTACTACATGTCCAGGCCGGAAGTGCTACTGCGAGCTGCCGCTGCCTTTACCCTCTCTCCTGTTTCGTTCACTTTTGTCATTTTTTAAATTATATTACACTTACCCTATAGTAGAGCTTTAAGCTTACCACTACTTGTATTTAATTGTAAATAAATTAAATTACATTCACTTGAATGGCGACGTCCGTGACGTAATTCAACTTCCGCTAGCATTAGCGGCCGGTGTTTGTTGACAGCAACGCCGCTTAGCATATCCCCTTCTGTGTTAGTTTCATTGTCTTTTCGGGGCAGAATGGCATCATCTAACTCATACAAACTCAGGTGCTCGATCCCGGGCCACGAAATGGACGTTAGAGGACTCGCATCTGCTGTTTTTCCAGAGGGAGCTTTCGTATCTGTGTCCAGAGACCGAACCGGAAGAGTCTGGGTACCAAACTCAAGGTAGCTAGCATTAGCCTGCTACTGACTAACTAATTGTGACGGCTGGCTACGATTTATTTCAGTTTTAAAGTTACACTCTGGTCGGGAAACGTGCCCTGACCGAAAAAAGTAGCAGGCCAACTAACAACCCGCACTGAAGTCAGTTACTAGTAACAAACCCGTGTTAACGATGCTAGCTCATTTAGCTGGGGAGCGCATTGCTAACGTGTACTCAAATTAGCTTTGTCATTCATTCCACTGCCAGTGTCAATATACAAGGTCCACCAGCTTCAGAGCGGCACTATGTAGTCTGTCTGTTACTTTCATTTACCGACCCACCTTGCAATTGTCAACCACTTGTTCCCACACAAGTAACTTTGTTCACTTAATGTGTCTTCTTTGCTTTCTTTCCCCTCCTGTTGACAGCCCAGACCAAGGCTTCACAGAGATGCATTGTATGTCTGGCCACTCAAATTTTGTATCCTGTGTATGCATCATTGCACCCAGTGAAACGTATCCTCGAGGACTTATTGCCACAGGTGGAAATGATAATAACATTTGTGTTTTCACAATGGACCAACCTCAGCCCCTATTCATTCTCAAGGGTCACAAAAATACAGGTGAGTTGTGCTTTACTGTAGACGCCCAGGGTTATTACATTCTAATAGACATCTCATTTGCTCTGCTGTCATTTGCCATAATAGCAAGCATCTCAACAGTTTATCTGATTCTGGTGTTTAATCTCCACAGTTTGCACTCTGTCTTCTGGGAAGTTTGGGACACTTTTGAGCGGCTCCTGGGACACCACAGCCAAAGTCTGGCTCAATGAGAAGTGCATGATGACTTTGGAGGTATGATGTAGTTTCTGAAAGGCTACAGATTACTCATATGCCCCGTTAGGAGGGGTTTCCTTAAGAAACAGTTTTAGTTTGCTTCTCTGACACTGACTGTGGTGTTGGCAACTGTAACAATCAAACATATGACTGCAGTGTGACAGAGCAAAATATCTGCTTGTTAACTTTGCTACAGGGCCACTCTGCAGCTGTGTGGGCAGTGGTCATCTTACCTGAACAAGGTCTTATGCTCTCTGGATCAGCGGATAAGACCATCAAGCTTTGGAAAGCTGGTCGATGTGAGAAGACGTTTACAGGTGAGAGTTTGCAGGGGGTTGACATAAGGGAATACCATCTTTTTGTTGTTGTTATCTGGTCTTTGTAAGCAGTTCACTCTCAAACCTTTTAAATATTTAACTGGTTTAGGCCAAGTCCACGATAACGACAAAACCTTTTATTTTCTCCATTGTAGGCCATGAGGACTGTGTAAGGGGTCTAGCAGTCATCAGCAACACTGAGTTCTTCTCTTGCAGTAATGACACTAGTATCAGACGGTGGCTGGTAACAGGCGAATGTGTACAAGTCTATTACAGCCACACCAACTACATCTACAGCGTGGCTGTCTTCCCTAATAACCAAGGTTTGTTCATTTACATTTATATTAAAATGCCTATGAAAGAGTGTACGAGAAAGAGAAAGCAAAAGAGGGTAACCAACGACTGGTGCTCGGCCATTTATTGAACCAGCATCCATTTGTTTCTCTGCTGTAAGATGGTAGCTGGCTCACCCTGACCCTCAGTCTGATGCTTTTCTTCTTAGATTTCATAAGCACAGGAGAGGACAGGACCTTGAGGATATGGAAGCAGGGAGAGTGCACTCAGACCATCCGCCTGCCTGCCCAGTCTGTCTGGTGCTGCTGTATTCTACCTAATGGTGATATAGCCATTGGTGCCAGGTAACAGAACTGCATTTAGCATGCTAATGTGCAGTAAATTTGTAAATCAGTCCCTCGATAATGTTACACCATATAACAGACTACTGTTCACTGCTTCCGTTTCTGACATCCCTCCTGCATTCACACAAGATGATGGAGATGAACAGACACATACATAGTTTTGTGGCTAACCCGAATGGTGCCCCTCTGCCCACAGTGATGGCATTATCCGCGTGTTTACGGAGGCTGAGGACCGCATGGCGAGCGCAGAGGACCTGCAGGCCTTTGAGGATGAACTCTCCAAAACCACCATAGACCCTAAGACAGGCGACCTTGGAGACATCAAAATAGAGGACCTTCCTGGAAGGGAACACCTTAATGAGCCTGGTAAGAAAATAGACTGACATTTATTTATTTATCATATGAACTATAATTGTATCTGGTGTTTTTTAGACATCCAAGATTGCACAATTCAGTCTGATAACAACTGAAGAAGTACCAATGCTATTTCTGCATCAAGATGGTTGTGTTTGCTTATTTCCTACAGGGAATCGTGACGGACAAACGCGGCTGATTAAAGATGGACAGAAGGTGGAGGCATATCAGTGGAGTGTCAGTGATGGCCGCTGGATGAAGATCGGAGATGTGGTCGGAGGCTCAAACGAACAGACCTCCAAGAGCGTGATGTATGAAGGAAAGGTAAGACTATAAGCTTACTGACAGGACAAGCTATGCACACACACACGAGAACAGTCATTGACGCCTCCTGATCTCCCCTCAGGAATACGACTATGTCTTCACCATTGACGTGAATGAGGGAGGGCCGTCCATGAAACTGCCTTACAATGTGGCCGAGGACCCCTGGTTGACTGCGCACAACTTCTTGCAGAAGAATGACCTCAGCCCCATGTTCCTCGACCAGGTTGCCAATTTTATAATACAGAACACCAAAGGACATGAGGTGGGCCCAGCCCAGCCTGCGGGTGGTGACCCATTCACTGGTGAGGCCAAAAGATAAATACTGGGGCTTGTTTTTCCACTTTTCTTGTGCCTATATACTGTGCATTTACAGTATTTAAAGGCCATTAGACACAATTAATATTTTCTTAAAACATGTTTCTTCTTTCAATCTGACAGGAGGAGCTCGGTACATCCCCGGGGCTTCTGATGGGCCAGGCTTTGGAGCTGATCCCTTCACAGGTACAGCATGTTTACTTAAAGATTCTTCTCAATCTGAACATCATCAGAGATGTTCTTTTCACAGCGTTTTTTCTCCCTAAAGGCTCTGGTCGCTACATCCCAGGGTCGGGTCCAAACCCTAGTGCTCCTGTAGGTGTGGCAGATCCCTTCACAGGTGAGTTACTTACGATTCATTTGTGACAGCTGGTCAGTGGTAGACCCACGTACACATGGTGCAAGGCACTTGTGTTTTGTTTTTAATCCTTTAATGTTACACTCATTGGTTTATACCCCTCTGTACTCTGCAGGAGGAGGTGCTTACTCCTCAGCAGCCCTCAGACAGACGGCAACCAACATCTACTTCCCCAAGACGGATGGTGTGACCTTTGAGCAAGCCAGTGTCCCGCAGATCATTGGTGAGCATTTCAAGTATGGATTTGATGATGTGGCTTTACAGTCTACATAAAGCCAGGAACAGTTTATCACTTTCAACTATGTGAAGATTCATAATTCATCAAAAACCCCAAAAAATATATCTAGAGTTTTTTTTTCTTACTTTGATGTGTCTTATTTGTAATGAATATTTCATGTTATAGACAAATACTTACCAAATTTTCAGCGGCTTTAAAAGTAAAGATTTCCAAATAATTTCTTGTCATGAAGATGTACCAAAATGCCCCTGGTTCAAGTGTCCACCCTGTGTCTGGGTTCCTGATTTGCTCTTTCCTCACCAGCCAAGCTGAAGGAGCTGAATGGAGGGGCCCCTCAAGAGCACAAGCTTTCTGAAGAAATTCTGGAAAGCCTTGACAGGCTGCTGGTGTCTGTCTCTGAGGCCACCTCCCCCAAGCCTCCCCCAACCATCCAACAGGTCAACCTGCTCTGGAAGGCCTCTCACTGGCCTGAAGGTACAACTTCCAACCCAATTTATGAGAAAAATGGACACATTAATATGATTTTAAGGATCTTCAGTTCACTAACTTCCCTTTCCTTCCCCCCTGGACTCTAGATATTGTGTTTCCTGTCCTGGACATTATGAGGCTGGCAGTGCGCCACCCACTGGTTAATGAGAGCCTCTGTGGAGAGGCAGAGGGAGTCCAGCTGTGCAACCACCTGCTGAGCCTGATGAGGCCCGAGGGGCGACCTGCCAACCAGATGCTGGCGCTGCGGACTCTGTGTAACTGCTTTAGTGGCAGGCACGGCCGAGCCCTCCTCATGGCCCAGCGTGAAACGGTGCTATCACGTGCTGCCGACCTGGCCACCGTCTGCAATAAGAACATCCACATTGCCCTGGCCACCTTGGTGCTTAACTACGCTGGCTGCCTGCACAGCCAGCCCGATCTTGAGGGTAAGGCCCAGTGCCTGTCTGTGGCCAGTAGAGCTCTCGAGACGGTACAAGACAAGGAGGCTGTGTTTAGGCTGCTAGTGGCCTTGGGAACCACTGTGGCCTCAGACCAGACAGCCCAGGACCTGGCTCGCTCCCTGGGGGTCAACTCTCAGATTTCCAAGTACTCATCAGTGTCTGATCCATCTAAGGTGGCTGAGTGTTGCCAGCTGGTTTTAAAAGAACTACAATGATGTGAATGATTAGAAAAAAAGAGTACTTGTTTCTTACTATTACTCCGTTCTGCTTAATCAGTTGTGGTGGAGACTTAAATAATTGTATGTTCTGCAATAAAAAAGGACAAATGAAATCTCTGCATACGCTTAGCCTGTGTTTTTATTACTGCAGTGCCTTTCCAAAGCCCCTTGACTAATTTGTTGGGTGAATGCATGTAATAATGGCTTATAAATGTGTTTGAAATATTAATACACTGTGTCAAGTTAAATCTGTCTATCCTTAAAAATGTTTAATATTTACACCTGCCACGCTACACTTGGGGAAAAAATACCTCAGTATAGTATTTTATTACAGAACAAGTGTACTGCAAATGTAACTGGGAAAACACAACTGTGGAGACTTAGACATGAAGTCTTAAATTAATTGACTACTACTGTATAACCTGTGGACTACTTATTCTATGTACAATAAATACAATGCAATAATTTTTCTGAGCTCGGTAACAGTCGTCTCCCAATAATGAACTAGTTATATTAACTTTCTTTATGGGATACTGTAAAGCCAGCTCGCCTTGTCCAACATTAGTTTAAATGAGTGTCACGATGTCCTCGCATAAAACCACAGTAGTTACATTTGGTGTAAATGCGACAACAAATACAGCTAGTGACAATAAAAGCAGTTGTAAAATGCACCGTGGACACACTCGCTCACCGGAACTACTTGTTAACAACTTCCGGGTGGTCATTGAAAAAAAATTGGCGGTAGGCGTTGTTGCTGTTGCGTTTTCGTGTTCCTGACTAAAATTAGGGAAATTTAGTTTGACAAACATGAACTCAAACGTAACGTAACTGGATACCGTATATCCCTGGTAACTGTTCCTCATCAGTAGTGCTTGTTAAGTTTAATAACAGCGTGTTAAATGCGTGTTGACAAACAGAAAACAAGTGCGAAAGCTAAGTTAGCCAACTGTAAACTTTGGTGCTAGCAGCTAAAGTTAGCCGGCTAGCTTCTTAATATAAAGCCAGTCGCCACCGGACACAGTGCTTTCTGAACAACTCGGAATAATGGCGAATCCGGCATTGTTGCAGAGAAAGAATGGGAAATATCTGTGGTTTGCTCTCCTCGGGCTTGGATTTCAACCAGACGCCGCAATTCTGTCAGTCGCCGGCAAAACCAACATTAACATTAAACACATCAACCTGGGACCGTGAGTCTGCTTTTATCATGGATAACGATAACATACATTAACGTCAGCTAACTGAATAAGCCATGTCCAAGTTTTTGTCCCTTGTAGTGTTGATTACAACATGTCAGCGTCAGCTAATTTAACTTGAAGTTACATTTAGGTTGTCATTCACTGTATTCTTTATGTGTTTATGGTCAATAGGAATATGTTCGACAAACCAAACAAAGATGCCTTCTACATAGTGACCCATTTCCTGTTGGAGAAACTCAACCCGACACGATTTAATGAGGCATACAGGTAAAATGACCCACTGTGTATATCAGTAGCTATTCGTTCCCAGGATTCATTGTGTAAAAATGATGTTATATATTTGTTTGGTTAGATACTGCTGGCCTGTTCTGAACCACAAAGCAGATGCTGAGTTCCGCAAAGTTACCTGCGCTTGGCTGAGAGAAATAATGGTAAGATAATGCCATTATGTTCATCCTCTTTATCAGTCTAAAAAAAGTGTTTTTCACAGATTATTCACCCCAGGTATGCCCTCCCAAATAGGGAGATAGTGTCCATCTTTTCTTCCTATGTTGCCTAATTTCTTCTAGCTTTATTTTCAAGTCTCTTAACTTTACGGCATCCCACTCTCTCTGCATCTGTGTCTAAACTATAAAGAAAATATCTTTTTCATCTACATATCTACAAATGCAGTTTTCTGTCCTTTTTAGTGTTTTACATACTTTAATCAACTGTTTTTAATTGTGTAGGATGAAACCGCGAATGCAGGATCCAAAGTGGTAGCATCCTTGTTCCTTTCACCTGGAGGCCCCAAGTTTATCAACTTGATGCTTAATTTGGCCAATCACGTCATGCTACAGGAAATTAAGACATTCACCACAGGTAGGTCGACTTTTTCCTTCATTACCAGTAGCTTGCGTTCACAATCGGACTTCAGTTCAAAAAGTGCAGAGTGACACAAAAATGGTCAGGCATTGTTTCACTTCATACTGTTTAATTTGTCATAGAGTTGGCATGCAAAAGACAAATAATCTTGAATATTGTTATTTTCAGATGACAGCTGGGTTCCTGAAGCTGCAGCAATGCCTGCTTCCTCCCTGGACATGGCAGTGATGAGACTCAGCCTCATCAATAGCAGGTTTTTGAAAGCTGCAGTGGATCAAGATCGCTTTCTCCACGAGTACCAGAGACGAGCCCAGTAAGTCCATCTTGGCAGCTGGACAGAGCTAGATGTTTACATCAGTAGAAACAGGTTGTAGATAGAAGCCTTCTACTTCACTACTACAGTAGATATGATTGACATACCACTTGGCAGCTCAGGTTATGGCATTGAAATCAAATTTCTCTGACTTGTTCATGTGTGGCATTAATAAAAATGAAATATGTGCTGTAACGTTTAGAGAAATACCACAAAATTAAAAAAATCAAGTTTTATCAGTTGTAAATAAAACAATTATATGAAATTCAAATTGAATGAAAATGTGATTTTCTAGATTACAATGTAGCAGCATTGTTAATGTTAGATATAACGTTGTGCATTGCCTATACATAATTATTATAACAGTTAGTATAATAGTTTGTTCATCCAGAGACATAAGAGCAGTTGCCATTTAAAATAACTCTTAATTGATCCAAGAGGGGTCAGTTCTTCATACTCACTTGAGACGACTTAACATGTTGAAAATGGCTGCTGTATTTAATAAGGCTAATTTAATTTCAGAAAAGTATTAGCTTTATGGCCAGTTACTTTTAATATGTGGTCATTGTATTATTTCTTTGTTTCAACCTAATGTCGCTGTTCCTGATGCTGCACGCTTTATTGGCTGTTTGTTTCAAGCCACACCTGTTTCCTGTGAACTCATTGGTAAACCCAGAGATAACGAGGCCAGCTGCTAGTTGCTGGAGGCGTTCGCAATCAGTGTCCCCTTTTTCAGACACCTCGGATTGCCTTAGCAGCCAAAGCACAGGTGAAACAAATTGTGTTAATGGTGGCTCTGTATAACCAAGTGTCCCAGTAAGCCATGCCAGTGAGCCAGCATGCACATACAATAGCAGGACCCTGGGACTAGCTTACCTGAATGGAAGACAGTTACTTTTCTCTTGCTATGACATGCCTCTCTGAGGTTTCCTTTGAAAGCATTAATTTGCTGCGGAAGTGCTTGTATTTGTTGTTTTTATATTTTAAGCTTTTGTTTTTCCTCCTTATTGAAGGCTCCTGGTGAAGTCTGTAAGGGACATCAGAGCAGAGGGTGCAAAGTATGACGAGCTACTCAAGTATGTATGGTTGTTTTTCCTCAGTACTTCTGGCTTTAATGTTCCTGTACAGATTGAACAAACAGGACTATCTACTTTCAGGCGTCACAGCAGTGATTCTGCACAGGAGGGAGCTTCTCCAGCAGAGAAGACCAAACAGGTATGTAATATTGTGTGTGTAAAACTTAATTACTTCCCATGTTTTAATAAGACACAACAGTGCTGATAGCAAGCTTCCTGCCTTTCTAAATCATGCCGTTTATACAATGGCAGTTTGCCACAAGTATGGTGGAGGCTTGTGGAATTCTAAAATCAAGATGAGTCTTGGAAATCAGTTGTTCTGTACTGAGATGTGTTTATTTATAGGAGCTCACATAAGTATTTGGTTGTCTTAAGGTGCGCTCCTTGTGGTCGACCATTGATGGAATGCTCTCAACTACCAAAGAGGACCAGCATGCAGTGGAAAGTGTTTTGAAAGGGGATGTAGACCAGTACGTCCTGGACGGCACGGATCGAGTCCTCAAAATTCCCCGGTGTCTGCTGGAGAGAGTTGAACAGCTCCCACATCAGGTTAGGGTGAAGTAATGGGTCAGTTCAGTATATCACTCAGGACCTGTTTCCTGTAAATGGAAGATAAGGTTCTCCTTATTTGGTTCTTGAGTCTATAGTTTCATTTACACTTCTCATTCCACTGTTACCTCAGGCTGTGAGACACTAATGATTTCTTTGGATGCACAATGTTTTTTGTTTTTTTTTTACTTAATCAAATCTTCACATTTGGAATGAAAGCACATCACCATTGGGCCTAAATTTGATAATCTGATCATAATCCAGCTACAGTGTATGTTTACAAGCTGTATTAAAAAGTTGGAGACAGGTGATGTGGCTACAGAAGAAACCATTTTCAGTCCAAGCACTGGTTTTTAATTGTCCTTGTCTTCCAGTTGAGCTCAGGGAATGTGTATGAGGCAGGCCAGCTGAACCTCCTTTGTGTGTTGGAGCTGATGAACCACGCGCTGCAACTCCTGAGGGAGGAGTGTTGTCGGGTCGCTCATGCCCCTAAGCCCCAGCTCAGTCCTGAGCACCTCCAGGAGAAATGTCAACAGATGGCCCGTGTGCTGCAGAACCTCCACCTCATCAGGTAAACATCGACCAGCACTCACTTGATAGTAAAGTGCGCTCTCTCCAAACTATATGAGGTGGTGCAGTATTATTGCTGTCTCTTACTAGAAGGGATTTTACAATTTTGCAAAATCACTGCTTTATTTTTAGTTTACCAAGGTTGACATCTGTATCTGCAGGGTCTCTTTAAAGTCTAAATTTAAGGCCTGGAAATGTGTCAAGTTAACGGGTTGAAACCTGAATCTGTATTACCCTTTAACTATTTGGGGCTTAAACACTGCAATGACTGATTACATTTGTAATCCTAGTTAAAGAATTATCTAAGAATAAGTTGTATAGCTTGAGTACCAGGGTATTAACCTTTTCTTTCCCCCCTCCCCAGACAGAAGATTTCTAAGGAAGGAATTCCTGAGGTCAGAAGTGCCATCAGAGAGTTGGAGACTGAGTGGGACAGGAAGTGGATGGATACTCTGAAGGACACACCCCTAGTCTTTTTTCTGAATGAAGATCCTGTGAGTCATTCTTGTGTTTTTTTTTAAACTTGATTAGTCCTAGGCTACAGTCCATTCAGGTGGCAATTGCAGTGCCACAATGTTTGGCAACTCAAAAGGCATTTCACGGTAGTTGCATATCTTGAGTTAAGATTGAACTTTATTTTATTTTTAGGCTCTTGGCTTCCTCTCACCAATGGCTCCATTGTCCTTTGAACCAGCGGCTGACACCAGTTACAGAAGTAGTGTCTTCTCGCAGTACCCTGCAACGCTTCTTGGTGAGCAGAATCTGATATACATAGTATACATAGTGTTACAACATTGCAGTTGTTTCTAATCATGCTGCTTACACATTTTCAGAGGAGAAGCCTTCAGAGAGTAAATCACAGGAAGGTGCCCATCATTATTCTAACCTGAAGAAGAGGTAATGTAATCTAATGGCGACATTTCAATTTTTTTTTTTTTTTTTTTTTAATGCATTTGCTTCTGATGGGAGGCAGATACCTGGGCAGAACCGAGCAGTGCTCTGTCCGACACTAGCCCTCCCTAAAGCATCCATGCTCTCTGATGACCGAGGCGAATTGAGAGAAATCGCCACGGACAGATACGGAGCAGACACTCTTTATTTGTGTAGGACTTTAATTATACAAAGTGATGTAGAAGCATAGCATCATTGAGCTGAAATGCAGTTTAACTCTTTTGCCACATCACAAGAAATAACGCTGCTCTCTCTGAGGTGCTGTGCAGCTGGGGATTTTAATTGCTGGTTTACTCATGTTACATTGTAAGCTACTAAAATAAGAGCATGACTTTGTCATTCATCCTGCACTGATCTATTCAACAATCGAATTGCAGACAGGTGCCAGGGCAATGTGCTGACTTGGCTCAGGGATTAGCACTGAGTCAAGGCCACATAGAGGGCTGTTAATAGCTACATAAAGATGCTGTGTTGCTTTCACTGTGTGTTGCAAAGATGCACTTTACTGTGCATAGAGATTGAGTCACTCAGAGCAAATGTGGTTTTGAATAATAAATCAAGCTTTTTGTGTTTGGAACAGCCCTTGCCCTGCAACAGCCAAGAGGACTGAAAGTCCTGTTGTCACCACTGAAGCACCATCACAAGCGAATACCTCTCTAGACTGGCTTTTTGACACGCCTCCATCTCCTCCTCTGAGGGCTCCATTAGTACCACCACCTCAGGCAAGTATTATATTCCAGCTAACCTTTGTTTTAAATTAAACTGCTGTGTGCACCAGGTCCTCTGATACACTGTATTTAACAATCTGTGCTTGTTTTTAGGCCAGTGTGAGGAAGACTACCCGTGTTCATCCGAAGGTGTCCCCCATGAGGACCAAGACTCGGATATTAGACATGGAATGTGATAACCTTGCTGATCAGGTATAAGTAACTTTCAAACCAATGGAAGTGTGACTGGCTGCTATACAGCAGTTTAGCAATTACACATTTTTTGTTAGTTTGCAGATGCTGTGACTACAACCACTCCCACAGAGGGCAGGGTTAAAGACCTGGAGGGCATTCTCGGCACTCTTCATGGAGATCCCTTCTCTACTAGAAAGCAGCTGCCTCGTACGCCTGAGAGCTTGAGTAAGTCACGATCTGTTGCATTTGCCGTCGACCTTAAATTTAGGTGAATTCTGTTCAATGCGTCAAGGGGAAAAGCATGAAGGGGTGAGCTAATCAATTGCGCAATAGTTAAAGGATGTCTGTGGCTGCATAAAAGCATAGCTTCTATGATGGTTGATAAAATTGTGTTTTTTTTTTTTTTTTTTCTTGAAGTTATGGATGTGAAGAGCTCCTGGCGTAAGGCACTTGAGGAAGACAAAGTTGAGAAAATCGCACAGTCAGCCAAGTTTAATGACGATACGTTGCTGAGCCCCGATGCTCCCTCCCTCAGTGTCTTCAGTGGTATCACCCCTCCTGTTACGAGCCACAGCAGCCTGCCTGTCAGCCAGCACGAGGTCTTGTTCAAATCCAGTCTGCTGTGGGACACCCTCAACACAGAGACCCTGGACAGCCCGAGTGGCACCGGCAGCAGTGCGGTCCACTTCAGCCTTGACCACGAAACTCTCCCTGAAATGCCCAGCTGTGACAGCCTGCTGAGCCTCGACGACGATATAAAGAGCGAGGATGAGGACGAGCTCCTTCTCCCCTCTCTGAAGACTGACGCAAAGCAGTCGCCGCTGATAACCGCACGTCACTACCTGGGTCAGATCCAGCAGGCGTGCAACGACGGCTCTTTTATGGGAAGCAGGAATAGGACACCCAAGTGTCTTCTGTCGGATCATGCGGTTTCTGGTTTGGACCGAGACTGGCTAAAGCAGCCTGCAAAGGCAGTGGACGCCTCAGACAAGGTCTTCTCACTGGACCTAGACACTTTGGAGACCTCTTCACCTCCAAAGAAGCAAGAGTACAGCCTCCCAAAACTCATCACATTCTCCCCAATAGATGACATGAAGTGTTAACTACATTCATACAGAAACCACTTTTCAGCCCCCAATGTCATCAACTGTCTGATTTTGAATTTAAAATAAATGTAACATTTTTACATGGCTTTGAAATAACCTGCTTCTGTCACTCTAAATTGTCTGTGCATAAGTTTATTGGTTTTAATTTAAAATAAGACATGAATTGGTTTAATAAAATTGTAAAGTGTGGTTAATTTTTTTTTTTTTTTTTTTTTACTTGTGTAAATAACTAGATTTCTAATGTCAGTGTTATGCCTGTGTAGGAGAGTAACATTGAACTCCTGAAGCTGTCGGGAGTCCACTGTATTCATATTGTACTCACGTTGCACTATTGGCATGGTTTCTAACCTCACAATGTCTTAACAGGATGCTAAATGTCTTTGTAGGTAGATGACCACAAATGAAACAGGTTGATGAAAGTAGCAGAATTTCTCAAATGTTTGAAACATTTGGAAATAAAAATGTAATGCACATAATCTTTAATCTGTTATTAACTGCAAACAAAGCTAGAGCTGCAAGTCACATGACATGGCATGTATCTACATCTACATCCAACAAACATCTACTTTAATATTTGCATTGAATTTCAGATGCAAGCCACTGTTCCCATAAAAACAATCAAAAATGCAAAGAATGGGGCTGTAAGTGTCTTCTAAGAACAGCCAAAATATGAAAATATGGCTTTCTCAAGCACCTGTTGCGTTTTTTTTTTTTTTTATATCGGGGGAACTTCTCCGAGTTTAAGATGGGGGGCGTCAGAAACTGAACAACGCCATGGAGCAAAAGAAAAGAAGTGAGTCAAGGCAGCAGTAAAAGCTCAGAGGAGGCAGGAAGTCGACAGATTTCACCTAAACAATAAAACAATTTGCCATGGGGCAAAGTAATTTTACTGTAAGTTAAATATGTTGTAGCATTAAAGACATTTATAAAAACTTATTTTCATTCATTTCCTGTCTAGAATATCGTGTCTGCCAAAATAAACTGGGAGAAATGTAGTATAGGTGGATACAACTATTAAGGAATACTGGGCACTAAATTAGCTGCGTATCAGACGTGTACCTGCTTCACCCTGCACACCATCCTGTGTCCTCACATCAGGTGTTTAGCCTCTGACAGGTGAGTGAGACTTGCATTGTAGAAACAGAAGACCGAAATATGATTATAACCAGAGTAGAAATTCAGCAACAGTAAAAATTATCTTTTTTTTTTTTTTTTTTTTTTACAAACAAATAGAGCAAGATAAGTACGAAAGAAATGGCATTTAGAAGCTCTATGTACGCTAAAATAGTTTATATATTTGTATATTGTGCATATATGTACAGAAGTAATGAGCAGTAGTGCAACAAAAGAATAATACTGAAGTAATGTCATATCAGCACAAATACTGTAGCTATGTATAATGATTACAAGTACTGTAATATATTAAAAAGTAGCAGAGCTCAAGCTTAGGTAAGAAAAACCCCAATTCTTGTTTCCAGGTGATTATACACTCCTTAATGTTAAATGTTAATATGATTCATCATCATCATCATCATTATACTACTTATTCTTCATCTATCTAATACTACTACTACTACTAACAATCTATTTAACATTTAACCTTTTAATTTGAATTAAATAAATGACTTTATTCTGAAAACTCCAACTGCGTTTGTTCGCCATTCCAGCGTTTTACTTTGAAAAGACGCGCCGGAAAAGGCGAGTTTTCTGTGGGCTAGCTTTGATAGCGCCCCCCGAGGCCAGCCTCCGTCAGTTACAGCAGGAACTGTAGCCTCTCTTCTCTGGGCGGTTCCAGTCTGAAAAGAGACGTTTAGAAAGCTCACCAACAAAACTATCAGCTCAGACACAAACATGGCGCCTGCCTCCGCCGTCAACTTCAGATGAAAGTGTGGCGAAGAAGTGGCCTGCAAAGTTTCAAAGGACTATTTCGAAGTGGCTTTTTTTTCTTTTAAGCGCCGTCCTGGTTTGACCCGTTTCGGTTTGCACAAATAGAAATACGGAATATATCAAGCGGGTAAAAGCAGCAAGTTGCCTACATGTCAACATTGTCCCTCGCTGCAGTGTAAACAGCTGGTAAGTGCTCTATATTTTTTTGAATATGAAAGTAGCCGAGGCTTAGTTTAGAGTTTGTCGCGGGAATTAGAAATAGTAGTGAAACAGTTTTAAGCTGACTTTAGTGTAAGTAAGGTCACCCGCTGGAAAGACGTTTTCCTGGTCTTACGTTGCTGCGGTGTGTCTACACTTTCCATCCATCGTTAGTTATCCAACCGCGGAAAGAGAGGCAGCCACGTATCACTACCGGCTGATAACAGGGGGAAATGTCTTTTGTTTTACCCGGCGGTGATGTGTATTTCCTGCACGAAAGTTGACCTAGTTATGGGTCGGATGCAACAGTTGGGAATATAACACCCCCCCCCCCTCCTCATCTGTCCTCCCCGGCCCTCCTAGACGCCAGATAATCAGACTCTGCTCTCCTGGAGCCTGCTTAACCTTGCAGGTGTCTCCCCTCAGACACACTCACTCACAGAGTTTTCATCTTAAAATCAAAAGAGACATGTAGAAAAGAGAAGACTTAAGCAAAGGGGGGGGGGGCTTTCAGTGCTCTCCCCAAGATAAGGAACTGTTAACCTGACTTCCTTTTGTGCATGTGGCTTTTCTTTTATCCACTTTCTCTGTCAGTGGGCCATGTCTGCATTGGTGTGAACCTAAACCGAGCAGGTAGAGTTGTGCAGGATGACTCTGTTGGTTTTTGTGTGTGGAGTGAGCACAAATGCCATTGAATGCGATGCCAAGGTGCTCACATATCTATGCCTCAGCAACTTGTCTGTTTGCCAGCCAGCAGCAAGTCTAACCCTTAAGGGCAGCCGAGTACTAACCGCTCCAGCTTCCCATCACCGTTTTGGTGATTCATGGCACGCATGTGATGTTCCTGTTATGACAGCCGTGGCACAAGTCCCAGCAGAACCGAGGATAGCACTTCCTCTTGCATTGTACCGTATAGATGGCATTCATGTTTTCATTTAGGTGTTTTTACCACCCGAGACAGCAGCAGGAGTGTCGGATCGTGACAGAGAAATCAAGTCTTGCTGAGGGAGGGAATTGTGGAAATTGCTCTTGCAGAATTGCATCAGTACTGAGCCGCTGACACGTGGAAACACAGCAGAAAAATTTCTTTCTTGACCTTGGCCTGACAGCGGCTGGAAAAGGGGAGTGGAGTGTGTGTTGCCTCCTACCAACTGCTACAGGCAGCAGGTATAAAGTAGGTCATGGCTGCACTGTGGCTTTTGTGTACATTGAACTTGCACTTTGACACCACCGCTGGTCGTCCAAAGGCTCTGTCAGGTGACCAAGGAAAGGAAGTAAATAGGCCAAGGGAGCAGCAATAGCCAGAGGAAGGCCTCAGTGGTTGCCTAGGCAAAAGTCAAATTGGATTTCGATGAGTGTGAGAAAAGCCGGTAATTGGTTCTGTTGGGACAGTGACAGGAGTGTTTCTCAAGAGCTTCAAATGCTCTCTGACTGACAGTTAAACTCCTTTCAGAGCTGGACTGAATCGGCTGCTCTTTTCAGCAGCAGAAAAGCAGCGATTACGCTTAAATTGACACTTCCACTTCATTCAGTGCTTATATTTTGACTGACACTTTCAGCTCTAACAGCATTTCCGCTGTTCACACACTCCAACTGCTTTCAGTGCTTCCACTTCAGGCTTCAACACTTTACATAATTTTTCTTGAACTGGCACTAATTTTCACTTCGACTGACACTTCCTCGTCAATTACGTCAATTAATCAACTACACTTTGACTTGAAGTTCCAACGGAAACTTTAGCTCAAAATCTCTTTAGAAATACTGTAGGAACATGGCGGTTCAACATGGTGCCCCCTATGGAAGGCGACCTGTGGTGTCTGTAGATAAAATGGCTTATTGTAAGGTGACAAAAACACAACCATCCTTATTTTAAGGTGGTTACACACCAATGAAAACATAGTTATGCATATTTTATTCCATTTCTGCCAATAGATTCTCCTAAATCTTACACACTGGACCTTTTTCAACGGTGTATTTTTTTTGTAAGTTGTGCAGAATCTCTGATCAGCAGCACAAATGCATCCCCAGAGCTGGTAGGGAGTCATTGTCTGGCTCAAGGACGCTTCAGCAACCCTGATCTTCTGTCTCACCACTGCTATTGCTGTTACAAATGTTTCTTACATGGTGTTCCTGCTTAATTAGCCAGAAATAAGTGTGGATTGTATACCGAGACCGGTTCTTTGGCTTGCGGAGCCAATACCTACCTGAAACACTTCAGTGACTTTTGTCAAGCTGCCTGTTTGCATATCTTAGAACATATTAACAGCAGATAGTCATTTCTGGCCAAAGAGCAACAACAAGGATCTTGTAATCCAGCCAGAAACCTTCTCAGGTAACCCATTTCCTTCCTCTGACCCTTGTACTTCGGTGAGATGCGCCAGTAGTGTTCTAGTGGTCTTCTTTCACTAGGCCCGGGGTCTGAGCTGGTATAGGCCCAGCTAGTTAGTAAGGGCAATGAGTTTGCCCTCTCTCCCTTCTCCTTAGAGTGGAAAGAATGCTCTCTGTCCGCCGGGCTGTCACGCTCCAGGAGGGAGGCAGTCTTGTGACGTTTCTGCTGAGCCTAGCCTCGCCACTCCGAGCTGCCCCTCATCCACCACCCTCCCCAGGACGTTTTTTAATTGTAGAAAGTCCTGTTTAAGGGCAAACTTTAAGTAATTTGACTAGATTTAAAAAAATATTGTCCTTGTCTAACTTTCTTCTCACATGCTGCTGTTGGCTGTGCAGGTAATAATAAAAGGTAGTTAACATTTGTGCTACCTCCCTTAGTCACTGGTTGCTACCGGTTGCTTTGATGTTATCTCAACAAACAATCAAACAAGGATCCAGTGCTGTTGTATTGACCAAGATTTACAGAGATAAAATACTACAGGGGACTGTTTTGGTAGAGCCTTTGTGATAGCTTCAGTGGGTGTGTGTTAGTGTTGAAACGCTTGGTCAGTTACTTAATGAAGTTTTAATAAATGATATATCAAATAAAAAGAACAAACATTTACTGGTTACAGCATCAAATATGTGTTTTTATGTTTTAGAAAATGTGTTATTCTTGATTACTTGAAGTCAATTGTTGACTTGTAAATGGACATTTGTCATCATGTTCAGTGTCATTATAGATTAATCACTAGAAGTGCAAAAATATTCATTGAACATATTCATGGATTAAAAGTCATTCATTGCAGCTTTAGTATGTAATTCTAATGGATCATTCCTCTTTTTTTTTAATGAGAACATGTTTTGTTTAGTAAAGTTAAACCATGCAAATACCAGGACAGTATTACAGAAACATGTCAGACATGTAACTATGCTAAAATTAGAGCTTAGAAAATTTAAGCAGAACAGACAAAAATGAGAAACGGTGTGTGTTACCAGTGTGATTTGGCAGCCGGGTCCCTATTCAGAGAAGTGTGTTGATGACTGTCCTCAGTCCCTAAATGAAATTCAACTTTGCGTATTGCCTCTGTATTTAAAAAAAAAACCCCAACCATCTGCCAGCATTAAACAAACACAAGTGAGGAACAGAGTTCACCGTTGGTCTTTTGCTTTGTTTAGGCCGTGTTGAGCGAAAGAGACGTTGTTAGCATATGGATATGATAATGCCAGGCTATCACACAGGCTTATCTGGAGCCAAAAAGCAGACAGACTGTGAATGCTCCACCTCTCCCAAATTCTGAACAGCAAATATTGAACTGTTAAATATATTTCCTGCTTTTTATCAAGCGTACTTAAGCATTTTTGTCGGCATTCTGACTTATTTTTCTGTATCGTAAACTGAAGGCTGATGTAGCTCACTCCACAAAGTCAGGCTGTTCTCATCACAACACACTGTTAAGATTAATTAGCAGGGTGAGGTATTTACAAACCATAGTTTAACAGCCAACTATGCACTCACACACACATACTGTGTGCTTGTACCATATGAATTCAATCAGACAGAAACTCAACTGGCTTTAATTTGAGTCTATCTCCCCTCAAACCCCATGTTCCTTGGTTTTCTGTGGTCACTGCCTTGTAAAATAAAGGTTTTGTCAGCTCATTGGCACCTCACACTCAGTCTGGCCTTCACCGCCGACAGCACGCTGCGATGACAGGTGTCAGGGAGCGCCACTTTGCTCTTCAGATCCTCCAAAGCCTAGAGCTACAGAGTGGCACTTAGGGCAGACACTGGTGGTGGCTGCAGAAGCCGACACACCATGGCTTAGCGGCTGCCACTGAAGCTGAAAGGGTAATTTGTCGGAGGCTATTACAGCTGAAATGAAATAGCATTTTCCTTTACAGTTTTGTGCTTTGACTAACTTTTGTGTCACTAGCCATCGCCGAGCTTTTAGGAATGATTTTAAGTGCACTTCAGCAGCCTTGATGCATGAAGATGAATATAGCACTTGCACAGAAGCCCCACATACATGTATACTTGTTACAATAGCAGGGTTGATGTGAAAGATCAGCCTGCCCTGCTATTTATAACCAAGGATCGGCCCGCTCCCTAGCACAATTACTGCATCTGTACACACTTGCGACATTGCTTTTTATTCTCATTTGCAGTGTCCAAGGTTCAGTACGTGACAATTGTGTGTGTCATGCTCAGCTGCTGTTTTAGACAAGCTGTGAGTGGATCTGCATGGTGGGGCTCCTGCTGAAATAACTGAGACAGACACAGCACTGTCTGTTGTCCAGCATTACACACACAAACACACAGACTTGTGCATGCGCGCACACGCAGGCAGGCTCTTTCACCCCTGGGGAACAAGCCTCCAAGCTCTTTTGTGTGAAAGGGATGAGATCATTGTGGGGCAGACCATGGGGGGATGGAGTAAGGGGCTCCGCTCTGTGTACTTAAATAGAAAAATCTCTGTTTCTGTCTCAGTGTCTTTCTTTTCATCTTTCTGTCCCCCTTAATTTGATGAATGAATTTGGTAGCTTTGGAAATGAAAGGGCTGGCCAGGTGAATGCCATTAACACCACAAGTGCTAATAGTGAACAAACATCAGGTTTGGTACACACACATTCGAGGATTAGGGCCTCCCCCGGTTTTATTTATGGCAGCTAGAGAGTTTTCCTCTGCCCTCAGGGGTTGTTGGGCTGCAACCTTTTGGCACTTTTGCAAGCAAGTTAAGACCCGTGCCACCGTCAAGGAACAAGACTTTCCAGTGCTGTGGCCTCGAGGGCTGATCCACTCAGGGTTTTAGAACAAAGAGCATTTACAGTTCATATTGATCTCCGGTCGGTTCCTTTACAAACTTTTTTTAATGGTTCAAACATAAAATACCCATAATCCTATAGATTTGCCTCAGGTGATAAGAGTTACTCATGTTACTTCCTTTGCTAATCTGAAATGTTAATATATTCCTCTGAACTTCTTGTTACGGAATTCAAAAAGAATGGGCTATTGTACTGGAGGCAGTGATTCATTACACCTTGTTGTATTACATTACACCTTCCAAAATAGTGTTGTCTTATCTTAAAAAAATCTGGATAGGTCTCCTTCCCCTGCATGCCTCTGTAAATGATCACAGAGCTTGAGAGATCAGATCATATTGCATACAAGTGTTTGTATGTTTCTTTCCCATAGCTGGTAATAATGGCTAACTAGAGATGACAGTACACTTGCTATTGTCGCTGCCAATCCATCTCCAATTTTCTGAAAAACAATCAAAATTAACTACTTATATTTTCATTTACAAAAGAACTCTCTCTCTTTCTCTTGCTAGCCGCCCAGAGTTGATGTTTGCTCGACTGGCTCTGAAGTCCTGTCGCTATCAGCTGCAACACCTCGAGTCCCTGCGGGGATCAAGGACTCTAGTCTATAGTTAGATATCAAGCAGCAATGATGGATTATTAGGCAGTGAGATCATGGTTTGAATAGCATTATTTGGCAGATGATTATTAAGACCATCATTCAAGTCATCTGTTATGAATGTTTGCCAGTTGGAGCGTCTTTAGTGCATCCCCGTAAGACATCAAGAGCAGATAAGAGAAATATTCAAGAATTAAAAGGTGAAGAGTGGTCCCATCACATCAGTGAACCTGTTTTGCATTGTCTATTTAAATTCAGTTGCATTAACGGTTTGAACCGTTTTTAAACTGTTTTTGTTTGGCTCCCTTTATTTACAGGCATATGGCATCGTCATCTAGTCATGCCTTATGGTGTTACTTTCAGAGTAAGCGAGGATATTCAGAAATTGCGTCATTTGGCATGGCAGAGTTATTAAAAATGCTCTGGAATACAGATTGTTTTACACAACTTGGAATGATGATTTCTAAGTGGAGGATCGTGTATGCTATGTCCCTTTGTGTCTCTATTGGACTGAGTCATGGTTCTGAAAAGAAGGTCTGCACAATTTGAAGCTTCAATCACATGCAAAGGGTTAAGGCCAAGGTCTGAGCTAGAAGTGGGCACTGTGGATAAAATCCTCCATTATTCTCATAAAATTAACTGGACAGGAAAGTCTGTTTTTTTGTTAAAGGACCGGTGTGGAGGACTTAGTGGCATCTATCGGTGCAGTTGCAGTAACCCCTTTGCTTCACCCTCCCCTTAAAAGTGCAAAAGACAAACTAGACTATTCATCAGGGCTATTGTAGAAACATGGTGGTTCAACATGGTGACCTCTGCAGAAGGCACCCTGCAGCGTCAGTAGATATAAAAGGCTCATTCTAAGGTAACGAAAACATAACACATATAATTTAAAAGAATATTAAATGAATATATGAAGATTATTTTCTTCCATTAGATCCTCCTAAATGTTACACACTGCACCTTTAAATACCTTTCAGATGTAAAAAATTATATAAACATCCAGTATTACTATTAAATAGTTAGTAGCTAAGGCTGCAAATAATGAGGAGTTTCTCAATAAGTATTCACTTAGTTATAATGTAACCCCAAGAAAAGCAGCAAATCATCACATTTAAGAAGCTGGAAAAATCAATTGTTTGGTACTTCTGCTTGAAAATCAATTAATCAACCAAACAACTGACAGATGTCTCACTGTTTGTGTATATATGGTCATACTTGCCAAACCTAGTTTGAGCTAATACTAGTGATGAATAAACAGTGTATCTAATGTGTGCTTTATCCACATTAAGGCTTTTAGAATTCATAGCTACAAGGAAGCCAGAAACCAGTTTCAGAGTAACTGGCCAGAACACGTGTCCTCTAAAGCTTCATAGTATTTTTGTCATGGTTCGTTGTGACCCTACTCGCCGAGTGCAACCCAGACAAAGAGCGTGACACTCGATCATCGGGGCTGAGGAGTAACAGAGGAACAGGTTTTCACGTGGGAAGGGAGGGGTAGAGCACAACCTTTAGAGGCAGGGGCTCAAGTTGCAACACAAGACCTAATACAGTGGAAATTTGATGGACCACATTGTCTGCCAGTTTTAGCATTTGACCCAAGAAGCTGCACAAATTTTATCTTGCGGCCTGAAAGTTTTCCACCCTGCATGCCACCACAAGTGCAGAACAAGAAGGACAGAAAATCCCTACATGTAATGTTCACGTCTGTTTACAATGACTTTAAAGCTTTTAGTCTAATCCCCTGTCAACACCATCACCACGTATGGCCACTACCATGTTTTATTTGCTTGCCACAAAAAAAGCCTCTGCCTTTTTCCATCTAAAACAGAGAGGGTAGACTATCGACAGACTACAGAGAGCATGTCCGCTATACTAAATGTACCCTTGAAAGACTCTGAGATCAATTTCCTCAGCTAGAGTAATACTAGTCGAAGCTCAGGGTCGTGCAGCCTGGCATTGCTGGGGCTCGGTTGCCATGGCAGCGCCAATGTTTGTCTATCGTAGGCTGTCACAAAGCAATATTTGTATGGTTGTTGTGGGGTGTGTGTGTGTGTGTGTGTGTGTGTGTGTGTGTGTGTGTGTGTGTGTGTGTGTGTGTGTGTGTGTGTGTGTGTGTGTGTGTGTGTGTGTGTGTGTGTGTGTGTGTGTGTGTGTGTGTGGTTAAGGCAGAGGGGACTGTCAAACATGGAGCATTAAGAGTGTGTGCACACCTAGCGTCATTCATGTGGTTTAGTGTATTGTGTAGCAGTTTTATTGGCTTCATTAGCCGTACTTCCCTATTGTACAGAAGTGATACGGCATGCCAGTTAATATAAGGGGAAAGTCAGTGTCAGATATTCTGAGGTTGATGTGTTCAATGTTCTCTGTGAAATACATGTTGATTCACCGGCGTGGTGCACATTCATAGTGGTGCATTCAAAGCCCAATCAGGTCCGTACAGACCTGCTGGTTGCCCAGGATAGTGTTTGTTTTTCTTATTTTTCTTTTCTGTTACATTGCTTTGTTCCCTACTGTGACACTTTGCGGTGATGTGTGCCCATGCCGTCGGAGAGCTGTATGACTCACAGCCTTGATGTTTTTATACCAACATTACCATTTCAGAGCAGATAAATTGTAGAGGCTAATGTTTGTGACAAAGGTTCAAATGTGTACGTCAGCAGAGCAGAATCTTGCTAAACAGAGTTGTTAAATTAAGAACATAACAAAAATGGCTTCTTTTGTTACTGAGAGTGAGAAAGTGAGGCGCTGCACCCACACACAATTCTTTCCTGCTGACCTGTGACCTGCGAATAGGAGAATCAGGCTTAAAAGGAGCGTTATTAGTCTGAAGAGTCATTTCATACTGAGTGCTAGATGATACCAAGGCCTGATCTAATGTTTCCTGTGTATTATAGCTACACAGACAGCACTTGCACTTACATCAAAGCAAGTCGATTTAAAAACTGAATTTAAAATTCTCTTCTGGCACAATAACTCATTTTGAAGGCTCCAGGAAAAAGAAAACAGGAAATTCAACATGTCATCTTTTTTGGCTTCTCCTATGTTGCATTCATGACGTGTGAACTAGAGATGCACAATTAATCGTAACAGGGGAATCTCATGACTAACTGTAATGGGAAAGGTGGTCGTCCATAGCAACAAACCCACAGACTTATCACCCGACTCAAAATTTCCTTTCTTTGGTTTTCTGGCTAGCAACTTTACTGTTTTAGTTCGGTTTCACCACTTCGTAGTGTTGTTTTTGGGTGCAGTTGGCAGCTGTTTTTAGTTAAAAAGAATTACCTGCCCAGCACCACACAGTAGACAAAGCTACACATAGATATTTAGTGAATAGCATTTAGCAGCTAAAGGGACAGATATTTCCCACAGGAATTGGTGGAGACCAAAGCAGAGCTAAGAGAAGAATGAGTATTGGTCATACATTCATCATGTGGGAAGAAATATAACCCCAAATTAATTCCAGTTGTTCTTTTTTTGTTGCCTTCTAAAACAAATCCTACCACAAGGAGTTTTTAGTCTGAATTTAATACTGATGCCTCTATATGACTTACATATAGAAATCAGTGAAACAAGGTGGTAGAAAACACTACCACTTTCGCCACAGGGGCCTTCAACACAAAAGGAGAGTTCCTTGTACAGGCTTTAATGTTGACATTAATGTTCAATACACTGTAAATATAGTTTTTATATCCTTATATGCTACTGTTTTAGCTAATGTGTGACTTTAACATTTGAATCAGAGACTGAAATGTAAAAACATCATTAATGCAGGTTCCAGAAACAGGTGTAATGCAGGAAACTGCCTATTGTTATGCACTGCCTGCCCCATACCCCCATTATGCATGCACAGCCTGACATGGGGATATTACAGGTTGTCAGTTTTGACATAAAAAAGAAACACTGAACACTGGATTGGAGCTCTCGTTATGGGTAGTGGGCTTCTCTGTTTGCGGTAATGTATTAGGTGTTGGACAATATTCCATGTATAGACTAGATCCATATACTCTGGTCTAGTGAGGTAGTATAATAAACAGATGAGTTTGTTTTAGCTATAACAGACATTAATTCACCCACACAGGAAAACGATCCAGTCACTGGTTAAACCAACATTTACTCGCCAGCCTTTAGTGAGAAGAACACATTTAACAGTGTGGTTTGTTATAAAGCAAATAAAGTCTGAAGACAGCATTTTGCATTTGAATAGGGTTTTGACCAGTGAGATGTAACCATGGATACAGTGCAGTAAATCTCTTCAGAGCAAAAGTCTTTACACAGCTTCATGGGTCTCAATGGTTGTTGTGCATCATAATAAAATAAGATCTGGATCTAGTCAAAACTAGCGTGGTTTTCTAAATGAGTGGGACAGATATTAGTCATTGTGTTGTGAAAAGCCACATCTGGAATCATTTGGGCTTTTTATGAATTTTACTTACAAATAAGGACATAAGTTTCAGTGACATTCCTCAGGATGAGTAAATGTCCTACTTTTGAAGGAAAATACTGAAATAAAGTGAACTCACAGGGGTGATCTCCATTTAAGAAAATGATCAAGTAATAAGTTTCTCTTCCTTGCCTTACCTATGCAACTTATTTTATACCCATCTGAGCTTTTTCATCCTGCATTACGTCAACAGAATTGAACTGTGGGAGTGAGCTACTAATCCATCCCATATTCATTGATGCACTTTTATTGCCATTTTTGTTTGTGGAAAGTTGAAGTCATTCCGTCTCGGCTTGAATATGACATTGTTTTCGCTCCTCGATGCTTGTGCTGACACAGTGACACTCTCTGCTCTTTGATTTGAGCGTTTCCTCCCACATTGTTTTAAAGAGTAATGAAGAAAATGGGCCATATTCTGGGCAAATATCCAGCTACAGTTCTTCAAAGCTACCTGGGCTATAAGGCTGGCAGCATACTTGAAACAAATCAATTTTGGCATGTTCACATGGGCAAAATGCCAAGTTTAGAACTAAAAAGCAACGAGATAAGGGTTTATATACTGGTGAAACGTTCATTTGACTGTTTTCTTTTTACCCTTATGCCATTGTTGTGCCAGACTGCATGCTGTATAGTTGATGGAAACCAAAAAAGCAGGCTAAAAGTCTGGAAAAGATTTTTGTTTTGTGTGGAAAGTGTGTCAGCTGTTTGCGGTGGCTGAATTTTCCTCCCGGGCAGGTCAGTCTCCCTCCTGCCACTCCTTCCACTCCTTCCACAGCACAATCCAACGGATGTCCTGCACCGTAGGCTTTAGCACGCAATAATGTTTGACTGTTTTCAACATATTGTTAATGTTTACAATGTATTGTTATCATATTGATTGGTGAAAACTACAAAACAGTGTTAGTCTCTGTCATGAAGTCCAGGGCTGTCTGTGCTTGCTGTAGCTGTACAAAGAGGCTTCTTTTCTTTCCGCTCCTGCCACATCTGACTCACCACTGGAAAAATTGAACTTCCTGTGTAGGTCCTAACTGCTCTTTGAAGTTGACGTAGACATTTTTGCATTAAGTCTCTTTTTCTTCTTAACCAACTGCTTTCTGTTTTTGGCCAGGTTTGATAAGTCACATGCTTTTATCTGGCACAAGAACGTGATTCCTTATACTGTATAGAGTATAAATGATGAGCAGCAGTTTAGATTCTTTGATTCGTAATTTTATGATGAGTTGCATTGTACCCGTTAACTGAATGACTGACTTCTAAATTTGGTGTCATGACTCAAACTTTCACTGAAAAACAGACAAACTTTGACTTCAGAATTTCTCACAAACACTCAATAAAAAATGACAAAGAGCATGCTTTGTCAGCTCCGACCACTAAACTGGGTATCACTTTTCACATTTTTTTGTCACTTGAGTCAAATCTGCAACCATAATCTCAAGTGTTTTATAGACTTTGGTGTCTGCTTGATTTACGCTCTCAGTGGCATTTCTGAGCATTCCTCCGGGCCCGGCTGCTCTCCCCTGGCTCTCTGTAGCCGCCAAAGCTTTAACTCTCTCGACATAATTGGAGCAGTGCGGTGATCTACAATGACAAGAGTGTTTGTGAATGTCAACAAATCCAGTCCCTTCATTAGCCCTTGTGTTTCTCCAGTTTGTTTGCTTCGTTGTGGTGCAGCAGTCTTGAAGGATCCTTTTATTGCCTTGACCACAGTATTACTTTGCATTCTGTGTATGCTTGAATATGTAATCCAACCCACTGTCCCAAAGTGATATGTAAGAGGTTTGCCTTCACTAACATACAGTGTTCTCCCTGGCTATAGGCTAAATACAGTATCTGTAGAAGTTTTAACCAAAGCAGAGGATGTCGAATACTTTAATGTCTTCTATGAACACGGTACAGCAGGGTTCATTGCTTATTAGGCAAACAAATTGACTATTTTCTCACTTCTAGGTACGCCCAGCCATGATTGAGGACAAGGGTCACCGTGTGACCGACTACTTTGTGGTGGCCGGGCTGACAGACAAGTCCACCGCCCCTGGAGCAGGACCTGTCAGAGACCAAGTCCGGTGGCCCCAAAGCGCCCATCACTGACTTGGCTGTCATTAACAAGTCAGCTGGAGAAACGGTGCCCGAGGGCTTCACTTGCATCGACACCACCTACAGCGGCCAGCCAGCCAACCTTAATCACGGCAGTCTTAAGAGTCCTGAGCTGTTTCTGTGCTACAGGAGGAGTCGAGGGAAGTCGCCTCTTATTGACATTGGGTGAGTCAGCAGTTTATTCATGTCTGTGTTTGTAATCTGGTATGTTCATGTGCCTGCAACAGCAAGGAACTCATTATGAGTGGCTTCAGTACCATAAGCTCATGTGAGTAAAGCAAAAACGTGTTGTTGGTTTTTGATAACAGCTTCATCTGAGTCTTAATAGGTTGATAACGTTATAATATTGTTAAACACTTTAATTTAGCCATTTAACTCCTAAACGTCTTCTTCCGTTCTCTCTGAGTTACTGTAAATTCAGAGGCTCAGTGTGTTTATTGCAATGGAAACAGGCTGGAAGAAGGAAGAAGCTTTGAGGGGGGAAAAAAACGCATGACCACAGCAATTACAGATATGATTAAAGATCCTCACAATATCCTGCAACCGGGTTAATTGCTAGTCAGCATGTCGACAGACTTTCACATGCAGAGACATTTTGGAGAGGCCTTCTTCATGGAAGCCATTTTGACATGTCGCATAAGGAAAAGCACAAGCATGAACATTGAAATTAATGATGGCTGGATTCCATTTTGCTGCGTCAGTTTCCTACCTTTTGTAAACCTAATAATATATAACATTATACATTATAGCGAAAGGTGTCTCTCATATTTGGTGTCCCCCAGTGTCATATAATTAGACTCTGGTGGCATGACAAAACATGTTTTCAGAGGTGGAAGGAAGTAGGTGTGATGACTACTTCATTTACTCTCCCCCTGTTGCGTCATGGAGTTCTCCCTCTCAGCCACACCTCTTGGCTCCTGTCCACTGATACAATTTTCCTGCTTCCTCCTATTATCTTACAAGAGGGAACTCCATCATGGTTCTCTTAATCCAGCCCAGTGAACCTAAAGCTACCACTGTTCTTACTTCTTCACAGAGGAGCCAAAAATGTTACATACATTTCATCACCAGTTTGTATCCGTTAACACGTCCATCCTGAATGAACTAGCAATATCAATGCGTAATTGAGATGATGAGGGAATGATGCAACCGCCTGAGGCCTCTCAGTTCTCCACACACCTTAGTCTTTGTCTAAAGCCTCTTTGTGTACCCCGCAAACAAACTGGAGTTTCCAGTTACAAGAGACAACACTCACTGCTATGCTCACTCTCTCAAACAAATTCAGTTATTTCATTGAAAGTGGTATTGCTTTACAAACACATTTACTATATTCTGTTTGTTCTGTGATGAGTTTGGTTTATTTCATGTGTTATCCATGCGCTTGTCTTCTGCTGTATGTAGCTTTAAACTAGAGAACTATGTAAAAAAAAAAAACCTTGCTGAAACCCTGCAGCCGTCGGTGCACTGAGCATAAACACAAGATCGTATGTCAGGTCTTGTTTCCTTTAAGAGATTGTGCAATCCTGCTTAGCATGCTAACAGACATATGGGGTGGAGAAAATGGAAGTGAAGTTATATTCAAAAGATTCACAGTCTTTGTGAAGTTTTTCATTGGTTGAAGAACTGAATCCGTCATGCTGTTTAATGAGCCTGAATAACATTTTTCACAAGCTTATTTTATGTGTTGCTACAAACAGATAATATAAAGAGACTCTTCATATAAAATTCATGACTATGTGGTCTATTATTAATATTATTAATTAGTGATTCTGTGTTTTAATAAAAATGCCACAAGTTGATGCATTATGGCATTAGTCCACTTATGGTGGTTCTGTTTTGGTTGAGCTACAAGCCTACAACACAGAAGGTCAGTGAATATTTTTGGCTGTGTTGCAACACTGATGTCTTCCCTTCCTGACTGCTGTTCCACCTGCTGGCCTTTATCCACCCAAAAGCTAGCAAGCTGTAAATCATTCATTCTTCCTTCTGCCACCTTTGCTGTCAGTGAAGCCAGCATTCCCAGCCCGGGGCTCCACAGTGTCACGACTCACTGTGCCCATTAGGGCTCTGTTTTTGTTGCCTAAATGAGAATTTGCTGGCAGCTGTCCTCCTGGCCTCTTAAGGTTTGTCCCGCAGTCTTTTCAAAATAAATGGAGTGTTTCAGGACTATTATATCTGCGGTAGCTGTCCTGTAGCTCGCACAAGACTAAGAAATGTGTTTTGGGGTCTGTCTTAGTTTTAAAGAGGGCAGCAATCACAGCTTTTGGCCTACCACATTGCATTGTCCAGATGGAAAGGGGAGGGCATGGAGCATGCTACCATAGAAGCCCTGCAGTCATGCAAAAAAACCCAACAACAACACAGTGGGGCACTGATTGCTTCCCTATCTAACTTTTAGCTGTGTGATATTCCACAGCAGGAGTGATAAAGAAGCAGAGACAAACATTTTGGCACTAATCCATATTGTTACATTCAAAGTGTTTGCTTTGTACGAAGTTGAATGTGAGAATCTTGATAACCAAGTTTCCTTCACTGTCTGGGATTTAAATGAGTCAGCTGGTAAATATGTCTGAATCACTTCACTCATTGAAGACAGGCTTCTCACCGAAGCCACAAAGGGTAACCAGAGCTTTAAGAAGAAAGTCAGTGGTGCTGACCACACACTGATCCTCCCTGTAAAACAGGAGAACCAGATTATCCTCACACTACAGCCACAGTTCAGCCTATTGTCTCTCAAGAATGCACTTTTTTCGATCAGTCCGAAAGTGGATGGATATGTAGCAACATTGCAGTGCACACTTTTTGTCAGAATTGTAACCAGTGTTGTAAATTAAAATGGATAAATATATAGTTTTTGAGAAATTAAAGAAATCTTGATGTTTCCTTCCACATAACCCAAGTCATAACTTATCTGAGTTAGAATTTTTCTTTTTCTGTGAAGAATTTTTTTTTTAACTTATAACACTTAAATCCGCATTAATCAATATTGTCATTCTCACAATGGATCAAAAGCTACTTGTATTTAAAAGGTCACACGTGGTGATGTACGCTTCAGCTGACTGCAGTTACCCTCAGTTCTACAGTTCAGCCCATTGTTTTGGTTTTTACGGCCCGCAACTTCGCTGTTTTGATTGAGTCTCACCGCTCTCAACAGCATTATTTCAAGTCACAGCAGGCAGAAATTTTGATCAAAAAAGCTCTGATGAACCTACTGCGCACTGACACACTTAGCAGCTAGTTGTGAGCATAGTGGAGCATGTAGCGGCTAAAGAGCCAGATATTTCTCTTAGGAGTTGGTTAACACCAGCTGCTGTATGAAAAACATAAACAACTTCGACATGTGAAGATTGTAGTTTTATCAAAGTCTCTGTAGTGTTGTATTTGACACGGCGCCAAGTATTCTATTATCTGCATACATCAGAAAGCATGACTTGGTGCATAGCTAATGGAAATATAAACTAGTTAACTTAGTAGTAGTAGGAAAACAGATTTCCCTTTTAAATATTGTTTTGAGCGTTTCCTTGCAAAACGTACCCTTTTGGCAACTGTGCTTTTCTGGAACCTTTCCTTCAGACTGTTTAGTTCATTACTCGGGAACTTGTGGTGGACACCTTTTCCATTTGGGAAAGCCACACCAGCATAAGATATCCACTATTTGATGTTTTTTCTTGTGCACAACACAGAAATGCCCAGATCTTTCTATTTTAAATTCTTTCTTTCTCGCAGTCTGCTTCAAACGCCTATTGTTAGCATTGAAACTTGAATGTCCTTATGCTTTTGCAGTGTAAACTGTTATGTCATTAGAATGTGAGTTATTTGACTTTTGGCAGCAACGCTTGTTTAAGAAATGAAAGCCATGCCTGACAGTAAAAGTGATTTCAGGACAGCACTCTTCTCTGAGACGCTGAATTGTCTGAGAGTCCTGTAGTACGTCTCTTTGCACTCCTATCTGCCATCTTAATCTCCGTTTTCATCACTTTTGCACCAAAGACAGCTTCACAGACTTACTCTCGGGTTCCGTCTTTATCTCTCTCTGCTGTCCTTTCTCTCATTTTCATTCTTGAAAACAAATGGTGTCATGTCATTGTGCCAAGCTAACATTTTTACTTACTGTTTGTTGTGTGCATCAGTGTGCTGTATGAGGGTAAGGAGCGTCTGATCCAGGGCTGCGAGGTCATCCAGGCCACACCGTACGGCCGCTGCGCCAACGTCAACAACAGCTCTGCCACCTCGCAGCGCATTTTCATCACCCTCCGCCGAGCGCCGCCCGTCCAGCCTCAGAACTCCCTGGCAGTGACAGACATCTGTGTGATTGTCACCAGCAAGGGCGAGACACCACCACATACCTTTTGCAAGGTGGACAAAAACCTCAACTGTGGCATGGTAACTCAGAATTTTATTCCTTACCTAGCACTTGCTCATCATCAGTCCACAGAGAACAAATGTGTAATGTCTTATGTTTTAAACCTTGCAGTGGGGCTCTAATGTGTTCCTGTGTTACAAGAAATCAGTATCTGCGTCCAATTCCATCAGTTACAAAGCCGGTGAGTAAAGAGAAGATATTTGTGTATTATTGTCAGAAAAGATAAATTCCTGCACGCTGACAGTGTAGATACTCATCTCACTCCTACGCACCTGCCTCATGAAATAGATGTGCTATTCTGAATTATATGTTCAAATTCACAACAGTGTTACTAGACGTCTGCAGTTGTCTTGATTTTATTGCTATTGCACATTAGATAATAGAGTGATAATTTGTGAAAAAGAATTAAGAGAAAGCAAGAGTGAAAATAAAATATTGTGAAAGCCAATGTTAAACTGAAAATGTACGTGATTTGCAGTGCAGTACACAAAATTATTAAAATAGAAATACAATGACAAGTCAAAATTATAAGTAAGGAAAATTCTTAAGAATAAATTCTTCAATGTAATGAGTGAGACTAAAGTTTTCACTTTAAAAGTCAACATTAACATAGGTAAGTCATAATTATGAGATTGTGATAGTAATTCTAATCTTTTTCATCATTTTGGCTTGAGTAACTTAATACATTTTTTTCTGGCAGAAATGGTGTGATGTGTTGATATCAAGTGCGATGTAGTTCATGGTGCAGCTCTCACATTTTCGTCTCAAAGCTGAAGCAAGCGGCACCTTTAGTGTGTATCTGATCTTGCAGCAGATAGTTTTTGCTTATTGCAGCTGGCATTTCTAAAACTGCTGTGTGACATTTTCACTCACTGAATGCTTCCTTAACAGCTTGGCCTTTGGAACAATTCATTGTGCAACGCACATATAATCAGTGTTCATATGAATGTGTGTACACACACACACACATGATGGCTTTATCTCTTGGGCCGGCCTTTTTCCTGTGAGGCAGCTGTTTATTCATCTCAGACAACGGCACTTCCTGCCACGCCCTTTACTTGTGTGTCTGCATGTTTGTGTATGTGCATGTTCACATAAGAATGTGTGTGTCTTGTCAGAACAGCATCTCACCAAACAAGTTACTCTGAGGAGAACAGTTACTTCATCAAAATGAAACCACAGTATACTGACTGATGACTACTTTTCATCAAAGCTTTCATTTAAAGCCTTTTTTGTTTGAGACGTGCAGTGAAATAAAGGCAGAATTGTAGCCTGTCTGGAAGGTTGAGTTACTGTTGTACTCAGTCTAGCACTTAAATTGTCAAATTTTGGGATGCATTTTGTTCAACATTACTACATCTCAAAACATTTGTTTTTTCTTTTGCTCTCCAGGTCTCATCTTTCGTTACCCAGAAGAGGACTATGAGTCTTTTCCTCTGTCAGAATCTGTCCCTCTCTTTTGTTTGCCCATGGGTGCCCAGATAGAGTGTTGGGCACCAAACACACGTGATCCCCTGCCCGTCTTCTCCACGTTTGTCTTAACCATCTCTTCTGGTGAAAAGGTATGACACAGCAAGGGCAAGCTGTCATTCATGTGAAAAGGACTGCCGTTCTGCCGTTGGAAGGAAGATTATTACCTGATTTAATGTTTCTCTTTCTAAGACCTCATGACATTTCCATCAAGGTTAAACTGGGAAAAACGTTTGTTTTAAGAATGTATCCATCTCTGGTTGCAGGTGTATGGATCAGCCATCCAGTTTTACGAGCCTTATCCAGTGGATCTGTTGAGTGAGAAGCAGAAGATCCAGTTGGGCCTGCTCACCACGGTGGAGAAAAAGATGATCCCCAACCGGCCCGTAAACACCAATAAATGCATCTGCCTGCTCTCTCGCTGGCCCTTCTTTGAGGCCTTTCGCAAGTTCCTGATGTTCCTCTATAAGCTCTCTGTCTCAGGCCCACACCCACTGCCTATCGAAAAGTAAGAGTCTGCTTTCAAATATTGACATTTTTATATCATTTGCTGGGGACGTTAATGCTACCCTACAGATCTCAAAGCTCACATTTTGATAGGTTGAATGTAGTTGCTGTATATATTTGAAGACACATTTGTATTTGTAATATTATTTTTCTCAACAGGCACATCTCACACTTCATGCACAATGTGTCATTTCCTTCCCCTCAAAGGCCAAGAATATTAGTCCAGGTGACATGTTTTTTTTTATCTCTTTATATTGTTAATAATTGTCAATCAAAAACATACTTTAACATGTATCATTGTGTTTTTATTGTTCCTTATATGAACATTATACACTTTCTTCTTTCAGCTCTCAGCACATGACAACTTGATCCTCTCCCAGCCTGTGTGTACACCCTTACCCCTCAGGTACAATTGGGCTTTGCGGTGCTGAGCGTGATAACTTCACAAAACAAATGTTACTTTGTTGAAATCCTTTTTCCAACAAGGGGATGGAATTTTAAATCTTTATTCTTTGACAGTTTTGTTTCAGTTTCAAGCTAAATGTAGCTGTCCTTCGGTGTCCTCTGTCTATAGGAAAAATAGATGAGCTGGCTGAAATTAAAAGACCAGTGTATTGTTCCAGAAAAAAGCAAAAAGCATTCATTAATGTTTCAGGTCAACACGCTGAAAACTGCCACAGGCATCATCATTTTTTCAACTTTTCCCACTGCTAAAATAAGGAACTCAAGTAGTGACTCTAGCCTCTTTGTTGCCTTGTTACCCTGAAAACACTCAAAAAATTTGATTTTCAGGCCTTTGTTAAAGCTCACACAAATAGCTAATTAGTGTTCCACTTAATGTGACCCACTGCTCTTGCAAAATCTCAGAAACACTACGTAAAAAAGGAAATTGATTCTGAGTCACTATTACAAAGTGCTCTCAAAGGTCATTTTAGTTTTTACTGAGAAAAACTCAGACAACATGGCAGCATATGTGAACACAGGAAAACTGCATTAGCACATGGTAACAGTTGATCAAAAATAGATTCTTGGTGACAATAATGGAATATTGTCTTAACATTCATAGAAATTACTGTCAAATTGAATCATTGCTACGGAGTCTCAACAGAGGGTTTCCATTATTGGCTTAACAAAGCCAGTATGACTTGCAGGGTTGTTGGATTGGATCATAGGTCATAGCGTTATTTTGTTATTTTAGAGATCTCAGTGTTGATCCTAAAAATGCTAATTATTACCACAACTGTTAAAAGTTCAAAATGCCACTCAACTTAATGTTTTCATTCTGGGATCTTCATTACCTGCCATTGTTTAGAGAAGTTTTGAATTACTTTGTTTGTCTCTTACATAACTCATGTCTGTCTCTAGTTACAAACCCAGTTATAAACTCTTTTCAATTCAATTCAGTTCTTTTTTTTTTCACACTCCTTCCTCCCCTTATGTCTCCTCTATCTGGCTTTCTGTTTTGTTTTCCGTTCTCTGCCCAAACTCACTCATCTCCTCCGTGCTCTCCCTCCCCTGTCAGCGGGGCAGACTACGGCACTTTGCTGATGAATCTGGGCTCCGAGAACTGCGCCACACTGCTGCACTTTGTCCTGCTGGAGAGCAAAATCCTGCTGCACTCACTCCGGCCCGCTGTGCTCACTGGAGTGGCCGAGGCTGTGGTGGCTGTGAGTATGCTCAGCCATGCAAGCCAAGAGTTTTAGCAATATATACTGCTTTTTATTCTTTCTTAATGTTTAATTCAGTCTGTTTACTTCAGTTAAAATTAACGTCTGGTATGATCAACAAACTCAGTATAAATTGACTGCTGTGGGTATTGCATTTATAGTAATAACTTAGATGTGACAATAAAGGCTTTCAAGAGTCTGTAAATGTTTGAGCAGCCTTGAAAGTGCTTTTACTCTTACAGAGCTGTATAAACCTCCATCTTTCTTGTTGGGATTAACCAGCTCTGGAGAGAGAAACATATATTATTAAAGCATCTGCCTACATAAAAAAAACATTAAATATGAGAAGACCAAAAACACATCCTGTTTCATAATCATTCAGCAGCCCAGGCGTGTCATTTATATACAAGTTCAATACAAGAGAAGATAATATTCCACCCTGCTTAATGCCCCATACTGACATTAAGAGAATCAAATACAGCCACATCATCTGAACTGCATAGTCTGATAAGTGTTCTAAATCTGATATATATGTAATTCCTTTAACACATTTTCTTCATGACTGATTTGATCAGATGCCTTTAATGCATTCCAGAAAGCACAGGAACCTGGTGGAACTGTGCAGGACTGTAATTACCATCACTACGAATTTGACCTGCTTTTTCATTTCAGCAGAAATCACTATCGTAACTCCCTCAGTGAAATTAACTTACCGTTAACTAACTTTTTACTATGCAGACAATTACGCAAGTCATAGTAATGCTTCTGATGATTTCATCTGTCCCTCTCACAACATGAACGCATAATAGATGGCACAGGGGATTTACAGTTATTTATTCCAAAATTCATTATAAATATTACTTTGAAACTATTTGACAGTCAAAGTGAATTAGAGATCATAAAGTCTTGCAATTCTGTGCTTCTTTAGCTCAAACAAGGAAACATGTCAAACTTTGTCTTTCTCTGACTCATAACATAAAGGCCTCTCTTACAATAATGTGATATTTAGACCCATCCAGGGTTAATATTAGATGCTTTGTTTTTACATTCACATTAGACTTAGTTGCCACCATAACACATTTTATATTCCAGTCATATTCACTGCAGAGTTCCCTTGTATGGTGTGCATTCATACATTTTTGCATATAGCGTCATCTCTAGCAATACAAAGACAAACAATGATTGCCTGAAATTTATGCCTTAAAATTCTCTGTAACATAATCGCAGGTTGAGTCATTATCCTCTGTGAATGAGTTACTAAAAGCCAGTCTAGTAACACATTCATTTTATTTAAGGAGGGACGGTGAACATGAATTAACATGAGCACTTGAGTCCATTATGGAAACGTGCCAAATTTAGCAAAACAGGCTCATTTTCATCTGCAGTCTCTGGAGGTTGATGGCATATAAGAAAATAATATATTCATCTTCACCTTGATTAAGATTACACATAAACACACTATCTACCATTAAAGTTATACGGTTATATCTATCATTCTAATATTATAACTGTATCTACTCTATCGTTATATGTTAAAGTCAATGCACTGGTCAACATTCAATCTTTAAACATCTGCAATTACATAATGCTTAATATTCCAAATATATTGCCACTCCTCCAGGTTTTTGACCTTGGACTTATTTTTCACTGGGATTGGTTGTTGATTCTCCAGCTCCATGAGCTTAATTGAACTTTGCCAAGCGTGTCTCTTTGAGTACAGGATGTCACAATCCTCAAAAATCCCATAAAAGCATTTGAAGTGTCACGATATATATGTTACAATAAAGAAGAGCATCATATAATGCATTATATTTGAAATTGAATCCCGGAGTCTGATGTAGACATTCTCTGGAGCTCATATAAAATGTTTTATTATTGTCAGCCTGGTTGTTTTAATCGTGCTTATCTCTCTTGTCTCTTGTCAGATGATCTTCCCTTTCCAGTGGCAGTGTCCCTACATCCCCCTGTGCCCGCTCTCTCTAGCAGGTGTCCTCAACGCTCCTTGTCCATTTATAGTGGGTGTGGACTCCCGCTACTTTGACCTTTACGACCCCCCGCCAGATGTTGTCTGTGTGGATCTGGACACCAACACTATCTACCTGTATGCTGTGCTTTGATACTAAACCCTGTGTTACTGCCCGCTTTGTATTGTATATTTACAGCTCTCATAATGTTGAACAACAAATATTGCACCAACATATTTGTTAAATCCAGAGCACATAGCAGATTATTTTTGTGCAGCTCTCCTGTTACTTCCAGCTAACTGCCTTTGTGGTATTGTGTGTTACAGGTCTGACGAAAAGAGACACAGCAACTGGAAGAACCTCCCAAAGAAGCCCTGCAAGAGTCTCGTTAACTCACTGAGCAACTTGCACCACCAGCTGGCCACTGGTACAAACAGCATCTCCCCTCCTCTAGTAGCAAAACCTCTCTTCAGAGAATTACCAATAAATGATACACCTCCATACTATGATGTGAAAAATGACCATAGAGCTGAATCTTTATAAAAATACTTGCTCTTGTGTTAGATTTCATCATATTGTATGCCCATGTTATGAGCCCTGAAACTGACACAATATAGTTAAAGGTATTCAGTAATTTGCATAATTTTGAGTGTACTGCCATCCCATTCAAATTGACCTTGAAATCTGTTTTGTATTTTAGTTTCAGTACGTCAAACATCACAGGACAACTCAGCAGTGGACATGACCCCCATCGAGGCGGACTTCACCTGGCACAAGAAGAAGACGTCCCTGGAGATGGAAATCCAGGAGGCCTTCCTTCGCTTCATGGCCTCCATCCTGAAGGGCTACCGTTCCTACCTCAAACCCATCACCCAGGCGCCCTCCGAAAAGGCCACGGCCGCAGATTCCCTGTACGACCTGCAAGGTAAAAAAGCAAAGGACAGCTAACTTTTCAAATGTGTGTAAATCAGGGGGAAAGGAAGTTGTTTCATGGTAATGAAAGTCACATGGATGATTTGTAAAATATATATTGACATGTAGCTAATGGTCTTGTTTATGAGCAGCCTAATACTATGGAACCTGGATTTGTTCATAGCATAATGTTTAATTTTATTGGCATTTCTATTTCAAGGAACATCTCAACCTTCACTCAACCTAAGTGTTTTTAGAAATCAATCACCTTTATCATCAGCTATATAAACACTTCACTCTAATGCCTGTTGCTGGGAAATTGGTTCTCCCCTCCATTTAGCTTCACTGTTGCAGATCAGTTTATACACAGCATATGGTAACACCTGTGTTCAAACTGCTGCACATTTGTTTTTGAAGAGAGATAAATCTGATTGATTTCTCCTTGGAGTGAATGACTGTGGGAATGTGAGAAGTGATGCCACAATCTCTCCTTGCCTTCCTGCAGGCTTTCTCAAAAGCAGAGACCGTGCCCATCAGAAGTTCTACTCCCAGCTCACCAAGACCCAGATATTCATCCGCTTCATTGAGGAGTGCACCTTTGTCAGCGATAAGGACACTGGTCTGGCCTTTTTTGATGACTGTGTCGAGAAGGTGATTACCGACCCGGCGTCAGGCTGGTCTCGGATATGTACACGCTGCACACTGGTGTTTTGTTTTTCCTCTTCCACCTGAGGTTTCCTTCCATGTACAAGCCTTTGTTTTATGTTGTTTCATTGGCAAAATAACATTTGTCCGCTGGGAAAGTAAGGAAGCCTAAATTTCCTCTGATTCATTCTGTTCCCTTTGCTCTCTTTCCTCTTCTTACAGCTTTTTCCCTCTGATAAAATCACCGACAAGGGCACCAAGGTAATCACTTACACTGTAATCAGATTTCCCCGCACCTTCTTTTTTAAGCTTGTGATTAACATTAAAAGGTAAATAAATTAACCTTTTTCTCCCTTTTGATAAATATTTTCACCAAGGGGTCTGAGCATTTCCTGCTTTTCTTCTATCCTTGATTAACTACAATCAAATAAGCCTGTTTTACTGCCTAATTGGAATAGATTGGAAAAAGCTTGGAGTTGTTTACCTTCTGCCATCAGACAGGAAACGGCCTGCAGTGTGTGCTTTTTGTCAAACTCAGATTATAGTTGTCAGTATCACTAAGACCGTGGATGTGATCCTCAATGCAGGTTGAAGGAGAATCATCGGAGGACACAAGATTATTGGAGCTGGACGAGTCCCAGAAGAGTGAGCACACTGTTTTTGTCATGCCCCCTGAACCTCCAGTTGACGATGGGCCTGAACCTGCCCCCAGATACACGTAAGTCTTTTAACTGTACTTTATTAAAACTTCATTAGGTAGGGAAAGATTGGCTGACATTACAACAATCCCATTTCTTGTTCCCCAGTTATAAGAGTTTCCCATGGCTGCACATGGAGCTTTTTGACCGTCCTAGGGAGTTACGGCCAGCAATTAGCAGCAGAGCAGCAGGGGCCAGTCTGTCCAGCAGCCCTGCACTACTGGCCAAGAGGACGAAGCAGGTTTGTACATACCCTCAAAGACACACTCTGTTACTAGAACACACCTTATCGTCTGTCCTCATCATTCATGTAAAAAAAAAAAAAAAAAACACCTTGCTTTAAACATCCTCGTCCAACAGGAGATCAAGCTAGCATACAAGATGGCTAAGCGCTTCTATTCAAACCCTCCGCTGTGGGCCCGATGTCTGTTCAGCCACTGCTACAGCCTGTGGTTCATCTGCCTGCCAGCAGCCGTGCGCCTATCGAAGTCTAAAAGCCGTGCCATGCAGCAGGCTTACAATGTCCTCCTGAAGATGAGGACCACTGAGGTGGAGGTGCTGGATGAGGTACAGTCTCATTATGTATCAAGAGAGATTTTACTAATATATTTCTGTGCTTTCACTAAAGGTTTTCATATTTCTGCATGGCTAGACTTCAAAGTCATGTTTTTATTTCTCTGGCTTTCAGGTGTGTTACAGAGTGGTGATGCAGCTCTGTGGTTTGTGGGGTCTTCCGGTTATGGCTGTGCGAGTCCTGGTTGAAATGAAAAAAGCTGGAGTGCATCCAAACGCCATCACTTATGGATACTACAACAAGGTCACATATAGCCTTTTACATTGCTAAAAGATATCTAAAACATGTCTCTGCCTACGCATGTCCTCATCTTCCTGTCTGTTCCCTGTGCAGGCTGTCTTAGAGAGCCCGTGGCCGAGCAGAAACCGTAGTGGCCAGTTCATGTGGACCAAAGTTCGGAATGTGCTTCGTGGAGTGGCTCAATTCAAGCAAGCTCTAGACCGAACATCCTCCAAGAAGGGACCTACGCTTAGTACCACAGGTGGGAATGGAATATACAGCATGGCAGGGATGGAAAACACTTTTCACTATCTGTTTCCTCTCATTCTGATCCCTTGTTTCTCACCCACTTTTTCTTTCCATGTTTTTCCGTCTGTAGCTGCATCGATAGGCGGGTCAGCAGTCAGTGACGCTGACCGCTTGAGTCACGGAAGTGCTGACAGCTCAAGTGAGGTCAATGGTGAGGAACACAACCTGTTTGCCCACAGCCACAGCATGGAAGGCACAACAGACAGCCACTGTAGTACAGGTACTGATCCCCCGAAGTTACTAGGTTTTCATGTGTAAAGCTTTAAAAGCTGAGAATGCAAAGTCCCGGCATGCCCATGTCTTAGCAGTGAAGTACAAGTATAATATTACAATATCTAAATGAACATTTTGACAAAACCATGGAAGAAGAGTTGTAAAAAGAAATGAAGCAAAGCATGTTTCCCTTAATCATATCCTCGTTATATTCTTGAGTACAGCGTGGTTTGTGTGATTTTTATGATCCACAGGGAGGCAGTCTGATCAAGGCTACGGCTCCAAGGATGAGTTACACCAGGAGCTGGCAGAGCCTTCACATACAGCCGCCCTTTCCACTGAAGAGAGGAACAATTCCAAAGCACAGCATAACGGTAAGCAAAGCTACTTCCTGTGTGTGTGTGTGTGTGTGTGTGTGTGTGTGTGTGTGTGTGACACCATATGTCCTCCTTCTGCACTGATGCTGGTCTGTTTGCTCTGTACTACAAACAGGTGGTGACATTGCCAGCTCAGTTGACAGTGCTGTAGCAGTAGCAGAACCCCCCAGTCCTGTTGATGTGCCCTCGCCCGTCCCCAGTATTGTGAAGTTATCCACAGGCAGCTTTGACGGTGGCAGGGAAACAGGTGAGGGGACCCTTAAGTTTAACTAAAAAATTCGAAGTTGGGATGGCAATTTTTTCTCTTCAGTGAATTTTCATAATATATAGATTATTTCATTTTCCATTTAGGTTAAGCTATTTAACCATCGGTTTAATTGATGTAGCCCCAAATAAGAAAGGACCAATCTTATTATATCTGTACGTATTCTGCAGGTACAGGGAAACTGTTCAGGAGACACAGCAAGACTGATAATGTGTCTCTCCCTGATGATGATACCTCGCTGACGTCAGGGGATGTAGCTAACCAGACCCAACAGCAGCGACAAAAATCCTTTACTGAACGCAGCTGTAGCTTCAGTGCTGAAACCCGTGCTGGGATGCTCCTAGAGAAAGGCGTGGACCACATGGCCAGTCAGATGGGGGCCGATGCCCGTATCTTGGCTGCTGCGCTCTGTGGAGCCCAGAGTCCACCGCCTAATAGTGCGTCCAAAGCACTTTTTACAGACCTGGAGGAAGAGCCTGAAGATGATCGGGGGTTGATTCTTGGGAAGCTGCCAGAGGAAGAGGGGCCAGCAGAACCAGAAGAAGAGAAGGGAGATGATACCAAGGTAGAGGGGTCTGAGGTAAAAATGGAGAAACGAGAGAGGAAGTACACTGAAACACATGATGAGGACGCTGGGCTGCGAGGCCCGACCCTGGAGAGGGCGGACGTGGAGGCGGGCGCTGACCCGCTTTCCCTTCTAGTGTCAGAGACAGAAGAGTCAGCCTCTGTCACCAGCCAGGAGCCACCACGCGCCGTGCCTGCTGTTGTGTCCCGCAACCTGGCCGAGGAGATCGAAATGTACATGAGCCTGAGGAGCCCCCTGGGTGTGAAGTCCTCCAGCATGGAGCTCCAGCAGGCGCAGGGAGACTCCACTGACGCCCCACAGCTCAAACCATCTCTGGAGCGCAGGTCCAGCCTCCCAGTGCCTCCTGTCAAACCTCCAACTGGCTCCCCAGGCGATACACCCAAACGCAGCCCATCCACCGTCACTCGCTCCAAGACTTTTGCAGTAAAGACAAAGACCCCTGCCAGCACCGCGGGTAGCCCGGGTCCTAGATCGGCCTCACTGACTGCGCTGGTCAAGTCCTCTCAGGGAGGGTCGTTGGGTTCAGTCATCAATTCCATTTCAGGCATCAAGATGGACACCCTCTTGTCAGGACCTAAAATTGATGTGCTTAAGTCAAGCATGAAACAGGCAGCAAATGTGGCCAGCAAAGTATGGGGGGCAGTTGCTTCAGCTTACTCCTACTCAGATGATGAGGCAAGTGTCATTAAAGAATAATTCCTGATGTTTTAAACATATTTTTTCCAAATTATTGGGAGCAATCCTCTGAATATCATCTTCAACTTTTTCAGGATGAACAAGCTCAGGGTGGTGGCGGCTTCCCGTCACATCTGGATGAACACATGCTGGCTGCACATGAAGGAGATGAGAGTCCTGAGAGAGGACCAATCCCAGGGCTGGTGGCCAATGGTCTCAACCAGAGCTGCACAAGTCTGGGCAGCAGCAGTGGCAGCAGCGACACAGGCCGAGGGACCCACCAGACACGTAAGTATTCTGTAGTGCAAATATGTAAGGGAAGTGAAAGAGAAGGGCCTAATGGGGTTAATTGGCCCGTAAAATGAGATGTCAAAGTTTATTTTTGTCTCCATCTGCAGATCCAACTCCAGGACGAGCGGGCAGGGGTCCAGACTCCGAGCAGGGCTCCTCACTTCACGCCTCGTCCTCAAGCATTTACCAGAACTGTGCACTGGAGGTCAGGCATACTGTACACACACAAACACTCCCTTCACTGCTGCTCTGTTTTCACTGCCAACATGTACATTGGAATAACACCTAACTGATTGCACATACTTCCTTGCTGCCAGGTCCTGATGTCCAGTTGCTCCCAGTGCCGCTCTTGTGAAGCCCTGGTGTACGATGAGGAGATAATGGCGGGCTGGACAGCTGATGACTCCAACCTGAACACCAACTGTCCCTTCTGTCGCACAGCATTTCTTCCCTTATTGCACGTTGAGTTTCATGACTTGCGCACGGCGACTGGGTAGGCTTCTGTTGCTTTAGAATTAAGCATGTCTAATAATAACAGTAATGCAGACATAAAATGAGAAATTAGGAAAACTATTTTCTAGACCTGGAAATGATTTGAAAATGGTTTGAAATTGACAGAATGAAAACATGTCAAAAACAAAACAAGTTACCCAAAATACATCAATCTGGGTACTGCTTAGGAGGCAAGTTCATGGTCCAATGAAGTCTTGTTCCTATTGGTTTAGTGCTATTAAACCCTTCACAAGTACTGCCGTGAGGCTCGAGTAACAAAGACTACTACGTGACCTCCCTGCCTATCAGCTAGGTTGTCAGTTTGTTTGAGAATCGATGTATGTTGTAGTGCACAGAGGAAACTGGCAAGCACCAGGGATTCCTCAGAAAAGCCAGGGGGGAGAATGAATGTCTACCTTAGTGTCTCTAACCACAGGAATATCTCAGTCCTCCTGGAGAATATCAGTTACAGATATTGTGAAGGAAACGATGGATGAAAGTAGTCTTATTTCCAAAGCTTAAAGACATACAAATCCTATGTACAGAAACAAACAAACAAAATTCCAATTCTAAAAAAACAGCAAAAATTCTAAATCTAACAAAGTTAGTTCAAAACAATCAAAGAAGATCCAACATCTAAAAAATAAGAAAAAAAATTCCTCCACCCTCTCCCAACACTATTCTGTGACTTTCCCTTTCAGGTTCTATATGAATCCCAGTGCCTCAGGAGACAGTATCCACAGCACCAGTGCCCAGCCCACAGCCAGCGGCTCAGCTGACATTAAGGCACCAGATCTTATCTCTTTCCCTGAAGAGGAACCTAGGGAGACTCCAGATGATCAGCCTGCAACACACAAGAGGTACACCAAATGAGTTCAAACACCTAAAGCTCCCAGAGTTACAGTTTGTAGTCCAAGAAGATAAATACTTGCCTAGCTTCCTGTAGCACTATCTTATCTTGAGTCCTTTGCCTCTTGTGTTTCTAGTCTGATTCCCGAGCCGGTGCAGTCGGACCCCCTGGGCCTCCTGGAGCACCAGGCAGCGGGAAAGCAGCAGAGATGCAGTGGGACGTCACTGACACGCAGCAACAGTGTCGGTGGCCCACTGCAGAGCCTGGACTACTCCCAGAGACCTGGACATGGCGTCTCCACCACCAGCCTGCCCTCCAGCCTGCAAGAGGTGTCGGTCAGTGCACCTTACCGTCACAAACTAACCCCATTGTGCTTAAATATAGAAAAAACCACTGTAGCTGCTGTGCATTGAAAATGATTGTGTGTGTTTGTCAGGATGGTATGGGGACTAAACGGCCAAACCCCAAGCCAGTGTCTGTACCGTACCTCAGCCCATTGGTGCTGCGCAAGGAGCTGGAGACGCTGTTGGAGAACGAGGGAGATCAGGTAAAATACTCGCATAATGCTTTACAGAAAAGCTACACAGCTACAAGACGTGACACAAGATCCTGAGAGGTTTGTCCAACTTCTCTGCCATGTCCAACCAGGTGATCTACACCCACAAGTTCCTCAGTCAGCACCCCATCATCTTCTGGAACCTGGTGTGGTATTTCCGTCGCCTGGACCTGCCCACTCACCTCCCTGGTCTCATCCTTACCTCTGAACACTGCAACAAAGGAGTACAGGTTAGGAACATGTCATATATCCTTATTCTTTCTGTCTCTTTTGTTATGGCTTTCCTTCACCTTGTCCCATTTCTCTTTGCAGTTGCCCCTGACGTCACTGTCCCAGGACAGTAAGCAGGTATACGTCCAGCTCCTGTGGGACAATATAAACCTGCACCAGGAACATGGAGATCCCCTCTACCAGCTCTGGAGGACCTTGTGTGAGTGTTTACACAGACACACGTCATGCTGCAGTGTCCACCCTGCTGTATTAGCCATTATTGTAGTGGCTGACATCTTTAAACCCTATAAAAATAGCACACACTTAATGCCACTATGTGAAGTCAGTTTGTGATTTTCTGATGTAAGCCATCAGAAAATGCACTAGGGGGAGACAAAGTCAAGACTTTTCAAATGCTACTTGTAGTTTGTTTGGTTTCTGTTAACCAAGGGTAAAAAACTTAGTTGGCATTTGTCAGATTCATGTCCGCTTTTCTATTTCTTTGCAATTGTGCAGATGTATTAGTTGCATATTGAGGTAAATATGAATGTTTCACTCATTGTATGCTGCTGCTATGGATTTAACATTAGCTGAAATTGTGGCAAGAAAATTCAATAATGTAGTTATTTTACCTCCTTGGATACAGTGTCACTGTTGGCCAGAAGAGGTCAGACTTAAGCCTCTGTTCTAAAAAGGGTAGAATTAATCTTTCTGATGTTTTTTTTTTAGTGGAGAAGAAGGGGACGTTGGCTCCCACAGACCACCAGGAGATTCGTACCCTCCTCAACACGATTGTTCGTAACATCCAGACCAACGACGTGTACGGGCCGATCAACCTGTTGATCCGAGAGATCAAACGGCGCCCAGAAGGTGTCAAACGACAGAGGTAAGCTCAGAGATGTGTTTGATTTAGTCCTTCTTGAAGCATTATTTACTTGTTTTTATTGGTTGAAGTTTTCTTGTAACGTTAATGAAAACACCTCTTATGTATAATTTCCTGTATTTTTTTCAGGAGCATCTACAGAGAAATATTGTTCCTCTCACTGGTGGCCTTGGGGAGGGAGAACATCGACGTGGGTGAGTGAATGTGTGAAAGTGAAATCAACCAGTTACATCACACTTCCACAACTTATATATTTCACCTGAGTCTCAAGGCTGTGAGAAAAACTGAAATGTTCCCAAAGTGTATCACGTAACATTAATGACCCTTCGCTGTGTATCTGCAGAGGCCTTCGACAGGGAGTACCGCCTGGCTTACGACGAACTGAGCGCCGAGCAGCTCAAGTCTTTGCACCGCATTGATCAACCGCCCATCCCCAGCGTCCAGTGGTGCCTTAAATGCTTCGGCGCGCCCTTCATCTGACCGCCAACACCGGGCAGCGAAGATGAAAAATCTGACTGGCCAAGTGTGACGGCAGGATGGAAGGATAGGCGGAGGCCCGGGGTGTGAGCGAAACGTTTTATTTAAACACCTCCAGTCGCCCAAACATGGTACTTCCTCTTCCCTCTGTCTTGGAAGATGCCCATTGTCTGCTTTTTTACAACCTTATTATGCTTGTCATGGGCTTTCCAAACAGCTACTTACAGGTGGGACTGTTTCTGTAAATTGCTTGGGAAGTTGCAGTAAATCTCTTGGGACTATTTGAGGTATGTTTGTCTACAGATGGTGTATAGAATGATTATTCACTGTACAGAATGTATTGACTGCCCCTATGGTGTAGACCTATCTGTTTGTGTGTGTTTGTGTTTGTGTGTGTTTGTGTTTGTGTGTGTGTGTGTGTGTGTGTGTGTGTGTGTGTGTGTGTGTGTGTGTGTGTGTGTGTGTGTGTGTGTGTGTAATCGTAGCCTTTTGCCCACTTCACTTAAATCTGTCCTACCTATCTGCAGATCATTTTGAGTTGTTTGAGACCGTGTACAGACCCCATCTGTTCTTTGTGCACTTTCCAAAAAAGAAAAAAAAGAAAACAGTAACTCAAGTCCACCTGTCTTTTTGTACATAATGTTTACTTGGGGGGTGGGGGTTCAATCTGAAAGATTGAGACCTGTTTTATTTGGATGCAACAGGTCTCAACGCTTTGACTGTTTGTGTGATACGAGTCTTAAAGAATGTTCACGTCTTCATTTTAAGTGTACAGGTTCAGAGTGAGGCTCTCTGTCTGTGTAAATATGTGTTGGTAGCACAGATGTAAATGGCAGAGGACAGAGGACAATCACTAATTATTCATCACTAAAATTGATTCTACAACATTCCAGATGCCCTGCAATCAAAACAGGTCTCAAATAAGTGTTGATCTCTGCAACAACACTCTTGATTAAAGCAGCCAATTGGAGGGAGAGATTCTTAAAAAAAAAAAAACATCAGTCTGAAGTGAAGACATGCCACACTACTGAGTCTCACACATTAAAACAGGACACATGTTCTCTTGCAGGGAAGGACTGCTTGGAGCAGCGCCTCTGTGACGGAGCAGTCCGTCCAACTTGTGTTTTTGATATCTGCTTTTTTTAACAGTAACAAACTGTACTTGATCAGCTAATATGCCTTATTGTAATGTTAATTAGAAGTGTAACTTGCGTACATGTACTGGGGCTATTCCTTACTCTAGCATAGAATGAACCAGTAAGGTTTTTTTGTTTTTTTTATTGGATATATCCTTTGTGGACAGGATTGCTTATATGGTTTACACACAGTAGCTTTGGATGATATTGGTAGCAATTAGAGCTTTATACTGCAAAGGGCTTCTTCAGTACTGCTGACACTGTGTTCATTTTACAACATGACATTCCACTTAATACTAAAACAGACAGAAAAGAAGCAAAGTGCTGTGATGAACTGTGTAGATGGTCCTGTTGTAGACTTGGGAGAGTGAATTTGTACAGAAGTGATAATATTGTGAAATATTCAATTTGCACTGCATAGAGTACAACCTGACCTTAACCCAGGGTGAGGATGAGATGAAACCACCTCAAAATATTAACAACATACAGTAGTTTTTCCTCCAAAACAAAAAGAAATTCCCAATTATTTATTTTTGTATTGACATTTGGATTGCAGGCAGTGTAGTAACTTAACATTTTTATGACTAACACCCCCCCACCCCCCCCCCCCATTTCCCTTTTAATCCGTCTTTGTCCATCCTGTACTGAAATTTAACCTCCTTATGGCAGAGGATGTACAGAAGAGACTGTTTGACATTAACAATAGATTTAGTGATCTCTTACCGTCCTGTGGAAAGGAACTGAATGTCTACACTTAAGTGTGCTGCAATAAATGAGTTTGTAAACTGATTGAAAACCAAGTGTTTGGGTTTTTTTGTCTCCCCGTTGTTGAGAATTTGTGTTCAGTGTTGCATGTGAGAAGCTGCGGTGATTCATATTGTCTTCTTTTTGGTCTCGAGTTCTCGCATTACTTTCTCCATCTCCCCCCAACTCTTCCTTTCCTTTATGAAATATTCCTCCATCTCCTTCATCATGTCCTCCATCACTGGTGTAGTGTCATACCTGCTCTTCGCCCTGGATTTCTTTTAAAATCACTGCCTTTAAATAAGTGTAAGGGAGAAGGAAAAATTTTAATATTTTAAAAGATAAGCTTATTAAGTATATAGAATTGAAAATAAATAAATACATAATACAAAAACTTGTATTCATATTAAAATACATCTGATCAGGAAATTTGCTCTAAATTCGTCCAAATCACTCGTTTTACACAAACTTCCTGCAGTCATTCTGTTCACTATCTGGCCTCAGTGTACAGTTTCTGTTGTTCTCTACTGTTATTGTTATGCATATGCATATAATATGAAATATACATAAAATATGCAGAAAATATAACTTCTAAAGTACCAACAACTAAGAATCTTGAAATATACACGTTGGTTAGACACATTTTGTGTAATATATATTTTCCTAAAATTGTAAAAAAAAAAAAAAAAAATTTAAAAAGAAAAATGTCTGCTGATGCATTTGGTGCTCAAAATATCAATACCATCCTTCCGCCGAGCAACATAGTACTTCGAGAACCTCATCACTGAGAAAGCGCATGGATATTTCAATTAGCTGCGGTGCGGTCACAGGTGTGTGCTTGTAGTGAAGCAGAGCTGCTCTCCACACGGGCTGAGCGTTGAGAGGACGGGGCAACAAGATGCCGTTGAGGCGGACGAGAAATGCTCAGGTTAAAGAGCAGCTGGGCCGGGAGATGCGGCAGAGCAGACTGGCCCTCTTCATCCAGCAGTTCGAGAAAGAAGGTTTGCTACTGACTGCAGGTCCAATAGCTCGGCCCCAGTTTTTTGTGTGTGTGTGTCCTGAAATGCCGAAAAATGTCCCCCTTACAGCACAAGAGCGTATGAACGAGCTGGAGGCCAAAATGGAGAACATGTTGGCAACAGTGGACAAAGTCTTCAAAGTGGAACTGATGAAGATGCCTCCTTCTCTTCAAAACACGTTCATAGGGGATTTAATAAGCGGTGAGCTCCCCCCTCCCTCACATATACATTAAGGTAATTTACTCCTCCAAGTGTGTCTGAGATTCATAACAAGTTTCTTTTCCACTCCATCTTCTGTTAGAGGAAGAGGTCTCAGCAAGTGATGTGTCAATTGCCATGAAGGTAAGTAGAGCCGGTTGTTAAGTCGCTGCCATGTTTGGTGCTTTTTTTTCTTATTGTAACAGGTATAATCGTCTCATTTTGCAGAATGAGTCTCTTGAGATGCACCAGCCCCTCAGGAGGGCACCCAGCAAAAGAGGTGAACACAGTTTGAAACCCTGCAGTAAATGTCATTGTCTGACATTGTATTACTTTAAAACAGCCATCTTCTGTGCTTTTATTTTTAAAGGGAAATCAACTGATTCTACCCCAGGTCAGTCCACCCCAGCCCAGAGGACCTCATCCAAGACCTCTAAGGTGAGTAATGTTTGCACACATTTTTAATTTTCAAATATTAAACATAATTTATGTGGTAAAACACAAGCTTATTTTAATAAGATCCAGATCCCCTTTGGTAGAGGAGGGGTAGTGAAAACTAAGGGAAGAGCTAAAGGACAGACATTAATTATCATATTCATATGATATCAATTATATGTACAGCATATAGAGAAGTAGTAGTTGTAGAGGCACAATATGGAGAAACAATATTAAGGATATAATGTACATACTAAGTATATACTTCCTCAAAGTCAAGGAGATGGAGGAGAGATCTGTGGTCTGACATTTTGTGCAGGAGGAATCTGATAAATATTTGGACATACTTAGAGTAAATTTGCCTTGGATAATGCAGGGCGAAAGAGCAACAGCTTGTAGAATAATATCAAGTACTGGTTTGCTTACTGTGGCACTGTATGTTGTTTTTCTGAACTATATCAAGTGTTTGGAATCCACAATTTTCTGTGTCTGTGTTTTTGTTTTTAGGGAGGAAAGGGGACAAAAAAGAGCAGAACATTAGTTGGTAGTAACAGCACTGGGAATCTCAGGTAAGATTTGCAAGTTAATGTGTTTTCTAATGCGGCGAATGAGTATGGAGACTTTGACATTGCACTCACTGTCTACAGGGGCTCCTCAGTCACTGCCAAAAAAACCCAAAGCCGCTTGACCAAAACCAACGACCAGACCGTACCGACCAAACCTAAACTCAGGTCTGTTTGTAGTGGAGATGTTGAAGATGCATGCATGAACAGGATTTGTATTTAAATCAGATGTACAGATATTTTAACAGCTCAAAATTGTGAATCCTGTGCTGTTCCAGGTCTGTCGTCTCTGCTGGTGATCTGCACTGTTCAATGGCAGGCTCTGCTGCACACATCACTGTAACCACGGCACTGGGACAGGTACGTGTGTGGGTGTGGGGGTGTGTGTGTGTGTGTGGGTGTGTACTAAGCGCTTCAAATCATTTGTATAAAGCACTGAAACCCTTCTAGACCCAAGGAGATGTTTTCTTGTACAGACATGTATTTCTTTACTGCTATTTAATTAAGATGTTTAAAATATACCTGGATTATTAGGAGATGCCACAAACTTGTATGTATGTTCTCCACGTGGTTCTCTTCCTTTCTAGACTGTTAGCTTTTCTGAAGAGACCAAGGATGCAGTTAACTTGGACATGCTGGATGACATGGCATGGTGCCAGATTCAGAAGCTCACGGTAATAGAGAATTCATCTTTAATGTGACTTAAGTGTTTATTTGTTCTTAAGCATCTGAAATGTTCCTTTGTATCAACCTGTAATCTGTCTCTGCAAACTGCATTTTCAGAGTCTGATGGAGTATCTGTCGAGGCGAAGTCGCTGCCAGCGATGAGTAACGATGCCTGAACATTCAGGATTTTCTTATCAGATTTGCAAATAAGAGTAACAGTTGTGCTTTGGTTGTCTTAAAGAGTTTTAAAAATATATAATAAAGCTTATTATTATCCTACATTATTCAGTCAGTAGTATTTGCATCTAGTCTGTCTTGTCTAAAATTTAAAAATGACATAAGTTTCAAAGTGTACTGAATATGCTTAAGTCGTCCTACAAATGATGACATTTTCAATTAACAACTGACATACACTTACTCTACATATGTGGGAGCAATACAAAATTGGTTGTTACTCTGAATGGAAGTGATGATAAGTCAGTTTACTGTGGCACAGCACACAGAGGTGTAAGAGTTGTATTCTTGATGACTGTATGGTTTTAAGTGTAGGAACTCAATTTGAGTTAATATCTTGCCACATTTACTTTCTGACTTTACAAACAAGCAGTTTCCTAACTATCTGTATTTTGTAAGAATCTTAAAGCTGTTAGTTCTGGAGACACAAAATCTAGTTCAGATATTTATGTGGAGGAAAAAAAATAAACACGCACATCTCATTCCATTAACTTTTATGTTGAAATAAGGACAGGATTAAGTTTTGCCAGTATACGTCTCGCTTATAAAACTTATCAAATTGGGCACAGAATTGACAAATACAACATTTTAGGTGATTTTGGTTACAGCAAGAATTAAAAATGTTTTAAAAGTATAAAACAGTATAACATCCTAATGCATTCAACATTATGTTAAAAAAAGAGTGCAATCTTTGCCTAAAAAAGCAGAATATATTACTTAAAACTCAGTACGGAAGCTGCAATGGATCACTAGTGCTGCTGGGACTGCAGCGACTCCATCTCCACTTCCATGGGCTCCTCTTGGTGTGGCTGGGAGGAGTGAGAGCAGGAGGACGTAGCTTGTGTGCCGCAGGAAGCAGAAACCGGCGTACGAGTCTGATTCTCATCCAGGTCCATCCGGGGGTAGAAGGGACCGACCAGCCAGTTGAGCGGCGTGTTATTGACCAGATAGTCCATGACGTTGTCTAGGGAATCTTTCATTCTGCCCAGTTGGACTTTGCTGCTGGTCAGCACGCTGTCTGGCAGGTCTCCCAGCATGTTGGCCTTGCTGAAGCTGGTGTACATTTGTGTGGCGGAGCGGCTGAGTGAGAGCGCCTCCTGCTGGATGTTGTTGGGGAGACCCTGCAGGCTGGAGACGAGGACCAGGCAGGTGGTCTGGAGCTGCTGGGTTAGGGAACGTGCCAGGGCCAAGGTGCGAGACTCGATTACCTGAGTGGAGGGGATGAACAGATATAAATAATCACTCATACTTCAAACTCAAGTGGTGTAAAACAGACTGATGTGTCTCTTTCTTTGATGAATTGAGTACGTTATCTCATTGCATATTTGAGTTGTCCACCTCACCTCTGCCTCATGACCATTCTCCTGGTTTGGACCATTGGACTTCCACGCCACCAGGGAGCTCAGCTTATCATTCACCATCTGGTTAGCCCCGTCAATATTCTTCCTTCCATATTCAATCTACAAAAACAAACACTTTCATTATTTTCTGTCCACGAGTTTCTGCCACTTTAGGGGAGAACTTTAATGAATATTGAGCTACTTTACAACAGCAAGTAAGTTTTATCCCATTTCATCATAAAGACAGGGAGATTTTCCTTATTGTAAAGCATGTTGCATCAAGTGCTACTAATATTAATAAATAAGGAGGCTCACCAGGTCGACAGTGGAGCTCAGCTCAGAGATGAATTCCCTGCTTCGCTGCTTGCCGTCTTGGATTTTGGCCAGGGCCCTGGTGTACGCCCGCTTCCGCAGCTTGGTGGAGAGGGAACCCAGGCGGATATAGTAGCTCGGCTCCTTCTTGTCAAAGCCTCTCACATTTTTGGCCTCCAGCTCTGTCACAAGGGAAGGAAACATGAACAAACAACATACGATTACTTTGAGTTCTGTTTCAGATGTCCGATCCGGTTTTTGCATGTTGGAAGGGACTGGAGGCTTTAAAGCCGTGAAGAATGTAATTTACTCATTAGTCAGTCCCTCGGAACAGATCCATTTAAACTAACAGTGTACGGGATTGTTTGTTATAAAACGTCTGCACGCCACAGTTCACTCTAAACAACGACTCCTTTTAATGATGGAGAAAAACTGGCCACTAATGTAAACAGAGCATAATCTGGTAAGTCCTGTTTTCCTGGAAACTAAGTCGACTCCATCGCTAACGACATACTCCAGCTGCCTGTTAATAACTGACCCTTGATACAGCTTGTTACAGAACAACAGGCTTATTCTCACTAGTAAAATGGGGTCATGAGTAGAAATGTTTTATGGTGGTACAGGAGATGTAGGGTGGTCTTAACTGGTAGTTTTCTACTCACCCAGCTCGTCCTCCGTCAGAGGCAGGTACTGGTCCACCAGGCTCTCAGAGGTGCTGAGGGCCGTGTCCACTCCGCTGCTGACCAGCCGGGCCACTCTGCTCTCCAGGACTGTGGTGACACTCCCGCTGACAACGGCCCTGGTCTTGTCCATCCCGTCCTGCACCGCGCCCCGAGTCTTTACCACGGCGCTGGTCAGACTGTCTGAGACTGTGTCCTTGGCACCGGACATCGTGCCTGTCACAACATCTTTAGCGTTGGTTACCACATCCTTGGCACTGGAAACGATCTGGGCACAGACGGAATCATGAACAAATATATTTTTAATTAATTATGGCAAGAAATATGAGCGAGTTGAGAAAGACGGGACATTACGACATTGTGTAATTTGGCTCGAGTATGAGCGCTCTGACCTTTGAGACTGTGTTTAACTGTGCCAGCTATTGGTCTCTAATCCAGTACGTACCTGCTCAGACGGCTGGTGAAGAATCGGCAAGGTTTTCTCAATCTTGTCCAAACCTTTACAGGCCAGGTCATTAGCAATGGCAACTGTAGGCAGAATGTAAGTAAATTAGACGTAATAAGGCAAACTGAAACAATGTCAAACATACATTTACTGTGAAAATAGTAGAGATATTACTGAATAAATAAGTAAAATAATTGAGTTTTTGTGGCTCAAATCTGGGTGATTCTAGAGTAAACACAGAAACTGGGTGAAAGATCAAGATGACTAAGAGCCAGCAGCCTGACGTGAACTTCCTGTTTCAAGCTGTTTCAGCACTGAATCATCCTCACAGTTTCAGTTCATCAGGTTTTGTTTTGACATCCTATAAACTTAGTGTCTATGAATGGATTTGATCAGCTTATCCAAAAAGAAATCACACTAAAGCGGTTCCTACTCTGAGGTTCCAGCTTGTCGATGATGGGTGAAGCCGTGGTGAGGACCACAGAGGTGATGTTTCGGACTCCCTGCTCGGCGGCCTCACACACGCTCTTGATGTAAGGGTGGTTGTCCTTGGTGTTGCAGTACACGCTGGAAACCAGGCCATAGGTGGAGCTCACCAGAGGAAGGCTGGTCACCCTCTCCACCACATTCTGTCAGGAGGCAGAGAAGAGGAAGAGTAAGGTTACAACACTCATATTCACTGTTTAACTGTGCAGTTCCTTTTTTTTTTTTTTTTGTCCAAAGAGTATTTGAACAGATCCAGTACTATCAACAATCACTTCCTATTTCTATTCCACTGAGTTTTTAAAATAATAATAGAGTAATAATAGAGAAACTGGACATTTAAGTAGCCTACTATGTTAAAATGTACAATATAAACCAGGTCTTATTCCAGAATGTGTAGAATATTTATTTATTTATTTATTTCTAGTGTCCATTCTTGGCTTTTAAATGGATCAAAAGCAGCTTTTTCTCCAACACACACCCCTGCCAGTTCCACCTCCATTATAGTTGCTTTTCAATCAACAAATACTGACAAAATAAAGCTAAAGTCTTTCCAGCAAACTCACCTGATTTGAGATAACTGCAGCTGCTGCCATGTCTACTGAACACAACCTATAGAGAAGAGAAGACACAATATGAAACATTCAGGAGAGCAACAACTTCCAAAAGTCTATTACTTCCGTATTAAAGTGGTCTGTCCTTGTGGCTGTATAATAACAGGTCGACAAGTAACTTTAAAGAGCGACAAGTAAAGACTTACCGATAGTTAGGGCGTCTGTTTACAACCTAAAGTGCGAATGAGCTGACTGATAGTTTGAGGGGCGACAGCCCTGTATTTATATTCTGTAATTATCGCGAGATGTAGCGCGGCACGGTGACGTACGCCGCAGTAACGTTTGTAGGGCAAAGGTAAAAGAGGTAAAAGTTGAACCGGGGAATTCCTCCAGAACCAGCCGTCACGTGGACAAGCTATGACACAGCGGTCGGATTTCTTAACATTTCACCAGACACTGGCATTTTTGGCTCAAATTATTATTATTATTATATCATGATTGTGTGGTTAAGTGGACTAGAGCGCTGTATTTCAAAAATAAACTCCTATATTAACTGCAGCTCTAACATGATTTATAAATGTACACAAGGCCGCAGTAAAAGGGGGACCCTAGGGCAAAACTTATCTAAGATCCCCTAGTTGACCTGTAGTAGTACAATGCACTGGAGAGTACACATGATAGGCTATTTTAACTCTATTTTTAACGAAACACCAAGCAGTTAAACACTATTAAATTAGATAATATAGGTCTAGTAAGGTAATACTGTGCATTATGTTGCAATCTGCAATTCATCAAATTATCACAGACAAGAAAAAATACAGCCGAGGTGAGGCTTTTGCGGGTCCCTATGGCTTTGGGGCCCTGGAGACAGTTGTCGGCTTTATTAGATTAAATTCAGCTTTGAGTACACAGAACTTTGTGTGGCTCCAACAGGACATCATTATCATCAACTATCATTTTCATTTTAAGGCTCAAAGCCACACGATTTACATAGTACCTCGACAATCATCGTGATTTAAAGACCATTGAATGAGATGATAGATGATGATGGACAATCATAGATCCAGTACTGGTTTTTGTTGGCCACATAGTTATTAAGTATCTTATCAAGGTTATGCTGTGAGGAAATCAAGGCCTCAAAATGTGTTTACATAGGCTGTGTTTTTCACTGGCATTATCCATGAAATTACATGCAACAAATCACAAGGGGAAGAATAATTTTGTTAGAACTGGATCACGTATTTTCAAAGTAAAACTAGAAGAATTATATGAGACTTGGATCATGTTTTTCTGGAATATACAAATAAAGGAAATGCAATCCCAACACTCAGCAGACTTGCCTTGGGAAATTCATACATAGAGAGTAAAATATTGTGTCAAAGGTAAATAGACAGACAGTGTGTGAACTCAATGCACTAGATCTTCTGAATCATGTCTTTAAAAAGATCTCAGCTTAGGGTTGATATGTTTTTGATCATCCACTGCAGTTTTTCCACACATATTAATGTTCAGTTAATGATATGTTGAACACAAAAACTCTGCCCATGATTTGTCCACCATGGAAGGAAGCCAGTGCGGCGGTATACTTGCTCTCATGCTATTTACGAGAAACACTGAGTGATATTTTTAAATTAATGCAAGAAATCTGACCAACCTAACACCTCACTTAATACATTTGTGATGACTTAATTCAATGGCCCAAACACTACCATACGTCAGTGGTTTACCCGCAGATGAACAGGACTGTGTTTGCCAGTAGCTCATCAGAGCCACATGTGTGACTCTGTTTCTAATTTGAGGGCACTTCAGTATTTTTTCTGTGTCAATGCATTTGTGTTTCTGTGAAGAATTTTTGTGTGCGTTATTAAAAATGTAAATGAAGTGTTAATGCGGTTGCTTTGATGGTACACATTTGGAAGCCAGATGAGGAAACGTGGGCTTAGTTCAGATTCTCCAGTTGGCGAACACATTGGGGTCCTGGATTCTGTATCAACCCCTTGGGGCCCATTTATCAGCCTTTGTATAACTCAAATAGACCTCATATGAAAATGTTGGCTGCAGTAAACCACAGACTGTAATTTTTAATAAGTTTCTGTCTGAAGGAAGTCCATGCAAGAAGATATTTAGTTCTGATTTATTTATGAGCTCTATAACAAACAGATTGACAATCAATACGCAGGCCTACCTCCACACACATTGATACCACGTTCTACGGGACATTGATCTGCTCGTAGTGTATTGTCCACGTCATATTCTTTTAATTGCCTTGATCCTTTATGTGATTTGAAGTACAAAGTACACAGCTGATCAAGAATTATGACTCATCAGGAATACATGATGAAATCTATAATAAAGTTCATTATGGGCTTAGAGGACTACAGTGGGGTCAACATCTTTTAAACCTGGATATTGTAAATGTTGTTTTAAGGTCCAGTTAGAGCATAACTGGAATGCTGTTTATGTTTCAGTGAAGACGTGTTCATGTGTTTTCAGTGTTACTTATAATATAACTGTCACTGGCTTCAGAACACTTGGATTCTGCTCCATGGGCTGTTTGAAATAATTTAAGGTGTGAAAATTCATAGATAAAGCCCAGCTGAACTACCCTGAAGATAGGTGGGTTAAGGTTAGTTGTAAATAGTTAGTAAAAACAGTTATTCAGAAAATGTAAATAAATAGTTTATATATAGTTTACAAGAGGCTAGTATAATTTGATTTCACCACAACATGCCCATTAAGTACAAGCCTATCTAATATCCTTTTGAGCACAGTTAAACCACGCCATGACAGTTCAGTTGAATATGTCCACACACGGCTGAGCTTCAACGCCTTGTGTAAATAAAAATTTACGTAGTGACACATTCAAGGTCATTTTGGTTGATTGTCCGAACCTGACTTTTTTCAAATCACCTGATAATCTTGCTACCTATCAGATAAAGAAAAACATCCAGAGCCCCTCAGGCCACAGTACACTACACTTTGAGTTAAACATTGTTTCAGCTCTCTGAAAAGATCATTTCACAATAGAAGCACTAAATGTTGGAATTCTTTTTTCTTTTTTTTTTTTTACGCAATTACAGAGCATTTTGTGTCAGCAGGATGCCAAGCAACTGTGAATGAAGTGATACTAGATATTAATATGGTGCTACTCATTTTAAATGAAAACAGAAAGTAAAATTTATGATAAATTATTAAAACTTACGGCCATCTGTTTTTGGATTCTAATTGTAGTTCTTTCCTCATTCTCCATGTATGAGAAGACCGTTAGCTGTTCATTTCAGGGACCCGGTCAAGTACTCATGCAAATACAACTGACCTTAATTAATTCAAATTAATAATTAAAACAAATCAAATACAGTAGATTGAATAACAATGTACATGTTCTGATGGTATTACTGTTATCTGATGGCCAAACCAGTCATCAGTACTGTGCCTATTCATAATATTTTATGAGCATATTCCTAGTATTTACAGATTTAGGCCACTAGATGACACCAAAGTAGAAAGAGTTCTTACTCATCATAAACATGTGGTATTACAGCCTGTCTCTTCCCCAAATCTGTCCCACCTCTTGTAATATTGAGTTTTCAGGTCAAAAATTGTGTCCGGTCCAGTTGTATAAATGTTACAACCAGTGCTCTCACTGGTGATGTTCCACTCGGTTTATTTTTATGGGGCCATGTGAAGCGTGCAAAAAATGGTACCAAAAATAACGTTCATATTTTCGGGGTTAAAGGGGCATAAATGCAGGATCAAAAATGGATCCAGGAAACAGAATTAGTACACAGTTATATGAGAGCGTAAATCCATTTTTTAAAGACTTATTCGGTGGACGTGTGCACAGTTCCAAACAGGACCGAGGGGGCTTACAATCTGAGCCAAGTCTTGACTGCTTCTCTCATTCCACATACAGTCAAGATGAAAAGAAAGATCAGTCATGGAGGCTCTGCCCTCCTCTTTCCCGAGGGGTCTGCTGGTGTGCAGGTGGCAGCAAGGGTTATAGAGTCTGGCAGGACTGGAGAGGAGATCCTCACACGGCATCCCTCTATTGTGCCCCTCCGAGACAGGTAGGGCTGTGGGCAGCGTGCCAAGGCTCCTGGCTGGGTAACAGATACCTGTGGGCTACTGGGAAAGTGTCACACCTCCGGATCACACACAGTCAGTGGCGCTGCGTGAAGAAAGAGCGCAGACAGGAAGAGAAAGACAGTGGCAGAGTGGCTGTCCTTTCATGCTCTTTAGATCATGAGGAAAAGAGGCAGAGATGTGGCTTTAGAGCAAAGGAGAAAGAAAGTGACATGTCTTTGGTGCAGCGGTATGCTTTGGTTAACTCTACCCTCAAATGTTGCTGCCTTAAATATATCTCCTGTCAGACAGTGTAGCCTGAGCAACAACCACTAGTCTGGTGGACTGTCCATCAAACCTGCACTGTGGATTCAATCAATACAGAGGGATTTTGCTTGGAACAATTATGTGTCTCTGACATGTTTTTTCCATGAAAAAAGTATAATTTAAACATTGAAATCTTCCAGAATCAATGAATATTCATATTTTAGTTTTCCTGCTGGACACAAGATGTCTCCTACTTCACTGTGAAGTCCATTCTCAGTGTATGTGCACTGGTGGCTTCAGGTTTCTACATCACACTTGTATATGTGGCAGACTGGACCAGAATTGACTTCCAAAATATATGTGATGTCACAAGTTATGCCTGTAAGCCCCGCCCCTTAAAATCAGATTTAGATTTTTAATGAGCACAGAGAACCTTTCCACATTCAATAGGTTAATGTGAAAACATCCTTCTAGTGTCAAACTCTGCACGTACATCATCCTGCACAGTAAAGCTCAAACATCCAACTGTAGGGACAAGAAGGAAAACATAAGGGGGACTTAAAGGTTCTCATGATCTTAAACTAAAACTACATGCTCTATATGAAATAGAAAATGACAGAATTAAAGAAAAGTTCTGGTGTTTTTCATCCAAGTTGTTATGCTCATAATTGTTTCGCTAACTGTACTCGCTACCTCTGTTGAAGAAATTTTGGAAATGCAGAACATTCTGGCAAAGCAGCCCATGCCAGGGCAAACAACAGTGACCTCCTAATGCTTTCCCATGTAAACTTCAGCCTTACAAAAGTGATATTCAACACTTCTGTCCAACTGAAAGTAAACACATTGTAGCCTGATTCTATTTCAACAGAGGTAAATACAGATATTATAATTAAAAATTATTTTTTATTTGGAAATGTTTTAAAGATTTATTTATTCTAGCCCAGATATACCTTTTGTTTGCAGGAGTCAGTGTTCCCAAATCTGTACAACAGAGGTGGTGAGTTAAAACCACCTAGAGTCAGAATGGACACAATTATGAGTGTGGAGATGAGTGAAAAATACTAGAATTTCCCTTTAACATAGCTGATGTTTCTGATTGTTTGGCTACTTTGGAGCCACAAAGTCTTGTGATAATTATCTGCGGGTTAATCAAGCAACCCTTTGCACATACAAGTATTCATGTAATCTACTGTAATCTAAAAATATCAATTATAGCAGCTTTAAGTGAAGCCAGATAATGTGTCTAATTGTGTGATAAAGACACATTTAAATACCAGGGGGACCTATCCAAAATATATTTTTATAAATCTTCTTAAGTTCACATTTTTTGTTTTGCAGAATAGCAGATCTTAATTCATGTCACTGATGTCTTTGCAGACATTACAGTCGTGATTGCAGCTGTTTGCTGAAAGGCACCCATTATCTTTAATCTCTTCATGTGTTGAGTCAGGTTTAATAATGGCTTTTTTTTTTTTTTTTTCCTCTGTTTAGAATTAAACAGTTTTATTACACTTTCACAATAACAAATAAAGCACTGGAAAAACATGATACAGTATAATTATTGAAGATATTACCAGACCAACATGGAAAAAGGACATGAAATGAATAGCACTACCATCGTGAAGAAATGTCTGGCTGTCATTTTGATCAAGTAGGGGTGGACTATTGGCTGTGTTTGTGTTGTCAGAGTGGATTTACACCAGAATTTCAACATCTGGGACCAAAATAGCCACAGAAAAAGTTTTGTAGCCCTGCTGCTAAATTTGGCACTATTATTCTTCCCAGCTTCAACCCAACCCCAAAGCTGGAGAGGTTGCGCATGCAGAAATGAATTACATTTTAACAAGATGCCTGCCCTCTAGAAATAACCATTACTTCAGCCTTTAATAAACAACAGACCTATGCAGACAATGTGTGTGTAGCAGGGCAGTTACCACAGATTTATAGCTACAATATAGACACACAGACAAGACCAGGGTCTTGCTAAGCAGGGCTCTGTGCACCTGTCGGATGTAATCCTCAAATAATGACTCCGGCTCATTAGCTAAGACATCCAAGTCAACCGTCTACATTTCCCATTGAGAGGATCAAGACAGAAATCAGTCAACAACAATACAAGGTTAAAAGTGTGAGAAAGGGTCAGTGTGTGACCAGTCTTGCTTTGAAAATGAGATTCTCCATGTCCCTGCAGGACCGCACCCTGACCCCACTTCCACCCTTACGATGATTTTCAGTAATGATTTTCTTAGGGAGGACATAAAAAGTCTCACATTGCATTGTTGGAACGCTGACCTGTGAGGCACAGATATAATTGCTAAGCCAGTCAATGAGCGCATACTTTAAATGGGTCAGATGGGAGGTGAGAAAATGACCACAGAAGGCTATCCCTCGTGTGGGTCGGACACCGTCCCACATGACCCCGCCATGTTTTGTTTTCACAGAGCCGTGCTGGGATTAGCAAGGCCGGCTGTTTGTGCTGGCAAAGGGGCAGCAATTCACAGCTATATTTTCTGGGTGCTGTTGCTGACAACCAGACCGAGTCCTAGTAATTATGATATAATTGAGAATGATCTAAAACCAAATGTCCGAGCTCTGCTGTCCGAGCCTGTGTTTACAGAAAACAGCTGCTTAAATAGGCACTTAGAAGGAATTAGAATAACATTTTTTATGTCCCAGCGTGAGTGTGTCTCTGTCTGTGTGCAAGTGTGCATATATGCGTGGGTTGGCTATTTGGGCACCTACACAGACAAACTCTTTGTTTTGGAAGTGTTCGCTTAAGTCTTCAGGGGCAGACAGGAGCCAAGAACAACGTGGGAAATGGGCCCTTGCTTCATTTCTGCTTTCTCTCTGGGCTTTTTCTTTGCAGTCTCTCTGTCAGATGGACATTCAGCTGGCCTCCAAAACAGTACCTGAGGCGTGCAGAAGTTTGGAGAAACCAAGGGAACGGGGATTGGACATGAGAGACGTCGTAATGGGAACCGAGTGGCAGCTGACAGCCGGGCCAAGCTGTCTGTCATTTCCCTCTGCTTCTCTGTCTCTCTTTCTTTCACACACATACGTTGTCAACAGGAGACATGCACCCAACCAGACCTCTGCCCAGGTGGTCTCTACGGGTAGCCAGTGGTCTGCAGCGCAGTACAAGATGCTGAAATTTGAAGCAACCACACTGGCAGGAGCAGAATTCACTGTGAGGTCTGGGCCTGCAGTGCTTAAGTGTTACATGACCCTCAGTAGTTGTCATCTCCATTCAGCAATTAGTTTTTTTTCATATTCCAGGAAATAAAGGAGATGAGTCATATGAATTGTGATGTACTGACACAATATCAAGCACACATGTTTATCGACATCCCCTATTAGCCTTACGGAAAACCTGACTAATTACAGTGTAAGTATTACCTAACTGATGAGGTTAGAAGAAAACAGTCGAAGTTAAAGATTATCAAATGAGGTGATAATGCTGCCCTACAAAGACAAAATGCAGTAACTACATATTTGGTCAAAATTTGTTAAGTTAGACCTAAACTTACCTTTTAAGTTGTTTTTTTATATTAAACGTGTACTCGAAACATAATTTCTTAAGCAGCTTGAGCAAGAGCGCTACATGAAATTACAGTAAAGCTTCCTGTTGAGATAGCCTTACCCTGGATAAAGCTAAAACTTACTGGTTTTCCCCTAGCTGCTATTTGTAATTGAAAAATTGTTTTGTTGAACTGACATTTCAGTTATTCAGTTCATTATTCCACATAATAAATATGGCAGTAGCTAAATCCAGGCATGATAGAGAGAAAATCCCATCTAAAGATAACCAACGTCAGCTCTGATCTCAGCAGCTGCCATCTCAGCTTTTGACTCTAGTGGAATTCCTGCGGTTCGGTGTACTTTACCTTTAAATAACATATTTAAATGTATTAAACTGCAATTTAATACTTCATATTGATTTCAAACACTTCCAGATAGATGAACATTATTATTAAATTTTCTTAAACAACTTTAAATTGATCAGAAAGCTCAAAGACCACAGTTTGTTTGTAGATGTGTTTTCCCCCTTACAATCTGTGAATAGCAAGCATTTGTTTTATCTGTTATGCAGGCTCTACATAAGTACAGGCTGTACATGTTACACAGTTTGCCAGCCAGCCTGAAACCTTGAAACCCTATTCTCTTAACTTCATTTCTCCTAGAGCAGAATAAAAAGAACACCTAGCAGGGTGACAGAAGGTGAAAAACGTGCTTGGGCACTTATTTGCCCAATCCTCGTAGATGAAACTGATCCCAGGGGATGTTTAGTCCTCTTTGCCCTAAATAATACTGTTCAACTCTTCTGCCAGCGACTAGCCTGCAGCAGACTTTCTGAAACAATAGACATCCTCATCTACATCATAACAGTGCCCTTTTCTGCTGCTCTGTCTCTTATTTTACTTGCCTCTTGATTATTTTCTTCAGATTTTTGCTGAGCTGTAATATCCATGGAAAATCTGATCAGGTATCACAGGTTAACTTTGTCATTAGATGACGGGAAATCCTGGATTTGTGTAGTATTATATGCCTTAATCTTTTCATGTGGAACTCAATGCCAGTTATTCATTGCTAAACAGATTAGGGGAAAGTTATGAATATTCATCCAGCAGCATATTTGGTTTTAGCTGTAAGCTAGGATTTGTATGTAATTAGATACTTCCCTAAAGAAAGAAAGAAGAAATTATACCTTTTGGGGTTTTCAGACAAGCTGACTGATCACTGGCAACAGTGTGAAGAGTGTTGTGCCCACTGTCTACATTTCTGACTGGTGGTTTATGGCATGATGCCCTCAGACAGCACGCAGTGGACATGACATGCCTGACGGAACGCAATGCCTGCAGCTGAAACAGATCTGCGCTGACAGACAGACAGGTTACTGTACCCTTAGCAAGCCTGGCATTCCCGGGACACTGTGGCCCAGCAATGGCAAGAGCTTTCGTTTCCTCCGGAGTCTCGAGCATGAGCAGACACACGTACAAACACACACACACACACACACACACACACATACAGATAGTGTGCCAAATTCCACAGAGCCGTAAAAGCAATCAGGGACAGATGAGAAAGGCAACCAAGTGGCGGTAAACTGAATGCCAGGGGACTGTAAGCCATAACAAGGTGCCACAACCACACTCTGAGGAGTTTGTGTGCTTTATGTTAAAAGAACAGAAGGCTTATTTGCTTTCTCACCAAGGGTTAGATGAGAAGATCGATACCACTCTCATTTCTAACTAGAATTTAAGCTACAACCAGCAGCTAGTTAGCACAGCTTAGCATGAAGACTGGAAACAGGGACAGAACGCTAGCTTGGCTCTGTCCACAGGTAACAAAATCCCCCTATCAGCGCCTCCAGTGATCACCCTATGTATGTTTTATACATTTGCCTAATTTGTAAAAGATCCAAAGTGAAGAAATGATTTTGTCTCTTGGTGTAGTCACTTCTAGTGAGAATGCCAGGAACGCCAGCAGAGGTGGTTGCCTGAAGTGTTAATTGTGCAGAAGTGTTAATTAGTGAGCTTTGGAGGTGTTGGTGAGCCTGTTGGCTTTTTCTTATTTTTGGACAGAACCAGGCGTACACACAGAGAAATAGGGGTATCATTTCTGTACCCAAAGGTTTTTTTAAAAAGTACCCTGTAAGGTATTAAAAAGGTCCTTAAGGTGATAACTGTGGACCTTTGTTTAATTTCAAAGGTACAAAATCATGGCTGACAGAAAGCCTACAAAATAAAAGCATAAGGTAGAGGAAAATGTTACATGTTATCAGTGATCACAAACGCTTGATTTAAACTCAGGTGATTTGAGTGATTTTGTTCATTTAATCAAGTAGCTAATTGTCAGTGTAGCAGAGTGAAATGTCTCAACTGCCCATTGCCATTACTCCCAAATGTATTTTATTTAAGTATTGTCACTGTTTTATTGTCAATAAATGGGGACCTTTCTGTATTTATTTAACTTTATTTTATGCCGAGGGCCACCCTTATGAAACCTCTGTGGAGTTGGGTAGTCCACTTGTAGTCCGCACTGCTGAAGCATACAGAGTTTAAAACTTGATTTGTCCATTACAGCATTAACTTGTTCTGGACAAATCAGTTCTATCTGAACAATACAATGAAAAGATACTGAAAAGTGTTGTAACGAACATTTTGGTGAATAATTGTAAATGGCCTAAAGATTAGAAAGGTGAGCTTGAGACTGGAAGGTCATCAGTTCAATCTCTGAATCTGACAGGATAAATCAGGGTGGGGAAAGTGAAGAAGCAGCACTTGGGTACCCTTGAACAAGGCCTTTACCCCAACTGCTGAACTGGGCAGCTTCCAGGTGTGAATGTGATCAGGGTGATCCTTCCTCTCAGTGAACACCGCCTGAATATTCATTTCAAAAAGGATATAAAGATACATTTTTGTCACAAGGGGTACAGAAATGTTCTTTTAGATGTATGTTCAAAGGTACAGTGCCTGTATCCTGCTAGGGAACAGCTGGAGCAACAAAGCATTTGGACCCTTTTAGGTCCATTCCTGTACCTTGATTTCTTAGTGTGTAATGTTTCCAGGCTTTGATGCTAAGCTAACCATCACTTGGCTGTACCTTCATATTTAACGGACACACATGAGAGTAGTATCGATATTCTCATTTATCTCTTGGAAAGAAAGTGAGTGTGTTTCCATAAACTATTTCTTTATCCTGGAGTTTCAGTTGCTTTGGGAGAAAAAAAAACCTGCATTTCAAAATCTGTTGGCTGCCTCTTTAATGCAAAAACAAGCTAGCTGGTGTCCCATGAAGGGCATTTTCTCTAGCTAGTATCTGGCAAATTCCTGCCTTCTCTTTGAACACATGTGACAAGCAGCGCTTTGACTCTCAGGCCAAATATCACTGATCAAATGTTTGGTGTCAGCCAAAGGGAGACAACTAGGTTACTCATATGGGGGGCACTGACCTGCTCCAAGTATGTTTAGCTAGGAAACCAACACATGTACTGTACATACTGTGGCCCTATTTTGCACTTGTAAGGTCATACTCATATGCTTGTGTGTTCATGCATATAAACATGCAGAGTAAAACGGTGGCTCCAAAAAGGCCTGGAAGTGCAGGGGCGATTGTGGCTCAGTAGGTACCCTATTGCAGGTTGTCCAGTAACCGGAGTGATGGCGGTTCAGTTCCCAGTGTACTTGATCACTGAACCCCAAGTTACTGCCCAGGCACCCGTGGCTGCTCACTGCTCGTAGTGGGTCAAAATTAGGGACTAATTTCAGTTTAATGTATGTAAAAATACTGAGAATATGACAAAGACTGGAAGGCCCTGATTCTTCTCTCTGTCACTGAGCATCCAGCATCCAGCCCATCACTGCATTCAAACAAAAGATCTCAGCTGAAAGACTGTCATTAGCTTCTGCCTCAACCCCTTATTTGTCTTCCCACACAGAAAAGTCCCTGTAAGATCTGTTGAGCAAACAACTCACAGATGCTATTTAAGCTTGTGGAGTCCCTAAAAATACATTTGCGCTCGGGGCAGTGATTTTGCAACTCCGCTGATGGGAGCTTTGAGCGTAAGTGATCCCGCTGAAAATGTCCATCAATAAGAGCAACAGCATTTGTAACATGAGGACGTGGCTTAGCTATGCACCGCCAGACACAGTGAATGTAAACTATTCATGTCTCGAAGCATTATCTACTGCTTGCTCTGGCTTTGTGGGGTGTCTGTGGTGGTCTTAGGGTGCCGGTGATGGTCAAAGTTCAACCCCGGAGTCTTTGCTTTGTTCATGATGAGTGGCATGAGCAGGATAGGCTTTGAATTTCAAGAAGCTATTAAGGACGAGCATTTAACCCCCGAGGTGGAAAGGAAATGATTTCAACCCCCACCTCGGTCTTCAGGTAAAGATTTTTTTTTCCTCTCCTGGGGAAATAAACATTTACATTCCTGTGCTCAGTGTGTTAATAAAGATTAAGCTGAATTCAAGCCTGCGTGTCAGACAGCAAGTCAGGTAGCTCATTCCATACATACCTTTACTATTGTGTGGATCTCAAAGGGCATCTCCCTCAGCCCTTTGAGCTTGGCTGAGGACAGATGACATTTTCTATGAACATTGTTATTAAGGTGGCCCTGGACAGCTTCAAAAGCGACAAGCTCAAGTCTAATGCCCTATCACTGCAGGCTAAGCTTCAAAGAACTTAATGTCTCTTACTTTAATGAAGGTATGGGATCAAAAGGAAGAGGAGTTGCCGACCCAAGCCATCAATTATACAGTAATCCAAAATTCCTTTCTCACTGTAGTGGAAACTGTTATGGTCCTAACTGAATCAATATGAAATATAGTTTATTTCTAAATGTGATAGAGTCGGCACAGAAAAGGTTTTGTGTTACAGTTTGTTAGTACAGTTCATATCATCACACATCAGGTCAGGCCGGCATTTGACCTTTTTTTGGATCCACATTTAGGTGGTGTGGAAGGCATTCATGTCTAAAGATACAATGCAGACCTTCATTAAAATGCATGATTCTTACAAAAAACAGAAGGAACTGTTATTGTTATTGGAGCAGGAAAGGAATGACATGGGTCTCATCAAGGTAAATCAGAAACAACAGCAGATTTCAATCATATACCAGCAAAGGCCAAGAGTATGAAGGTTTCATTCCAACCAGTTGATCTCAGTTCATAAGCAGTCAGAGCTTGATTCAGATAAAACTCTTCTTGACCTTAAATGGCACATGGTTGGCAGCGCCGGGCGTCTAACTTGAAAGACTGATGCATTTCATACTTGTGACTAAATCTAAAGCTGTGAAAAAGTAGGCAAAATGCTCAACTGGTGCACAGCCATCAACACATGGCCCACGTTCCAGCTGAAGGCCATGTACCTGTGGTCCACATGATGAAGGGACTGCGGCATAAAGAAGAGGACTATGCCTGTATGATTATTCAGTTCTGCGAGTAATTAACAAGCACTGGAAACCAAAGTCTGGCTCATCTTTTTGATTGATTACATTTGTGACATAAAAGGGAGACCACAGCCAGCTTGAAAGGAGAGAATGAAATTTCTATGTCATTGGATATTTAGAGGAGTCATAACAAAGAGAACAATTAATATTTATTGGCAACTGGTGTAAATCAGGCTGTTCAAATGATTTGCTTTCCAGCCGAGAGATGGAGGTTGTGATCGTTGTTCACTCTCACGTCTGTACAATAAGTATGTAGCCGGACAGTTAGCTTAGCATAAAGACTGGAAACAAGTGAAAATAGTTAGCCTAGCTCTGTCTGAAGGTAACAAAGGTGAAATGTTAATTTGTGAGTTTTAGAGGTGCTGGTGGGTAGATTTTTTTTTTTACCTTTGGACAGAGCCAGGCTAACCATTTTCCTGTCTTTCCAGTATTTGTGCTAAGCTAAGCTAACCGGCTGCTGGCTCCAACTACAGTATATATGTGATATCAATCTTCTCCTCTAACTCTTGCCAAGAAAGCAAATAAATGTGTTTCCCAAAATGTCAATTGAATTAAAATTTTCAGTTCAGTTCTGCAGGAACAGAAGCCAGTCCATTTTGACAACTCAGGACCAAAAGTCCGAACCAAACAAGATTTCTAGAAATCTTTATTCTGCTGCGGCTTCATGGGAAATCTGTGGAGCATGTAAAAAGTTCAAAATGTTTATATGGGTTTAAAGGTGTCCATGAGTTCAAAAACTTGAAAGAAGACCCTGTGTTTGTCTAACCCCAAAACCAAGATTGGTCCTGCATACACCTGAGCTCAAGTGGACCATAGAAATGGCACCAAATTTCAACAGAACCTGTGATCTGAGTTCTCTTTTCAGCATTTTCAGTATGTGGACTGAGTTGACCATGTCTTTCCCTTTCTGGCACTGTGCTACAAGGCTATCCTTAAAAGCCTCCAACATCGTCCACACAGGCAGACACAAAACCACCAAGCATCCCTTTGACGCTGTGCGCCGCTCAGCGCGTAACGACCCGGGAGTGTGTTTCTTTAAGAATGTAAGGTGGGTGAGCCCCTTTTCCTGACGCACGCCTGGTATGCAAACATAAATTTAGCAGCAACGTGTTTGCTGGGGGAACAAAATATCTGGAAGCGACCGTGAAGTGTCATGTCGTCTCCGGCAGTTCTTGGCTGACTTCTACCTTTCTCTCTCTCTCTCTCTCTCTCTCTCTCTCTCTCTCTCTCTCTCTCTGTATGTGTATGTGTGTGTGTGTGTGTGTGTGTGTGTACACTGGAGCCGGAGCGCAGCGCGGAGAGGAGAGCAGACCTCTTTACTCCCTGAGTGACTGGACAGACCGGGACAGACGGACAGGGGAGCGGGCACTCACAGTTGTCTCTGTGCAATTTGAAATTCCATTGAACTTGATCAGCGCCAGAGAGATGACAGGGGGCTGCTTGTGGACGGCGGCACTGGTTCTTGTCGCTGTTTGTGTGGAGGTAAGCTGCGGTGGGTTCTTCAGATTGATACAAGGGTTGATTCAGTCATTTAATGTCTGAGAGGAAGGCGCGTCACTTCTGTATGAGACAGATGGGTTAGTGAAGTTGACGCACCACGAAGCCGATATTGGTTTACCCGAATAAACCACATGTTGCTTTTATTCAGTTTATTGCCTGCTGCTTTCAATTTGACCTGTCCTCTGTCTCTGAAGGGGAAACCCCAGTTGTAACCCAAAGTGACTTTTTAAAAATGATATTCATACTCTATACAATTTATTACAGGTTGCTCTAATCTTTCATATTCACACAGGACCCATTATTAGCAATGATTTGTCTTAGGCATGGCACCCAAATTAGCTGTCTTAACAGGGAACTCACTTAAATAAACATTAAAGATGATATAGAGAGTGCTTTTTTTGTGGGATGTGATGAAGTGTTCAGTAGTCCTCCTCTTCCTCCACTGATGCTGAAGCAGGTTGCTGCACAGTGGGTGAGATGAGGAACAGTGTGCTATTGTCTGCAAGTTTGAAATATCTCACAACACCATCTCACAATAATAAACAGGGAGTTGTGTAAATGAGAGACAGTAAACACAAAATCTCTAACAATATGTGATAAAATGATTTGATGGGTAATTTCTTTAATTAATGTACTAAGACCTTCTAAAGTGGAGTCACAACCTCCCTTTACCTTGCAATGTCAAGCCTGAAACTTAACAGCATGGGTCATCCTCTGAAAGGTCAAAGCTTATCAGTCTGCTGTGTTGAACGAACTTCTAAAATCAGTGCACTCAGCTTACACTAATCACTACTGGAACACTTTTTTTACGTGTTATCTCCTAAATGCACATGCATCACCTGCGCAGACCGAGTTGTGTAAAAGCTGAGACACGCTGCATAGCGCCACAGCAAGAGCTGAGCAAGAGTTTTAAGTGGAACACAAAACAGTTGTTTGGCCCGGCAGACAGATTTCAGGTCTCGAACAGAGGGGAGGAATGGCACTGTCATCATGTGTAAATGACCAGGACAGGTGCTAATGGCACTTCAAGGTGATTTGGGCTTTAGACACCCTGGCTGCCATATAGCCCAGCTGAGCACGTCCACGCTGTAATCAGGGAATGTCTGTGACAGAGAAGCACTTGAGGCTTTGCAACTCTTTCCAGGCCAGTGTCCAGTGCTGGCCTGATTATGTTACAGCTTTGGGGAGGAAAATCATGAAATGGCACATTAATGGGCTTACAATGCCTATGAGCATCAGTGTGAAAGCTGCTTACATAAGACCTTTAGATTATGCTTGTATGCCATGATTATATGAGGAGTATAAATGATTTATTGTAGACTAGTTCTTAAAATTTTTGTACCGTGTTACTGCTACTCCAAAAGGGTGTGTGTTTAATTCTCCCACATTAACAGAAACATTGCAAGTGCATTACAAATGATTGCACTCAACTCTGAGCTGTTCAGCTCAGCGTCTAGAAGTGATACACCCTCACATTGACTTCTGGGTTACAACAAGTGGCGGTGGTCTGATTTTTTTTTTTGTGTCTCTGTCACATAGCCAGACTGAATAATGACTCGGTAAGTTTTTTGCTCAAGTGGTCTTGACAAGCTTTCCCATCTGTGCAAGCAGTGACTGTGCAGCATGAGTCAGCACTGGACGTGTATCTGTTCACACACACCAGAGTGACCCAGTGCTTTGCTTCAGAGACCAGGGAGGGATCAACAAGTGCTGCCTCCCGGGGTCCCTGCTATGCAGTGGCCTTGTCTTTTCATCCTTGCTCTTAGGTCAGAGTCTCTGCATTTCTTTTTAAATAAAGAATGAGACTCTATATCTGTGTGTATGGCTGTTGGAAGTTGTGTGATTTGTGTGTGTGGGCCAAATGGCCTGTGGCTCCAACCCTAAATGGAATAGACCTTCCTTTGTGGGTGACATAATGACATACCTCGAGTGATTCTTGGAGGGTCTTGTTGCTCTCACTCTATTCTCTTGATTTGTGCTGCAAAGTGGAACCTTCCAGAAACATTTTTTTCCCTTTTTGCTGGATGGGGATTTGAAGGTGGTTGTGTGTGCAGGAGGCTGTGCCCTTAAAAGACACTCAAGCATCTCTTTAAGCACCAAGGTTAGTGCCCGTAAATAATGATTCGGCAACTGCCAGGGCGATGGAGCAAACCAAATCCTTTTTGCATGCTTTAATTTTTGTTCTTTTTGGCACTTGCCTCTCTGTCCCTCTTTTGATTTTGCCTTTTGTACTTCTTTTTGTAAAAGCTGGATATTTCTCAAGTGTTAAATCTTAGTTTTTTTTATTTGTCTGTTTTGACAGGTAGAAATGCACCAATCCAGCTTTCTCTAGCCTGGTACAGATTCTAATACCCAAACCCCATTTATCAGCCAAAAAGCACCATTAAGTTTTCAAAAAAATTGAAAATCAGTAAAGTTTTGTGTACGACCAATCCAGATATGCTTAAGCTAATGTGACATAACATAGCTCCCCCATAGTGTTTTTTAACTCCTGTTGTTAAAAGGTATTCTTGTAGATTTGTAATGTAGATGAGTGACTTTTGACCAATACGCTTAATAAGATCAGGGACATTGAAGGACAGAAATAAAACTCAAACAAAAACAAAATGGATGTGTACTCCATTTATTTTTTTCCCAACGCAAATTCAGGCAAATATATTAGTTTAAGCCTCCTAATAGAATTTCTGCAAATACACTGACAAAGATATCTCTATTGATGAAATGACTTTCTTTTTGGCTGTTATTGGTTAACAACATGGTTTATGGCTTTTGACATATGATGGATTTCAGTCAGCTGCCAGACTTAATCGCAGTGCCTGTCTGCCACACTCACTTCACTACATGCCTTTCTTCTAATTACTCAGCTGGAATTCAAAAGGAAATTAGCCACAAAAGCAACAGATTTTGATGTTTATTCAAGGAAATGGTCCCTCTCGGAGTCCTAATGCAGCGAGCGGTGTATTGAAGTCCTCAGGATGGGGGAAGCTTTGGGGTCTAATGGCAGGATTAAGTGGGGTCACGGTGTGCAAGCGGTCCCAAGTGAACGTCCGTCAACAACAACATCTCTTGTTCTCCGAAACACGCTCCCCGGCTTGATTGCTTCATCATAAGGACCACAAACTATCCAATTAGCTTTCATGAGGGCCTTTGTTGTGGATGCAAGTGGAATGGGAAGTGAATTAATTTTGAGAGGGATTGGTCCCACTTGAGGAGTAAAAGGAAAGGGCTTCAGAGAACATCTGGCCAGTGATGGATGGATGGAGCAAGTTTTTGGAGTGCTTTAACAAAACCAAGTGTTTTCAGTTACACTGCAAAAGCCTTCATACTCATCTCATTGTTCCCATCTGGCCTTAATCTGTGGAGTGAGACTGAGGGATGCTTAGTGAGGAAGTGCTGAAGTGTACAGTATGTGTGCAATGTTGCTCTCAATCCAAGGCCAAAATTCACCGGTACTCATGTTTGCATATATTGCCAAGGTACCCGCAAAATGTTTCGCTTTTCATGCGGGGCTCTTAGAGGTCCTGGCACAGTAGCAATGTTTCCTGTGTGTCCTACTCAGGTGTACCGGGATACTGCTCTTCCAATGCTGGAAATCAAGAGCGCAGGCATTCATCCCTATATAGCCGGGCCAAGAGGAAGTTGCTTTACACCATTCTCAGTGGGCCAATGAAGGAAGAGTCCTGCAGAACAAAACAAGACATGGCAGCTTCTATTGGATGTTCAGTCCTGAAGAAAGTCCAACAGTATTTGCAAAAAACCAATAGCTAGGCTTAGCACTCATTCCTAATTTGTTTTTCTCTTTATGGAAAGTCAGTTCAAAGAAGGAATAGTAGAAAAACAAAAACGTGGCATGGCCTGAGAAGAATTAGACCTGACTAGCAGTTCTGGATGATGAGCTTGTTTCTGTTATTGTAGTTTTTAGAAAAGACCTATTTTCCCCAGTGATGACAGAGTGAAACTGCAGATAGCAGAGTGTTTTTGTCTCTGACTCTGGAACCTCGTTTCTAGTTATATTAATAGTCTGACATACATGCCGATTCATTTTCTGGGGAAGAGTTTCATGTCTGTATGCTAAAAATGAAGCTAGAGCTAGGGGATCGTTAGCTTAGCTTAGCTTAGCTTAAAGACTGGAAGGAAAACTGCTAGCCTGGCTCTGTCCTGTTGTTCTTTATGCTAAGCTAAGCCAACGATCCCCTGACTCTAGCTTCATATTTAGTGTACGGACACGAGAGTCGTATCGATCTTCTCATCGAAATCTTGGCAATAAGGCGGAAAAGGGTATTTCCCAAAAGTCTTTCTTTAACATCAGGAGTTGCTTAACAAACCGGCATGTGAAAATTGCAAAGATGTGGAACAGAGAATATGGCTTTTGCCGTTTCCCTTTCAAAATCGTGTGGAACTTGATAGTGTTGTTTGCCTTTCAATCACTTGATGCCAAGTTCTAATAACATGCTGTGACTGACTGCCCAAAGCGGCCTGTGCCAGTAAATGGCATAACTCGTTGGAGTCATGTTGCTGTGTTTTGCCAGAGTGTATGCAAGAGGGAATGTTGTTCAGACTGCAATATCAAAAAGCATAATGAGTTTTTATGATTTCATATGGCTCTCAGGAAATAGTATACGTTTTATTGGGTCACACAAACTGCAAAAACTCCTTGATTTGATATCAGGCTGCTGTCACGCATTGATAAAGATCTGCCAGCAGATGGCAACATTACAGCAGAAGGACTTTTGGTGTCCAGTTCAGCAGTGGTGGCCTTGATATCTCCCACGCCCATCATAGATAGTCAGCTCTATTGTGATTTTGCAGGTGGCTGCCCTCTGTCCCCTCTCTGTTTCCTCTGGAGCCCCTTATGAATGTATTTGTTCCTTCTCCGCGAGGTTTATTTGTCATTGCCGAGCTTGAAAGCCGTGCCTCTGGCATCCTGTTCCTCTGATGAAACATCTTGTGCTCCATCTGTAGCGAACCCGCGTCCCCTCCATCAGCGTGATTGAGCGTTGTTGTTTTATCCTGTTGTGTGTTCCTGGACGCCAGCTTAAACTTCACTTGCAGCAGCCGGGGCCCTCCGTGCATCATCTGGCCTGCACATTTTTCACGCACAGCCAATCTCAAAAGCCCCAGAACCTTGCAGTCGGGCTCCTCTGCCTTGGCTTGCGTCTAGCTCTGTCTGTTCTGTTCTGCCCCAGCCTTGACCTCAGATCCGTCCCAGGGTGGGATTGCAGCAGGAGTGCCGGGGAGTGGTGCTAACGAGAGGGGAGAAGGAGCACTCGGGCCCCTCTTGTGACGCCTAATTAGAGGGGAGGGCAGGTAGGAGGTGTGTGTGTGTGTGTGTGTGTGTGTGTGTGTGTGTGTGTGTGTGTGTGTGTGTGTGTGTGTGAGAGAGAGACTGTTGAAACAGTACTGGGGAGGATTGTCTGGAGAGAGGAAAAAGGGAAGGAAAGGAGGGAAGGAAAGAGGAAAGAAAGAAATAATGGGGAAGGACAATAGAGACAAAAAGGTTAAGAATAGTAGATGAACAGGACCGGAGAAAGCAGCTAAAGAAAAAAAGGTGCTGTTTTGGGGGGAAAATTAGATCATAAGTATTCAAGAAATTGATGCGTTAATATGAAAAATAATGGGACGTAAGACCTTCACCAGATGTAGCAGGTGAAAAGGAATACAACTGAATAAGATTTTGTCAATGGCCAGGGTTAAATAAAACGCAATAAAACATAACAAAACCGTTACAGACTTGGAGAGTCAAGGATGGAAGCCGAGTGCCACGTTGGAGGATACAAAGGAGTACAAAGAGTGGAGTATTAATGGGGTGATATTGACGTGGATTTAGGTGAGAGCAAAAGGAGAAGGGGACACACACACACACACAAAGACACAAGGCTGTCTGTAGAAATGTGGGGAGAAAAAGAGTAATATTGATGGAGTGAGAGTGGAAGAGTTGCATGAAGCATGCACGGAGAGCAAAAGGCCAAGGAGGAGTAATGAAGAACAAAGCCACCAACATGAAGTTGGAAAGTAAAACATAAATATACAACTGTAGCTTCTTGGAGAAAATGGAGATGCAGTCATTCCAGATCCACGGATTGGTTGACAGGGATGAAAAACAAATACAAGACCAGTTATCTCTCTCACTGACCTCACTCCTTTTGGAAAATGGAAAAAGGACGTGGCAGATTAGTGTGAGAAAGGTTATGTGTAAGGATGGACAGCTAAATCCAGTGGAAACATGATTGACTGAGGGGTCTGCAGTGCTGATGTCTGACGGGGTCTCCGCGGCCTGCTGCGTTGAATGTTTGCGAGGCTAATGATGCTTTCTGGTGTTCTCACATCTGCTTCCCCCTGTGGCCACATGTGCTCTGAGTAAACGCTGGGCTGCCACGACTAAACACTGGAGACTCTGTTACAAATGATGTGCTATTAGGATTACTATGCATACGCCCACAGAAGCAGATTGATGAGCATGTAATCTTGCATGCTCGCAAAGTAGGTGTGTGTCTGGCGTGTGGATCTCCGTGTAAATGCGTGTGCTTCAGTGTCGATGTAGACCTTCCCTATTTGCCCCGAGCACACATTTTTCATACTATTTATGGCTATGGGAGTCTTTCTTATCCAATATGGAGTTCAAATATTGTAAATACTGTATGCACAAGGGATTCTCAGAAGCAGTGCCACATACCGTATGTGCATGCAGAGGACAGAATCCAGTGCGTGTTATTTTAACATGCGTGCTAGAGTGTTTCCTGGCCTGGGAGCAGTGACTTCCTGGAGTCTTCGCTGGCAACCTTAAGGGGACACCAAGAAAGTGAATATGTTTCTTTTTTTTTAAATGTTGGAACTATTCCTTTAAGAATCATAACATGAAGTGTCCAGTGGATATTTTTATTATTAATGTTTGTCAATGTGCAGCTACTATTTAGTTTATTCTCTAACAGTGCATAATGTTTTAAAAGCTGGTGGTGATTTCATGTAAAATAAAAAGTCACAAATAAAAATATATAGAATTAAAATAAAAAACACCCATGTACACATACCAAAAGATTTAACTTGTGTACAGCATACTTTGTTACTGTCTATAATCTTGTGACTACTATGTGTGTGGTGTGACCATGGGACCATATTCCCAGACTGCTTACAGGAATTACCTAGACCACGGTGCCCTCTATGAAATGCACTTACACACACATACACACACACAGGGGTGAGCAGTGACACAGCGCAGATGTAGAGCGGCCACAGAACAGACTTACCGGCCCCTATGGGGAGGCTTGGGTCTCCCCTTTTTTGAGGAAGCTCCTGCTTGGGGAAATCTGTGTGGTCTTGGAGCATGTGTGTATAAAGTTTAAAGTGTCTCTTAAGTGTGTTTATGTGTTATTTTTTAGAGTGGAGTCAGGTCATGGAAAATAAAGGCAACTTTACATTACTTGAGAATATACAGTGATGTTAGGAGGTCTGTAATAGTGTTGTAGGAAAGATTTAGTTGTATTTTTGGCTATTTGCTTGAACCAAGCTGGCATTTCTTGTTTAAGAGGCAGTATCTTGACTCTAGAGGCAGGTCTGACCTAAGACTGAACTTGACTGTGAACTTTAAATGACCTTTTTATTTAATTTGTATGCTTTCAAAGGGCCTGTACAGTCTTGTTATTTATATGTTATGCACTGATTGATGTTTGACCTCTGAAAATAATTACCCCTACGAGAAAAATGCACCCGCAGCTCACTGTTGTGTTCGGTCTTTCGGCTCGCTGATGGCCTTTGTCTCACCGCTGTGTTGCATTTTGAAGTGCCACTGTGGAATTCTGTCCCAGCATACCTCTGTGTGGTGAAGTCATCTGCACTGGTACCTCGCTCCGATCTCATAGGGGGGGGGGGGGCGTGCACCACTCGCAGAAACAAAAAAAATGCAAATGAGCTCAGCTTGTTTGAATCTGTCGTGAATCCGTGTAGTCCAGATCCTCTCAGCGGCGCCCCCCCTTTCCCTCCCCTCCTGTCTGCCCTGATGACAGGTATGCAGCTTGAAAAGTATTTGGCAACTATGACCTGAAAAAGTGCACGTTTGACATTGAGCATGTCACTCACCCTTCATTTTCCCCACTCCTCCTTCACATCAGCGGGACATAATGCGCTTTTAAATAAGGCCTATTGTGTACAGTACAGTTTCCTCTCTCATCTCAGCGTGATTTGCTTCATAGTTGGAATAGTTGGGATTGTGGTGACCAGGTGGCCTGTAAAGCCACCTAGATGATATGACAGATACTGGGTTCTCTGCTCGGTATGAAAGATCCAGAACTGTGTGTTCAGATCGTTTAAGCTCAATGCTGAGAGACGGATGGATTGACAGACAGAGAGACAGACGGGGAACTAGCTGAGAGTAAGGTGCAGGGCAGGTGAAATCTTCTAGCGTATGTCTTGCTCCATGTTGACTGCTCTTGTAACAGTTATTGACAAGGTCTCTCAACACACTCTGAATCTAAATCCAGGAGTAGCCTGGTGAGTAACATCTGAAATATGAGGCAGGAGGGCCTAAGCACTGACCGTCTTTCTCTGAGTTTCACTTTAAATTTTCATGATCTATCAGTGAATTGGTTTGATTGGATTAGGCAAGCTGAGCACGTTGACTCTCATTTCATATCAGTGGATTTCTCAGAAGATCCTTCAGTGTTAATACTACGACCAGACAAAAAATAAGGTAGCTATCACTCTAAAAGAAGTTGGAGTTGTAGATAAAACTACAAAACAGTATAAAAAGTAGTTCAAATGAGCTCCACCACAATCCCTCTTCCCTTTTAAACCTCTTAAATGTGCCTCAATAACTATTAGAGGTCTGAAGAGGTAAAGCTATTCAGTATTTCATAAGAAATAAAGACTATTTTTCTTCTTTCTGGGCCTTTTAATAATTTTGTGACCCCCTCAGATTAGTCTGTGACTAATGATTATTTTCATTTCTTGATTAATGTATTGATGATTTTTGATTAGTAGATTATTCATTTAATCTGTAAATTAATAGAAAAATAATTGAAATATGCCAATTGAAAAGTCAAAGAGATCTAATAACCTCCAACTAGCAGCAGACAATGTAAAGATATTACAAATTTTAAACCACAGAAAAGCAGGAAATTGTCACCTAATGAGAAGACGAAAACAGTGATTGGCCTGTATTTTACTTTACTCACATTGTTTAAGGTTCCATTTTGTCAACCAATCAATTAATTGGCAAATTGTTTCAGCATGAATATGATTTATCAAGTCATTTTCCAATAAATTTGTCCTTGCTATCATTGTCCCAAATTATTTTTGTTTGACTATGCATAACCCCTCTTTTTCTCTATCCTAACTCTAAGTGGTTTCTAAGTAAAGACGTTGATATTATATTTTCGTGAAAATAGAAAGTTTCACCTAGAGTGGAGGATCAGTGAAATCAGTGCTTCTTACCCCTGACCTCAAGAAATAACCACATTTGATAAAGCTGCTGACATGTTAAGTTACTGCAGGGAAACATCTGTCTGTTCATCTGTCACACTCAATATTTCATACAGTATGTTCTCCAGGTGCATGCTATATCACTTTAACATCACTACCCAGATGGATTTTGATAAAACTTCAGGAAATCATGTCATTCAAATGCAAAACAAGGTGACATAATGCCTGAGGGTGAGCTGAAAGACATTTAGTTTAATGTTGCCTTGTTTTGTTAATGCACGGGGAGGATGGAATGAGGGAGAGGCTCGCTGAAATTTGACTGACAGGGCAAAAACATGGATGTTTTGACTGACAGACAATGGCACAGCATAAAAGAGTGAGCGGCAGCCATTTGTGTATTCGTATGTTGGTGAAAGATGCGTGTGTGTCAGCATGAGACAAGTGCGTTAGCTGACGTTGATTGGCAGGAGGGTGCAGCAGGAATGTGCCTGGCTGCAGCTCTCTGCTGGACAGGTACAAACCGCTCTATCATCGCATGAGAGAGTAATCGTTACGGGCAAATCATTACATGATCAGAGGGAACCAAGTCTATTCCAAATATGCACAGCCCTGGAGATTTTTTTCTCTTTTTTTTGGGGGGGGGGGGGCTTAACAACAGTAAAGGAATGACAGAGAGAAAGATAGATTATTATCAGAGAGAAAGAATGTGTGATACTCGCAGGATGATTTTAAGATCAGTGTTAGTGATGTGTTATTATTAGGGCTGGAGAACTTTGATACTTTTGTGGCACCGACTGAAATTAAGTGTAGAGTTTGGGAATTCAGTCATTCGGTACCAAATTTTGATACATAGAGAGTAGATCTCATAGGTGCCCCCCGCACCAATCACAAGCAGCGTGCTGGTACCAAGAGCTAATGTAACTAGTAACGCTGGCGATTGGCTGTTTTATGTTCACTAAAGGGAATGAACTGTGCTCATTGTTAGCCAGCCAGTGCAGCTAACCTGTATCTGTTACTATCACTGTTAGAATGGATAACCTGGAACTGAGGTGGAGAGCTTTTCTGACGGCAAACATGCCGTTGCTTACAGACCAGTGGTAGAATTACACCTGAAGTTGACAGACCCCGGCTAGCTTCTCTTTAGCAGCTCTGCGTTCGGTGAAGTGGAAGTGTGTGCTAACTTGGCTAGCTTAGCTTAGCTGGGGGAGGTGGTTTGCCTCTAATGAAAGAGAAGTGCCTCCTGGTAAGCCCAAAATATGGCCTGCTAACGTTAGCCTAAATGAAGGTTTCAACTGGTTTTGTTCAGAGTTCGAATTCTGGAGAGCTACGTGCAGTTAGGGCTAACGTCAAGCTAGCTGTAGAGATGGTGTGTCCAAAATGTCCTATTTTCTGTTTCTACACGTGTCCCTTACAACCAGTGGTTGTGGAGGATTTAACAGTCGAAACTAAAACCACTCTTTATCATATAAAAACAATAAAATTAAACATTCACACTAATGTCAGGGAAAGATATTCCTGTATGTATTGGGATAAAGTACTGTGATCAGAAACATGAGAATTCAGCTCCACTTCAGCCCAACTGGCCTACTGAAACAGGTAATACCACACAACAGAACAATCCTGAACTTTTCAGACGTAGGCTAAATACTTTTTGATGACTGCACGGTTATCAGTAGTTAAAGGAAGATTACAGACATGAGATGACAGAGAGTTCATAGTCACCATTACAGTATCAGACATTGTCCTGAAAACCAATTCTGTCAATGGATTATCAAAGGAAGTGGAAAGAAAAGGTCAATACAAGTTAGATTTGCACTGTGGAGGATTTCCATCCTTTCCTCCAACATACAATCGTACATAAAATGTATTGCAGCACAATTGCACACCAAATGGAAGAGAGAAACAAAGTTCAGTACTCATCTCTCTACTCTTACTCAGTGATTAAACATTTACCCACAGAATGTGATGACTAATGTCCTGATGTTATCTGATCTGCAATCTCCACACACACTTTGTTAAAGGATAGGAAAGTCATACTGGTAAACTCGGTTTATGGCACATTGAATGGTCCTTCAAACACAATTTTTTTTCCATATCAGGTTGAAATGTCTCCTACTACATACTGCTATACTAGTGCGCTGGACCTAGATTACTTTTATGTTTGAGTCCTGTGGTGTTTTACCTGAGCTGCAACAAATAGGCCCATGTATTCTGTAAGTGACATAAAGCCTTCATAATACAAACTGGATAATGTGTCTGGAGTACTGTAAAAAGTTTCCCATAGCGCACAACATGTTAATCAAATTTACGACAGTTGGTCGATCAATCAGCTCAACATTTTGTCTGAGCACATTATAGTTCCACCTAAATGTAACTGGCAACGAGCCTTTTTTGCATAACAGGTTTGGAATTTATTGCATTTGCCCAAAGCTAACAAAATGCCAGTCTCTCACCTCATATTGAATGATGCTCACTCACCCAGTGTTAATATTACAATATGTGGTTGTAATTGCAGTGGCTTAATCTATGCTGACAACAAATATTTTTGCAGGGGAATATTTTCCTTAAAACCAGACTGAGCTTGCAGACCGCTAATTTATACAACAGATGTGGAATTGGGCAATGCGAACAAAACATTTAGGTTTACAAACCACCGTGATACTGAAAGACAGCTTCCCAAGCATTGCAATATGGTAAGGCGGAGCTATTCTTCATAATACTTAAAGCGACTCAAAAAGTAAATGAATAAAAGCATGTATAGCAGAGGTATTATTGTTTGCATATGTAGTGCCAGCTGTTAAGTAACTGGATCTGCTGCTGTGTGCAGGTGTGTAAGGCCGACACACTGCCTTGAGGTACAGTGGAGGATGTAGGTTCATGTTCAACAATGTGTGCCAAAACTGTCTCGCTCGTCTTTAACATTTTTCTTTTTTTACTTTTATCTGTGCATCCATGTGTGTCTGTAATGCACCCTTGGGAGATTCTTGCTCCGACATGCCACTATCTTTTGGTTTGCTCAGAAAGTAAATAGGCAAGTGTGAGCTTACATGTCTATCTTTTCATTTAATTGTATATATTTTTATCTACCTGACATATTTGATTTATGTCTCCCTTTGTTTGTGCTTATTAAGAAAGCCCAGCAAGCAGTGTAGAGATATATTTACATGATGAATCCTTGTTTCATTTCCTCCCGTTGGTCTGTGTACACTCATAGCAGTTTCGGCTTAGCTTCACAGTGTGGCCTTACATGCCCACTGGTTGACTCACTTAGCTCCCGCTGAGCCCTGCTCCTAGGTCTGGGGGTTCATACTCAGCCTCTCCCTTTTCCTGGCTCTTCGGCTCCCAGGCTTCCTGCTCCTCTCAGGTCAAACTGGGAGAGAGTGTAAATGAGAAAGAGGGAGACAGATGACCAGTGCATGGCACATCCATAGGCCATAGGTGTGTGTGTGTGCACGCCCTGCAAGGACCCCACCCTCTAGGTTGCCTCTTCCTCTGCAGCGCAGTGCAGAGTGAGGTTGTGATTTCTTCCACCACTGTGAGAGGAAAAGACAGAGAAAAAGAAATATGGTGGTAGTAGCCCAGAGGTAAGCACATTCTCAACTTTAGTTTTTTTATTCCAAAGACGGTGAGGATTATTCACGCTCATTATCCATTTAGTGTAGTAGTCATTTTTGTTCACTTCAACAAACTTTAGAACCTAATTTTACAATGGTATCTGATTGGAGCTGTACCCCCTATGTGCACTGAGCTAGTTACTGACAAAGTTTCCAACTGTTGAGATAAATTTGGAAGGACATCTCCCCACTTTTATGTGATGATCCAGGGCAAAGGATGGATTGCTTTTCTTTCCGCTGTACTAATCCAGGTTGTTGCAGAGGCTCGGCCAGTTAGTTCCCAGATTTAACAGTGCAAATGAACCCACTAATCACATACACACATGTACAGGACAGCAGAACTCCCATGTAGGTTGGGCTTTGTGACTGCCAATGAGTGTATGACATGTCAAAGGTTATTGGTCAGACTTCTGGATCCAGCTGTGCAAGTCAAGGGCTTTGACTGTACATAAGAAGCCAGCTTGGCTCCCAGACCCTCACCGAAACTTGCATGCCCCAGTTATCTGGATGACGCAAGTGAATCAGGGCAGATCCACCACTTGTGTCTCATTAATATCAGGCACACCCAGCTGTTGTCATAATGCTGCTGTGTGCACGGCCCTTTGTGCTCACTTCCTCTCTTTCTCTCTTATTTCATCAGTAACACTGCTCAGTGGCAGTAATACTCTTTCTGTCCCTCTCAGGGTAACATTTACTCTGGTACCAAGGTTCAGGCAACCAAAATGCAATAGAAACAAGTGGCTGTGTATATAGCACACATAGCAAAGAGCAGCCCTGAAATAATAGGATTCCCAGTAATAATGGTTTTAAAAGTCAGAAACTAGAACCAGAGAATATCACAGATTGTTGTGCCAAACTCACTCCACAGTTTATTAATGTCTTTTTTTTTTCATTAGACGGAAAACATTTTATTACCCTTAAATTTATTGAGCTCGTGATCCAAGAGACTGTGACCACTGAATATGAGTTTTAAATGAGTTTTCACGCCATAAATGGTTTATTACCATTTCTGTTGTTGATAGAAATGGTCAAGCGTAGAGAGAGATGTTAAAGGAAAGTAAACTGCAAAATCATTATTTAAATGTACACAAAGATCAGGCCAACATTTGAATGTTGACCAGGTAAAACTTCTTTCGTACAACATAACATGTACTTTAGATGGTACAAATTTGGCTATTTGATAGAAAACAAAGGTATAATGAAAGTTAGCTAAATGGCGTTTTGGCATGTGAATTGGATTAAGTTTATTGCCAAAAATGTATAGTTTTAGTCAAATCTCATTATTGTTAGTTTTGAACCAGTTTTAGTCAACAAAAACTGACATTTTGTCTACATTTAGTCTGCTTGAAGTAAGATAATATGACTAGGGGTGTGTCAAAATAACACACTTATACCACATGCAAAAAAAAACTGCATGGTGTTTGCCCAAAACTGCAAGGGATTAGCATAAAATGGACATGTCTGCAAAGGGGAGACTCATGGGTACCCATAGAATCTATTTTCATTCAGGTATCTTGAGATCAAAGGTCAAGGGATCCCTTTGAAAATGGCCATGCCAGTGTGTCCCACAGGATGACAGTTTAAGTATGACGGACAGGGTGTATATCTGTTCTTATTTACTTATTTCACTTCTTAATTCTCTGACAACAATAATCACCTTCAGTAACGTAACTCTTTTCCACACAAGCCACACACATACCTACTCTGGTCTCTCCGAACACATACACACACACCTGCTTGCCCTGCCCCGCCTCTCTGTTTCCCTCTCCCTGTATGTGTGTCTATTGACTTTCTTCCACAGTAAGTTTTATAAAGTTGCACAACTTGCGTACAGCAGGTGAGGTGTGTGTGAAGGAGGCTCATTGTTAATGACGGAGCCTCTCAAAATGATCATAAAACAACCAGTTAATGACTGACTGACATCGGCAATGGCGGAACAGCTTTGCTGAAGCAACGGTGCAAAGCACAATGTTAAAGAGAGGTGTACAAATATTTTCGGTTTGATGGTGTTCGAAATGAGACCATGGCGACATGCCAAAGTCATGCAGCCAATTGAAAGCCTTACATCCTCAGCCACTGATAATGGTTAATTCTGGTTAGCCTACATCTGCATAAATCTTGGCTTGCTAGCTTGCATTACATTGCCTTTCGTCCATAAATAAAAAAAACAAAAATAAATTCTCCTAGAATTAGTGATGTTAGCTAACTACGTAGTTATCTTTGGAATTTCCCCATTGTGGGACAAATAAAGGACTATCTTATCTTATCTCATATCTCAACAGGACTAGCACCTAATTTAACTTCTGCAGAAGAGATGTGGTGTCAGATGGAAATACTGTTTCACCAGTCAGAAGTGTAAATGTATGATTTCACACATCTGTCTGTCTTTCACATTTTCATTGAGTTTGTATAGTATGTAGCACTAGAAGTGATGAGTTGTGATCTGTACTAGTCTCAAAAATGTATTGGCCAAAATGAAAGGCAATGAAATACATTCCCTCTCAATGATCACTATAGCTGGTTAACACTGTCGTCACTGACAACACACCCCAACACACCGCACATGTCTTCACTTCTCTGTCCTTTCTGTGACCCATAATTCCCTTCTTCCTGCCCACCTAACTCTTAAAGATTAACAGAGTGCTCACTACCTGTCCACCTGCTAGAGGCATCACATTTACGGGCACCAGGGTAATCTCAGGGGTCCAGTTGGTTTTCTAATCCTTGGAAACAGAAATATAGGAGCCAGGCCAAGGGCAGGCTGTTCAGTTTCCAAGGGGATCTGTTATTGGAACTGCCATTGTTCAGCTTGGGAGGCCACCTGTATCAATATCAGAAGTTACTTTGCCAAATGCAACTTATTTGGATATTGTGATTTCTTGGCATTACTGAGATGTTAGATTGTCTTTTCACTTGGAAACCCCCCCCAGCCGCAATCAAGGTAGAATCAAGACAAAGAAACTAAAAGAAACACTGGCCTGTGTACTGATTTGTGGCATTGAAGGTTTTTGTAGAGGTCGTGCCCTTGTTCCAAAGCACACAGGGGTGTTTGGTAGCGGCACCAGGTTGCTATAAAGCTGTACTTGAGGCTTTCATTGGTTTCACCTGACTTGAGATTTACCCTCAGGATCTCTCAGTGTCACCTGGATATCTGTAGCCAATGTGAAACCCGCAGAATGTGAAGCCATCTCTGTTACACACGCCAACAACAATGGAAGGGCTGCTTGGACCACATTTTGAAGGTTTTGGTTGCAGAAGCAATTTTGGAGCTATCAGATTGAAACTCAAGATGCCAGTGCAAGTCAATTCTGTCAGGAATTTCTAAGAGGGGTGTGTGCCTTTTGAAAGCCACTTTCTTAATGTAAGAAAAAAAGAAACCCTTTCATGGCCAGAGAATCTCGATCACAATGGAGTTGAGGATGCCACTATTGGGTTTTAGTGTCTCAAATGTCTCCAGTATTTAAAGTACTATGTCTTTAATTCTGAGGTTGTCTGTAAAAAAGCTTTGCAGCTATTTAGGTGGCCTGAATGTCTTTGATAAGAAGCATGGTATTATATTTCCATAAGTAGATGAGTTGTTATGTTGGGGTGTAATACTATTCCATTCATTTTAGAGGTAGTGTTATCTGTTCTGTCATTGTGTACGGTCCAAAACTTAATGGACCCTCTGATTTTCAGTTTAAGGGTCTGGTAGCTACATCTCTCTGATGCACATTCATACTGTAGTTCATTAACTCGAGATTTTTTGACTTCTGACTGCGTGTAAGTAACACAAGCTAAACTAAATGATTTATGTGATATCCTCTCGTCTTTGTGTGTGTTAGCGCTGTAAGTCGAGCATGATATATCACTGCAAAGCTGTATATTCCTGCAGGATGGAGAGGGAGAGCGCAGAGTGTGCAGATGCACCACACGCTCATGTCATACCTGTTCCTCCTGACAATAAACCTTGGTTCAGTGCCTCAGCTTGTGCTGATTTTAGCACTGCTGAAAGACAGCTTCCAACCACTTGGATGCTCTTAGGTTTCATGCCACCAGGGGTTTGCTCTTCACTCTGAAAGAATTACATTTCTTACACAAACTGAAACCACAGCCAGCAAGTTTTAAGAGGCAAATCCCTCATCTCATAGAGGGAAACTTACCTGCTTTAGCCAGCTAACCTGTCAAGTTTTTCCCATTGAGAGTTGAACTATATGGCTCTTTGGGGAAGGCATCAGTACTGTAATAATATCAGGGAAGTTTCTTTATGCACTACCAGTTCAAAAGAAAGGCATGGGTAATGTTTGATGATTACACGGGAAAAATAAATCATATGCAGTCTTTATTTCAGTCCGCTGTGTGCTCATGCTGTCTCCCATCAAACATAGTCCATTGGTGCCCAGCAGATGAGACTTGGAAACATGCTATGATATGATAGAATCCAAAAGTTTCCTTTTTTATGTATCAATATGATGCCAGAACTACACGAGAGCCAGGTTAGTCTGCCCCACAGCTGATAAGAATGAGTTCCCATAGCTGAAATGGTGTTTTGTCAGTATGCTCTTCTCTTCTTGTGCGTTTTTGAAACAGGGAGAGGGAGGCGTCCAGTGATTCTTCAGCGGGCTTGTACTGTAGCTGTGCCCGGCAGTGCCAAACCCTGCTCCCTGCTGAGATGACCCTGGGCACACGCTCCAGCTGTGCAAACACAGCCGCATTGCTGAGCACACACTCACGTTCAGGCTGAGCCAAATCCAATTATTTGCCTTGCCTTGAGTTTTTTCTTATTTCTTTTTTCGTTTCATTTCAGTAGCACATATTCAGCCACCTTCCTCTGTACATATGAGCTCCGCTGCCAGGCTGAACAAGGCTGACAAACGCACCACTGTGGCTTCTCTGTCTTCTATATTTCCCTCGTGTGAACATTCCCCTGCTTGTCAGCTTAATTTCTCAGCCTCTTGCTCATTTTTCTTCCTAAAACTCTGGCGTGACAGTAAGTATCCATTTTGTTTGAAGGAGAACCACCAAAGTCAACACAGAGGGGATGCGAGCCACTCGATCGTGGGCCAGTCGACACAGACAGCGGGCAAAAAAATGTTTTTGTCAGGAGGGTCCAGCCCATATGAACATAAGCGCCCAGCCAGTTCTGTTACCTCCAATAACCTCTGGTGCTTCAGGTCATCCTAGTCTTTAAAGGATAATTCCACTTTATTACAAGTGGGACCTTATTTTTGTGGATTTATTCACAAGGGTGCACTCGCTTTTGGTTCTATTTCTAAGTAAAGTGTTTAAAACCTACACTAACTGCAACTGGGCGGCAGGCAAATAAGTTATAAACACAATATTGACATTTTATTACCTGACAAGCATTTGTATACACATAACTATGGTGTAAGCGGGATAATGTCATGTTTTTCTTACATATTACACACAGTTGATGTGTTTTCAATATAAAACTACTGATTAGAGCAGCTTTGAATCTGACTGTTGGTTTGTTTACAACTTGATCTATTTTGTAGCTCAGATCTCAGCATTTACTTTACTGACTACAATGTTATCATAACCAAAAGAATCAATGGCCAAAACTGCGAAGTTAAGAAGTAGTACTATAAACTGAATTTTCCATTTCCAACTTGGATCGTTGTGTAACTTCCCCTTAATCTTGAATATGTTTCCAGGTAATACAACCATCTGACATTGCACAGACTTCCAATGGCTCACAAGCTGAACTTACAAGCTTGGAAGCTGCAACCCTACTGAACTGATAAAGTCATTAAATGAAAGATCAATTGTGTCAAGCTATGTCTCTGTGCGTAGCTGATGTGCATTTGATCTGTTTACCAGTGTCTGCTGACAAAAGCCTGCTCCCTACCTCGTTCTAGCAGAACAAAGGCAGTAGGAGGGGAAAAGTACGGACTATCACGTTGCCATCAGCTTGACAAGCAGAGAGGCTGCTCATGCTGCAGACATGAGCTGACATTTTAATGGCTGCAACCTTGATTCTCAGTCTAACTCGGTCTCTTTTTCTCCTTAAATGTTGAGTAAAGAATATTACCACAAGTATCTGATTCCAGCTACACAAAAACACACATTAAATAGTCAGTGTCTTCAGTGTGTCCTAGAAGGCAACACGTTTTGCTCGTAAAAATCACACTGCAGTTAATCTACATTCAAGGCCAAGCACATAAAATTAGTCAAACACACAGATTAAGTTGAACACACAGAGGAACAACACTTAATTCAAGAATGCTGAGTAATTCTCGCCACATATTTGGAAACCGTCGCTCTGACTGCACCACTGTTGGAACAAGTTAAGTGTTATCTTAACTGACAATAGTTTGTTTGGGAAAGAATTTCTTCAATAGTTTTGGGTGAGATCAGTGCAGTAACACCCTGACAGCTGAATCTTTCCATTTCCGATGAACCCCCATGCCCTCACAATATATTTAAACTGACCGTGGTAGACAGCAGGAGAAGCTACTTTTGGCTCCGCTGTTGCTTTGGAGCTAAATGATTTTCCTGACATAACAGAACACTTGTCGGCTCGGCCCACAGGGAGCCCTAATGCAAAAACAAACATGCGCTATGCTGTCTCTCACTGTCGCTGGGCCTATATGGGAATGACCTGCCATGCTTTGAATACGATAAACAAACGTCAGTTCCCGGAATTTGCAGGCACATTTACATGCAAGCAGAAAATCTGAGGAAAATGTGTTTTAAAAATGGAAGAATGCAACATAAACATTACAGCAAACCTGGAAATCCCTATAGGAATACTACCATAGACCCAGAGAGTGCACACTACATAATTTACAAGGACAGTCTAACACACACACACACACACACACACACACACACACACACACACACACACACACACACACACAGGCATAAAGTTAGCCAAACAGGGACCCCTGTAGAGGACTCACACATGTCAGACAAATCTCCCATGGCGTGTTTAAGAGTTCAAATGGCGCCTCCGATCTGTCTCTTTAATACAAAGGGAATGTGGAGGACGAAATGTGCCAACTCACCCCCTCACCCACTCACCCGCACATCACCCCCCCCTCCACTTCAAACGCCACTTTGGCTGTGTCCCAGATGTCAGGGACGTCATTCATCAAACCATTCCCTCTCGCCAGCAATTACACAAGTATGACAGGGATGTTTGAATAATTTTTCTTGACGTGCTATCATTGTCGCAAGTCTTGGCAATCATCCTCCATTATTGGCATCAACAAACGAGGCTCAAGACACTCAATATCTGCGTGTCTGTCATGCTGAAATGCATTTTTTTAGGGTTGCGTAATTAAGGTATTCTTGCTAGCAGATTGACCTTCGCTGAGCGATCTTTTTCTGCTCCTTTTTTTCGTAGAGCACCTCTCTGGGTTGTTGTCTGTCAATCTTTTGGGGTAATTGCACCCACTGGAATCTCTGCATATTGACAAGACAATTGATAGACAACATTAAGCTGTCACATTGTGTTGACGGTGTCATCGTAGTCCGGTGGGGAATACATTGTTGCCTCTGATCTTTTGTGCGCGTCTCAGATATAGTTCCCTGGGGTGATTGTCATATTTAGAGACCCTAGACAAATCACTGGGTTTCCCCAGCTCTTCTGTCAGAGCGACGATGATGTTGTGGTCTGTTTGGCTGCGGGAGAATGTCGAGTCAAGTGGGGATGTCTGGGAGCGTCTGCCAGATGGAGACTTGGGTCCTTTTTTAAACGTGAATCATGTTATTGTTAGCATTTGTTCTGGTATAGTAGGACAATGTGAACCTGACTGTTCACAAAAACACGACACTTTCCTGGCCAAAGTTGGCTGTATATTTGAAAGTGTATTGTGTGTGTGTGTGTGTGTGTGTGTGTGTGTGTGTGTGTGTGTGTGTGTGTGTAATAAGAAAGTTTGTTCAGAATAGAAATGCACTATGTCAGAATATGATCTTCTTAAAAAGCTTAAAATTCCTTCTATTTAGTTAAAGCAAAGGATAAGGAGATTCGAGAATCCTGTTCTAAGCTTTTGCCAGATGCACACAGGCATCTGTCAAAAGCTCTGAATAGGATTATATAGATTTGCATTTATCTCTCCAGGTGTTTCTTTTCACCTGGGGTCACATGGATAAAACTCTGTCACTGTCACTCTGTCAACTCAACACAGAAATATCCTTATAAATTCTTTTAGTCAGATTTATAAGGCCATGTGAACTCATGGTTCTGCTTCATAAATGTGGACAAGCCTGACAAGCCTTCCACTCCCACAGTTAATCATAAGTAGATGTAGACATGCCCTCAGTTGGCTATTTGCTTTCTTCCTGCAAAACTTTTAACAGTCATTATGCACAGCTACTATTTATAGCAGCCCAAGCATTAATATGTCACATGTGCCTGTAAACCCTCATCATATTCAGTTTTAATACCAGTTTATGTGGGGATTGGCATGGGGATTGTATGCATCATTTACACATCTGGCCCCTCTCTTTGTTTCGGATGATTTCTTTTGGATTTCTCACAATCTGCAGTGACTGACATACATAGAGAGGCTTTTATACTTGTACTGTACTGCAAGTTCACAAGAAACATGTCCTCATTAAATAGATCCATATCTAGGATGAATCATCAGTTGGTATGGCAGAACAAAAATGAGGAAAGCCAACACTTAATGTAATAAACTTAATTATGGGTTTACCAGCCTATGGTCATGTATCATTCTGAGAAAATTCTCAAAGAAAATCCCTCCGGAACATAATTTGATGATTTGGGTTCTACAATTTATAAATATGCTTCAGAGCTAAAGCTGTAACATTCATTTTAATCAGTAAATAGGACATACACATGGCTACAGCTCCTGAGTGTTGACGGATTTGACCACTATCATGAACACACTGCAAAGAGAAAGCAATTGAAAAGAAAGAAACAGGCAGAAAACTTACTGGTAAACATCCAAAATTCTTTCCACTTTGTGCCTAGTGTGCAGCTGGCTTCAAGTAATGCAAAACACAATTGAAGAATGGAGTGTGGATTATGGAGCGGAGGGCTGGGTTGTTAAAGATGCCACGCTACAAGCAGGGCAGCATTTCATTATTTGCCTCGCTGCCAGCCAGATGAGATCAGGGCTCGAGAATGCCACAGAATATGGAAATTAAGATTGTTCGATGGTCAGGCAACTCCGCAAATGAGGGGCTTAATTTGGGAGCAGGAATGCAACAGCGATTCAGGGGTAACCGCAGACGGCGCTCTGGAGAGGACCAGGGTGAATGTTGATGTCGGCGGAAACAGTTTAGGAAACTCTGCGGAACAAATTTGTTGGCCCTCGCCGAGGTATAAGAATGGGGTCTTCATAGATTGCAAATTTTCTCTCGATCGCACCTATTAGTAAAAGAGTACAGTGCAGTACCTTGCGGAGCACCACCAAGGTTGAATCTGTTTGGCCCTTGGTGATATGTGGTCATGATTCAGGCCAACAGCTCGCCAGGTTTGTTCTTTGTCTATTTCAAGGAAAACATCGATTATGGGACTGGTCTTCTGGGAGGTCTGGCATGGACAGCTTTGCATGCATTTCATTGAGGGATCCATGTTTGGGACATTGCCACTGTCAATTCTGCAGAGGCTTACAATGGGATGTTATATTGGATAAATGGATATAATTGGAAAAATGACCAGGTTTGAGAGTGCTACTTGATTTTTGGCCTCCAAAAATAAGCCACATTCAACAGAAATATTACTGTAAAGACACATTTTTATGATATATTGGCAAAGGAATTCAATTTTCTAAATTACTTTTATTGTATGTTTTTTTCACATTTTAGATACAATACATAAAAAGGGGTGGAATTTCCCAAATGTGTTTCAGCAGAGTTTTAAAAAGACACACTAAAGTGCAGCAGAATAGCACACTTCAGAATCATTTTCATGTGAGATAACATTTCTGTTTATTTTGAAGACTCCAGTAAAATGTTACATTTGAGCTCCCAGGTCAGTATGAACTTCATACTCATCAAATCAGCTGGTTGAGAGATCTCAAACTTGTACTCCTACATAGTCTTGATGAGATGTTTGTTCTCCAACTAAAAAGTGCAGTTTGGTTCACATAAATTACTGAACCTTATTAACTAGAGCATGATATTGAATGTCATATTAAACTATAGCATGACTGCAGTAAAACTAGTAAACTGTACCATATCAAAATATTTTTTTAATTTAAGGGACAAAATATTTAATTTCACCTCTCTAACGAATGAAATTACTAAAGCCTGAATAGAGAGTTTAAATAGAAGTTCTGGGGCGCCACTACAAAACTCCATATAAACTGTTCTCATCAATCATTCAGTGACAGTCACCTTTATGTGTGAAATTACCCTGGTGTTTTGAATCAGTCGTGCAGCAGCACACATGTACTGAACAGTGAACCCATTGGCCCACTACGTGTGGAACATTGTGTTGTAATTGTACCACCCAGCTGTCAATTTTAATCCTTCTGTGAAGTGATGTGATGAAGGAGGACAGATGTTTGTATTTGTGTGTGTGCAGTATATGGTTATGACTGAAACTCTCAACTGAAATCCACTGCTTGGCTAGGGCTCTCTTGAACACACCACTACACCATCCATCTTTGTTGCGGCGGGCGGTCCTGTGTTCACACACTCGCCATCACACACAGCTTAATTACTGAAAGAAGTCGGCGGTCACGGTTACTTAACACCAATGGAGAGAGTCTGCAGATGGGCCAATCAATCAATCGGACTAATGAAAAGCTGTGAGGGAGAGCTGTCACACAGCTGCTGCAGACTCCTCTCTGTCCATGTCTGATGGTTGGACTGCTGCCAGTGTTGTGTTAATGTGATAGTATGCAGCGTTCAATCTCTCACTATGCAGCAGGGACGGTTCTCAGTGATGTTTTCAGAGTTGGTTACAGTGTGTGTGTGTATAGCTTGGATATTGGACTGAATGCAGGCGTTTCACACTTGGTCATACACTATTGTACTCCAGATATACAGTATTTTAGACAGATATCAACAAGACAAAATTTCACTTAATACGCCAATTACGATTAAAGACAAGCTAATGGAAAATGTCTGGTTTTGCAGGTATTTAGACTGAAGCATTTGACAAATAAGAAATTTTACCTGATCATAGCGCTAGATGAAAAATCACCATAGCTATTACAGTTCCAAGCAGGACATGAATGTTTGTGACAAATTTCATTGCAAATTGCAATAATTGAGATATCTCAATAAAAATCATAAATACCAACCTCATGGTGGCAAAAGAGGAAAAGTAATGAATGTCTGTACAAAAGTGTGTCCCGATCCATCAAGTAGATGTTGAGATATTTCACTGGATAAGTGACAATTTTGACTTTCTTGTGGCCCCAGAAGAAAAGTCATGGTATTACCAAAATCACTGAGCTTCAACTAAATTGTATGTCAATCCATCTGATTGTTGGTGAGATATTTCGCTCTCAGCCTGAATAGTGAACTGACCAACAGACTGACATTGCCATACCTCGAGCCAGGTTGCTAGCATGGCTGAAACGTTACTTATAGGGCTTTTAAAGGAACTTTTCAACTGTACACATTTCATGTACACAGTAGTTTTGATGGGTAAGGCTCTTGTATGAATAAATGGATGAAAGTTTGTGTAATTTTAACCTGTGGCACCAGTGCAGAGACATCCCACACACAGAGTAGCTGTATTTGATAGGATCCTGCCTTTATTTAAGTGTATTTCTCTTCATCTGTAAAACGTCTATACCTGCCAAGATGGCTTCTTGAGATCCCCTATCTCTGCCCCCTCACTGTAATTGATAATGTTTGGATGGTCCTCCTGGTGGGAATCTAACTGATGGATTTGGTCACTCTGCTTTTGAGCCTAAGGTCAGTAAGACAGAGGAGAAGAAGATGGATGATTTTGGGAAACTGTCTCTCTCTGTGAAAACGTGATTTGGTCATGATTGTCCACCCTCGCTCGCTTGAGTTTCACTCTCTTACATAACCTTCCTGGCTGTGTTACATGCTGGAATCAGCTATAACAAAGGGCCAAGGCCATCCATCATGACCAGAGGCAGAAGTCAGCGAAACAAGTGGCTTTTTTGTCTTTAAGTGGGTGTGATTGAAGATGCAAACTGGGTGGATGCCTTAAAGCAGAGCTATTATGTCAATGCTGAGTCCAGCTGAGGTCTCTCAGCTGCTTCTTTTTCTTTCACTCATTGGAGAAAGAGCTTGGCCCAATGACGCTGGACTACATGGGAATAATAAAAAGAATTTGATGATTCAGGACTCAAATCCATGTCAGTGCTTTTCACTTCTTTTATATAATCACAATGAGCTACTGCATGTTCTCCATCAAGAGCAATGTGTTGAGTTTAAAAATGTATTTGGCTCTTTGAACATTATGGACATCTCACCCACAACACTTCACTAAACAGCTTTTCAACATTCAAATCCTGAAATGACATACCGCCTGTGCATTGTACAGAAACTTGTTTCAGGAAGAACTGGCATGTTTCAGGAAATGACATGTGATCTGGCCTTTCCTCCCCTGCTTCGTCATTCTGCTCTCACTAGCATCACCGTGGGAAGCTTCAGACTCTTCTTGCTAGGCTTTCATGTATCATTCAAATGGCCTGATTTAACCTTGTTTTGACACAAGTAAGACATCCATTAGGTATGTCTCAGTCCAGCAGTCCAATAGTCTAATTTTAAAGCTGTATTTATTGGTTTATTATTAAGCGCCCAGCAGACATGAATCAACATTCATTCAAAGTAATTAATTTAAAGTCTGGTGATCCCTAACCGAGCCCGCTAAGGAGCCCTGCAACCACTAAGTCAGAATGACATTTTCTGCCCAGCTGCTTTACTTATGCTTTTCTTTCACCAGCTCAAAAGGCGCCAAACAGGATCTCATAGTCCACTGATTTTCTGTATCAAATCAACACCTTCACTATGGTGCTCTTACTCTACAGAATAATCCCATTCACTGTCCAGTCAAGCATTGCAGTGATACCTCTATGAGAGAACCATACAAACTCATCAGTGGCTCTGGTATATAGTGTGTATTGTATTATGAAAAACACTTTTGATTTTGTGGTGTTATAGTATGTACTGGTACTGGCATTGTCACAGTGCTCCATGCTGCTCTTTGAGCTGTCAGAACTCTTTTGAAGGCCTCATTATAAACCTCCACATTAAATATAATAGCAGTCGTTACCTGAGCGGGAAAACCACACCGTGTCTGGTGCAGAGATTAAAGTTAGCGGTGAAGCTATTTTTGCATTGAGATGTCTCCCTGCTGGCTAATGGGATGCAAAAGGCTTCAGCACTGGATTTCATAGCTCCATCTGTTTAGATTGTAAGCCAGGAGAAGTCAGCATTGGCGTGTCCCAACGTATAATTAGCTCCTCACGAAAGTAGAAACTTCATGATGAGGCATTGTGGCCCCACACATGGTCAGCAGGTGGACTAACCTGTCTACTTAACAGGAAATATGCTACTTGCTAATGTTGCACACTTGGACCGGTCAAGCGCTCAAGTTGCAGTCAGCTTCTGGTCAGCTCGCGAGTGAAGAATCGTGATTTATTGTAAAGGCACAGCCGGTGTGAGCATTACAGTATTTGGTCTCTGTTTGTATTGCAGGCTGATATTCTGCGGTCAGAAAGGGATTCTCACAAAAGTTGAAGAAAAATGGCTGGTGACAACTATGGTATAAAATGATCGATGATGACCTCTTTAGATGAGTTATCCTGTTGCCTTATACAGAAAAAGCATGAGACACACTTAGTGGACTGAAACCCTAAAAATCCCTCACACTTAATAACAGGGAGGCTGTTTCTGTAACCTTCTATTTTGTTCCTTCTTTTCAACTGAAGAGACAGTACATGATAAACTGGAGCTGGGAAACTTCTTGTTGAGAGTTAGATGAGAAGATTGATACCACTCTCAATTGGCTGTGCAAGCCAGAAAGCTTAGCTTGGCATAAAGACATGAAAACCACAAATGGTAATTTTTACACTATTGTTTGTGCACAGGTTAAACAAACGAGATACAATGTTATATAGTAGTATAGTATAGTTATATAGTGAACTTTAGGGGTGTTGGTTAAAGTACTTCTGACCTTTTGAAGAGAGCCAGGCTAACTGTTTCCCTTTGTTTCCAGTCTTTATGTTATCTAAAGCTGGGCTAACCACCTCCTGGCTTCAGCTCCATACTTAACACACAGAGAAGAGAGTGGTGTCCATCTTCTTGAACCCTTTGCAAGAAAGTGAATTAGCATTTTCCCCCAAATTTCTCTAATTGTCTTTACTTCTCATGCTTTTCATGCTGATATCATCACAGATTCATTTCAATGAGAAAGATCACATTAGTAATCACGCCATTTGTGTATACCTTTTTATATCATATATAAAGTATATTTATTAAATATGCAGTAGCAAAAAATATTATACATATTTACAGAGTCTTAAATAGTCCACATCATGTTGTGAATGTTGACAGTTCTGACATTGATGATGAGTGACCATGGACGGTATTAATGACAGACAGTAACTGTTAAGTCTGTGAGGTGCTGAAGTCTTGTACTGCTTCCCCTCAGATGATAAGCTAAGCACCTAAAAGAAGGTAAAAGAAGAGAACATAAAGAGTTAGAATAAATGTCCAAAATCATCCAAGCATCCCTTGTTCTGCTAGAGTTTGGTGTTACAGTATGCAGGCAGAAGTCAAGCTGGAGTTGTGATACTACTGTAAGGCTGAAAACTTTTTTTGTTTTGCTTTTGCAAAGCATGTCATTTGAATTTTTTTTTACATTTTTGGTACATAGATGGTGTTTGCTATTCCAAAAATGAAAGCACCAGTAGGGTACATTAAAACACTGGTTCTCAAAGTTTTTCATTAATATACTCCTTTTTAAATATTAATATATATATATATATATATACACACACACACACACACACTATACAATACAAAACCTACAGTACCTGAAACTATTCTAGCATTTCTGTTACAATAATGAAAAATAAGAAACTTATGTCTCTCACCTCTTTCTTCTCATTTGCTAATTTGACTCAAAGTGCTGTAAGTAACCTCTTGCAGGTGTCAGGAACGTCTCTATAACCAGTCCATTGAGCTTTTTATCCGTTATCATCCTCCTTATGTGCTGCCTGCTCCTCACAAAGGCCAGGTCTGGAGGGTACCAGTCTTTGGAGCTCCTTTTACTCACGCTTTGATATTTTTTGTCTTCTTCACCATGTCTGTACCGGTACTGGACAGATGGGAGGCTGCAGTGTTGAGGTGAAATGGTTGATTCCAGAGCCATGACTTTTAAGCAGAGGTGAACCCCTCACATCTGAATGTGGTATTGCTTCTGTCTGTTGTTCAGTACAGCACAGCCTGTCATATACAGTGTCTGGAGTGGAGTGAAGAAACTGTGTTTGTGCCAGCCACGGTCAAAGTCTTGTGTTTATTGTGGATATTGACGCCATCTGCACTCTTATCCTCTCTGTCTCAAGTTTACAAGACATCTGCAGTGGCCAGGGCCCAATGAAATAATTCCTTATCACATTATCTCTCTGACGTCAGTTTGATCCTTTTGTCAGTTATGAACCATATTTGGGCACGATGCACCAAGCACATCAACATATGGTCATGCAACTGTAGGCCTACTGTCGTCATAATGTTGTCTTGCCCTCCCTTGTGTAATCCATATAAAGTAGCTGAATGAGGGATGCAGTGTCAGAGTAATAAGCAGCAGTGTGGAGCACCAGATTGCACAATATTTACAAAAAATACAATGAGCCATGGTAAAAGCATTGGACTGCCAGAGAGGTACATCTCACCACTTAGAGTTTGTTGTCTGTTTTGGTTTCCACCAATTTCGCCTGAACAGTGTCCTATAAAACTATAAATTGCATTTTAATTTATTTTTGTAATTCAGATTCAAGATTTTTGACATCACTCTCTTCCTGCCATCAATTTAAGCTGCTTTTTCTTGCATTCGGTTCACACTTTTAACTGATCTTCCCCTGTGTTATGTTCTGCACCAGTATCTTGTTTCAACTGAAAATATATCCTGCTGTTTCATGAAGACTTTAAAAGGCTGTGTCAAAGAAGTGCTCATGCGTCATTAGGAAGGTGCCACGCATCGTTATGAGACATTAAAACATGGGAGTAACAGAGCGTGAATGCAGAGGGATGTGATGACAGCGGCCGGAAAATTTTTCATCTATCAAAGGTAGATTTCTTTCCCCCCGGAGGCTTCATTCCTTCTTCTGTTCAAGATGAGAAGTGGTGGGAGTTGAAGAGGGCAGCAATGGAGACAAGTTGAGCTCCTTGCCACTCTTCTCCTCATACTCGCAGGACAGACTGCACTTTGGAGACAGATATCAGTACATGTAAATCAAGTTGAGAGAAATCTGGCAGAGGAATTGGGGAGAAGGTACATCTTCAAAGGCAGTCTGAGGAAGAACATTAAGATAACTAAACAATCCATCAGGAATCAGAGAATGTGATGAAAGTGGTCTTTCAGTTTTATTTAGTTTCCCAGAGAACTTATTCATGAGCTTCATTGCAAGTATCGCTTTAAGTGAAAATTGTAACCATCAGTGTTTTCTTCCTCTTTTACGCCTGAGTGTGTCTTGTTGCCTGAGGCGAGCCAAGACTCTGATATTGCCTTTAGAAATCTTACCTTTTATCAGTCCTGAAATTCTGAAGTCGCTGTGGGTTTTGGTCTGTAATGAGAAAATATATAAACTAAGTACATCATAATCCCATATTTCCACATGAGGAGTGCGGACTGATTCTCTAACGGATCGCTGTGTGGGGGCCGTGGACAGATAGGGTGAAAGACCTCGGATGAGAAGAAGGGCGCCCTTTTTCCTAGCTTATGTAAGAGGAGCAGAGAAAGAGAGGAAAAGAAGGCCACAATGTTTCCTCCTCCAAAATGTGTTAAGTGAAAGCTCACATAAATCCCCTTGAAAGTGGATTAGCAAAAATATCTTTTCCTCTTAGGTTTCATTCAGACAGGAGCCAGTCTTGAAAAAGGGGTGTTCTTATCTAAACATTGGACAGAATCTTATTAATCAAAGGCAGCAGTGCGCAAAACATAAGTCTAGGTTTTGGGCTAGTGTAGCATGGTAAAAGTCACTCACTTTTCACAGTTTCCACCCAAACAATGGAAGCTGGCACCACGTTATAGGAAAGCTCAATTATAATATCAGGTTGGTGTTATTACTGTTGATTATGTGCTTTTGAAGACCCGACTTACCCCTGAGTTCACTTCCTCTCCCCTTCCTTGCTTGAGACGTGCTCTTTGAAATCAAACTCGCCTTGGAGGTTAATGAATCACCGGCCTGGTTCCCTGTTTTACTTTCACCCTTGCCCTTTGTCACATTGACTCACACACACTCACACACGTAGTGTAGTTTTGGTGACTGGGATACCCGTTGGAGTTAGTTCTTTCAATCATGGGCGGCCCAACAAACCAGGAGTGTGTGTTTTCTTAACCTCTGTCATGTTCATTTCAAATAAACTCAAACATTGCTTGAGTTAGTGCATGCTTTGAACAGAATCTAACACACTCATTAGAAGAGAGTCCATGTATTGGTGTTAAAGTGGGCTCCTGCCATCAACCCAGAGTTCACAGGACTTCAAATAACAACCATGTCTCCTAAAGATTACATTAATAGCATGCAACTTTTTATAGGAAACATATGCCATCCAGATTATGTTTTTTAATCAACAATGAGGAAGCATTTGAGTGTATCTGTAAACTGTGAACGTATTTTATGTGCTCCTGGCAACTAAACTGTAATTATTGTTGTATGATTATGTTTAGGCAGCTGAAGATCTTGTTTCAATCTGAATTTTTTTTTGCTTTTGGCCACTTGGGGGCAATGCACCAAGCTATAAACACAACGTTGACATATTATCACCTTATAGAATTGTAAATGTTAGCAAACAGTTTCCTATTTCACATCCAGCAGACATGTTGCAGCTGTAGCATTCATTTGGAATTGCTAACTTTGCTGGTCTGTCATTTTGCACCTTGTCATTAGCATACAGGTTTTTTGTGTGGTGGCGCTAGATAAGAGTAGAACGTCATGTAATCATCAAAGTCATTATGATTCATCCTCTGGAGACAGTGAATGCCTGGTCATGAAAATCCATTAAATTATTGCTGAGATGTTTTCATTTTGAACCAAAGTAGTGGACCAACCTAGAGCGAAGCTGCTAGTGTTGCTAATGAGAGCAGCTTTAATGTTAGGGAAACATCATGGTCTTCATTAAATACAGTGAACAGTGAGTTGGAGCATGACACAGGATGCGTTGACATTTTCAGTATTTGACCTAACCCATTATATTTCCTTTTACCTCCTCTCTACAATTTATCTGCGGGATAGGAATGCCACACTTCCTGTGTTGAGGGAAAAAAATGCCAGTGAATGTAATCCAGGCAGAAAATATGTTAAGAAAATATTTGACAAAGCTGATTTGTAGTATATAAATGTATTTCATAGGAGATAAAGTTTTCAAGTAAGGGATGCTGTCAGTGTCATCAACCCCCTTTCTTTACATGACAGCGCAACCAAGTACTTGGCCCCTCTTTGGAAATATTCAATCCTCTGCCAGATCCTAATGTTTTAGTCCAGTGGGGGTATGCAGGATGCTTGACATTGGCACTGGACAGCCAGCTTGTTTGCTCAGGGAAACAAGTTTGATAGATCCCCCTTTTAAGACTCCAGCGAGGGAGAGTTTAGCTGTCATTCAACATTAGCCTGTGGCTCAGTCTGGTTCCAGCATATCACACGCCTTTTAGGGAGGATGGATGCAAACTTGATGGAAAATGACATGGAAATGGTTGTCAGATTTGTCTGGTGTTAAGACACTAAGAGTGTGTGAGAAAATAATTTCTGCGCATAGGGAGAAAAGATCTCTTGAGAAACAGACAATCAGTATGTTCATCTCAACCGGGCCTCCATTTAGCCTTGAGCAAGGACATCTGGTCACTTAAGTGGTTTTCAGTACATCTTAGCTGACACACACACTCACACACACACACGAGCACATAAACAGAGCTTCACATAAGATTCGTATGCTTGACTTATGTTTGCTTTACCTCTGGCTTGTAGTTGTGCAACATTTTAATTTTCAGCATCAGTGGCAGGGAGGACATGCTTCAGTGCAACGTTAGCCATGTCAGCAGAGATCTCATGTTATATGCTGTCATCCAATACTAGGCTTTATTTTGATAAAGGTGTTTCATATCAGTTATTTGGTTTCCCATGCTAAATGCATTAAGGTCTCTGGGGTCTATAGTTTAGAAGACTTTAAACTGTCAAGTCAATCTGAGAAACATGCGTTATATTGAATTTCAAGCTATGTATTTTACCGGTTTCTCACAGGTATAAGATGAGTTTTCACGCTCCCCTGCATACAACCACTTTACAGGTGGCTAATTATAAATAGTAAAATTTTTATCTTTTATTCATTGTTGAAGAAACAGATAAACCTAATTGTTATTTTGTGGCCCAACAGCTGCCACATGTGTAGGTCCATACCCACCAAAAATGTGCTGGTACATTATGATCTTGGTCACCCGAGGAGGCTTTTGCCCACATTTTACTGCTGTGACTTATGTATTGTTGCAGATGCCTCCACAGTGTAAGTGACTGCAGCTAAGCAGTGCTGAGTGTAGGGCTTTAGACCAGATTTGATTTGTCTTATTTAAGAGTCCACTCTGTCTTTCCCACACAAAGCTGGTGTAAGTTTTGCTGCAGTTGCTAAGCAGCACTTTTTTTCCCAGCCCCACAACTAAAAATCTGCAACCCCCTACAATGTGATAAACCTCAAGTACCCCAAACCCACATCCCCTGCTCTGCATCGCTCTGCCTTGGCACAGGCCCGGGAGGCAGGCAGTTGACCCGGGGCATTACAGGGTGTTTATGACCCACGGAGAGCAGCTGAGCTGAGGGCCCCCACTCTGTGAATTTGTGCATCCTGGAGAATGCGGGCCCTGCTGTGCTGCTAATGGGCCCTATCCAAGATGCCCCTCACCCCCCTCACCCGTCTCCCTCGAAGAGGTGGGTTACTACGTTTTCCGATATCAGATCTCTTCTGCTGTGAATTCCTCCAGAGATTCCCCTCATCAAGAGGGATGTGCGGTTGAGAGCACAAACCAAAAGAAAAAAATGCACAATGTTCAGTAAATGATTGCAAACAGAAACAGACGTTTCTCTACATTTTACTTACGTTTCCCACTGTCACCATTGCTCCGGAGTAGAGTGGTTAAATAACAAAGTCCGCTGGTAAAAACTATGGTATGAATAACAAAGAGCTGGTTGCATCACTGGGCTCGAGTTAAGTGTGGTTCAGTTTTATTTTTTATTTAACCCCGCACATTTCATACAATTCATAATTCAATAATAAGGAATAAAACATTGTTTTGTATATTTAAAAACGCTTTGCATCCATGTAATGACTCAAGTTGCCACTTCAGCTAATTGTTCCTAATTCAATCAGTCAGCATTTAAATTCCCAGGTTAATGGAGAATTTTCATATATTCAGCTGATTTTCCAAAGCATAGCAGTATAATTCATCCAGGTGCTGGTCAAATGTAGGTGTAATGTGAAAGATTCAAAAATAATTTCTCCCTGAGTACTTGAAACACATGTAAAACAATGTACAGTAAGTATATAACGACATGATTTCAATCATCGCTCCTCCCCTTCCTTGCTTGAAGTGTTGAAGTCTTAACTAAAGGCAAAAGTGTGTTGTTTTGACAGCAGGGCGAAAGCCTCCTCTGGCTGCATCACACTGCCTCCTTGATCTTTCTCCTAGAATTCTGTGTTTTTTTGTGTATGTTTGTAGTCAAAAGGTTTTGTAATGACCTACAGAACACATCTGACAAGATCTTTGTGTTTCAGGTTGCTGTATTGGCCAACGATGGAGACGCAGTGTTCATCAGGGAATTCACTCTGATTCGACGAGACCACCTTCCAGAAGAGCCGCTCCATGATGTCAGCCAAAAACCAGAAGACCCTGTAAGTGCCGGATCAGAAATCACTGCACTTATTGGTCAACTCCACCTGTGTGCTTTTTAATTTTAAACTTCACAACTGAGATAAGAAAGAAATTGGAATGTCAGATGAAACTATATCAGCCAATAAATCCATTGCAGTGTGTTGACGTAACACACACACACACACACACACACACACACACACACACACACACACACACACACACACACACACACACACACACACACACACACACACACCAGAGGAGTGAAAAATCAGCCATATAGCACCTCAGTAATGAATACAAATGAATGATGATCGTGGGACATTGGGAGTGGAGGGCGGGCTGGCGTAGCTTGATGTGAAACAGGGCAGCACATGCAAACGCACGCACTTAACACCCATTCACACACGTTCGAGGGTGGGGTGGCTTTTTTGCATCGAATTACTCCCACTCTGTCATCACCTTTGATGAGACATGAGTCCTGGCCGTAGCAGTTTTCTTAAGCCGATCTCTCACCCAGATGGTTTATCTAATTGGGTCGGAGGGAGGCTTGAGCTGCTGTTGTCACCGAATTCGACGTCCAGCTCGCCTATCTCATCATTCCTTTGTGATGCGATTGGTCCTGGCGCAATTTGAGACAGAATCTGTGACAATTGATAAAAGGTTTTCGAACGGTATTACGTTATCACTAACAGGAATGCGATGTTGAGGTGAATTTGCTGTGATGACATTGTGTAATTGACCTGACTGTACTCTGTTTTTTCTGCTTTACCCATATATGACCTCCTCCATCAGGTGAAAGGTGAAAAGTCCTCCCTACGTACCTTTCACAAGCTTCCACGCTTGACTAAATGAGCCTTTGACCTTAACATATAGAATATTCAGCAGGCCTTTGAACACTGATCAAATATAGTGACATTTCTTTTGAAACAGATGATCTGCTTGAACTCACCATCACACTTTAAAGCAGGATCACGAGGGCTTATTTGAACATTCACATGTGTAGGATAGCCTTACAGATCAGTGGCGGGCAGAGGTCAGTTTCACTTTTAAGAGGGGATCAGATCATTCTGGACATGCTGTCTTTCAGAGAAACTCTTTATTAGTATGTGTAATGTTCATGTAAACTTTGCCCTGCCTAGTACCTTAAAGTGATATATATTTGACAGTATTTTGGTCTGCCTTTGTGTTTTACATGCTCTTTTATATCCCAAAGGCACACTTAATGGAAAACCCATTTAGAAACCCTGTTAGAAGTCAAGAATGTAAACGCAGTGGTACATGCGTACAGTACTGTAGTTAGAAACCACAAACGGCTATCTTTACAGCATTTGGATTTCATATTGTAACCAAACAGCAGTTTGATTTATGATGCACTGACCTCAAGCAAATAGTTGAATTTGCATCAGCGAGTGATTTTCAAAACCAAACATCACACAAACTGTATTCACTCCCACATCCTGTATTCACGCCATCTCTTTCTCAGTTGCTCTTTATGGGTTTCATTAGAATGAATTTGGTTGTTTTTTCCATCAGCACACAGGTGCAAATAAGGTCCCTTGGTAGTGATCAACATTTTGAGAAATTCACTTATTTGCTGCCTTTCCAAGAGTTGGACGAGAAGAGCGATACGCCTGTGTACGCCTCTCGCCTGTATGCTAAATATGAAGCTAGAGCCAGAAGGGCTTAACCTAGCATAAAGACTGGAAGCAGGGTGAAACAGCTAGCTTCTGTCCAAAAATCACTTTAATTTGTTCAACCTGTACACACAGACTTATAAAACTTTCTGAAACACAATCTAAAATTTAGTCAGATTTTTGTATGAGATAGAACATGTTGATAAGTGAGCTTTAGAGGCGCAAGTACACAGATTTTCAAAGAGAGGTTAACCGTTCCCCCTGTAGTCCTTGTGCTAAGGTAAGCTAACCAGCTGCTGGTTGTATCCTTCTATTTAATATCTTTATGTAGTTCTCATCAAGCTCTCCACCGGATACAAATTAATAAGCGCGTTTCCTAAAATCTTGAAATTCTTTAATCTATGAGCTCTAGAGGTTTTGAAACTTTGGAGAGGGGCCAAGCTGGCTGTCTGCCCCGCTTCCAGTCTTTATGCTAAGCTAAGCTAATTTCCTCCTGGCTCTATCTCCACACTTATTTCACAGCATGAGTGTGGTATGATTCTTGTCATCTAACTCACAGAAAATGAATAAGCATATTTACAGAAATGTATAATTATTACTTTAAACCATGGTTATTTGGCTAGCTTTAAAGAAGAATTACATTTTATTTTAACCTTAAAATTGTTGTAATCACTTCTCCCTTGGCCAGTGTTTTCTGCAATGTGCACCTCTCAGGAAAGTTGCACTGACCTTTAAATAAAGAAAAGCCATGATAATAAAGAAAAGATGAACGAGACTGAGAGTGGGATGACTTTTACAGGATGTTCGAGGTCAGAGCATAATTATTTATAGTTAAAGTGGATGCAACCACCTGCAAGGTTTACTCACAGTAATCTGAATTACAGGACAGGTTAAAATGTGGTTTCTAACATGGAAAGGCCACCCTTTGCTATATGCATGATGCTAACACGTCTTAAGATGGGGAGGCTGCAGACTCCCAGGAGCCACACTTGTGATTCCTTTCAGCACTCAGTCAATCTGGGTCTCTGTGCGCCTGTAGTGCTGTACTATGTTGGATCTTGGTTCAATATTAAGTTTGATTCCAAGCCAAGACAAACGCAGCTTAATTAGCAAGCAACCCAGGAGGCGGATCTCAGACTCCAAAGTGTATTCGCTTTCTCTTGTTTAACTTTCATGAGTATGTGCCAGGGTCGGTTGGTGGGCAATAAGACTGACCTGCCCAGCACCCTTTACCCTATCCCTCAAGAGGGCCATAGATGAATTGTTCTCTCTGAAGGAAGTGTTTTTCCTGGCGGCCTCAGCAAGAGCTACTTCGATGGAATAGAGCTGTCTTAAACAGCTAAGACCTAACATACCTTTGTAAATTAACCCATATTTATTATGTGATGGCAAACATGTACTGTAGAGCTTCAACAATGTCAGCACTCATAAACAAATATTAAGTAAGTTTATTAGGTTGAGAAGCTCCTGAATCAAAGTGTGCGGGGGGTCTGGTGGCTGAAATGTTGGCTGCAGAGTCTGAGAAAGTCTTTATTTTCCCCTGTAACATGACTGAAAGAGTAAGACTGTGAAGATAAACAGAAAAGCCAGTCATAAATCTCACTACGACTATGCCCAGTCATTGTTTGGCCATGAATGAATTTTTCCAGCATGTTCGTTTGATCCTGTGCAGAAACTGAACAGAACCTGCAACATATGTTTCAAAATGGTGATAAACTCTGTTAAGTTTTGTTTTATTGTCAGATTTGCTTAACTGCAGGGAGATAATTAATCTGTGACTATTTATCACTGTAAAACTGAAACTTTTAAAGGTTAAAGTGGAGATTGAAACCCAATCTCTGGATTGAAACCCAATCTCTGTTCCAAAGGCAATGCACAGGTGGCAGCTTCTACTCAACCTCAAGGAGATTGACAGAGAAAGAGGAAAAGAAAGAAGGACAGAGAACAAGTGTTCTGAAACTTCTAATCATTGTCAGAATGTTAAATTGAGAGTTGGGATAGAGTAGAAAGAAACAGCCTTTGGAAAACAGAAAAAGCGATAGAGCGACTCAGCACACGGTTTTCTCCTCAGCTGGCTGCAGTCTAGACAGCAAATATGATCATCCTGTCAACACACAACTTTAAAGTGGGTTACTGAAAGGTGATCCTTCATTTACCGGATGAGTGTGTGTGTGTGTGTGTGTGTGTGTGTGTGTATACATGTGTCAGTTTCTACTTGTATTGTGTGAAACTGTTTCCCATCCGGGCACTGACCAGTAACTGCATGGAAGCTGTTACATGTGTGCTTTTTGCTTTAAACACACAAGATGTAAAAGTTTCTTTACATGAAAACTTTTATTTGGACTCCCGGGTCATCTGACAAAGTGCATTAATTAGTCATCTTTTAGCGCTAGTTTGGTCCAACTCTTGAGAGAAATATCTTGCTAATTGCTAACTTTCACTGTTATAAAGCCCAAAACAAAAAGCTAAAAAGGGCTTTAAAAAAACTCTGTATAGCTGAGACAAATTGCAGACTGGGCTGACAGTTCTTTTCTGGATTTATCATTAAGAAAACTCTTCCACATTGCACATAATCATTTGACCAGTTGTTAATATAAGAAATATTAATCAGTGCAGTTTTAAAGTAAACACAGTACTTGGAAGCAGTTCCTTTGCTCTGTAAACCACCTAATGCTTGTCCAGGGTCAGGATGCACTGATTGCTGCTATCGGTCACATTTTCTGTTATCCACACCAATAATGGCCAGGATATTATTGGTTGTGACAGTTAAGTGTTTGGTAATGATAGTCATTAGAACCCCACTTTACAGCAATGATTTGAGGTCCGGTGTGAAGACACTTCCACTTTGCCTGTCTTCACACGTTTCATGGAATGGTGGTTATGTCCTTTTGTGCTGTTAATCTATTTTCTCACCTTTTCTCCCTCCTCATCTTTTCTGTTGGATGTTTTATTAGACATCTCTCCCTCTCTGCCCTCTGCCTCTCTCACTTCATCACATGCCAAGCAATTCGGGCTTTAATGTTTTTACATGCTCAATTGCACCTCAGGCAGTAACAGTCAGGGGCATTTTTTTTCTTACTTTTAAAAAACCTTCAGGGTGAATAAATGCTGAGATCGTTCTGACTTTTGGCAGGGTGTCAGGGTTCGAAGTAATTGAGGTTGGGCGAGTGGGGCTAAGGGCTAGTTGGGGTGGCAAGCAGGGGGAGCATTCAGTGGCCGAGGCAGCTTGTAGAGCAAGAGGCCCATCGCTCAGCTGCACGCTGCCTTGGCAGCTGTGTTTTCCATGCACCGCCAGGTGGAAAGGGCAATGGGCTTGCACAATTAAACACTTCATTTGTCTTCATTAAAAGGATGGCCATGTTAGTTTTGGCCGGTAGTGAGGATGTTTAGGCTCAAGTTTTTTTTCTACTACATGCTGTGCCCCCTGGTGTTAACACAACGTCAAGTTAAAGCTTCAGGGGATTTCTGAGCTGTTAATGTCATACAATCGGCTTACTTTTAGCCTGTGTATGTAACCTTTATAGCCTTAAAGATACCCTGTGGAATTTTTGACCAATAGTAGTGCTATTGAGCAGAGATTTAAAGTATCTCTTGCTTGTGCCCATAAAGAAATACAAAACATTGAAAGTACGCCATGTACCAGAGTGCTTCTCTTCTGGGTGCAGAGCAAACCAAAGTAAACCAAACAACAAAAATATAGCACACACCAGCATACTAGGATTTTTGTAATCGTGGAGGAAACTAGCTTGGAAAATGTACACGCTTACATTCAGTAGCTTGATATATCCCCATTACTTTGATTTGAACAAACAAAACTGCATTCATGAGTCTGAATTTTGGGGAGAAAAGACACAATTACCAATTTTGTGGGGAGTAGCAGAAAAGTAATACAACTAGTAATGTAACTACTAGTCATATTACTCCCTGCCAATTGCTGTTGGTAATAAGTAAAGTAATATTACTTTTGAAAAGAATAACAAGTAATGAGTAATAAATGCAATTTTTTGAGTAACCAGCCCAGCACTGCTCATCTCTACCTACTCATAATAAAAAGCACAATGTGTCTCATCACCATTTTGTGAAATCATTGTTTTTGCTCATAGTTGTTTTCTTTAGAGAAATCAACTTCCCTGGATCTGCAGACGTTGCATGCGATTGACTCGGTTGTTTATTAGAAACACTGCTCTCTATGCGAAGCTACTCATGCTGCAGTTGGATTGGAAAACCTTGGTTCCAAACAGTGAGTTAATAACTGTTCGTGACGCCAGTTATCCATGAATGCCAGTGTTTGTTTTTGCATAGCCAACTATCTAGATAGCCTGACTCTGCTGAAATTGGTTTACAAGACAGGCCAGGACAACACTTTTATTTGCGCTAGAAATGATGTCCATTGTGCTTTTAAAACAACAAAAAGAAAGGACTTAACAGGCGAGCTGTGAATTAGGAGACATTTGCCTTCCTGACTTGTGCGCTTTGGCTGGCTGACTGGTGTTTGGCACATGCGAGCGCTGTTTGGAGGCTCGGTCCCAGCGCTCTTGAAGAAAGTGCTGAGTGCTGGTGAATGTGGTGTAAAGCCACGTGGCTTTGGACAGGGGATCTTTCTCTCACCCCTGTGTTTGTTCCCTCAACATATGTGTTCAGTAAAGCCTTGGCCCTCGCAGTGCCACATCGAATATCTCCCCACCCGCTTGATGTGGTCTCACACCAGTGCACTGTGGGTACTCGAGTGGTGCTGCTGAGGTAATACCACTGGGGACAAGACCTCACCACAACACCCACACAACAAATGTGTGTGTGTGTGTGTGTGTGTGTGTGTGTGTGTGTGTGTGTGTGTGTGTGTGTGTGTGTGTGTGTGTGTGTGTGTGTGTGTGTGTGTGTGTGAATGCATGCAGCCAGTGGTGTGTCTGTTGCTGGCTACTGTTGCACTCACACTCCAATCTGCAGAGACTCTAACCCCCATGTAATCCCATAGTTGTTTGTATTTGCATGCTGACATGTGCATATACTGTGCTGTGCAATACGGGAATCCATGTGTATGTGATTTCAACGCCTTTAACATTCAACACTATCACATGTCACCTAGCACATGCACAGCATCCAAACTTTGCCAATGATTAATGGGTAAAGCCTCCCCCCTGCTTTTTGTCCCCCCATCACACTTCTCTCCTCACCTTCTGCAGTATCTGCGCCTCCTCTGCGTGTGAAGGCACGCACACATTTTCTGGGGCAAGTGATTGATTTCTAATTGTTTACATTTCAGGTCGCACTCTCTGTTGCAGATGTGTTTATTCTACTCTGCGTTTCGGCATGTGTTCACGCAGGCATGCACAGACACAAACAGAGACACACTTGTACAATAGAGACGTGTTGATGCCAAAAAGTTTCATCCAGGAATTTTTGGATGTCTTGGCTCTGGGTTTTGGCACTGCATGTACTAATTGCCTCCAAGTGGAGGCGATTGTTACCATTAAGCCTCTTATTTTCTTGGTTCTGCATGTGTGTTTGGGCACGTGGGCAAGATCATTCAAGGCCTTTGCCATCAATGTGGTTTCATTCTGGTTGAATAAGAGGGTAATAAGAAAATTTAATTTTGCAGCCAAACAATAACATCTCAATCTAACTAAGCTCTCATTCTGGATGTTCCCCCACCCAGCTCTTCGACTTTAGAGCTGTTTAAAATAAAAATGTATCTAGGACAAGTTGTTTTTCACCTTGTGGTTCTTCACTTGAAATAAACTGCAGGATGGCTGCTACTAACTCTAATAACTTCAGTTGCACTCCAATATAAGCTTCTGTATGAGGTGTTCGTAGTGGGCACTTGGCTCAGGCAGCCTTTAGTATGTTGCCAATATGCAGTGTAAGCAACAGTGTTATCCTGAGTTACAGCAGTAATAACCTGCTGCTGAAGGATCCCCGCCACCCATGCGGAGCGGAGTTTAGGTTAAGCAGTGGGCAAGGTGCAACCCAAAACGGATCCCTGTCTTTAATGTGGGCTCTAATGGCTCTGTGTGGTAGTGGCTGGGTATGTACCGTACAGTAACAGAGCAAACATAATACATCTCCCAGTTTACTACCTGGAAAGCCATATACTTTTTTGCTCTCTGCATTATTGGCTTGCTGTATCCAGTATAGCTGGGTGGTTTACTGCAAGGAGGGGTTGCAAATTAAAGGTTACAAATTTGATGATCCTTGATTCAGGATCCTAAGTAACTTATGTTGTAGTCCACCTTTTTTGAGGGAAATTAGTGACACAATAGCTCAAAAAATGCCTTATTAGACCAGGGTGAAAACTGGAACGTGTGTGTGATGCCTTAAGTCAAATGTGTATGTTCTGAAACAGATGTTAAAAGATGTAAAACCAAAGATGGCACATATTTCTTCTACAGCTGCAATGATTAATCAGTTAATTATAGAAAGAAAATTAACCCATTTTCAGAAATGATTGCTATTTTTAAGGAAAGATGCCAAACAAGTTTGTGGAATTGCTGCTTTTCTTTGTCATATATAATAGTGAAATGAAACATCTTGAGATTTTGAAATGACAGAAGAAGCCATTTAAAGGCATCACTTTGGGCTCTGGGAAGTTGTGACAGACGTTGCCATTTCATAGGCCAAGCAATTCCTCAGCCCATCAATAATAATCAAAATATGCAATGATTAAAATGTAGTAATAATAAAATGATTTATACGTGAAAATAAATGAGAGACAATCATCTTAGAAAATGAAGTTTTCCCTCACTTCGTCCTGATGTCTCTCACACGCTATCTTAAACATTATTCCATTGTAGAACAAATGAGGGAATTATTATAATAACTATATAATGGATTTTGTGATCCCATCATTCTTGTAATTTGTTTTTGTTAGTTTTGATACAACCCACATCCAGCGACTCAACATTTGTCCAACAAGGCATTTTTAGCTTTTGCAGAATTATAATCAATCAACAGCGTCCTTTACTTCAGTATATGTTTTTTGTTTCTATTATATCTATACTTATAAAACAGTGCCTTTTCTGTGTGTAAGTTGTGTATTCTTGAAGGATCTTAAGGTCCTTATAGTCTGGTGCTTAACTCGACGTCTCTGGTTGCGCAGGACTTCCAGCATATTGAAATAAGGATTTGATCTTCACAGAGAGAACGTGGTGGTTCCTCTCTGCTGCATCGCTACGTGTAAATATGAGAAAATCAAGACCATGAAGAGTCTATGTGTGCAGACCTACAGCAGGCCCCAAACACACACACATACTCACAGACAGTCTTCACTCTCAGGGAGCCCTGGGAGAGAAAGTAATCTGTTCAGAAACCACAAAATTGAATAATGACCCTGACACTCTTCCAAGCTGAAAAGTGAACAGTGCTTGCAACACAAGAAGGCATACTTACACCAAATCTTTATACAACACAGAGGTAAGCCTTTGACTTCAAATTAGCATCATTTAAGGAATCTCTGCAGGTTGTAGGTAAAGAATAATTTGAGTCTCTTGTTCACTCTCACGCTGTCTCGTGTTCAATCACACACATGCTCTAATGATCTGCAGGGCATAAAGCAGTGGAGTTTGTCAGTCTGTAAATGTTGTTCTTGCATTCTGCATCTCTGGTAGCTTACTGAAGGGACACACACATAAACTTTTTTTTTCTTGACTTGGTGAAGATGCCAGGAGATGGATAAACAATTCCTGTAAAAATCAAATGTCATTGGTGTTATAGCTCCCTTTGATGTTGTTAAATGCTGTGGCAAAAGGGCATGGATAAGAGGTATCTTAACAAATATTTATAATATATATTAAAGTGAAATATCCAGCAATAATGAGATATAAATATTGGTTTATGTTAAATTATCCTCATTATTTTCACATTAATTAGAGCACTCAATAGTAAAATATGATCAAATCTGAAGTCAACCTCTGAAAATTAAAGTATTCTTACGTCTTAAGTGAACTATAATTACTGCCCTGTGGTTGTATGCCTCTGCCAACCAGTCAGTTTACATCGATATCTGTCCAGATAATATATGTAGTGAATACTTGGAAGTAATGTAATAAAGGTATAAGGGGTATTTTTGGCTAAATGGAAGTAAATGGAATCACTCTATTGATAGTACACATGTATGATTACAGTGAATATAAATTTTTTGAAAGGAAGGATTATCATAGATGTAGCAGCTAAACAGGTACACATGTACTTGATTACTGTGTAAAGATGGATCCTTATAAATTAAAGCTACACAAAATGTGGTGCCATTATTTTCTCCTGGCATTTTAAGATGTAAAGCCTTTCTATGAGCTGTAGGTGAAACTCACTTACTTATAGGATCATGATTAGCTTTGTAAAAACCCATTTTGAGGTCACAATGTCCTTTTGAACCAAAAGCGTCACCAATTCAGTGTCTGTGTTTTGTGAAGTCGCAGTGACCTATAATTACTGCATCCTTAAGTCAAGTGGACATAGGTGCAAAATTTGATAAATGCTACCAGCCATGGCTGTTGCTGGTACAGAAGCTTACAAATGATACTGTACTATTTTTAAGTAGCTAAAAGCATCCCAAAGAAACCTTTCAATACATTCAAACATACATTATAAGGAACATTTTTAATACCTTTTTGAAGTAAAAGTAGTCTCAAATGAACACAATTTTGAATGCATAACTATTGTTACTGTGTATAAAGGACACTTATATAATTATATAATTCACTTTCAAAAAGTGCAGAACTGAGTAAGACAGTGTTCTCTGTTCTGAAGTTTTAATGTGGAGGAATCAGTGCATTCTTTATCTTTTCAGTGATTGTTTGACTAAACGTCTCTTATTTTGCAAACCAGGCAGATAAGCCAAATATTAGTTGGCCTTCATGAGTAGAAGATATTTAAAAGATTTAAAAAAGAAATGATTTACTGCTAATTAACTTGAGTTTGTGTTGTTTGATTGCGAAACTACAGCTGTGCTAACAAATCCAAAGTACACGAAGACCTCTGCCAAATAAAGCATCCAAAGGAAAGTTTTCGCATAATGATGACCTGTACGGTAGCACAGTTCCCAGAAGCACAGATGAGTAATGCACAAGATGTGTTTGAGGGATATTCAGTGTCTCCTGATCAGCAATATGCCTTTATTATTTCCTCCAGAAACATCTCCTGTAAGCAGAGACAGCTTGTGTTAGATGGCCTTGCACTTGCGGTCTTTCATAGATCATGCATGTTTACCCTCTCAATTGTACAACAACAGTGGTGTGGTTGTGGCTTAATTGGTCTTTCCTATGAGTACTGATGCATGAGGTTTACAAATGCTCTCAGGCTGATTGGGAACGTGGCCCGATCTCTGGTTTGAACATGAGCGTAGAAACCACGGACGGCTTCAAGAAACCTTTTCTATTCATCCGGCAACGTAGTATTAATCCCAATGATGCTTCCCAGATGCATGCACCGGACACTGAATTTGGAAAAGCTGATTTGTTAAGCACAGCAAAAGCAGTCAAAGCCTGTGTGTGATGCCAAAGCCATTTTAAAGGATCAGGACTTAAGCGTTGGTGTGTGCAGGGTTTTTTCCTGACCAGTTTTATGAACTGGTAAAACTTTGGGCTTTAAGTTTTACCATGCTTTTGCCCATTATATTTTCTCGCCCTTTCTCAACATACCTTCTTAAAACAGAATTGGAGATGTGTTCAGAAATAGATACAAACCTTTCACAAAACAAGAACACCTATCTATAAGTCCTGTATCAGGCAGCATCTGGTGCTTTAGGGTACATGCATCCTCCCACAACATGCGTGCAAACTTCCTGGATTGATTTACCCCAGCTTTTTTTTTTCCAGAATCCCAACCCAAATCACAATGAAAAGTGACCCAGTGGAGCATCGAAACTTCCAGATTTATGAGCCCGTAGCACAAGATGAGGGTCCCGTGATGAAAACATTGTCTGGAGGCCTCAGGCCAGGAGCCAGGGTGTTAGTTGAATAAAGACAACTATTCGGGTTACGTTGTCCCCCGATGAAACGTCTGCATTGTGTTGTTCTACGGTGTGTCTGTGAAGACAGTCTGTCTGTGATTTATGGTTTTAATCTTCGCATCGCTGTGGAGCCAAATGTGAATGTCTGCGGTAACAATATAAAACCATCAATCATTTGATCACTGAAGAAATCATTAATATTGCCCAGAAAGCAACAAGAGCTCATATCTATTCAGTTAGAAATGAATTAGAAAAAAAAGGAGAAACATCTTTTTCAGCTCATTCCTACCGACCCCTGCAATGTTAAGCACTGTTTTAGTTCCTCAGAGTTAAGAATGTGCCGTATGCTGTTAGGTTATGATTTGTGGCGCCTTGGGTTTTACAGGTTGAACCACAAGCAAATGAGCAGCATTTCTCACAATCAGTTTTCTGAGTGACCTCACTGGGATAATGATAGGGGATGAAGTACAGCAGAGGAGCTTCTCCTCTACTCCATCTTCCACTGGGCTGCCATAGATGATTGAGTGATGGCTGGGAGGTGGAGGTGGGGGTGGGGGTTACACGGGATGAGGGAGAGGCTTGAAGGCCTGGCGCTGTTTCGCCCTCAATTGCATGGCTGCACGCTGCAATAGACACCAATTAGAGGGCGCAGAGTGAAGCCCTTCTAGATGAGCTCAGCCTGCGGCTCCTGTCTGGCACATGCAGGCGCTCAAACCGGGGCCCCACTGGCTGCTTTTCTTTTCAGATCTTGTTTGTGTACGTGCTTACATCTCTGTTTGCAAGAATTTGATGACGATAGCAAAGCAGAGTATCTTCTAATGATTTAAAATGTGTGTGATGTATGGATATGTCAGCTCAGTCACACGCACTCACTCAGCGACAGTTTATTTTAGCACCCTCTTATTTTGTGTCTGATGCCAGAAGTTATGGGTTCATGTAAACCTCTGCCACACGTTACAGGGTTTATACCACCCCAAGCACTCCAGACATGTCTCATCAGTGTCTTTGCTACTGTTTCACCTCCCATGGTGTGGCAACATGGAATATGTTAAAAATTGTGCTCTTTTCTCTAGAGATTTTGAAAAAACCAATAAGAACTCTTGCAATATATATTCAATGGATATTGTATTGGTCCGTCTCCCTTGAGAAATGTCTCTCTTTTTTTTTTCCCCTTCCTCTGATTCTCTCTGTAAAGGTCAGAGGTCAAAGTCAGCAACATATCTGGTTGGTATCTTGCTCATTGACACTTGGCATGCTGTTTAATAACGAATAATATATGCAATATAATCATTATATTCAACTTAATACACACAACAGCCTGTCTTTACAACCTGTTGAGTAGCTTTGAAGTTTAAAAGCACTTGTAATTCTGTCTCTCAGACACAAGATGCTGCTCTTGAGCTGTAAAGGTTGCAACAGAAAATATCTCAGGTGCTGAGGACTCGGTACTAACTTTCTCTTTTTTTGTTGACAGTGTTGTCATTTATGATTGATTTGTGTTGTCTTTTTAAGAAAATATATCTAGACGCATTTTACAAATATGTGCAGGAGCATTTTTCTGTCCCTTTTCCTGCTTCTTTTTTATGCACTGAAATAAACAAGCTGTAAGAAAGACAATCTAGCCCCTGAAATATAGTTCCAAATTCTGTCAAAATATTAAGAAGTAATGCTGTGCGTTACTATGGCCAACAAGCTCATGGAGTTTCTTCTTCTCTCCTCTCCACCTCCTCTCCTGCTGTTCAGTTTTACTGTCGGAACAGCCGCTGCCTGTATAACACCTCACTGGTAGAGAGTTCACTACAGTAGCATATTTAGACAGCTGTAAGCCCAAAAGCTCCTGAGAAAACAGGGTAGAGGAGTTTTTATGTGGGAGCGGGATGGGATGGGGGTGCACTGATCCATTGCAGCTCTCTTCCTGTGCGGTTACCCCTCAGTTATGCATCCAAATGTTTCCTCTCCCTCTCCATCACCTGGGCAAGCTTTGACTTGACGCTAAAGGAAGACATATGAGGTTTTCATGAGCGTACATTTGGTGATTTTGTTTTGTAAACTGTGAAAGAGAAACTTGATGTTATTTCCACATTTCAACAGCACTATGAAGGAATATAGCCCAAGGCGTGAGTTTTGCAATATAAACTGACTTTTTCTCAGTGTATTCAGAATGATGTATTACTTGGCATGCAAACATGCACAGTCTAGAAATTGCACACAATTTTCTCATCTCTTTCATCTCTCATTCTTTGTCTCTCTCTCTGTCTCTCTCTCTCTCTCTCTGTAACTCTCACCCTAATACACACACACACATTACCCACAATACCCTCAGATGCACAGATACAGGCTTTCATGGCAAGCAGCAACCCATCATCACTGCACAAATCCTGTAACTCCATATCATAGATAATTTGACATTTCCCCATGCAATCACTACCCACAGACTTTAAGACATGGAAAAAGTTGTTTTAGTTTTATGTGCTGTACATGACCCTCATGTAGGCCGCATCCTAAAACTGCTCACTGAACAGTCGCTTACACCTGCATCAACTAAAAACTTACTTTTTGTCCTTTTGGGGGCAGCAGAAATGAGCTGTGACCACAGAATTGAAACGCTATTATGTTTTAAGTTGTCTATTAACATGTCTTCTGGATGTTTAAACATATCAGTCATTTGGAGTTGTGTTCCTGGCCACCTCATGAATCTAAGTTAACTTTTTATGCTTTGTTTTTGGTCTCCACCAACTCCTGAGGGAAATATGTGGTTCTTTAGCTGTACGTATGTATATTCATCAGCTCATCTCATCAAGCTTTTCAGGCTGGAAAACCACAACAATGAGCTAAAACATGCTGAAACTCTGAGAGAGCTGCATGACATTTCATCGCTACCCCTTTCACATACAAGCAGTCACGTGATCTGTTGTCAATATAACAAGACCAAGAGTCTACTGTACATCCAAACTAACAACTCAGTGGGTGGTGCTTTAGCATGCTAACATGCGCCCAATGACTTTTTGCAAGTAGGCTATAAACATAGCACTTAACACAAGGTTTGTCATAAATGACCAGGAAAACATTTGACCCGATGGCTGTGCTAGATTAAAAGTCAAGGGAACAGCTGACACAATTCATCCATGAATGTATGTACTAAATTTCATGACAGTAGTTGCCGAGACATTTCACTAAAAAAACACAAAGGTCAACTTTAATGGCTGAGAGAGAGAAAAAAATCAAGGGAGCAGAAAAAAACGTATCCTCTGGGGACAATGAATTTCATGGCAATCCATCCAAAAGGTGTTAAGATATTTCTGTCAAGACCGAAGTGGAGGGTTGATTGACAGCCAGATTATAAAATATGGCCACTTTAAACACCATGGACAGGTATGACTTCTCACCAAGGATGTAAATAAAGTGAAGGCACCATTGGTCCTCCTCTTCAGTTGGCGAGGATTGCTCTCCTGTTTCGCCTCCGGGTACATACAGAGCAGTGATGTCAGCTGTTTTTTCTTGCCATTATCTTGTGGTCATACTTCTTGGATTCAAAGTTTCTTTAAACTTTTTTTCCACAGCAAAGACTAGCATTAAAGCTCCTCTTCACTGTTGGGCAGGAGTCTGAAGGAAAATTTGGAGGGAAGGATGGGTATTTTTTTGAAGCGTGTTTATCTTGAGGCTTCAGTGAAAAACCATAATATGTGTCCCATGGGCCATATTTCCTTGTTGACCTACTAGTGTGTGCTCTGTATTTGATATGCCAGCGGTTTTGGAAAAGAGGGGCAGGATGGCGGGTGACGTGTGAGTGCTCTTTTCCATAAAGATCTGCGATCTGCTCAATGGGTTTAGACAGTTCGAGCTGAAATGCTATCCAGTACATTTTATACAAGAGGGATGGAAAGAGAAAAGACTTGATGGAGTGACAGTCTGTAAAAGAGAGCAGCTTAAAGAGAGCAAATGCAGATGAAATAGAAGTGTGTATGGTTCAAATGAGTCACTATATGTGCTCTTTTTCCACTCTGACTTTGCCGCTCTTGTTCAGGATGTTTTTCAATATCTGTCTGTCATTCACTTTCTTGTCTTTCCCGGTTATACTGCGTTAACAAAGAGTACTAAAGTCAGCTGAATTAAATGACGATGAGTTTTTTCATATTCATCTAACTTCACACGTTCTGATGTTTAAATCTCATCATCCTCCCTGTGCCTCCCTTTGTGCAGTCAGGTTGCATCTTCTATGTGTTTCTCAGTTGATTACAGAAGCATATGGGTGAGGAATGCTTGATTGTAGAGCTGCACTGTGGCGGGCTGATGGATTGTTTCCTCTCTCTAAATGTGGGTGCTGCAGGACAAAGCCCAGTTGATGTGTTGAAGTGTGGCTGCTTGAAAGAGCTGTCAGCACTCCCAGCACCATGGCAAGTCATGGACAGAGCAGCATATTGCATGAACAAGAACTTCTGTCATGTCTCCGATATGGAATCAAATTAAGGTCAAAAAGATTTTGCGCTTGTGAAAAGATGTTCAAAATGAATCTGAATTTTTTTTTTGTTGTTGTTGTTGTTTTTTCATACATTTACAAAGCAAAAAACCCATATTCACCACTGCAGTGATCAGGATGATTACCAGCGAGAAGTAGAAAAGACTGAGGTCTTGAGTTTTCTCAGATTTTAAACTGGCTAGTCCATATTAAAACAATAATAATAAAAGCCAATATGTTTCAGCCTCCACCAGGAAATGAATAATTGCTTGAGAAGTGTTTTGCTGAAAACCTAATTGCATGCACATAAAAGATTCTGTGAATTTTTGAGTTTCTCAAAGGGAATTGGAACAATGTGCTTGAGGTGTCATCCATTTTTCTTAAATCATTTCCATATTTGTAGTTCAGGCGCAGGTCATGACAAGGAACTAAAGCACACGCAACCTCTTTGCTCTCCTTGTTATTGCGTCATTGTTTAACCAAGTGAAAAATGTCAGATTTCAGAGGACACTCCAAGGGTTAAAGCCTTCTTTGACCACCTTTATCATATTACTATCACTTTCTCTGATCGTCTCCGAGCCAAAGACAACACACAATACATTTTCGACAATGGGAAACACATGTTACTGATGTGACTCAATTTGGGGGTTAAAAACTGAAACCTTAGCTGTGTTTAGCACATACAGGAGATCAGACACGTCTTTTTGTGGCTAGAAAAGTTTCAACTCGCTTAGAGTGTAAATACTCAACACTCACACATCATGAATTATAAGCTGCTGAGACAAACCAGGTGCCTTTTTTATTTGGAGTTGCTGCTCGCTGTCTCTGCTCGAAAAATTGCTGTTGAACTGTTGTGTCTCATTTTGAAATTATGAAAGAGGTTAACAAGAGAGCCTGTTTCATGTCTACAGTTCAAAAGCCAGTTTCACAGCTTTGAACTTCGTTTGTCTTAACTCTCATGTCATGAATGCAGCAATTAGTCAGGATTTTGGTTCTGTGTTTTTTGGCATTGTGATATTGACTCAAATGAGCTGTTTGGTTCAGATAGATAATTACAACATTTTCCATGTTTTTTAGTATCTAAGTTTTTCCATTTCATGCACATTTCTTCCACTAGTATTTTTTCTTTTTTCTCTTTTCTCCTACTATGGATCCTGACATGACCGTGGATGTCATATTTATCGTTCCGCTATCCTGACGGAGCCTATTGCAGCCAAAAATCTCTGCTTTCACAGTGTTGATTACCGCAAGTGGCTGCAATATTATTTCATCATAACGCACCGTTTCCCAGACAGCCTCCTGAACAAGCTGTCCAGGGTTCGTACTCATGAGGAGTCACAGAAACTAGTTCTACCTTGGAACTACCTTGGAGTAAAGCAAACTTAGTCTTCTTTTTAAGCCAAGGATTAAGTTATCAAACTTCCTAACAAAGAAAAACATAAAGTAATGCTCAGACAAGCCAGAGAGCTGTCTTAACTTGTTGAGAGCTGTTAAGAGGAGGGATCTGGTCATAATCCAAAACGTTGATTGCCGCTACAGTGGCTGAAGTATTCAATCGTTACCCCACCACTCAAAAGTGCTGCCTAATCTGTGACAACTTTTAGTCCCTGTCGAAATCAACAGAATCCCCGGTCCTAAAATGTATTGTTTTAATATATTAGGGGAAAAAAATCCTTTGTTGTTCCCCAGATGCATTTGTTTGATCTGGAAAGAGCAGCAGCATGATGACAACCTATAAATGAAGCCATTCTCTGCTTCCTAGTACCAAATAAAACAGAGCAAGCTGTTAATTACTGATGTTTACTGATTACAGCAATTACAATCCCCACATGTTTTAACTGCTGCCACCACTGATTTATTGCATTATGTCACCAGATAGAAGCGCCTTTATTAGGGAGCGATTCTCTATCCGGGCTCCTTCTTCTTTTTATTAACAAAAAAACGTTACCTCACGTCCCCCAAAGCTGTTCAGCAGCATGCATGTAACTTTAGAGTAATTTATTTTGAAATGCATGAGGAAACCAAAACAAATTAGTCTCTCAGACAGGAAGGAGTTTAGGGGGAAAAGGGGTGACAAGGCCAGGATGCGTGGCGAATGTGAACAGCCCCAGATGGAGCAGTGGTGTCTTCTGTTCATTTTCACAGGATGAGGAGAGAGAGGATGTACAGACATGGTGTTCATACAGCAGTGTCCACTAATATTTTATTTTACTTATACTTCTAAATGCAGTTGTTTTATGGTGATTTCAATAGTTAATTCTCTGGTTGAGGGTAAACCACATTTACAGTACAGTGATGTCTATCAATGTACATGTCTACTAATAGAACAATAACTAACTAATGAACTAACTCAGTTTAAAGCATAAATCATCCATAAACATAAGTAATAGTTTAGTTTTGCAGTTACTTAAGTCACTTAACATCAACAGGATGGGAAAATGTATAAGAAAAGACAGAGTGGATATGGATGAGGTCGACTGTGTCAAGCAAGTCAACTTCAGAGTCCTTGAATACATTTAAAACTTGTATATTTAAATGCATACCACATTTTGTATGTATAATTCTTACAAATATACAGTATGTAAATTAGTGGAGTGAAGTTCTAAAGGTTAAGCTAAGGCCTTAATACTTTTTTCGCCACTTGAGGGCAGTGCAACATGCAGAAAACAGAATTTCTTACATGCTGTTGTTACAGCTAACTTAACATGTCTTCAGCAGTGCCTGATTTTAGTTGCTAATGTTGGACTTTCTTCTACTAGCTAGTTTGGAACTGTCTGCTAGGCAGGTAGTGTGCAGAGAGCTTTTACTTTTTTGCAGTAAACGGCTGCCTGCTGCTATGAAAAATGACGCTACTAAGAGCAGCGATAGTGAACCAAAACAATAAGTTTGCGGGGGCGACAAAAACAAAACAAAACAATGAGCTGAAGGATGTTAAAATGCAGCGTAGTGCAGCAGGAAAGTGGGCAGTCTGTGGGTTCATCACTATAAGCAACCTCTTTGACCTACAAGTTAGTCATGGGATCCACTATTAATATAAAAATATTGAGCATTAAAGTCAGCTAGTTTTATTGATTTGTGTTTTCAGAAAATAAAGTACAGTGTCAGAAAATGTGTAAACTGTACTGAAAAGCTATAATATCCAGATGATATGGCAATATGGTCTCTATTTTGAAGCACAGGGGATCAGTTAAGCTTGATGCTGGCTAGGAGTCCATAAATAAGCCTTGGTGCTTAGTGTCTGCCCAGATCTGGATGCGGGTCCCACGCTCCCCATTTCCTTCTAGCCCACCTTGGCGGGCCAGTTTAGACTTCTCCAGCGGCTTTACAGTGCTAATTTATGCCCATCCCCTCCTGTCATACCCTCTTTAAAACGCCACAGTGGCAGTGGTTGGGTTAAGGAGAGAGGCATTGAGGGGGGAGTGTTGGTGTAGTGGGACCCTGATGGAGTTAGCCTGTGCGATCACCAGAAAGCTGCTAAAACACATGACCTCTCCTGGATGTGCTAATGGGAAATGCTCGGTTCCTAGAACGTATGAACGCAGTTTCAGGAAGCAGTAAATGTCACTGCTGATTCTTAATTACGTGCCCCATTCCTCCTCTGCGCTGTGGGCTGCATGTGGAGTTTTAGAGGCTTGCTCAGGTGGGATCAGATTGTGGTTACTGGCTTATTCAAAATGTCACTATAAAGAGTACAGTAAATTATTATAAAGTATTAGGTCTTCAGTACAGTGCAGTTCATATTTTTGGTTGCTTTCTTAAATAAGCAGATGTGCCTTTGCTCATATTATCCTCCTCCTGAAGTGATTCATTTATATTTATCATTTCATTGATTTACAATTTGCTCATATCATTGTTTACTTGACTTTTTGTTTGCTATGTTTGTGGGATTGGATCTCCCCAGAGGATAAATCCCACTGATCTAGCGCCACCATGAGGTTGACATTTTAGTTTTTTAGTAAAAACTATTGGATGGATTCCCATGAAATTTGTTTCAGATATTCATGTCCCTTTCAGGGTGAACTGTAATAACTTTGATGATCAAAATGTCAGTTTGTCCACTAATTTGGTTAAATGCCTCTAAAACTAAAGGCAGTCCCATCAGCCTAAGATGTACTTTGTGTTTTGTGTTAATTAGTAAATGTTAGCATATGAACACCCTAAATTAAGACGATGAGCATGGTAAATATTGTACTTGCTAAACATCAGCATGTTAACATTCTGAAGTTAGCATTTACCTGTAGATTCTGAAGTTAGCAGATAGGTCTCAGCTTATACAAACCTCAAAAAACTATCTGTTCATACATTAATTTCACTGATTTATAGTATACTGATGCTATTGTTAACCATTTTGTATATTCTTTGTCCCATTAATATAGCGATGTAAAATATAATCACTTCTTGAAATGTTGAAACTAGCACTGTGAAGCCGTCCAACACAACTTCACCTGATGTTCTGGGCCTCTGGAAGCTGACAAGACCTTATTATGCAGCTGCTATTCTGAGAGAAAAAAAATGTTTTCATTCATGCTGTAAAAAGTTCTGGGACCAATATCCAGGCGAACAAATGTCTTCCTCTGCAGAGCTGTAGGGAGTCACAGTCAGAAGGTCTGCTGGACTGCAAACCAGCAGAGATGGGTCCGTTAAAGGCCAAGTTGGCGTTTGTCTTTCCCCTGTGCACATTATTTATCCCTAAAATGGCCTTGCATGCAGCACATTTCTTCCTCCCACCTCCACTGTGATACAGTATCCTCAGAAGGTGTGTTTATGGCTCTGTAAATCTGTCATCTTCAGATTACCACCAAATACTGAAACCAAATATGGTTCATATCACTTGTAGAGCCAACAATTCAATTTACCTCCCTTCCATATCAAGTATTAAATAATAGTAAATAATCATGATCAAGTAGTTCATAAAAGGAAGAAAAATATAATGCTGATTTTCAAAGAATAAAGAAAGTATATTAGGAGTATATCAAAGCCTGTTTTTGTTGTAATGCTGCTTACTTTGAGTTGCTGTTTTGCAGTTCACCTCCCATCTGGCTTGAATTGGATTTAGCTGATTGTCAGGGAATTACATCTTTATTTTAATCTCCTGGTTTTGGGGGACAGGGAAGTGTGGTTGATTTTCAGCTGCAGGTCGTAAAATCCCTGTCCTGGTAAAATATTTTATACTGTGGCCCAGAAAGCTTTTTAAACAATGGCTTTGGTGTAAATCATGCCTGGAGCGCATACATCGTTTGTGGGGGTGGTGGGAGGCTACCATTTATCCCGCCTGAACCATTTAAGCCTCCTCGAGGGAACCATGGGTTTGTGCTCTTGAGTGTAACTTAATGTCAGACCCTGGTAACTTTAGTTTCATTTGTCTCCTTTTCTGAGAACTTGGGGCCTGTTAACTCAGGTCATGGTAATCTTTTAATTTGACCCTTTATTCCTTCACTGAGGAGTAAAAGAAAGGATCAGTTAAACTTCTGCTGCTTGCCTACTTGGTGACCCCTTTACAAGACCTAAAAAACATATTCAGTTTACATTTGTATGTTATTTTGCATGAGAGCACTTTTCCAGTGTAATGAGTAGTGTTGGTATGTTTTATTTCAATTTTGAAACTTGCAGGGATATTAATTGGTTGGTTTTCCATCATTATGTCAAAAAGTGAAAGCAAATTTAACTTAACTCTCAGAATTGGGTTATATGCAGTAATTTGTACTTAAATATATGGGTGAGTACTGTAAGTATGATATTTTTAAAATACCACAGTTATATTGCTTCCCTAGAATATATTATTTAGGGAAAGTAAAAAGGGTCAGAAAAAAAATCTGGCAATGTGACTGTAGTAATTTAGAGCTGTGGTACAACTTCCTACATCATGGTTTTTAGTTGAGTGCTAATATCTCTCATTACTTTCCATTTGGACTGCAGAAATCATTTATGTGAGGGATAGTATGTGAGCAAGGCTGTTTAATGCATGTTCGTACATTTTGGACAGCTACCTCATTCCTGTATAAGTAAGTCATCTCAACTGGGAACCTGTGAAGAGCTAGGTTTTAAACCATCCTCCAGGACAGATGCAAATATTTGAAAAGAAAAGTGTACAATTATTAGTCAAATTGTACGTTTACAAACAGATTTCCTGGTTGAATGTTTGACCTTACCATTCTTGGGAGGCTCTCGATGCACCACTACAACCTGCAGGGTAAGGGTCATGTCACAGACGATGATAACAGAAGGCGTCAGGCTGTTTTTTTGGGAGCCTTATGAGCTTTTATACTTGTTCTGTATCTTAATTTAGTTTTAACACAGCAGTACCTTGTCACTGGGATACAAAAGTGCTCAACCGGCAATTAACATGCAAGCAGATTAGCTTGCTATTAGCAGTAGTGCTACCTCGACTGCCCCTGTATGTGATGTGACCTTGTGTTGCAGGTTGTAGTGGACCACTTTGAGAGTCTTTTGTGCAATGAGGGATATTTATTATTTTGCATACACATACTTTTTCCTCAAAATAAAGTGTTTTATATCTGGCTAATCTAAAACAGGATCTGAAAGCACCTCTTTCTTTCCCTGTTGGTCTTTTTGGAAGGGATTTTTGAAGTTGTGTTCCCAGATCTCTGCAATTACCTCAGGGAGCACAGTGTTATCATAACCGATTGAAATGATGGCCAAATCTACAAAAATAGTGTGCATGAGGGTCTGTCTGTGTCTGTGGACAATGACTTCCCCTAATCTTGAATGCTTCCCACATGCTATCTAATATCCAAGCCTGCCCTTGTGTAAAATAACAATGCACTATATAATTTTTTCTCACCTCATCATCTTCATGGATTATTGTTTAAACTGTCAGGAGACACCTCCAGCAATGTTGTGGTAGAAAACTGGCTCCAAGTGAGTGTCAGTCAAACACATTAATTTCCTCCTCGGGTGTTTAGTTTTCAAGTCTGGCCACATCAGCGATGCCACAGTTTATTTTCTGTAGTCATACATTTGCAAATATGAGAAGGATTTCTTCTGAAAGCAAATATCAGAAGGTTATGGATTAAGGGCGCAAGGGGGTATAATTTCTGAGCGGGTCTGTGTCAGCGTGCACGTCCACGTCCCTCCTTACTGGCACCACAAAATACGTCTGTGTTAAGTAGATAGTTGAGTGTGTGCGCGTGTCCATTACAGATAATTCCTCAGCTCGCAGAATGTACAGACATCGCCCACTACCAAATCAAACAAGCCAAGTCGCATACTGCCAGCAGCAAGTTAAGACTTCAAGACTGGTTTTGCTGTGTATCAGTCAAGTATAAAAAGTGTGTGTGTGTACTGGTTAAGTGTCGAGACATCCGCTCCGATGTTGTGATTAGGGTTTGCTGCGTATTTGCTCTTGAGTGCAGCACATTCCTCACAGCCTTAATTGATAGCAATTATGTGGTTTTTGATTTGGTGTTTGATTGGGAGGTGGATTTGAAGTCTTGATTTGAAGGGCACAGAGTTTTTATTGTCTTTGGAACGTCAGGATTGAAATGCCTGAATGATGGCCTGCTACCTTGTAAGTTACATCAAGGGGCACCAGTGGGTTGGCGCTAACTTGGACTGCTCCAATTTTTTTTTTTTTTTTTACTTTCTGTTTCGGCTTTTGTTTTTGCGTCTTGCCATCGCAAACGTTAAAACTGGAAAGTTACTCAGTGTATAGTATATTCCCTCTGTGCCAAGGGCTGTCCATCTTACAGCTTGTTTTTCTCTATAACCAGAGGAATTGTCTCTCCAGGGGACACCTGGCTTGTTCCCCACCTCCACAGTGCAAATGTTCACTGGCTTAAACTGCCAGATGTTATGAAAGGCTCTATTGAAGTAGACCTTTAGCTCATAAAGAAATACAAAAAAGGCACCATGGCTGAGAAGTCGATCCTGATAGCTTCGGTGACCAGACTATGTCATCTGATTTCCATTGGGCTCTCACATGTAACTAGCTTGTAAAGCAAAACACAGTCAGGAGCCGGACATGAAGTCATGTGCTCCTTAATGTGTCTCAGTTTTGTTAAGATGTATGTTTGTATATCTGTGCATGCTTTGAGGATTTGTCTGAAGATACTCACTGTCAAACCCATATCAAAACGTGGTCAACCGGCAATAAACATGCTTGCAGATTAGCTTACTCTGTATGACTGAGACTTTTTGACATTTCCCAAACAGAGTGCTGGCACTAGACAGAGCAAAGCCGGCCAGAGCTAAAAAGAAATGGGGAAACAGTGGCACGAGCAAAATAGAATGAGAGGAAGGCAAGCAGGGAGGAAAAAGAGAGGAATATACTGTAAGAGAGAAATTTGAGATATCAGGTGAAGAAATGGAAAGAATCAAAGGGAGAAGAAAGTTGGTTTACAATTGTTGTCTGTCTGCCATTATTCCTACTGACTGTCTCTCTCTCTCACTCACGCCCACACACACACACACACACACACACACACACACACACACACACACACACACACACACACACACACACACACACACACAGAAAAATGTGTGAAGTTGTGAAGCTGCAGCTGGCCCAGCTTCTTATTTGAACTAGCATGCTTGACTGAGGCCCATTTATTGATTGGCTGGTGTGCCAGACCTGAAGGACTCGTGGGGCTCGGATCCCCCCACCCATTACTTTCTCCCCCCCCCGCATTGCACACAAAAACCACACACACACACACACACACACATGCACACATGCTCGCAGCCCTCTTCCCTCCTCCCACCCTCCCCTTCCCCAAGTTACTCATGAGGAAGAACGGGAGCAAGTCAGAGAGGAGACGGCAGGCAGACAGGACACACAGAGTGACCCAGAGAGGAGGGCATCACACATCGGGCTCACACACAAACAAACACACAGTCAGAACAGAACTGGAGTGATTGACTCACACATTTTGAAAAGGCATGGAGCAAGACTTTTTATCTTGCAAGCTACTGGTGACAGCTCTTCTCATCCTGGTACTGTAATGTTTACTTTCCTCCATTTTCATCCTGAAAAAAAACCCCATTTTGTTCAGAGATGTTTTTGTCTTTTATCTTGTTTTATTCCCTTAAAAAACACCTGCCAAACCAAGTAATGCATCCAGAAAGCATGTGTCCTAATAGATTGCTTTGCTGTGTACAAGTGTGTATGCATGTACAGTTTGTATTTCATGATTTTGTGAATTGGTGCAGTCGAAATGCACTCTTCAGGTCTTTTCAACAGTAGCAGGCAGTTAGTGTCACCTGACTCACCTGGTCTTATTTTCTCTTGCTCAGAAGTCACCATCTCTCCTCTGTGTTTTTGATCTAAATCACAAAAGGTTGACTTGTCACGCAGGTCGGCAAGCTGTTTTGTCTGAGGTCAGGACTCCCTGTTACATTACAGTGACTGCCTTGCTTGCGGCATGACGGCAAGTACAGTGCAATGCAGCATGGAGCAGACGACAAGGGATTCAGCAGATGTGCAAATATCGTATGTCTTACCGACTGAAAAGGCCATCGTATGTATATTGACACAGTCTGCAAAAAAGGCTCCAGAGTCGGGTTTCTTTCCCCTGTTGAGGAGTTTTCCATCTTCAAGGAAAATGTCCTTAGTATGCTGACAGGTGACTTAAATAGAATCTGTCCATCAGAATAACATATAGTGTGGAGATCACTGGTCTTTTATCATATGCTTATTTCCTCTCTTTCACTTGATGTGAAAACGTGGGATGGGTGACAGCCAAGGGGCCTCTGTGGTTATGCATTGGCTCTGTTTTTCTAATAGTAAAAGAGCCAGAGAACAAATATGTTGAAATGCACATGCTTTGTTGTGTAAAACTGTTGAGGTGCAGCTAAAACCCTGAAGGGATCAGAGCAGGAGAGGTAGGAGGTGTAGTGATAGAAGGTTCCAAATGGATATCCGAGCCTTGTGATTATTGGATTCAAATCCCAGCAGGACGGCCGTCCGACTCGAGGAGCCCTGTGTTCCTCCGCCTCCATTGAGAACAATAGCAGCACAGTCAGCCAAACAACCTCCTCATCTCCATCCCTCTGTCCCCTCATCTACTTCCCCTCCTCTTTCTTCACCAGCCTTGCTATGCCTCTGGCTCTCTTGGCTTTGCAACACACAACTTCCAGCCGTAATTGACTGCAAAATTCACTGATTGCTTTTCAAAGGAGAATTAACGTGGTGTGCTAACTGGCTGCCCAGAGCACAGCCTGTGTTTATTTACCGTGGATCCAAACATTGAAATAGTTGGCACGTGCAGAAAGTAGCGCCGTTGCCGATGTGTTTGGCCGCATGCTCCGTTGGCTGCGTGTTTAGCTCTTGCCGTTCCCCTCTGCTGTTCCTCAGGCGTCATCAGCACTGACAGCCATTTATATCAGTCCCCACGCACTTTTAATAATGTGAACCCACCACCCCACTCCACAGTGTACAGCATGGGTGTTTTTGCTACTGTGACCCAAAGAAAATAATCAAGGCCGTATTATAACCTTGTATCTGCTTTCCTCTGCGAGATCCATTCATCTTTGTAGACAAAGCACAATGCCATGCTATTGGGAAAAGGGGCCAAAGAGGTCAAAATAACCTGGCGTATCCTGAGTTTTTCCTCTAAAATCCCAAGGCTGTGTATCTCAAATGCAAGGCTGGACATTCACTATAAACTATTTGTCAGCTCAGCAGGCATAAATCTTTTTAAGAGCAGGTGTTACACATAAAGTTCTCATAGTCCCTCCTTTATTCAGTGTGTTCAGGGCAAGTGGGCTTGTTGTGCCTCACATTTCATTCCTAATCTGCAGGATTTGGGATTTTTAAGTCCCTCTCTAAAACTCTGCTGGATGTGCAAGCACCACGACTGCACCGTCCCGTTGTGGGAGGCTGTCTAAAGCGCACAAAAGCGGCATTTCTGCAATGTTAAAATGTTCTTTCATGGCTCTCCAACACCAAACAGACTGCCTAAGTGTTCAGGTTATTGTGGAAAATGATAATTTTCTCTTATATCCATCTATTCCCTTTCATGGCTTTAAGACCTCTGAATGGCAGATTATTTTATTGAATGTGTTTGCACCTCTGGTCTTTTAAACCACATTCCTGCTGCCATAGGGGGTTGGATGATTTGTTCAGTGTTAGTTCCAAAAGTGTTTTTTTCATTTTCTAGGTTTTCACCCATTCAACAGGTATAGAACCACTTTTTTTTTGGCCTCAGTCTCACTGGAGTGGGATACTTCCACCGAACTGAGCTGTCCTTAGATAGCAAAATCAATCCTGTTTTTCATTTTATATGAGCCTGGTATTCAGACAATGTAGCTTTCTTAACTTTATTCCGTCAGTTCTGCAAAGGGCATCGAGAAGATTGCCACTGCTGAGTAAAGCCAAGAGAAAAAAAAATAACTCAGATGATCCACATCAGATGACAGAGCCAACCTTACTAATAAACCTTGTTTAGAGCAAGGTGAGCCAGTCGGGCCTAATATAATCCCGAAATACAAAGGAAAGGCAATGAGGAGTTAAAATAGTCTAAGATAGAGGGTTGGAGAGGATCTTTTATTTTTTTGGCTGTCACTCTACATCTGAGATGCACATTGTCCTTGCAGTCGCAAAATTCATCTTCTCATAATATTGAATTTGGATCCCGCAGTAATATCCCTACCTCTGCTGCCAAATACAGCATGATGCAATTAACAGAGAGAGAGACACACAAGTGAGGCCCGAGGTTTAAGAGAGGACCAACATTTCATAATCTAAAAGATGACTCAGACATTTGAAATATGCAAAAGGGCAAAAGTCGAGAGCTTTTCATTGCTTTCCCTTGCAGTCTTTCTCAATCCTGTCAAATGCACTTCTGTTTCGTTTTCAGCAGCTCCTGGAATTTAATTCGGACTCTCAACTAAGTTCTATCTTTTGTTGTGTGCTCTGCAAGATAATCTGCTTAAACAGAGGAAGCCACAACTCATATGGCTGAGGAAGATACATACAGGTTGCTTTTATTACAAACGGGAGATTAGAACATAACTCAGTTTTATCTTGTTGAATGTTTGGTTGGGTCTTGGCAGAAATGAAGACACACTATATAAAATAAAGAATGGATGAGGTGATAATAGTGAAAATGCAAACTGCTCAAGGATGTCCATGACAGCTCACTCATGTGTATAACCATGTTCATTTCCTTTTTTGGTGTGAAGAGCTCACGGACGGCCCGATCAGAAGAGGACAGAGACACTCTGTGGGATGCCTGGGGCTCGTGGAGTGAATGCTCCCGTACCTGTGGAGGAGGTGCCTCATACTCCCTCCGACGATGCCTCAGCTCCAAGTAAGGCCATCTCTTAGCCACTTTTTAACCTTAAGCCTGATACATACTCTACAAAACATGGGCAACAGTGTAGTGGGCAACACTCAATCCCTTTTTCCTATGCCTTTCCTCTTGACTATTATATACAGTATACTATACCTATATCACACCTCAATGAGTAATCTCTGCCATTCTCATTTATTGGTAACATTTCTAATTGTCCCTTACAACTTTGAAAAATTGCTGGAAACAATATTTCTATTACGAAAAGCAAAGACATATGAGACTACTAACAGAATGATGCTATGTAGTAAGTCTCCATCTTAAGCAATGCTTACATCACAGGAGAGGAGGATAAACAGTAAATTGAATGTATAATTTCAAGGTAGAACCTCATTGCCCTCATTAACTTCAGATAAATGGAAACATCACATGGACAATTTGTAAGCGTGTGTTCAAACACCATCCGAGGTAATCTCCTCTTGTAAAGAGCAAAGTTCTGACTGGGGTTGGACTGGTTTCCATTAAAGTGCCATATCATGGCTTTAAGATTCAAGAGAGGGAAGGTGGAAGGGGGGGTCTTTTTCTGTTGCTCAGGGCCGTTCTGGCAAATAAATCCAGACAGCGTCCCTAATAGTGTGAGTAAATCTCACCAATCGCTCCATTCCCATGGGCTGCAATGGGAGTGCTCAAAATACATATGACTGTAATGTGACTGTTAAATAGCCCTGAGGGGTCCACTGAGATCACTTGCCTATCCACCTCCTAAAACTGTCTAGACGGCCATATGAGCCTAAATCTTGAATTCATCAGTGACAATGGGGATCTGACTTTCAGTTATGGCCTGGACATGCGTCTTCACAAATCAGAGCATAACAATCAATGTCCCTTGCCAAAGTTTATGTCACTTTTAATAACTCTTTCCTGTGATAGAGTTTGGGCTCTGCAAGCAACGAACCCACATTGGTTGGATTCCCACTGCTCATCATCTCGGCTTAAATCTCGGGACGAACTGGAACTTGCACTTTGGACCTCTTGGTCCTTTCATCACGGTGCCAAAGTCACCCGGTTGGTTAGGCTTCGAGCTAACCCAGTGGGCTTCGAGATTAAAGCTCTTGGCCAAGTGTACTGGGCAAAGTGGTCAATTACAAACGGATTTGAGGAACAAGAGAAAAAAAAAAGGAGACGGAAGAAGGACTGAGAGGGTATGTTTTCCATAGACATGTTGTCAAATTTATAGACTGGGAAATAGCTGCAGGGTGACTTCACTGCATTCCTCTATTTTACAGTTTCCCAAATGTATTGCTCTCTCATTAAAGGTAGCCAGTCAGCTTTGCTGCCAAAGTCACCTCTGTTTCACTGTTGGGGGCTTCAGGGGGAGCTCCAGCAATGACAGGAGCAACCAGTGAGATCATAAAACAATGTAACTGTCCAAGGACACACTGACGAAACAGGGAAGATCATACCTGAGGTCACAACCCAGATGTACTGTAAGGTGCTTCCAGTGTTCCATACCCATGAATCTGTCTGCACTGGTACTGGGAAGACAGGCTGAGAAGCATGAGACTGTCAAAACCTCAAACTCCAAGTGCCAGACCCCCTATGTGCTGCATTGTAAACATTGAGGTAAATGGCTTTTTGAGGAGTTTATTTCATGATATCAGCAGCAGCCATTTCTCTTTGCTTGCCCAGAAATTTTTGGTCAGGCAAACCTCGGAATGCTACTGGCTGTAAAAGCAATTGACGTGTTAAGAGGTGTTTAGGGTTTGAGCTCCATGTGGGATGTGTGCAGCGTGTGTATGTGTTGACCTACATATATGCTCATGCAATTCCAGGTGGGTATGTTTACAAACTCTTGTGTCCTTTAGCGGTAGCAGTAATGTATGGGGTTCTTAAGTAAATGGCAGGACCCGCCATCCCACCTCATCCCACCTCACCCTGCTGTTGCGTGGGAATGAGGGACCAGTAGCCTAGAACCGCGTGGCAGATCAAACGGCGTCATTAAAAAGCACAGCACAAGGCCCCTTGTGTGTGTGTGATTCTTTGGAAAGAGAGGCTGGAAACGGGCCTGCAACACCCTCCAAACCAATACCACTCCAACTCTCTGACCTTTAAACACACACACACACGTAGGACCAATTGCGAATGCAGAAACGCGCACAAGAGCCCAACCTCCCAAAAGGGCACATCCAAAGTACAGACTAAACACAGATCGCCTGGCCCTCATTAGTCTCACCCCCACAACACACTTCACTTGATCACAATCTCTATTATTAACAGCAGCATAGCTGGGTGGAAGGAAGTGTGGACATATGGATTGGGTGTCATGGTAAGAGAAAGCGCTGCTCAATTTTTTTCATGAGGCTGACAGCTGATTTCAGATATTAGTCTTTTTGTCATTTCGTTTAATAAAGAGGCCAGTCTCAGATATATTTTTGACTTTGTTTAAATCATCAGTCACGCAACGCATTGATAACTTTCCACCATCAGGAAATAAAGATGAGCAGCCACGGGCAAGGACAAAGAACAATTTAAGAAGTGTTGCAAAAAACTTCTCATTGCTGATCAGGATATTTTTACTATTCATTGGGTCACTGATTTGCAGAAAATACTGGCAGTGACATTAAATGACTGTGGCATTTTGGAATTTCACCAATGGCATGCCACAGCTGTGTTTAAAGTCTATATTTAAATGGTTTGGTTGTTAAAAGTGAATTTTCTCCAAGGCCGTGACTAATTAACTTGCTCTAATTAAATTGTGCCTGGCACCTTGATTATGTCTCCTACTTCAGAGTATGAGGGACCACCCTCTGCGTGGCCCTTCTCTACAGTGCCAGAAAATAAACAACAACAATCTGTGTACAGATCATGTAGACTCCAAACTCATTTTAGATTTGGATTTTAAAATACTGAAATTTAGAATCATAAGAGGCAAAAAAGAAAAATAAGAAAATGATTGAAGTAAAGAAGGGAGCCATGATGAAAATCTACAACTTTGCAATGAGTCTGTGGAAGACCTCCATTACACCACAAAATATGAAAGTCCCAGAGAGAATAAACATTATAATTTGGTTTTTAAAACCTTACCACTAGAGGGCCTAAAATGTAGTAAGACCAGAAGTCTACAGCCATGCTAGCAGCTCTGTTAGCATGCTAGCAGCTGTACTAAGATGTTTGTCAGTTTGTTGTAGTTTTGTGTTAAAATGCTTAGACGCTGTACATGCTAAGTACAGGTGAAGCTCATGGGAATGTTATTCATTTTGCAGTATTCAACCAATTACAAATTTCACCTTTTGATGGGGATAGACAAAAGTTATGGGATCATCAAAGTTAGACTAGACCAACTAGAGGAAAAAACTATTGTAATTCAGAAATACATATTTTATAGTCAAAGAGTTGGTCAAGGAGAAATTGCAAACACAGATAGTGGTCAAGATTAAAGGTCAAGCGCTCATTAAAATGATGATGAATCATCCCCTAGGAACCATGTTTATAGTAAATGTTGTCTCAGTGTGGACTGACTAACAAACAAGTAGACGAGTAGTTATTCTACTATTGCTTCATCTTTCTCAATTTTACAGACATTACCTTATATAATATTACCCTTTTTAAATGGCCTGACTGCTCTCAATTTTCCTAAACTGATCAATAGCAGAGCTCAGAGCAAGAGCGTATTTTAGGCATTATAAACTCAGCTACATTTTCATGTGCCCGGTCCCCTCAAGTGTATCAATATTATGGCAAAGGTTATGAAGCCCTGGTTGCAATTACTTTCAATCTAGCAAGAGGAGTTGATGACATATATATGGACTTTATGAGCCAGACAAATTTTACTGCATATCCAGTATTTTAAGAAGTTATTACTATGGATTTTTCATGGTTACACTAGATTTTAGTTCAGTTTTTGTCTGAGGATGAGGTTGTTGGCATGCTAGATGGTAGTTTTACTCTTTGTGAAGTCTTGTGTGTAGTTAATTGATGAGCAAACTCTCTGTAGTTGTGTGTTTTTGTGTATATTTGGCAGAAAAGAGCAGGGTCATAGTCTGTGAGTTATGGGTTATGTGCTCCAGGAATTCTGATATTTCAACCAAGTGGTTTTTTTCCCTAACCTGTGATGACGCCATGATGAAACTTCTGCTTAGCCTCCACGTAGCAGCTTCCAAAGTCAAGAGGAAATGAAAATGGAAATTCATTTTATTCCCTTTGCCCCTTTTTTTTTTTATGTCTAGTTTATATATTACTCGTCCCACTGATCCAGATCTTTGCTACCTGTCTCTCAAGTCTTGGTCTTTGTAAGTCTCTTGTTTTGGTTCAAGCCCCATGACCTGCTGTTTGGCTTGGCAGAAGGGACTGTCTGGATTCGTCACAGGGTTTAATGTTCTTGCCATGCCACACACTTCACATCCATTCCCCCCGCTCTCTGGAATAATATTATAAAAATCCTCAAGCGCTCGTCCAAACTCTGCAATGTTGCCTCCAATCACGATTCCAGATTAGCTAAGGGCCGATGACACTGGAATTCCTCTCAAGTTCCCAAAACTCAAAAGAATATCCTTTGATTAGTTTCCACTGGGGTCTTGGATAATTGGCCTATCATAGTCACCATCAATGGTTTATCATCACTCAGCATCAAAGCACAAAAGAATCCTAATTTTCAATAAGTGGTTAGCTCCATAATTTGGGCAAAGACACTGCAGACTGTCATGCAGAGAGTCGGGATCCAAACTGCTCCAATCTGTTCAGCAGACACGGCTCAAAAAGCCCTATACTGTGTCTGCTTTACTACTATATGTGAAGTACTGCTGGCTTGTAAAGCAAGGATTTGTTTAAAGACTAATCACTAAGACAAATGAGAATTTAGTATTAGATTTTTGTATTTTCAGTACCTATACTCCTGTTTTTTTCCTCTACTTCAAGTTATGCTAGTTTGAAATCAAATGATCAGCACCGAGGCATGGTTTCCACTGGGAATGTGGGACTAACGCCACTCACTTTTCAAGATCCCAGCTGTACGTTGTGTTTATTGTTTGTGATATTTAGAAAATGTTGCATGCTAACAGGCCAAACCACGGTACACATCATACCTGCTGAACACGTGTTAGCATTGTCATTATGAGCAGGTTCGCATGGTACAACTTCACAAAGCCAGTGGAAATTAGGTTAGCCATTATAATTTAATCCTCATTTATTTGCTAAATTGATTATAAATGTAGAAATTGACAATCACTCTTCTGTTTCATTGTGTCTGAAACCAAACACAAAAACCCTTCTATTCATGCATAGCCACATTGTGTGAATTAGACTGTTACATCTTTGCAAACATACCACAGACCCCATGTTTGTGGGTTGCCACATCATCACTGTAGGATTCCAATCACTGCTCAGCAAATCAAAAAAACAATAAGAGTCAATGCCTCGGGTGAAGATGATTGGTGTGCATTGTGGTTTGTTTTATGATTCACCCCCAAAGTTCACCCACACATTCATTTTGTCTTCTACAGAACCTGTGAAGGGCAAAATATCAAATATCGCACATGCAGTAATGTGGTAAGTTCAGCAAAGTTATCTTTATGTAATGGATGTCATTAAAATTTTCAAGTGGTTTTTGTTGAAATGAACTGAAATAGCGAATTGTGATTGAGAATTCACTGTGGTGGGACTGTAAAAATATTACCAAGGTTTATGGTTGAGGGGTGTAATTTAGTGATTTGGGATCCTGTTTGGGAGAAAGTGAGAAGTTCTGGGAGGGATCGGCATCAAAATAGTCCTGCTTTCATTTAATACGATGATCACTACTTTCACATTCAGCACTCCTTGCACCAAGATTTGTGAGAACGCTCCTCTTCCCACACACATTTGCAAGTGTTATGCTTCGCCGTTAATTATAAATATTGGCTGAATGTTTTTTTGCCCTCAGGATTGCCCTCCAGATGCAGGTGATTTCCGTGCCCAGCAGTGTTCAGCTCATGCAGATGTGCGATACCAGGGTCAGTACCATGAATGGCTGCCTGTGTACAATGACCCAGACAACCCCTGCGCTCTCAAGTGCAAAGCCAAGGGCACGGGCCTTGTGGTGGAGCTGGCGCCCAAGGTGCTGGATGGGACACGCTGTTACACCGAGTCCTTGGACATGTGTATCAGTGGAGTCTGCCAGGTAGGAGAAACAATCAGAGAGCTTTATTGTTTTTCCGCCATTGAGGAATTTTGTATTGTATTTTATTGCTTTTAGTTTATCTATTGTGGAACTCACAAGACAATCAAAATCACACATTTTGGCACCCCAAGACAGACTTCTCAGAAAGTAAATATGTGATTTAGAAACATTTTTATTGAGAAATTCTGAAAAATGTATCTCCCAGAGTACTGTCTCATACCAGTGTGCTGGTAACAGTCACAGGCTTTGATTAAATCGAGGGCCATCTTGGAAAAGGACAAATATGCAATGCCAATGCAGCTGGATACATTAAAAGCTTTTATGAAAAATGAAACATGAAAACAAATTACTTTTAGAAGATGTCATCCTTCAGGAATTTGAGACATCTTTCTTGAGATAATGAAATATTTAGATGTTTATGAAAAGGAAATGTAAGGGTTTACAGTTTCAGACACATATTTTGCCCTAAACTGTAAACCTCAACTCAGGAAGTGCTGACCTAAAAATAGCCAATTTGAGCAAATTGTCAAAATATACGAAATACAAGCCCATAAAAGGCAAATTATTTCTAGAACAGAATATATTTCATGCATTTATGTATTCTTGTTAACACAACAATGAATATAATATATTTACTGGCTCACAAAAACTGAATAAATACAGTAGGCTGACCTACAATGTTAACAAAGTCATCTGCTTTACAAATGAATACCCAATGAGGGTAATATTTGAGGCTGGGCTTTTGAGTGACAGTCCAGGAAATAGTTTACAATGCATTTTTTCCCGGTTGAATGAAATTACGTCCCAAGGCATTGTGTGTGCAGAGACACACAAGGATTTTTAACACACTCTCTTACCATGCTTAGAATCACACTGTGGTTTCGGTTTTGTCTTACCGACAGAAGTTGCGCAAAACTCCATCAATCAACTACGGATGGTTGAAGATAAAGTGTAATAGAAAACAGTGGGGAACATTTTTGGAAAAACCCATCAACTCAAAGGAGATGTTTCATCTTAGAAATACAAACAAATACACTTGGTATGTATATGAAAGAAACCAGAGGGTTGTTTGGATCATTTGATAATAACATTTACATGGTATGAAGGAACATATTTTCTTAATAAACAAAATTTGAAGAAATAAAGAAAGAAACCAACATGAGTACTTTCACTGGAATGTTCCTGTGTTTCTTTGTATTTCCTTTTGTTGTTTTGCAAAACATCTAAATCGGAGTTTATTTTAAATCTGAAGATGATAAATCAAGTGAAAAGTCCTTGTTTATTCCTATAGATTGTAGGTTGTGATCATGATTTGGGGAGCACAGTGAAGGAGGACAACTGCGGCGTCTGCAATGGAGATGGCTCATCCTGCAGACTGGTGCGAGGACACTACAAATCCCAGCATGATTCAGGAAAAAGTAAAGAATCTTTACTTGGGCAGTTTTGTTTGGTAAATTCAAACACAATAACTTTTCAAGTTGAGTTAAGGAGGTTCTCCACTGATTTTACTTGTCATGGGGAGTACTGCTCATCCTGTGAAAACAGTTGTATAAATGTCTACTGTGTTCCTGGAAGGGCTTGGTCAAGTTTAAGAAAATAACTGATAATGTTATAGTAATGTAAAGACTTTAAAATTCTAATTTAAGTGTTAAAGAGGTGGACATTTTATAGGCAGAGAGGGCCTAATGAATGATTCTATTGAGTTGCATTATGGGAAGTGTAGGATCCAGTGATTCTGGGTCAAGCTACCCATACTTGACTGACTAAAAGTCAGGATATCTCGGCCTCTGCTGTTTTGATTTTGACATTTTTGTTTTAATCTGTGTCTCGCAAGTCCCCCAACTTTATTGAGGTGCAATACAAAAAGCACTGGTGTGCCCCTTTAAAGCTAACTTTTTTAGCTTTTTAGGTAATGTCATTTGTTTTGTTCAAATTGATTCACAGTATTATTTGTACTAATTTCATCATATATGTTCAGAATTTAAAAAAAAAGACATGGCAGTATGCAAGTTCATTATCAGAAATATCAGATAGTAGATTTCAGGGGTTAAATCAACCTTTGTTCTGATTGTAGTCCTATTGCAAGTTCTGTTATATTAAGTTTATTGCATTCCTGTAAGTATTGATCAGATGCTTCATGATATTTTTCTCCCTCTGTCTGTTTGTCTCACTCAAGCTGAGGACACAGTTGTTGTCATCCCCTATAAGAGTCGTCATGTCCGTCTAGTCCTGAAAGGCCCGGATCACTTGTGTAAGTCCTGGTAGGTCCAGGGTGCCCTTCCATCCAAAACAGTTGAACATGATATTTATATTTGGCAGTGTGTTTTTTATTGCCAAATACCTGCACATTAAAACATATTCTGCATGTGCTCTGAGTTTTACTGCAGGTCATGTTATGTTACAATGAATTTCGTTCCAAAAAGAATATTACGTTTTCATTATATATGTTATACTTTCTTGACCTTTCTAATTATAATCTCAACCAAATGATTAACCTTTTATTTCCTGTTCCAAAATTTATTACATTTTGGGATTTCTCATATGGACTGGTTTTAAGACTAGCTTGGAGCAGAATAACCAGACAAGGTATTTATTTTTCCCTGTTGCTCTGGCTCTGAAAAGTTGTAAAGCTTCCAGCAAATATCACTGATGTCAAAGTACTGGCATCAAACTCCCCACTGGATCAAATCGATAACAAATGTTCCATCTCTGTACCTTTCCTTTGCTCCACGGTTAGTTTACAGATTGTTTCTTGAGCCAGGCGAAAAGAAATACTTTTTCTGAATGGACAGATTTTTTCATTAAATATTTCCCCCATTCTTTTTGGCCAAGGGCATTTAAATTGTAACCATCTGTCTGCAGATGACTGCTGCTGGTTACTGCTTGTTCCTGTGTTTCCCCGTTGTTTTTGTTTAAATGTCCATGCTGGAATCACACAAAACCCTGTTAGGCCAGGGTTGAAGTAAGGTTACTGCCGCACTGGCCTGCTAGCAGAACTACATGAGCCTCAATGTGCGTGAGTCTTCAAACGCAACAGCCAGTCTGCATTCTTTATCTAACTGGATCTGACTGAAGGTCTGTGTCAAAGGTGTGATAGCTGTGATAAATTACTCGTCCTTTGAGTATGTCAACATTTTAATGGTGTCTCCTTTATTTGCTGTTTCGTTTTGTTTTTGGAAGTGTGTATTGACGCAATAATCTGGCCATTGTCTGATTTCTTTGACATTGTGCTCTAGCGATCTACTTTGTTTCTTCTTTAGACGTGGAGAGTAAGACCCTACAGGGGTTAAAAGATGAGCTGGTCTTGGATAAGTCAGGCCAGTACCACCTCGAGAACACCAGCTTGGACTTCCAGAAACTTTCAGATAAGGAGGTCCTGAGAATCACTGGCCCACTCGGAGCTGACTTCACTATCAAAGTAAGAGCTTAAATAAATCAATTCAAGTGACTTAAACCTGCACTAATCAATATATTTTACTCTTTAAATGTAAACCAAGTTTTTCAGTGTGACAAACTCACAGAGAATGATCACCATCCTTAGTTTCCCGCAGACTAGCTGATTAATATAGTGGAGCATTTTACTGCTAAAGAGCTAGATATTTCCCTCAGGAGTTGGTGGAGACCAAAAACAGAGAGAGAAAAAAAGGAGAAAGAATATGACATTTGTCGGGTAGCCAGAAATATGGCAAATGAATGCTAACTGTGCTCCATAACTGCCGTATGTGTAAAGAACTGTGTTTGCTAATATAAAATAAAATATCAACTTTATACTATGTCAGTGATGTGATTACAACTTGTTCCACTGCTCCAAATTGGGCAAGACAGAATTAATGAATAGTGCTTAAAATACTGTAGATTGGAAATGTTCAACTGAGCAAAGTGGCTACTTCAGCAACTTAACTTTCCCTCTACCAAACAGCTGACATCAGAGGGACATTTTTGTTGTCTTTTCAGCAGCTCAGCTCCAAACTGTAGTTTTAGCAATGCAAAGCTCTGAAAATCAACACAGCCAAACTGGGCTCAGATAAGGTTTTTATTTCCACAAACTCCTGGTGAACTCCTGGTGTCACGCAAGGTTCAAAGCAGATTTGATTTCACATGTTTAGATTTTAAGATATCGGAGTATGTGTGAGCTTCTTAAATATGAAATCCAAAAGAGCTTTTTTTGTCTGCTTTCTCTCTCTGAGGGACAACATGTTTTCGAAGCAGCGTGTCATGCAATCATAACAATAGTAGCACACAAATCCAGTGGTTGGTTTTGTCTTAATGATGCCAAATGATTTCATATATTTGGCTACCACACTTAATATTACTCCATGGTGTAAATGTTGCTAGTTGAAACTTGTATTGACAACATAAATTCAGTCCATAAATTCAGAAGTGGAGCAGCGTTTTTTTTTTTTTTTTTTTTTTTTTTTTTTTTTACGATGCCACAACACAATGGCTACAACATCACATACACATACACACACACACACACACACACACACACACACACACACACACACACACACACACACACACACATTCCTAGTCAGTAGGAGTGGACATAAAACATTCTACAGGCCATGGACTGGAAAACGCCTGTGAAAACTTCCCCCTCGTAAACACAAGTCAGAATCGGACAATAAATAGAAAATCAGGAGACAGAAATCTGAGAGGTTATAAATGTATAATTTTCTAATCTGTTGTAAGGCAGACAGCCAGTTCATATCACATTGCTGGAAATGGTTTCCACAAATGGAAAATCATATTAAAAAGTTGCCAGACAGTCTTTCCACTGTAAACACATGCATGTGAATGAGTGGCAGCAGAGTGATTTATACGTATTGTAGGTATAATCTGGCTTTGGGCATTTCTTTAGTATGGTTGAGGAGTGAGGTTAGAGGAAAAGTGTTTGCTGATATATTTATGAAATTTTACAAAATGTCCAACAAAACACATGACATGGCCTAATTTGTATAAAACAACAGTCCGTATTCTTTATCTTATCTAAGCAAAGCACTAAGAAATGATCTGCTCTCATCCAGTCAATGATTACTTCCTATGATCGGCCCTTATACAACTAGAGGCTGTGTTCAACCTTTGAATGTGCGGAAACTGGCATTTCAGGGTATTCAGGGTCAAATTCCTCCAATGTCTGTGTGTGAAATTCCAGTATCTTTCAGTCAGTTGTTGGCTCTGTCATTGAACAAAGCTACTATCATCACAGCTGCATCAGCCTTTTTCCCTTCAGTCTCATGTCTTGACTCAATTTTTATAAGAGTGTCAATGAATTGATATAGGAATCACCGAAAGCAGTTGTTTTGTTAGCCAAAAGGGAAGAGAGATATACTTTTCAAACTAAATGCAGAAAAAGCTATCTTTTAGAATATGATCTGTTTTAAAAAAAAACTGTAACACTTTCATGTTAGATATATATAACCAACTTTTTCTGGTGTTAATTAGCATGTTATGAGAATTGCTAACAAAGGTAATTTAAAATGTATATCAGCTGAGGAGTGATGACACAGTAGTTTGCTGATTGGGCAAGCAAATCATGAATTACTTAATGTCTATGTTAAGTTAATTAATTAAGGAAAAAACACACACTATTCATCAGGGAGTGTTTAAAATTGTGTGAAAGGATTTGGCGATGCTAACTTATAAAGTTATGTGGTCACTTTAATTGATCTGCTATCTTTCAATATATAGCAGTTCCTAATATAAACAAGTTCAGTGAACTATATGACTAGCTTAGCTGCAGTCTAAAATGTGCTCAGTCAAATCGGAACTTGCTGGGATTTGAATTGCAGTTGTTAGCTAAATTGAACCTGACTGCAGCTGTCAAACTATTGTTTTTTGATGCATTCTGGTACCATTCATCATTCTTTAGGTTTATTATACCAAAATGAAAGCCTTGTTTTAGCATAAACCATAGACACTGTTTCTATAGGTGCAGTTTGCCAGTGGAGCAGACAGTGTGGTCCAGTACATCTACTACCAGCCCATCATCCACCGCTGGAGAGAGACCGACTTCTTCCCTTGCTCCGTCACGTGTGGTGGAGGTAAGCATGGAGTAGCACTGTGGGCTAAGTACTTGCAGTGTTGCAACTGATTAAAAGCTGTTATCTTCTGCAGCAGATAAATAATACAATTTTGATAAATTCCGACTATTGAATTATTGATCCAATAATTATGTTTTGATAGATCATTCTAGTGTCAGCTCTTGTGTAATTTTTTGGGAGTGGAGTGACACTTGTTCTTGTCTGCAGGCTACCAGCTCACCTCAGCAGAGTGCTTTGACCTTCGGAGCGGCCGGGTGGTTGTAGATCAGTATTGCCATTATTACCCAGAGAACGTCAAACCTAAACCCAAACTCCAGGAGTGCAACATGGAGCCCTGCCTGGCCAGGTGAGAAACCTTTAGGCGGATTAAACTCAACACTCCAGACATCCATGGTAGTGATCTTTCAACCGCATGTATGATCCAAAATCCTAATTTCTTTAACCCATTCTGCATTTTAGTGATGGCTACAAGCAAATTATGCCATATGACCTCTACCATCCTCTGCCTCGGTATGTACTCATAGCACACACACACTACAAAAATTCTGACATTAACCAATCTCCATCCGTGACTTCATGACTAACCTTTTATGACATCAGATGGGAGAGCAGTCCCTGGACCGCCTGCTCCACCTCCTGCGGTGGAGGCATCCAGAGTCGCTCGGTATCCTGTGTGGAGGAAGACATGCAGGGTGTCATCACTCCCACTGAGGAATGGAAGTGTCTCTACTCCCCAAAGACAGCTATCCTGCAGCCCTGCAACACCTTCGACTGCCCCACCTGGCTGGCACAGGAGTGGTCACCTGTAGGTTCCCCTTTTAATTCTGTTTTTTATCATTTTTCTTACTGGTTAATATTATTTCTACATAGTATAAACACAATATAGGTTCCAGTGAAATTAAGTTTAAAGGCCATACAGAGTCTTCATTGATTGCAGTCGTTCTTTTGTGAGGTGCTGTAAAGGATCACAAAATTTGAAATGTTGAGAAAGTTGAGCTAAAAAATGCCTAGTAACCAAATGTAAACAGACGTCGCTGTGTGTTCTGTAGCTGTTACTACCTGGGAAGTCAAATATTAGCAAATGGTTCATTTGTCTTTTTAGTCTGTGAATCACCACAGTAGGTCTAAATCAGCCCGTGGTGTAAAAAAGCATGATTAATTGTCCCAGGGAGAAACCAAAATATACTCAACAGACAGTCTGACTTGGGATTTTATCATCTCTTCAGGCAACACGACAGGAACCTGTGTACAACCTTGCCGTGTAATTCAGAGTAGCACCGCTAACCTAAATTTGAGTGCCCTTCACCACCCGTGCCCTCCAAAACACACAAGGCTTTACTTAAAACCCCAAAGTCCACAGCACATATGGACAGACTTTTCTTTGCCAAACACATCCAGGTTATCGAGGTGGATCATCTAACACTTACTTACTTATGTGGCATAGCTGCTGTTACATTAACCATAAATGTCCCATGCAACTTCCTTGTGGGGATTTTTCAACCTCACCAGTTATACAGGCACAAGCACAGGGAGTCAAATTTGTGGCCCTCTAAAAACCTGGGCTGCTGTTTACCTAGCACATTCTTCCTGATGAACTTGCCTTTAAATGCTTGTTTTGGCAGAGGATACACAAAGTTCAACCCCTGCGCAGAGAGCTGCAGGGATTTTTGAAGGTTCCTTTCTTTGCTTCCCTCAAGGGCTGAGGCTTTCTGTCAAACACAAGCAAAGACAGCAAACCATAGAAGCAAGACCTAACACGTTAGCCTGTCTGTGTGTGAAAGTGATCATCAGTTGATCAGTAATTTGTAGAATATATCCCCTGAACTGTCCTGTCACCACCAGTGCACGGTGACCTGTGGTCAGGGTCTTCGCTACAGGGTGGTGTTATGCATCGATCACAGAGGCCTCCACGCTGGAGGTTGCAACCCCACCACCAAACCCCACATCAAGGAGGAGTGCCTGGTGACTGTGCCCTGCTATAAGTCCATGGGTGGGTTAGATTGTTATTTGTTTGTCGTAATACCACCAAACTTGGACATATTTCTAGAATAAAATAGCATCTCTCTTGCGATATTCTACATTTGTCTTTTCTCTGTTTATCTCTAGATACGCTTCCAGTTGAAGCAAAACCTGTGTGGCATAAGCAGGCCATAGAACTGGAGGAGGAGACCATCGTTACTGAGGAACCAACGTGAGTACCAGGCTCCCACATATGCCTGCCCACAACGAAAGGATATTAATGGGATCACTCTATTTTCTCTATTTGCTGCTTTATTCTATTGAAAGCAGTAGGAGCTGCCATTCAAGCTTTTAGATACATAAATCTCTCATTATATCTACTGGCTCTACAACCACATACCTGCAGATTACTGTCAGAGGTGAATGTTCTGTTGAAACCATTGCAGGTGTTGGCGCTTTATACCATAAATAAGTTAGGAGGATACAACTGCTAAAGCTATAAATCAGGGCAAATGTAATTCTTTAAATCACTCTGCTGGGCTAAAGAATCAAAAGTCAGATCCCAGATACATCCTTTCAACAACAGTTTTCACAACTCAAAGCTTTGGATTTACCTGGAGGTGAAATTGAAGTTGACAGGGCCCTGTGCTGCCATGAAACCACCATAGGTCGTGTCAACAGCCTTTTACAACAACTTAGAGTGAAAATGTAAAGCTGCAGGCCCCATTTTTCAAAGACTTTTCAAAATATTTTATCATTTTATATCAGTTTTATCAAGACAAGTAAAGAAGAATTCCCCTTAAATTTAGATGTTTAATGCTGTTTTACTTAAGTGAAGGTGTGTAGTGTCAGATCTAAGTTATGCATATGCTGTATGAGGTTGTTTAAGGTAAAAGAGGAAGCTGAAGGTGAAAAAGAAAAAAACAACTTTTTGGAAACCAGTGGACTGTTCAGTCACTGGCCACTAGCATTACCTCAGCAGGCCTCAAATGTTCCAGATGTTCTTGTCCCACATATCAATTGACTAATAAAGGCTGTCCTCAGAAGATGGACAATGTTTGGACTCTACCCAGTGTCTTGCATGACTTGTATTAGCGACCATGTTAGCCAGTTCACAACATCTGTTACTTTGACTTATCTTTGGAGCGAGTGAAAGAGAGAGAGGCCAAAACATATGATTTTGCTCTATTGCAAAAAAAGCATGTATTTCCTCCAAAAGCACATAAATATCTGTGTATAATACGCAGTCATTCACAAGCCAACAACAATATCTGCCTACCATATGGGGCCAGGTTACGGATGTGAAAGGAAAGAGAAGGAAATTCCTGTGTTAGACTTATTGCACCTCCATTGCCAGGCCTTATGCCTGCCCCGGGCCACCGCTGTGCAACTGCATGAAGAATGAAATCCATATATGTTCCCCAGCTTGGCCAAACCTGCTTTTTTCCCTTTTCCATCACAACGAGTAAATAAAGTATTTCCATTGATGGATATTTAATTGATATGATTAACGTGGGGCTTTGGCAGATATGACAAAAATGTGTTGTTTCCGTCCATGAACGAAATCAAGATTGTTTTTGAACCGACAGATGTACTTTAACTACGCATGAAGATAAACATTTCTGTGGGTTCACTTGTTGACTTTGTTGCTTGTGTTCCAAGTGCCGGTGATTCATTTGTTTGTCCAAAACACAATGAGTCCTTGAGCGCTCATAAAGAGCCAACTTTGCTGTAATTATGAGCTCTTTATTGAGGCATCTTATAAAACAGCAGGGTGCTCTTGTGTTATGGTCAGACTGCTCAAACAACAGAGTGCTGCACAGTGGTGCAGGCTGCCATGCTAGTAGGTACCTCCTATGAGATACATGCACACTGATAATATATGCTGTAGGAAACTACATTGGTAGTATAATAAGCCCAGAGAGTGAAGTGACTTCCTGGACTTTGGGCTTAAGAAACAATATTTCTATCAAGCATATTCCCATTTTGAATGAAATGAATACAAAAGGAGAAAAAGGAAATAGCAATTGTTTTGACAGTTAACACCACACATAAAAAAACACTGAGGAGACTTAATCATAATCACAAAGTGAGCTGCTGAGCCAAGTTTCTCTACATAACGTGGTGGAAATTACAGATCAGTTTGTTGATTAAAATTGTTTCTTTCAGTTCAAAGAATCTTTAGTTAGTTTGATGCTAAGCTAAGCAATTGCAGCACCGTTCATAATACCGTGACAGTTGGCCCTAATTCTGATTGTCTGCAGGTCAGTAGTAATTTCAGGATGTTCCTGGTTTTAACAGTTTAGAGCAAAACTACACATGCACAAGCACTGTTTATACAGTAATGCTGAGCAACCACCTATCTGCATTATTTCCGTGGATTTCATGGTCTTTCAGTCAGTTGAGGGGAGCTCCAATGCAGATATAGCATCCATTCAGTGACAAAGGTGATCCTGTACAGCCAGTGCAGCTTGAGGATATTGTGTTAAAGATTAATTTGCATGAATAGAAAATCTCCAATATGGTGAGCTCAGCCCTAGACAAGACAGCTGCTGAATGCTGTAAACATTTGGGCAGACTCCAGCCACTTTGTAGTCTTGATCAGATGCATAACTGGGTGTAATGAGAACAATTCAGTGAAGACTATAAAACATAGACCCTTGTGCAAAGGAAAGGGTAGCAATGAACTGCCTCTAAACCCTTTCACCCTCTCGTGTTGAATATTCAGATGGGTTTATTTGTAGTTTACAGCTGTCCCACAATGTCTTGTGTAGCCTGTTAAACTTACTGTATGGGGAAATATCAGAACCATTAAAACTGAGGACTCCTTTCATGGTTGAAAGATAATTAATATGGGTCCATTAGAGGGTCTCACGTGCATCATGTGTTACAAATTCAATGCGAACACTCCCACTGCTACATAATTCCATGTGGGGGTGTGTGTGATTCTGTCTCTGGGCCCTAACTCTCACCCAGCCTTGACAGGCCTTCAGGAATTCATGAACGCTGATCGACAAGTCTTTCCCTATCTGATCCATTCTTTAAGCTGAGGAAAATGCACATGAAAGCCATTTATCCAAGAATGGCTGATCCTAAATGCTTCACAGCTGTTCAATTAACCGCAGTAGGACAGGATTTCATAAATACTTATTGAGTTTATGAACTTAGCAGTAAATGAGTAAAATCTGTATATGGGGGAATGCTTACAAACCTGTGACTTGTTATCAAAATACTTTCAAGTCAGCGCTGTGGGTTTGGAAACTGTTCTTATCAAACCAAATACTTTACCTCTTTTCCAAGCCTTTTTGCATAGGTATGTGAAGTATACTAACTAAATGAACAGTATTAATAATGCTGCTGGCTCTCTTCTCCAGCTTCATCCCTGGTCCCTGGCAGACCTGCAGCAGGACATGCGGCGCAGGGACCCAGCAACGGACCGTCAAGTGCCAGGTGTTGCTGTCCTTCTCCCAGACTGTTGCTGACCTGCCGGATGATGAGTGTGAGGGCGTCAAACCTGCAATGAGTCAGCCTTGCTACCGTACTCCCTGCTCTGGTGTTTTGGGCAAAGGACAAGAAAGCGAAAAGGAGGAGGAGGAAGAGGAGGAGACACCTGAAAGAGAGGAACTCCACGACTGGGAGTATGAGGGGTTTACGGAGTGCTCAGAGAGTTGTGGTGGAGGTATGGAAAATGATCTCTAATATGAGAAAGTAAAGAACTAGAGGTAGAACTAGAAGTAAACTAGAAAGGACAGTAATGCAAAGTTGGAAAGTTAACAAGACAAAAGGAAGAGGACAGTTAACAGTCTTTGGTTGCATCAGGATTTGAATTTAACAGTCAGTGGGCTCTTACATTAAACCCATGCCAGAGTAGTTTTTACTCTATGAATACAGCAATACATTATATTGCTTAGTGTGAATGCACAGTATATACTGAAGGCCAACCCCACTCCTTCAGTGTGACTGAATTTGTCCCAGTTGCTGTATTAAAACAAAATGTCACAGCAGTAAACAGGGACTTTATGTCAGTGCATGACTAAAGCCATGCCAGTATGGGCTTTGAAGTAGAAGTTATATGATATATTAGGTGATAATGGATGGAATACCAAGTTTAACCCTAAAGGTCATACGTTACCGGCTCCCACAGCAGCAGTGAATGCTGCGCCAGACAGAGACAGCTTTCCTAAACATCCTGCCAACATTCGTTAAAACCCACTTTAATCTCCCCACCTTCACATCCAAGCCTTTATGCCTGAATTGTGTGTCTGTGTGTTAATGTCTGCACAAGTGTGCATGTGTAACTTAGTTTCGGCACATGGGCGTAGGCTTTTGTCAGTGTGTGTGTGTGTGTGTGTGTGTGTGTGTGTGTGTGTGTGTGTGTGTGTGTGTGTGTGTGTGTGTGTGTGTGTGTGTGTGTGCGCTCACCAAACCCAACAAACTCCCATTCGGGGATGATTACAGACTGGTATCGGGTGTCACATACACACTCTGAGGGCTGCGCTCCTGTGGACCATCACACCAGTGTGGCGTTTGAAGTGCCTGCTTCACTGTTATTGTCCCCAACATTGGAAGCAGACTCAGAGATTTATGTTGCATTGCTTTTAACATGACCTGACATCACACCCTTTAAGTTTATCCACAGTCCATGCCAGAACTTAAGCAGGCAGCTGTAAAGTTTTGATGCCCATTGTGCCCCATTAGATACAACCACTGCTTGCTTTCATTGAGGGGCTGGATCTGGATTGCTTCACTGCAGTGTCTGCTTGCAATATGTGATAATATGTAAGAGATGCTTAACAAGAACAATGTGTGTTTGCATTTTTGCTATTCATTCTTAGGGACAGCAAGTATGTGCATATTAACGTTTTAAAAGTGGAAAACTATGACTGAACCCTGCACAAATAGATCATGGTTCTTTGGAATTGCCTTGTAACGTCCCGGTGCTGCTGTCTAATCCCAGGTGTGCAGGAGGCTGTAGTCATCTGCCTGAACAAGCAGACCAGGGAGGCAGCAGACCAAAGCCAATGTGTGAGCTCCCGTCGGCCCCCGCAACTCCTCCAGGACTGCCAGACTCAGCCCTGCCCACCCAGGTACGGTGAAACCCACAAATCAGAACACAGACATTGTTTAAAATGGTTTGTGCATGCACATTAAAATACACTTGATTGATGGATGCAGTAAAAATGCGGAGGAAATGTGTTTTTGGAAAAAGGGTTTGGCTGCATTCAAGAAGAAAATATTAATTAAAAACAGGACTGAAATCTGGCTCTGCTCTTCATTAGTTTGCCAAGACTGTAACCCAGCAAAATATGCAATATATGGAGCTGGGACATTGATGCACCATTTCCTAGAGCCCTGATGCATCCCTGGGTTTTACACCTGGAACAGTTTAACTTTCAGACTATCAAAAAACACACATCACACTAGTTGAATCAATTAATCTCTGCTAATCACTGGTTGTGTACAAAAGAGATTCAGATCCTTCTAATCCACTACATTATCCCTCTCAGTTTAAACCACTTGGGCCAATTAAATCAGCGCTTAGGCCATTTGAGTCCAAGAGATACTGAAGCAGAATGACAGAGATGGATGGTTGTATCACTGAGAGCAGGAAATGAAGCCAGTGGGACAGCTTGTGGAACCTGGTCAGAATCAGACGCAACGGGGATCAGATGTCAGTGGTAGCTATACCTGCTAGGCTCCGATGTGAAATTGTCCTTGGAAGAACTTTTCTTTTTCTTTTCAGTGGTTGTGTCAGCACAGAAATGTGGCCTCTGTGTGCCTCTGCTGCTGTAGTCAGTCCTTCCAGAAAAATGCAGAGTTTTTTTGTGATTGTTGCGGGCAAAAATCCTTGTTTATGTGGCACGTTTTCTTAAAGAATGTGATGGAATATGCAGGATATTTATACAATTTTATGCGATGAAATTGCGGGAACTTGCAAAAATTGCGGGAACTTGCAAAAACCGCTATACAAAACAGACATCTTCTGTTAAAATAAGGGCTTCCAATGCACAAAGAGCAATCTCTTACTGTAGCGTAAATTTACATACTACTAATATACTTACAACTGTAAGGTTTTCATCGCGGGGTTTGCAGCTTTTCGATGATGTCCATGTCGCGTAATTACGTCACTTCATAACGTTCCCATGGCAACAGGGGAAAATGGCTGCTCGAGTGAAGTAAACGCAACATTTTTCAACTTTCTGGTAAGATATATGTGACTTTGTTTTCAACGAAAATGCATGGATTATGAAATCATGCAAGCCCCGCATATTTTGCGTGGAAATCGGCAATTTATGCGGCGAAAGTGCGGCGTGTTTGAAAAAATGCGGCCCCCGCATAATATGCGGACTTTGGCTGATTTGTGCATTGAATTATGCGATCGCATAATGGCATTTTTCTGGAGTGACTGTGTAGTTAGTGTTTAAAAAGTTACTGTAGCAAAAAGACACTTAGTTTTTAAAACTGCGAGAAATGATCTTTAGTGACCACACATCATATGAGTTAACAATGTAACATTTGTTCTGAGGGGATGCTCAGGAAAAATCCAAAATGTTTGTGATACCCGAAAGCAGTCACCAAAATCATACAGACTCTTCCTCTGGGTATCTTGAATGTCCTTGAAAGATTTAATGGAAATAAGATTATTATTAGTTTTACATATGCTATGTACAAAGCTGACCTTTGGGTGACTCTAAAGGAAAGCTTATTGAGTGTTGAAAATTGAAGGCATTCATCCTCTGGGGAGCATGAATGTGCTCAACAAGTGTGATAGTGATCTACCCATTAGAGGTTGTTTAAACAATCTCTTGGAGGTAAAGTCACAATTTAGCCCCTGGTAACATAGTTTTAGGGATACCTTGTCATGGACAAAAGTTCTGGTCAAAAAGAAAGTTTTTCCTAATTTAGATCACCGTCCTCTGGTGATGACGACTCTCCTTACTAAATTTCAATTTGAAATGATTGAAATGCGACTATGATGTTAGTGCTATTATTAGTCAGTTGTTGTCACAGCCTTTTCATTTAAGAATCATTTTAGATGTACCCTAACATTGAGTCCTCATTGCTTAACTTTAACGTTTTGCTGTTGTTTTTTTATACGTTTTTTAATAGTTTATCAATTTAGAATACAGTGAATGAACAATGTTGGAATTGCATATGTGAAATTGCAAATACTGTTTTGAAGAGAGCGCACACAAAATTAATCAAAATGAAATACCTGAATGGTTAAACAGCATAATGACATGTTGTTTAATATAACTGCGCCATGGCTAAACGGTGAATGGATTTTGCGGTGGGCCACACGTTTCAAGTTAACACCGTGCTCAGTGTCGGTGTTCCACCACTCACACTCTTGTCAGAAAACCCAGAGGCTTGCAGCCTGCTCTTGCCTGTTTTTCCAGGCCTTGAGTCTTGTTTTCAGGCACAACAAACGCTGTATTGGACTTGTTTCCTTTGGCCCTTTACTCCCTCCCTGAGGCCTCCTCACCCTCCCATATTAAGCTACACTCTTTGGATACTGTTCCCTCTGAAGGGAAACAGCTATACGATTTGGCTTTGAGTATAGTACCGGTCCAGAAACAAGCTTCATTCCCAATTCTCCTCAGTCCCTGTACCCTTGAGTAAACAGGAATAGTTTTCAAAAATCACCTAATCTGTCAAGCAAGAAGTAAAGTCGCTGCCATGTCGGCCAAAGCTTTTAGATGTGTTTAAAGGCATAGCGACTAATTAGACACATGGATTGATCACCCTGTATCAAATTGTGTTGGACAAAAAAACTAATATTGGTCCACGGAGGTCATTGGGAAAATGCGGGTGTAGAAGCAATGCCATAGGGATTTCTCAAATATCACTTAATTCAGTGGGAGATTTAACATTTCTTTGCCAGGATCCGGCCCCATGAATCACTCTTTTCGTTTCACTCGTATTCACTTTCATGAATTTCACTCTCATGAATTTAGACATTCATAAGACTGCAAGAGTGTCCTCTCATGGGATCAAGTAAAAACTTCAAGCACTCTGACTGAACTCCTCCTGACTGCAGTCCTTTATAGATTGGATGATGGGCTGCATACAGTATATATGTACACAAAAGATGAATGGAACTAATCGCGAATGGCAAGGTTAAGAGTTGTAAAATCATGATATGCGGTGTGATGATCAACATTGTATTCACAGGTGGGAAACGGGAGAATGGAGTTCATGCTCTGCTACTTGTGGGGTTGGTCTGATGACCCGCACTGTGGCATGCACTCACCGACCCTCTCGGGACAGCAACCGTACTGAGGTTTTAAGGGATGAAGACTGTCAGAACCCCAAGCCTGGTCCCGTCCAAGCCTGCAACCGCTTTGACTGCCCTCCTATGTGGGACACACATGACTGGGGACAGGTAAACGATCTCACCTGGGCTGTTCAGTATCATAAATGCCTGGCCCAGCAATTACACTGAAGCATTTAGCACATGTATTTCTAATATAACCCCTGGTACCTCTGTGTTTTTGTGGTTGCAGTGCTCCCGGAGCTGTGGTGGTGGATTTCAAAAGAGGCAGGTCCTGTGCAAACAGCGACTGGCAGATGGCAGCATCCTGGAGCTGCCTGACACATTTTGCCCTTCCAAGAGCCCTGCAAACCAGCAGCCCTGTGCCAACCAAGATTGCCCACCTCAGTGGGTCACAACAGGCTGGTCCCAGGTAGGGTTTCCTCAAGGCACTAGTCTACCTTTTTAAAGATTAAATGTACATTATGCAGGGGTCTGCATTTTCATATCTTACAATATCATGTATTTGTCCAGTGCTCAGTGACCTGTGGAAATGGCATTCAGAGACTACAGGCAGTCTGCAGAAAACAAGGGGAAGATGGGGGACATTGGACCATAGGTCCTGAGAACTGTTCCCTGATTGCCCAGCCCACCAGAGTGCGGCCATGCTCCCTTAGGCTCTGTGACAGTAAGACACCCTTTGTTTTGGTTCCCTTACCCATGGGATGTTTTTCTAGCTCACTAACAAATTTTTACATAAATTTTCACTCTTTAAATTGTGTCAATGGACATTCTTTGACAATTACAAATGCACAGGAGTACAGATAGCACAGACTGTGCCATTCACCTCTCATATCTCATTTCCTCACAGACTCTGTCAAGCCTGATCCCACCATACTGGCCCAGAGGAAGGTGTACATCCAGTGGAGGAAGGGCAAAAAGTTACACTTGGTAGTGGGAGGCTATGCCTACCTGCTCCCCTGGACAACTGTGGTCCTTCGATGTCCAACCCGCCACTTCCGCAGGGGCCACATCGAATGGTTGAAGGAAGGCAAGCCCCTGGTCAACCTCCCACGTCTCTCCATAACATCACTAGGATATGTGAAGATTCATCAGGTTCGTGCATCCGATGCAGGGATATACACGTGTGTTGCAGGTCCGGCACAAGAACATTTTGTCCTGCAAATCATTGGCAACAAGCAGAAGCTCTCTATTCCAGAGGTATGGCTCCTTGCAGGAGGACAACAAAAGGTTGGGCAGCCAGATGTGTCCACAACGGGAGAAAGATTTCAGGAGCTACCCATCTCCCTCAACCAATATGACAACATTGTTGAGCATTTGCTTGAACTCAAAGGGTCTGAAGATGAAAAAGACATTGCTGATAAGACACACTCAAGTGAAAAGAACAGGTCGACCCTGGAGGATGAGCGCTCAGAACATCCAAGTCTGCTCGTACTCATCGCAGACACCCACAGGTTAGATGAGCTCACACACAACCTCTCTGAAGGCTTCAAAGGGCCATGGGGCGAACAACTCGTCGCACAATTGCTCAGTGAGCTCACTATGACACAAGGTGAAACCAATGAGTCTACTCTTCATCCCCCGGAAAGCGCAGAATCCTCCACGCCAGGGCCCCTCCTTTACAAACCAAACATCAAAGCGCACACATCCAGGCCAAGAAACCCGGTGATAATCCAACGTTCCAGGAAGGTCGGAGTGGTGATGTCGTCTGACATGATAGTCCATGTGGGAGTGCCAGCTTTGCTGCAGAAACCCATTGCTAGTTTGGAGCTGAGGTGTGAGGCACTGGGGAACCCTGAACCATCCCTAACATGGACAAAGAATGGAAAAGAGTTGCACTACAACAGCAGGTAAGAACTTCCATTTAATGTGACTTTTTGTGCAAAAGGAATGAAGATTTTGTCGTGTAACAGAATTGTTATAGATTCAATGGTTACTTTGTCTTTGTGTTGGCAGAGTAGTCCTGTTGCCCACTGGCTCACTGAGGATCCAGTCTCCAAGCAAGGTGGATGAGGGTCTGTACACCTGCACCGCAAGGAACCGTCTTGGGTCTACGTCCCTTTCATCATGGCTGCAGATTACAGGTAGTCAGTCTAATTAATCTAATCCTTGCTTGGTAATTGGTAGTAAGTAATCCTGTGTAAATAATGATTTTCCTAACATTCAAAACTTTATTTTTTAGTTATTAAGTTGTAGTCAAGCTCCCATGGTTTATATATATATATAAGAAGGGGGGGGCATACCAGGACCTAAAGCTTCCTTTAAGTGTGTCATGAGCAAATACTGTAAACTGCTTTTGCAGCTACACATACAGTACAAACGAGAGAGTCAGTATTAACCTAATGTCAAGTTGAGTTTGTCCTAATATACTTTTATGTAGTCCAGTTTAAAGTAATATGTGTTGTTCTTTTGTGGTTCAGGCTAAGAGGTTCTGGGAAAGCATTCTTTTCAACTGAGAAACACACACACACACACACACACACAAAAAGCATAACCACAGGCACAGATATACAGTAAGTTTTTACATACCCTAGTGGCTCATCTGGCCTGAGTGAGTGATGGGGAATGTCCGGAGCGTGCCACAGCTCGGGTCATCTCTGAGCTGCGCTGTCCTTTGTCTCCTCAGAGCATGATCAGTTGCAACATAGCTGCAGTTTCATCAAAGCGAATTTCCTGACACTCCAGTACGTTTCCTCCCCATACGACAACAATTAGAGGTTCCAGGCAGTGTTTCAAAGAAGATTAAGTGGGTTCACCCCGGTCGCCTAATCCAAACGTACAGGATAAAGGGGTTTAAAAGTGCTGAAAAATGTTGAATCTGCATTTTGTTATATTTTTTAATTCAAACTCAGTCGAAGGTCATGTCTAATGGACGCACTTCAGAAATCTTAAGAATGCAATCCCAAGTACTTTGAATGACTCTTGTAGGGAAATTGAACTTGAAAATATAATTCTTTCCTGGGTTCTTGGAAAGTGCAGTCTGATTTCTGGACAAGCATAGGCCATGACCCTCTCAGTAATGTCAAAGACAACATTTTGAGTTGGTTAAGTAATAGCAGCAAGAGACTGACAGAAAGAAAATATTGAAACATATTAATTTTTTTCCCTGTGTTATCATTTTCACCTGATGCACATTCAAGTTAGTATCTTCATCTTCTTCTATTTGAAGTAAGAAAACCAAGAATGATGCCTACATATCAGGACTATGAGGCAATACAAAAGCATCTTAAGTGCTAGAAATAGTTAACTAACTATTCCTGGTGTGTACATGTTGAGATGAGGTTTGTGAAGGTCCTCACTGAACTGGTAAGATCACTAATGCAAACATCTATCCCATGTGTTACCGCAAAGTCCTAACAGAACAAAAAAAGAGGATACTGAAACTATTATCAGCAGTATCAGTACATTAAAAAGACAAACAAGGGGAGATCTTTTGATTTCTGCAGTATCCAAGACCACAAAGATATGATTTTTCTTTTTTTTTTTCAGGTGGCAAAGGAAGAATGTGTGTCGAAGGCAATGGTATGGGAACAAATGGCCCTAATTGCTCTGAGAGGGGCAACAGCAGCCAGTCTGAGCTGTGTCGTGGACAAGCCTGCCCCCTCAGGTACCTTGATGCTACTACATGTTTGTCCAGTTGCATACTTTGAACATTAGGTTTGATAAGACTGGATCTCACTGGCTGTCTGTGTTTGCATTCAAATTCCTCAATGGGGTTCGCTCAGGTTCCATCTATCCTAAAGTGCTGGGTCATTTCTGTGTGCATGTTTTTTTTAAAAGGAAAATATTCAGATGACACTAGGTCTGCTCACTGAGAAACTTATTTGCGGAGTACTTTTGGGCATGAAAAAACCCAGAACCTTTCTGATAAGCTCATAAAATAAAATTATAGTCCACTTTTCCTCTCTGGTTTCATTAGGTGGCAAGTGGATCTTTGGTCACCATGTTCAGCCAGTTGTGGAGGTGGGTCCCAGACCAGGAGTATCCGTTGCATGAAGGGTCCTGAGGGCAGATCAAAAGAGGTGGGGAGTCAGCACTGCCTTGGCACAGGAAAGAGACACTCTGACACCAGGCTATGCAACCAACTGCCCTGTGCCAGATGGACCACTACCCACTGGGGACCGGTGAGTCTACCTACACTGAGCACAAACACATTTCAGTAATTGTACCTCGACTATGTCGAGTGTTATTTACAACTGTCAACTGTTACTGTTAGAAAACTGTGTAGTCTGTACCTGCTCTCTTTGAAAACAACATCTGTTATGATTTGGCACTATGCAAATACAACTGAATTGAATTTTAATTCATTTGAGGTAGTTTCTTTCCAAATAAAAAAAAAACATCCTGTTATTACTTCCTTATCTATTTAGAGACAAATGTTTGTTGTTATTAGGGAAGTCACCTTTGTTCTGTGTTAACCCTCAGGTGTACCATGAGAATTTCCCAGTTTGAAAACTGATGCATAATATTTGCAAATAAATCTACAATGTTTTGACTAAATGCTTTTATTATGAGGGATAGTTAAGATTTAAAGGCTAAACTCGCTTGTAATGTTAATGAAATCTCCTTTTAGTGTCATGGTCAGTGCGTGGGTCCCAGTTTGGCCACACAGCACCGCCATGTTTACTGCCAAGACACAAATGCCACCAAAGTCCCCTACAGGATGTGCAGTGGACTCCAGAGGTAAATATGGATACCAGAACATGAGTATGTGAGTGTTTCAGTTAAAAAAGCTGCTCTGACAACTTTTGGACCCTTTTCTTTATGTGTGTTTGTATTTGCAGACCCAGCTCCTTGAAGAATTGCTCAACAGAGGCCTGTGCCCTTCACTGGCGTGTGGGGCCGTGGACACAGTGCACTGCCACCTGTGGACGGCATGGTTTCCAGTCACGCCAGGTGACCTGCATGCACCGTCGAACTGGAAGGGCCACACGTGAACATCACTGCATGTGGAGGCCTCGCCCTCCCAGCTGGCAGCGATGCAATATTTTGTCCTGCGGCAGAGGTGAGAAATAGTTTTAAAATAGCTCTGAATCTATTATAGGTTGTATTGCATCTCCAAATATAGTATAATAACGTATGTTGGTGTCCTACATTTCCTCTGAAAAGGAAGCACACCTCAATGATCTCAGAACACTACTAGCTTGTTGCTATCAGTCGGTTTCATGTGCAGAGGTTTGGAAGCATTTGTTTTTAAAATTTCTGCTGGAAAACCAGCAAACAAGTTGCTTCTGGCATTCAGAGCACTGAAAAATGTCAGCAGCATCAGGTCTTCCCAGAAGCAATGTCCCAGTACTTTGAAGGAACCCACAGACAGTCCCTATAAAAATGGTTTACATTGTAATTCTGGGAGGAAGACATGAATTCCACTAATCTGTATTACAGTTTAGAAGTTGATATCTCGAATCTGCTTCACATAAAACGGCATGGCTAGATCCTACAGGAGGATATTTTTGATTTTGATGAATTCATACTTTACACCCAGAGAACCCTTTTTTTGTATTGTACTTGCTGGCTTGAGTGCTTGCTGAAAGATGATTCATTCAATAAGGTATTTAAAAGGAAACCCTTTGGTCTATCTTGGGGAGAGGTGATCAGGCTTGAAGTGAGTATGTGTAGTAAACTGTGACCTCTGTGTATTCCAGCAGGAGAGTGTCGAGACAGCACGAGGTACTGCGAGAAGGTTCGGCAGTTGGAGCTGTGTCCGCTGCCCCAGTTTAAGAACCGCTGCTGTCATTCCTGCCGAAACACCTGAGGTGGGGACGTGAGACGAGGGCCATGGACAAGCTGGATAGGTCAGGGAAGATGCTCAGACTGACCAACAGAGACTTGAAACCTCTATGCCCCGTCCTTACACCCACAGCTGTCTTCAGTGATCAGTCTTGGATGGGGTTTCCTGAGTGTGTAGGAGTGTTTGGATGGTCATAGTGCCTGTGATCTTGTGTGGGTTTGAATTTGAAGGTTTTGAGAGGAGTGACATGTCTGTTAGTGAAGGCTTCAGTTTCACTTCTTTTTTTAAAATTAGAAGTTCACGCTGGCAGCTTTCCTTAATTATGCCAGAGCAAAGATAGATTTCCATTGTGTGTAATAGAAATTAGTGGTTGCTCTTTTGTTTCATCGGTGACTAATGACCAGTCCGCATTAATAGTATCTGGTGGGGTTTGCGGGTTTTCCTAAAACAAATGGAACAAAAGTGCTGCCTCACCATGATCTGTTATAGCCCCATCACTTCATGTCCAAACTAGGGTGCATATTATATTACAATTTAGCTAACAGTACACAAATATGTAATTAATATACTTTTTTTTATTGATTGACTTCATACCCTGGTATTCTGGGTAGACCCCTTAGCTTTTGATAACCACTGGATAGTTGTGTGTTTGCCTTTATTGCAATGGTCTCCAAAACAGTGTTGGAAAAAATTGTTTTGATGCTAAATAAGCTTTTATTAATGACGTATGGGTAAACTCTTGTTTAAAACTGAAATACAGCAAAATGCTGCATATAAATGGGAACTGTCTAGAATGACTAAAAGCCTAATATAGATAACATTTAGTCACCTAGGTAACTGATCATGGTCTGTGCTATCATTTTGGGTCATTTAGCATGTGTTGACCACAGTGATTGGTCAAGTCATTTAAAGAGAAAAGGAATTAGGATTGCAGGTGTTTTAAGTGCATTTTTTGCGGAATAAAAAGTAGGTTAAGATAAAGATTTGTCTTGCATGGGTTGCACTATGGGGGTGTATGACTGAAGCAAGTCAATTTTTGGAAACAATTTTGCACTCAACTCATCCAAGTCTTTGTTAAGAACATGGCTTGTAGAGTTTTTTTTTTTTTTAGTTTGTAAAGTTACATTGTTTATATATTTTGTTTTGTGATCTTGGCATTTTTTGTAAAGATATTTTGTTAAAATGTCCCTTTAACCACTTTGTGATGTTAGCATGTTTAAACATGAACTGAGCATAATAGTTCCTCACTGAGGTCATAAAGCCCATTTCCTTCTGTCAATTCATATTTTTGCTTTCCTGTCTCATTTTAGGAAAACAACAAAGTTACATTTGACAGTTCTTATGTAAGTGTTCTTCCTTGGACAGATTTCAGTGTTAGTTGAACTTAAAATATGTAAATATGACGTCTGTGTTATATTTGGATATTGGTTAAACAGTAGGGAAGCTTTTAAAGATCATTATTCATGTACCATACATTATTGTACCATATAGACAGGGTTTGCACTTTTGACATTATGTCCTGGGTTCCACAATTCTTCATCATTAAGTGCAACACATACCTTAGCAGGAGACTACTTGGCCTTTCATTAAGGTGTGATTATTTGATTTTATGAGAGGAAAACATAATTAACATATTACTTATGCTCTTAAGTTATGTAGATATTTGTTTTGTCCTTTTCACTATTTATTTTAATGAGTGTTCTTGTGCATAGTTTTGTAAATAATAACAGTGGTGGGTTTTAAGTATTCATTTCCCGACAGTTTTTTGGTATTTGATGTGCATGCAATAGGCACCCACTGCTGGTGACTTGATGTGTTGCTCTCTGCTCATGCCTGGTTAATCATGAAATAAAACCAAATACATTCCTTTAATAACATGTATGTTCTGATTTTATTTTTGTAGCATATCTTTACTGCAATTAATAATTGGTGATTAACAGATGACAGTATAAAATGAACTCCGTTCAGAGACCTGGGTTACATTTTGTTTTGAACAAAATTCTAAATGTTATCTAGTCAAAGTGCTTCTTACACTAATCCATCCAATTTGACTTAGACCACAACCCACAGAGGTTCTATCATGAACCAGTTGAACACGACGTTCAAGACTGCCACGTCATTATGTCAATGGGGAAGCACTTCCCCTTTCTGTATTTACAACATACAGTTCACATTCTACTCAGCTCTGAAAGAGGGACGTGCATTCACAGGATGCCTCTGAACAATGAGAGGAAATTCGCTTTACAACATGAATCTAGACACTACGATTCAAACGGGCACCTTCAACAGATCATGACTTTTCTGAATTGCGCTGAGGATTATTTTAGATTAGTTATGGAGGAAAATGGTGGTTGTAATTCTTGTTTGACAACAATCAAGGTGCTGCGAGTTTCTCTCGTGGATGAACTCGAAGGATGCATTGACTCTCTGCTGGAACTCTTGGTAATTCGAGAGGTGTTCACTCGTGATGACCGTGAGGAGGTGTTGTGTCGGCTGGGGCCACGGGCAAGAGTTAGAAAGGTGTTGGATATCCTGGAGTGTAAAGGCGAGGAAGCAGCAAAGATTTTTTTCTCAATTTGCAGTCATCATCAGCAAGAAGCACAAATGCACTCCAAAGAAGGCAACACAGATCAGTCTCAGTCTGTAGGTATGCAATTCAATGACAGAGATGTCATTGGTTCATTTAATATAATATTTAGAATGACAATAATGCTGTGAGTTAAACACTTGGAATAACATTGCATTGTTCATATAAAGAATACAGTGTTTCATGAAGCACTATCAAATGATCATGTTCTTAGGTTCTGTTGACATAAAGAAAGACTTGTGAGAGTTAATATTAAATCTTATTTTGCAGAGTATAACAAAGTCAAACAAAAGCATAAAGATGTCCTCAAGCGCCGGAGTGAGAGCATGCTCTTCTACAACACTCGACACGGAGAGAAAATTGCTTTCTCTGAACATTATGTCAGTCTCTTGTTGGTCGATGGACACCAGGGATTAGAAATAAAAAGACATGAGGTCCTGGCGTTTGGACAAAAGCGACTATCGTTGCAGCAGAAGTCAGCAGTGCATCGGAAAATTGCACCAGCCAAACTCTTTTCAAGCACAAATGGGAACTGTCCAGTCAAGAAGGTTCTGGTGACAGGGGTGGCGGGCATTGGGAAAACCGTCCTGGTGCAGAAGATGCTGTTAGATTTTGGGGGGAATAAGGAAAGTCTTGCATTTGACTTCATCATCCACATGACCTTCAGAGACCTAAATCTGATTGACAAACCTACAAACTTGCGGGAGTTGATTTTGCGTAAAAACAGGCACCTGGCAAAGGAACTGGATAACATTTTAGCGAATGACAACAAACTGCTGATCATTTTGGATGGTTTTGATGAGTTCAGACACTACAGGAGCTGTGATATGAACGTATATGTGACTGAGCCAGATGAAGATGCAGAAGTGGTGGAGGTCCTTGGGAGTTTGATGCAAGGTGAACTGCTGCCCAATGCTTCTGTCATGCTCACAAGTAGACCTTCGGCAATCAACCACATTCCTGTGGGCTGCATTGACCGCTTTGTGCTCATTGCCGGCTTCTCCTTGGCTGAAGTTCAAGACTTCTTCTTGCGTTACTTCCAAGACCGTGCCCTTGCTTACCGCATGTTCGCCGTAGTATCAGAGAATGAACTAATGCTGACTCTGTGCTACATACCTGCATTTTGCTACATTGTGTGCTGCATCCTCAAAGAAAGCAAAGACCTCAGTGGAGAGAGCCCCAAGACCATGACAGACATTTATGTGCAGTATCTGGTGGCCTTGCTTCGCTCTCACACCCAAGGAAGAGCCGAAACATTTCTTCAAGAGCAAAGAGCAGGGCACGTCCAGCAGCTGTCTGATATTGTGTTGAAGCTGGGTCGACTCGCTTTTCACAAGCTTATGGAGCATCAAACACTATTCTACAGCAGCGACCCAGATATTGCAGCGTTAGAGGGATGCAGCCTTGTTAGTACCTTCCTTGACAAGACAGTGGCACAAGAGCCTGGCTGCACTGAAGAGGTTTACTCCTTTGTACACCTTACTGTTCAAGAGTTCTTTGCTGCAGTTTATTGTGCAGTGACAGATCACCCTTTACCCGATGCACTTCAGCACACCGCAAGTCCTGGGGAGGGGTCCAACTACGGACATTTGGACCTTTTCAACCGCTTCCTCTCTGGAATTCTCTCGGAACGCAACGCTAATCTTCTCTCTAGGCAGGTGGGGCTGTGTTGCCAACAGGAAAAAGTGGACACCTATCGTCAGAGGATCATCAGAGAACTTACGATGCTCTGCGAGACTGGGGCCCATATCCTAAACCATTTACACTGCCTGTTTGAGCAACAGGACCCCTCTTTGGCTCTTGATGTACAACCAAAGACATTACGAATTAATGTTAGTGATGAAACACTCTCCCAAATGGATTACAATACCATCAACTACTTCCTGAACCTTACAAAGGGTGAAATATCAGAGTTGGATCTGACAGGGACGGGAGTAAGCTTCCACGCACTTAGAGATATTCAGCCCCAGCTACTCAGATGTAAGAGTCTTTGGTGAGTTCCAGGTAAAATGTTATTTGCATTGTCTCATAAAGTCACCCATCTATTACACTGAGTCTTCTTTAATTTATCTTTGGTTTTATTTAGGTTATTTTTTCTAACCTTTACAGTTCCACGTGGGTACTCGTATTGCTCTGCATGTAGTGTCAAGTGTGAAGTAACAGCACTATCAGGTTGAAGAAAATGTGGCTTATGCAATAACTCCACTTTTTCATTTTTAAGGCTTGGAGAAAACCACCTCGACATGGACACAGTTCAGGTCATTGCTGATGTGCTTCAAGAGTCAGAAAGTATAACCCACCTAGGGTAAGATGTCAGATTGATTTTAGAAGCTTTCGTTAATAGTAATAAAAAAAACATGTTGTTTTTTAATGTAAAAATTATTACAAGCACAAAGCAGAGTACAATCATCCTTATTTTGAGAGAACAAAATCTCACAAAGAAGCTTCAAGACTGTTGACACTTTGTGTTACCAATTTTAGACTTGGATGGTCAAACATTGGTGATGATGAACTACTGGCTCTTTCTAGCGCCATACGGGTGAAAAGAAAGCTTCAGGAATTGTGGTAAGAAACTGTGGGGGCAGGAGTATCGGGATATGTTGCCATTTATTTAGAGGAAATTAAAATCTTTACAGACACGATGATATAGAAAATACTGTTGTATTATTACTGCCAACTTTATCACCACCTCAGTAAAATTACTGTTTGGTCAGCTGCGCTCCAGCTCAGTATAACACAAATGTTCAGTATCTGAGGTATTCTATTATTAAATGCTATTGAGTAGCCTTTTTTGATTTGAAAATTTGATTTGTTAGCATAGTGCATAGATGTGTATAGATGGTTAGATACTGACATGTATCTGTTAAAAAACCTTAAGGTGGAAACCTTATATGTTATTAAGTTTGCACTGAGCTTAGGGACCACTGGGGGGAAAAAATCGTTCACATAGGGCTTGGGAGATGCTGAATATATTTTCATATACATTTAAAACATTGTTTAGTACATGATACAGTTACCTATGTGCTTTCACAGGATGGAGGGAAACAGAGTGAGCCACAGAGGTCTGCTGTCACTCACTGACTTGACTCCAAATCCTCTGACAAAAGTTGTGTGAGTGATTAGCTTTTTTCAACAAATGATTCTTATCCATATTTCAACAATTTATGGAGTTTCTGTCAATTCCCTTTTGATACAGAGCCATATGGAATGACCTGACTGACACAGATCCAGAGTCCTTGTGCACCAAAGAAAGCATAACTGTGAACTTCACAGATGACGATATGTGGGGTGGGTGGGGGGGGTGGGTCTTCAAAAGGTGTGAGGTGAGCAGCAACGAGAAGTTACTGATGGTACTCCACAAAGTGTGCAACATATCGGCCCACTGCTTGGAAGCCCAGTGGGCGAAGACCTTCTACAAGCAACTATCACAGCTGATCAAGCACAGGATTGAGTGCTGCACCGAGGACGACATCTGCAAGAAGCTCAAAAAGTTTGAGAGCATTTTAAACCTCTGACAGACAGAGATCTAGCAAACTAAAATCAAGTAAATTATAAGCTATAATATACAGCACCAGTGTCTGTTTGATGCTGAATGCTTTCTGAACTTCTTACTTCCTGAAAATACATTTCTTTAATGTTTCAGTGGGAGTAAACCAGCAACATAAATATGTGATAAGATAACGTCTAATAAGCTTTCCTAAATGCATAATTATTTAAAGTAGCATTTAAAGTAGGTCCATATCTTATGAAACATCCAATCCAATCCAATCCAACTTTATTTGTTAAGCACTTTAAAAACAACTAAAGTTGACCAAAGTGCTGTACAGGAGAATAAATAAGACATCATAAATGTAAACAGTGACAGCTGGGGCAAGCAGCAGTCCAAGTCGCCACCTACAGACAGGTTACTGTAAATCATTCCATGGGGGACAAAATGAATCCCCGAAACGGTCAGCTCGGAAAGTGAACAACCAGTATCACTACCAACTGTGTAGGAAGATCAAAATGGATAATTGGCCAGTACGGGGATCGAACCCGCGACCTTGGCGTTATTAGCACCACGCTCTAACCAACTGAGCTAACCGGCCACGTTCAACCCACCTACTTGACCTATATGGTACAGTCGTATTCACCGAGTTAACATTTCTTATGTCTATTAATTGTGCTTTCTTTTCTTTGGATATGTTCACGGTAGGCCCTTTTAACCCCCTCCCCCCCAACACACAGATAGCATCAAATTAAAGAAATAATAAACCCCAATTACCATAAAGGAATAGCACGGGTAGAAAGGTAAAATGAGCCTCAGTGTATATTAGCTAGACGTTACTACAAAAAGGTCAATAAAACTACAAACTGCTTCAGTAGCGTTAGAGATCGGATGTACTGTTTTTCTCTTCCAAATAAAAGCATGTCAAGTGCAAGTACATTTTTTTTTTATTAAACCTTGATTTGTATATTACACCAGTTGTACTATTTTGATTTCCAATTACATGTTTACAACGTTTATTTGTGGTAGTAAATTATGATATTGATGTGTTTTCTAATGTATTTTAATTTCGAATGTCATTGCATTTAGTCTTTGTGGAGTTTCGTTGTCATATATGTAACGTACTATTTTATATCAATATATATATATATATATATATATTGATATATAATATGATTAAATGTATTGTAACTTGCACAATTGTCAATAAAATGTTGAACGCATACAGCGGATATTGTGCATTTTATTTTGGAATCCTTTAGCGGAAGTTGTTTAAACTGCTTGCCCTGGTATGACGAAATTATTCTGCGACTAAACGACCAAATGCCGTTCGTGTGAAGTTAGCCAGCGAGCTACTGTTTTCTGTTATTTTTGTGTTTGCTGCGCGTTAAACTGGACTGTTTCCTCACCTCCAGATTAGTGAGTTCTGTAGACTATAACGTCAGTTCAATGTTAAATGAAGGGCTGACGGAGTTTGAAATGCAGCAGGCACGACTGCAACATTTTAAAAATGTCACGACCCGCGAATTCGTACTAGCTAACTTCAACAACTGTTTGCTAACGTAAGACATAATTGGCTAGCCTAGCATGCTATGGTAACTTAACTAGTTAACGTTAAACGTTGCCAAATATGAAGCTAACGTGGTTTTACTACGTTAAGTAGAGTTCAAATTATTCATTTAAAGGGGCGTGTTCACCATTTGTATAGTCTGCATATGGGGTAAAGATTATTTCACAGAGCTTATAATAACTAAATTTGACTTTTTGTAAATTATAAAACTGTCTCTGTCACTACACATAGTGTGAATCATTCCACTAACACGGCCTTTATGTGAAAATACACCTGTATGGAGACAGTTAATGTGTTTATTCACTGTGCTATGTTCTGAATGTGCATCCTACTGACCTGTGCTGCAGTCTCACCCGCAGGATGATTGACACAGAGAGGGGAGGCGGTGATGCTGGTGCTGCAGGACTCAGCAGTAAGAGCAAGGAGATGGAAAAAAAGAAGAGGTCCCGTGTCAAACAGCTGCTGGGTGACGTGAAGAAGCAAGTGGAGTTCTGGTTCGGAGATGTCAACCTTCACAAGGATCGCTTTCTGAGAAAACTCATTGAAGACTCGGACGATGGGTGTAAGGGGCTATCAATATCAATAATACACCACTTTATCCATAAGTGTTTTGACATGAAGACACTTGATTTTTGTCTTAAACATTGTACTAAATGTCTTAGATGTTGATATATCTGTGTTGGTGGACTTCAATCGAATGAAGAAGCTGACGACTGACACCAAGCTGATTGCGAGAGCCCTGAAAAATTCAACTGTGGTTGAGGTACTGTGAAGTGAATCTTTTTTGGGATTTCTTTTGAAAAACACCTAAGAAATGTCTCACTCTAACGGTGTTAACAACACTACAGCAGTGAATATTTTGAGAGATTATACATGGCTTTAAACTAATGTCATATGAATGCAGTGACCGCAAATGTCTTCCAATTCTGTTTCAGGTTAACCTAGAAGGAAATAAAGTGAGGCGTCAGCTTCCAATTGGAGACATACCAAATAATGTCGACAGCCGCACAGTCTATGTGGTAAAAAGAGTTTTACATTCTTATTGTAATGAGATTTTCGGAGGAATCTACGTTTGCAGAAATAAACAATAATTTGATTGAAGAATACTCTTGGGTCACAAAGTAACACATTTCTTTCTTTCTTTCTTTTTTTTAATTAGGAACTTTTGCCCAAGGATGTGACACACAGCTGGATAGAGAGAGTGTTCACAAAATGCGGGAATGTGGTTTATGTCAGCATCCCCAGATACAAGTCTTCTGGCGACTCCAAGGGTTTTGCCTTCGTAGAGTTTGAGAAAGAGGAAGAAGCACAGAAAGCCATAGAGGTGATGATGTAATAGAGTTTCAGTGCCTTAAATATTTGAGAATTTGGTCTCTCTGGTGATTGTTTTTGGCTGGACAAAAACTCATGGAAAGTTTTGATCTTGGTAACAGATGCTGAACAACCCCCCTGAAGATGCTCCCAGGAAGCCAGGGATTTTCCCCAGGACGAAAAGCAGGAAGCCCCTTCCTCTGCCAGGTGACAATCCACCCTCAGGTACACTTAATTAAAATGCTAAAGAAAAAATAATTACATCTCTGCTTCTCTTTACCATCTAGAAACATTAAATCATGAGTAACTGATATCAGGAAAAAGGCTGTTGGTGCGATTTGCCGTATTGATCCCCACATCTTGACATTCATCTGTTATAGGTGAAGAAGAGGAGAAGAAAAAGCGAAAGAAGAAGAAAAAGAAAGAAGGTGCCTCAGTACAGGCTCCTGCTGAAGAAGCCAAAGAGCAGGCGATGGAAGCAGAGCCAACAGAGCAAAAGAGGAAGCGCTCAGCAGCAGGGGACTATGAACTCGAGGCTGCCACCACTCAGAAGACACCAGGCAAACTGTCTGAGAAAAAAAGGCGAAGGTCACAGACAGCAGAGGGATCCGAAAGCGAAGTACCATCCAAGATAAGAAAGACAAGTGAAAGTGAAGGTGCCGGGAAGGATGTTACAAAGACTAGTAAGTAGGGGTGGGCGATATGGGCAAAAAATAATATCTCAATATTTTTTGGGATTTTGGCGATAACGATAATCAGTCGATATCCTTTAAAATGTGATTAGAATTGTCTGAGCTGGACTTGTGTCCACAAAACGCATTTACAGTGCTGAGAGCGCTCAAAAACTCATTTTCCGAGCGCCCAGCGGTGTTAAAAGTTGAACAGATTTCAACTTGAAGCGCTCTGAGCGCTGCGCTAAAAAAACCCGTCTCCGCTGACATCTTTTTACCGCTGAAGGCGCTTAGCGCTCTGAACGCTGAAGCCCATAGGACCCACGTCTCGGCACTAAATCATCTGAAGTACCGGTAGCTTCAGGGACTGGAGGTGTTTGCATTTTCTCTCTATCATCACAACGCGCTGCTAAACTGTTGCAAGGAGGATGCTAGCGAGAGGTCACGTGATCACGCCATGTGATCACGTAGGCCCACTAGTTGTGTGACTGAATCCTGCCATGCTGTAGAGAGCGCTGCTGCACCGTGTATTAATGGATATGAGGAGTTTCCGCGGGCGTTTCATTGTTTTTGTCGAAGTAATTTAAATACTCGATAATGGAAATTTGCACATTGTCAAAACAACAATGACGATATTATCGCAAATGATATATATCGCCCACCTCTACTAGTAAGTGATTATGATTATTATTATGGACTGCTCTACAAATTATTAAAAAATAATACTTATATGTTTCCTTTTACCCCTTCCACTGTCTGGGCTTTTAATTTGCACAGTCTATAAATACATAAAGTATGATGAGGTGTTTTTACAGCAGTGAAACTACGTGTTAGTTCTTGTTATAGTAACTGTGTTATTCCCCTTTTTAGATCCACCCACTCAGAGCAACGCAGAGAGAGGTGTTGAGGAGGGGAAAGAAAACAGAGATGATTCAACAGTGAAAGCAAAGAGGAAGAGAAAAAAGAAACACAAGGAGAAGCTGAAAATTGGGGAGGAGGTCATCCCACTCCGGGTTTTATCAAAGTAATGTCCTACTTCCCTTTTTCGTCATGCATTAGCAAGAATGAATTAACAACTGAAAGCCCCTTCAGAACCCAATGGACATGTTTCTTCTTCTTTTGTCCGACTTAAGGAAGGAATGGCTCGAGTTGAAGGAAGAGTATCTGACTTTGCAGAAGCGCAGTATGACGTCCCTGAAGAAGTGCATTAATAAGATTGATCACAAGGAGCACAAGAGTCTAATGGAGACAGACACCGATCCTCAAGATGGAAAGAGTGAGTTTTGCGTCCACTAATCTCAGTAACTTTATTATATAGATATCATATGAAAGTGTGGGTGGTGCGGAAACTTTCAAGTTTCTAAATGAAAGTCCATTTCCTGGAGTTTTATCAAAAATTCCAAACTGATTCATTTCAGTGCTGAACTGTTTGCTCATAATAATTAACAATATATAATAAATGCTTCTATTGTTGTTTTTTTCTTCTTCTAGTGGAAAAGAGTAACAAAAGTGAGAAAGCCGCTAACCAAGGCCCTCAGTTTACCAGTGGTGTCATCATGAAGATTACAGATAACAAGCCGCTACCAGGGAGAAAGTTCCTCAAAGTACAGTACAACTCAATTGTCATTATCTGTATTTGCTTAGAAAAAGGTGCTTTTTTTATGTTGACACAGAAGTCAGTGCTGTTTTTAATTCCTAAACTCATTCATTTTTATTCTTAATTGGAGTCGACCTATATATCATGGCTATACACATTTGTGAATTCCTTTTGAATGTGATGCTATATGAGCATAATATCACAGAATGAACATGATTCACCTGTGGATCCAAAGCAAAAGTCAATTTTATCCTGTAGCATTTACTAAACAAGCCGGAGTGGACAGGTTGGCCTATATCACAGTTAATGTATTGCTAAAAATGTGTTCATCATTATATGTAAAGATTACCATAAAGATTTACGATAACCAAGTGAGGCATATGTACACAATGTTGTTTCCCTCTCGGTCAGGTGCAAGCACTGTCATGTAATAATTTACTAGATCACTACGATTGTTAACCAAAGATTGAATTGTGCTTGTTTGTGGATTATTTTGTATAGGACGCTCTGTGTAAAATATCACCAGTGGCGTACATCGACATCTTGGATGGAGACGCTGAGGGTTACATCCGCTTTCACTCCCCCGAGGATGCTAAAGTTGTCAGTGACGCTCGAGCAGAGCTGCAGAAAGAGCACAGCTGGAAGCTAGAGATTCTCTCAGGTATGAAAGTTTATTTCCTCATTCCAAGGTAGAATCATTTGTGCATAGCCTATATGCTCCTGTCTCCAGTTGAGCAGAGGATGTGGATGACTGAGCTGGCACTTTCATAATTGATGATAGTGGAAATAATTTATTGGGACAGCATCCATCAGCCTGTCTCAAGTTCTGTTTTTCATAGTTAAGATTTCACCACTGTAAAGCCTCAAGAGTTGTTAGTCCCAATGTAAGGTAATAAATCTGTATTCAATGCCTTTCAAAGGTGACCATGAACAAAGGTACTGGCAGAAGATCCTAGTGGACCGCCAAGTCAAGCTGAATCGTCCGAGGGAAAAGAAGCGGGGAACAGAGAAAGTGAGATCATCCTTTACATTTTTAAATAGAAAAATACATATACATACTTTGCACAACAAATATATTATTGATCAGTTCTTCCATTTTGAGTATATAAACAACATGTTTACAGCATGTTGTATCAGCACAGCAACATTATGAAAAATCCAAATAAAGTGATATTTGTGATGTATAATATTTAGTTGTGACATTGTATTGACAGACACCATTTTATATGATAATGTTCAAAATGCACAAAAACCAAAAAAAAAACATTTGTTATTGAAATGCAGCTTATCCTGAGTCCAATCAATTTTTGGATATGGACTAATACTTGGAATCATTTTGGCATATGAACACACAGTACACACACCATCACGACAGTTAAAGCACTGCAACCGCTTTGTTTATTTGCTATCAATCACATCTAATTTGATATTTTCTCTTCACACTTTAGCTCATATCCAAAGCCGAAAAAATCATCATTGCCCGGGCCAGGGAGGCTAATAAGCACATCCGTTTCCAAGAAGACTGACGGCTGCTGAAACTACTTTTTGACAACCAGACACGTTCCACTGCGTAGACTTTACACAACGTGTTTTAAAGGGGACAGTTGGTGTTAATGTGGATTTAGCTGGAGGAGAACTGAACGGAAACTTGGAAAAAGTTTAAACTTGTTAAAATGTCCCCTCATTTTTTGTTTGCACTGGAGCCCCCAAGATAATGTGGAATGCTGCTATGCATATAGATATTTTGGCTTTTTTTTTTTTTTTTTTTAATTGATAGACTGTTTTTTTAAAAAAAGATTCTGTATATGATGTAAATATGATTGATTTTGAAAGTTCTCCCAGTCAAGACATGGACGTCGTGGCATTATCTTTTGAAGATATTTCAGTTTTTTAATAAAATGTCATTATTTGATTGTTACAGAATTTATTGTTTGATATGTATAACACACTTGTGCTTCTTATAAAGATTGTGTTAAAACAGGAATCATAGGCAGCAGCCTTCATGTACTCGACTCGTGCCCAAATAGTACTATAAGTTATTGCCGTTAAAAAGTGAGACATTGGGTCCAGATTATGCTTTTGAAGCCTCTAAGCTATCTAACTTGTTTCCCAGACTCAATATGAATTGACTTCAATTTAATAGATTACATAATACTGAAAATGAAATGTGCTGCGGAGTATCAGTGAGGTGCTTACTTGTACAAAAATAGCTGTCGTTACATAATCTCAGTTCTATTTATGGCTTTTATTGATGTAAAGGTAGAAAGTACCTGAAGCAATCTGTGGCAGCACCACATCTTATCATCAGCCTGGTCTCTAGGAAGCGTTTAGCTTCTGCTAGAAACCATGCATTTGATTTGGTGTTCCTCGGATGGTGCCTCACAAATGTTACTATCGGACCAAGTCACTCCTTTATCCAGAGAGGTGGACCAGTACCTCCTGGATTCTTCAGTCCCGTTGGAGATGCATTCAAAGCCAGAAAATGCTCCATTCTCAGCGGGGCATGGAGGGTTGTGGGTGACATTACAGTTGGAATCACAGCCTGCAGTCTCGTTCAATTTGGGAGAATGGCTGAAAGGCTTTGGGTTTGTTTTGCTCTCAGCAGGCTTAGGTGTAATGATTGAAAAGGTTGTTCTCTTGGGCCAGTCCATATTTTCTTGGACAGTGGGGAAGCGTCGCGGTATGTCCCAAGTTTTGTAGTCCTCGTTCATGGTAGTCGTTGCTTGAAAGGGCTCCTTGCTTTTCTCGTTGCTTTGCATAGATGGCAGGATTGGTTTGGTACGCTGGCACTGCTTAGCCGTGTAGTCTGCGTGTGTGGTGGAGAGGAACTTGTCGTGTTCTGCTGGTGGGCTGGGCCCTTTGGCTTTACCTTGACCACGGAACTTGGTTTCAAGGGACCAGTTCTTGAATTGCTGGAAGAACTCACTGGCTTCATCAAAAATCTGTTGATGTATGTCCCAAGGTCCCTTTGGCTTCGAGGACACTCGCTCCATTGGCAGACCTCTGTTAGGTTCCTGCACGGGCTTCTGCCTGCGAGTCCTGGGCTGTATTGGGTGGGTGACATAATCTGATCTGTAGCTGGTGATGCTTTCAAAAGGTTGTGGTGGTTCTTCGGGGACAGGCTTAGAGTCCGCTGCAACTTGCACAGAATGTTTCTGGGAGCGACCATCTTTGGAAGCTTTTGTGGCAACTAATCCTTGGTTGACTTTCAAGCTGTCAGGTAGCTTAAAGGGCTGGCGCTTGGTTGTTTTCCATGCTCGGAAATCATCTGAAAACAAGAAGAGAGTAAGGGTGTATTTCAATCATTATGCATATATTTGTCATTTTATATTTCTGCAATATAGGACTCAGATTGCTTACTTTTATACACTGATGTGTAGTCCTCCACTGTGGATGCCATCTGGTTTGTCACTAAGTGTAGAGGATTTTGTTGGGGATTGTGCGGGGCACTGCTGCATCTTTGGTGGGTTTTGGGTGGCATAGATGGCTGTGGGGCCTTTGGTGGATGCTTTGTCCATTTGTGGGTCACATAGTATGACCTGAAACATGTTAATGGTGCGAGATGAGCCATTTCTCCTTTACATTTTTTTTGTCAACAGGTAGGGTTGAGGTGTATAGAGGGCCAGCTGCACCTCACAAGTGGGAAAAGGTGAGAAGAGACAGAAACTTTTGATCTTACTTGAAAGTGGCCACATCGGCACTCGTCCCCTTCAGCGGGTGGTAAGGGTCTTTCAGTTTTGACGTTAAGACGACGGTGGTGTGGCAGCTTGGGGCAAGGAACCTGTCCTGATACTCTGTGGTCATGGTCGCCCGTGTCTTGGCTCTCTGAGGGCCGGGCTGCTTCCTGGACATCAACACAAGGCAGGTTTATGACACTTTGAACAACAAGGGAGTTGTGCTTTAACCCTTATAAGTAATACAAACCATTAAAAACCAGTCAAATTCAAAATGGAAGATAAAAAGCAAGATCTGAGTGCTGTCATGGGGATTGTCAGGTAAAATAACATGTTCACCAACATTTTAGGTGCTTGTTTTGGTGCCAACTTTCTACCTGTCCACAAAGACAAATCACTTTTACAACATACAGAATCAGCATAAAACCCCTGCAGGAGTCAGCCCTGCTCACATTATTGCAGACATATCAAAACAAACATCCTCCAAACTTCAGGTCACATAATTCCCCTTAAAAATAATGTAAAATTTGAAAAAATACAAGCTAGTATTTTGTGTTTTCTCAGCACAGCCCATCCAAAATTGCTCTCTCATGAAGAAAACCTCATAAATGCATGACCCTCACCTCGTAGATGGGTCTTGCTGGATGCCGTTTTGCTGCCTTTTAGTTTTGGGGTGCATCGCTCTTCGGGCGGTGCACCCTGTGCGCTTTTTTTGGCGTCCTGTGGCTCGGAGTTGTGGCAGCCTGCTCTGTGACTCTTCGCTGCAGGCCTACGGCATATGAATTATTGACCGGAGGAGCATGGGGTGTGTGTTGAACGAGGGTAGCACGCAGCGGCCGAGAGCTTCTAAAAATAAACAGAGTGGATGACACTCTGATGCAGGCTGGTCGTCAAGGAGAGGACGCAGCTCGTGATGATGCGCTTTTTTTTGCGCGTAAAGAGGATTCCAAACCCTGACGTTACATACAGAGGAGCAGCTACTTTTGAAAGATACAGAGTCCTGTGTGTGTGTGTGTGTGTGTGTGTGTGTGTGTGTGTCCCCTTTTGAAATCAGATGGCGTTAGACTTTCAGCCTACGCGAGATTATGTTTCTTTTTTTATTATGCTGAATATGCAAGGCGCAGACGGGTCGTGCATTTTGCAACGTGACTTGGTCCATCTGTCACTTTGTAGTCATGTCCAAAAAAAAAAAAGTGGGGAAAAGAGAGAGAGGATCAACACACACAAACACGCACACACACACACACAGCACAACTGTGACCTTGTGAAATACTCATTTCACCGGATGTACTCATGGGCATTCTGCCACGCACAAATGTTCAATTATGGATTATTGAATCCTCAAAATCAACGGCATTGCTGTGTTTGTCCACTAGATGGCGTCCAAAGCTTTAAAAAAAAAAGTAATCTAGAAAGACCATTAGGTCCACATTAGGCTGTGACAATTCCACTTTCAGTTCTCTTGTGTCACCTACATTTACAGAAATAGTTTAATTAGTAATAATAATAATAGATTTGACAGTTTTTTAACAAAACATTTGCTGCAAACTGGGAGTAGCTTAAAACAGAACTTGAGTTAAAGCATATTATTATTATTATTATTCTATTACAGTAAATTAGCTTTTTTTATTTGCAGACAACAGCAGAAAACCAGAACAGATGGCCGGAGAGGTCAAGAGGACATAGGCCTATACAATGGACCTCCCCTTAATTTAGAAAACAAGAAAGATAATGACTCAACAAATACATAAACCACAATAAGAAATGCACAAAATGAGCAGAAGAATGCAGCACCAATCAGCAGACAATACACATGAAAATAAAGAAGAAAACAATTATCTAAAAGAAAAATTAGTCATGAGGAATTAAATATGATGATGATTTCCTTTGAATTTTTTTAAAGATAGCAAACTCTTGATAATCTGTACATATTTGTACACCACAATATCTGAGAAAATGTCTGGTTTTACAAACAGGAAGGTTCACATTGACAACTGGCCTAGTTACTGATATCTGTAGACTTACATTTTAGTATTTTGTTCTGATATTCAGCACTCTGGTTAATGTAATTCTCATAACATTAAATATTTAGTGTTTCTTATTGAACTGTATTATTTGCAGGGTGGAGAGGTCTCTGAAGCAGCATTTAGACCAGATGCAACCATAGACTTTCAAATTCATGGGAAATTCTGACACACTAGTTCTGTAAAGGAATTAACTAATTATTTAAATAATAACAAAACACAGCTCAGCATATTAAGTTAAGGAACTGTGAGAACAACATCAGAATTGGATTTATGTTCAAAGTACCTGTAAGTTAAAGGCACATTGGTAACTAGGTTAGGTCACATTTATAAAGTTACATAGTCAAAATGAAATACAAGAACTGGACATATGTGTTTAAATAAAGCCCTGCACTTGCACGCACACAGGTGTTTTCAGTTATTCTGGCTGCTCAGGTTGAAGAATAAGAATTATAAAAGGGAAACTTGTCCCACCCTAACAGCTGCCACAAAGCTAATAGGAGACTGAGGGAGATGTCAATCAAACAGTCTTTTACCTGAAGAGGCCTAATCAGGTAAGATAATAATAATAATAATAATAATAATGATAATAATAATAATCTCCTGTGTGCAATTATCACCTCTATCTCTCATTACATGAAGCATTATGGGTAGAGGTTTTGCACTCCAAGCCTGCAGATTATGCAACAAAACAATAATGTGAATGCTGAACTTGGTAACTAATTAATTTAAAGTGCTGTAGGACTGCTTGTGTTCATTTGATTCTGACACAAACAATGCAAACAATAGTTCTCTTGAGAGGCTGTGTGTTCCTTTGTGGACATGTTCTTCCACTGGATGTGGCATTTGACAGCATCTCCCCCACCTGAAAAATGTTCATTTCCATTAGTCATCCTGGTAGTTTAACTGTTCCAAATTACCAAATGCCAGAGAGATTATGATGTCTGATTTTAGCATTAGCATAATAGACTTGGCCCATGTGAAAGTGCTGAAATGAACTTGAAGTTTAGGAATGTAAAACTATTAAGAGCTAATTTAGAAATCAAATTATTCCAGTAGAATGCACTTGGTTATATGGAGGACATTTGGATGAGTCAGATAACTCAGACCTCTGTGCACCCGTATCCTTCATCCTGAGTGATTTTGAGTGAAGATATAGTTTCACAGAGAAGCATTAAAATGCAAAAACGCTGGAAAAGAAGAACACCAGAATAAGTAGTCTGCAGAGGTTTATGGATATTTGAAGTCCTTTTTGGCTGCATAATGAAAAAATGACTTCTCTATTCAGTGTCATCAGAGTCACTCAGAAATACATTTAGCCATCTTGAAATGGGTGTAGAGGGACAGATGTTGATATTGCTGTTAATTAAATATATCTTAAAACTAGCAGCCTGCACATTAAATTCAGATCGCAGCCTTCAGCACTGATGCATTAACAGAGAGAACACTTGTTGTATTGATTCTTATGTAAGCCAGGAGGTTGAGCCAAAGCCTAGTGATACATTTGATTATCATTGCCATTCATGCACACTGTGCAGCTATAATGTGGATTAGAGTTGATGCAAAGGGCAAAAATGTGTAGATGCATTCTTCATTTCTGTCAGTGCTTTAGTTCTGAACCCTGCAGGACTTTCTCAAAATGATTTTTTCCTTACCCCCCCTTTTTTTTTCATGTAATGTGAATCACTGATGGTCTGTGTGCATTGTCTGCCATCAGAATTCAAGGCACCAAACAGTACAGAGGGGACACAGACTGTGGGGCTCTGCTTGAGCGCTGGTGATGGGCTCTCTGTGACTCTCTTCTCTCCACATGATGTCTATTGAACATCATCAATCAATAAGATGTGCTATTCTCCCACATTTGGACAGTTTAGTGAGTGCTTCTATCCACCCAAACCTCAGAAAGAGATATTTTCGTGCGTTTTTACGCAGCGCCCTGGCCCAAAAAAACATGTTAGCGCTGCCATAAATTGGCTGCAGAAAAATACAGTTTTTATATAGTTACATAGTGAATTTTAAACAACACGATAACTCCATGAAAGATTTATTATCTTAAACGTATTTGCTGTCTTGCAGTAAACCACATTTTTTTGAAAATGTAAGTACTAATTGGCTCTTTACGCAGCGCCGCGTTGTTCTATAACTGGCGGGAATACAATATAACTGCACTTTATATCAACTAATGGCAATGCGCTCCACTGCGAGAGCGCAAAAGGAGCGGGTCAATAAATTATGTTAATCAGTCAGGACAGATTGGAGGCGTGTTGTTGCCGTAATGAGGGGGAGCATGCCTGCGCTGTGGAAAAGCTCCGAGTGGTAAACGCTGTCTCCACTACATGCGCGCCGACTTCCATTTCCCCAGTCTCTCTTTCGACTTTATTGTGCATAATAGCAATTTCCTCTGCAGCAGACTTCTGTGCGAGGCTCCGTGCAACAAGTTTGCAGGAGCGACAACACGCCGTCACACAGGTTTACTCGCGTTTGGCTGCTGGAGTGGAGATCCACTCATCTATCTGTCGCTGTCACCACAAAGTCACTGGACGTGAACGCCGCCTCGCAGACACACACACACACACACACACACACACACACACACACACACACACACACACACACACACACACACACACACACACACACACACACACACACACACAGAGAGAGAGAGAGAGAGAGAGATACAGAACAGTGTGCCATAAATTCGTGACTCGGCGCCAGATGCAGTTTTGCTCCCAACAGCGCGTGTAGTTGTAGTTAAATGGAGATCGCGGAGGCAAGAGGAGCATCCAAGTGCGTGGAAAAAATGGAGAAAGAAGTGGCGCCCCAGAAGCGACAGTGTTACCGCACAACAGTGCTGAACATAATCTCGTCTTTATGTTCAGTGGCATCCATCGCCTTTTGCATTCTTCTGAGCATTAACGCAGCTGATATCAAGAACCGGGTTGTGGATTTGGAGAGTGGGAATGGCGAGCACACCTTTATCCGCGCCCCTGGCTACTCCATGGATGCTTTTAATTCACTGATTGAACAAAGAGTGGATGAGCTGCTCTCTCAGGTAAGATTGTGGCTCTTGTCTTCCTTGAGTTCATTGTTTTTAGCCACTTGATTGACACTAGCAGTGGACAGCCTCACAGAAATCATTCTCACATACTTAGATTTTGTTGAAAGCATCATGTGCATATGAATGAAAATGCCATTCTTTTCCTATTTCAGCGCTCTTATGAACATTTTGTCAAGATCCGGACTGCCAGACAAGCATCACCTGAATGCAACTGCCCTCCAGGTAAAAAATAAAACTACTTTTCCCAGTTCTTTCTGGACATGTGGTTGTCTGTTGGTGTTTAAGACTCTGGATTCTGCACACACCAGCCTGTTTGTGTTGTAAGAATGAATGGAAGCTTTCTGAACAGGTCCTTTAGTTTATTTCATTGAAACCGATGACACATGACAGTTTGCCTGAATAGTGATGATAGTTTGGGGAGGAGATCTGCTGTGAGGGATGCAAACAGCTGACCGGCCATTACACTTAACAGAAAGAAAGGTATTTAACAGTGGTCTATACATAGAGGTGCTGAGAGGTTGTTTGACTTGTGATGCTGCCTGCTCACTTGTCCACTTGGAGGGAGAGAGAGAGAGAAAAAAAAGCCTCTTGAAATTCACATTTCCCACCAGTAGATGGAAACATTTATTCCTCCAGCATGGGTCAGCATTCTGATCATTTTGGGATGGAGTCAAGGTCGGGGGCATTGCTGTCAGAGAAAACAATCAATGCTCCTTCTAAGTATGTGATGGAAAGCTCCAGTAAAGGTTTTAAAGAACCCTGCATGTTCTGGCAATATGGATACAAAATTGCCACCACATAAGCTAGAATCAAATTCTAATGTAAAGTTCAGATGGCGGTGCAGTTTAAAATTTCAGTACATTACGAATGTTTTCTCGATGTTGGGTTGTGGATGCAAAGCAGATTAAGGTCTTTCATCTCCATTTATTGCATTTAATAGCATGATTTCATTCATTCCGATGTAGGAGTTGCATACCGTCTCTGTTGAATGAAAACCACGTATCTCCAGTTGTGATGATTTAAACTTACTCAGATAAACTGAAGGATTAAGTGTACCCTACTTCTTGCTGAAAACAGGAATGTATTTCTGAGCTCATAAAAAGTTGACATTTTGCAGATACATGGTTTTCACAGGACAGCAAAGATATCTGCATCTCTTACTTCTTTCTTCTTCTTTATTGAAGTGTTTGCTCACTGCGTTTTGTGCTTTTTTCATGTGAAATGTTCTTACAAGGTGACTGACAATCATGCGTTTTTAGAATACCAAAGGTTTGTCTAACAGGATTCTCAACCCCTGTCAGTGGTGATAAAAGGAGTCCTTGAAATCAGAATGAAGTTTAATATCTCACCTTTATAAATAACATGTCACTGTGCATGGCAGTAGCATTTCCAAGAACTCTCGTTGAGGCAGATGTGAATGTTATGCTTGTTTCTGGCAGACTGCACTCCGTGTAACTACACCGCTGAACCACTACAGTAGTAGACTACATCCTGCAGGAAACTGACATATTTTCGCTACTTTTTCTCTGTTTGTTTGATAAAAAGGGGTTTGTCCGGATCACGGCTCCAGCTGGAAATGTGATACAGTAAGTGTGAACATACTGTAGGTGACCTCTCTGGAAAAGCCTTCGTTGTGACATTGTGCAGAGTAGGCTTGTGGTTGCAGTTTTGGATGGACAGTCGAGGTGTCTGGGAGCATCTGTGCAGCAGGACTGATGTGTCCTTGGGCAGGAGGCTGAATCCTTCCTAAAGGTGGCGAGTGTTCTGTTGTTGTCTCTGACCTCTGACTTCTCCTTTAAAACAAAGAGATTCCCCCTATCAGATACATACAGGATTATTACATCTATCAGAATCAGACATGGGTGAGAGAAGAAACAAGACTGATGAAAGTCATAATCCTAAATGAATGGCTCAATTTCTTTTCAGTTTTAACAAGTGGTTTATCAATTTGCGAATGACTCATCTGCAGAGTGGGAATGCCTGAATTACTGAGCCAAAAGTACTGGAAGTATTAACCATAATGAGACTCTCACAATCATGCTGCTCTCTGTTCTCCATCCCTATCATATGTCTTCTATTTATTTTCTCCCACCACATTTCTGTAAAGGGCAGAAATAAAACAATGAAAACATTTCACATCAAATGAAGCGCAACGACGCTAAGACCGAGGCGGCACTGAGCTGGATCTCGGAAAACTGGCACTCACAAATTTGATTAGATTTTTTTTTTTCATGTACAGTACACATCCCGTAGTTTTTTTTTTTTTTTTAACTATGGTTACAAACAAAACACATATATCATCAGTATTCTTTGAAGAATCTGTAGCCTAATGTTGATGTTAATGCAGTGTAAGTGTATTACACATGCAACTTTGTTAATGCTTCGGAGTGGGCTTTTTCAGGCCAAATATCCTCATAGCAAATGAATGCTGAATGGGTTCACTCAATATTTATTCTCTCTTCTGTCTAGAAGACAGCCCCTGGCTCAGATGTGGCTTTTTTTTTTTTTTCTTAGAGGGGAGGACCGTAATGTGCTTTTCACAGTCTTCACTTTATTGCTGTCAAAGAAGATGGAGTGGTTGCAAAGACAGAGCAATGGTCCATAGCTCCAGGATGTTTTATAGGTTGCTTCTGAATCAGAGGAAGTTTGTACCATCTTTATCAAAGAGAGTCTGTCATAAACTTAAAGTATATTTTGCTCATGCTGATGTAATTCTTGGTTAATGAAGGTGAAGTTTTTTTATGGTGCCATTTGTCATTCAAACAGTGTCTGGTTTAGCGCTCAGTTTTCAGGACTAAAAGCATTTTCACACTTGGGCTGAACCTGAGATTGTTCCGGCTCTAGGGATGGCAATGTTGGTTGGGCCGCTTTGGGCCAGACTGAAATATCTCAACAAGTACTTTGGATGGATTGCCGTGAATTTTGTGCAGAGATTCGTGGTCTTCAGAGGATTAACGCTGACTTTGGTGATCCCGGACCTATTCGGCTTGCACCAACAGCATGTTGAAATGTATGTTTTTAGTTAAATGTCTCGACAACATTTGGATGGATTGTCATGAAATGTGTTACAGAAAGTGGATCCTACTGACTTTAGTGTCACCATGAAGTTGACATTTTTGTTGTGTTAGTGAAATATCTCTAGCTCTAGATCGATGATGCCCTGACTTTTTCTCCAGAGCCACTAAGAGGTTGAGATTTTTGGTTCGCAGTGAAATATCTCAACAATTATTGGATGGATTTGCATGAAATTTGATTCAGACATTTTTCCCTTCAGTGGGGAGCAAATAGGAGCAATTTTGCTGATCCCTTGACTTTTAGCTTTAGAAGTGAGCTTACCAGACCTCCATAGCCCACTCTTTATCTCTTCTTAAGGCTAGCAGCTTGAGGCTACATTACTACTGGCATAACACACACAAATTGATACTTTTTTTCCTCCATTGTTGCACTCACTGTCATTGTGAGTCTGACAATGTTATAGAAGTGCAAGGTTAAATGGGTGGGGTATATCTTTTTAAGAAGGGATTCCGTTCCACATTTTCATCTTCAGTTTTTCTGGACTGCCCCCTGAGTTTGAAAAACGTTTACACCATAAATTTAATGTATAAAAAACTTGGGTTTAGGGGGAAAAACAAACTAAACTAAGTTGGTTTGAAGTCTCTGGAGTCACACCCACTCTGTGTGCCACACTGTGAACCGGGTCTCCTTATAATTGTTTCAGCATTGGCGGGAAGTTTTCATTTTAATTTTTTTGTGTACCTTCTCCTCCCCTGGGATCTGCATTCCAAGTGGGGCCTGTTGTTTAATGGGACTATAATAAAATGTGCAGTCAGCAAGCACTGGTGCTGTGCTCTTTCCCTGTTTACTCACCCGAACGCCTCAAACCCTCCCTCTCCCCTGCATCCCCTTTTCCCCACTCTGCAGCATTTCTTGATGTTAACGCTTCAAAAAGCCTGGCAGCTAAACACCAGCCAAAGTGCTCTTGAGAAAACAGAACCATACAACCTGTAATGTGCGGAACTTTGTTTTCCCCACTAAACACCCAACGCTGGTTGTCAAGGGCAAAGGGGCAGCAGGGGGTCATATCAGTTGGCTGTTACGTCTGAAGATTTTGAAATAAAACCAGAAGCAGATGCAGCAATAGCTGTTTGGCTTGCTCTGTCAAGTCCAGATTTGAATCACTTAAGCAGAATCAAAACTAAACACACACACACACAGCCCACAAAAACTCAACCTAATCAATCCTTTTCAACTCCTCGTGGCCGAGCTGGGTTGCACTCCCCCTTTCCGCCTCACAAAGTGTGTAATCCCAGTGGCATGATACAATTACAGTTGTGCCAATCCCTTTAGATATCCTCAACTCAGTGGGCAACTGGTAATTAATCACTGACAGATTTTGAATTTAGCCCTCTGTGTGGTTTGGTGCTGGGAGGTGCCCTAATGGCCATGTAATTACTGAGTGCTAGGTAAAGCTAAGCAGACTTCCAGGTAGCCACTGCGGCCAGCTGCTTTTGGTTAGGTGAGTCAGGTTAGGCGGCCTTTGTGAGCAAGTGAGGCCGGAGACGAAAGATGGAGTCTCGGAAGCCTCGCCTGAAGGCAACAGTGAATGGGCAATTATGAATTTGATTGCTGCTAAATTGCTTAACAGGGCATCTACATGTACATCATGAGCACAATGTACTCTAGTGAATAACATCTTCCAGGGATTGTTTTATGCATAAAAAGCTGGGCTCAGATTTTACATCAGTCCCAATAAATTAACATGACGTGATTTATCATAATGAATCATCAGAAGTGGTGCATTTGCCCTAATTTTCAATTCTCACACAAGGTTTATTATAAAGGGCAGGATGCTGGAAATGGCACAGATGGTCTCTTTATACCTTTGACACAGCAGTTTTTATGGGAGATGATGAGGCATGCCAGCTGAAAGCACTAGTAATGACTGTGGGGTTTGAAAGGGTGGCACACTTTTTCTCCTTTTTACTATACATTAACCGGAGGGGACACTCTGAATGGAGAGGAGATGACATGATTTTTATATGAGCGATGTCACAACAGCACTCCGTTGGAGATTGAAGTACCTCAGGCTGGAAGAATGAAGACGGGGCCAAAAGGATGGAGGGCAATCGAAATGCTCGTGCCTAATGGTTCATCTCACGTGTCCTTGAACATTTCCTGGCAGTGATCCTCAATCGTCATTTCGTGTGGAATAAAATAGAAAGCTTGGAGATCCTGTCTTGGCTGCTGCTGCAGTTACTACTTGGAGTTTAATGAAGGGGTTTCCATCACCACAACATAACGGCACACCCCACAATTGAATAAAACAATTGTCTCCCTTTTTTTATTTGAGAGGCATTTGCTCCTAAAATAGGCTGTTTTTATAATAAAATTAATGCTTTCCCTTTAGGATTCATTGCACTTTCTGCGTCATCAAAGCATAAAGTTGGACAAAGAGATTCAAACTGTTAAAGGTGGAGCATTATTCTAGTGTGGTTTTGTGTCTGGCTTCAATAAGCTCTTTGTCAATGGATGTCACCCAAGTTGTGTGATGACAGTTGAATGATTTTCCTGTTGGACGTGCTGCATTAAAACTTTTCTTGGCCCTCCATGTATCTACTCAGGCATGTTATTTCAGGGAGGTCTGAGACAGTGTTCTTTGCGGTGTATACTTTTTGTTGTTTGCTCATGTAGATTCTTTCTCTTCATCCTGCGTGGAGGCTAATTTGTTGTTTAAATATTGAGGAAAATTATTAAGTGTCATCACTTAGGCAGGCCTGGTGTGTATCTCAGTGTCTGCACCTTCAAGGGGGGCCCTTTGGTGTTGGTGATACAACATTGCCCCGTAACCTCCAGTGCAGATGGGGCAATCACTGCTGTTGGTTCCCTTTGATGCTCTGTGTCCCGGGATCCAGTGCTCCTCTGTCAAAGCTGGGTGGCAAATCCTCCACAAAAGATGGCTCACAAACTTGGTGCCTCATCTGCTGGGTGCCCTCTGACACTGCGTTTAAAGTTCTAGTCATCTTCCTACTGAAGTCTCCTTTGTGATTGCTTAAGTTCACCCTTCCCTTCACCAGCCCACATACTCATCCCTGACCCACCAATATTCAAAGGGACTTTAATAGACAAGGGGGGCCTTTTCTAATGTGACACCCATGTGGAACAGCTGGTCTACTGTTCAATATGGTGATTTTCTGTGACTGGAAGGTCAACTGCAATGTTCAAGGATTTTCTTCTGTGTACTCTGACCTCTAGTAGCGCTATGGAGCTGTTTTTTCTATGAGTGGGTCCCCGTTTTGGTTATCTCATGCAAATGCACATGTCATGTGAATCATATTCCTGCCAATGATTTCAAGTTATTCCTCTGACCTACAGGTGATATGCCAAGATATGTTGAAATGTAGCAACAAAGGCAATGAAGAATCTTGTAAAGATGAATGTAAGCAATGCAGGATTTAAAATACTACTTCAAATCTTTTATTTTATGAAGAAGAAAAAGGCTTTCAACATGCCTCTGTGTTTCTGCGCGTTTCACGGCCACCATAGTTTCTCTTTTGTGCTTAGAAGGGAAGGAAGAAACGAGGGAGTTGCCATCTGAAACTACACTGCTGGAGGCCACAAAATCCAACAGACCTCTGATATATTGTATTTCTTTTACCAGCCTGTCTTATTGAAGCTCTCTAGATGAAACTTTTGATATATAGTCAGTATTTCCTGTTAATTATTATTGGCATAATGCTAGCAGAATGTCAAATACAAAATACATTATATTGCTCTCTGATTTAGAATGCAATTTAGCCCCCCAATGCCTGTCTCCATGAAAAACTATTTTTATTTCATTCGTTTTGAATGTAAGAATGATTTTCCTGTGTCTGTCGTCAATTTCAAATCACCAGTATAAAGCACGATGATGCCAGTGTTCACCCGTGTCATGGAAATTCTGGGCTCCAGACAAGCAAAGAGAACTAGGAACCCCTGAGGCGCTCCCCACACGCTCCACCCCCCCTCCCCCCCACCGCCTGTGGCTTTGTGCCCCAGGCCTCCCAGCCCTAGCAGGCATGGAGGATAGGGGGTGAGGGGCACAGATGCTGCTAGTCTGTACTCCATCAGCCTAATAAGAACAGGCACTACAAATAAAACGAAAAAAAAAAAAAATCATTGGGACATGCCACGGCAGGAAGCTATAATTTTGCCAACGTGCGCCTGACATGCAAACTATGGTTAACATGGTCTTGCCACCATTCATGGGCATCCCTAAAAAGATGTCTTTAATTGAATAAACAATGCATGAATGGTGTTTGCAGAGTCTGTTTATTTAATGTGTGTATGCATCATTTAGTCTAAGTCCACAGACTGAGGGTAGCATTAGCTTAGGACTGTTCCATGTTATGTTCAGTTCTTAAGTCCAAAAACAGCTTACCTTGACAAGAAGTAATTTGTCATTTTGGTCCTAAACCTAAACAAGGGAGTGTGTGAAAATCATTGGTGTAGGGAGGGGGGTGGAACCATTTCTGTCGTGTTTTTAAAAATTCAAGACCCTCCCAAGTGTTATCAATATTTTAACAGCCCCATTTCATTACAATTATACTTAATGTATGAAAATGTAGGAAAAGTACATTTAGATGATATATCCCAATTTACTATTATTATTATTAGTAGTAGTATTATTGTTACAGAACAGACATTTTCACAATGTACCCCATCAATACTCATATTAGAAGTGAAAATGATTTTACAACAAACAGATGATGGCATCCCATTAACTAAATATTCCACTCTACTTTTGAACTGAACTTTTGAATGATCTACTAAATGAATAGATGTTACCACTGCACTGACTGTGTGATCACAGCCCAGGCACCAGCTCTGACTAGTGTTGATTAATATGCTGTAAAGATTGCTCTTTGCTAGAGATCACAAACAAATGTATAATATCCACATTTTGTGTTTCTCAGATTGGGCATCAGTGCTTTGAGAAAGGTTGTTTGACCTCTGTGTATGTCATAGTACATAGTACGTCTCACAAGGCAAAGTTGAAAAAAACTCCTGGTCTCCCAAAAAGACAGAAAACCTTTGCTTAACCGAAAATACAAATTTTAATGCTGCCCCCCTTTTCTGATCCCTAAACAATGTTTGTACAGTCTCTAACCACAAGTCCATCTTTTAGATTAATTCCCTTTATTGGCGTTTCTGAATTAAAATAACAAAATGATTTTATTGTCTTTTGTTTAATTTCCAAATTTCAGTCTACACAACATTGGTAGTAATCCTTTCAGACCATTTCTTTACGGTGGTTGCAAAACATTTAGCTAACATTTTGGAGTGCCCTCTTTTTAATTTTCAAACCCTTTAGTCTCAGCAAAAACAAGCAAGCAATCCCTCAAGCTATCCAAAGACAGCAGGGATTCAGGCGATTTCTCAAAGTGGAAAAAGTGATGGAGGCAAGCAGGGTTTGCCCAGCGGCTGGCCAGATGTATGCTCCCAGACTCCCCTGGGGCGCCACTGAGAGGTTGGACTCTCAAAACGGTCCAAACAGTTGGATCGGACTGCTGGTGTTTCTTGTTGACTGGGCCAACACTGTTAGACGTCCAGCGGGCTTGTCAGTTACGGGGGACCCTCTCTTGTTTTCCCCCCCCTTCACTGTCCCATTTCATGTTCAGTTTAAGATACAAGAATGTCTTGCTTGAGATCTTGTCAGCTTGTTCGATGCCCCCCTCCTCACCACCACTCACCAGGGGACTTGCACTTTGCCAGCCGGCTCTTCCTTCTCAAAGCTTGTGCTAAATGTGACATGAAATATGAGTCATCCTGTAGATCTGAGAGGGTAATAAACACACCGAGCAAACATTTGAGCCCATGTGCACTCACAAACATGCTGTTGCACACCCGTGGATCCAACTGTAGCACAAAATATGCACACTCGCGAATGATCACATATGTAGAGTCGCCAGTACCACAGAGACATGCAGCCATGCGTGACACCCTGCAGTCCCTCACTGTGGATTTTGTTATTTGATCTATTACCAGTGGCAAAAGGTTTTGATGATATTGTGGTTTGGTTAATTTAATTTTCTAAATTAAGAGAGGGAGAGAGCATGAAATAAGTGGATTGAAGTCATTCATTCTCAATTTTCTCAACAAGCTGTGATATTAAAAATGGTGTAGAATGCGGTTTTCTAATTAAGACTTATGTAATGGTATTTTTCCAAAATATTTCTGAGTACTTTTTTTCTTTCCCCTTTAGCATGCAATTTATCTAGAATATGCAATTAAATCATATGGCTCAAATAAACAAAACAGTGTCCGGAGGGAGTGAAAATTTTCCAGTTTAACATACCTGGGAATGTACATGCATCTACTGCGTCTGCGTCAGTTAAGATAGATTAATATGTTGAGAGTTGCCTCATGGTCTGGTAGTAGCACAGACTGTCGTGCTTTCAGGGGCCCCTCCCCTTGTATCTGATGAAGAAGAGGGTAGAAACAGCTGTGTAAGCCACAGTTAAGGCCTGGAAAACCCAGTGGTGAGACAGACAACCCTATGCACTTTAATTTAATTGAGCGGTCATTTGATATGGTCCAAGCAGGCTAGACGGCTTGTTAAATTGTAATTTTCGACAGCTTGATAAACGGCACTGATGCTCTGTCCTTTAAGTCCTACGTGGAGGTACTAATATGGGACACTGTGGTACGACGATGTGAACTGTGCTTGTCAGCGTACTACTTTGCTGTTCCTGCGTGAACCAGTTTTGAATTGTGAGAACTTTTTTTATAATGTATTTTGGCCTGTTCTTAGTCTTTATGGCAATTATGTTATTGTTATTGTAAGATTAGTCATGCAGCGGTAAGGTAAAAGTGTAAGTAGGAGATAAGAATTCATGAAATAATTGACCCTTTCCCCAAACAATGATTGCAAAATCTTAGCTTAGGAACCGTAACAGCAGGCCTGTCAAGCTTTGTGATATTTGGTATTTCAAGGCTCTAGAGGGCGGTGTCCTCTTTTTTTTAACCTTTCCAAATGCAAAACACAAGAGTAAAACTGTGAGTAAGAGACGTAATGTTAAACCTTTGTCATGACTTAAAGGACCAGTGTGTAGGATTTAGTGGCATCTGCTGACGTCTATATTTAATGACCTTTGAATGAGAACAGACTGTGAAGTGTGACGGTGGCCACGAAACTCATGAAGAATGTGAAAGGCCCTCTCTACAGCCAGTGTTATGTTTGTCCTTCTTGGGATAAACATGGCCGTTCAACATGGTGGCCTTCACGGAAGGTGACCCCCGGCTTATTCTGAGATAATGAAAACACAACGATTCCTATATTCATTTAATTATACACTAATGAAAACATACCTATAGATATTATAATCCATTCCCAGTTTACTAGCTTACTATCTACAGTCACTGTAGTAACTTTGCCTTACTTCTAAAGCTATTGTTAGCTCACTACATCATTTTGTGGGTTACATTAGCAAAAACCCTGTTTAAGAAAACTGTCTGAAAACACAATAAAGTTTGCGTGTCCTGTTTTATGTAGCAATCATTTGCATAGTTAAGACCCTTGAGTCAGCTGGAAACAATAAAAAGTCAGTCAGTTATTAGCTAGTTAGCCAGCTAGCTACAGTCATTTTTAACAGGCCAAATCAGTGGTCATCTACTAGAGATGAGAAGCCTGTTGGAATCAAAGACCCACTGTCTCAAAAATACTAAGAATTTTGAGTGTTAAATCTGCTGCCATCATCATTGTACATGATAAACGTGCATTGCTAAAACAGAGAGCTAGACAAGCGTGGCACAGCAAGTGAGAGGGGCGTGGCTCAGTGCAAACTCATTATGCTGAATTCAGATAAGTATTCAGTGTTTATGCAAAAGACAATCCCATTGAAATGCTTCCACCCATTGCACACTGGTGAAGAAAGAATATCTCAGCTGATAATGCCATTCATCTGGATTCATGCTGTGTTGTTTGTGTGCGTTCATACACTGGTGTCTGTTGGGTTTTAATGAATCAAGCATACTGAGTGGAAATGTTATGAGATTGTAAATCAGAATACCTCATGCATATTTTATACATTTTCCTTGCAAAAATAAAAGCACAATTGATCATTTATGCTGAATGTAACATCCAAATGATGCACAGACACAAAAGTTGCCTTTGAAGTGTTATCTTTTCTAGTACTAGTAATTTATATTAATGTATTTTTTAAGGAAATGACCTAAATTCCCTACTGTGGTAGTATAGAGACTACTAGTTTTCTGTGGGTTTTATCTCAACTATGGACTTCTCTGTGAAGTCTTCTCCTGTGTCCTCACACACTTTGGGAAAGTTTAGAGGACCGTTTGAGAAGTTTCAGAGGTTTGTGCGTCATGCTGCTTTGTAAAATTTGTCATAGCACTGATATAGCTTCAACTTTATATTTAGTTTATAGCACATAGTGGCTGACAGTGATGGTGATGTTGCTAATGGTACAGCTGTAGGAGAAGCTTTACTTCAGGTGGTACATCATTCATTAACTGTAGGGTTGGCTGTTCCTCCAGTCAACATGTCAAACCCCATATTTCTTCTAATGCCTGTCTATGTGTAGTAAGCATCTGTCAAATGAATGTAATGTAATGGTGATAATGCTCTGAAACACAGATGTTGCAATCAGTTGCCCTACATGTAATAACCTTCTTGACTCTCTATCAATCAACATGACGTCCTGCAAGGCTCTGTCTGGATCCAGGTTAATGAGCCGCCTCCCATGAGCATGCTACTATCTCAAGCAGTTTCACATCTTGTGTGGTTTCTTATACTGTACTTGGTTACTGCAATACAAAGTTAACTTCCTCAACAAGATTGACAATTTTGGTATGTTGGCTTGAGCTGGGAGTGCCATTCATTTCCCACAGAATATTGCATTTACCACCTGCTGTGTCCGCTGCAGGATGTTTCAGGTAGAGCATGCACCGGATAAATTTAACACATGCTAGAAATTCTACACATGACACACACCTGACTGGAAGTGTTGGAATACATCATTGTGTCCAAGTATGTTTGGATGTGCTATTGTTGGCACTATGCTATCTATTTGTAGCTTTCGTTTAATGCACATAAACTGACTGGCAGTTCGGATTGTGGTCTAGAAGGAACATATTGCTCCCTGTGGCACCCGTTGATTGACAAAGATAAACTGCACAGAGAGCACAGTCTAAGTAAACCAGTTGCTTAATTGGAGCCATCCCTGCTCCTTTAGCGCACAGTAAATGTTTATTGTCTCATAAGTACGCCCCCAAGTGTTTTCACTGGATTCCCAGGGTCTGTGTATAGTGCAAATGAATGGCAATACTTATGTTCATAGTTTGAAGCTGCAGCAGATAAAGATAGCCAAACTTACTGATACCCTGCAAAACATAGTGAGAGTTGGTGGGAAAATTAACTGACGACCTTTTTGCAAAGCCATCATGTCGCTGAGTGATTATGACTTAATCTGGATTAGTCAAGGTTATCACTATTGTCAGTCTCTGGATAAGAAAATGGTAATAGGTGATCTTTCCTTCTTAGGAGATATACTGGGTGCGAGCATGACTGATTTGAAGTGCTTTCGGTAGGAATTATCTCTTTCTCAGTGCTAAACAGCAAAAGATGGGTAGGGATCCATCACCATGCCCTTGACCTTCAAAACAAATTACCTTCCCAGCATTCTCCCTGCCTCAGATACCACAGTTGAACATTAGAGGCTATTCAGTAGCCATAGGGAAAAAATTATGGAGAAGAGACATGACTTTACATGACGTACATTTCAGCTGATTAAATATGACCTGACATGCCAGTAGTTAGAACTTGCCACAGTATTTTTGGTGCCCAGGGTAAGATGGTGACCAGATTAGTTTATCTTTCCCATAGTGCCAAATGCATGTGTAATATCAATTTAAGGAATACATTTTGTAAACATCCTTACACCCAAATTGACTCTTGGATTTCAGCTTCAGTGTGCATTTGCTGTCAGCTACGACATGCTTTTTCCTTTCATGTAATATAATAAATGAGAGGGAAACTCTTGCACACGTGTGGGTCTCCAGTCAGATCCCCAGTGTAATATAGACTTGATCGTGTACTTGTTATTCTTAAAGCAGTCATTCATGCACTATTGGCTATCCCACCTATGAACTTGGAGTTGCTTTTTTGAGGTGGAGGTCAGTTGGCAGGAGCTGGCTGCGTTACTGCAAATGTCAGGTCCCAATAATATGAGGGTGTAGGTTTCGTCTGAGCGAGAACAGGGAATAACACGGCATAACTCAATGTTTCTTTGGTTTAAATCAGTTTCACTGAGTCCCATAGGAGGTAAGGCACTCTTGCTTGTGAATGTCATACCCATAAATCTACATCTTGCTAGCCCTAGATGTAGTTGCAGTTTAAGAAAATATTGCTGAGTTGAATGTAATTAATAAAATTACAATTAATATGGAGTGGATATTAACCCTCTGGAGTCTGTCGGATTATCTGTGAATACACTGAGCATGTTTTATTTAAGTTAACAGCTTTATATTATTTATCATGTTGATACAAGCTGATAATTTCTTACATTTTCCTGCTGTGTCTGTATAACTAGTGAAATAATATTTTGTACAACCTTGAACTGTTCTGAATCATTTTTCTTCTTTTTTGGGTTCCTGGCAGCTTTTTACTTACAATATGAGAAGTTGACTAATAGCTGAGTTTGTGTTGCAAAAAAGAATACCATGTTTATGGGGTAAGGAGATTTTAAAATGTGCCACACAAACAGAAATGAATGCATTTAAAGTTGGCAAAATTGAATTGATATCAAGCTGGGCACCAGAAGTTTGAGGAAAAAGAGAGTGTTGCAAAATCCTTTGGCTTTTTTGTCAGAGTGAATACACTTAAGTGGCTGAAAGTCATCACCACCCTTTAAAATCTCCAATACCATGAAGTGCTGGATTCACTGACGTATGTGGTTGTGGCCTCTTGGTTGTGTTTGTTCTGGTGGTGGCAAGGCAAGACAAAATCAGTGGACCGGATATGAAGCTACCTCTGAGAGGTGCCGCCTGAGGCAGTGCGTGGTGCTGACAGAGGTCAGAGCTGCAGAGTTTTAGGTTGCAAAACTGCCCTGCTGCATTGGGCATAATGTTTATACTAGCAGACTTTGCTGAATACATTAGTTATGAAGAAGCTTACATAGAACGTGTGCATTCACTCATTATATAAAGTGGTGAGGTGGATGGAGATTAGTGATTGAGCATTTGACAGTTTTTTGTACAAGTTTTTGGTTTTTATTATTTGCATGCTGGCTTGCAGCACACTGAGAGAAGTGCACAGGGTGGGAGGGTAAGATGTATTGCAAGTGCAAAGGGGCAAGGTTTGAGGGCTTATAAGAGAAGAAAAATGGATTCGAACTACATTTCTCTCTTTTATAGTTTGCTGACACTCTGCTCCAGGTAGACTTCTCCCCTCCGGCCTGTTCTCGGATTAGCGTGTGCTAGCCAAAGTCAACATGAGAGGAAGTGGGGAAACGGCTTCCCTCATTCGCACCAAGACTGCTAATGCCTCGCCAGATCTGGTGTCAGACGAGTCAATTTGAGATGGATAATTTGTCTTCAACATAAAACTAATTTGATAGTTTTTTTTATATATTATAGTTTGTATACTCTTACAAAACTGGTTGATATCTTCTGGGTGTGCATCCTTTTAATCTTAGTGGGAGAGAGATTGCTGGAGAGATAATGGAAATATCTGGAACAGAAGTTGATTGCACATTATATCTGGGAAAAATCCAAGACATATTTATGGCACAGGATGAATACCTCCCTTAAAATACCTCTGGCTGCCAGTAAGAAAGCCATCACATGGAAAGGGCCGCAAGGAAACTATCCAGCCAAGGACAACTAGACTGCAGTTGTCAATGAAATTGTGTGTATTTGACCATTATCTTAAAGAAAAGGTTTGTCTGTTTGATACACTCATTCGACCAACAAATTGTTTTTGTACAGATTAAACAAATGAGATAGAGTGGGTTAATTAGTGAGCTTTAAAGCCTTTGGGCAGAGCCAGGCTAGCGGTTTTCCCCTGTTTCCAATCTTTCTCTCAGCTAAATTAGCGAGCTTCTGGCGGTGGCTTCATCTTCAACCTATAGACATTAGAGAAATACTGTATATAGAAAATACAATATATGGTATATATGTAATCTATTACATGAGTTATTGAAAAATCCTGTACTATCATTTTGCTGCCCATGCCAACACACTAAATAAAGTTTCGGAAAAAAGGGTTACATGAATCTCTGTTTTGCATCCATATTACAGAGGCCAAAAACGGAAGGGTAATAAGTCTGAAAATGAGGCAAATTGCTTGTAAAACAGGTTACGCAAAAGTCACCAAAACATCATCAAGGCACTGCTTGCCACCTCTTGATGTCAAAATTGGGTCATGTTCAAGGCCCTTCCCAACCCACCCGTGTTTAATTGCCATGTGCTAAAGAATTTCCCATGTGCACACAAACCAGTCAAGTCTGGTGCGGCCTAATAATTGTTCAGTCAAATCGCCTCTTTGTGCTGCTGTCTACACTCAGGCTGCCAGGATTTTTTTCCCCCTTTCTGCACTCTTCAAATGAGATCTCCCCATGCTTGCAATGATGGCTCAGAACGAGCCATTGCAAAGTATTCTCTAATTGACAGGGGTTATCTGCTCAAAACTCCTTTCGCTCCCTTGCTGTACGGTCAGCCACAACATAAAAGTCATGTCTAGCTGTTTGATTTCAACCAGGGGCAAAGCTGTCCTTTAAAAGCAGTCACATAGACATGTATCCCTTCCTCTACCAGCATGGCCCCTCATCTGCTCTGTCCAATCGTCCTCTTTATCCTGTTCAAAGGCTCTCTCCAGTTCCAATGAGAGGAGCATGGGGAAGCAAGCTGTTTGGGGTCTACAGCTACTGACTGGATTTATTGACTGGGCGAGACAAAAAAAAGTGACCAAAATAAGCAGAAAATGACAAACACAGACTGGTGGGCAAAAAAAACCAAACCCTCCACACTTTGTTGTGAGTGGAGCAGCCTGTGTGTGCGCTGCTGATATGGATCCCCCATGAGAAGGTTCAGGTCACTGAATCCCTCCTCAAACAGGCCTCAGAAAAAAGATTTATTTTTTTGCTTCAAAGTTGGAAGGGGGGAAAAAAAATAGGAAACAACCAGGGTTTTTAGCATGCTCACTGCAAAAGGGTTTTCTGTGACGCTTCAGAATGATAAATTATATAAATGTCTTTGGAGGCCACATTAAATGGTTCATGAAAATAGCAGGCCCTCAGAGAGTTTACTGTGCCTCCTCTGTACAGCACGCTTTGATGATGGTAAATGGTACACTGTTCTATCTGCTTTGACAAAATGTCATCGTCCTGAAAAGGTTTTATCCTGTGTTAGTGTAATTTCTCTCCAGTGAACACGGCAGTGTAGCCGGCGTGACTTTTGATGATTGGTATTGACTCTCAGTATTGTCTAGCTAGCTGGGATTTTACCTGCTCTCGCCACATCCATTAGAAGCCTCTGAAACTCTAAACTGCCGCAGAAATGAAGCAGGTCAGGCTTTGCACAATATTGATGTCTTAAAATATCGAATATGTCAGTTAGGTCTTGTAGCTTGTTGGGTTGTTGTGTGTGCGTAGGTGTGTTCACGTAGAAATTCAAGCTCAGGTCAGACAGACTGTTGGCATGGCTCCTAGTTCTCACCAAGAAAGCAGCCCCTGTCACACTCCCAAAAACCCTGGGCTGGAGATGAAACAGAGAAGAGAGTGTGTTGGTGTGTATATGTATGTACTGTGTATGTGTGTACCTATGAGCCCTGTGCATCTCTGACTTGCCTGTGCCTCATACTGACATTTCCAACTGGTGCTGTTGTAAATAAGTCCGTCAACCACAGCAGGTGTGGGGAGCAGGCCTGGGAGCAGGGGAGGTCTGCGTCCCTTCAACCCCAGGCCGCAGTGAAACCATCCTGGAGATGTCAATATTTGCACTCGGTATCAAAGCCGGCCCTGTTTTTGTATGAAAAACCAGGCTGTACAGAAGCAAGCTTGTCCGTGACTCCTGGGGATGTCACACTTGTCATATTTTATGAAATTAGCATAAACTCACTATTGGCTACAGCATGTGTTTAGGACATAAATTGTGTGTTGCCCTTTTACCATAATTTGAATAGTATGGCAGTAGCATGAATTAGACCACATTTTCATCGTCTTGTCTTGGGAAAGTCAGTGAACAGAACATTTAAAGCTGCACTAATCAATATTTCTAAATGGACAGTGGGTCAAATGACTTTGTATAAATGGAAAGATGTCATCCGTTGTCACAAACCCTCAGATACTCATCACCAGACTGCAGTTAACCTCTGCTTTAGTGTCTTTCAGCTCATTGTTTTGAATGTACAGCCAGAAACTTTATTGTTTTGGTTTAGTCTTGCAGCTCTCCCCAGTGTCTTTTAGCCTTATCCAGCAGCTTTTTTCCTCAGCAAAAACTGAAGAGACTACTGTAGGCTACCTGCCCAGCACCAAACAGAAGCATATTGGAGCATTTAGCACGTAGGAGCTGATGGAGAGTAAAACAGAGCTAAAAGGAGAGTCTGTCTTGGACACGTTCATCAGGATGCCAGAAATATGACTCCAAATGAATGCTAATGTTGCTCCATGTCTGTTGGATGTGCACAGTAAATAGGCAGTGTTGTGTTATCAGTGAGCCTATAACAATGTTCTCATCAACACTAAGATGTGAAGGTGTGGCCACCTGGCTCAAAACAACTTGAGCAGTCAAGATGTTTTAGCTAATTTGAAAGAGAAAATGTTAGTATTAGAATTATGGCCTAAAACTGATAGATTAAGACATTTTAGGTACCGTCACCGGTTTTACCTTACAAATAAAATAGTTAAGTATGCTGAACTTTTGGATTGGAACAAGCCGTTAGGAGCTAATTTTATTGTAACTGACAGAAATAATGGCCAAAACGTTCAAGTGAATCAGAATTATCCTTTCAGGCTAGTTTAGTTGCTGCACCTCTTTGGCATGAATTGGAGCTTGTTTGTGAAAGTGCACATTCACAACCTAAGCGACATCGGCACTACTTCCAGTTTAATCTTCTTTGTATGAAACTTCTAATCTAGTCTTCTGGTCTATCTTCAACAGCCTCTTTCCTTGATCCGTTTGCTGCAATAAAACACACTTTTCTCAGTTTTTGTACACAGAGCACACATTTTAAATTTAAGACATTCACAGGAGACCTGACTGCACTGGTGTCTGGGTCCATCCCTCCCTGTCTCTTGAAAATGTGTGGAAAAACACTTACATGGCTTTGCTTTGATTTGCAGTGTGTACAGAGGAGCTTCCATCACAGCTTCTCTCATGTGGCCCAGTGCTCGTGCTCCTGTCTGCTCATTGAAACCATCCTCTCACTGGGCTCCAAGACAAGACAGTGTCTTGACTCTATCACAGGCCATCGCAGTGGATTTTTTCAGGTTTACACAACCTCAGTTGCAGCAGGGGGGGTTTCTCTAAATTTACCAAAGGTGGCACAGATTGGTTTGTAATATGCCTCTAGCAAAGAGACACCACTAAGAAAGGATTACACATCAAGGATAAAGGATTACACTGTGTTGGAAAATGTTGCAGCACACAGATTCCTAAAGTAAACAGGCACTGGAAAGCCATTACTCAATTATACAATTGTGAACAGACCACATGAGTCACAGACAGACACGCTTTGGTTAACACTTGGTGAGACACTCCGAGGTCCAGTTTAAAATGTGCACCACTTTGGCTTTCACACACCTTTTTGCATGCAAAGCAAATCAGCCACACTTGAGCTTTAAGGTTCCACATTAGCAGGAGCTTGTGGTAAACAAGCCAAGCAGGGCACCGCTCGCCCGACTCTCCTGTGTTGCAGTTCTTTTTTAGTGTCCTTTTATAGCCTCCTTCCTTCCTCCTCACACTCCACAGTCTTCCGAGAGGCCGTGCAGGCACACTGGGGAGTAAGGAAGTCAGCATGCTTCATTAACTGAATGCGGCACACCACGCATGTCACTGAAAACAACAGAGGCTCTGTTTAGAAAAGAAATGACACTTAGAAATAATAGTGAGCCAGAAGCTTGCCCGTAAGGGATGGCTGTTGGTTACGCGACCTCCAGCTGTGCTTCACAGATTTTTCTTATTTATTTTATATTAGCAAGCTGGGAGTGTTGAAAAATGCCTGCTTCTTTTCATGGAGCTTCACTTGCTGGAACTTTAAGGCAGCGAATGACTACGCAGCATTTGTAGTTATTGTTATTCGGTTAACTTTATATGGTCTTTGTTTAATCTGCACTCAAACTTGAACATTTAAGCCTTTTAAACCAGCACTATTCATTATGTAATTTCCTGATATGGTCAAGATATGGTTTGTCAGATGCTCAAATTTTATCAAGCAAGTATTATTTTATAGGCACGCAGTTAATTTAAGTACCGCATTTGAATTTTGGCCTATTGGGTCATGTATAAGCAAATATTTGAACAAGAATACTAGATCTCCCTGAAGAACAGGACAAACTTTAGTCAGTCATTAAATAGTGGATTTACGTGGCACTTGTCCAATGTATCTATGTGGCTGCCAAGATGGGGGATTAACACCTTTTCTTTAAAATTAGGTGGTGGTGGGGATAGATGTCCACTAAGCTGACACAAGCCCAAGGCTCATATTTGGAATGTAGTCCAGCTGTAAAAATCTGTCTTTAAAAATTAAAGATATATTGGACATAATTTTCAGTGCTGGAGTGCATCAACACTTTGAATTTGTGCTCGCGGACTGAGATGTCATGTTGAGTTAATGTTAAAGGGGTGCTGAAATTTTATTTTAGTTTATATTTAACTGACAGAAAATGAAGCTACCCAAATCTGATAACCTATTAATTGTATAAAGGTCCGCTGTGGAGTTTCTTGGTAAATTCATAAAAGTCCTTCAGTGCACTATCGCCACCAATTGTCGATGAGTGGAATAACTTCCATCGGCAGGAATGCGTATAGTCTGCACACACACAAACAAACAAACAAAATGGGGACGCACTCATAAAAAACATTGTTCCATAGTGCAACTAGTGTTCAATAACTCCACGGGGTAGAAAATGCCAAATACTCTCAGTAATATGAGGATTTGCTCCTTTATTATTATATAATTGTAGAAATATTTTATAGATTATATTATTATTATTATTATAACAACAACTGACTAAAATTTAATTCTAATTCATTGAACTATTGAAATAATCCCACAATTAATTCATGTATAAATTGTGCAAGGCAAGTTGCACAACAGATTGACTCTTGGTGTGGGGGTCTCGTATGTATACAAGACAGAATGAATCCCCACAGACAGGTGTATGTCTGCAGCACCTCCAGGGTGGCTGTGCTGGCGGGATTAGAGAAGGTGAGAGTGTTGGAGCTCTGCCGCGAGGCCGGTCCCGGCTGCTGCTGTTTAGCCAAGACAGCGCCAGTGAAACATAAAACAGATGACGGAGTGAGGGGGGAGCCGAAAAAGCTGGCTTGTGTGTTCCTTCTGTTCTGTGTCTGTGTTTACCCTCGAGGGGTGTCAATAGGATATGGCTACCATATTGTGCATGATATTACCCATGTTGCAGCATGGTGTGGTTCCTCCATTTGTCCTGCTTTGCTGGTTATTGTATCATCAGTCAGGCCCAACACATGGTGTAAAATCCAATAATGACTCATTACCTGTTTGTGTTAAAACATGCTCAATGCACCGCTCTGCTGAGATGCATTTAAACCCATCAACCCCAGGCTTGTGTAACACTTTGTGTTCCTGTGAAACGAGAGATTGAAGTATATACAACACCTGGAGGATTTAATCTTCAGTCTATCCTGTGTAGATACTCTAGTCCATCTTCTACTTAAACAAGCACCCCTGTGTTCGCTCAGGAAATTTTGACAGTCCAGTTGCCTTGCAGCTTGCAGTGGTCCATATCAAAGTGGCTTTGGCAAAGCCTGACAGCCTCAATTAGGACTTCTGTGCCACCTCAACTTTTGCACTGGCTAAACTGGGTCCTGCCCTAATCGTGCAAGATCATGTTATGTTTTCTCTAAGGATTTTTCAAATGATTTTGTGTCATGGTAATTTTTTTGGCCGCCCCAAAGCCAAGACCCTAATCTCCATATCCTTGGAGGTTCTGCTCCACTGGCTACAGGATACTGTCTGGGTGTTTTTCTTTCACCATCCTTGCAGCTGCATGGAGCGATTTATACCCAGGTTTGTTCAAGTGGCTTTTGAGTTTTGGCAGCTATTGTAGATTTGGATCACAAAAGCGAGGACTGCTACATGATAGAGTTTAATATGAATATGTAAGCTTTTTTGGATACTCAATAAATTAAGTCAAATAGTCCATCATAAGTTGGAGTTGAACTTATTGTCCTGCTGATCCTCAAACAGTGTGTTTCTTTGGATCAATCTTAAAGACTACAGATTTACCCTAAAATGCTGTTACCTCAAAATTCCAATATGACATTTATTTGCATTTATATTATTTGGTTATTCATAGGAAATGTGCTGTGAATAGTAAGTGTATTTTAATCAGTAAAGCTTTCAAGTTTTTAAATTGGTATTAAATTTTGGGCTTGCACAGCGATGAATGCAGGCTGATGGCTTAGCTCCAGGTTGCACTGACCTTAGGTCCCCACACACGTGTATAGAGCACCGTGCCATCACATCAGCCACTCAGCGTTGACAAGCTTTGCCAAAGCTTGGATATGCAGGCGGGTGGTTGGGTGGGCAGACAGGCAGACTCTGCTGTCTGGCACAGGCAAGGCTCAGAGACAGACGGCTGAGCCATGTTTGATGACTCCCCAAGCTCATCTATCAATCGCCACCTTTCCAAGTCCTCAAGGCTCTTTGGAGATGCCTCAGATACCACACTCTGACGTCAGCGCTGACAAACAGAAGGGGAAGTTGGAAAATGGCTACTCACTTGTTTATGGTCTGGTGCCCTCAGAGTGGACAAGGCCTCTGACCTTAGAGAGCTCTCGTCAGAATTGTGAGGCAGCAGCAGAACAACACTTGAGACTAAAATAGTACCAGGCGGGGGGGGGAAACATGAGATTTCTGCCCATCTGTTACGATGCTTAAGTTCCAGAGAGATGGTGCTGAAAGAAATCTTAACAATACTATTTGCAGTATCCCCATTGTAATGCACTGTAAAGAAGATGCATCTGCATTGTAATTTGTTTTCAGGTAACAGAGTCGGGGACATTTTAAGACAGATAATGATATTTTTATTACAATTCATGTGCTTGTTAAAAGAGATGGTTGACACACGGGTTAAATGTACTAGAAGGAGCCCACACGCTATAGTCACTGCTCCAAAAAGGTTTGGGGAATGAGAGGCATGCTCAACAATCCAACCTTCAGATTTTTCTTTTGCGTGTTGGTGAGGTGGCAAAGTGAAGTAGGACATTAGTCTCCAGCTGGCTTTAAATTCTGAAAACAACCCTGGTCATCGCTGCACAGCGGGTAATTTCAATAAACACCAATGTCAAATTTGTACCTTTACGACTACGTTGAATAAACTGGCTCTTTCTATGTACATTTTGAATTTTTCTGGCTGTGTGCACACAATATGTAGTTTCTCCAAATGGTCTTAAATAAGCAAACTAGTACAAGATGCCTATATTTTTGTCTCTGTCAAGAAATGCCAAGAGACATAAGTGTCATTGGTTATATAGAAGTCGAAGTGTCATTTAGTTTTTTGCCCAAAGCCAAAATGGAACGTTTGCGTTCTTTGAGCATATTTTCTTTTGTGTATGTGGTACAAACCTTGGCCTAAAACACATTTTGTAAATCTTGTGGAACCAGTTCATGTGCTGTGTCTTGTAGCTGCAGGGACATGGACAGTCCAGCACTTCCCCCTCCATCCTCTTTCTCTGAAGTTACCAGCACCATCAGGCCAAAACACATTCTTGCACCATGGGATTGATGGGTGCCAATTGTTGCCACTTCTTCTGGGAAACATTTCCTTGAATGAGGGCTTGTGGTGAAATGTTTACAATGTGGGAACTATTAGCAAACTTCAGGGAGAAACAACCCAGCGTGGTGTAATCAATACTTCTTTTGTTTGGTGAACACACACACTCAAACCTCAGCTTCCCGGGTATATGGCGCATGTTAAATTTTGCAGTGAGGCAGCTGCTTTGTGTATCTGGTGTAGTGAAGTGTAATACTAGAGTTTTAAGAACATGTAAATGGGCTTACTGATGGTGTCTAGCTTTGCGCTGAGAACACGACTGTAACGCTGGAATGTACTAATCAGGTTCTTGTTACTAGCACCAGGCTAACCGGAAAGACTTACCGGAAACACAGCTTCTAGGTCTGTAATAGCTATGCCGATTGTAAGTATGATCCTCAGTGGCTGAGTTTGTGCAAATCCATCCTCTGCCACAGATGCCAGCAGGGAGTATTGGTGATAATGGGAGAGTTCAATGGTAAAAAACCTGTCGTGCAGAATGTATCTCCATTGGTACCCTACGTTGAGCACTGGTATTTCTGTAGCCATCCACATTTGCAACAGCTGTCCATGTGTACAACATGCTCATTTCCGTGTGGGGACACATGCATGTAAGTCATGTGGTAAAGACCCACAAAACCCTGGATACAATCAAGGAACTGGGTCATTCAGCAACACCTGCTATTGGAATTTGAGGATCAACACTCACGCTAGCAGCTGATTCCCCCTTTTCGCTCAAATCCCAAATGTATCAAGATGATTGATGAGTTGAACACATGCAGAATAACTGTTTATCTGAGGCATCGTCTCACACCTCCTCGAAATTATGGTACTCATGTACCTTTGTTGTATTTTGCTTTAAGCTTGCTCTCAACTGCAAACAGTCCAACAGGCATCCACAGTAAAAAGTGCCATGCACCTGTTCCCACTTTGGCTCCCTCCACAGTCCACAACAACTGGGCTCAATGCCGAAATCGCTGGGGCTGAACTGAGATCAGTTTGCCAGTGGATCCCCTGGCGTTTTCAGTTTTTCCCTTGAAGCAATGTAAGTATTTTCATCTGCCTGTGTTTAGGACCAAGTTTGTGACATACAGTTGAATTTCTCACATTCAATTTCACACATTTAATTGAAATGCAGCCTTTTTTCACTGCGAGGATTAGGAATAACCTCAAAGGTGTTAAAGAAGCAATTTCATGGAAAGGTACAGCGAGTATGCACCTGCTGTTTTTCAGATGTCTTCAAAGCAGGCAGATGGGTTATGTTTAATGAGGTAGTCATTGATTTGTTCTTGGCAGGAAGGTTACCTGCCTAGGTGGAGCAGTACAATTACTCAAAATATGATTTTATTCATTCGTTCACTCAATGAAGTCATTGTGGCAAGGTCAAATAACGCTTCTGTGTATAATTAAACTTGAGGGTGTAAAACACTACATGGCAGATTGTGTTTCAACACTAGTTATGCGAGGTTCATAAATACACAAGGCTTTCTTCTCATAGGTATTCCTGTTTGTACACCTTGAAAATTTACAATGACACTTTCTTTCTTCAGTTAATGAATTATAATTATTATCTTGTAAAACTGGACTTTTTATAGATAAGTTTAAACCTCAGAAAGACGCCTGGAGAAGCTGTTATTTAGTTTTCAGATGGGGGAGGGCACAGCAATGTCCGCCAACTAGGCGTGGACAGCTGTGAACATGAGAGCCACAACAGTAGCTGTGTACTTTTCCCTTTTTAGCGAACCCACTTTTTGATACTACAGTCATGTGAGTGTCTGTTGAGTATGAATTACAGGCAGTGTTTCGTAACATTTCATATGATCAGTGGGTCATCCAAGTTAAACTGTGATCTCATTATATTGGATGTTAATGTGACAATTATGTCAAAGGTAAGGAGATTAGTCTATGTACGCATTTGCAATCGCCTGATCAACACATACTGGTTGAACAGATAACAGATAATAAAATCATTATTAAAGAAAAAAATTGAGTAGAAAAATAGTTAGTAGGTCTCACAAAAGGCTGGCGGAGAATACAAGCAACAGGAATGGTAGACGTTAAAGTTACTATATTTTAACTTTTTGCTGTCCTCCACATTGGAATTTAAATCCGGAAATATCACTAGGAAACGATACTAAGAAAGTTAAATATAAGAATGGACACATGGTTAGCTCACATTTAATGTTACAGTTCTCCTGGTACGGTCACCTCACAGTATAATTTTCCCACTGGTGCTCATAGTTGGACGCCTGTGGCACTGACTGTTTTATTCACAAAATTAATTTCACTTAAGAGCTGCACTCTCCACAACAGCAGCATACCATCTGGCAGTTACTTAACATTGTGCACTAATAATTGAATACTGGTTCTGTGTCTGAACTGTAAACTACTGCCAAATCAATCTCTCAGCCGTTTACCACACCTTGCAGCTGTTGACAGTTGGTTGGCAGGTATATGACGTGTGGTTTAAAAGGACAAAGCAAATGCGATTAGTCCCCTAAATAAAAAAAAAGTGCACGTTTGCCACTTCAGAGACAACAAACGTATATCACCAATTCAAAAGAAAGCTGTCAGCTGTGAACCAGAGAAATATGGGTTCAACTTGCAAGTCCCCCCATGAAATCCCCATGTTAAGCATGCTGTTATGCAAATATTGATATTTCAGGAAAAGGCTTTTAAATTTTCCCTTAGGGAGCAGTAAGCACATTGTAAACAAGGTCAGATCAATCTGGCCGGTTAGTTATAAACAAAGTCTCAGCCTTTCGTCATCATGACATAAGATCGACGCCGATGGTATTAGTCAGTCCTGTCTGTAAACACTGGTGCTCCAAGACTGTACAAAGCTACGCTCTGACTCTTGAACCAGCTTGGTGTTGTGCTTGGATTTAAAGTTGTATACCAAAGGCAACTGGAGAGAAAGTGCCCGCTGTCTATGACTGCATTGCACACTTGAATACCTCCACCCTTTCACAGAACACTACCTCATACTGTACACTGCTGCCAGCCAGAGCTGATCCTATACAGTGCCTGCAGCCTCTTGCTTTCTTTATTTGACCAAAATGCAACAGTTAAAAACACAAATAAATAGATTTTTTACGTTTGTATCAGATATTTAAAATAATATTTCAACAGCTGGGAAATAGACTTGTTGCTTTATTACCAAGTTAGATGAAAAGATTGAGCCACTCGGCATCTGTCTATTAAATATAAAACCACAGCCAGGAGAGTTATCTTAATTTAGCATAAAGACTGGAAACTGGGGAAAACTGCTAGCCTCGCTCTGTCAAAAGTTTATAAACGATGGCTGTTCCACTCAACAATTTCACTTTATGAACCTGGGCTGTGTGTGTGACCTTTTGGATGTGTAGGAGAACACAACATTAATTAACATTAGATCCTGACTGATCCTGTTTAGATGATCCAGTGCGCACAGCCTCAAACCTAATGGGAAGAGGCTTCACCCTATTTCAGTTGGGCAGGCAGTTATGGTAATATATAAGTTCTTTCAACTTCACAATCACAATACTTTCAAAACTGCATCTCGCTGAGGCACCAGTGCTCGCATAGTTTATACAATCTATTTTCTGCACCTGAAAGGGAGCTGAGTGTAGTCTTAACGGGTAATGACTAAACCATGGAAGCTGGATCAGGGAGGGCTCATAGCTCACCGTTCCACTCTTCTTTCAAGTCTTTGCCAAGAAAGAAAATTTAACATAGGTAGACAGTGTTTCATCATTCTAGATCAATGGTGAAAATAACCTGTCCATCTTAATAAAATGTCTGTTGGCTTTCCGAGCCAATTAAAGTGAGACAAAGCCAAGGCTGCTGAGAATGTGCAAGTCACACTTGACTTGACGCCATGCTGAATATCTGCTTTTGGAGCTCAGTGGAATTTAATTGTTTAAGTACAAATGTTTTGGTCTATTTGACCACCAAAACTTTGTATTACATTTTTATCTAATTTGACTAGTTCGTGATCATGCAAAGATCCTAATAAACTTGTTTCATCTGGAAACACCAGTGCAACTTCAGAAATCCCTCCCCAGTGGGTCTTTGTAATTTCCAGAGAAACACATTCTAGTATCACATTTTCATTAAGTACTCAATGCGGTCTTTGTGTGGCATTTTAAAGCATAGACAGTCGTGGTAAGGTCGGGCACCAGGCTGTAAGGTTAGAAATAGTGCCCCAGGGACAGCACCGAGTTAGAACTTGGCGTTGATCAGATGGAGCTCAGGTTACTACCAGCTGCCCACCCACATTTGCTGGCAGGTTAAAGTGTCCAAAACCAAATCCCTGCCAACAGTGAGCTCCAGCCCAAGCCCTGAGGAGAGTATTGTGTCTCTGGCACAACCTGATGTTCAGCTGCAGCAAAAGTCTTGATGGATGGGAGCTAAGCGATGATACTATGCCTAGGTTAGGAAAGCTACAAATCAAAGGTTCTCCTCCCATGGAAAGAGATGCCCCATAAAATGCTGGAAAAAGTGTGTATGCAAAATCAAATATAAACCATGATGGAGAATGTTTTGAATAGAGTACATCTTTAAAGATGCACAAGGGACTTTGGAAACTTTTTGGAAACCATGTATTGCCTTCTACATTGTATTAAAGTTTTTACAGTGTGCGCTGTTTCATTGGTCCTCTTGTGTACGTGCTTGTTGAAATGGGTCTTTACCAAACTCTCCAGTAGCCGCTGTTTCCACAAAATGTGTGGGAGAGCTTTATTGAACATGGAGAGTAATAGAGTTGTCAGGCAAACACACAGTCTGCCTGCACACTGGCATATTGACCCAGGGTATGTGAAAACTAATAACTTCTGTGGGAAATAAACTTGGTGAACCAAGCAGCAAACCTTTCTGTGATTTTAGAATTCCAGGTTGAGTCTTGCATTAGCTTGTAGTTAATAGAGCTTGAAATTAAACAGCAAAACTGCAAGTGAACTGTTTTTTTGTTTCATGATCTTTTTCCTCCCGTCTGCATCCCGACTTTTAGTGCCGTCCCCTCATCATGCAGAATGTCCTCCATAACCCCTGTGCCTCCTCCGTCCTTTATCGCATTCATTTTAATCAGAACTCATTGAGCACATTTTTTATTTGATTTTGATTCTGGGCAATGGCCTTATGATGGCCCTCTTGTTGAGCATTGCTTGGTTTGTATTTTTAGTGCCATAGCAACGGGTTGGGGCCCAGTGGGGTGTGTGTTGGGTGGACTTTTGAAGCACCCATGCCCATTCAATGAAAGGCCAACATTGTCAGCATCCCAAAGATCCCTTTGTGTGTGGATGTGTTTGATGGGGGCCTTGTCATCTTCATGAGACAGCATGTTTGTTGACTCACGACGGGAGGCCTTTGTGTGGGCCTGTCACTACAAAAGGCAGTTTGCTCCAGTGCCAGCACTTACAGTAGAATCTCAGTACCATTACCTCAAATGATGAGCCATTACAATTGTGATGTTTTTATCCACGCTAATGGCATGGCTCCAAGTATAGCCACATATGACTGTTAGTTGGTTGGTTTGCCGTTCCACCACTTTGGATGGATTGGCATGAAATTTCTGTACAGACATGGACCTAAGAGGATTAATCCCACTGGCTTTGGTGATCCTCTGACTTGCACCACAATGAGTTAGACATTTTGGGGTTTTTGGTGAAATAACTTAACAACTATTCATTGGATTGCCTTCAAATTGGGTACAGATATCTGTGGTACCCAGAGGATGCATCCTACTGACTTTCCTTCAGCACCACTATGAATTTCACATTTGTGAGCCTGAGTGAAATGTCTCAACAGCTTTTGGATAGATTGCAGTGAAATTTAGTACAGTACATGTCTGCCTCAGGATGAGGTTTAGTGCTAATTATCAAATATAAGTAAACATTATACCTGCTTACTATAAGCATATTAGTATTCTGATGTTAGCATTTAGCTCAAAGCACCAATGTCCCTAAATACAGATTAACAGAGCTGCTAGCGTGGCTGTAGCCTCTTAGTCTTGTATTGACTGGCTGTATAATTGTCCTTCATCAGTATTGCTGTCTTTATGAATCATCTCTTTTGATAACAATCCAGTAGAGATTTCTGTGTAAATTTGGACATCTTCAACCTCACTTCCCCAGTTTTCCTACATTCTAAGAAAGATGGTTGTACTGTAATCCTAATCCTGAGAAGGCTAAATTTAAATTAGAGATTAAATTGCTATCAAGGCATATTGGCAGATTGAAAGAGGACCCAACCCTTTAAAGAGGTGTCAAAACTGTTGTGAGACAGTCTGTCTCAAATCATGTCATCTGGAGATGCTGCTGAGAGCGAACAAGTGGCCACTGTGGAGATGGGGGTGTGCTCGAATCACTCGAAACTTTGGTGGAGTTATTTGTGTCTGCCCTGATCCACCGTATTTGCGGCTCATGGTATCAAGTGTTGTGAGTGTGTGTGTGTGTGTGTGTGTAAGGGGTGGATTTGATAGGGAAGTTGAGATTTGGTGTATGTCTTCGCAGGGGGAGTTGGTCGCTGTTGAGGTACGAGAGCAGCTGGTAACTCCACTCTCTGTTTGAAATGTCTGGCGCTGAACCCAGAGTCAGCAGTCCAGCCATTCGTTGCCAGTGAGAGAAAACTGCCAGGTCAATATCAGCCATCATTGCCACTACAGTATTTTGGCCTGCAGTTCTCAGAGGAGGGAGTGTTTGACTGTCTAGTTTGGCAGTACAGTATTTTGTGTTGAGACTAAGGCTACCCAAAGAGGGGCCTGTGGGCCAAATTTGGCTCTCAACAGAAGTTTTTGTTGGCGCTCCAACAATTTGCAAAAAAGTGATATGGTTTTCTTTATTTGGTCTAGTTAAATGTAATTGAGCAATATCTGAGGTGTGTTTTGATTACCTCAGGCGTATTAACAAGCATTTTGGAGACCAAGGAAAATATTCTTATTAATGCAGTTCAAGATTATCAATGACCAGTGGAGTTTTAGGCCAGTTAACATAATCTGATGTTATATTTCTGCAATTATCCCTGCATGTCAATCTCAGGCATCTTGATTTGTATTTAAAGCTTATTGCAGTGTTAATATACCGATTGTTGTATGGTTTGCCATTCAGCAGTCAGTATAGAGTAAGAAAACAAACCTAAAATTAGTTTGAGCTGGCTGCATCCACTGAATAAACCTGCAAAATGCACAGGTAGTCAAATTAATCTCCATGATCGGTAAGAGTCTTTCCATCTGTCAGTGCAAGGCCTGCTGTGATTAATGGTGAGGAAATTAGCCCCTGTTTGACTGAGTATGCTAAAATTGCCTGATCGACTCAGGGCAGGTCAGATGGCCCTTAACTAGTTTGTCTTGTGTCACACAGTAAATGAGGCAATTAATGGAAGAGCCATATTACTTGTTCAGTTGAAATCTACCCAAATGCAACTCTAGTGTTCCCTCTTTTAAGGGCTCTGTGTGACTCAGAATGTTAGGACAATAAGGCAGTGTCAAATGATATCATACTTCATGTTTCATTTGGGCTTATGCAAGTGCAGTCCTGTAAGTGTGAGGCCTAAGATCTTGTAGGAGTTTCGCAAGATGCTAAAAGTGCCTTTGGCCCTGGAGTGACCTTAAAACAGGCACAGAAATCCCTTCACTCTTGGTTCACCAAACACATTCAGGAAAAGGGTCCTTTTGAAAGGAAAATAAAGCAACAAGCCACCACAACTTCCAGCTATCACCCCTTAGGCCAAGTGTGGGATTGACTGACAAGGTTTTCAGTTTCAGACCCCTCAAAGCTGTCAACATCAGGCCTCAACTGCCAGTTGCTTACCACATGGCCTGTTCATAAGCACAGACACATTTCTTCTCCTGACCACAAACAGTACCTTGCTGTTTTGACCCCCTTTTGTTGCCCAAACCACTGCTCTTATGGGGCTCAGGGGGCTCATCCCAGAATGTTTTAAATCTGACACGGGAGCAGTTGTTTCAGAAGATCCCTTCTCTTCGCAGTTCTTTGCCACCACACAAGAAGTGCCATCAAACAGACATAAAATTCCCCAGTGCCTCATCTTGTACTAACCAGCTCGCTGTGGATTCGTAGCAGTTACCCAAACTTACAGGACAGGGCCATTACTCACTACTGTCACAACTGAGCCCAGGTCACAAACGTGTCAACTAAGCACGACACTCTGCCTTGCATCAGGATACCAGAGCTCCTGATCTTTTTCATCACTGCCACTGCTGACACTAACGGCTATGAGCACCTCAGGAGAACTGCCCAGTTTGATTTATGACGAAGTGATTCTGTTACATAGACTATGTTTGCAGCATGTATTTACTCTTCAAGTGCTGTTGCTGGATCTACATCAGAGGGTACAGTATTGGAATAGATCAGGGAGGATACTTCAGAGGCTGAGTCAGCCAGTATTCACACCTGTTATTTAGTGCCTTATTAAATTCTTAATCCTCTGTACCATCATTATACAACATACCAAAATAAATCTGTGCATATTTTGTTGATCCTGTTGCCCGAAGGACAAATACCAATACAGATAGAAAGATTTGCACATTACAGACATAAATCAGGTCACCCAAGTATCTCCTTAAATCTCATAATTTTGCTTTAAATGATCAAAATTATGATGAATTAGGTTTCCTTCTTGCATAATAGTGCTTTTATTATTGCCAATGTGTCCATTGGTGACATGTAGTGGACAGATGGTGAGAGTGAGTACAGAAGACAGTCAAGGTTCCCATGTGCCAACCCAGACATTGTTATGCCAGTGACAGAAAAGGGGATGTGCTATATTTCATGGTTTAGGTGCTATGTCTGAACCAACAGCTGACCCAGCCCTCAAGTTTAGTGTGTGTTGTGAAGACACGTCTGGAGCACAGGCAGCTCTCACCATATATCTGTGAATGACAGAAGGTTGTTATCACCAAAACAAAGACAGCCATTTACTCAGTTTCACCTGTGGTACATGTCTGCGTATATATAGCTCGTAGTCCCCTCTTTTTGCCATTTCTGCACCATGATATCACATTTTAAAAGAGCTACTTCCACCTTTTTTAGAATAATTCTGTGACCACTGTTGTACAGCAATGGTATTAATCTTTTTGTGTTGTTTTTTATGCTTTCTTGTAGTCCACATCCTACAAGTAAAGCTGATACAGTTAGCTGATTAGTTAACTGTCAGGAAAATTAATCTGCAATTATGTAATAATCATTACATTACCAAACATTTACTGGGGTGACTTTTGGAGTGTTAGTTTGATTAAAATTAGCAATCAGAAGATCTCCCCTGGGACTCTGGGAAATTGGGTTTTTTGACATTTCGTTGGCTAAAAGATTGATCAATTAATTGGGAAAACAATCAGCAGATAAATCTATAAAGATTATTATTGTGAGTTGCAGCCCAATACCAGTAGGTAATATCTGTGTAATGACACTATATTACTGTGGCTTTATGGTTTGGAATAGAGATTCTTATCCAGCTACATTAAGCCAAATTTGTTATTTATTATTTCAGCTTGCTTCCCTTTGTCCTCAGTAGTGAACTGTCTCATACAAGCATACTATGAGTCTGGCAACATGCTTTGACATCTGAAGTAGGGAGCCCATAATGTTGTGATATGAAGTAATTTAGGCTGGTCAAAATGTAAATGTTGATAATGGACTGAGTTATAGTGTGCAAAGAGAAGAAAACATGCCAGACTATGATGTTTATTCCTACTATCCATTAATGCCAGTAAACTATGCCAACTGCAGCGAAACAGCAAACATTGGCAAGTATTATAGACCTTATCGACCCACCACCCCTTATGACTAATACATGGAAAATAAAGTTGAAAATAATCTCTAAGAGTTTCTTCAAATTTCCAAATTGCATCTGCTCTACATGACTTTTAAGTTAAGCATTATGACATTTTGAGGTCTCCTATGAGACCTAACTTGAATAAGTGTTGCCTTGTGTGCCAGAAAAACTGATAAATCAAAAAGGGAAATCATTTGCAATCCTTCCACAAACACACACACACCATCCAATTTCCTCAGCCGGTGTACTGTGAGAGCGCAGTATTTCCTCTCTATTTTTCTCAATATTTATTGAAAAGCACGGCATGACTGCGTTTCATTTCGTTTACAAACTGTGATATTTGCAACTGAGAGACTTGTCTGAAATAAATGGATAATGCTGGGCGACAAGATGCTGAGTTTCTTTGCATCTCAGGAGAAGAAATAACTTATAGGGCTTTGACTATCTTTTGAATTTCAATAGCCACCATACTTCACACTACTTATTAGCGAATGTGCCTCATTTTTAGCGGCTATTGCCCTTTATGGACTGCACGATAAAGCTGGGTTTATTTCATTATTCACTTAAGTATCTTTCCTCCACTGTCTTGGCAAGAACATTGCAGTGAATGTCTAATTTCCTTCCTTTTTTACTCCCAGTTTTCACATTGTGATTCTCTTTAGCCTTGAGAAGTAAGAGAAAGAAGACCATAGTCTGTATCAGCCAAGTGTTTCATGACTGCTCTGTGCTCATGTAACAGATTCCCATAGGAGTAGGTTGCAGCGTGTCTCCTATGATTAACTGTGATGGTTATGACATTACCCTATAAAATATCTGCCACCCAAGTTAAATATAATGGAAATATTTATTGAGTGTGCCCTCAAAGAGCATATTAATTTAAATGATTAAGTTAGTGAAATTATACTATCTTAACATCTATACTTTCATGGTATACTCACATTTGGGACATACGACGCTTGATGGCTTTTTTTAGTGACATGAGAAAATCAATAGCAATTTCAAATGTGTTATTTACAAAGATGGTTCGAAGATATTATTAGCTTAGATTAGCATAAAGACTGGAGACTTGAGTTGGGTTCCTGGCTATCTGATAAAATTAAGTCCAATATTAAGTATTATTTCAGCTTAGTTTGTGTCTCAACAATTTCTGAGAGACATAGCTGGCTCTTTAGCTGCTAAATGCTCCACTATGTTTTTTTGCTGGGCATACAGTGGGCGTATTAGGTATAATTTTGCTGAAAATAATTGAAAATGAGGTGAAAACCCAAAACAATTAACTGAAAGTGGTTAAAAAAGATGGAAATTCTGCATGTGTTCACGTCACTATGAGTAAGTCTTTCACATTACATGTACACTCGATTTAGTGCTGCTTTAATTGAATGCAGATTGCTGAGCTTTAGTTTTTCTTGTAGGGTGCTGTTGCTGTAAAATACTACTATATGAAATAGAACTTATTTCAAGTTGAGTTCCACATTTTTTCTGATCAAAAGTAGCACCTGCAATGACATAGCCCACCACAAAAACACATTCACTGCTCCACCGGGAGCTCATTTGTGAGAAAGAAGACACAGACTTGGAAAGCTCACAGTAAACATTGCTTTCTTATAAAACAAAAAAAAAGTGTCAACATTCTGCAGTACTCCTGATTTAGAAGATGAAGGAAGCCATTTGCCAATGCTTCCTTGTAGACATTTGTTTATTTTGACAAAACCAAAAGGCACCAAGAGCCACACAAGTGAATGCTTGACAAGTGCAATAGTAAGATAATAAACATTCTTGGAGCAAGGGATTTTCTGGCCGAAGCATTCCTTTGCAGAGGCAGTTAGTATCCAATTATTTAAAGTCTTTCTCCAAACCTTGCAGAGATACTTTTTTCTGTAGTAGAAATATTACCTTTAATATATATATATACACATTTAAATTTACACTTGATGCAGCAGCCCTAACATGTAAACAAAACATGACTCTTCCTTGTGTGTATGCATCATTCCTAAATCATGCAATAGTTTTTCCAAATAGATCTAAGGAGGTATGCGATCTCCCAACCTTACATTTGGTTTCCCTTTATTTTAAAGTAACTTTGGAAGGAATTATCTGGGCTGCTGTGCCTCAGTTCAGCAAAAAGGCACATTGACGGTCTGTACTTAAAAGACTCATCCTTTTCAACCAAGACAGCAGCCAACATCTGGTGGCCTCGATCCCCCTCCATTGATGAGTAAAGGACTTTTAACCATGTGTTGTGGGAAACCAACATATTACAGCATCCTATTATAACAGCAAATGCATAAAAACAGCTGGAAGAAAATAGAGCTTGAAATTGGAGTTATGCAAAATTGTAATCAATGTAACAACCGCCCACCACATAAAACATGAACAAATCTTACAAGTTATATGATCTTTTCAGTCTGAATTAAAAAAGAATGGATCACCTCCATCCAAAATGTTGAAATTGTTGCATTGTAAAAAAAACAACATATAAGGTTAAAATGCCAAAGCTATCACATAATGGAGCTACAGTTTAGCTAGCAGTCAGTTAAATCAAACATCCTTATATTTGCCCCACACCAATCGCCTCTTGGGGTTCATATATGTCCAGTGTTCAGAAACCATTTTAAAATGATAGAAAGATAACGAAAACAATGAAACGTATCAGTTACTAAACACTAAACACTACTAATACATGGTGCAATCATAAAGCTACAATACAAATTTGAAAACTAATCATACTGTACAGCTCATAAAAGTTGCAGAAGTACAGTACCCTTCAGCAACAGACACAATGGATAGTATACTCTCTCATCCAGAACGCTGACATTGGTGAACTGGGTAACTCTATCTGCAGTGTTGGGGCTCTTTAACTGTATAAAACAAGAATATGGTATCTATTTCTGGTGGTAAACTGGAGCAGATTTTTTTTTTTGAATAGTTTCAAAAGTTCCCTCTTCCAAAGCTGTTCTTGAGAATTAAGTGATTTCATTTGATGATTAAACATGACTAGATTTAAATAAAGGATGAAGAATGAAAACGTCATTATGAGGGTGCTTAGAGAAACAAAAACGTCATCATCTGCATAAGCGAGTCTTGCTTTGAGTCCTGCATTAGAAAGAATTAGGATTCCTCAAATGTGCTAATCACTAATTAATTAACTGCTCACATTGTGACCATTACTCTTACATAGATTCATTAGCCATCCACTGGTTTCTTCTGGAGACCAATGACCAGCATCGGCATTAGTTAAACCACTTCACTCCCCATGTACACTCAGTTTCACTTCCTGGAACATGTTTATGCTTTCTCCCTCCCTACTCATTACTTCTCCTGCACGCGCTTCCTGAGGTTTCTGCCTCATCCGAGATGCATGGGGCCTTTGTCTGCACTGTGCAGATGAAAGGTCCGCGGTGAAGCGGCAAACCGCGTGGAAACAAAAGGATTCTTTCTCTAGCGCTCACACATTGGAGCAATCTCCAAGACAGCTGTTCCCCTCCCGGGTATCCCAAACTGTCTGACTTGATCTCTCCTCTCTCCATCCCATCCACCGTGCTTGTTGCTGATTTATGAAAATATCAAAAGAGAAACGAAAGGGCCCACCAAAGTGGTACAGAGAAGAGGAGACATGTTTAACCAAGCCACTCCTCCTGTTTACCCTGTCCCTGGCTGTTCAGATGCCCATTCCAGTCTAGATAACTGGGATTCTGGAGCAGTGGAGTTATCCAACCGCCACAGAGGATGTCACAAATTCCCCCGACTGATCAGGGCAGATGACTTTTCAGCGCCCACAGATTTAACCCATGGTGGGTGGGTCTGTGCGTAATTAAGGGATGTAAATCAAAGTGGTATACTGTAGCGGCAGCATGTGGGTTTGTGCTTAAAGGCAGAGGGCACTCCAATTACTGGCTCTGTCACCAAACCATGATGAAAGTCCTCTTAGCGTGGAGAGCTAGTTGCTCCAACATGAGACTCAGTTTAAACCACCGTGTTAGAACTTGGTCCAAGGAAGAGCTGTGAATTTATTTGAAAGAGAGAACAGGATTTTCATTCATCAGTTTTTATTGTATGTTGTCACTTCTTCGGTGCTTGCAGATGGGAAGGAGGCTGACAGCCATGATCAAATCCAATCTTCGCCTTAGTCGTCTGCTGAAAAGTGTCATAATTAACTCCAGAGAGAGCAATGTGTCTGTGCTAAAATGAATTGCAATGAACTGCATAGGAATGTTCATGTTTAAAACAGGTTGATGTCCTATGGGATATCTGCACATTCAGAAATTCCCATTGCACTCTGTTAAATTAAATTATAGGACAAATTCAAGCGTCTTGTAAGTTATTTCATGAATTGAATTTGTTTTTCAACTCAGCAATCAAAGACATTGTGCACAAAGAATGCCAAAGACTCTTCAAATAATGAAATATTACAACCTTGGCAAGCTCCAGAAAGCACAAACAAGCTTACGTAGTATAATAGTGCTTTTAAACTCTAGTTCTGCCTACCTTTTTGCATGTGTTTTCTGCATTAGTTGGATTCCTGGATCCCATGCCTCACATGAGTAGGACAAAGAACCAGGAAAAATCAGGTCAAAGTCGGGCTTTGACCTGGCAGTTCACCGCAGACCACCTTAAAACTAAATGGAGATCTAGTGCAGAGCCACGTGCACCCTGGAGCTTGGAAAAAGAGCCGGCCTCCTCAGCTAAACCCAAAGCATGGCAGGTTTACTAGTCATAAACACAAGAAAATATTAGGAATCCAAACATGGGATTTATGGTACTTCTTAAAGGCATCTGGCACATTTGAACTTTATGTGCAATGTGTAAACACTTATGTAAAGCATAAGTACCTCTGCAGTTAGTCGGTCTGTGCTAAATTGAAAAGCGCATTATTTTTCTTTTAATGTATCTGCTCACCCACAGCATAATTCATCTGATCCCAAACACATAGATCCAAACACACGGTTGGAAAGGCCTGAAATTTGATCTTTCTTAAAAAATTTGATTGAATACCTGTGTATATATATTTTTGTATAAAACCTCAAGTGTCATAAGTGAGTGCAAACCACTGTAAAATGTGAAAAGCGGTTCACTGAAATCTACCATTAAAATGCTACAATTTATTCGTAGAAGAAGGTTGCAAGTTCAGGGAAACCGTGGCTGAATTCACAAAGATACTGAGACCAACTTTTACTAGGGATCTACGAACTCCTAAGTAGGGCCGGGTACCACTGAGCGTCGCTACTTTCATGGCATCGGCCGAATTGCTTCGATACGAGAACATTTCGATACCTAAGGAGGACATCTCATCAGTGTCAATACGCCAATAAGCACGCAGAAAGCTGTCAACCATTATACGTTGAAGAAAGAAATTACGTTTATGCACAGAGATGGGGCTATTTTTTGTCACAAGCTACTTGTCTGCACAGATAACTAAGTTTGTGTTGCTTGTAAGCTAGCCAATGCAGCTAACCTGTATCTGGTTGTTGGTTGTCTGTTCACTACAGTGTCCACTAGGATTCTTTGTTAAAATTTATTTTATTAAATTGGTGTCGAAAAAAAGGAACCAGTATCGAAGATAAAGTGCTGGTACCGGTATTGGGAGACATTTTTAAATGATACCCAGCCATACTGCAAAGCTAAGAGAAGACTCCACAACCAACTGACAGAGACATACCAGTCTTTACCCCCTACTCAGGTTTAGAATAGCATTTATACAGTAGCATGTATAGACCAGCGTGAAGACAGCTGGCTTAGACAGCTATAGATCCCTGAAAGCACAGCAGTGTGAGGATCGATCAGCTTGCTCAGCCAAGTGGAAAACTGCAGAGATGTGAGGAAATACTTAAGCTAATCATTTATTGCAAGCATGCTTTGCCTTGTAAGAACAAACTTACATAGACAAAATAATTAGGGCTAAATAGAGCAGGATAAGTTGTAAACCAGGCATAAATGCACAAAATTAGCAAATGCACAAGGAGTGTAAAATTTGAACAGCCTCAAAGTTGATGCAGTGAGGACGTGCACAAACCTCTCACATTCACAGTGTGAGCCAGGTAATGAGCTGAAACATACAGTCTAGTCAATCATTCCGGTACAGTATGTACCAGCAGGACTCAGATGAGAGGTAGCTGTTGCCCTGAGCTGAACCGAGAGAATTTTTTTTATCTGGAAGACACTGTGCGATCTTAAAATGTACGCCAGGCACTCATCAGATGGGATTGTGGGATTGTATGTGTTTAGTCAATATCCCGTGTATTTATGAAGGCTGTCAACAGCACAGCTACGTGGCCTTGCCAGCAAGTAAAAAAAAAGTGTCAACAAATCCATCGTGATAGGTTTTTCAGTCAGGTATTATATCCCAAAGTCAACACCCCCTAACTTGCCCCCGTCCCTCCCTCCCAAGTGTTTGCATATGCATACTGTAGCAACGAGTGAACCAGATATTTAACTTGGAAGACGCATAGTCCTTATCTGTTATGACAGCATTCAGAAAATGTCAAACTGTGATAAATTGAAGGAGGAGAAGAAAAACAAGTGGTGAACAATGGTCAAAGATGAAGGCATGTTTTTTCCATTAGCTTTGGTGAATCCTCGCTTTCTCTCTTTTGGAAATGGATCTGAGAAGATATAGTTCTGACTCAGAGTGTTTTTAGACCAGTCGCTTCAAATATCATCTTGTAGAAGGCCAATGTGTTCCTACGCTCACTGACAGCTGAAGAATGTTGCGTATATGTTTAACTGACAGTTTGTTGCTCACTCACTGGTCTGAATTGAAGAAGTCAACTTTAAAGTGATGTCAAAGTTACTTTACCATGAAATAAAAGTTTATTGAACCTTGTGAAAATACTAACTCTGCTCTGTCTCTCTTTCCCTTTGTCCCCTTTGGCTGGAAAACCAACCGTTTGTCTTGGATTGTCTTGGATGATTTCAGGTATGTTAAATCACTTAATACCACTACTACAGCATCTAATGAGATTACCTTCTTCTCTCACTCTCCTATCTTTCAAATGGTTGTTTATTATGTATTACAATGGGGGAATCAACATATTATACATGACATAGTGCAAAAGTTGTGGCTCATATTTGGAAATGTTGCAGTCTACTACCATTAGCAGAAAGCTGAGCTAGCATCTTGCAGTGCACAGCTATTATGTAAATTCATATGTAATGCAAATAAACACATACATTCAGATGAAAGACCACTAAGTCCCTTGTGGGGACACTAAATAAGGCTTTGAAGTGGTCAGAATACCACAGACCTTAATGTTTTTCCCCTGTCAGTGTTAAATACCCATACTCTCAGTCCTTTTTTGTTTTCATTACAGCAATAAGTCTAAGTCCGCCTTAAGCTCTTGTGTTCTGTGTCTCTGTATTGCGTAACCGGCCAACTGCACCCCACTTTTCAACCAAAGAACAAACTAGGTGAGGCATGGTGTGCAACCAAACTCTTAGTTTGCATCCCCCCACAGTTTAGGAATGTTTTCTTAAATGAAAGAGCCGATTTATGCAATCACAGACATGGCAAGCAGAGGGATTCTCAGTTATGTTGGATTCCCCTCAAACTTTCACTTTGCAGCGTAATAAGGAACTGTATTTCTAATTTAGCACTACAGGGAAGGGAAAAAAATAAATCTTGGCTGCAAAGTCAAGTTGAGAAACACCAAAATGGATAATGACAATATTTGGGAGAGGGTTTGCTTTAATGCAGACGAGAGAGACTAAGGGATCAATTCAAAAGACTTCTAATCCCGTGCTGGGTTCTGGCAGCCATCTGAGGCGGCAAACAGCACCAACTAGGGCAATCAAAATATAATCTCATCAATCTGCTTGATAGAGTCATTACAGCGTGGATTAGAGTAATGCTTATGATCCCTACTTAGGATATTTTTTAACCATTTTACTGTGATATGCCCTCATTTAGTTTGACATATTCAGGATATTGTGCTGAATGTCTGCACAAGAAAGAAGCGGTCTTTCATGTTATCCTGATACCATCTTAGAATAGTATATTATCCTGTATATCAAGGCATTATTATATATGTTTGTTGAGAAGCGACTGTAACCAAAACCCCATGGTGGAAGCATTTAGATTTAAAAAAGAAGAGAAAAAAGCTGTCATGACTGCAAGGTTTATTGGCTCCTTCCTTGTATAAAATATACAAAATAGAACCATGGGTTTGTATGCTGCACATGTCAAAACAATGACTAATTTGTGTTTGGTTAGAGAAATTAGCAGACGGAGTTACAGACAGGGACAAAGCTGCACACAGAGCAGTTAAGGACCTGGATTGTTGCTAAATCTCATTCCTCCCCCAATCGCTCTCGCCACACACTCATCATCGTTTCTCTTCCCTGATTTAACCTTTCTTTTACCTCATGTTGCCTTCTCCTCAAAACCTCCCTACCCTTATGCTGCCGCATCCTTTCCTCTCGTCAGTCATCTTTCCTACAATGTACTCTCTGTCTCTCTCCCTGTTTCCCTGCCTGCCTTTCACATTCATCCCCCCCCCCCTCCTCCCAATGACTTGTATATCTTACCTCTCCCACTTTGTATCAAGACCTCTCCCTGCTTCATTCCTGCCCCCCTTCTTTATCTGACTCACTATAAGTAATGCCACCTGTTGGGCTGGGGCCTTCATTACAGTCACGTAACAGTAAATCAGTGAGGAGGAGGGCCGGTGAGGGTGCCCCTATACAGGCTAGGCAAGTCATGCCACTGGCACAGAAAGCTATGCCTGGCACTCACTGACTAATGCAGTGAGGCCAGAGGGAGAATAGCTGGACCAATGAGGCCAAGGTTAAAACAACCTCTGAGAGAGGGGATTTAAGATAGAAACTTAAGAGGTTTTATGATGATGATGATTGCCTCTATATTTTGGACAAAGAGGAGAAGACCAACATGATCTCAGTGTTTTTAATGCAGATATGTACAGTATATTGTAAGCATGACAAAGTTGCAATCCAATATTGCGTTTTAGAGAGAGCCGAAGAACCGGCTATGCCCACCCGAGGAATTGGGTAATCGATACATGTTTCGCACTTTAAAGCCGAGGGCACGGTGCGAGGGTTACGGGGTCGAGCACTTGAAAGCACGCACAGTGGGACGTGATCAGGGGTGTGGGTGATGGGGTCGGAGGTCAACTCTCTCAAATAGCCTCAGTGAGTACAACAGGCCATCGGCTCCTTTGGCTTTGAAATGAGAGGCGGCGCTGGCTGCTCTCCCATGCTGGACCAGCTTTCAGCATACCACCGTTGGCCATCAAACACAGTTGTCGTGTCAGGTCCTGGGAGAGGTTATTTTTAAGATGATGAAGGAGGGATTTGCGAGTGTATTTGACCATCACATGCTGTATTTGATGTACAATCAGCAAATTAACAGTACAGTAAAGGGCATAAATATTGATTTGAGCTTTGCTATGTAGTTATTCCATTTCTCCAGTACTACAGAAGTACTTGGTGGCTGGTAAATCATCATAGGAACTAGCTAGGAGGAAAATATGTGTCTGCTTAATTAGCTCATGCTGCCCATCCATAAAGAATAGAATGCCATCCAGCCCCAAAGGACAGAAAATCACAGTTTTCTCATGACATGTGTCTCGAGGACATTTTTGTTCATCTGCTAATTACTGTCTGATACATCTGCAAGGAACAAAACTGCTTCCCTTTCTCCTTCAAAGGGACACAACATGTCAGCCTGTTCTGTATGCCAAATCAATTAGTCATCAAAAGTCTCTCAGAGAAGAACAGTTAACCTTTATCTCCATCAATGTTTCATTAGTTACCCCCCTTGCCAGTGCCACATTCTCTCCCTTGCTGAAATAAAAGTAGGGCTTGTGGCAGTTAATGTAAATAAAAACATAAATGCGATCATTAGCATTCTCTCTGTCCTCTCACAGATACGTTGTATTGGAAGCAGTTCAGAGGAAAATCATGTTTTGATGAATGCTTCTGAGCCACTTGCTTTCATGGATTATTCAGTGAAAAAGAGGTTACGCTGCTCATTGTTTACATGCCATATAATCATGTACAGTAACTTCCGACCAGATATGCTTATTGCCTCTCTCCTGCAAAGTCAGGTGTACGCGCAAATGAATTCTCCATGCTGCGCCCTGAAAAAGCAATGAATATTCCCCAAGAGGTTTTTGCCATACTGACATGAATTCACACAGGATTTGTGGGTCGTGTGGTCAGTCTAATGAAATAGAGGAGCGCAATCTATACAGATTAAACAGAGGAGTAGAGAGTAGCTACATTTCAGCAGCCCTAATGTCCTAGTTCTGCATTTCTTTACTTTTTTCATCATTTAATAATATGCATTATGGAAGTTGTTCTGAAAGTGAACTTATATTGCTTTTGTCATAAGATGCTTTTGTTTGCTCCTTTCTTTTACATCTGCCTGTGAATTTGCAGTTTGGTTCTCAACTCATCTTCATATAGCATCTTATGAGGGAGTAATTCAACATTCATGGAAACATGCTTATTTGCTTTCTCATAACATCACTCTGTCCATTAAATAGGAAGCTTACAGCATGAGACTAATAGCTTAGCATTGTTGTTTGGTAAAACAAACACACCAAACCCAATGAGATGGACACCAATAAGAAAAGCAACACATCCTCACATTTGAGAAACTGAAACCAGACAAACATTCTCTGGTGATTTTGTTTTAATTAATGACTTAATCGATTAACTGCTGTCATTTAAACTAACTAATCGATTAACTGATTAAATTCATCACTAGCAGCTTTATTTACTGTCTTGGACACATTAAAGCACTATAATAAAAACTTTATAAGATGCTTAGTTAATGATATACAAACAGACAAATAACACAAGACATGAAGATTGGGAGTATACAGCTTGTATAAAGTTGCTTAATGACTGCAAACATTAAGCAAGAGCACATTAACAAAGCTGCCATCTCCTGCTGCCAGGATGCCTTTTTCCCTCCTGATCTCTTAATTGGATCCCGAAAGAGTGGCGGCTAGGTGGGAACTCCTGCTCCTATTTCCCCCCTTTTCACATAGTCCAATTTGCAATGTCTGCCTGGCTGTTGCGCCCCTGTCCCACTCCATTAGGAAAGCACTGACAGCAGGCACAAGTGACCGGTCCAAAGAGGAGGAACAGGAAGACTGTCTTCTTCTTCTTCTTCTTCTTCTTCTTTTTCTTCTTCTTCTTCTTCTTCTTCTTCTTCTTCTTCTTCTTCTTCTTCTTCTTCTTCTCTCTTTCTAGCAGAGACTTGTTGGGCTAGATGGCAGGCAGACAGAATGCAGTTGGCTGTGCCTCAACACATTTAATCACAACCCTGCTCTCCAAGCTTCGGCACAGGCATGTCCTTATTTCCTATAGGGGTTTTCTCCATTCCTGAAACCACTTATAGCTGACATATGACAGGGTAATATGGGTGAAGTTGGAGTCTGGCATTGTCAGCACACACATAACAAGCTAAGCCAGTGGAGAAACAGTGCCAGCCAGTTCTAGCACATCAGTGAAGAGAAATCGTTGAAATTTTCTAAATTTAATTACAGAGTGTGGTAAGAGTAGTGTTATTTATATATTAAGTACTGTCTGAGTATTAATACAAATTCCTCTTCAGAGAAACTTTAAAAAGAGAAAGTGGCAGATTGAGATTCTGTTTTGCCGCACTGTGCATTAATTGTGATAATTAAAACATCTGATTAATTAGCAGTTCATGTGAGTGCAATCTTGCCTTGATAAATAGCTGGTTTGCTGTCTTTATATCCTTTTTGTAGACTACATTACTATTATATTCAATTCCTGTTGTTGTATGCATTATGGGACAATAGTGTCCATATGCACACTCCAACACGGAGCAGTGTTTTTCCATTTGATATTGGCATATCTAAAGTTTTTTCAGTATCAGGAGATACTCAAGAAACAAAACATTGGTGGGGTTCTTTCACATACTGTTTCCTGAAGAAAACATATTTTGTTTCAAAACTGAGAGCTATAGCAGTCTTCCTTCAGAAAGTCCTGCTGAACTTGTCTCCAAGCTAATGTTTTGGTCTAAAGGGAGCAAGGTTGGCAAGAAATGCTTGTGCTCACTATTTTCTCTTCCTCTTTATCTTGGTTTTGGTCTGCTCTGACTCATTAGCAGCAACACAATTTGCCAGGCAGGGGCAGTCATGCAGACGGGCAAAGGTTCAAACTGATGGGCTTTGTCACCTCCCATTAATCCTGCCGAAGATGATTAGAAAGAATCCGCCGCCCAAAATTCCTGATGATTTGAATGCTCATCTTGATGAGAAAGGCCACTTTAGATGGTCTTGCTTGCTTTCCCTTTTTGTTGCTATTCAAGTGTCTTCCCAGAAAAAATTGTGTAGCATTAATGAAATACCCCTGGCAACAACACAAGAGGCAGGAAAATATCTGTGGTCCACTACTAGACAAGATAAATGAATAGGACCTTACAGTGAATCCCCAGTGTCACAGAGTAATGATTGCATTTGACAACAGTCCAGAGAATGGCTCTAATATACTCTCACTGTTGTATAAGTTCCATGGTACCATAGGAAATCAGAGCACTTCAGCCAAATTCCATAGAGAAAATAAGTAAATTATTTGTCTGTCCATATAGTGCAAACTGGAATTCTTCTACAGTTTGGAAACAGTAAACAATTTCATGTGACAGAGGCACCCCTCCATTTCACGCTTACGCTTATGCACAAGGGCACAGGTTTGTTCCTGTCACAAACAGAACACACAATATTCCCATCCACCACTCTGTCCCCGCATTTCAAGCTGACAAAAATTCACCTACCCAAAATTGAAACCATCTCCAAAACTTGGAAAAACTGCTGTACATGGAAGAGTTCATTTTTCACTGTCAGCAAATCGGCCACTTCCAGAACAAAGCCCATCAATTTTTAAAGTCTTTTTTTATGTGGCATGCTTGCAAAAACAAGGTTTGTTAAGGGATAATTGTGTGCTACCAGCACAGGCCTGTCAGCAGGTTTGTTTTTAAGACCAATCCTCAAAAGTTGGAGGATGTTGCATCTGGCAGGAGTCCATGCTTGACTGATATACTATGACTAATATTTGAGTAAATACTGATGTATTTTATTAAAGTGAAGCTGTCTTCACCTCTTGTGGTCAATTAATTGCATTTTGAATAAACTGCTCATTAGGAAGAGCTGTCACGGTTCTGTTAGCAGCGAGACGTGCTGACGTTAATTGTCTCCTAAGAATATTACTTTGGTGGAACATCCCCTTCTAGTTGACTTGTAAATTATTTTCACAGTGTAATGAAGCTCAGCACATGTTTGCATATTGTGAAATTGCTTTATGAATTTTTGCATGTTGTACTCTTTCTGGATTTCACAGCTTGTCAGTCTGCTGTTGTAGGAAATGTCACTTTAGAGCGTTATTGTAACAAAATATGAGGGGTAGGCTCTGTGTTTCCTTGTTTAGCTGAGTAAATAAGGAAAGCACTGGGAATATGAGTTACTGCAGCGTTCATGTTGATAACAGAGAGCTGCAGAGAAGATAATGGGACAAATATAGGGTGTTAAATGGTTACTGAAGGATTGCGAATCATCGACAGCCTCTCATTTGGGGTTCATGAACGCGGTATGGTGTATGATCAGTGGTGGGGAGCCAGTTCAGTGGGGTGCCATCAAGGACTCGTCTGCCCTGTTTTGAAGCCACCCCAAGTGATTCATAAAATGATATTGGTGACCCAAGGAGGTTTTGGGAAGGAACCCAAAAACCACAGGCATTCCCACCACCCATTCCCACCATCCATTCCCACTTGGAGATGAGAAAGCATGTATGCTGGAGACATGCTTCAGTGGCTTTCCCAACTTCATTTTCTCCCTATGTGCTAAAACCGTGCTATAATCTATTGTAAAAAGTTACAGCTTCCCACAGACGTATATCCAAAGAAATCGAAAGCCAGAGGCCTTTCTAATAACACTTATGAGTTATTAGAAGTGAAAATTATGAAAACATGTTGCCATATTTGTCTTATATCCAGGGATTAGTTCGCTCTTTTCATGTACCTTTAGAAATAAATGCCACATTAGAAAACAAAAACCCCACCAGCAAAGTGGCAAAGCTGCTACCAGTCCCAGATTCTAATCTAGTTGTAACCCAATCTCTGCACAGGGCTTTTTGTGTACAAACGAGCCCTCTCAGTCACTTCAGCCCTGGAGCTTGTGGTCTGCATTCCGCCTGTCGTAGACACAAGCTGTCTAAATAAATGCTCGCCGTTGCCTCTTTATTCTGGTGGCAGCTTGTGTTCAGGGGGCCTCTGGCACTTTCGTGCCAACATCCATGCTGCACACATGCTCGTGAACATCCGCAGACCAAAACAGTGGCATGCTACCAGGCTAACGCACACAGCACACAGCACACAGCAGACACCAGCTGGGGACCTGTTAACAGCCAAATAGCATTGGTCTGTCAGTGAACAGCTTGACGCTGGTGCTGCCTGTTCATTCTTGTTTGGAGCTGCATCTCCCGGAGCAGTCTAGGGCTTTCAGCTGGCACTCATGGCTGGTATCGCATGTGCTAAGTGTCAGTGCCAGACACTATATAGCCTTGTGCATTCTGCTCAGGCTATACAATTAGCCTGGAGGCCCAGTCCTCCAAGTCTGCAGACAGCATCTGCTGGGCTCCATAGGGGTTAAAATGGTCCCACAGTCTCTTAATGAAGAATTCCATTTTAGTTTGTTGAACAGGACTTATTTTAAAGTTAGGCAAGTAAGTACACTGTTCTGCATTTTGAGTAGTGTTTGGATGCTGCTGGGTCAAAGAATACGGCTTCATTTCACCACCCTGTCGCCTAGAAATTACATTTGTATATTACTATATTGTTTTCAGTTACGTTGGGGTGGATCACAAGCGTACAAAACTAATTTCAGTTGAATGTTAATAAAAAAGTGTGTCAAGACACTCCTGACTTTTGAATAATGCTGTACTCATTACTAATAGATTGCTTATTTTCGCAGGAAACAAATTCAGTATGTTTTTAGTGAAAATTTTGATTAGTATTTTAATTCAGTATCACCAATTTTTAGACTTGCCAGTTATTATTACATTTTTTTATTATATTAATAGAACACATTATTCGGTTGTCATTAAGTTCCCCTCAAAATGCCATTTGCCATTGCAAATTAGTGGTATATAAACGTAAAGCCCATATTAATATTTTGCATATATTTCTGATGAATTGTAAATGGGCAATCCTGTCTGCTTTGCCTCATAACCTCTTTGTTCACACTTTCCTCTGTGGTCTCCTCTTGTAACATCCTAGAAACTCCACCCCTCTTCCAAATGCCAAAAAATGTCAAAGAAGCAAAAGGCTTGTGACATGAAAGCATTTCATTTCATCAGCAATAATCATACTGTATTCAAGAAGAGAAGAGACCTTCATCCTGCTCATAATGAAATAATGACCTAAACTGAGCCATCCAAGAGACATTGGATATGATTTTTTACAGATGTTCAGGTTTAAAAGAGTTGATGATAATATTCTTAAAATGTATCTTTAAGGGTCCAGGAAACTGGCTTGTAATTATTCCTTGGTGAAGCCACTTGGTGAAGCAGGATGCACGATTATATTCCTGATAAGGTCAGGGGAAAATCTACTTCAAGATGTGACAAATCAAATATGACTTAAGCATGTGCGGCTTCTAGACAGGTTGTTTTATCCCAGCCATGGATGCATGAAATGTAAGGATTTATTGCTCAATAGAATGCTCCTAAAGCATTCTTTGGTGACTGTGAGAGTGACAATATGATTTAACATTTTCTATCTGATGGATATTATGGTTTCTCTATGAACCTTTTTGACTTTTATCCCTAAATTCTGCAGTTAGCTCTGCAGTGGTTCATGAATTTTTAAACATCTCTTCCTGAAAATGACGGAAAAATAATCAACCTCTTGTGTTTGGCTACAACTTTGACTGAACACAGGAGTATTAGTGTTTGTAATGATCTAATCATGTGGATGTATCTGTGACAGTTTTATGCTCACTCTGCTTAAATTACCAGCAGACATTTAGTGTCTTTGACAGTCTTGGTCAGCACAGATACTGTACAGGATATGGACGGATAGGAATTTCTGTGGGACCTTAAGATTGTGTAATTCTTCTAAAAAAGGCTGCAAAGGGAGCTCCAAAAAGTTTGTTAACTTGGAATCTTCCCCATTCCCCCTCCTGTGTCGAGCTACAGAAAAAGCCAAAGCTTTGGTGAATCAAAAGCACAAATTGAGCCTGTTCCATCTCTTGTCATTGGGTCTCATTAAAGGCTTGGTTTTTTGAGACCACAAGCATCTGGATTTAAAAATAGGACCCTAAATTGCCTTGTTGTATCCCCATTAGGTTTGTTTATTTATTTCATGTAGGCTGTGCATCATGCAAAGCATTTTCTTGGGCGCCTTTTGTTAATTATGCTTGTTTGCACATTGTTGCACTTTGGTACAAATACCTTGATGAATCAAGCCCAGATGTCGGCGTTGGAATGCCAGAGGTAGGCCTTGGCAAACGGCGCTCTGGCCACCCCTCAGCTCAAACAAATACAGTCAACTTTGAGCATGTCAATTATTTCTGCCTCTGCGGCCAGAGTCAACAGCCACGCAGTGCACTGTCCAGCAATTACACATCTCAAAATTAATTTTATTATAAATCTTGACAGGGAAAATAAAATGGTAATGGTGCTGAGTTTTAAATGTGGCTTCTAATGACTTGTACCAGCAGCCGCTTCGAAAACAGTCCCGCCCCCAGGCAGTAACATTTCAGCAACGCCACTTCAGAAGGCGCCAATTAAAATTCAGCAAATATCTTTTATGACAACCATTGCTGTGAAGTCACCACAAGGTCCAGCTAGCTCCAGTGATACTATCAAGTAGGAGACGGAAACTTGGATCCATCTTTTCTCACTCACTCTCTCACACACGCATAAATGTCTAATATTTTTGGCATTCATTGTAGAACCCAATGGGTGACAGTGTGGGAGTGTTGGGTAATAACATTGAATGCAAATTTTACAGTTTTTTCAGATTTCAGAGTCGTGACTTGTTTCAGTTTGTGGTAGTAAAAGTGATGGCGGGGGCGATTTGTTATACCCAGCATTGTGCTACGTGGGAAATATTGATAATGGAAAAGAACCAAAGAAGAATTTAGTTTGACGCACAAATTCAAACAATAATTTTTCAGTAATTCCTTCAGTAATGTGTGTCTCCAAATTTGTTGGCTGCTATTGAGACATGCTTTTCCTCTGGTGGTGTGGGTCAAAACGACATTTACATCTGCCAAATACATGATTTACCTTTTTTTCCTCAGCTTCGTTCCCTTTTTGTGCATTCACACACTGCAGGTCTGCTCTTGTCTTTTATACATTAAGAAAGTGGAGTTATACAGTTCAGAAAGCCACAAACTGGGACTAGTAGTTTGTCCTCCATCTTTGAAAGAAATGTCCAACAAGGGCAAAGTGGAAATCCCAAAGCTGACCAGCTTTTGCTTCACTGCTTCACTACAATGTCTTGATCAAGTTGAAACACTTTCAGCTCGAGGGGATGCTTTGTCCCCGCTATTTGCAAAAGCAAAGCTTTTTCTATTTGTTTTGCATCAACTTTGTATACACTTTTTTAGTCTTTAGATTCGTGAAGTGGAAGTTGTCACCCCAGACAAGAACCTGCTTTGCAAACCATATTGGATGAGAAATTGTAGATGCCTGCTGCCCCCTCCCAGTGTGTATCTTTTTATGCATCAGCGGTCTGATTTAAAAAGGGTCAAAAATGTCTTGCCTCTTATGTCAGACACATTTTCTCAATTCTGCTTGCCTGTCTGATCTCAGGGGCATTTTATTCAGCTCAGCATTTCTTCTTTTAGAAATCTTTATGAAAATGCTGTTTCCATGGGTGTTCAATTACAGACTCTCGCCTAATAGGAATGCAGGAAACATATTACATGTACCACAGCATCCTTAGCACATAGATTTATGGACAGACTTGTAGATTTATTGTGGTTTTCTGCATCAGGCCTGTAAATGCAAAGAGTATTTATATTTTTCCATCCACTCTGCTTTATTAAAATGTCTTCTTCCTGTTCTGGAGTTGAATGGCACATGAACCTCTTTGGCTGAATGTGGGAATAATTATTGCAGCCTGTCCAGGGGTCACAAGTGTCACCACAGGGTGATTTGAGGGTTACATACTCAACGTGGCTCCTTGCTGCTAATGTCAATCAGGTTAACAATAGCCCACTTATTTGGTAATTGTAGAAAGTGTAACCTGCAAACAATGCAGTCCAGTGAGTAAGAATGTACAGGTGCCAGCTCATTGTAGCCAGAGTAAGAGGAGTAAGTGGAGCATGTGTGCAGTTTGTCAAAGTCATATTGACTTTTCTAACATTTGAAGGACAGTGTTACAAGCCTTTCATTTCTGTCTCTGCATGAGATTTTCTGACCTAATTGCTTTGTAATTAATGGGTAATATGATTACACTTGAGTAATTTTAAGGCATTATGGTATCAAATCAAGTGTAAAATGATCTGGCATCCCAGCTAACTAAGATAGATGGATAAAAATACATGGATATGACATGTAATTGTCAGCTTTTGGTTGTTTCTTCCCTTGCAGGTTCCAGGTAATTAATAGTAAAACAAACTTTGACAAGAGCAAACCACAGTTACATTTTACTATAACGCATTGTCTGTAAAGTTCACAATTACAGGTATATCTCAATCTACAACTTTGGAAGTGTCACATTCAGTCCTATGATGATGAGACAACTTCTTACACAGTAAGCTGGAATACCTCTGTGGACTTATAAATCCCCAATTTAAGAATGGAAAGTCTTCCACAAGCTCTCATTTGGTCCCAGTTACTGTTTATGCCGAGAGATATATTCTTGTTTCCTCCCACTTATATGATGCATGGTTACTTGAGAATATCACCTTAACAATCTGCAAACTACCCTGAATTTAAAGTTGACACTCATACGGAGACTGGACCGGTAACTTGAGTGCTACAGGGCAAGCTGCACTCCAGCAGGACCTGCCTGTCGATAATTTCCCAATCCCCCTCTCACTTTGCAAAGTAAACACACGTCTACTCTCCAATTATCTGCTACAGTTCCTTGAGTGTTATTGGTGCCTACAATTATTCAGTTCACTTCAGTGTGTGCTGCACAACCTTGCACTACAATAACATTTTCCTTTGCCGCAATTATCATGTTAGAGTAGTGAGCAAATTAGGATCTTTTGTATTGTAGGACAATTAACCTCGTTTGGGTTGAGCTGTCAGGTTCCAAATGTGTTTGCAGAACCTTTAAATTACTTGCTGAAGGAATAAATAAGGTCTCGCCTGAAGAAATCTCTGCTTTGTTTAAAACATTTCATGACACCCACTGTGAATTCAACAGATATGTGTTTTATTATTATGCTGCTCTTGTGGTATTAAAGTGAAAGAAAAGTGATGCTCCATAAGAAGCTGCATAGTCTGTAAAAAAAAAAAAAAAAAAAGAGAATGTTTGTGTTGAATTGGACAAGATGTGTCAGTAAAAAACTGCTCTTTAACACTAATTTAAAAAACAACATTGTGGAGTTTTTTGTTGGATTGTAAAAAAGTGCTAACACATTCAGTGATAGTGTTTTTTTTTATAAAGATGCAGTTGTGGTTTTAGTCCACTGTTCCAACTTCTATGTAAGCAAAGTGGATGGTACAGGTTTAAGGAGCAGGTGAAGTGAAATCACTGGGGTCGCTCTTCAGGAAAAGGAAAATTAACTGGCAACAGAAGGTTATAATTAGCAAATTTGCTTTGCATAGGGAAATAGTCATTAACACGGTACTTTATCAGACTGGTTTCCTCTGTCTGCTGTCTCTTTAGTGCTCTGTCCAGATTTATAGCCCTACTGCTCTATTCCTCTCTCACCCTGCTTTTACACAAAAACACAAAGTCAGCCACATTATTGTGTTGTTAGCGACATCACCATGGTACACTTTGATAAATCATTTAGTTTGGATGTTAAGTTAATTAGACTAAAAACTTCTGGTATCATGAAAATGTACCTTTCCAGTGTTTGGAGAGGATTGTCTTGGCACAGAACCTGCTCTTGTCTTCTGTATATCTCCTTCCTCCCCTCCACTCATCCATCCTTCATGTCATCAGCAGCATCTTCCTCTGCAGCAGAGGGCCCTACTTATCCTCTCTGGCTAATCAGCATCCCCTCTGACCCCCTTGTTTACCCGTCCCCTTCTTTCTGGAGGCTGACACGGGTTGGTAATGATTTTTCCCCTCTGAGGCTGCTCGTCTCAAATCCCCCATCTCTCGTTTGTTGTGGGCGGCGGATTCAGAGAGCGCTCAAGCTTTTCTATCACATATGGTAAACAAACAGACAATTACTACCCCACTGACCATTTACATAGAAGTAATGCCACTTTCAACATGTTGCCTCCTCTTTTTTGAAGTATCTGGTTCAGGAAAGGTCTGAATAAAAAAGTGCTCTTCCCAGTGCCAAGTTAGAACTTTGTTTTATAAAAGGAAAAGCTGTAATTTGAATCATACGTATGGCTATGAACAAAGACAACTATGTTCTCTTCTACTGCATTGACTTCCCAATCATCACTGTTAAAGACGCTGTCTCATTTCCTCTCATTTTTCTGTATTAGTAACTTTGATGAAAGACAGGGATTGCTACTCCAAATGTGAGAGAACGTCTTTGGTGGTTTTCCCTCACGGTAATCGATACGCAAGCACATGCCCGGATTTAATCAAGCCTGCAATATCAGTGGTAACACAACAACACTAATTAGCTTCCTGTACAGTAGACAGAGTAGCCTTAATCTTTGCTGGCAATCACAATTTGCCAGACATTATTTAAGTGATGCCTAAGCTAACATATAGTTACATTTAAGATTAACTGACAATGGTGTCTGGTTTCTGTTCCTTATTTTTAGTCTTTAAAAACATGTGAGAAAAAGTCTGTAGGAGCTGCTGCACTGCTGAAAGATGGATGGAGGGTCCTTTATGGTGAAAACTACTTGATACTGTTCTTGTAATGAGTTTTATGACCTCAAGCCCCCAAAACCCTCAGTCAGATTTGTTCATTTGAACATTTTACACATGCCTGTGATGAAGCAAGAAGTAAATACTTTTCTACATTACTGGTTACTGCATAGGGTTGTTTAACTTCATATTGGTTTCTATATCACATTCACCCTGCAAGCTAGGTAGTTCAAGTCTCACATGGCATTCTTTACTCCCTGCATCATGTATCCAACCCACCCTTTGAAATAAGGCAGTCTATTTAAGCTGCCAATGCTCTGCCAATGCTGCCCCTGCCAAACTGCTCATTTGCGAAGTCTGCTGCTGTACTTGTGCAAACTCTTTGCAGCACTGCTGATGCTCATATCAAATTTATAGGCAAGCTCCCCTTCCAGCAAGTCCGCTGGTGCCGCTTTCAGGACAGCTCAGTGGAGAATGCCAGTGTTTGTGCCAGGCTCCCTGCTGCTGCTAGCATTCAGCAAACCCATTCACCACTGATTGTCATCATCAGCTGGGCCACAGTGCCACTTCAAGGTGGAAGCTGGCGTTGTATTGTCTGTGACGTCAGGTGGCTCTGGACTATGGTGACTGAATCTTATGACTTCATTCCACTGAAATGCCAAGGTACCACTACTTCACCAAAATAAGTGTTGCTGCCCTGGCTACTGTGAAAATCCTTAATTACTGTTCTCACTTAGTTGAATTTTTTGAATGCTTGATAAATGTCAATAAGTGATGAGACGCACATCATTACTAGCTGTTCTGTCAGTCACTTTGCTGCAGTGCTTTTCAGCAGTACAGGTTTTAACAATTAATAATAAGCATGATATTTGGGTTTTGTTGATTTTTTTGCAGGTAGGATGTGTGGTGAATGGTAAAGGTACTACATTTATCTATGTATATTAGTACTAAAGCGCATGGCAACAAGGTGGTGGCATTGCCATCGGGAGCAATGGAGATCAGTGTCTTGCTCATGGACAATTCGACATTTAGACAGTAGGAATCGGGGATCAAATACAGACACCAGCTTTACCTCCTGTATCTGTGTTTGCTGGCTACCATAAGATGTTTGGGCATTATAATGCTTCATGATGTTTGTTTCCATAGTGGATAAATATAACATTTCTCTTTGTGTGTAGCTACAGGCTGAATTGGTTTTTGCATATTTTCCAATTGTGGTGATGTTACCGCTGTTCTTTCGTATTGCTGCACTGTAATCAAGTCTCTTGTTGATAGTAATGTTGTATATTACAGATGGAAATATAACTATCATCTTGGACACAATCCTTTTATATCGTTCTTTCCTGTAATACCAGCTTATGTCATATTGAGTAAAATATTCTAAAAGTATTTCTCAAAAGGGTTTAGGTCAAAACTTCCTTTACTATTCTTAATCAGAATTACTTCTATACTGCGCGTGCTCCACATATTCTACTGCACATCATTACAAACCTTAAGCCTATATTCATTACTAATGGCCAACCAATGCTTATCTTCACTTCATAATATTTCATAAGGAAGAGATGTGTTCGCTCGAAGTCATGGATATGTGTGACTTTAGCATGTATAGGTGAGTCATTATCTGCCGCATGTCTCAAACGTTTTAGCCTGCTGCTGCATATCAGGTGGATTGCTGGGTTTAGATGTATCCATTAGTTCATAAGATGGAGTAAACGGGTAAAGGCCTCATAGTGTCTGGATAACACACAGTAGATTTTACATATTTTATCTCACACAATTTGGTCTCCCAATCTCCTCATTGCTGAGCTTGGTTTGGGGTTGCAGAGGTGAAAAGATCAGAGTCTAGAGGGCAAATATCAACTCTTAACATGCTTTGTATTCACCCAAACTGAAATATTCATATTCGACAAATCCATAGGCATATGGACATGAACAGCAAGTCCATGTCCATATGCCTTGCCCCCAGTGGGCTGTTTGGTTGAAGAAGACACTTTAATCCCGGTTTTGGGAAAAGGGGGAGAATTAAATATCTCACCTTTATTGTGCTCCAGAGAGGGCATTCATTGCAGCCTCATGGTGGAATTCATTGCTGTCAAAGGTATAATGTACAACCTTGGTATAATGTCATCTTAGGTTTTGGTCTCTTTTGTTGCATTGGAAAGGATGGATGATTTGGCATGTTATTACCTTGGCTAGGAAAGATCATGCCTTATCTCTGCAAAAGGCTAAGACAAAATACAGCAATTACCCTGGAGAATTGAAATGTCAAGGCAGGTTTAGCATTTCCAGCAATAGAAATTGGATTTCAGGCATACATTAAAACTTTGATAAAGTAAGATATTGAAGTCTGTATAATCCAGCAAAAATGTGGCACGTAGCTGTCTTTGCATGTTAGAAAACCCCTTTCCCCATAAAGAACTGTGTTTCTAACTGTCTATTGGTGCTTAACCAACATTGTGGCTTAGTTAACTATAGGTTAAAGTCATATATTGAATTGCAGTTTATTAGTTGTGCTTCTGAATGTCCTGATGAAACTTAAGTGACCTAAGCTGTACATTTCGTACATCAACTTCGTTTTAATTAGTAATCAAACCTTTGGTTATGGTGGGTGAAAGGGGCCAAGAGAATGTGGATTAATTAATTTCTGAAGGCGTTGGTTTTAATAGAGCACTTTTCCTTGCTATTTTATTAGGTCAGCTATAATTACCGTAGTAGTGGTAGCAAGTAATTCCATTAAATTTTGCTATGGTTCAGGAACTGTCTGTATTTGAGAATAAAGATAACTTTTAAAAGTCAGACAAGAGCAAACTTATCATTTTCATTTAGGTATCTAAAGTCTGGGGAGTTAGTGATGGCAGGAAGAGATAAAAAAGGACAAGAAAAAATCTGACATGTATGGGAATAGTTTGAAGAAGCAATAGATTTTACAAGAACAAAGAAAATGAACAAGGGTGAAGATTATCATCGCATGTGCAACTGGTCTGTCTAAAGATTTTCTCTCCCCTCTGCTTCTGAGAGATTTGAAACCAAGTAGAATCCCTTTTTTGCTTACGTGCAGCTGTCACCACCTGCCAAAGAATTCAGAAAAGCAGAGTGGTGAAGTCAAAACAGCTCATGACCTTGTCTGAAGCATCTAACCTCTCTCCAGGTCTCCAGTGTTCTGCGTTTTGCACCATGGGAAGCACCTGTCTCCCCAGCTTCCCCTAAATACACTCAGGACATCACCAACCGCTGTTCAGTTACCCTTAAAGGAGCCTTTAAAAGTAGTCCAGAGGCAGGAAGCTTGGAGAGCTTTCTGTCTATCCATTTGGCATATATGCTGAACCATTAGTGGACAAGACAGGAACAAAGCATTTTCAGAGAGGAAAATTTAGAGGGGGAAAGGAAATGTGTCTGGTATGGGAAATGTCAACTGTCTGACATCTGCTTTCATGACTGCGTCATCAGAGGGCTTGAAGACTGAGAAAGGACATTATTCAGAAATATGTTGAGTCAAATTTTATAATCTGTCAATTTGGAATTATATGTGAAAGTCAGATACCTCCAATGAAATCACCCTCTATTTTAAAACTTTATAATTCATACCTCGTCTGATAAAGTGGCCTTCAAAGAACAAGAAGAGCTTTCCCTAGAGGTTGCCATACACAGTGCAGTGATAAAAGACAGATCCACTTACATCCTCTTCTGTCTCTCCACACTGACTCCACAACCCCACTGTCTGTCATTGGGGTGAACTTTGAGTAAAGACAGGTTGCTAAGGTTGGAGACTCGTGTAGAGCTCTGAATTCCCACACCCTTCTTCTGCCCGCGCTTCTTTTTCCTTTGCATCATACGCCTGGCACCGGCACAGCCTAAAGCAGGGCCCATGATCTAACTCCAACTACCCACTCCACAAATCACACAACAACAACGGGTGAAGGGGCTTTTCATGCCGGGGGTTTACTCTTACCCTCTGCGGTAAAGTTTCACATGCGTAATGTCTTCTGGCAATGTCACACTCATGTCCTACGTCTTGTTACATGACAGGATAACAACTGAGCTGTTTATTGATTGTACAACAACTGAACAATTGCACTATTGTGTGCTTTGAAATAGCTTTTACAGTTCCACCACTATGGACAAACATCGAGGAGTTTTGGGTCCGTTTATCCCCATGTCAGAGAAACCATAGGGCTGACTTTCCATTAAACATCTCAGTGTCTCTGTTGGGTTTGTCTGTGTTGTTCATCAGAACCTTTGGGAACAAAGCCACTCATTCAGAGCATTTTGGGAAATAGCATTACCTTACCCTGCTGTCTTGCTAACAGTTAGAGGAAAAGATACAACTCTCATATTTATTCGGTAAATGTAAGGCTTCAGACAGCAGCCACTTAGCTTAGCTTAGCAAAAAGAATAGAAACAGGGGAACAGCGAGCCTGCTTCTGTCCAAAGGTAACAAAATCCATCTACCAACACCTCTCACACACGTTTGATTATCTATATAAAAACCTCATGTGCAACAAGAAATATGTATGAAATATATATGCTGAAGTCTTTCTTAGCTGGGAGCAGTAACATCACAACATCTGTATTGGTTGTCAGGTGGATTTTTCAGCCTTTGGGCAGTTACCGTCATGCTAAGCTAACTTTGTCCTGGTGTTAGCTAACATTTCTCAAGTTTAGCAGTGGTGGCTGCTTATGTTACATTTTAGTGAAATGCATTTTATCATATTCAAAATAGAAGTACACACTCAGTCACACAGAGAACAGTGAAGTAAACCTTGGCAAAGCCCACCAAGGGCCACTTATTAGCCCGGTCCAAGCCTGGTCCTGCCCATAAAGGCCCATTCAATCAAAAGTTATGTGGAAACCATTGTTGCAGGATTATTGTAGTGTGGCTGTAAATTGTGTGTAAGGCTCATTATCAAAGGGGCCTCCCTGGCAGAGCTTTGGCACAGGGGAGCCTGACAAGCCGGGGTCTCACCATCTGTAACTGGGGTATGGGGAAAAAAAATAAAAAAGCTTGTGCTTCCACTGTGTACATGCATTAGAGAACTTTTCTCTTGGGCTAAGGCCAAAGCTCAACAAACTTTCCCAAGCTTTATTTGAAACGGTAAAAGCTTTGAATATGGTGGATCAAGCTGCAGGGAGAAGTGAAACTACCAGTTATGGAGCAGAACGAGGAATATGGTGGATCAGCAGTAGTGAGAATTCAAGACTAGTTTCCCCACAGGGTCAGTAAAGTGTGGCGTGTATATATTTGATGCAGTAGATGGGTTTTAAGCAATATGATATGATATGATACAACGTTATAACATAGACAGTTTGAGTTTTAATGCTATAGTATTAATGTGGTGGTAAGTTTTACGTGATATCTCCATGTTCAAACGACCATGACAGTATACATTATGGCATCTTATTTGTTGACCGTAATAAAACAAATGTATCAAAGTTAGTTCCTTAAAACTGGCCATTTTTTAGTAATGGTTCCTTGTTGCTATGTTTATATATGCAGTAGCTTTAGTAATGGGTCCTGGCCACAGCTGCACCATGGAAGAACATGAAGATACCCTACATGTTTGCTAATTCTGGCTGCAGGTGCAACGGAGAATTAGAGTGCTGTCCTCAAGTGCTGCTATCTGGATATTTAACTTAAAGTTTTCAAACTCAATTAGAGGACCCTTGGGCCTTCACTTCCTGTCTGCTGTGATAATTAGTTGATCAGAGCAATGAGGATATTAGACTTTGAAGCACAGAGACGTTTATGTGAATTTGTTTGGGTGAGGGCCAGGAAACCTGGCAAAACCATTCAAAAGGGCTGACAACACTGCAGAGACAAGTTCATCGACTTGAAAGGAGCCTGTTGACAACCTCCAGAAAATGGCAGGATTAGACACTGAGATAAAAACAAGATATGGCGGTCATTTTAGGATTTTCCAATACAGAAACGTCTGCTATTATTTAGTTGTGATTCCCTCCAAGCCTTGTTGTATTTCAAGCTGCCTGAATCAATGCAGCTATATTTTAGGCTTCAAGCCAGCCGCATCAGTATGATATGGTGAATTGTTGCACTCCCAGTAATCATGCTGAAGTTATTAAGGTGTCTTATCTTCCCTTCAGGTTATAAAAAACACCCTAATCCCACTATTTTCTCATCAAATTACCACAGCAGGATTGCAAAACAGAGCTAATAGAGCATAAGGAAACAGCCTCAGAGATATTTGAACAGCAACATATAAACATAATGGATGTCTTTCCCAAAGTATTTGTCATCATTGCATATTCACTTTTGGAGGAATAGTTTGACATTTTGGAAAATACAGTAATTCACTTTGTGATGGAGAATTAGATGAGAAGACTGACATTACCTTTGCATCTGTCTGTTGGATACTGTACAGTATAAGGCTACAGCCAGCAGCTGGTCAGCTTAGCTTAACATAAAGACTGCAAACAGGGGGAAATAGCTAGCATGGCCTTCTCCGATGGTAACAAAATCCATCCTACCAGCACCTCTAAAGCTCACTAATTAAAATGTTTTTCAGGAGTTTTTGTGTTTATTTTGTGCAAAAATGTCAATTTTACTTGGGCTGGACTATTTCAGGTGCAATTTAAATCTAATACGGGAATGGCAGACTTTGCTACTTACAATGAAAACTAGATAGGTAATTAAACGATGTTAATGCTTTGAATGGTTATTGCAGAAAAAATGCTGGCCATAAATTGTATGAAAATGTTCTATTCCATTAAAATCTTAAAGATTATAACTTTAAATGATTTAATCGTATGTTTCCGACCTAATCTGATTATCATCAAGGAGCAAAATTCAAAAACGTTTGACTTATTCTGACCCCATTACAAATTGATTTGTACATTTTCTAGTCAAAAAAAGAGAAAAGAAAATATGATGATAATCTGGGCTGAAATTTTTTATAGTATGAGCATTTTATCTTTGAATTACATAAGTCTGTATTCCATAAACCTTCAAGTTCAAATCTTCATCACCTGTTACTAATAATGCCCATCTGTGAGTGTTCACCGTTTACATAAATCACAACTGCCTTAGCGAGCACAAAATGATCCACCAAAATTACAGCCGAGGGCCTCTATTCGGGCACTTTTCCAGTAATGATTGATAAAGTGGAGCTTGTGGAAAGTGCAGGCTGCCAGGCTAGGTGTTGTATGTAAAACATCACAGGCAGTTAACCAAGCAGCACATGACAACACTGCTCATGCACATGCATTTGCTGTGCATGACGACAGCCGTGAGAACTGGGCACGCTGGAAGGAAGATAGATGCAGCATCCTATCGTTTCAGAGGCTGATAGATTTCAGAGAGAATTGTCAAGGATGGCTTGGTGCTGAATTTGGACCAGAACATCTTCACATGCAGGCTTCTAATAATTGAACCTCTCTTTAGGAGTACAGTAACACATTGCCTCGCCTTTCATCTGCTTCCCACAAGTGCAAGGCAGTGACAAGTTCTCATGGAACATACGCAGCAATAAACAGCATAACATGGCAATTGTAATGCGAACAGTATGCTGCCACTCGTACGAGTAATTGACTTCAGCAGACCTACAATCAGTGCCCTGTTTGCAAAAATGAAACCCACTCCTTTCCCGTAAGAGTGTCCAATATTAGGACGATAGTTTGGCATTTCTTTCTCTGTACTAAAATCTACTTCAAGGTTGGGCAAGTCAAACAAAACTAATTTTGTCTGTCCTTTCTAAATGGGAATACTTTTAGATAGATTCCGATTACCACAGTCAACACAGCCCATAGTCTAAATGTATTTCCTCGCTTCACAGAGTCATTAAGAAGAGTCATCTGTTATCATAACATCTCAGAGGATGTCCCTCTTTATTAAAATGCTCAAAGCAAACGGCCCTTAACTTTCTGTGAATGGAAAGTGCGTGCATGTCACGTGTGTGGTCTAGCTGATGTTCCAGTGGTCCCCCACTGTAAATAAGGAAACATGCATATGCTACTGTCTAATCCCATTTTCATTAGCGCTTGGAAATTGGAACTGCAGGAGACTCAAAAGAGATGCCAGTTACGGTACTTGTCACTTTATTTGGTCAGAAAACCAAATCTGATCTCTACCCAAAAACATTTCTTTTTCAAGCTCAAAAGTTTCCTCAATACCATCATCTCTGGCCTAGTTCTGTCTTTTAATGAAGCAACCAAAAGCTTTGTAGTTTGATTAAACAGAGACATTGTGAAAGGTGACAGCAACATACATGTTCAAATGCTCTGTAGACATGAAAGACTTATTTGGATGAAAAATAATGAACCGGAGCATTAAAAATGCAGTGTATGAGCAGCTTAAGTAGTAAAAGGACTTTCTTTCGTGCTTCTTAATATTCGGTTTGTGTGGCGGCTCGTTATTCCATGAAGGTAATCTATAACAGAATGCGTTCTTGGATCCTTGCAGACACACACACAAGCTCTAAATAAGAATAGATTTTATCACCGCCCCATCCAGGAACTCAATAGTCGCATTGTATGCTGTAGGATTTCTACTTTGGCTTGGACTGGAACAAATGGGTGGCCTGAAAATAGCATCCAGGTTCCGCTCATAAGCCATTTAACGAAAAGATCCTCCGCTGCACTGCTGGTTTTGTTCACTGTTTATCTAATAACAATCTCGACCCCTTTCTTTTCGGCCATGGTTATTAGTTTGTTTGCCATTTACTGGTATAGCCCACCTCCTCAAGTCTCTTTTGTAAATACCTCTCATACTGAGCTCAGGGTATTTGGTTTGGTGTGTAATTTCCGTGCTGCCAAGGTTAAGCGAGCAGGACTAATTGAATCTTGCATGTCTTCTTATGATTTATGGTGGAACAGAATAGATTCAGAGGCTTGATCTCCTATAATCTCTCTCATTACGGGAGATGTAAGAGGAGATGATTGTCCAGCTTAATTTAAAACGTCTGCAAATTTCTCATAACCTCTTTGATTCTGCACTGGCTCTGATTTGGGAACGGCCTATCGTGTAGTATGGCTGCCAGCTGGACCCAGTGCCAAATAAGGTGCTCCCTACCCTAAACTTTAAAATCTGTTTAATTCACAAGCTCATTAAAATGCTGCAGTTTACCAGAGTGGCTGTAGTTGTTTTAGGGTAAAACACTACCATAAGGGATAACCACAAGGGTGAAGATCAAATGAAGTGAAAATGTACGTTTCTCATGTTAGCTGATTTTCCATGTCCCGATGTACCTAATGCAGTTCATAAAAGTGGCCTCCTCTCCTTCATCCTGCACTCTAATTGTTTTGTCCACTTCCTGCTAAAATAGCTGTAGTCTAAGATTCATTTGAGGATGCAGAGTCCTCTCTAAATCACCATGCAGGCTGGTTTCCAGGACTTCTGAGTCACTTTCCATGTTTACCATGGTTCACCTTGTCCTCTCTGTCATTTTATGTCCTGTGCAAACATCCTGTTTTACTGGAAATGTGTTCATATAGGAGTTTCATGTAATCTTTAACCATTTCCTTAACAAGGCGTTCAGCAGTATAACTGTGGCAGTTTGTACTGTATTCCTAATGTCTGCACACAAATAAATCTGAAATGCTAAATGCTAAAGTAAGGGGTTATGGGCTGAATTAAGGGACAGAACTTCTTACCCTTAGACAGAGCCAGGCTAGCTTTTTTTTTAAATGGTTCTTTTCATGTAACTCTCTGCGAGAAATTATCATATTTCCCAAAATGCTGAGAAATTGCTTTTAATGTTGCGGTACGTGACTATCACTAACACTAAGAGTATTAAATATATATATTCAAAATATATATTATTCAAAAATATATAATATCCAGGGAGAAATGGACTGAGGCTGCTCTTTGTCAGCAGTAGTCTGCTTTGCGCTCTTACCTGCAAGCTGCCCAGTAAAAAACAGTCCCTTATCAGGCTCCTGAGGAGCTCCACTGGAACAGTCAGGGGTTAAGTGCTTCGCTCAGGGGAACTTAGTAGAGAGTGTTACTCATTTACTTTCTCCACGCATACTGTATTTTTACAGACTATCTGGGGATTTAAACTGACAGCCTTCTGGTCACAAACCTTCCTTTTTCATATATATGTATATATATTTAACATTGCTGTAAACATATGTAATATATAAAAAGGGGGGACCATGTTTATTCCAAAGCAGCCAATGCCATGGCTCAGAGCTGAAGAGTTGGCCAGTTGTTAGCACGGTGGTATTTGCGGCTTCTTTGCTGAAACCCTTTCAGGATCAAACTAGTAATAAGAACAATGTGTAGTGATGAGCCGGGCCCCACCACCAGCTTTACCATGGCCCTCCAACCACCTGAAACTACAGGTTGGGATTACAAATTGTCCCAAGAGGATGAGCCCCACTCCTCCCCCCTCTCTGACCTTTGACTTGGTCAGTTTGACTGACAGAGAGGGAGGAAACATGAGGCAGAGGTACTTTGCCTGAACGCTTTCAAAATACTCTTTGTTGTCTTTTCTGTTGAGCTTCAAGGGATCGTGAAAAATCTCCACCAGTTATTTCTCATGTTACCGTGTCTGGCATTTCTTTAATCATAGAAAAAGTCATACCCCCCCCAGGGTGTCACATATGATTTAAATTTTTTTACACAAGCTTAATGCCATCACTTTGTTTTGTAACAATCATATTTGGTACCAAATATTTTTGGTTAATAATACAATTACACTAATGCTTTTCCTCATGTTACGCTAAGCTTTCCAAATGTTTGGATTATATTTGCATGGTGGTGTGTGCCTTGCATTTTGATGGCCTTTGGCCATTGCTTTTATTTAACATGTATTCCCTTTCTCACTGAGAGTCAGACAAAAGATTAATATGACTCTCATATCATGTAAGATGATGTGTTTACGAAAGAGAATGTGTGGTTGGGATTCAGTTATGAGAAGGATTTAATTCAAAACAAAAAAAATGGTCAATTGGAGTGTTATCTGATGGACGGTGTTTGCTATTCATCTGAAAGTGTACGCCACTGAGTTCACGTATGAAAAATATTTTTGCAGAATGAAAATTGAGGAAATTTGCTATAAAAATACCCAAAATGTTTTTTGACATATGTTTGCCATATAACAAGAAATAACTGCACAATTGATACAAGCAGACAGGGTTAAAAAAAGAATGTATTTTTATTGAACTGTGTCTTTAAACATGAAGCTATACAGCCAGCAGGTGATTAGCTTGCGTTAGCATAAAGCTAGCCTCATACTGTCCAGGTGTATTTTTTTAAACTTCGGACAGAGCCAGGCTTTATGCTAAGCTAAGCTAACTGCCCGCAGGCTGTAGCTCTAACTCTCAGCAAGAAAGGGCAAAAGCACATTACTGCTATTTAATAGTAATGATTTTGCCCCAAGAGGGAAAAAAGGGAAACTTTCATAGCTGTAGCTTGAGCAGTAATGAGTGTAGGATTGTGTAATTTCCATATAACAATGAGCTGTATAAATGCTTCCTCTGAAACAAGGTTAGAAGAATGAATTAACTTTTATACCTGTTTATAAAGCTCCCTTGACCGAATGCAGCAAAATTACTTTTACACCATGTACTGTAATAAAAGTGAACAAGGTGTATACAAAGCTGGTTGTTGTCGGCTATGACTCAGCTCTGGAGGAAGGTCCAGCTAGCAACTGTGATTGCTTTGTGAAAAAATTGCCCTCATTAAGAGGAATTAATGGCTCACAGAAGTAACTGAAGGTGCAGTGGTTTGTGTGCTTTTTAAAGGAAAGAAGGAAAGACTGACTGAGGTTAGAAAAACGGGAGTCTTGTTCATTTGCAGGAAATGTTGGCTTTTCCTACCAATTCATTTCCACTCAAAATTGAACTCTAGCTGCATGTTTTGTGCTCTTGATGCATTTTTTTTTCTTACAAGTCATCATTGCAAGTCCATAGTGGCAAGATTACCATATTTTGTGGTCTGTAATAATTTCTAATTAGAGTGTTTCATTTTTGACGTCCTCGTTTTGAGGATGTCTTTTGGAAGCGGGAGGAGAGATGCACATCTCTGAGAGCCTTGCAGAGGGGTTTCCTTGGTTGGGAAAATTCTGGGCTGGCTTGCTCTCACTGAGTAGAGGGCTGGCAGTCCGATGATGACACATTTTTGTTTCAACTCAGGACTCACAAAGGGTCAGGAGACACTCGCAGCGTTCAGCATTCTCACTGAGCTCATCTGCGCTGTTTTTCGGTTTATTTGAGCCATTCAGAGAAGCCATGAAAATCAATGTCAGATGTCTTATCAGAAAAAGTCTCCTTCAGATCTGTGAGAGGATGTCACTAATAATGTCTCATGCATTTTGGACATAGGCAGGAGTAAGCCCATTTGTCCTGCCAGCACTCGCACCAACTGTGCATGTTTTATAGGTTTGTGAGAGGCAGATGATTAGTTGTTTTGATATCCAGATGCTGTTTCTGGTAACTGTACACCTACCTGTCCTACTGGAGCACCAACCTCCCATCTCAGTCTATCAGCACCCACAGATGTGTTGAGAAGAGGCCTCCCTGCATTCTTAGGCTGGACTTTATACTACATATATAAATATATATATATTTATATTTAAATATGTATAGATAATACCACAGCTGATTTGACATGCTGCACCAATATTCTGTGATATGCTGGAGTGCTGAATGGAAAAATTGGATTGGATTTTTTTGCAGTCCGTGCCCAGCAGAGGACTAAATTGGCGCTCATCTTTAGTGCGGGCAGTTTTGAGAGTTCAGTGGAGTATTTTCATTTTGATGAAACTCTAGTTTCAGATTTTAATTACTTTGGTCTTTCTCATTCTTTCATCTGAGATGATAAAAAGATCCCTTAGCTGTCATTCGATGTCCAATGTACATTGTCGGAGTGTAGCAACCGCAACATCTGCCCTGACTGAGGACTTTTATATGAACAGTGAATTCAACAACTTCACATAGCAGACTCAAAAGCACTCTGCTCCAGACTCTAGACTTTCCATTTTGCTCTTAAATCTTTCAGCCCTCTATTCTACTAAGAGATTTCCCTCCCAGCTTCTCTCCCGCCTCCCCCTCCCTATCACAGCCCCTCTATCATACATTTTCCTTTGCTGTTGACAAGATAGGGTATCTATGACATAAGAGTCTGTACCCGTCACGCTTGCGTGCTCAAGCCGTTGCAGGAATAATCCAACATGGGTCATGCATTGCTCAAGTAAACACTGGCTTCAGACCACCAAGGCTGGCTGATAAGTTGAAAGATAGTGAAAGTGAAGCCCTTGGGAGCTGTGGGGATAAAATACAGCAGAAAAAAAAACAATATTGCAGCATATATTGCGGCACATCAAAAGAGATGGAACCTCAGTGAAATTGGATGTTAGCTGACCAATGTAAAATAGTACAGTATTGGTTTAGATTAAAGGTCAGTTCACCCAAATAAAACAAAATGTTTTTTCTCACTTATCTGAAATAAGAAGATAAATAAAGATAAATGTTTCTATTTTTCCTTCCGCTCTCATATGGAATTTTGTTGGTGGTTGTCACAGCATTAAAAAATAATAATTTTAAAGCCCCCAAATCTGTCTCAGTAACATTAAATATTTGTGAAGTAAGCAACAATTAAAGTTATCGCATCTCAGTTATTAAGAGTGTAACAGGTAAGTTAATCCAGCTTCATCAAGACTGTGTGGGTTTGATTTGATTGGATTGAATTGACAGTAGCTGCATCTGAAATTACGTCCTCTTTCCCACAATATAAAGCATTGCATTGTGGGATTGCAGAAAGTACCAGCAATGGATGCTACTTTTTTCATTCCATTGAAGATTTTTGTGAAGCCACTATAGAGCATACGTTTCAAACTCAGAATTCAGACACTCAAATGAAATGCTACAATTTTGCGGAAATGATGATCGTTGAAATATGTGACATCACCTACTTCCAGGTTTCTCCCACTTAAGGCTAGAGGGAAAAGCTGAGACAAAAATGGCACAGACAGAAATCTCTCAACCAAAATAACCAAAATCGTTCTAACTTTGGCAACCGAAAAAAAAGATTGTCAAGGCCTTTTGAAATTGTCTTTCCAGAAACACTGTGTACTCAGTTTTCACTGGAACTAATTCTGACAGAAATAGTCTGCTGCTTTGAGCACCTGAAATCAATTCCATTTACTTCCATTATATTGGAGTGCGGGCAGAAATCTCAGAGACTGGGCAAATAAAGCCAAAACTATCTGCATGGCTACATACCACAAGAGTCAAGTGAGAAAATGTTTATTTTTTTCTGTCATTTGGTTGAATTGACCTCTTAACTACTTCGCACACATTATGCTGCATGATTATACACTATGTGAATTGAAAAATATATGAATTTACAGCATGTAAGTATTGCATAACACACCCTAACATAAAGGAAGTACATGAAGAAACGTTATAATACTGAATGACAATACGTGGTATCCTGCACACTCCCAAAGAAGTAACGCATAATGCAAAGATTTTGTTACTTACTTAGATGCACCAACTGTGCTGGTGGATTATTCAGTCAGGGAGCACTATATGCCAGTCTATTAAAATAGTTGAAGAGTGTAATAACATTTTTGACTTGAGCTCTGTTGGCTTTTTTCCAGTGACTTCATCTCGTTTGAGGAACAGCGATGACTGTCCTTGAGCAGTTTGGGGCCACATTATTATACAGCACTGCGTCTCTAAATCCATCCGCACACGCAGCACAGACACATACGCACACTGCGCATACTGGCTCACACATCCCTGGTGATGATAAGGTCAGCCAGCAGTCATGTCATCCGTTAGGAGCAGGTATAAGGTTACACATGATTTCAATGTGACATCCAATAGCCACAAAAGTCTTAAACACAGATAAAGTATTTCATTTGAACTTGAACAAGAGAGGGATCATTTGATGCTAATCATGCACTGTATGTCCCATTTGCCTTCTGGCATCCGGGTTGACAATTTCTTCCAGTGACCAGAAATGCTCTTGCAGCTATTTCAGCAACTCAAGGATTTGAGTGCATGCACTGAAGAAGGCATCCACACACACACACACACACACACACACACACACACACACACACACAAACACACACACACACACAGAGGTATATGTGATACTACGCATGTCGCAATCGGTATTCTTGGTATAATATTAATCAAACACACCCTTGGTAGGCTCTAACAGCATCCACTGGCTGATCCCCAGGAAGGAGTAATTCTGCTACGTGTCCATGTGTCCTCACTTTCTTCAGTGTTCATCTGGATGCCAGCGAGTCACTTTTCAAAAGGATAAATCAGGATTCTACCAGCCTGAATGATCAAATTAGTTTATCTTATAGTAACTACTAAATTTAGCACGCTGTAGGTTTATTTGCTAGCCTCTGCATCTCAAATACTTCAAGTATTTCAAGGTCTAATTAGGGATATTGATTGACTACCAGAGTACTCGGGTCAGAAGCTTAAATCAGTCACTGACTGTGGCTAATCAATGTTTGCTAGGTTAGGCTGAGGTTGCTTTCCCTTCTGCATGCTGAGTAGATTAATTAACTCTTGGCCTTGGTGTTGGCCCTTCTTCAGAGTTTATGCTTGTGCAAATCAGACTCCACACATCACACCTATGTTGAGACCGTTAATCTTTTAGCTATCAGTTGCTCATGTTTCTGTTCCAGACTCTCTGTTAACATGCTTCCAACACCTAGCGGGTCTCTTGGACTACAGGTGGAAGATGATATAGTTCAATGCAAGGTGACGAGACTGCTGGCTTTAGATGGCCACTTTATCACGACAATTAAATTAGGCTTTATTTATCTGGCAGGTTCCTAAGCCATTGTGCATGCAAGCAGTGTATGCCAATATATAACTTGGTTAACACTCAAAAGAAACCATTCATTTCCACTGTGGATTACACTTCAGCCTGGCCAAGCCAAGCAGGGCTCATCCTAGTGTTTCTTTTTTTGCTGAATTGAAATGAATGAATGAAATTGTTGGATTTTTCTCAAATTTGTAGTTAAGATTATAACGTTAAAGTAACACTCGCTTGCATGCAAGCATAGGTTATGTTACTATGTCCTCAGCCTACAGCGAAGCTTTCTGATAGAGCCGTCAGGATGGCCGCCTGTGCCAATTTAACTCACAGCATAAAGTGATGGGACTTGGCCAATCGATTGGCTTATTACTGACCTCCCCTCATCAGGGAGTGTGTTCTGCTTCCATCACAACCGCAGTCAGTACTGCGGGGAGGATAATTGCAGTGTGTAGCGCACGGGGTGGGTCTCAAGTATCCAGGCACTCAGCCTGTTGCCAGAGGAAAACACATTGATCTCTGAAGGTGATGAAAAGGCTCTCTCGAAGGCCCTGCTTCCTCCTCAGGAGCTTTCCAGCCTTGACACTGAACCGGAGCAAAAGCGTAGATGATCCATGCATGCCTTCCAGCCATAGTCGTATTCATGTCATTTGTCTTCTAAAGTGAGTGTGTGTGTGTGTGTGTGTGTGTGTGTGTGTGTGTGTGTGTGTGTGTGTGTGTGTGTGTGTGTGTGTGTGTGTTTGACAAAGAGTTAGAGAAGAGTTGCTTGTTCTGTAATGATTTTCATTCTCTGAAAGTGTGTGTTTTTGTTTAGGTGTACAACACTACTGCAGGACTGTAACTACTCAATCAATGCAGAGGCTCTCAAATGCAAAACCCGTTTCTTTGTCAGCAATTAGTCCAACACTGGGCAAGTCTGTTTTACTGTGGTGGTGCAGGGCGAGAAAGATGAATTTTTAATACCAGTTTCAATCTGCTTGACGCAGTGTTAATGGAGCCTGCAGTGACAGACAAATTCCTCGCATCGTAATGGATTGACTCGTGGTGTAATGAACTGATAGCTGGACAGACACAGCGCAGGAACCAACAAACACATACAAAGACACACAGGCACAAAATTGCCATATTCATCAGGGATGGGTGGAGAAATGAATTCATTTCAAGTTGATAACATCCTCTGACCACTACTGAGTGCACACGTTTTCTTTTTAATCAGTTACTGCTCTCTGCATCATAATAAATGCAGCTTCATGTAATTAGTTTCAGATTCCTGTTTGGTGATGTCTCGGGACTGTCTGACATTAACAAGTGTCCTGTTGGCACTGTGAATTAGTTTTAACTTTAACATAATGATAACAACACTGGCATGGACTCTTGAGTATATCAGAACTTGTGTTTTCATGATGTCTTGTAATTGAAAACTGCAGAACTGCAGTTTCATTAGTTTGTGGAGCAGGCGTCACTGTTCATTACTCCTCATGACTGTTCGTTAGATTTAATTCAGCCCCTAATCAGTGAGATGTCTTGCTTTACGACTGTTGTATAAATCAAACTGTACATTTCCAGCTAACCAATCATCCTCTGAGTAGCAATGTAAACACAAGTCAATCCACATATAACAATGCATTTATTACAAGGAAATACAAAGATGTTCTTTAAAAGAAAGTTGTGGAATTTGTGTAAATCCCAAAAATCAACATTTATACTGAGTAGATGCAGTATTCATGTGTGTGTGTCTGTACTATTGAGAATGCTGTACAAGATATTATGTGGTGACAAAATAAGTGCTCCAAAAGAGTACAATGAGTAAATGTAAAAATCTTTTCTGGGCAACAGATTAAATATAATTGCGAAGAATTATTTAGGAAATGGCTATAATCATCATATTTATTCAGGAAATGGTGGCATTGGGGTTAAGTGCAGTTGGAAATAAGGATAATGAAGATATATGCCACAGAATCAGGAAATAATGTGAACTATCCTTTAGAACATTGTTTTTCTAGGTCAAGTTGGGATTCAAATGTGGGTCTTGGGAAAATTGAAATAGGCCTCCGAATTCTTCTGCAGAATTTGGTATTTATATTGTGTTGCCAAAAACCCTCTAGAGTATGTTTATAACATCAAGTCATAAGTCTTGATTCAACACTATAGGCTAGTAGCTTAGCACTCTTTAAACAGGGTAACAAACTTATACAAGTCTTACAATCCACAACTTATTTTTGGCTTGCAAGAAAAATAATCCAAACAGCATGGCTCCTATTTGAAGGCTGTTAAAGAACCACTGCCGTTAAACAAGGTTGATAATAGGGTTGCTCTTTGAAATGGCTTAACATTACATGCTAACCATGCTGTAGTCTGCTCCTTGTATCGGATTGCATGAATGTGGAAACCTACCTCTAATTTCCAGGAGTTGAACTTCCATTGACACAATGAGAAGCTGAGTTTAAGTCAATCGCAAACATACATATATCTCATGTTATTCATTTTGAAAAAAAAACGGGTGCTTTTGTAAGAATTTAGGCAACCTTGACCTCTTTCAAGGTTGTGACAGCCATTAAATAGATTGCATGCTTTTCTCATGGCAAACAAGTACATAAAGCTTAATAGGGTTAAGTGAACCAACTTTAGACCAGCAGAGTCCACCAGTCATGCTAGTAACATTTGGAGAGGCATATGGTAATTTAAGTACCAGCATTTAAGTTCTTGGAGGCTATTATGGGAGTAAAAACTTGTTATTTGAAAAGAAACTCTTTGTTCTGCTTTTTGTCTCTTCATTTCTCTTAAATTGAAAGGGTTTGAGGAAGTTAAGGGATTAGTAGAAGGAGTTAAGAAGGTCAGTTGGAGTACGACAAGGACTTCCTTTCCGGAGCCAGTTTGTATGTCACAAGTTCTCCCAACAATACCCTAGACCGATGACTTCAAGAGGAATTTGAAGCTGGTGGAGACACAGTCAAGACCTTCATCTCCTTGCACTGTTATCTGTTGACTGCGTTAGATCTTCTATTGTTTTGAATTGGATGTTTGTGCTGGAAACACACAGATCATTTAACTCTAAAGTTTAACTTTTGCAACCCCAACTTTTTTAGTGCATACAGAGGATAATAAACTACAGTAGTGTTTTCTAACCAGGGGTACTTGTTTCCCAGGGCGTACATCTGCAGCTGTTTGGTAGGTACATGGAAAGATTGTGGAGTACTTCAGCTAGTTAAAAGTAATGAATAAACAGTTCATATCGTTAGCTCAACAATAAATGGTTGAAATAGATAGCTAAAAGTAATGTATTAACACCTATAGAAGTATTTGGTAGTAATTGTTCAAATAAATAGTTGAAATGCATAAATGATTGATATAAATAGCTGTGTTGAGGAAGAGGCACTTGAGTTTCTCTTCTGTCAGGGGGAAACATTGGAACGGTTGGGAACCACTGAGCCTCTGCATGGGAGACACAAATTACAAGCATTTAAAAGCAATTTTCACTCTTGTCTTTTAGGTTTTACAGTAAGCTTTGCAGTTTCTTGAGGGGAGTCAAATCACAGGCTTGACCTTTTTGTTCTACTTTATTCCTTTGAAAAAGTGCACATATTCCATAGTTGCTGTGTTGGCGAACATCTCTGTGCTGGCTGTTAAATTTTGCAATTCATATTTTGACAACAATACACCTCCCCTTCAAGAGGAAGAAAGCAGTGACATTCACGGATGAGACTGATTGTAAAATTGTGCTTCAATTTCCATTTTTTCCCTTGGACACTGGACCCAGTGTTCCATGAATTAGCATTTTATGTATTGATTTATTCATTGTCATGCATAGTAATAAGGATCTTGGATCAAAATTGTTGTCCTCTTTGCCAGGCGTTTCCACAAATATGTACTTGTAAAGTAACAAATGATTGTGCAGTAGAAAGCCAGCTTTTGTGCAGCTTTAGTTCCGTTGACCTGGATGCCAAGTGTTGCCAGGTTTAATAAACTCATCCATCCATGTTGTGGGATTAAATGGACTTTATTAAAATCTGTTTTGACTAAATCTCCCTAAATCCTTGGAAAGCTTGTAAAGGCATTGATCATCTCATTTTTTTTGAGAAATACTCAAAATATTTCAGTCAACCCAATATACTGTATGGTGCACAGCCTGTCATTTAGTTCTGATATTGTCAGACAGTGGTGAAAATTGATACAACCATTTGAAGAGTGATTTCTAAAAAGATATCGACCTGTTTGCCAACACAATAGTGAAGCAGACATTACTTTTATGTCATGACATAACCATTGTCATACGTTCATACATTTCAAAATGGGAATTAAAAGCAAAGTGTATTTATATAAGGATAAACAAAAGAAAACTGCTCAGTGAAGCCTTCTCCAAAATGTCTGGAGAACATTTTAAGAACCAAATCATTCAAAGACATTTCTGGCCTTTGGGGTACCTTCTACCCTTGGCGTAAAATTTACCATAACTGAACCAAACACCAGCAAAACAATTTCATGTCAGTCTCTGAAAACATTGGCATTGGAAGTATTGTTCCGCTATGACATTTCTCCCAAACATTCATGCTGGACATTGTATTTTTATGACTCATATATAAACAGTAGGTCATGTGGCACTTTTGGAATCCATGAAATAGGCTGATTGTCTACAATTTAGCATGACAGCAAGGGAAAATGGTTTTAAAACTAACCCTGGAAAAAATCAAACATGAAATCCTTCTACTTTAGGCACTGAGTTGATCTCAATTAGCAGGTGTTTGTTACAAAACGAGAACACGTGGGTTTCAGAGAATCAATACACATTTTAAACTGATAACACTTTAACATGGGACAATACAAACTATATGATTTATAACTCTCACTTGCAGAAAACTTGCAGAATTAATTCACTTTACCCAGAAAGGTGCAATTGGGTTTACTGAGAAGTCTAAAGCCAATTCTCTTCAAACCTGATTTACTTTGGAGGTTGGAGCTGGTACCAAGTTGCTGTTTTTGGCATAAGTTTTATTCTGAGAAATAGCTGTATTACTTTGTGAGAGAAGCATTGAGTGGTCTGATTATGTATATCAAGCTCTAAAACAATGCTGGTATTGTAACTGAGTAAGGCTGGGGCTGGTTCTCTTAAAACTGATTGATTTGGAGGAAAAAGAGAAATAGAAGGAGAGGTGCAGTTCTGTTTGCTGTTCAGGGCCTATCAATATTTTCTGGATGATGGGTGGTGGCAAAATGTAATTTTGTCTCAAATGCATGAAATATAAACAACAAGTTCATTATGTCAAGCAATGCGTAACTTTGAAATAATGTTGTAATGAAGAACATGAGCAAAAGTATTCAAAAACAATACAGCTATGGCTTCAAAACAGCATGTTTCCCAATACTGCCAATTACATGGGATTCTTTTCTGCCAAATGGCATTAAAATGACTACTACTATCAATATTTTGGACAAAAACATTCTGTGGGATTATTAAATATCCCATGTTTGACTATTTCTGAAAAAGCAGAAATGAATAAATGCTGAGACTTTAAAGTATTGTGCTGATGGTTTCATGCTGCTCTTACAGCTAACTTGGTGCCGTTCACATCACATTCTATTACCATCATATTAACAGATACAATGATGACGTTTGAGAAGTTTTATGGTTCAGTGTAGTTGAACAGTGTGTCAGCTTTTATGTGATGATTTCAAAGAAAAAGGAGAATAACCAATGCTCTCATATGAATGACCTTGACTGGTAAGGCAGTTTGGAAATTGCACTGGTCAAATTTACAATTTGTGGTTCGTTGTGATATTTGACAGTATCCTATAGTCCGTATGTAAATTATGTCATAATATATGTCATTTACAGCTTTGGCTGTAGCCACTGACATTCACTGCTTTCCAACTTTGCATCCAAGTCACTACATACTTGAAACTCTCTTTCTAACCTGAAAGTTTAAAACAGTGTTGTTCAGCATCTCATGTCATCTGGTTTTAGCAGTGCTGAACTGTTGAGATTTGACTATGTTGACAGTCTGTTTATGTAATTATTACAAATATCATATTTGTATTTTTAATATAGTTAAATTTGAGTTGTCACATATTTGTTTTTAAAGTAAACTAAGAATCTACAGCCATGCTAATGAGGCTATACTTGGGCACAGCAGTGCTTCTTTGAATGAAATATTAATATCAACAAGCTAACATGTTCACAATGACAATGCTAACGTGCTGATGTTTAGCAGATTATGTTGACCATATTCAGCATCCTAGTTGAGCATGCTAACATTTGATCATTTGTATTAAACACAAACTTCAGGTGAGGCTGATGGCAATTAATTCATCATTAATTCGTCATTAATTTTGCAGGTATTTGGAAGATTTTAACAAATTAACATTTTGACTTGATAACACTAGATGAGGAGTGGAGGGATCACCAAAGTCACATATCAAGACAATGCATCCAATTTCTCTTAACACCACAAATAAATAAATGTATGTGGTGGAGGTAGAAGAAAAATAAGGTGATGACCAACAGTAAGTTGGATTCATCATCTGGTTATCGTAAATGTCTGTACAAAGTTTGTTGACAATCCATCTAGTAGTTGTTGAGATATTTCAGTCTGGACCAAAGTGATGGCCGACCGACCGACATTCACATCCATAGAGCCATGCCACCAGCACGGCTAAAAGGGAAACCGAACAGCACTTAAATTAATTCCATTTCTCTCTGCTCCTGCATTGTAAAGTGGCTTTCCGCTGCTTACTTTCCAAAATATAAAAGCCACCAAATAACACAATGTGAAAACACAATACACAACACCACAGGGTCCATTTTGTTATGTCTGACCATAAACTTTGTCTGACCAAACATTTGAATGAACATCAAGTTCACTTTGATTTATTTCACTTTCAGACTCTTTCAGCTGTTGAAAAGGTTTCAACAGATTGTTCATAGTTGTTGACCCTCATCATGAAATTCCCTGCCACATTTTTTTTTTCCTGAAGCCCCTGTTCCATGACCGTTCTTGGGATGCTGTGAGAAAATATCAGGCCAATACAATGTTTTTGAGTAAGAATGATGTTTTCCCTTGACAGGCAGCTTAAGATCTCTCAGCACTTCAAGACCCAGTTTGAGCTCATTTAATTTATGACCAAAGGCCTGACAATACGTCACTTTTTTTGTCTTAATTGATTAAAAAACATGTGAAAACCTTTTTTGACTGGTCCTAATAGACACTGTTAAGTTATTCTTTCACTTAAGTTTCATAAACTGAAATGTTATAGTGTTTTTGTTGGCATACTTTCTACAAGGTTTTCAATGTTACTGGTAAAGTTGGGTTGTATGGGAATCTCTCCTTACATACTATAATCAGAATGAAAAATATTGACATGAATATTGTGAATCATGATGATATCTAAATATAGTGTAGGGTATTTTGTCTGGATCACCAACTCCCATGTGGGGAGCGTTTTCTCAGCAGCTGTCAAAAATATACCACCGAAATCAGGAGGATGTCGTATCGTTGCACACAATATTCCTCTCAAAGGTGTCAAGTGTCATTTCAAAGTGAGTAATAATGAAGTGACTGCCAAGTGCAGTAAACCCCCTTCTGTTTCTTTTAAAACCTTAAAAAACAAACCTATGGAGAAACCAAGGTTGATGTGAACCATAGTAAAGTGAGAGTCAAACTCCACCTGTGGTTACATACTTTAAACTGAGCCTGGACCCTTTGCTGGCAGCGCCTGACATTATCCTGGAAAAAGTCCAAAAGGAGCAGAGTTGGAGGCTGAAGTGGAGCCAAACAGTGGGATCAAATCGAGGACTAAGCATCATACGAAACGTTGTGCAACATAATTCTTCATTTTGCACCCCAGTAACACATGTGGAGTGTCCTAAATCAGCCAAACACTACTTAAAGGCTTTGTTCTTTTTTCTTTTCTTTTTTTTACTCTTAACTTTGTTAAGTTTTTTTCCCCCTATAGAAGGATGTATTCACAGAGGCACCAGCGTTCAGGAAGGCTGGCAAATACAGAAAGGAAAGTTGATTAAATGACATGCTGAAACACAAAGAGAGAGACTTTTGTACAGGCTGGGGGTTGGAGGTCAGATCAGAATATTTAGATTAGTAATTATGGTTGTTTTGTATTTTTAGTCCTGCTGACAAAAGCCCAGTGTCACAAAGTCAGCCCTTGGAGCAACTTTTGACACCTAGGCAATTAATGTCGAGCTGTATCTTTTCAAAAACCTTCACCAACCCCATTACATTACAGTAATTATCTTGAACCTCTAACATGACAAAATGCTCTTCTTTGGCGGTCTGGGGGTCAAAAGAGTTTTCTAAATGATTTGCATAATAACTCTTCATAGTATTGTTGCTGCCCGAAATTGGATCTGGATATTTTCGGTGATGCAGAACCAGACAGGGAAGATTGTTCCTCTTGGTTACATTGACTTCCAATCATTTTGATCCTGACAGCTCTTTTAATGTTGAGTGGAAAGAGCAATTTTCCTTCCTAGATATTATCCATTCCATTGCGAGTTGACAAGTCCCCCTGAAATGGGGAGCGTTCCCATGTAGTACTGCGTAACCATAAGAGCTCAATGTTTAATTTCCAGCTAGTCCAAACGTCATAGCTTTACTCTTTGACTAAATTGTGAAAGCACACAAGTTTTTGGCAGAGAGCAAACGCAGTGCCTGAAAATTGGTTTCCAGCTGCCAACCCCAGTAAAAGGCTGCATGTGTAGCTGGGAGTTAAGGGGTCATTTTGTCGGAGATGCTCCCAATTTCCAGACTGAGAACTACCTGCATACAATACGACCCTGTCAGGTCTTCAACATGTAAAACCTGACAAAGCGTGTAATTGTTTTACTCCTCCAGCTGAGCTTTAGCAGATTGATAGCGTTGACAGGAAAATGGCAAACAGGAAAACACTGTCTAGATAAACAAATTAAAAACCAGGGCATCCGTGCTTAAAGGAAAAACAGAAGAAAGGAAAAAAAGAAACAGGGACGTCAGCATGAAGCGCACTTTTGTGGCAAGACAGTGTGTGTTTCCTTTTTCCACCTCAGTTTATGTAGAGCCTAAATACTTAATGAACCTTGAGCTTTTGAGGTGTTTGTAGTCCAAAGGCAATATTTTTCAGAGGCTCTTCCTCATCCTGCTGAAGGGTGGTTTGACTCTGAGAATACTTGAAGAATATGAAACTTATACAAACAAAAAGACAATCAAATTACTGACTAAAATGTATTATATTCTTCTTTTCTGCAGGACCTCCGGGAAAGCGAGGGAGAAGAGGCCGCAACGGAGAACCTGGTATGTATGTGTGTGTGGCATATGATCACTGAAGTCTTGATCCAGAAACCTTCAAGGAATAGTTCAGTAGGACATCAGCAAATCATACTGCATTTACAATCATGTAAAAGTACACTGTATATCTTTGGAGGCCAAAATAGGTTATAGATGTGTAATTTGTGGCCTGGTGGTTTCAGTGTTCACTTGGATTGTTTCAGCTTCAGTCGCTATAGAAACACTATATTTTCACAGTAAAACTGGGGAGACAGTGCAGTTAGAGAAAGTAAAAGTGATGGCCAAACTTGCTGAAGCTGATGACACCCATGTCTACATTTTGAGACACTCTTACCCTGCTATGCTGATCCCTAGACATGATGTACTTACATTCAGCTTCAGTGTGTATTTAATAGCCCACGCTTACTTAGCCTCCACAAATTCAGCAACAAGTTGTCGTAAGTCGCTCAGGATCTCCGGTCTCCCCTCCCTCCTCCCACACACTCTCTCCTGAGCTGACTCAAAAAAGTTGGCCCAGCCAAGGCCTCGAGTATCTAGGAGGGACATGTTGTGCGGCGAAACTCCCACAGACGGAAAGTGTCACCTCAAATTGAATTCACAGCGAGAACATGTACTTGGCAGTGAGCTGCATCCACAGTCTGTACACCTGATAGTGAAAGTGATAATGGGCTCTGGAGTGTGTCGTTGTTCCTGCATTGAGACCGCAGCCAACTCTTTGGAACAAAAGCGCTGCCCTTATAAAAAAGAAATTAGAGAGACAGGGCAAAGCAAGGTTCCAATTTTAAGTGAGGCAGTGTACTAAGGGAGCGGTTTAGTTTCGCAGCCTGAGAAACAAACACTGTGTCTATGAGGGGAGAAAAAACGCTGCTGGTTTTACCACCACATCCAGCCATTACTTTTTAAAGTCACAGGAATCAAACCAAATCAGTTGAGGTCTGTTATTTGAGTATAAAAGATTCTATTACCGCCTTCATTTTTTTTGATTTAGCCAAATTCATTTAGAATCCTGTTGTGGCCATGTTCTGCATTTTGAGATCAGGATCAGTGTGGTGTGGCTCTCTGCCTTTGCTTTTTTCTGATTTACATAATACTAAAGTAATCCAGTGTATGACTCTAAAGCCAAGGGAGATGAAAAAATGAGAAATCAAATGACAGATAGACAACAGTTCAATGTTCTGGTTGGCTGCAGATCTGAAATACCGCCAGCCTTTGTTTATGCGGTGCTTAACTTTCCAATAAACATCCACCGTGCCAGCGAATTTCAAATGGTACCATTGTTTGAAGACAGTTTTTTTTTTTCCTTTCTGCTCAGCCAAAGCAAATGTGAATAGCTTCCTCTTGACAAATCAATTGGAAACAAGCAAGCAATCATACCTATTCACAGTGTCTGAACTGTAGTGGCACAGTTGTCTCTTAAGGGTAGACAATAGGGAACAATCGTGATGACAGGCTTGACCATCTGTACAACAACCCAAATTATAGTACTAAACTAGGCTGAAGTATGTTGTCAAATCAGACATATTTAGCTCAAGTTTGTCTACCTGAAATAGTGACTCACCTAAAAGAGACTGTTTGTTTGTTTTATGAATGTCATGAACTATGAGGTTAAGTAGTGTTGACACCAGCTTTTTATCTTCACGTTTACTGCTTATGTGCAACTTCCACAAAAGCATTGACTTTACAAAAGCAATGGTTTAGAAGTCCTTGTACAGAGAATGTAATTTAAAATTTTTGCACCTCATATTTGCTTGCAATTAAAGCTCAGTTATTTCTGCTACATTTACCCTGTGGATATGTTGGCGAGCATAAACAAGTGGAAACAATATTCTGCGCAAAACTCACAGAAGCATTCAAAGCAAATAAATATGATGGCACCATGCATTACTGGAGCCCAGTGTCAAAGTCTGTACCCGCTCCGTAGGAGAAAAACTGAAAAAATATTTAGGAGACATTATTTATACGACTGAAAAATGCAGTCCTTGACGAGCACAGGCGTGTTGCATTCTGCACTGTAAGCCTTCTGCAAATCCAATTTCCCTCTTTTAAGTTCTCAACACTGGTGGATGTTGAAGGGAAGCATATTTAATTCATGATTCGCTTTAACCAAAAGTAACTAAGCCGCAGCAAGTTTCCCACAAATTCATGGTGAGGTGTTTTGCAGTTTACTCATCTACAAAGGCAAGGGGAAGCTTTTGCCCAGACTTGGCTGCAAGTGACAGAGAGAACAAATAGGAAAAAGACACGGTGATATTTACCTATGCATTAAAAATGAATGGGATACTTCATTAGGATCTCTTGTTTGTTTACCGGTAACATATGGAAAGGAAAAGTGTGGCATGACAGTTTAGGATGAAAAAGTTTTTGTAGCAGTGAAAGCCGCACTCTCAAACTGTTCTAGCAGGTGGTCAATGCTGGAAAGTGTTAGAAGTTTCCTCCCATATTTTCCTTATGTGAATAATCAGTACTTTTTACTCAAGAACCTGCCTTCGCAAAAGCAGGAATTGATGCTTAAATTGTGCCGGATGAGCAATTTAACCTTACAGAGGTGCATCAGTGTGAAGAAAAGCAGCTTCTTTACAACAAATGCCTCACACTGCATGACTTTGTCCAACCTTTACAACCTCTGTGGAGGACATGACTGAAGGTGCCAGTGTGAGAACAGAAAGTGAAGCTCAGGCTGAGTGACTGAATGAAGCTTTGAGATTGGGTTATATAACATGTCAAAGACAATTTCATTTTACATGGATTATATGCCAGCAATTAATGTTTTTCTGTCTACCTAAGGCCATCACATGTTATCATTTGAGGGTTTATACCTTTGAGGTTGCTATTATGTGCTTTGCAACACACTGAACATTTTTGTCACAGATTTTCTTTGATTTGAACATAATTGCTAGTTGAAAACTTTGTACTGAGCCATTCGACACAGTGGGACATGTCAAAAAATACACAGTGGTGCAGGTTTATTAAAAGCTAAGTGGTCTACTGTAACTCAACGATCCATAAAACAACGCTACAGAAGTGCAGCCCAGCGAGCCTCAAACACACGGCTCCTTAAATGCTCCAGCTGCTGGAGCGATTTGCACTTTCCCCTGGTCATGAAGAAGAACAGTTCAAGGACATAGGACTTGTAAAGAAAAAAATATCCTTTTTTTTCAGGGTTAAAGCAGCTGGGTACCTGTTTAATAAGAACCTAAAGACCTAAAATGATTTGCAGGGTTCTGGGGAGCCCTGAAGTGCGTTGGCACACAGTCCTTTGAGCGGCAGTAATTGGGAAAAAGACGAGTGTCACCTCACAAAAACATGGGGGAATTTTTTAACAAGCACGCAACCCCTTGTAGTAGTGAAATTAGAGCCACTTACCAATGTAAAATGTGATCATTAGGGCTGGTGGCCATTGTTGGCCCAAATGCATGGAAAATAGATAGGAATCTGTTGTCACAAAGCTATTGTTCTAGGTAGAAATATAAAAAGACTGGAAGGGTTATTCCAAAGTAGAATGTCTGTCTGTTCTGCCAGTGAACACATCATGGAAGAGATGCATCCTTAGTGTTCCTTCCCAAAGAATTAATTCTCACCAAAACCCTGATTTCCCGTCTTAGTTATTTGGATATGTGGTCAGAGGAACATTGATGATCTGAGTCTGTTTGATCGCTGATTGAAAACACATTAACCAAGTTTTTTTTTTCCTTTCTCTTTCAGGACCTCCTGTAAGTATGCCTGCTTCCCATCTTCTCCAACTGTGATAGCCACGTGAAGGTAAAAAAAACATGACTGCATAATGCAGTCCAGCTAATATTTATTCACTGTTTCAAGTCAAGAACAATTTACAAGAAAAATGAAAATTGGCATAAAAGGTCACATTACATTTAAAAGATTAAACGTTTTGGGAAATGCACTTACTCGCTTTCTTGCTGAGAGTTAGATCAGAAGATTGATACCACTCACATGTTTGTATGCTAAATTTGAAGGTATAGCCAGCAGCTGGTTAGCTTAGCTTAGCATAAACACAGGAAACGGGAGGAAACGGATGGCCTGGCTGTGTCCCAAGATAACAAAATATGTCTACCAGCAACTCTGAAGTCTTGTCATCAAAATGATTCTAGGAAGTCACTGCACCTGGCCAGAGTCAAACCACATTTTTTTTACAGTTAAGTTTTTGTACAAATTAAATAAAAGAGGTATAAAATGTTCATTAGTGGGGTTAAGATGTGCTGATAGGTAGATTCCATTACCGTTGGACAGAGGCTAAGCAGCTGCTTTGGTATACAGACACTGAAATATACCATATTTCCCAAAATGTTGAACTATTCCTTTAAGCGTGATGCAAAACAAACAAAAAAGCATAGATCTGTGTTTTTACAGTTGATGTAAAGACATCTGATTATGACAAATTTGCTACCAGAAATCTCAGTTGTAGCTCACAGTCAGACTCTATTATTAAAATAATCTCTTCATCCCCGCTTTCCCCTAATAGGGACCCTTTTCCCTGTCATTTGGGCGGTCTGGTTTGTAATATCCTTGCTACCAGCCTCCATCTGTGCCAGCTCCCTGTACCCGAACATATTATCTCACCTCATTACACTGCCGGGTGATCACAGATTCACTCCCCTGAACAGATGGAAAACTTCAGAGTTTCCCCAGATGAAGACAAACCCATACATAAGCACCGGGCTTTGTGACAGTTTGCTGTATAACCAGGTCAAGCGGTCACTGTATTTGTGTGCTCTGTTAAAATTATTTATAGTCTAGAGGCAAGTGTGATTGAATAGGTATAATAGCGTGTGCCGACTGAGCCATAAAAGTTGTAAGTTAATCTTCAGCGCCTTCTCAGACACTCGCTCCTGGGGTTCTGGGACATAAGTAAGTGCAGGTGGTCTCACTTCTCAGCCTCTCTCGCCAGGCCTTCAGCTGACAAATAAACTCATACTGTGAGATGTCTCAGGAGCTGACTGAAGCCCAAGAAGAGCTGTCCCTGAAATGCTGGAAATGCCACTAAATGTACAGGATGACTGCACTACTTTTGGGTGTGACATAAATCCAGTGCATACACAGCAAGTACCTGACAATGTTCCAGTTGTGGCCAGCAAATCACTCTCTGATGAAGTCATTTTAGGTTGCAGAAGGGGCTGTAAATGTTTGGTAGGGGTCCTAGTTTAAGTAAATAAGCTAAGCAACCAGAAACTAAACAAAAAAGGCCTTAATTTACAATACATTCCCAAAAAACTGAAGCCTGGATGACTGACTGCATTTCTAAAAACAGAAAAGTCTTCAAAAAATGCAATGATCTGACAATGACTCACCCAATGGTCACCAACTCTGTTTCCTAAATAAAAAAAATCCTGTGCCAGTTTCTTTAAAAAGAGACAGTAGTAAGTGATCTCATGTGGTTTCTCATTTGGTTTGCCCACCCGGGGGATGGCAGGGGACACGTCGCTATGAATATTCAACAGCTCCCTCCATAACTCTGGGAACACTACGTAAATTGTACACAGCCCTGTTTGCCAAACAAACCAACCACTGCTGAAGCCATTACAGATCTCTGTGATTTAATCGGTACCCAGCCGCTGATGAACGGACAAGGACCTGCGGTTGCGGAGACAGAAAGAGAAGAAGAAGAAGAAGAAGAGTCTACTTAATCAAAACTCATCAGGAGGGATCCTTATTCGCGGCTCATCATCAGCGTTTAGACATGGAAAAGTGATTTGCTTTGTTTTCATTTCCTTTCTCTTTCCACTGCTTGGGCTTTTGTGTCAATTCTGCATTGGATCTGGGGGTCAGTTGTCAAATGATGTTTAGTTGGATATCTCTTCCCTGTCCTCCAGACAGATTGGAAAAATATTAAGGGAGACATGTTACACATATGGGTTGAGGTGATTTTCAACTCCCCCAGCATTTACAAGAAGGATATTTTGCCGCCTCTTGCCACGGAAACCAGAGTTGTTTTTTTTGACTGTACATAAAGGTTAGCAAAGTCTGTGAGATGACAGCTGAGGCAAAAATTATCATGTCTTCGCTTCTCATTTTTTATCTCCTTTCCTCATCTTTCTGCGGCTCTTCAAAGGCGGACCCGTGTCAAAACATCAACCCCAAGCAGCCACCACTGTGTGTGCACACCATTTAACACCAATCAAGCATAAAACACCATCCCTGAGGCTGCACTCGAGTACCCACTAACACCACCCGCCGACTATACTTTTTGAGCACACACTGTATGCCATACTAAATTAAAATTATACAGACAGAGAAAGAAACTAGCCTGCTTTGAAATCTGGTTAGGAGGAGGCGGAAATATTTGAAAACGATACAATGTTGGAAATATCAGACCCACTTCAGCCCGCTAAGCATGCCTCTGCACCACATGGGAGTCTCAAGCCAGGCCAGTTATAGTTCAGCACATGAGCCCTTGCAAGAGCACAGTCATGCTAGAAATGAGGTAAATAAAGCTGGTCGCATCGGTATCTGTGTTTGACAAGTCGTTTTACCACCTCCCTGCTTCATCAGCTGAGATTTTAGAGACGCAGGTTGAGGATGATCTGTCACAACGTATGAATTATGCAGCTGTGCTACAGGGATTAGAGGCAATGTCGGGGTGAAGCAGAGGAGCCCAGGCATCCTCAACCCTTCATCCTTCATTTGATATGCAGCGCAGCTCCACACCTGCATGCTCTGATGTTAGTTTACAGTTTTTGCTTTGTTGCATGAGTTTAAAAGAGAAGATGTCCATAACAGTTTCACATGAGAATGTATGTGAAACTGTGCTTCACATCAGAGGGCATGAGCACAAGCACACAGAGGCTTTGGGACTGAAGAGCCCCATCGTGAGCTGCAAGTGGATCTATCTGACATGACAGTGTTAATTTGGGCTCATAAGGCCAGTGGTGCTCGAGGAGGCCTACTGTCACTGGATGTGACAACATTAAGAGTTTGACCTTTTAGATGTCAGTGCTCTGCTCATGCTGTGCCCATCAGCAGCACTTGTCTGTCACCAAATGACGAGAGACGGTGCCGGGCCAAGCATGAGGTTTACTCTCAGTGATTTAAAGCAGTCAATAAAGTGCACTTTGGCTGGCTGAGCAGACTGAATACTCACAGGGGGGAACTGACTGTCACTACCTTAGCGTGGTAGGAGAATTAGCACAGTATGAATGTGATTCTTGCAGTTTAAGAAAAAGCTTGACAGCTTTTTGATTGAGAGGAATTTTCCTCCAAGTCATAACATCAAATGATGAGAAATAGACCTGCCACAGTGTGGTTCTAATTGAATCAACAGAAGAAGTGAAATAAATACTTTTCTAACTGGAACATTGTCCCTTATTCAACATTTCATATCCACGACAAGAATTTTGTGGGTCAGAAATTTGCTTATGCATTGCACAGAAAATTTTGGCTTAGGTGTTTGGCTTTTTATGCCCGTTTGGTTAAAGCTGTTTAAATGTTTCCCCTCCCCAGGAATGGCAAGACCTTCCTTTACTGAGATTGTGAATCAGAATCTTCTCCATGTCTGATTTATATCTTGACACTATACATACACAGTCTCTCATTTATAACCAGTCACACTTTCAGTTTCCTCCATTCATGGCGTCGCTGCTCCCACAAGAACATCCAACACATAACAACAAGCACACACACACACACACACACACACACACACACACACACACACACACACACACACACACACACACACACTCACAAACACATACACACACATTAAAGTCATTTTATGCTGGCTAATTGTGATACACTGTGGATATGGGAACCAGATGCCATTCCCAAGTCAGTTTTCCAGTGTGGTTTTCCTATCCCTGCCTAACCTCTGTGTCCAGATTCCCCCCCCCACCACCCCCCCCTTGTGGTCCGTCCCTCCCCCCCCTTTTCTCTTTTATTACACACCCCCCCCCCCCTCCTTTACTTCCCTTAAAAAAAAAAAAAATAATATGATTGAGGGCTCCCATGCAGAACTAACAGATGGAGGTGTACATATAGATATGTGGTTTTTACTGGATGTCTTTTACTTGTGTTTCAAGGTTTGTGTATGTTTGAAATTGAGTAGATTTCACTTTCAGTGGTGCCCATATACTCTGCAAGTGGCTCAATGCACATTTTGCAGTTTCCTTGCTACTTTTTCCACACTGGCATTGGTGCAGTTGATTATATTTGTGTATCCAGATGGGACATTTCACCTTTTCTGGTCAGAAAGTTCATGGGAAATGTTGCGAGAGTGTTGTAATGTATGCTGCATTATTTTCCTTCATAGTGCAAAAAGAATCATACCTCAAAACATTGCTGGTAGATTGTGATCTTCACAGGGAGAGTTTAGAAGAAGAGTTATTTGCATAGATGACTGATACTGCTCTCACTTTTGTATGGTAAATGTGAAGCTACATCCAGCAGCCGGTTAGCTTAGCTTTGCATAAAACAGCTATGCTAAGCTAACTGGCTGCTCGCTGTAGTTTCCATTCAACCATGAGAGTGGTATCAATCTTCTCATCTAACTCAGCGGTGAAAAAAAGGAAATAAGCACGTTTGCCAAAATGTTAAACTATTCCTTTAAATCAGCCAGGTGAAATGTAATCCAGACTGTTGTGATAGCTAGAACTTCTTATCTTATGGTTTCAAATGTGTGGCAAACCTGATGCATCACTTTCCTGTGTGAAGTGCGTAAGGCAGGGTTTAGTCCTTTCAAACCCTTTACTTTGGCTCTTTTCCTACTTTAGTGGTGAGCAGCACTCCACACCTGCCCCCCTCCTCACTTACTCATTCCCTGTCAACACTTGGTGCCTGGAGGATTGCTTTGCTTAACTTCCTGTATACACACATGTTTATTAATATTGTGTAGCTGTGTGAGAAAACCGAATGCCCGTAAAGAAGAGGTTGTTAAAGCGGTAGTTGTTGGCCTGTGCTCTCAGAGATGCCAGTGCTCCAGGGTGAGATGATTGGATCCATGTGGCCAGCAGTTCGGGACTACAGCAACTGCTGCCAGCCCTGTTGGCCCAGGTTCTGCAGCGAGGATATGAGCTCCGTTTGATGGATTGATTTTCTGGATCTTGATACATGTAACAGGTCACTGTGATGAAAACTAATACAGCCAAGTCCAGGCAGAGGTTACATGCACATCCCCTGTTCTTGACTTTTTGCATCATGCTGGATTAGGTGGATTGCTTCACAAGATTGTACCAGAAGCTTGCAGCCAAACCCATGAGAATTACTTTGCTCATGTCAACAACAGCTAAAGCTATGGACACAAGCCAGCCCCTTGCCTTGCGCTTCACAGTCAGGCGAGCACTGTCCAGCTTTCATCCATCATGTTTTGAGAAAATTATTGGAGAGTAGGAATGTGAAGAATGGACATTCAGTGTCTGACTTCTGTGTGAGACAATGTGAAATTAGGCTGACAGAATTTGGTGGTTGGTGTTTGTCTCGATATTTTAGTGAGTGACAGTGGGTTGAACTATTCACTTTGTTGAGAATGGACCTATGAAAGCCTACTGTCTGCTCTGACTAACAGTGGAAATTAATATTTATGTATTTCAATCAATTACACACTTGATTATCACATTATTACAATGTTTTTTTGGGACACTAAATCTGGTGCCAAAGTCAGCTCCATATTTAACAACAGCTGAAAATCAACACTGGCTTTATGCATGTATACAACATGGACAAAATGGGGACCCACTCTTAAAACCTTTGCTCCATGATGCTACTAGTGGTCAAATACTCCACAGCATAATTGTAATATATAGTGGTTCAACTGCATTTCAAGGATCTTAAAGGATGGTCAACAGAATAGATGGCAACTGAGCTTTCTCAATGACAACTGACAAACTTTATAAAGATCTTGAGATGGGGCTTTATACTCTCGAAAAAGCAAGAAAGTGGACTTTAAGATTATTTTGTCGTATGAATTCCATGCATTTAACTGCCCAGACAAGTCAACCGTATGGACGTTAAAGAAGAGTGGAGATAAGATACAACCATACCCAATCCCATTGCTGAAAAGAGTTACATACTGTAATATATCTCATTTAATCTGTGCAATCTGACAAGAAACTAATACATTAAAACTCTAAATAGATAATGAGGTCTATTAACAGTTCTGTTTTTGATCATTGATCAAATGAAAAGCCACAGAGGCTTCTAGAAGCATATAAATAATTTAGGTGGCATAAAAATATGAAAACTAGAGAAACCAGAGCATCTACTGTACAGTAGTAATTGACAAATCAGGATGGAAAATAAATATATTCTGACACTACCTCCTCCAGACAATCAAAGACAGACCAACACAGAACACATGAAAATCTAGCAATATGTTCACGTCTTAATAATCAGCATTGCAGGAGCCACATATGAAATGTGCCTCCGTGCCAAGATCATTTTATTGAACGTCATTTACTCATTTCTTGTTATATGAAGTGAAGTAACTTACATTGTCAGATTTGAATGGCAATGTTCATGTTGCTTGCGGGTTTGGCCCCAGTTCCCTTTGCCATTTTATATTTCCCTGCAGACCTCTCCATATTTCTTCCACACTGTTTTAAAGGTGGCAGGGGTTTCCACTTTTTTTCATACCAACAGCTCATTCAGGCCGTTGCAGGAGACAGTGGTCATGGTTTGGCTTAGAATGCGAAGCTAGACATGTATTTGTACAGAAAAAAAGCTTAATCCTGATCCAGTGGTCCACCATAAACTCGACAGTATCATGCACACAGGATGTTCTATTACAAATCATCTCATGATGGAAGCCTGACATAAGTTTGCCCAGTGTTAAGCAGCAGAAGATGTGAGGCTTACTCTCAACGTGATATGTGTCATTTTCAATAAGTGGATATAGTGCTTCTGCTTTGGGGCAGTTGCATTGTGTTCATCTCCACACATATGAAGGACATATTTGTTATTTTTCAGTCACTTATATGGATTAATCTTTAAAGAGTTTTTCTGGCTAGTAATTGTTCCTGCTCCTACAGTAACAGTTAAATATTGTCTGTCTGTACACCAACACACCAAATTTCCAAACTAATCCAAAGTGCAAACACATATAGAGCAACAGCGTTCTTGTGTAGAAATCTGTTAAAGGCCTTTTTATGAAATAGGCCTTTTGACTTCCTTGCTGAGCGTTACATGACAAAATTGATACATCTCTCTGTATGTAAATATGAAGCTACAGCCAGCAGCCGCTAAGCTTAGCATCAAAACTGGAAACAGGGGGAACCTCTTAAGCTCACCAATCATCCCATTGTACAGTATCTTATTTGTTGAATCTATACAAAAACCAAGGTGTAAAAACTGCAATTTGGATTGATGCCTTGCAATCTCACACTGACAACTTCAGGTAGTTTCTGTGGCTCACCAAGAAATAGGGTTTTATTACCTTCAGACAGGGCCAGGCTAGCCGTTTCCCTCTTTTCCAATACCTATGCAAAGCTGAGGTAACCAGCTGCCGGTGGTCACAGGTACCTTACAGACATTTAAGTGTTGTTAATTTTTCATCTAACTCACAGCAAGAACATGAATTGCTTCCCAAAATGTTCAACTATTCCTTCAAAGAACATAATACATATTTTGCAGATATGCATATGGCCATTCAAGAATCCAGTGTAGTCTGAATATAAAGGTGTAGAAGACGCTAGGGGGTTAATCATGTTCGAGAAAGTAACTTTCAAATGCAAAGTGAGCAAGTTTGATCAAACAGAAGCAGCCTGATGAGCCATGAAGCACCTGCTGGAGGGCTGCTTTTGAAAAAGGAGCCAGAGCAGAAGCTGTAAAAAGATGTGAAAAGCATACACAGGTGCTGATTAGAGATCTTCCTTGGGGCAGACTGAAACCACAAAGCTGCAGAGACTGCTTGACAAATAGACACCTGCTGCAGTTCTACTGTAGTACAGTTTGCTCCTTTTGAAATAGACTTTGCAGGAGAGCTGTTTAATAGTCTCTATAAAAGACCCTCACTGCACTGGCTTAAGCCTTTTGGAAAAGCTCCAGTGGGTGCTGTCTGTCCATGTGATGTGCAAATGATGGGCCATATAATGAGCAGGTGCAGGCTGTGTAGCAAAATCATTTCCACATGCTTTTACAACCAGATGGAGGAGTAAAATGAACAAGGGTTTTAGGCAAGATATGGTTAGGTGTGTCAAAGCAGCATTCCACTTACACAAATCTACCAGTAAATGCTGCTCATGTATGTGACTGATACAGTTTAACACACGTGATAGGATTATCAAAAGATTATGTTTCAAAACAAAAACACTAAAACATCGCTAGTAGTCATATGAAGCTTAAATGTCTAATAGCATTACTTAGTCCCCTCATTACTTGGACCCCTGTGGGTACATCTGCAGTTACTTGTAGAAAACACTTTGGAGTACCTTAACTAATTTAAGGAGAATAAAAAAGACATTTAAATTACACTTTTGATAACTGTAACCGGGAAAACACGTGTGAAAACTAGTTGGCAAGCAAAGTTAGAAGGATAAAAGGTTGACCACAAGTAATGAATAAATGATTAAAATGGCTAGCTAAAGTAATGGATACATTAATAGAATAGTTAGCCGAAAGTTACAGTTAACAAGTTGAAGTAGTTAGCGGATAAAAAGTTATCGTTAGCTAAAAGTAATGGATGAATGGTTGAAAGAAATTGTGGCAGATGGGAACCACTGACTGACTGACCTATATGTGTGGGATATCTACTAGAAAATCACCTGTGACCCCATTTTCCTTATTAATTTCCACACAAACAAATTATAGACATGGCTGATTATGGAAGTTCAGCATGGATGTGATCAAGTTTCACTGTGTTCCTGCACTTATCACAAACCAATCTGGGTTTACTGAAATGCCAGATCATATAAAGCAGAGTTTATTTCTTTCCACAAACATATGATGCCCAGTCATTCAGCCCAGTAATTCATAGTGCCAACTATTTGTATTTGTCAGTGCCAGATATAATGCATTTAGCAGGCTTGTGCAAAAAAAAAAGCTGCAGTGGGTAGATTTGTGTATTTCTTTGTTGCAGCCATTCTGTGCAGTAACAGCTTGTCAATAGCCTTGTATTGTCCAAAGGCAATTTTCCTTCACAACAAAAAGCCTGCACTGATTTTCTTTAGCTGCCTTCCATTTTCAGGAACATACTGGAAACTTATTTAGCCTCTCTGGAATGCCTCTACATCATTATAAAAGTAAAAGTCACATTTGATTCCAATATGTTGCCTCTGTTATTCCCCCCCTGGGAACTGCAATCGGAAACATTGTTTTCATAATGGCGCATTTTGTGTTTACAAGTGTGTTGTGGCTCTTTCAAGTAAGCAGCAGGTCCAACCTCCTTAGATGTGTGTGTGTGTGTGTGTGTGTGTGTGTGTGTGTGTGTGTGTGTGTGTGTGTGTGTGTGTGTGTGTGTGTGTGTGTGTGTGTGTGTGTATATATATGCTGCATTTCCCATCAGCTTTTGTCTGGGCTTGTTGAAGCGAACACAGTTGCCTCACATTTAAAAACATTGGACCACTACAAAAGCTTGCTGTGCAGGTTCACAACCTCATGACCAAGGCAAATTAGGCCTTGTGCAGATGCATTTGGGAACACATGTACTACTATGCATAAACAAAAAGCTACGGATAGTTAACTATGCATCAAAAATAATGTCCATAGGCACTGAGCAGGCTACAACTCACTTCCCCCAGAGCAGTGTGGTAGAAATTGGCAGAGGAAAACTGCTGGACTACCTCTGGAGCATTTCAGTTTTAGACTGTGCTGTGTGTGCCAGTGCAGTGGAAGCCTGTCTGTGTCTGCAAGCCTGCTATTCCGGGTCACTGGTCCATAGACTCACAGGAACAGCCTCCAAACGCTGGTTTCATACTCATGTCATCAATCTATGGATTAGTGTCAGTGTACAATTCACTGGGTGTCTGATATCTTTAGAAACAAATCATGTTTGACCAGTATTAGTCTGGAAAGTAACTACTGCAGTGCTGTTACTAGTGTTGTATTGGTGACAGTTGAACAACTTCTTACCTGAGAACATATGTGACAGTTAGAGGAGATGCACAATTTCACCAACCTTGGAAGTGACTGTAGAAGTTTCAGATCTGTTCTCAAAAATCAACTTCATGAAACAACCAGAACAAAGTACTTTGATCTAACGAATATATTTGACAGATATGTTTTCATGTGCGAAGCCGGTGGTCAGTTACTTCTCTGACACTGATCTAATACTCATTTTTCCTAAGCTCGCTTTTTCCAAAAGCACGACCTCAGAGGATGAAAGAGAGCCCAGCATACTGGGCTTCATCCTTCAACTTGAATGTTAAAAATAGTGTTTTTGAGCACAAGCTCATTAGGCTCCAGTGTATGGATGCACACCTCATTGTCAAATCCTCTACTTCACCCATGATCTTTCACAGAGCCCACCCAGGAGCCCCTGCATGCTGATTGACAGAAGTTGGATGTAAAAACTGCCTCACAAAAACTGCTGTGAAAAAGAAGTGTTCCTCTTGTTCAGGGCACATTTTTTACAATGTGCTTGCCAATACTTGGTTGGAGATTGCTGGATTTGATCCTCTAAGTAAACATGGACTTGATTTGGGCCCGTTTTTGGTTTTAATTGTATGTTTGAATAAGTCCTGCTGTCTACAATGCATAAGGTACCAGTTCCCACACTGACAGGGTATTTTAATCAAATGTGAATTTCTGAGATGTCAAAAAAGTTCCCAGTGTTCGTTTCATCAAATTTTTTCAACTTTTGATGTTGCCATCTCCCTCTTAGTTCACATTGTTCAAGCCTTGTTAAACAGCTCTGTATGTTTCTTGGCTAACATGATTTGTCACCCTGCTTTTACTGTTGTTGCAGTGTATTGTCTCTTACCAGGTAGTGTGCCGTGGCAATAAAAAAGCTCATAAATAACATACATGGGCCATAATTTGTCATTTTCTTCCTATTTATGGGTTTTAAAGTTTGAACAATCCTTTTTCTTCTCTTTGTAGGGCCCTCCTGGTCCAAAGGGTGAAAAGGTGAGTAATTTCATATTTTCGTTGACATATTTATTGAAATACTGTTGATCTGCTTAGATATTTTGTTCAGCTGCTTAAAGCAATAGTTTAACCGTTTGGTTAATATGCTTATTTGATAAGATTGATACCACTCTCATATGTAAATGCTAAACTAAAGCAAACAGCTGAATGGTTTAGCTTACCACCAAGACTGGAAGCAGAGGGAAACAACTAGCCTGGCTCTGTAAGAAGTTATTCAAACCTTTTTGCTAAGCTAAACAGCTGCTGGCTCCAGATTCATATTTTCTATACAGAAATGATAGTGTTATCAATCTTCTTATATAATTCTCAAAATCAAATACTCTTGTTTCCAATTATGTCAAACATAGTGTTTAATGTCCAGCCCATCATACATTTTTGCAGGTCAGACAATAAAAATCTTTGTTATTGCTCTACTCACAGTTAATATGTCCATATGGAGTGTCATTTTGCATATGCAGCAATAATTCAGATTATTTCATCCTGACCTTAAGTGTCGGAGTCTGAATATTTAAATTCTCCCGTTGTTCACAAATCCACAGCACAGGACATTAATGAGTGAAAGCCAGAGCCCAAGTTGAAGCCCTTAAATGGCTCACTGAGCATTCCTCCATAAAACAGCAGTGGAGCATGCAAAATAACCACACTGTCTCTTTATACGTCTGCAGGACTCGGGGACAAATGTGTGCCTGTGCGTCTGCTTTGAAAACCACAAGATCCCTTGATTCACACCAAAATTGATAAAGTCCCTGAATTCACTTGTAATGGAAACAAATGACTTAAAGTGCGTACTTCTAAAATGCTTCTGGGGAAGATCTGTTTTACACGCCAGCAATGAATAGATTAAGTATGTATTCATATTTTATATGAAGTGAGCAACAACTTGGGAAGTGTTTACGTTATAAGGATTACTGTGCTGTAAAATAAAAGATGTAAAATGAAATAGCGTGAGAGTGCTAACCAGAGGTAAAGTCAAACACAGAGAAACAGTTGTCATCTGCATCAAGTCACACTCTTTGGTAACTGATGATTTCGAGTAATGTGAAGTGTGGAATGACATTGATTATTGTTGCTGACCGACGTCATGAATCAACAGTGTGATTTCTTATTTGGCGTCCCTTAAAGAAGAAAATCGAACCCATACGCGTGACTTACAAAACCAGATTTGGATCATTGTCGAGCATCCATTATGACGATCGGGAATAACTGAGTCTCTCTGATTAGATGCATGTTCAGACTCTCATGTGAACCACTTCATCTGCAGTTTAATGAAATTAAAAACAACTGTGCATTCCTCCCACCCAAGACGAATACAGCGTGCATCAGTGTGGCCATTCACAACTGTTTTCCCATTAAATCAGGTTTTGGAACGACTGCCCAATGAAAAATTACAAAAATTCCAAGAGCTGTTTTATTTGAAATTGCTGAGGCATTACATTGAAGTTTGTTTTAAGCAAAATTCCCATCCATGTGTGATAAGTTGTTCAGCTCATTTTACTGCTGTGGCGCAATTGTAATTCAGCCAACAGGAGAGTAGGGAGCATCAAATGAGATGGTTTAAGCGTGTTCAGTTATCCGATTCTAGACAGATTAGGGTTATAATTCAGTGTCCAACATTTGGTCGTCCTTCAGTTGCTTCAAACAAAAGTGTACTTTTGGTTCGGTTTCAGTCTAATGTGATAAACCCACAGTCTTCTACACACAGGTTGATTCGAAACCAAACGTTTTCCCCTTCAGAAACACACTCTGTCCGCAGAGATCTACCCCCAAAGAAGGCAGAAAGCCAAACATCTCTGGGGCATAAAATCTGGCCTGGCAATGCAGTTCACCCACATTCAGCCCCCCTTACCAAACCCACCAAACCTCACACCACTGCTCTTTCTTTCTCTTTCTCTCATACCCAATTCATGTCAGTCCATGTTATCATAAGTGATTTTGCTTTCAACCACAATGAATAGTTGAGGGTTCCTGTATTATTTTTCTTTATCAATGTGTTCTGAATTATGCCTCAGTGATTTCGGTGTGTGAGTATTAGCACCGTAGTTGCGTCTGTGTGTGTGCGTTCAGTGTGTGTTTAGTGTGTGTTCGACCCTTGCATTTCAAAACTTTTTTTCTTGCCTTCCACAGGGGGATCAAGGCGACCAGGGACCACGGGTATGCAGTTTAACTCCAACTTCTTGTGATTAGCTGATGAATGTGACTGTGCTTGTCTCCCCCAGCAGAATTGTGGGCAAAAGGTTTGAGATGCATGAAATTCCTGGGATAGTGTTCTTCCCCATCTGGCCAAATACAACAAGCATTTCAGCACTGCCTATTTCTACATCAAGAATAGACAGACAAATGTGCAAGATACCTCAGAAAGCACGCCGTGGTATACTTCTCGAGACGCAAAGACTTCTTTTTTACCTCTTGTCTTCAATTGAACATGAGTACAAGCTTTTGCACATCCGCACAAGATATCTGCTCAATCTCGGCTATAATCAAAAGCCAACCAGCTCTGTCTCCATAATTACTAGTGATTCACTTCAATCCTCAACGTGACATGGCGTATTCAGAGCTTTAATCATTTCCAGCTCTGTAGTTTGACATTTCTATAAAAGTGCAGCTTCTAAATGATGATGATGTGAGTGCTTTTCCGTGCTTGACAGACTCTAAAATGAATTACTCTATCTCCACCTTGCAGCCAGCGCGCCCTCATTTTTCTCAAATAATGGTTAAAAAATGAGCCCTCTTTGAACAAAACAGACTGTGACTGCACAGGTTTGTTTAAAGTAGATTGCATTAACCAGAGGGTAAATGTGGACATGCATACACACACTTTTCGCTTATTTTCTGTATCCCTCCCTCTGTATCTGCTGTTGTCATCAGGGGTAGATCATATGGAGTCAAAGCCACTTTAAATGCCTGTAATTGGTTTCCATGAGGGCAGAGAGCACGTAGAGGTTAGAGCATAAGGACAAGGAGAACACAACAACGCAGAGGTTTGTCTTGTCACCAGAACACCAGCCATCTCCCAAGTGGATCTGATCCCAATTCTGTATTGGCGCAAACCCAGACGTTTGTACTTTGCCAATTAACTTTGTCAGCTCTCCTCCGGGCCAGCTCTGCATGTCAAAGCACCCTGTTTCTTATGATTTGAAAGTCAATACAAATGACCTTCCCAGAGAAATTTGATTAGTGGTCTCAAAATGATACATCTTATGTTACTCATACTCACCACTCAAATGACAAGTTCACAGCATTTGCGGATCATTCACAAGATCTACAAATAGCTCTGTGATATCCTTTGTTAATTTTTAATGATATAAAAAGTATTGGATAATCATTATAGTTGCAAAGGCGGAAGCACTGTATCGTCGTTTGGGTAAAATTTCTTGTGTTTTGCCCATATTTGTACCCTTTTAACCTAGGAATGGAGTCATCTGTCTCTATCAGTTAAATGATTTACGCTTTGGAAACAGAAGTGCGGCTGACAGAGTGGTACCAGGGCCCAGTCAGGCCATATTTGTCTTGTAGAGTAAATAAATAAACTGTCCACTTCAAGATAGCATTTCATTAACTTCCAATTACAGCAAAATTGTCCCCTAACAGGTACAAATTAGCACACAGTCACATATGAAGGACTACGGGGGCACGAAAGCACATGAGGTCACATTACCTCCCCAGAATGGCATATTGACTTTGCACATTAGATTAGTAGGTAAATGTAGTGGAACAGTATAAGGGAGATTTCCTTAATAAATGAAGGCATAACAGGACAAGTGCTGCATGACCTTTATTTTATTTATCTGGCTGGAAATGAACCTCATTTAATTCCCAGTACTGACTATGTGCAGAGACGCTGTTAAACCCTTATGGAGGTACATGTAAACAACAGAGCATGTCAAGAATATGTCCTTCACACATTGCAGTCTGCCAGATTACATCCAATCCAAACAGATTTGAATTTAGAATGATTTAACTGTTTATAGTTTTTGTTTGCATGCATAATATGTGTATGTCTTCTAGGATCAAATCAAAGGGTCCAGTGAAAACTCCTGAGCCTCTGTGGCCAAAGACGGTGTGAGAATTGCCACATGGCCGGCAGAATTTCCTCACAGACACACATTTCCTCTGCCTGTTCCCCACATGTCAGGGTCAGCCATTTGTCGGCTCTAAAGGTCAAAGGCCACATCCAAACGCTAAAAGGTTAACCAAACAACAAATAATAAATTGGCTTTTTTGACAAACAAATGTGTGGCCACCAGTCGAGCTCCACTGGTGGGATATAATTAACTGGACTTACTGGTTAAATGTATCACCAAGAAAGGTGTGTGGTCTTTTTGACGGATGGCACTAGCTGCAGGTATCGAGCAAAGGTTGGTGAATTCCTGGGCCAGTTAGAGGGAAAATTCCTGAGATTTCACCAAGAATCTGTCCTTGTTTGTCCAGTACTTCACTTCTCACATCTTGGGATTTAACCAATTTGCAATGTTCTTCCAAAATAAAGACGCTGTGATCTTGTAAATTCCAGGATTTTACTTTTCAGTCGCGAACAAAGAGTTTTACAGTCCACTGTTTGCACATGAAATCAGACGCCTTAAAACAAATTTTACTTGAGATAAATGTGATGTGTATCAGATTGATGCCAAATCTGAGGCTTCAAATGAATGTATTATTCCTCTCTTAAATGTATTAAAGCCATCTGTGCACAGAACTGGTAATCCACTCCACATATAGATATTCAAAAAATGCCACAGCCTGCATTTGCTTGGGATGTTTTGTGTGTTTGGTGTGGTCGAGGAGATGCTGTTTCTGGCCAGTGTCCTATGACGGCTGTTGCTGATTGTCCTCGTATCTGGCTTTTTGTTTACTACAGTTGCAGTCATCTTGCTGCAGGCAAATACATAGCAACAAAGCTCCTCACCAAATAACCAACATCCGTTTTGGAGGAGAAAAGCAAAACAAAGCAATCTGTGACTGGTTAGGATTCTCTGTCAACCGCCATGTCATTATCATTCTCACACATAGACATCAGCACACTGGCAATGCGGGGTTAACACTAACCCGCACTTGGTCAAGCTCCTTTGATCTCATCTCCTGCAGGGAGGGACTACAAACTACTGGGTTTTGTTCAGATAATCATTTATTTTTTTAAAAACATTTCAAACACACATTGGTCACCAAGTTCAGTCTCCCTTAGCATTGTGTATCAAAATGATTGTAAAAGCAAAAAAGGCTAGAAAACAGTCACACGTGCCAGCCTACAGACTAAATTTTGATGCCTGGGCTTCTTGTATTGTCCGTTCCTCCGACCATGATCCAGTACTTGTTTTCCTTCTTTGTGCTCAAGATGTTTGAGGTTGTAAATAACTTGGGAAATATTTGCGCTTCAATCCCAGTTACACACAGCATGGCTATTGTCTGCAGTGTAAGAGTATCCATTGCTCTGTTCTGCTGCAGGGCTGAATTAAATCTGCCTGCCTTGAAAGCCATATTCTTAATGAGCCATGCTTTTTGAATTATCTTTGGAAAACCAGAGGGATGGCACCAAAGCCATGTTTGGATAGGCCAGATTTTATCTTAAACTTGAATATAGAGGAAGATTAAACTCTTACAGGACATGTTTATGCTAGTGTGCCAGTCTTTGAGAAATACTTTCATCAGTTCATTCAGGTTGGTTATTTACTGTGGAGCAAAACCTGCAGCATAAAGATAAACAAAGGAATATGCAATCACCGTAAAAACCAATGTGGTACAATATTTGCATGTCTTCTGCAAACTTAGCATTAAAACTAAAAACATTTGACCCTTCACTAAGTCCCACCACCATTTGTTACTGTGTCAGGCTTTTTAGGAATGGACCGATGGGTTTGGCAAATGTGACGCTATCTCAGGCAAGATTGGCCGGGGTTACTGGAGTGTAAACGCCCCCAAATCCAATAAAGAGCAGGACAGAGTCGTTTCTGTTAAACTTTAATAGTATTCAGGATCCGCCTCCAAACAGCGTGAAAATACTACACAATAAATGTGCTAGTCACAAATTATTTTTAACATAGGCTGTAACCAACCCCATGAATTAATATAGTTAGTTAATGATATGTCCCTTGGCTTTGCAAGAAGCATGGCTACTTCAGTAAGTAGTACACTTAGTTAGCCTGGCAAGCTAACAAATGTGGCTTACATTAGAGCAGGCACATAAAATCCATTCCTTAGACTTTTGTTGTTGTGTTTTTAGTCTTGGAAAGGCCCGGAAAAAAGACAAAACCCTTCAAACTCTTCAAAAGCCAAGTATAATACAGCCTCATGAATACCACTTCAGCTTTGTTGAGAAAACTGTGTGTCTAGTTATGGTTACTACGCTGCGATTGGATAATGGCTCATTGGGGGAGGGGTTCAGCAAATGGTCAGTTCATGTTTGAGTTCACAAGGCATTATGGCTGTTAAAGACCCCTCACTGTCAAAGACCTTGTTTGACAGAAGTGCACTGAAATAAACGTGCACAGTATATTTCTAAGTATGCACAAAATCCCCAAAAGAATGATTAATGATAGTGTTTGAAACTTGATGGAGTGCATTTATTTGAGGATAACATTCAAAATCATGTTTAGCTGATGATATGTCAGTGTTTCTGGCTTCAGATAAAAGTTAGCATCCAACTATAAACCCTTGTCTTCCTTTTAACAAGGAGGGGGCCCGATGCTTTCTTCCTTTATTCAGTTTTCATGAGTGGATCACATCTGTCATGATGATTGTTGACAAGGGAATTGAAAACCATTTGATTGAATTTCCAGCAAACATCACAACCCCTTGATGTTCCCTGAAACTTTATGGACAACACAGCTCCTCAATTTACCAGCATGTTATAGCTCAAAGTCTGCTCTATGATAATAATCTTAACAAATGTTCTGTCTGTATATTTGGAAGAAAACAACAGGAAATGGTTACTTGGCTATGACACTGTAGGATACACTCATTGTACACACTGTTTGATGGCAGAGAGTAAACTTGGACTTGTTAAATGGAGAATGTTTGTGTTGTTTAGGTCTGAATTGAAATTTCTAGTCCTCAAAACTTTGACATTCGAACTGATGTAGACTTTTGATACTTTTAAGAAAAACCTTCAAATACACATTGCAGTATTTCACATATTATACAGTATATTTCACAAATTTATGAGAATATTTAGTAGTAGGATGCTTATCTTCTTCCTCCTTTAACTGTTTTTGTTCACCCAGTGTTTGAATGTCATGCGTGTGTTGTGCCATGTTCTGCTGTTTGTCCCTTTAGGGATTGCCTGGTCTCCCTACGCTGGCTGCTTTGCACAGCAATCAGATCCTGACTGTCAAGGTTTGTCGGTGGTGGTGCTGCCTAGCTGCTTAGTCCGACCCCTCCGTAGCACACACTGGGAGTAAATGAATCACTGTCGGCTGCTTTTTCTCCAAGCCCGATGATAGACTAGGCACAGGAAAAATCCCATCTAATTAATCACAGCCAGTCAATCGTTATCCTCTTCCCCCCACTGCCGCTACCAGTCTTTCACCCGAGATTATGGTTGCATGCTACATGCCAGGTTCGCCATTGAAAGCAAAGGTGGCCTTTTACAACCCAGTAATATGTAGCTGACTGGAACAAGAGTTATTATTCTGAAACCAAGACATGGTCTGGCTTGTGTCCATTGATGCTAAAATAAATGGAAGGAACTCCAAGAGGAATATGATGATGAACTAAAGTGGCAAAATGTTTTTTTTAACCTCATGCCCATGGTGCACCACTAATCCTTCCAATCCATCAATTTGGCCTAGAGGATTGTTTAAGCGATGGATGAAGCCACTTAATACCAATGGACACTAGCAGAATAATGTATGCATTGAAAGGAACAAGTTTACAAATCAACCTCAACTCAGAAGGTCAAGCATGCTGGTTCCAGTGTGTGCAGCTCCCAGGGTCTGACTTAGCAGCAGGCGCTATGAAGATGATGACAGCGCTTTCACAGAGGAGGAGAAATTCCCATTTTCCCGGGGACTGTGAGCCCGCTGTGGCGCCCTCGCACCCCTGAGGTGGTAATTATGGGCCATGGCTCCAAAAAAAATCCCAGACTTCCGAAGCAAACCACCTCCGTGCTGGAAAAGTGTGGATTTCTCCCCCCATCTGTGAAGGCGCTGGACCGGGGTTCATGAACACAAGCCTTTCTAACAAAATCTGTTTCTTTTTGCATTTGCCTTCCTCCTCCTTCTTCTTCTTCTGGGACCTCATCCTCCTTCAACCTTCTCTCACCTCTGACCTACGACCCCTTGACCTCACACACCTGCTCAGATGGTCTTCCCTAAGATCAATCATGGCTTTCTTTCCGCTGACCAGCAGCTCATAAAGCGGCGGCTCATTAAGGTAGTGGCTGTGTCCTCTTCTCTCTGTCCATCGTGCCAAGTCTCACCGAATCACTTCTCTCTGGGCATTCTGCAGTTTGCATGCAAGCCTTCAGACAGACCTTTCATAAGTACTCTTATACTCTTTCTGTTATGGTTAAAAGGAAATTTCTTTTAAGAAAACAAGGTTTTATTAAGGTAAAATAAATTACTGACCGTCCTGGAATTACTTAAAACACTATCCCTGCAAGTCAGATTGCTGAATATTTTCTTTTACTTTTTTTATAATCCAGTATGATAATGGACCACACATTTTTAGGATATTTTTGCCCTGATTATTGTAGCTCTAAAAATGTGACTTTTTATTAGACGGTGCCTAATGCACCCACTCATTAAGTCCATTTAGGAATGGATGCATTTCAGGGGATTACTGTTTCAACTATAAATCAGATACAATACAGCTCCAGCTTCTGCTGTGAGCAAGCTTTAACCGTAAGACCTAAAATGCAAACTCTCCTTCATGTTATGAATGGAGGCAGCCCATAGCCACCCACAAGATCATTCTACTACTCTCTCTTCATTATTATTTAACTGCAGAGACTCCAGTATCAGTGGATCCAACAATATCGCAGATTAATGATGTTTAAATGTGTTGTTTTGCCACACAGGGAGATCAAGGGCAAGCAGGACCACCTGGGCCTCCAGGGCCACCGGGCCCTCCTGGGCCAAGGGGACCTCCAGGGGACACTGGGAAAGATGGGCCCAGAGGTGTACCTGGTCTACCAGTGAGTACTGATTTTCACCTGCCATCTGAGCAAGTTTGATTCAGCTTAATAAAGACTTTCTTTTGCAGTCAGTGTAATATTAAAATGGCGCTTGATCAGTACAATTCTGTGGATATTCCTTTAAAAAATACTGCATTGTTTCCATTAAGAGCAAAACAAGTTCAGGTCTTTTTGTACTCATATTCAATTTTGCTTTGACTCTGTGCCGGGAGGGTTTATCCTAAATGAAAACGTTTCTAATGAAGACTAGACAAGCTACGTTGCAGTTCATTGCCCTAATGTCTTTAGCTAAACATGAATATGCTCCCAAGAGAGTGCTTCACTGTATGGATTTACGTTTACTTGGTTGTTTTTCATTATAACATAACATTTTCCATGTCTGTAAGCCTGTCACTGGCATCACACTAATTTATGTGAACTCTGCTTGTGAGAGAAAGAAGAAACAGAAAAGGCCTGTCAATTATGTTAAGCCATAAAACCTTCCAAGGGGCTCCAGCTGATCTTTATTGTCTTGGCAGAGTTCACAGTGGGAGTGCAAAAATATTAAGTGTTGTTTATCTGCTTCTTTCCAAGTTTTTTATGATTATTGTTTTCAGTTCTTCCAGTTGCAGTTGCTGTAGTTGTTGCGTTTTTTCCAAGAAATTACATTTCTCTTGCTTGTCGCTATTTTTCTCATGATTTATTTCTCTTGCCATGAATCACCACGAAGCAGGGTGGCAAAAATTGTCCTGTAAATGTCACAAAGAGGCAAGAATGGAATAATGTTCAGGCATGGCTTTGGCATAAAAATATGGCCATGGCATAGGTCTTTTTTCTACCCTGAGAACTGCAGGAACATCCAAGAGCCAGGCCTGAACTGAGAGCACAGAGTAGAACAAGGTTGTTGGACAGACAGTGGAGGGTACAGGTGCCACAGCATGAAAAAATGCCTCCCAGCCAACTTGGTATATGAGCAGAGCTCTGCTTGGCAACCTGGCCCCAATGCACCATAGTGGCCAAACACTAAAAGAAATGGGGAATTCAACCATAATGTGGAAAATACAGTATTTTTTTTCACCAGAATGTTTGACTTGTTTCACTCAGAATACTGTTCATGATCATTTTAAAATTCCATACATGTTCTTAACTTTTCAAAGAAGACTTGGCCTACTGCTCTCCTATTAACTGGCTGTTTTGTATTTACTATAGGGTGATCCAGGGCAGCCTGGAGATTTAGGACCCATGGTAAGCACAAACCTTTCTTTTGACAATTTAGCATCACTGCATTCAGCATCGTTTAAAGGAATAGTTTGGCATTTTGGGAAATACACATATTCATTTTTGCTGAAAGTAAGATGACAAGATCAATTCCACTCTCATACCTATCGGGTAAATATGAAGCTACAACTCGTTAGCTTAGCTTAGCACAAAGACCAAAGACCCCGGTTGTCTGGCTATCTTAAGGGCAAAGACAAAACTTCACAAGGTTACTGCAGCAGGAAATAGTTTGGCTCCTAACTCTGTATAAAACCACTGCGTGTTGTTTTTATACTTGGGTTTTTGTCCAGATGAAACAAATGAGTGTTAGTTAGTGAGCTTTAGAGTTGCTGGTAGGCAGATGTTGTTACCTTTGGACAGAACCAGACTAGCTGTTCCCAGATTTAATTCTAAGCTAAGCTGACTGCCTGTTGAAGTTAGCTTTTACCATACAGACATGAGAACGGTATCTTCCCATCTAACCCAGCTTATTATCTTTTTTTTTCATTATAAATATCCTCAACTGTATACAACTTTTTAGCCATATTAGTCTTCTCTGACTGACTGCCTTTGTTACACTGATAAACTTGCTTTTACAGTGTTCTAATTTGGTAAAAAAAAAAATATGTCTTGTCTTGTTTTTCCTGGATGCAGAATCAAATGTGGCCCTCTCAAAAATACCCTACATCCATTTCAAATTTGCTCTTCCACAGAGTTTAATCAACAAAGCAATGTAGTAAAAAATGTAGTTATACTGCCATTTTGTTGTTTTTTAAATTTGTATTTCATTTACAAGATATTCATAAGGTGGTTTATGGGTACTACAGTGGTCAATATTAATGACACATTTTGTGATACCCTGCAAAAACGTTTGCTTTCTCTCACAAACTTCATTATTCAGTAGGCTCAAGCTGTTTCAGTTAACAGCAACTTGATACCGCTTGTGGTGTTTGGCAAATAAAGCATTTGATTAAAGTTTGCTCATAAAAGCTGCATTGAAAAGGTCAAGCCAAATTCCAGAGAAAGGAAGGACGGAAAACATGACATGTGAAAACACTTGATGATGTCAGTTTTCACAAGTGCAGGGGAGAGTAAGTGAAGCTGACAGAGGAGGTGCTATCAAGTCCTTTCATCTCTGATTCCATCTCCTCGGACCTTTGCCAGAGTGTGGAAAAAGTTGCTGGATTGATTGGAAAGAAATGGACAGAGAAAATAAAGGATTGCGAAGCGGCGAGAGAGACACATTAACTAGAGAGTAAGAGGAGTTTAAAGCTAAAATTGCTAATCATTTTTCGGTCATCGAACACACCAGCCTCTGTCTGCTTTTATGTTTCTGGAGTTTTCAGCTTTTGTTCGCTTTAATATGTTTTACTCATTATCCCCCCCTTTGCTCACACTCATAGCTGTGTAAGCAAGCAGAACAGCTTTGTTTAAAATTTATAGTGTCATGAATGTAAAAATTGTAATAGATTTCCCAGTGATCCCAGGTGTGCTCCCATAACTCTCCAGTGCTTACACAACCACTCATGACAGCAGCTGGAGTATTTCTCCAAGAGATGAATGGTGAATCCCATTCAAAATGAGCTCAGAGGCCTCGCACAGATCTTTGAATAAAAAATATGCGCTGCTCACTGTAATTCTTGAAATAAGGCATACTATTTCACAAGTACATACACAGCATGACACTAATGTACTTTTAACAAGGAATAATGTCATCATTTGGAAATCAATCCCCACCGTAAAGCAGCGTGAGATGAGCATATCCCAGAAGTTGTAAAAAGATGTGACATGGCCGCTCAAACACACTGCAGTTGCCGTTTCAGAGCTTCTGTTTCCAGCCAACAGCAAAGATAAGATAATGGATTAGAGAGAAATGTTTCTGTAAATGATCATTTGAGTTGTTAAACCTCTGGAGAGGGAATAAAGAGAAATTCTCCATCCAGAAAAACAACACCAGTCCACACCCTTGATTGACCTTTGAAAATCAATATGAATTAGATGTGCATAAGCAACTAGACCGATAGGCTCCACTTTGTGCAGCAAGCAGAAAGCATAATCTTTGATTGGCACTTTTAGATCTGCACAAGTCAACTCGAGGTGGGGATTTTGAGTTCGGTCCTTCACCAACTTTTGCTTCTTTTACGGTGCTCTAGGAGCTAGCGCCCACTTGACACACAGCTCAGCGTTTTTGATGTAGATTCTATTGTTAAAGAGGCAAAAGTAGATTCCAGAGTTTTCCAGCAGCCTTCCAGGACATATGGTGCTGGTTAGAAGGATTAGGCTCTTGTGGAGCAACAAGGAGGAGGGGGGAGGTGGGAAGAAGAAGAAGAAGAAGAAAAAGGAAATATTTTCAGGACTCAATTCAAAATCATCAGTGCCATAAGGTCTCTCTGGGGTAAATTAAGGGGGTCTTCAGCTCTCTAAAGGTGGCTTGCAGCCTTGCACACAGTTTTCATTTGGGGCTTGATTTTGCTTCAAAAAGATTTAATATGGAAAACCAGTGGTGTATTGTATGCGGTGTTCCATCCGTAACTGAAAAAACCTCCTCCATCTGCTTTTTGGTGTTATTTCCAATTATGCTGCAGAAGTTTGCTGCTCCCCTTTACGTCCTATTCATTCTATAGCTTCCCACAATGCACCAATGACTCACCTTAGACATTTTTTAAATACACAACAGCCATGCATGTAGGGATCTAATTTACTTAATATCCCTGTATAATGAGGACATACCTTTAATATGCTGGTGTCCTTGACTAAGTTTTCTTTTAATGTGAAGCCAAACATGAGGAGCAAAGATGTGAGTAAATGGCTTGGGGCATGCTTGGTGGACTCGAACAATTCTGTGGCAAATGTAGACATCAATGGGCAAAAATATATTTTTTTTATTTCTGTTTTTTATTTTTTTACTTTTTGTCGTAGTTTTAGGCAGTATGCCTACAGGGAGGGTCGTAATCAGGATTTTAGAAATACTGAGATTATTTGGTTGTGTTTTCTGCCCAGGAACAGTAGATGTAAAGTAGCTAGTAGTAGTAGCTTGCAGAGCAGCTCTTCACTTGAGATTGGGAATGAATAATCAGTTAGCTGATTAATCAATCAACAGAAAAGGGTCTTCTTTTTTTTCCTGCCAAAACCTACGTCCCCTCTCCGGTGTTAGTTTCTCCAATGACAGGACTTACTTACATTTCTTTGTTTCTTGTTTCATATTTGGGTTTTAGAAATAGACCAAACAATGAATCCAGAATATAATTAAAATTAGTAGATTAATGAATGATGAAAGTGACTATTTGTAGAGAATAATGGTTTTTAATAATATGTAAGTTTAAAGTGTGAATATAAGTCCAAATTTCCCTAGAAGAATCACCAGACGAACCCCACCAAACTCAACATCCTAATAAGACTGCTTTAGTTTAGTGGATTTTAAAAACATTTAGTCTGAAATATATCAGAATGAATTAAGATGAAGACTAAAATGTATAACTTTCATTACAAATGTCTTTTCAAAGCTGCATCGTAGTTAAAATTCTACATTGATTACATGGCCTCTATGTTCTTGCTAGCTGCTGTTTTGTCCACAGTGGCAGTAGCAGTAAAGCCTGTGTGATTGAAAGGTCTTACAGAATGAAAAGTCATGTACACAGTTTAAATAAAGCACACATGTCCACCATCTCTACAGTGATGATGTTGAACACAATGTTATGCTAACCTATAACTACATTGGCCAAACTTAAGACAATAAGACCCAGGGTGTCAAAAACATAATTTTCCTTTTAAAGCCCAAAGTAACTTAATTTAATGTAAACAGCAGCATTATATTGCAAAGCCTTTATAAAGATCGTATAAGTGAAACAGAAACTTTGAACAGACGCTCTTAACTTTGCATTTGCCCTCCAAAGCTCCAGCTTGTAGCCTTGCTGTGCTTTGATCAGCCGAAATATTTTTCTTGTTAATGCTGAAGGAGAAATGCACACTCAGGCAAGTTCTTCAAGTGTTTGAGGCTCCAACTGCAGACCGAGTGTGGGAATTGACCTGGCAATTGCTTCATTGTTTGTGATTTCCGAGACATGAATGAAAGCGCCAAAACATTCAGCGCTTTGTATTTGTGCTCGAATGCTCGACTTCAATAGGCGTCCTGTTGACATTGCACATTTGTGGATTCTTTTCTTTTATGAATGTTAAATGAAGCAGCTAAGGTGTGATATGCTGAGCATGTGCTACCATGATGAATACTATTTTAGTTCAGATTATTCTCCCTTTTAAATGAAGATGTTTGGATTATTGTCATTGTTATTTTTATTTTTATGTCAGTGTCCAAAGTTGGGAACAAAAGAGCCAGGAGCAAGACTTCCTTAAGGGCTATTGACTTTGTGAAAAATCTCCTTTTCAGCCAGTAGCTCCTGAGTGCTCTCAGATGTAGCCAAGCTAATTAGCGCTCAGGCAAGTGGCACATGCTCTCACATACCTAGTGGGTCATAAAGATGTTTACCAAACCCTACTGAGGATAGCTAACAAAGGCTTTTAAAGGCAAGGAGGAGGAAAACCTTTTTCTTGGTTGGCTAGGATAATGAAAGTTGCTCATTGAGGTTTTTGTCTTAAGTGCAGATGGAATGCACTATAAATGAGTTGCAACTGTGTGGGCCATTTCTGTAAATGTGAGAACGTGTTGCTGCAGGGATTTTAACAGGCTAGTTTTGTAAATGGAAAAGTTTTTGAGCTTCAGTCTTGTTTCTTTAACAAAAACTAAATAAGATATGGAAAGATCGAATTCATTCTCAGAACACTGGTCATTATTATTGTTCTTTTTGCTAAGCCAAGCATCTGTTGGTGCTTTGGCCACGAGGCATAAGTTGGCCACCACCAAACTAACAAACCTTTTCACGAACATTTGCAATGACAGTCCAACATTTCAACCTGAATGCGTCCTCGTTGGCTACTTTTGAATACAGGCACACAAACCTTATACACTCTTCAGGGGACCAGATCTTAGGTTTTGCCAGTTATACTGCATCAACATGAATAAAGCTTGGAAAGATGTTGTGGAGTGCTTGTGGGGCATAAGATCTGCCTGGCCTTGACCCAACTGAGAGCGATGAGCCAAATAGCACCATTTACCGTAGATCCTGAGCCGACAGTGAGAAAAATGTTGGCCAACATGAGGTGTCATAACAGCCAAGCATAAAGGTGTTGATGAACTGCTGTGGGTACTGCAATAGTTTAGACTCAAGGAAGCCAACATGGAAGGAACTAACTTTCAGCCAGTTTCTCATTTTAGTCATAAAGCTGTCCTGCCGTTTTTAGGCAGGTTCTGGTGGAGGAGATTGAGGATCCAACATGGCCTCTGGTTTCACTGTAAACAGCAGGTTGAAAATAGAAACTGTCCTCCCAGACTCATCTATCACTTTGTTAAATCTCAGTGAGGGATATGGCGCCTTTTTTGCCCTGTCTAACTTATTAGCTTTGTGAGGCTTTCCAACTATTGGCCCATTTAGGTAATGGACCTCTCTATGTGTTGGACTGTAAGTCTTAGAATGTAGAACAGCCAAACAAGACAAGTTTTTACAGTCGCTAAAACGAATAAAGAAAGATATCAACATAAAAGATAAAACCATAAGTTTCTGTTATTCAGGGTCTCATTAGAGATTCATGTTTATGGTGAAGCTCGATGAAAAGAAGGCACGGAGTGAGTCAATTTTCCTTTTTTGTCAAAGACTAAAACAAGGGATTGATTGTGATTTGGTTCTGCCTGAAGGGTGTGTGCTCACTGTATGAAATCCTACCACAAATCTTGCCAGCCTCTCTGCTATGACCGTGTTGGCCCATGGAAATTATATTATTTCATCTGACATGGACTCTTTTGTTCTGTTTCTCTCCCATTCTCTGTCTCTCTTCTCATTTATAGGGGCCCGAAGGGCCAGAAGGGCAGAAGGTAAGTCCAGAAAATCATTTCTTGTTCCATTGACATTTCTCACTTGTCTTTTAGATTAAATAAAATGAGACTCTCTGACTCAGTTATCCGCTAAATTACATCAAAAATACATTTCACACTGACAAGGTGCTTTCTCTGTCCCTCTCTGTTGTAATCCTCAAATTCTATTTCTTTAGCAGTAGAATAATGTTTTGGATTTGATATTGACTGTGCACAAGTTGCTCAAATAGCTGTATGCTGGGCGTTGAATATGTTTACTTGGGGATTAGTGACACAGGGCCACAAACGGGGCAAGTAAATAGACAAGAGGAGAGTTAGGGCTCAAACAACATGAGGAAGGCAAGAAAAAGATGGAGAGAGAGGTAGAGAGATGAAGAACAGAGATCCTGGAGCTAAGTGCTGCGATACAGGCCGCGGGTCCCTGGCGGCGCTGATGTGGGGAACAGATGTAAGCCATATCCAGCCATCAGGTAGCTGCCAGTGTTTGTTCAGTGTAACCCAATCAGACACTTCCTGTCTGTGCTGTCATCTGTCGGCAAGGCCTCCCGTCGGCGGAGAGGGGGGGGGTGGAGGGGTCAATGATGACACACCGCCGTGTTAATGACTCATAAGCCAGGCCCCGAGGCTACTCAATTAGATCTGCTGCTGGGGGGTGTAGTGCTGTGTTTAGCAGAGGGGCCACGTCAACAGTTATTCAAGTTTCATTATCTTAGTGATTTGATTTGGTGTCATTACATAATAAAAAAAAGTAGAGTGTGAATCATGTATTTGAACTTATCTGATTGGAACAATGTATTTCATCAACTTTCCTTCCCTAATCCTGATCCACTCTCTTCTCTCCTTTCTGCCAAGTTATATTTTGGATATATTATTATATATTATTACTTTTTTCATTGTTTTCCATTACTTTTAAGTCTATATACCAAATGTTTCACAGATCTCAGATACATCTATAAATGTGACCATGGTAACAGTAAGTCACTTTTATTACAAAGAAGCACAAATAGCCAACATAAGTAAACCACTGTGTAAGAGTGTGGGAGTTCATTAAAACATGCTTGTTGCAACCTCAGAGCCTAAATCATCTGCTTTAAGTAAGTTGCAGGACTATAAGCGCTATGGTACATATTAAGCCTTTTTGTTTTTTAAACTTTCTCTTCTCTCAGTTTAAAACTCGACAGAAATATTCTCAACTCCCAGTCTTGCCCTCTGGCCCGTACCGTCCATAGCTTCTCAGATCCTAAAATATGACATGCAATATTTATTCTGGCCTGGTTTTGGAAGATCAGCACCCACCGGGGTGTACATGCTGAAGAGGGGATGCGAACAATAGACAGGCCTGTTCAGAAGTACCTCTGTAGGCTCACTCTTTGAAGCAACTATAGTTTAGTTTGTGCCAAAATAAAAGTACTTTGTCATATTTGAATTTTTGATAACCCATGCTTTCAGTTTCTTGACACCTAAAGGCCTTTGTGTCTATTTCTCAGGGTTCACTTGGGGTTCCAGGCGTCCCAGGTGTTGACGGACTGAAGGTGAGGCTACTCCTATGTAGAGATATACAAACTATACATTTGATGTTGATGACTTTACTTGCTGTTTAGAGTAGCTGTCACCAAGGAATGGAATGCTGCAAACTGGTCTTTATTAACAGATTATTTCATTTCATTCATTTGTAAGATCTTATTTTTCAGAGAGACAGGTGAAAGATCCTGATAATAAGTTTAGAATTAGATAGGAGGATTTGCAAGGGAACCGTAATGTCTTTTTACTTTTTATTAAAAAAGTTATTAAAAAGACTTCAGATGTATATTTTACATTACAGGAAATGAATCATGCTTAATTGTTTGTTACATTTAGCAGCCCGTCTGAACATTGTCCCTTACAAAATACTACACAAAAGCTAACCTCCATTTACAGTGAATGTATTTTATCTTCAGAAGGCTCACTTTATCATACTCACAGTTTTCATTAGTCTTTGTGGCCATGTGTTACACTTTTCATATTAGAAAGGTTCTGCCATGCGTTCTGACAATTTCAAACCACTATCCTATTTGGGAGAAATCCCTTGGGCTGCATCTTCAAGTCTTAACCACAAAGTACAGTTTTGAGCTGCCTGTGAATCTGCTCACACTCTCAGCTCATTTCTGAATTTCATTCTCAAAGCGAATAAAGAAGACACAGTGCAGGTGTTCCACAATGACGAAAAAATTGAGAAACGCATTTATTCCAGAACAAAGGACGCTATAAGTGACGAGAATGAATGGGGAGATTATTTGAGAGGCAGCATCTTTCGAATCACAAGCATGCATTTACGAAGATACAAGCAGAGAGACACGCATGTGCCTGTAATAGGAACCAGAGTAAAGAAGTTTAATTTCATAGTGAAAGCCATACTGACTTTGGAGACAGCAAGAGTTGAAGGCCTAATTCCATACTTGTGTAAGGAGTGGGGTTATGCCAGCACCCATGAAATAGAACTTCAGTGCTGTGCAATGCAGCTATAAAACAGAATCCTTTATGGTATGTGACTGTCACTCATGCAGAAAGTTGAAGTCTAAAACAGCAAAGGCTACTCTGCCAGCAGTGGCAGGTTGACTGGCAGACATCATATTGATCTGACATAGATATCCACTAAAAGGGGAGGATCACTAACGCAAACCTTATCAGCCCTAGTTTATGAGTTTTTAATCAGACTCCATCATCATTATGGCAATATATAGTCATCATTATGTCAATGACTCCCATATGTGGGCTGACAGATGATATAAGATTCCAGCCTTTATGAAGAGTTTCACCACTGGTGTGTAGCTGCTTCATGAAAACAAAGCATTGTGGGAAAGATGCAAACAACAATAAGAAACCCAGAAAGAAAAAGAAACAGTTTTTCCGACAAAAATGAAATAAAATACAATACAACAGTATTGAGCAGCCCATTGATATGTATTTTTAATTTAAATAATAGATTGCTTTATTTTCCATCCTGGCTACATTAATCAGCATCATCCAGTTAAAGCTGTCTCTGGGTTGAGGAATAGCTGCTCCTCTTCTAAAGGCTAATGATGTGGTAGGTTTGCAAAGGTCAGGGGGTTAATTGTTTTTGGCAACAAATGGACTGAGGTTGGTTTCTGGGATTCAGACTCTCACTAACAGTGGGCTGGCATTCATCAGATGGACTTGGCTTTCTTCTTTTGCTCATGTTCAGACCAGAGATAATTAAGCATTTAATCAGCTTATTATTCTCTCTACTTTCGGATTTAGTTTGTGGTTTCAATATTGGATTTTTGATCTTTTTGTTGAATTGTATGGAATTTATTCATTTGTAGCAGCAAATGAACACATTTAGGGTCCGTTGATTGCAATATAGTAAAATACACTATCTATCCTATCTACTGCTCCATTATCAACCATCCTGCAAATACATAACACCTGTGCAGCGACGACCAAACTTAACCTCTGTTAATGTCAGAGCTTATCTCTAATGAAAATGTGAAGCTTTTTGTATCTTCTGACCTGAAATCAGAGTTCACGTTGCTGAATCAGCACACTGAATACAGCCACTGTGTGTATGTTGTGCTGTCCATAGGGGGATGTTGGCATCCCAGGATTGGACGGTGTTCCTGGAGCCAAGGTCTGGTGGACACACATTCTGTGTGCTCTTATTCTTGTAAATTCATTGCGATCATATCTTTTTTTTATTGTTTTGAAGTCATATATAATTTTTCATCCCTATCCATTTGAGAAACATTAAACTTTTTGGGGCTTTTAATCATGTTTATGACCCTTTTTAATCCATATCTTTCAATATACTTAGTTTATTTACATTTTGTTTCTCATTCTTTAGAAAACATACATATGTGGATATATTTTAATTCATCTTTGTTAGATATCATGTCCACATGATCCGTTTTTGCCACAATATCAATAAGAACATGTCACCTTCATAGCAGATATCCATATGTGTAATTAAACGTGATAGTTGTACCGACATATAGCTTTAAGTTTTTTGAAAGTGTGGTGAAATAACCTTGTAAGTAGGATTCTGGCCTGTTAATTTTGACAACTTTCAGTAATCACTGTGCAATTTTTAAAAAACGCTTCAAAAAGCCGATAGTTAAGGTTCTGTCTGGGGGGAAAAGCAGTCATAACACAAGAGGCTTTCGATAATCTAACATGAATTTAACCCCAGATACAATCTAACCTTTAGTGGCTGCAATAATTCCCAAACTGAACCCAACTCCCCCTGAGCTTTTCTGTCTTTAATACTCTGCTTTCTTTCCCAACAGGGTGAAATGGGAGAGCGAGGTGAAAAGGTAAAGTGCTAATTCAGATCACCAAACATTATTGTTAGCATCAGTCTTGATATGTTAGAACAGCCGTTGTGATAAAAATGACGGCAGCTCTGCTTTTACTTCACACAACTCCAGCTTGTGTTTTCAAAGGTGACTCCCTTCTGAGATTTGGCCATCAGTGAGTCAGTGAGTCACAAAATTGAACCCAATTTCTCCAAGAAGGCCTTGGAGGAGACCAAAAAACTGAACCCACACTGCAGCCTCAGTGAGGAAAAAGCCTTATTCTCTCCATTCCCTAATTCTAATGGTGTCTTTATTCTCTGCTGTTGGACAGCAGCGGGTGGGAGGTGTGAACACTGACCGAGTTGAGACAGAGACAGGCTGGGGAGGGAAGTGATGACTCATTGTTCTTCATCGACCACAAAACTGGCTATCAGGCTGTTGTTCTCAGTTGGTCTGAGTTTTTCTTCAAATCAGAGACTTATTCCCTACATCTAACACACCTGACTCACTGTAATAATAAGGCTGTGCGGGCACATAGCCAATCTCCTAGCAACCAGTGCCCGCAGCATCATCGCTGTCCTATGGAGAATTAACTGGGTACAAATAATAGCTCAATAGAAACTGAATCAGATGGTTTTGGTGTGTGTTGAGGAAAGTTAGAACTGAATGGTCTGACAAGGTGGATCGGTGTGTGCTGGCCTCTGAAGACGATCCCAAAGATTTTGGCTTAAAACAGCTACGTCATTACCCCTGGGCCTTGTCACAGGTTGCATGTTTATGAGTTATGAGCAGTCACAAAGAGTTATTGTTCAGAGTTTTTATATGCACAATGTTAAAAAAGCAAATATTAGAGAAGAGGCAGACAAAATAAACAATTTCTGTTTGATATGTATAAAAGGTTTTTATGTTAAGAGGAGCCAGATCTGTTGACAAACTGCTGTTTTCTGGCCAGCAGGCAAATTCAGGAAACCAAGTTTTTAAATCCTGACTCAATGCTAGTAGTCATTTTAAGTTCTTACTAATCACAGTCCATTGGAACAGATGGGTGCCTTATGTCAAGCATAGTGCCTCGGATACCAAGTTCCTTTTTAATAGTCTCCACAAGGACACAACCTTTGATTTCAAATCCTTGGAATTGCTATTTACTGCATGATTCACAATATATTAGGCTATCATTTACTTAATTTAAAATAATGTGGATTTATCAAAAGTGAAATGATGACCTCCCTGCCAAAGACATCACTGAAAATCACTCCAAAGTACTTTTTTATTTTGAGAGGAGCCATGTTAACATAAATTGTTGTTTTTGGCTCTAGTTGCTGACTAAAGAGCCAGCAGGCAAGAAAAACAATGCTAGCCTCTAACAGGAAAATAAATTATTGTTTGAGAGGCACAGAGCCGATTACAGTATAGCTTATTTTCTTGAAGTTCTGACATCATGAAGATCCCCCTACAAGGACGCAACCCTTTATTTGAAATCCTTGTGTTTGCTATATATATATATATCACATTGGAAACATATTAGGCTATAATGTTCTTGATGTAAAATCAGCTGGATTCATAGCAATCATAAGGAATCTGTCAACAAGAGTCTACAACTCTACAGGCTCTGTGAGGCTATATTATGCACAGTGGTGCTTTGAGCTACATGCTAATGTCAGCATGCTAATATGTTCAATGCTGACATGCGGATGGTAAGCAGGTATAATGTTTACCATTTCACCATCTTAGCTAAGTGTGTTAGCATTTCAACATTTGCTAGTTAGAACTAAAAACAAAGTACAGCTGGCCAGAATGGCTTTAGCTTTGCAGTTATTTGGCCATAGATTAAAGAAACTAAATAAACAATATTGGACTGATGATGGTTCTAGAGGAAAAAATAAAGGGTCACCAATGTTGAATTTATGAAGTGGACAGTATTGTCTGTACCACATTTCATGGCAATCCATCCATTTATTGATACATTTATATATTATTTTTTATAATATTTAGATATCAAGGGGTAGACCGTCCAGCCAACCAGCATTACTATCCACCACAAGCATGGCTAGAAACAGCACTGACATTCACTGTTTCACACTGCTAAGATGGAAAGATGGGGAATTTAGAAGTGAAGTTCTTCATAGTTGATGCCAGGACTTCCACAATGCCCCACAGAGTGCATTACGTCACATGGAGTCAGTCAGTATTTGAACCATGTGTGATGACTCAGTTAGTGACCAAAGTGGATTTAACATGTACAGTAATGGTACTTCATCTTTGTTACAGTGTGCTTTGCTTTTTCTCCAAGCATCCATTACACAGTTTACAGGGCAGTCAATCACTTTGTGTTATGTGTGTTTAAACAATCTGGCAATCTTGTTTAAGATAGTTTTCTTTTTTTGACATTTCTTGCGATCAATAAACCGATTACCTATGTTTGATTTCATCACAGGGCGATATGGGTGAAGACGGACCGAAAGGTGAAATTGGAGAGAAGGTATGTAAATTCAGCTTTATCTTTCATTCTCTTGGAACTTGCACAGAGAAACGGCGGGGTTTGGTTGTGGCCGGAAAACATTAAAAAAAAAAACTGTTAATGTTAGCCATCTGAGAGGAGATCTTTGGAGAGCAGCAGAAGATACTGAGGTCAAGTGCCATCAGCTGTAGTCAAGGCTGCACAACAGCAATCATCCTGGCACTTGATGCATCCTTTGTGTTTAATGTGGACTTAATTGCTATGCTATGCTGACGCTACATTTTCTGGTTGGATGGTTCCTGCATTAATTTGGGACCATTTATCATCAAGACAGCTTGTCAAGTTGGGATCCATTTCCAACAAAAGGCAGAGTGGAGCTCTGCTGGACAGATTGTTCAGAGCTAAACTAATAGATTCATGTTTCTATCCAAAAAGCTTTTGTTTTCTGGAAAAGTTTTTTGTTTTGAATTAGTATACAGACATCATGTCCAGAGGCAGATCATGCATCCTATCCAGGACTTCACGTTGCTTTTGCCATTATTATTTTGTTAAAGGAGCATTTATGAAAATAGGTCACAGCCGTATTTGTATTGGGTGACCTCATGACAAAGTTTGGGCCTGTTTACACTTCAAACTTTTAAAGAATTTCAGAAACAAAACAATTATGGATTGGAATAAACAGTGCTTTGAAAAACGTCGATTCAGCTTTACATCAGCCAGTGCTGATTTGGAATTGCTCACTTCTGGGAAAAGATAAAGATTCTTCCCAAAGTTGCCAAAATGGTAACACAATTGCTAAGAACAGACAGCAGACACAAAATACTGTGATTTTTCAAATACACTATTGACACTGCTTTTCGCTTGAAACACTGAATTAGGTATGAAAACAAAACATAACTGATAGACTAGCATCGGAGTAGAAGCAGTGTACTCAAACTGTCACTGCCAATTTATTGCTGTTCAGCAGAGAACAACTTTGATAACTTCTCACTTTATGGGTACTCTGGTTTTTAAAAGACTGCCGAACACGGCTGCCAAAAAAGACACCGTTTGAGGGAAACAGATGCAGGATATCATCTGTGGAAAATAAGTGAACAAAAAGGAAAGTGGAGGGCGATAAAACTTTGCAGCTCAAGCACCGCTTTGATCTCGTCTACCTTAATGCAGTAAAAGTGGGGGGGAAAAGATTTTGGCCGCAGGAGTCAAAAAGAAAAAGTGAAATCGAGCGCTATGGGAATTGTGACTTCTGTAGCCAGTCACCTGCCATTCATTCTTCAAGAGCCTATTCGTGTTTTTCACAATAAAAAGAGACAGAAGGGAGTGTAACCTGGAAATAGGGAGGATTTTTTCATTAGTATGGATAGGATTACCTCATCTTGTCAGATTGTCAATGTCAGGATGTAAAAGCATTTTTTAACATAGTGCACATATGGCTGGAATAATTGTTTCTCAGTCAAGATATAACATCCACATGGGTTTAACATGTGTCAGACGCACCAAACACTGATTGATTTTTCAGAGATTGTTTTAGTGAAAAAAAAAAAAAGTCTTATGCATGCTCACATACAGTACATCCACTCTGAGCCTCCTGTCATCGGAGCTGTGTGTCTGATCCATTGCTCTTCCCTGATATCATTGTTTCACTGGTAGATGGGACAGAGGAGGGGAGGGGAGAACATCTTTAGTCTTCCATACTGAAGATGCCGAAGTTAACAATACACAGCACGCACCGCAGGGAAAATGTGGTACCGCGGGGTGAGAGGTGAGGCAGCGAAAGCTTCGGAATGGTGAGCAGAGAGACCTCAGGGAGCGCAGACTAGAGGGGGAGAGAAATGGCCGGGCTTTTGCGTGATACAAAGGAAGATTGTTTTGACGGCGGGGGATCTGTGGAGTGTGAAAGAGACTACTTAAACCTACTACAAGGAGTTTTTAGCTGGTTATGAAACAGTTTAATACTGATGCCTCTATAAAATCGTACATAAGCAGACCATCAGTGAGAAGATTGGCTAATTTTATATAGTTATTCTTAGGGGCTGCCTCCGGGCCGGATTCGGTTGGATTCCCCTTGGTATCAATGAAACGAAGTGTTGGGAACGCTACTGCTTTTGTCCACAAGAGCTGCCAGAATCTACAAAAAAGAGTTCCTTGTTGCTGTTATGTATGAAAAGTCATTATTAAATGATGTTACTACTTTGTACTTATATATCTGTGAGGCAGCCCTGGGTTCACTGTCTGTCAACTGGTTTAAAAGAGTAGATTGACATTTTGAGAAAAAAGCTTATTTGCTTTCTTGCCAAGAGTTTGCTAAGAAGATTGATGCTATCATGAGCATTACTCATAGTAATAAAGACTCTGTTGCCATTTTATGGGTGATTATGTGCCCAACTATTTCTTGGCCAGGACCAATAACTTCCTGGAGTCTCAAATGGTTGCCCGGCAATATCCAGCAGATAGTCACCAGGAAAACTGCACCAATTGTCATTTTTTAGAATTCAATTTTTGTACATGTTAAACAAATAAGCTATAATGTGTTAATTAGTAAGCTTTGGAGATGCATAAAAGTTTTCACAATTAAAGTATAATATAAACCGAGGCCCTGCATTTTTTATCTTTGTTGACCTGAGTCCTGTGGGAAACAACAATTAACATTTAATTTTAGTAAAGTGCTCACAGCTAATTTAGTTTGTGCTCACATGGTGCATATTCCTAAATAAAGTTGGGTTTAATCAAACTGCCTCAAACAACAACATATTATAATTATGCATTATATTTTCTAAGATAATCACGCATTCTGGATGTACAATCTTGTTCTGCAATGTTCCCAATAATTTTAACGACCAAAACATGTAGAGAAGTATAAATCAGCAAATGACACGTAGCTGACAAGGAAAACAGTATTGGAGTAAATGTACTTTATTACTTCCCACCACTCTTTACAGTGTACATTTATGTAAGACATTACCTGCTGTGTTGCTTTCATAAGCCATCATTAACTGTGAAGAGAAATGTTTCCAATAGCCTCTGCACGTCCATCCCTGGCCTCATTTAAAACCAATCATTACCACAGTTAAAAGCTTTAGTTCTAAACCATTTACTTCTGATGCATTCTGCCTAAGTATTTAACTAGCTGTGAAATTAACTGTGACTCTTCTTGTTGAAAAAGTCGAACCTCAGAGATAGGAAAAGGTTGAAAAAAGAATAATAAACCCAAGTAAACTCTGGAATTTGTTTTGGGAACTTCCAGACTGTGAGCGCTTGGCTCTGGCCGGTGTGGCACAGTGGTTGGTATAATTTTTGAATCCTAAGATCCGGTCCAAGCTCTTGTGAACTGGCCGCGTTTCAACTGTTGGCAGGGCTTTTTCTGCCCTGGGAGCCAATCATAATCTGTGCTGCCTCCATATATTCTAACTCTGTGACTGAGGTCGATATTCAGCTGAGGCCGCTGAATTTGGTCATCTTTACTAATGACCATAATGTGAAGTAGGAGTCATGTTTTGAGGGCTGTGGTGACATTTAATGGTTACATTTGTCACAACTCTGTCTCGGCTTCATTGCTCGCTGATTAATCCTCTCCATCTCATTCGCTCTCACTAAGCAAACAGCTGGAAAATGGCCTGATTTACTAAGTATACATTATGAGATCTCCATGCTATTATCTTTAAATGGCAATATGCAGCGACAGTTCTGGGTGCCTATAATGAAGTGGAGCTGTGGTGACAGCTCTCCGTCCTTGCTCTGCTCTGTGGTTAAATCACAGGCTGTAGCCTCACCATGGTAATTGGCCCAATTGGGACATTTCAGCACTCTGTGCCACACCTCAGCTCACCTCCCAACTCCACCACTTTTTCCATCTCATAGTACTTCATTTGGAATAGATTAAACTTGTGAAAACTCTCACTCGGTTCTTGGGCTTGGTGTCACTTGTGCTAGATCTGTCATGACAGAAAACGTCAGTGGGATTTATCAGTTCAGCAGCAGGGGCTTGAAGTGTTAATTGCTGGTATAGCATCCTCTGATACTTGTTTTCACATGGGTCACAGTGGCTTTTTGATTCCAAGTGTGTGAACTGTGCTTTAAATTCTTATTTCTCGCAATATTAGCTCCCGATGTTCTCGTTCTGCTGACAATAATATGGGAAAAACATGAATTATTCTTACCTTTAGTCCTTTGGTTGATTATGAGTTCAACAAGTTGAAATCATTGGTAGTTTCTTTTTTTTTTATATATAAGATGTAACAATTAAGCGCAGATGTGAGGCACCGTCCCTGCCAAAAAGCAACAGGTGTAAACCAGCTCTGACTTTGATGTTTGTTTTGTTGAAACAATTATTCAATCAAGACACAAAAAGTCAGATTAATTGGCCTCTGTATAAAAAAATCATTTTTTATTATAATTTTTAGGTCAACCACAACATGACATCCATGTTGTTTCTTAAGTATGTGACCAAAAACATTTTCACTCCATCTTTTAAAATCACGTTAAAGCCGTTCATTTGTCTTCTCTAATGTAATACGAGGAGCCCGTTTACACAGCCAACTGTAAAAAGTTCATCCTCTTAGATCTTCTGTACCCTCAATAAAATATATAGTAAGAAAGTACTCATATAAAAATTTGAATTACACGTTTTAAGATAGGGAGAGAGAGGCACCCTTTGGTATGCAACAAAGCCCAGCTGTAAACAGTAACACAGTTTATTGTCTGCAAAAAAAATTGCCGCAATTAAACATTGCCTTGTGTGCTATGCATCGTAATGAGTCCCATAAAAAGTTGAGGGCGAGAGGCATTCCTTCAGCAACTTCTGAGTGCAAGGCGTATGTGTACGGAAACCACAGAGTCCACACCAGAGCTAAAGACCCAGTCTCCTTCTCCCCGCTCCCTTTTTCCCACCAACCGCCCATAATTACGCTTATTGGCCCCTTGTTTTATGTATGTTTTTACTGTACAAAGCAGAAGTAATGCACTGCATAGGAAAGGACGTGGATTCTGGATGTCTGGATGACTCTTCTGGAAAAATATGATATAAGTGGCTCTGTCTCTTTATTGTTCAATACCCTACCTGAAGAGATGCAGTGAAAAAAATGGCTTAAATGGTCACCGTTAGTACAGTATATCTGTCAAGCACCATACCTCCACGGTTGTGCATTTTTTTCCATATAGTGTTAGATTTCATGTCATCACCAGTATGCAGCTGCACTCTGACAGTGTGAAAACAATGAAATGGTCCCCAGCACTGTGGTTATATAAAACAAAATGCTGCTCAAACTTTAGTGAGAAGGTACATTCAATCTCAGCACAGTTTAGAATAGCAGACAATCTTCTTTCTAATTGGATTTTCACCCAATTCTGTCCATCAGAAGTTGTGTTCTGTTTTGTTCTGCATTGTTTAGTAAAAATAGGCTTCTTTTGTCACTGTAATTGTCGTGTCTGTTCCTGTTGTGACGTGACAGAAAAGCCCCCATCAAGTCTCGTAATTACCTCTGTCACTTTTTGGAAAGTTTTCCATGTTGTACCTCTCCAACATTTGTTGTGGTTTTGTTTTTACCTTTTTCTTAGGGAGATGCAGGCTCCTCTGCAGCAGGCATCAAGGTAAGAGCTAAGCTAATGCTAAAATGCTGGATCCTCTTTGGGAGTCTGTTGCAGTGGTGATATATGTGTCACTAAATTACAAAGGTTTTCACCACACAAACTAACTTGTTGTTACATAGCGAGAAGCTGTTATTTAATATTTATTTATCTTATGACAACAATTCTTATAACAAGAAGCTTCCAGGTGTAACTGTTAAGCAAGCTGCTATATTACAGGGTGAACCTGGAGAGCCTGGACGAAGTGGACTAAAGGTAATAACTGCACTTTGCTACACATTTCTCTTCCATACACAGTAGATAGTAGTACTACATAAACAGAGATAGGTGTAGCAGTGACAGTAGAACAGTGTTGATCATATGGCCCAACTACAGCTACATTTAGTTGGATATATGATGTTTGTTAATGTTAATAATGATTTCAGTATTGATAAGTGACTATGAGAGTAACACATTGGACTGGCTGAACATATTGCTTTATTTTTCATCATCATGAATACCCACATCTAAGCTCTGGTCTGTTGTGCAAGATAGAAAAGTCTGTATGAGAGCATTCCTAACTCAGCTGAACCTCACTGTTTAAAGTGTAATAAGGATGGTTGTACATGGAGGAGGGGGCTCACCGAACAGAACCTGACACGTGACACTGCTCCAACTCATTTTTCATTTACTTTGGCTTGATACTTGTTTTGAGCCAGTGTAAGGTCCCAGGTATCTTATGAACACCCCTGGATATATTAAATCTTTTGGATTTTTTTTTTTTTCATTTTATTGTTACCTCTACTTGTCAGAGTTTAAAACCAGCAGGTCATCCCATTACTTTGCTTTGCATCAGTCCAACTAGACAAGTTTGTGTTGTTTGAGAAATGTTTCTTGGTACTGTGTGACCTCTCTCTCCCAGCCAGATTTTATTCTAGTGTTTGACACACTTTCCAAGCCAACAAAGGAAACGTAATAATATTGCTAAAGAAACAGTTGCTAATTAGAAACTAATAAAACAAGCATGTGGCAGAAGAGGAGCTATTTTCCTGCAAAATAAAAACCATTACTTGTCCCTTTACCAGACTGCTGCCGAGATTGCACCAGTGCTCCATCTAATTACACTTTTTAATCCCAAGTGCTGCACCCCATTAATTTCAACTCTCTGTTCCCTTTGTGGACAAACTGATTCCAGACCGACAGACAGAAGGGCTTTAAGCAAATGTCTTTTTTTTCTTTTTTTTCCCTGCTCTCACTGCAAAGAAAACACTTGTGGCCTAACACGTTTTTTGACTGCTTTATCTTATCTCTCATTTTACAGCCATTCTGCTTATGCTGACACACTTACACGTCGTATTTCTCATCGAAATGCTGATCGCGAGATTGAGTCGTTGCTCTCAATTAAATGTTACCATTGGATGGAAATCCAATGTTGGTGAAGTAGTAGTCCACAAGAAAGACTTTTATTCATTAGTTTTACAATGCTTTCATTAGCCACAATGGAAATTTACAGCCCTCTCCCTGATCCCCCGAGTGCCATTACAGTTGATCATTCTCATGCGGTGCTAATCATTTCTTTTCATATGCCATAAATACAATGGTCTTAATAGAGCGTTAAATTATCCAGAGTCAGAAATTTTGTTTGCAAAGTCTTGCAGAGGCGTCACAAGGGACTCGACCTCTGATTTTTCCACCGTTGAATCAAATGGCTGCGCGTTACTCAAACTTGCATGTAATGGGAGTCTGGAGTTCTCAACTTGACAATGACCCGACCTTGGTAACGGAGAAATAGGCCAGCTCTCGACTTCCAGCACTGCCAAACTCTAACGACCTTGACGCCACGGCAGCTCTCTCGAACAGCTTTTGCAACTTTAATCCAAAGTATCTGACAGTTTTTCCTTCCAGAAACCAGAACTTTTCACACCTGCCCAAACCAATAAAATCATAAAAAATAAAACTCTGTTGCACTCTGTGAAGGGTTGAGTGTTATAACAAGCACTAATCACGCTGTCAAGCCATGGCTGCATGAGTTGGTTTGAAAGTGCATGTGCAGTACCTTCTGCTAGTGCTTACCGCAAGCAAATGACAGTCAACATACACTTAAGGACAGCAGGCCACTTTTCAGAATTACAGTTTGATAGCCAGAGAAAACACAAATAGGAAATAAAGTGTAGAGCTAATAGAACCCCAAAGTGCCTACGAATGAGGCTTGACTCAGCTTAGCTTGGCTTGGCTGTAACATGTCACACTCTTCCTGTGTAGGGAGAGCCAGGACTTCCAGGGCTGCCTGGACTCCCAGGGATAAAGGTAAATGATTCGCTGTTTTTGTCCCCAGTCATTCCCCCCGGTGTTGTCCCTGTCCATCCCCTTCAGCCCGTCTGTAGCAAGAGTTCAGAGCAATACTGACCCATCGTCATGCCTCGTGTGACGCTTTGAGCTCTCACAATCTTGCTCTCTGCTGTGTGGGACTTCCATCTGCTTGAGTGGCAGAGGCACAGTTATACCTGCACAATGAAAAGTATGGAGATCAGGCAAACTGACAAGACCAAATAGTCGATGCTTTTGATCTGAACATGCCAGAAGTCAGCACGAAAACTGTCTCATTAAGGTTTGTGAATAGTGTAGAGGTCTATGAATTAATGATTGGAACGCTACATCCCTGGCAACAACTTCAGTCTGCTTCCTGGACGTGGCATCAAGAGACTCAGTGCAAAATGTGTCAAAACTACTGCTTGTTAAGGAGAGGAAGTTTGATTTCTATTTGATTATTTTGAGTTTTTTTAACTAGGCTTTCATTATTTTAACCAAGCTGCTTGCTTTATTATTTTTTTTTACTGTATCATAAAAAGACAAACAGCAGATGGTGAACTTAATGCACAAAAAGCTCATAATGATTCACTGCCATCTTATGCTTGAAGAATAACAACCACCTCAATGTATCTCAGGATCATTAGCTTGAAATATAACATGTGAATGCAAGGAATGCTCACGCGGGCATGATGAGATGATGCTTGTTTCTGCTTTGGTTTTTGTTTTTCTCCCTTTGTGTGCTTGTAATGTGCTGGCCTTGTAAAAAGCCCTTTCATTTTACATTTTATATACTCCTGTTTTTACTTAAGAGGCCTGAATGCTTGATGGATTCTAACAATATTTTGCGAACGTAGCACTCGCGGGCTCTGAGCTCAGCTTGCACTTTGTTCTGCTCTACATTCTTGCTGTTTATCCAATCAAAGTTTGAGTGTCCATTACCTCTCCAAAGGCTTCCACAGAGCCTAAACTACTATAGGTGGGAAGTCTGGTTGCAGATGGTGAAGAAATATATTCCAATTAAGTTATTTCACAATCAAATTTAATGTAAATCAAATCAAGCTTCACACCTCATACTGGAAGCTCACTCCTAATACGTAATAAGTGCAAATGCAAAAAAAAATGTTAAAGCTTCTTCATAAGTGGCAGAGAACCTGGTTTTTGCACACACTTACTCAGAACACTTCTGTGTGCCCTGATGAGTTTCTAACAAGGTCAGTCATAACGTATATTAAGGCTCATAAGAGGGAGTCATTAATGGATGTGAAACCAGGGGATAAATTAACAAGCCATAATTTATAACCGTGTGTCTGTGTGTGTGTGTGTGTGTGTGTGTGTGTGTGTGTGTGTGTGTGTGTGTGTGTGTGTGTGTGTGTGTGTCTGTGATTTATGCACGTCCCTGAGTGTGTGTGTGTTTGTGTGCGTGTGAAAAGTGCGCGAGCAGTAAGTGCATGCCTGTCGTTTTGAATATGTTTGGCCATGCATCTTGTGTACATGTTTAGCGCTCATTAGCTGCGGGGTGGAGGTAGTGCTTCACCAGAAATGCACTGTGGAAAAATTAGTAATATTTGCTGATTATTTTTCAGGGTGAGCCTGGATTCCTCGGTCCCCAGGGAGAACCAGGGCTTCCAGGACTCCCAGGAACTAAGGTGGGTTGACTTGAGCTTTCCACAGCAGTCTTGTTTGTCACAATATGAGAGGTATTTTCTGCTCAGTGACACATATTTCACGTCAATGACGATGAGTTGCGACAGCTTTGACAGATTTTTATCACATCCTGTTATAGTAATCATTGAATTCAGTAATTCCTCTGGGTTTATAGTCTCGTTATGCATTATTATCACTTTACCAAGGTGATTAAGCCTCTGTTTCTTCGAAATGTCACTTGGAAGTGGTCAGAATGAGCTAATCCTCGCCGCTCCCTTTGAGTCGTGACATTATCACACCATGGAACCAGCAGTGATAATCCAGACACACTAGAATTAATGTTCGCATTGTCCTTTTGCATCAGGCTGTTTGCAGTGCATTGATAATCAGGATATATTACTCTCGCATTGTGCTCTGGTATACTTCCTTTGCTTAATCCAATGTCAGGGTATAGCAGAAAAGGAGGAGAATTGCAGCAAGTTGTTTATCTGATTCTTTTTCCTTGTGTTCAGTGATCTGCTCACAGGTTTGAGACAACTGGCGGTTTAACCGGATTTTTCAGGGCATACTGCTCAAGTATTTTTAAAACACCTCTCAAACAAAGACTCTGTAGGTTTATTTTCAAGTCTGTCTCCATTAACTTATCATCAGTAAGCGGTTATTTGAAGAAAAACCAAAGCCTAATTGACTTAACGCTGCTGAATAAATGGTTGTGTCTCTCTTGGTTTTAAGTATCAGTAATAAGTAATAGAGAGAGTAATACCACACCCCCCTCTATTGGCTTTCTTAAGTCACTTCAGAAAATACCCACTACCATACAACAAAGGATTTACATTTGTCTTTAAATATTCATCTTAAGGACAAAGAAGGCTGGATGCAGAAGCATCTTTTGGGCTTCTCTTAAAAATAACATTTCGACCTTGTAGAGGGTCACAATCTACCATGAAAGCAGATTGTGCTGACTCAGCATAAACATTTACCATCGGTCTGTTGAGCAAGCAACCTCACGAGAAGGGCGGGGGACTCTTATAGTAGATTCCTCAGTCATGTCAGCATGACATTAAGGAAACTGACGTTCATGCCTGATGTTCAGAAGATATGTCACAGCTCTTCCGCTGACAATAAAAAGTTAGAAACTGAGCCGTGTTCAGCAGTTCTGTGTGACATTTATTAAACACAGGTTGCAGAACAGCAGTAACTTACCTTTGTTGTTGAGCTGTTCGTTCTTTTGTCTGTATAGGGTGAGAGAGGTGACCACGGACCACCAGGAAAGGGCGAAAGAGGAGAAATTGGACCCCTTGGACCAAAGGTCAGTTATTTAAGTGCATGTTTGCACAGATAAATGGCATGAATTAGACAAACTGGATCATTCAGTAGTATATCTGTGAGTTACTACTTCTTCAAACTGTCTTTTCACCCATGTAATTCATAGATTTTTGCTGCCATCTAGAGCCTCGCTAATTTAATTACGCACAATAAAATTCCCAGAGTTTAAAAAAAGAAAAAGTGCATTCCCAAAGTTCATTGAATTCATATTCAATGATAGCTGGCTTAACCATTATAGCTTTGTAATAAGTGCAAGGCTTTCCCTGGAGTCTGCATAACGTAAACTAAATATAAATGAGTTTACCATTGTTTATGTCTGGCACTGACCCAGCAGGTAGCTTAAGCTCCAGTCTAAACTTAGATGACCCACAGATCTGTTTCACATCCCATTAGAAACCCCAAAGTGAAACCCATCAATGCCAGAGTTCAAATAAACACTTTCCCCTGTGCGTGGCAGTTATGGCATATTAAAAGCTGGTTATTTAAGTGGACTTGCTCTCCCGGGAGAAGTACGGAAGGTTGATAATATTTCCTTTGTGAAATATGCATTTTAAATGCATTGAATATTTTATGATGAATTTGGATTGAATCCATAAAGAGAGTTTGTTTTATTATTTTAAATGTCATGTTTATATCGTAGGTACTTAGCTTTTATTTTTTTTATAATGTCCCTCATATCATGACTCTTTTCCTCATCTGTTTTTTTTTTTTCTTTTTAACTCATGGCAGGGTTCCCAAGGAGAGTCTGGTACACCTGGTACTAAAGGGTCAAAGGTGAGCGTGGCTGCTATGTTTTCTTAAAGTTTGGTAAACACAGCGTCTTAATTAGTTTATCCTCTAATTATATTCTGCAGGTGATCCAGATCTTAGATTAGATTCACTGTTTTCTTAGACACTACTGTTGTACTTGTGGAAATGTCTTACATTAAGCACATTACAGTTTGTCAGAAAATGTTGTTGTAAAATAACACTTAATAATAAAAAGTCACATACACTAGTAGTATGTGTTATACTATGTTTTCATACAAAATACAAGAACTAGGACTAGGACTTCTTTCACCATAATAGCGATGTATATTTGATACAGTCCATATTCCATCATTTTTAGGCAAGTCTTTGATCATTTTTGTTTGTCTTCTCACATTAGGGGGAGACTGGAGATAAAGGAGACTTGGGATCTATTGGCCCAAGGGTAAGAAAGTACATTAAAGAAGATAAATGCCTCTGTTCTCCCCCATTTCCAATCATGCCATGATGCTGCACACTGAAACCTTCAAAACTTTAATTTCCTTTGACATGCTACACTGCACACTTACTGTTAGTGAAACCACACATAGATTACCACCAGGGGGCAGCAGTCAGACCATAGCAGTTTTTGGAAAAGAGGCACACTGATATTACTCTTACATATTACTCTGATGGTTTGTATAAATCAGGTGTGCAGTATGAAAGAACGTTTTTAAATGTGTTTCTGAATGTCGATCATGCGCAGGGCCCTCCTGGACAGAAAGGAGACCAAGGAGCCACTGAAATCATCGACTACAATGGAAACATCCAGGAGGCTCTACAGGTCAGACAAGTCATAACTTAACTCATATTCTTGTTGTATTCTTACACAACTCTTCTTCTTGTTGCTTCAAAAAGACCTGCATCTGCAAGATAAGATGGCACAGTGAAACACATCACTTTGGTTACTTATAAATACATAATCAGTAATTGGATTAATTTTATTTGCTACGTCGTTGTCACAATACGAAAAGGTTTTTTCACAAGATTTGTATCACGTTGCAAATTGCACATGCAACCTCTGTTTCTGCTGAGTTACAGTCGTAAATGAAAGTGTATTCCTTAAGTTAGTGCAATGCCTTCAAATTTAACAATCTTTTCAGGGTATGTCCTCTACAGATAATAAAGGCTAACATCTGTTCTTTAACATATAACTAATTTTGAGGGTGTATCTGTACAGAAATGTGCTGACACAAAAGGTTTCTTTCCTGTATGACCTCTGCAATCTTATCTCTTCTCCACTTTCCACTCCTTTGGCCTACTGCAGAAGATTACCACTATTACAGTAACGGTAATTAGGCTCTGTGTATTCTGTGCATTGTGTCATCTCCACAAGTAATTCATCTTTGTCCTCGCATGGGCCCAACCCAGTTCCCACCTTGGTTTGCACTGCTTTGTTGTATTTGTCGCTCCCTCACCCAGCAACATGTTTGTTTTAACAGCGAATGAATCAGTACTCAGTGCTACATATATGCTTCTCTGTGATCAGTGCTATGAGCTGCCTGAGTTGCTGGTTATCTATCTGAATGTCAGTAAAGCATCCTCTTAAAATAACCTCACTTCAGTCCATTTTTGGTCAAAATCATCATCAAAGTACATAGAACAATCATGATTATAGTTGAGGCTAGATTGCCAAGCAGGCAAAGCGAGCAATGGCTCCAGAACTCCAAGGCCATGGTTTGTGTTAACTGAATTGAAACTGCATCAAATTTAATATTGGCTTATATGATAAGAGCTTAAAATGTGCTTCAGACCTTGTCTTAAAGAGGGTCTGTGTTCGAAGTTGTAGTTTTAAGACCCTCATTGTTTCAGTATTTTACTTATATAATGCATATTTCAAAATCGTTGGGTTCAATTAATTGTAATCAAGTTTCCACACAGCAAATCTGGAGCCAGGTAGTATTCCATGATAGGTGATAATGATACTGATCACAGATTTTCCAGCCAAGTATTAAATGTAACTATATAATCTAAGTATGTAAATTTTTTTTTTTTCTATTCAAATATTGAAATAAAAATGAATCACACTTGACTGAGTTTTGGAAAACACAGTGGAGACTCTGTGAAATGTATTATGTTGGTAAGCCTTGAAGGGATTTAGCGTGTTTAGCATCACACATGAAACTGAAATCCTCTTCTTCATCTTTGTTACTAAAACTCAGCTTTATCTGGGTTATGTTTGATAGCCTTGCAGGAAATTTGCATGTTTATCACACATTCTCACATAATTGTAGTGTTTAATTCTAAGTATATAAGCTATGTGAGCTAAGTACATCATTTATTGTCCATTTTAAAAGAAATGCACACATTTGAAATAATAGAAATTGTTCAAATTGGGAAGAGAATTAGCATGTTTAGTGTCACTTATACTGAACTTACTTTTGAATCTCTCTTTTATTTATGATAATTATTTATCCATATTTTCTAGCTAACATAATTTTGACTTTAGCATGTGTCTTTCAGTTGAGCATCATAGTTCATAACTGATTGCTAACATTTTTTGTGCTGTTTGCAAGTCATTTCATTGTGATGATCAGCTCCATTAATTATGAAATGTATATTGAATTGATCAAACCCAATAAAAAGTATATATCCTCAGTAAAGTAGGAGTGTAATCAAATCTACTCCTGTGTCTGTCTTTGTGTTCAGGGTCCTCCTGGACCTACTGGGCCAATGGGACCGCAAGGTTTAAAGGTAAACTCTATTTTCTACACTTTTTTCCATCCCATCTACAATATTGAGTGTTTCCTTACATGTGCACATCTCATGTTAACTGTAACCTCTTTCTTATATCTAAAAAAATCATCATATACTACTGTCCCATAGCAAAATAAAACCGGAAACACCTGTAGTTTTATTATGCATGTAAAATTTTGGCATGTCTTTTCTTCCTCTCCAAGGGGGACCGTGGTTTGCCTGGTCTTCCTGGACTCGATGGTGAAAGAGTGAGTTCATGATATATATTTATGTATAGATCAGCTAAATTTTGATCTAGTTTATCTAGAAGAAATACCTTTAGTCCAAGGTCCAGTGTGTAACATTTAGGAGGATCTATTGGCAAGAATAGAAGATATAAATATACATAAACAATCCATAACTAGGTTTTCACACGTTTCACGACCACTATAGTTTCTCCTTCTCCTTTAGAAAGGGGGGATGAAAAAAGGGAGTTGTGATCTGCAACTACCCTGCTAGAAGCCAATAAATCAAACTCAGTGGTCCTTTTAAATCACTTTATATTGATGAGGCTATTAACTCAGGATTACTCTATAAATATCCCCAGAGTGCATAGTTAAATATGGGTACATTTTGCCCTCCCCTCTCAGGGCTACAAAGGTTCCAAAGGAGACATGGGAATGCCCGGTGCTTCAGGGGAGAAAGGAACAACTGGTTTACCTGGGCTACCTGTAAGTCTACAATTTTCTAAGAAGCCTCTGTAAAATCTTCATTTATGGTCACAAACTCTTTAACCATCTTATCAAACAGAATCTAAACATGTCTTATAAATTGTTTGCTCCTTAGGGTGTCAATGGGATGAAAGGGGACAAGGGAGATTCAGGTCTACCTGGTCCTCAAGGTCCATCAGTAAGTCACATTCAACATTTATTGTGACTTGCCATAAACATACTCAAAGTTGTTGTTCATTGCAAACGTTCATGCTGTTGATGCAGTCAAAGTATAATCACCATTATTTAGTAATAATAAAATATATATGTTTAATATTTCCAGATCAGCGGTACTCCAGGACCACCAGGGCCACATGGACCCCCAGGACCCATGGTAAGTGTCTCTAAAAAGCCTCATCAGTGGACAATATGCTATACTTATGGTAGAACATCCCACAACTTAATTAATCACATAATATGAATCTGCAAATATACATTTTATACACATCATTCATGACCATACTCACAGAATATTGACTCTAAATAACTGATTGTAATGTAATGAGCAGCTTTACAATGTGTCAAAGGTGTTTCAATTCTTTATGTTGCTGGAGTGAAAAGATTGTGATTACAGATGAATTAATCATAGTAACCATACAAAACATATACACTATGGTTCATGTTCCAACAAGTCCATGCCTTTACGTGCTCACCTCAAACAACTTCTAACTTTTAACGTCTTAGCTTAAAGCTTTAAAGGCTAGAAGACAACAAACGGGTGCCGTCAGTTTCTGATTGCATCTTTCAGCACAATATTTGCTCCCCAGTATACCAGTTTGTCCTCTGTGTCATTCCACAGCAGCTTTTGTTTGTATAGAATCACCTAGGAAAAACGAAAAAGAAAACACAGGGCTGAGTACTTGGCAATACTTGCTGAAGTCGTTCTCCAATCCCATCCTCACATCTTCAACAGCAACTTATTTCCTGTGATTTGGACTAAATGGAAAAGGACAGATTAGATTAAAAAAAACATTGTTTAGTTGTATAAAACAAGAAATTCAATTCAATTCAATTCAATTTGTATAGCGCCAATTCATAACAGAAGTTATCTCAGGGCACTTTTCAAATAGAGCAGGTCTAGACCGAACTCTTTAAAACATTATTTACAAATAAATAAAGAAATAAAGATAGTTGATTATGAGTCCAGCCACAAACTAATGTTTTGGGATGTTTTCATGTTTTCAGGGCCCCCACGGTTTCCCTGGACCAAAGGTAAAGTACAGCCTCTTCACATATATGATAATGCACGTTCAGTCACTATGACTGTAATTAAACCAAGATGAGCGATTTTTAGTCCTTCTAAAAACACATTATAATTTGTAAAAGTTGCTGTATAAACAGTTGAAATCTTCCTATTAAATATTTGTTTGTTTGTGCATCCTCAGATACCTCAGTTAAATCCAAAGGCAGGCCAAGTTTATGTATATCAAGGGTCAAGGGAAATGTATAGGAGGTACAATTAAATGAAAGTTTGCAGTCCCATTATGCGACACACAAAAGATGATTACATTTCTAGTAGGATAACATAAAATAAACAGTTATTCACAGAACTTTTTTGTGGGGGGGGGTTTATGGGACACCATTCAGGACAAGGCAGTTCAAATGCATTATTATATGTGTTTCATATACAAGTAATATGATTTTAAAATCCACCCTTTGACACACAAAAGTGAAACATTTATTAATCATAGAAAAGAACAAGCTCTAGATGAGTGTGTCATAAACATGCCACTTACAGTATTAGATTGTATGTTCTGTCACTGATGCATCTTCACAATTTCTTGTAGAAACTGGTAGCATTATAGTAATCCCATTACTGTAGCAAATGTTTTATTTTTTCCATTGGAAAAAACTGCTGTGCTGTTTAACAACCTACATGAGCTGAGGAATAAGGAGGGAGGGTCCAGACACAGTGGATATTAGTCTTTTTTACTGGTGACACAGAAGATGGCAATTTCAGGACTGCAAAGATGTACAACGATGTATATTACAATACTGTAAAGCAAGATGAACCACAGGAACGAGCATCGATGAAATAAAAGAGTCACAGGTGCAATTGCAGGTACAGAAACTGTATCATGCTCACCTACTTCCCTTGTTTTTTATAGGGAGAACCTGGTCTGCATGGTGTGAAGGGTATGCGAGGGGAACCAGGACACAAAGGGGACCGCGGACCACTGGGGCTCCCCGTGAGTACAGCCGTGCACCATGGGATATTTCCAACTGCAAAGCCCTTTCCTTTATTTCCTCAGACATCTATAGAAATCTCTCATTTCTATTTTAGCCATGTTCGATTTCCTGTTGTGCATTAGTGCACACGTTTGAGTGTGTGTTTGTGTGTTTGTGTGTTTGTGTGTGTGTGTGTGTGTGTGTGTGTGTGTGTGTGTGTGTGTGTGTGTGTGTGTGTGTGTGTCTCTCTCTATATGGTCTTCTCCATTTTCTGTCCCCATTTTCATTTGCCTGGGCTGACTATTTTTGTGACCTCCCTGTAACACACAGTGTAATTTAGTTGTTGTAAACCCTGCCATCAACCTGTCCTAATAACAGTGTTCATCTGGTACTAATCCCGCCTTGTTCATGTCACTCATACCTCCATAACCACACAGGGAGCCTCCGGCTTGGACGGCAAGCCCGGAATTAGGGTGAGTGTCATGTGACCAAGAGGCTTCACCACCCAAACTTCTGCCTACTTTTTTTCCCTCTCACCCTCCATACAGTCCCCCTTTTCCTCAACTTCTGTAACACCATCAGCCGATTATATTGTATTTCATTGTGACCGAAAAGGAAGTTTTAGAAGCTTTTGTTGGATGTTTACGTCTTAGTTAGGTGTCATGACTTTAATTAAGCCACACTGAGTTTAGTTCTGAGGATAGCGACCATACAGAAAGCTGTTACGTCAGGCATTTCAAGGCTCTCGTTTTGTCCCGTGTTGCATTAACTCAGCATTAACACACACTCATACATTAACTGTGTCAGCAGTGTCATAAATGTCCTCTGTGGCCAATGCACGTGTACTAGCAGCAGTTCTGTGTGCTGGTTGTAGGTCAAACCAGATGGGAATATTGTACAAATGTGGATGCTAAAAATGAGTTTTGCTTTCCATCTGTTATTTGTTTGAAAAATGTACTTTATTTTGAAATACCTGCTGTAGTCCAATGACGTAAACTCACCATGATCACGCTGCTGTTTGCAGGGTACGGATGGGCCTCCGGGTCTAGCTGGTCCAGCTGGGCCGAAGGGTGACATAGTAAGACATTAAATTATGACCTTATACCTAACTGATGATACAATACATTTGAACTTTAATTTTAGGTGTTTTAGTGCTGGCTCATTGAAAAGTGACTGTGTACTTTACAATTCATGTAACTGCAACACTGATTCTTCTGTATTAGGGTGAGAAAGGAGCACAGGGCGAGCCTGGACCAAGGGGACCTTATGGACTGCCTGTAAGTATGATGAGGATATATACTATCTTTATTCAACCTCACTATTGGACCAATGAAGCAAATGACTAACATTGAGTCCTCAGCTCTCGCTAATTGGGTTAAAAGCTGAAATTCCTATTGGTTGGAGTGGGTTTGACCAGTGCTTACAACTGATCTGGGTGACAATGACACATATATTGTAGAGAAACAGACACTTAAAATGTGATGTTTCATATCATGTTAAACAACAACAGCTGCTTACATTTCTCCACATTTATTGAACCAGGCATGATCTGTATATTTGTGCAGGCTTTCACTGAGAGAGTTAGATGCATGTAAACGTCACCGTTCGTGAAAATTATGATGCAACTCTTGTTCTTTATTTGCAGGGAGCTGCTGGAACACCAGGCTTGGATGTAAGTCTCTGAAAGTTTTCTCAGATTTCTCTTTCTCAGCGTTAGGATGTGATACCGAATCAAATGGCAGCTTCCACTATACTGCAGGGGTACTTGGCTAAAAAGCTTTTAAATATAGAAGCAATGGACCAACTCTCTAGAATCAACTGCTTTGACATATATGAAAAAATGCATTTTATTGTAAAAAACAAACTTAGCAAGTTGTGACATAAACATGAGGAGGGAAATTCAGTAAGTATTAATTATTTAGCACCAGGTGTGGAGCACTGTTTCATAGAGAACATGCACAACTCACTGTTTGCAACAGCTCAATTCATCATTTTACATAAACCCCATCCCACAAGTATCACATATATTCCCAAAAGTCCCATTATGTGAAAGAGCCCTATCCCATAAGTCATCAAATACGCACCAAGAGGTGAAGGTAACCTAGGAATACACTCTGTAGAGCTGAAGTTGGCATGATTTTTATTTCTACAATCCAACTGATTCAGTGTGAGTACAGATAGGAGTTTACTTTGTGTATATTATGTGGTGCTAACTAACTAATCAGTGATGGTGGAATAGTGGACTTAAAGACCTTCGATTTTAATATGTTATTGCAATTGATTCTGAAGAATTACAGCTTTTTCCATTTTTTATGACATTTCTCTATATTTAAAAGCCAGCTACATATTGGTTAAATAGAGAATGTATAAACTCTAAATACAGCAGCAGTAAGATTTTCTTTTAGACTAAATTTCCTCTTGTTGCACATCCCTCCACCTTCTCTTGGTCTCTCATTTATTTTACTTTTCACCCTCTCTCAGCTTCTTTTCTTTTTGCTTTTTTTTTTTTAGCTTTTTAGCTTGACCCTGATGTGTTATCTTCAGCCTCGTCAGGACAAGTCTCTTGTCTTTGCACAGTAAAGAGTAATTCAGTGGAGTTGTACTTTTACAGGGGTTGCCAGGCTTAAGGGGAGAGAAAGGCGACGTTGGGGAAAGAGGAGAAAAGGTAGATGTAGAGAGGATATTATGGCTTGTCAACCCCTTAACATTACAGAGGACTGATGTCAATGGACAGTGAAAGGAAATATACTGTAGAGGTATTTTGTATGATAAGTTTAATTTCTTCCTCATTTTAAATTCACTGAGACTCTGACATAGATTATGTGGTTGTTGGGCGGAATAGCGTGGTTGGAAGGAATATATGCTTCTTAATGAATTTCTTATATTGTACTATTTATATTATACATAACATGCTAATTTAATGGTTTTTTTTGGTAGCATTTCTACTTTCTTGAGAGATTAATTCAACCAGAAGTTTAACTAAATAATTGGATAACAACTCTGTACAAAGTAAAGTTTCCTTTGCATAAAATATCATCTTCCCAATTCAGCTTTTGTTCTCCACTTTTGAATGTATGCCATCTCATTTCTCAAAATCACAAGTCAAATCTCATTCTGAGGCATCAAAGAAAAGTGATCTGACCGAACAAGTCCATTGACAACAGGCTCTTTAAATTCATGTTTGTTTTATTTCTGTTGTTTCCATGCATGGACATACACAAAAACATTTCACTTCCACGAGTTCTTGAGCTTGTTGATAACTCACCCTTGCTTGTGTATACAGTAGTTTATCTCTCTTTCAGTGCTAATCTGTATGTTTCCACACTTACTTACATGTATAATGTGTTTCTTAGATGTTTCATGTCTTTGAGAAACTGTATCCCATTCCTTGGTGCATGAGGATAAACTTACTTCAGACAAATCCTCTGAGAATCTCTGTATTTCGAATACAGAATAGATCTTAGCGGTGCTTCTCTTCCAGGTATTTAGCAACAGCTGTCAACACTGAAAGATTATGGATGACAGAATTTGAATGATGATCAAAGAAAATGCTTAAACAGGCACTAGAATGGCACCTTTAACTACAAGTACGAGTGAGGTTTTGAAACACAATGCATGCACACAATACAATATGCCACAAATACCTGCAAATTCACACCATTTAAAGTACAATTACAATTGCACATTTTATCTCATGAGGGGCTAGGAATGTACCTGTGACATTACATTTGTGAACAAAGAAGGTACCTCCGACATTTATTTATTGTGTATTTTGTCATGCATGCACTGAGTGAGATAAGACTAACCCAAATATGAAGGGATACAGTTTGAACGTTTTCAGTGTGTCGTAGATTTAATTCTGTCCTTCTGGAGGTTTTTTCCCTGCTACTCTTTCTCATCCTTCGTGCCCTTGACACCCCTTTTGGCGATCAGCTCTGTTTTTTACTCCTCCTCCTACTGTATTATTCCCCCTTTTTGTCCTCCTCCTGTCCTGAGGAATGTTTTTAGAATACCCAATACTGTCTGATATCCCCCTCCTATCTAACATTGACCATGTGTCTTTCTCCTTTGTGGGCCATAGCCTCCGCTTTTTAATCATTCCCTCCCAATAGCAGTGCTGTCCCAAATGTTCAAAAAAATGATGTTAACTTGACCAAATCGTTGTATCCACAGGGGGAGAAGGGAAAGAAGGGCAAAAAAGGGCCTAAGGGCGAGAAAGGAGAACAGGGTGCCCCTGGATTAGATGCACCCTGCCCATTGGTATGTCCCAACTGTGAGCTGGAAATCGCCTCCCAGCCTTGTAGAGCAGTCGTCCCCAAACAAGGATGAGCTCCCTGTGGCTGAACAGATACCCAGCTTCCACCAGACCATAGAATGGTCCTGAAACCCAGGAATCTATCCTGTAACTCTGCAATTCGGACACAAAAATAAACCATTAAATGCTGAAAAACATATCATTTTGGCTGGATTGTGGTATCAGCACGCTCACAGGGCAGCTCCTCCCTTGCCAACCCCTTGTGTCCGTTGTAGTGGATGGATGCAGGGGTTAAGAGTCGTCCACCTCTCTCCCAGTAACACTCCTAGGTCATCTTTGCAAACAGGGTTTCCGGGGATTTAAGGGTGAAAAGGGGGAACCAGGGCAGCCAGGTCTGGACGGGCTGGATGCCCCATGCCAATTGGTACAGTATTTCTCTTTTTCCTCCACCTCTTGCCCATGCATGCTGCTCACCTTCAGTCATTACTGACAGCAAACCATGCATGACTTGAGAGCTTAACAATCATGAACATGCCTTATTTGACGCACAGCTACATTTTCCATTCATGAATTGTTAAAAAATAAACAAAAAAACACACGCACCAACATATACCTCACTAACTTCCTGACCGCAAGCAGCCTCTTTTTAGATACCACACATCATTACAAGTGACGTAAACAAAATAAACATATGGTTGTTGATATAGTTGATACTTAAATCTATCCCTCTAACTGAATCCTTCCATTCCCCTGATTAAAACCTGAAAAAGGTTCTGTTTAAATCTTTCCTTCAAGCTGATACCTCCATGGCCCCAGTTACCTATTTAACCCGATGCTAACACAGACTCCTTTACTGATGCCCATGCTACTGGCACATGGACCCCTCCTCTACTCTGTTAACTCCCCCTTTCCCTTTCCTCTATTTGTACCAATTGGGCCAGACCACGACTATAAGAGAAAATCAGTCAAGTGGTTACAGTTCCAGACCTATTCAAGATGACAACATGAATTTAGATGATTTTATGATTCCTTCTGCTGCTAAGACAATACTGTGTTATGCATGGGAGTTCTAACACTGTGAGTAGAATGTTTAGTGGTTAAAGTACATGAGAACTAATTTTAAGAGAACATTGTGACTATATAAGCATAATGCAATGAAATGAGTTATAGGTAAGAAAAAATTCATATATCACAAATGTCATCTCATTAAATTTCATCTATATTCATTGACTTGAACCAGCTGCAATGACTTTATCTTAAGATAAACTCCCTGATTTTGTTATAGTGTTTTGAAACTCAACTTTGAGATAAACTATAATAAAATCAGAGAGTAGAATCATCAGTATATTGATGTGCATGAGCCACTGTATTTTTTGCTGTGTATTATGTGCATGGATGAGAATACACTCTCGCAGTTTTCATTATATTCATTACCAAATTCCTGTTACATAAAGATCCTTTTTAAAGAACTTAATTTCACATCAAGTGCAATGAGTCAGAGAAAGTTTGTGCAGTTTACATTGTGACATTTCCTTCCCTAAACTAGACACTGTAGCATCAACTTCAGTATTTCAACATAGACATAGTGATGCAATCGTCAGCAGCTACACATTAAACAAACTTTCAATTTTGAGGACTTCAATACCCAGAAATCCTATATTTTTAACTCTTTGAGACAGCAGTAAACACAGTTTTCTCGTGTTGACTGTCAGTTTGTAATCACCAGGTAAAAGAAATAGTAAGTAAGTAGTAAAAATAGTATAATTCATGTAGATAAGTGAAGGTTTCTGATGAACACTCCTCATTTGCTTCTGGTTTGATTTGAATTAATTTGTCTGTGGGAAAAAACTTTCTATGAAGTAGCTTAAAGTATGACATTTGTTATGTGTTCTTGTGGGTTAAAATCCACTCATTTATCAAACTTTAAATCATTGTGTGAGCTGAATCTATTAACAGCAAACCTCCTATTCCTGTTTACAGTCCTCATAGTTTTGTTTTTTTCCCCTGCTACTCTCCTATAAACAGGGCCCAGATGGATTACCAATGCCTGGTTGCTGGCAGAAGGTAAGACATATTTGAGTAACATTACAGACTTCAATAGTGCAGCACATGTACAGAGTGAACAAAATATAAGGGCCATATTTAAAATTCATACAGGAAAGTGAAGTAAATTGCATCTAGGTTTGGAATGTGGAATCAAAACCATAGTTTTGGACTGTGATTCAATTCCTCTTTCCTGTTAAATGGACATAGAAAGTGCTCTTAATATTTTGTTCACTCCGTGTAAGTTCAGTTTCTTCTTGTGGGTTTCAGCTTCTCTATGTTTGCATGGGTTGTTCTGTTACCTAAGTCGTAACAACTGTGTCAAACCAGATTGTACAACTCAAAGTCATGAAACAATGTGAAAACATGTCCATCTTCATGTCATTCTCTCTCCTGTGTTTTTCTTGCAGTGATCACTCTAACCTGAAACGCATGGAGTTTGTAAATAATGCTTCTTTTATGGTATTTATAGTTTTTTTAATGGATTAAAAAAAAAAGTCTAAAAGAAAAAGAAGTCAATGTGTACAATGATACAAAAAGAGATAACTGTCCCGAGTTTCACGCCCTAAGCTGCTTCTACTCACATCACCGTGTGGAAAAAAACAACAACAACCGTGTGTGTGTGTTCGCTCTCTCACATCCACATCGTGGTGGAGTTCAGATCCTCAGCTGGCAAGAGAACTTGTCTCTGTAGTCTTTGCATGGCTCAGACTGGAGCGGCGCAGCCCGGCCAGACTCACAGGGGTGAAAAGGAGACGTGGAAAGAAGGAGGAGGAGGAGAAGGAAGTGGAGGATGGGGGGATCTGGACTGGCTCTCTAACACCAAACGCTAGGTGTTTTGTGTCGTTTCGTCTCAACAAGCTCACCACCCATTCATGCAGCACCATTTTCTAAAAGACTAAAAAAAAAAAAAGAAAAGACACTGTGCCAAACAGAACATTGCACCCCTGACCCTGCAAAAGCATGAGTAGTATACTGAAACTATATTTATATGTATTGTACATACATGTCACTGTTTTGTGGTTGCGTCATGGCTTCTGCAGAAAAAGATAAAAAAAACAACACTAACATAAAAAAACAACAACCCCAGAGCTCTAAATTAGTAATTTTTTTGCTTTCCTTTAATCTTCCCAAGGGAGTCACGCCATGGCTGGTAGCCTGAAAATCCCCAGAAAGTAAAAAGCTGTTGGTTATTGTTGCTTTATTGTGGTGATGCCTGCAGAGAGAGAGGGTATGATATCAGCAGGTTTTCACTGTTGCACTCAGCAATCATCGTCGTTGTGGTGCCTCCCAGCAGCCACACGTCTGCGGACAAGAGGGGAGAACTTAGCAGGCTCGCTGCACTGACAGGAAAACAAATCGGGCTCATGTGGATTTGAGATTGGAGAGGCCTGGTCGAGGAACCGCCTCTGAGCACGGGAATGGATTCCGCAGGAGAGTCGCTAAGAGTCTCATCGATCTCCATAGAGATCAGCTGGAGCATCTGCCTCTCCTGACAGGCAGCGCTTCAAGGTCTACTGAGAGCGTTAACAGAATGCAATCATGTTTTTTCTTTATTTTGTTTTTGCTCTCATTCTTTAACATTGTTTGTATTTTGTGTATAATAGCCTTTGGTGCCTCAAGCTTTTATTCATTCCTTTATCAGAAATGTACAACTTTATATCATATTTGGAATTATTGGAATGGTGTTTTGTTTCAGAAGGGTATGCTTTGTTTGGTTAAAAAAAAAGGTTGTAAGAGTATTGAAAAGTCACACATTGTGCACTGTTTTTCATGAGTTGTTTTTACAGGATGTTGAAATAGCATGTTAGGTCATAGCTTCACTTGAGCACACTGTAAGATTGCGTCCATGGTGACTGTAAAGCCTCTGATCTTACTAGTGGTTTTTGAAGAAGCTCATAGTTTGTGCAAAACGCATCCGGCAGTGTAACAAATATGCTACTTGTTCATTCTGGACTTGTTGTATGGGATGTTAATTGTACAGTGTTGTCAGTTCACTGCATGTACACAATTTATGACTTATGGATTTCTTGAATATTGAAAATTTAGCATTGATTTGAGCAAGTGTATCAGAGGCATAACACGTTGTTTCAGGGTTGGGGTTCAGGTTCAGCTCAGCATACAGCAGCTGGTATTGTCAGATGTGTCAGATTATGTTGAACAGAACAATCTCACACTGCTCTTTTACACCTCGTGTATTGTCTTAAGACATGTATTACAGTGCAAGGTAAGCTAAATCAGACAGACGCAGTTAATTGGTAAACTTCCATTAGCTACACCACAGTCTAACTGGTGGCCAGTTACGTCACATTCCATATCAGATGGAGCAAAAAGTGGAGCAGTACGTCAACATAGTTTATTCATCTTTTCTTATACTCAAATTGCCTCCTGACATAGTAGGTGCTATGCAAGGTGATACTCGGTACTTCTTTTCTTTACAACATTAGAAATATGCATGATGATTTACTGTAAGGGCAGATGTGAAAAACCAACATTTTGTTGTGATGTAGCAGCAACCACAGGTGGATTGAAGAAGATTTTTTTCCCATATGGTTTCTGTTTGATTGTACAGTTCATCTCATCGTTATAAAGAATGGGTGCACATCTGTATAGATTATAATGGTGCTATCTGATAGGTCAACAGCAGCTCAGTTGATGCGCTCTACCAGTGGCAAGAACTACACAACAGGTTTCTTTATTGTTGTTGGGGTTTTATGTATGTAACAATTTAAATTTTTTTGTTTTATTTTTTTGTGCATATATTTGTGTATTTGTCTCAATATTTTAAGTGGTACATTATTTATTTTTCTATAATTTCTTAAATGAAGGCATTTTGGTTCTAAACAGCATTCCTTTCAGTTGTTTTGATGTCAGTTTCTCTGTTGATATTATGAGAAGTTTGGATCATGCTTAGGCATCACATAACAGTTATGCAAACGGTGCAGTGTGAAGGAAGGTGGTCATTTACAAATTACAGACCAGTGTGTATTCACTGTGCATTTAATTCAGCTTATGGGCCTTACAATTGAATACATCTGCTTTTATTTAATTTTGTGTGTCAAAAAGCTAACTATGACAACAAAGTTGGCCTGAATGTCGACAGGCCCAGCCAATGCAACTGCGTAAAAAGTTAAATATCACATCTTTTTCTCACGCTTTCTCTTCTCTCTCTCTCTCTCTCTTTACATTGAATGTAGTTTGATATATGTATAGTGGATTATTAATGTACTGTTAAAATGTGCTCATTTGACAAGAAGTGCAATTTATACTTTGGTTAATGTGTGTAGCATCAAATGCAGCTGAAATATCACGTCATTGTGATTTCTATAGCTCCATTTGCTCAGTTATGCTACCCTGTATGCCACTACCTGGAAAGAAAATGTTTATTTAGTAGAAGACGAAGAAATAAATGTAAACATGGACCTTTCATTAAATATCAGATTTTGATTGGTTTAAACTTCCTCAAATACTGTCCCTTCACTCATGTTTTAACATGCTATTTCCATTACTTAATATTTACTAAGTTTTGCATTGTGTTTTTTTTTTATTTTGTGTTTTGATTTCCAGCCTTTGTTACAGTATTTGTTCTCACAAATTGCTGTATCTTTAGCATGTGCAGCTACTTTTTTAATTGATTTTTTTATTTGATTGATTTTTTTTTTTCCGTTTGTTTTTTTTTGATTGTTGTGTTTCCCTGTTAAATTTTCAAATTTAGTTTATTCTGCTATTAGCAGAAGTGCCAAAACCTTTTATTTCCATATCAGTATTAGCAGAGCTGGTCAGGGGCTCCAAAATGACTCACTGATAAGCTAAGTCTGTGTGTTTGTCATTTCTACAGAAAATGCTCTGAGTCAAGTTTTCCTCTGTAGAAACAGTACACGCCCATGAGCCACACTTCATCACAACCTCTCAGAGAAGGGTAAAGGTGCTGGTGTAGGATAACTGTAAGTCACATTCATCTGTGTTATGGTCTCTTATTCAGAACTCTGGAACTCTTACACATACTCCCCAATGCACCACAGCCTTACTGATATAAGTATATTGCCACATACTCTGCAGAATAAAATACATTGTTGGTACAGGAGAACAAATTCAAAGCAAAATCCACATTGTGGCTTTTTTGAGTTAAAACTGCATTGTTTTGGTCGTGGTATATGTTCAGTTTCTGGTCTGCATTTGTATTACAGTACTCTTTTCCTTTTTTTTTTACCCACTTGATTGACATTTCTTTAAAGACCCTTGTGTTCACACGTGGCTATATTTCAAGATGACATTTCATATGACTGTACTGTTGGAGCCAAATAAACAGTCTTTCAAATACATCAAACAATAGTCTGGCCTTTATTGGTAGTCTTCAATATCCCATTATTAAATATTATGTTCTCTAGTGGAGTAGCTGCTGCTAATAGCCAGAAAATGCATTTAAGTACACTTAAAGCTTGCAGGTTTTGCCTATGTGTATATTGCACATGTTGCAACATATACAGGTGTGCAAGCTCAAAACAGTAGGGGAGTAAACACGCAAATACATAACCTCTCCACCTCTAAAAACACAGTGTATCGTTGTCAAACAGCTGTGGAACAGGTTTGAATACCTGTCCTCGAGGCATCTGCAAGCTGTCCGCTGTAAATTTCCGGCTAGGTGGCAGCACGAGAGAGAGAGCTCAGCTGCGCGAGAGAGCCGCGGCTCAACGTGTGGGTGTTCTTCAGGGGCGCGTGCGCTCGCGCGTGCGTGTATAAAGCCGGGTTATTTGTGCTCGAGCAGATGTAGCTAATCTTCGAGTCGGTGGGGAGGAAAGCTGACGGACAGCTGTACATTAGACAGCATCAGGATGTGCGCGGAAAGACTTGAGAAAAAGAAGACGATAGACTTGAGGAAGAAGCACATTGGGTAAGATTAATGACTTTCTGCACTTATATCACTCTGCATTGTATACATTAAAGATGGAAGTCGTGAAGTAAAAGTATCCTCACAACTAATTTTAGTGGAAAAAATCTACAGACTTCTACTACAGACGCATCATGACATAGCTGTGTCACAACAAACCGCATATTATTATTATCTAAACGAATTTTAATGTATTAATTAGTTGATAAAGGGTAGCTTAGCAGGGTTTTCAACGGTGACATGCAAAGTTAAGTGCACCTGGATTAGGCTTTGATTTAATGCACTTTAATAAACATACAGTACTTTATCTGCAAGCTGCTGTAGCATTTGTGTGCATTATATTGCACAGCTCATGAGTTCAATTAAAAAGTAACCATAATATCTTTTTATTAACACTGTACAACATAAAAGCTGTTAAACCAGAGTGAAGGGAACACTTTGCACTCATGTAAATACTAATATGAGCTTCTCTGCAGGCCATCATGTAAGATTTTCTTCAGCCATGACCCTATCAAGATAGTGCAAGCCAAAGGCCAGTACATGTATGATGAAAAAGGACAGCGCTACTTGGATTGCATCAACAACGTGGCTCACGGTAAACACACACAAATATGTGCATCAGGTTTATTTTTTTACCTCTACTGTGTCATCACTTCCACCAAAAAATGAAAAAACTGAAACCGGAGGAGTGGTTTTCACTACAGTGCACGAGCAGAAGGATTTCACATACATTACAAAGTTGTCACGCAATGTACACATAATTCAGAGTGACTAAGGCTGCACTACTTGCAGGCAGACAGGAATGTAAAACAGGACGTCTCCTGGCCTACCACATTCAACACTCTTTAATTTCAGCATATGGTCTCCAATTATGTGTCTTTAACAGTATATCAGTTGTCATGGTATTGTTTGACCACAAATTACAGTCAGATGATTTAAAGCGTGTTTTTGTCCTGAATGTTCCAACCCTGCGTGCATCATTTCTTCCATTTCCCAGTGGGCCACTGTCACCCAGACGTGGTGAGGGCAGGAGCCCAGCAGATGGAAGTACTCAACACCAACTCACGTTTCTTACACGACAACCTAGTACTCTACGCCCAGAAGCTGCAGGCCACGCTGCCCGACAAGCTGTCTGTGTGCTACTTTGTCAACTCTGGGTATGTTTGCATATTGTCATTCTCCTCGAACCGCACACACATCATGAAGGTTAGCCGGACTTGTTTTTTAAGTGTGGATCAGTTGATGTTATTAAAGGCACAATGCAGGCAATGAGCTGTTTAGTGGAGGTGATTTACAGATGCAATTGACATTCATATCTTGTCTCATAACGGCTTTAATCACCTGAACTGTAGCCTGAGGTGGACTAGATAAACGGGTATAGTCTGAACATGTATGACTGTAATGTTACTGTACCATGGGAAACAACATTAAGACAGAAAAAAATGCCTTTGCAGTGCCTCATCCTCCTTGGTACTGCCTCCTGCTGGTTTGCATTCTCAGATCTTATAATTGTGCTGATTTGGGAACAGCAGCAATATTAGTCTGCTTGAGCTAGAAGTGAAAGTTCCAGATCAGCATTCTTCCGTAGTGTCTAGAGTTCCAGACAATAGTAATATAGTATAATATAATGCATATTCAGCTTTGGACATTATACCGGACCAGTTAGGCGTGGTTACTCATTTACACCACTTGCTGGAGTCGGAACGGGAATTATCTGGCTCAGGGTAATAATGTAGTAGATAACGGATCATATAGACTCAGTGCCAGACTAACTATTTATCAGTCTCAGGGAAATAAATGCATTGAGAGAAGTAATAAACCTAACCAAACAGAGGTGTTAAGTTATCACTGCAAAGATTTTCTGAAGTCTGTACAACAGTACAAAGGTGCAGTCAGACTGCACACTGAAGACAAGGGGGGAAAAGATATACTAAATATTATATATACCATATGGGCTCCTTAGTTCTACGTCAACGGAATCTCAATGCTACAGCAACATTTTAGACAATATTGCACTTCCTAGTCTGTAGCAACCGTTTGGGGAAGATCCTTTTTTGTGTCCTCATGCACACACCCAGATCCATAAAGAAATAGTTTTCAAGCTTGGTGCACAAAGACCTGACCGCAACCCCTAGAGAGGAACTGTAACACCTCAGTAAGACTGGTGTGGCTGAATGGGATATAAAAAAAAACCTGTAGCCAGGTTCATGTCGAAAGACACGCTAGCTCTATTGTTTTGCAATGCTGGATCATTTTCAGTGAGCAAAACAGGTATAGGTAGCTAACTTGTTCATGTGCCAGAGGCATGTGTTGCTTAATTGCCTGTTATGATACAAGCACACACAGGTAGGGAAAAGACACCAGACAGTCAGTTGAACTCCAGTCAGCTACAGTTCCCATATGGCTGACACACTGACTAGTTGACCATACTAAAATATGTTTAGTGGTTGTAATAACTTCAATATTCCTCTGAGATCTTCGCGCAAGCATTTAACTCCAGTAGTAATAAATAGATCACCTCACATGCCCTCATAATGGGAAGTAAAACATCAAACTGTGACTGACGTGCTAGTGATATCCACGGCTTCACCTGTGTATTTTGTGGTGACTGAGTAACTCGAAGTAACCCTTGCCCCTTTGAACTTCAGCTCTGAAGCCAACGACCTGGCGCTTCGTCTGGCATGGCAGTACACAGGCCACAAAGATATCATCACGCTGGAGAAGTAAGTGCTACTGCCCGTGCATTTGTTCCAAAACACCTTGATCATTTTTTAAGAAATCACAATAAAGGGTAATGTCTGATTTGGTAAACGTTTCCTTTGTTTGCAGTGCGTACCACGGCCATGTCTCATCGCTCATTGACATCAGCCCGTATAAGTTCCACCAGCTGTCAGATGCTGAGCAGAACCAATATGTCCATGTGGTGAGTGCTTTTTCTCGCCCCGTCTGCCTGCCTGCACACTATGAAAACACCATAACTCAACTTGCACCACTGGGTTTTGGCAGGCTACTGTCATTGATGTATTCACTCCTGTGCATGAACAAGCATACCTGTGTGGAGATGTGTGTGTGTGTGTGTGTGTGTGTGTGTGTGTTGATGAGGAAGACAGAAGGAGACAGAAGCATTAAATACAAGTAGGTTTTACTGTAAATTGAACCAAAGTGCCTTTGAAAAGGAGGCATTTTACTTTTGGTGTTAGAGGGCGAGAGGTTTAGCTACAGTTGTATATAGAAGAGCCTCTAAACACAAACCCCTGAAAATGCTGGAGGCACTGGATGTTCTATTCCTTTTCAGTAAAAAATGTGAAGCGCACATGTTAAGATACTTCAAGAAGCATGACTGATTAAAAATGTTCAACTGCCTGCAATCAAAGAATCTCTATATAAAGTCATACAAGGGAATGGACTATGATCAGGGTATCTAGGGTCAAGATATCTCTTTTTTTAAACTGTAACTCTTTGAAAGAGCAATACAAAATTTGTTTACAGTTTATTTGAATAATCCTCACAGTCTGCAATGAACAGTCAAGCTAAAAATGTGCATCCAGAGTCCTCACTGCATTGTGCTGTGTGATCCTGTGCACTCAGCTCAGTTCCTTGATCGCCTCGGTGTAGTCTGATATGGCAACTTGTGGAATCCCCAGCTCTAGTGTTACATGTCACAGGTGGGGCAATTCAGTCTGTTTCGCCAGCTTGCATATTTTATTCATGAGCATAGACACGAAGAAGTTTCTGAAGCATCTGAACTGGTTGACCAACTTTTCAGCCTGGGCTTCTCTGAGAACAGCCCAGACTGAAATGTAAACACCAAGATAGCAAAACGCTTGCTTGCCTGGGTGTTTTGACTTATGTCGGACCAGAATGTAAATAGCAAGATAGATCAGTGAGAGGGTGTTGGTACCATTCCTGAGCATCACATTTTTTCCCCCAATTCTGAGCGTCTCACAACTTTCCACGATTCATTTTCATTTTTTCCTGCTCTGAGTAACTCCTCTATCTCCGTTGAGCATTTTGGGTCAAAAGTTTTTCATAATATTTGATCTGTCGCTTTTTGTGTGCGTGAGTGTGCTGCACGCTGTAGATTTGGTTACGCAGACGTGATGAATCTGCTTTAGTAATCATCTCAACGCCATGTCCCCAATACAGGCTCCGAGCCCAGATGTGTACAGAGGCAAATACAGAGCGGACCACCCTGACCCCGCCACAGCATATGCAGATGAAGTCAAAGATATAATACACAGAGCCCATGAAAAAGGAGGCAAGGTACGGTTTGAGTTTGATATTGTAGTGCTACCAGATGTTAACTCAAAGCGAGATCGACCCTATGATGCAGAAATAACCTCAGAAATGTTTGATCAGTTCACCATGAAGTTGGAAATCATTTATTTAAAGGTTTGAAATGTCAAATTTTCTAACCCTAACCCAAGATCTTCTTTTGTCAGTGTATTGGTTCATTTTGTAAAAAGAAAAAAAAGAAGAGTTTAATGAAATCTTAAGTAAGGAGGTAAAAATGAAACACCAAAGTATGGTTTACATATGTTTTACTGCTGTACCTGATCATTTGCAAGCACCCTCATCATTTCAAGTGTGTTTGTCCTCCTTTTATTTATAAATACTCATTTGGGTTTTTTCCGCCTTCTCCTCTTCTCTCCTCTGTCACTTGTTCTCCCAAATCACAGGTTCAGGCCGTGGTCTCTGGTTTTTAGTGTCAAACCCAAGAACATGTGTAGGCGACTCTTTAGTGTCCAAGCTTGTTGGCCCATATGTTCAAAAGCTCAACCCAGTGGCAAGAGGGACGGCACTGCAGCCCAGAGATTGTACAGAATGCCTTTCTAACGGATGTTTGTGCAGTCTACAGGAGGAAACCAAAATTAACAAAAGGAGTACAAAAACACCTAGATACTTGTATGTCTTTAAATATTGCACCCTGTTGATCTTACAAAGTGAATAATACACTGTCAAGATTTTTTTTTTCCCACAGTGATCTATATTAACATTCATTTCTGTCCAAGCATTACATGACCTTGTTTGTCTCTCTTGTTTGTGCACTGCAATCTGAAAAGTGACACTCTTATGAAAGAGGGCGATCTACAGGTCAAAGATGCCAGAACACCTCCTCTTCTTTTCCAGGTTATCAGTGCCGGTTTTAGATCGATAGACCTGATATGTTTTTCTCTTATGCAGATTGCCGCTTTTATTGCTGAGTCATTGCAGAGTTGCGGCGGGCAGGTCATTCCCCCCGTGGGCTACTTCCAGCAAGTGGCAGAGTATGTACCCAAGTCATTGCCGAGATTCACTGTTCATAATCGGTGTCTGACAGCGTTTTCTACTCTTTTTGCTGTTCAGAATCAGCTCACCAATATGAAATATGAAGAACTGTCATTCTGAAATGATTAACTGAATGTAAAGTATGGTAAACATGTCCAGAATATGACATGTTTGCACACTGCAGGAAAATGCTCGAAGCAGTGAACAAAAGTACACACCCAAAAAAACAACTTTAAGCAGCTGCACCAGAATACATATTTGAGGATTGAGGATTTAAGTGTTTAAGAAAGTTCTCTTTCAGCGGTGCTATGGTATAGACAAACTTGTTGTGCCGTGTGTTTTGTTGCATAAATGTTGCTGTGCACCTTATCAAGAGAATGAGCAGCTAACTAGACTTAATCTCCAACTGTGTGTACAGACACGTCCGCAAGGCAGGGGGCATTGTCATCGCCGATGAAGTCCAAGTGGGCTTTGGGCGTGTCGGCGCCAACTTCTGGGCTTTCCAGCTCCAGGGAGAGGACTTTGTGCCCGACATCGTCACCATGGGAAAGCCTATTGGCAACGGGCACCCCATGTCCTGTGTGGTCACGACCAAAGAGGTGGCAGAGGCCTTCACGTTTTCTGGGATGGATTATTTCAATACAGTAAGATCATTATGTGGAATAGTGAAGAATTGGGCTGTAATAAAAAGTTTTCTTTTGTTCCATCCTCACTCAATATGTGGTTGATATAAAAAAGACAAAGGCAGATTGCAGAGAACACATTATATGATCTTTGCTTTTTCTCCCAAGTTGACCACAAATGGCACTGACCCGACCTCATCCTTGACATGACGTTCTTGTTTATATTTGACAAGCGTATCGACACAGCTGCTCTCCACATTATGGGGGAAAATACATTCTGTTCGAGCCAGTTTTTTTTTTTTTTTTTCATTGATGGCCTCAGATTACAGTTATTTCCTGTGAAAGAAAGGAGCTGAGAGAGTTCTCTCTTTCATATTGAATTGATTTTCAACTAGTGTGGATCTTTTCCAGTCACATTCTGAAAGTAGTTGAGTCAGTTTAGCATAAACAAAAATCACTAGGCTGACTCTGTGACATTGTACGTCTGTTATATAATTAGTGCATCAGATTGTCTTATGGTTCTGTCGCCCTGATGATTGAGCAGCTGATTTCCTAGGTGGTGTGAACCTAACCTCGGTGTAATCTTTCCTCTGTGTGTGGGTTTTGAATTTCCCAGTTTGGCGGCAACCCAGTGTCGTGTGCCATCGGTCTGGCCGTCCTAGACGTGATTGGGAAAGAGGATCTCCAGGGTAATGCGCTGCGTGTGGGGCGATACCTGACCGATCTGCTGGAAAAGCAGAAAGAGAAGCATCCACTGGTTGGTGATATCAGGTAGGCAGACACGCACACACACAGTTACAGTATGTGACACAGCAGCTGATCAGTTCTGTACGTGTAAAGCTGATTCAGAACTCTGTTGATTATATTATATTTTATTATTATATTATTATTATTACGTCATGTTTGTATAATCCTTGGACCAACATGTAAATCAGTGACCCCACAATTAAACATGATTTTGACACATTTGCTCTTCCCAGAGATTGTCAGTTAAACATTGTGGGAGATTCTGTGATATATTTACCTTGGGCATACAGCTGCCATTATATTCTGACAAACTGATATTGATAACTTTGAACCTGTTGCTATTGTAAAGACAAATATTGTGATTATAAGTGTACATTTCTTTTTTTTTTTTACCTAAAAGGCTTAATTTGGTGTATGTTACCATGACCCAGAACATATTTGGAAAAACAACTTTCTTAAAAATTGCCTGCGTCATGCAGAGGTCAGTAGGATTCTGTGTGTGTCAGAGATGATTAAACCAAATGGCGTCACATCCTGCAGGGGTCGTGGCCTCTTTGTTGGGATGGAGCTTGTGAAGGACAGGTTGAAGCTCACCCCGGCTACAGCAGAAGCCCAAGAAGTCATATATAAGTAAGTGTTAGATTTCAGATTAGTGTCTGATATGATATTAATTATGAAAAACATATTATGCAGCATTTAAAGAAAACAACCTGCTTTGATTATACTGTTCTGCAACTTTCTCTATTCTCTGTTGAGAAAATTGCAACCATGATTCAGTTCCACCACCAGTGTTACGATAGCTTTGGTGGGCTTATCTTATATCATACACACACACACACACACACACACACACACACACACACACACACACACACACACACACACACACACATTGTTTCAGCTTTAGCATTATGCTGCATATTATGCTATTTGTAATCTTTGTTAAGACATCAGACAATCTGAGTTCACAAATACTGAACTTGACAATTACTAATCAGACCTGCATGGGGATTGGAGTAAAAAATAGACCTCATTTAAAAAGACATAATTACCAAAAACTGCCATCATATTATGATGGCAAACAATCACTTAACAATACAGTGTTTCAGAATCAGAAATACTTAATTAATCCCCACGGGGGAAATTTGTTGTTTGAAATTTGATATTACAATTTCGACATTTTGATGGACATTTGGTAACAGCAGGAAAAGCACAGGTGTAAATAATACATTAATTAAGGCTGCATTCATTGAGGTGTGGCTGCTGTCGTGCACGCTGGCTCACTGTCGGGCTTTAATGGACACTTGCATGAAGCGGAGCCACCTTTAATGTTATTAGTTTCACCTGTGCCTTTGTCTGCTGTGAAAAAGGCGTTTTTTGAAATGGCTCAACCGCTTCATTTAAATTCGTAAATTGATACAGAGTGTGGAATAATTCGTGTTTCGTCCCAGGCTAAAGGAACAGCACATCCTCCTCAGTGCTGATGGACCACATCGCAATGTGCTCAAATTTAAGCCCCCGATGTGCTTCACCACGGAGGATGCTGACCTGGTGGTGGAGAATATTGACCACATTCTCACAGGTACTTAACACTTCCCCATTCCTTTTCTCTCCGTTATGTGTTGCTTACAGCGTTGATGCTGGAACACGGCGTTGTCCTAACCTGCTATTGCTGTATGAGCTCTCAGTTATGTGTGTTATTGTGTTTCTAGAAATTGAGGAAGCCATAGGCTTGAAGTTGCACAATGCACTGAAAGTAGAGAATGAAAGCAGCAAAAGAAAGGTAAGTGTGACTCTGCTCCCTATTTTAAACTCTTTCTGTAGCCTTCAATTAACCAAAGCTAATTTGTAGACCAAAGCTTTAGTCTAATAAATAACTTATGTCACGTCACTTACATGAAGATAACAAAAAGTCATTGACTAAATTTCCAACTGCATTGATTTTCATTTCAACTTTATCTCTTTGTGGTTTTATTTCAAGCTGCCCTCTGATGAAAATGGACACCAGTATCACAGTGGGTTAGTGCACAACAAAATGAGCACTCAAGGAGTTACTCAACAAACCAAACAAACCAAACGCCTCAAGACATAATGCTGCCTCACGTCTGAGCCGTCAAATGACAACACTATCTATCTTAAATAATAACCAGTAACTGTAAGACATAATAAACTTTTGAGGTGACAAAACACAGGGGTGAAAAGTGAAGTGCCTCATGTAACCTAATGAAAAGTGTTGATAATAATAATATGCTGTGTATCTATGAGATTGCAGTGTGTTCTCAGGTATTATTTTTTTAATTACATCTCTCTACATTCACACATTCAAGCCACGTGTCTAACATGTCTATTATTGTTTCACTTTGGTGCAAAAACATGCTACACAACCTGTATATTCATGTAAATAATTTTAAATTTTTTAATTTGCCAACATTCACTTGACCACGATTTTCACGGAATCATAATTTGAATTAATCAAAATGTATTATGTCAAAACATGCAATGATATTAGCATTAAAATATAGTTTTTACTGATTATAAATTGCTTGCTGTTGTTGAAAGTGTGGAACGGCATTATACATTGTGTGGTGAGTCTGTATTGAATAAAATACTGGATGAAAATACTGTTTTTGTTGATCCATGAGGGAAATTCTAGCCCTGACCTCTGCCTTCTAGGAGGGTCAGCTTGAATTAAGCACATGTGGAATATACATGAGCATGAAAACTAACTGTACTGAGTGTAAGCCTATCTTATTCCAATCTGCCTCAGACAAACAAACATGGACACTGTTTGACAAACCAGCAATAATTGACCAATGTCCCTTCTCAACAGAGAGTAGACAAAAGCTGTGAGTTTGTCACTTGCATGTTGGAATTATCAGTCAAAGAGAGGCCCTTCCCCAGGCAAAAAATAAATGTGACATAATTGATCTATGGTGTTCATGAAGTACAAAATGTTCTCTGACATCTCTCTTGTTGTTGGCTGAAGCTGTGGACCATTCTCCATAATGTGGAGAGGAGATAAGTGACTCACTCAACATATACAGTGGGAGGGAAGTGCCATCTAGTATCCCAGAAGACCCCAAAACAACACTTCATTTTATTGTGCATAATGTCATACCTTGAAGTTAACATTTCTGACTTTTTTCGTTTACTTACAGAATTTTTTTTTTTTAATTAAAAAAATATAAAAATAAAATATATTTTTAAAATACTTTTTTAGACAAATTCAAGAGCCACTGACAATTGATAAGATGAAGACAGGGAATATGAAGAAATAATTTTTTTAATGGACTATAGGCTTCTTGCAGCTAGTCTGTGAGTTTAAATGTATATTTTGAGAAGATAATTATGCAGTGAGTTAATTAAGTACTTTTAGGAGTTCTAATACGCAGTTCATTTTTTATTAACTTCCTGATTGCTTTACACATTGATTTATTATTAGTTTTTGCCATATGTTGTATCTGTGTAGCATCCGTTGTACAGAATTTGGACCATGGGAGCTACAGCTGTGGACTGCATTTCCCATGTGTACTTGCTTGACAGAACACGTGTGCTTATGTCAAACATTTGCTTTAATGAGGGTCTAGTGACCAAAAGCTCAGCTTTATCAATAAACAATTATATATATATATATATCACCAATCAGCTTTATTGGCCCAGTATGTGTACACATACAAGGAATTTGAAACACAGGTTTCAAGTGGCTCTCAATGTATTTACAGCCAGAACAATTTACAACATAGACATGCAGCTTAAAACAGGGACAACATACGATGTTTATATAAATAAATATACTGTATAAGCTGTACATATATAATTTATAATTTGAAGGTAAGTGGGTGTTTCAGTGTTAAGTTATATGATATATGACTAAGTGTTTATCAGAGTGGTGGCCTATGAGAAGACACTGTTGTTGTGGCTGGTTGTTTTGGCGTACAGTGTTCTGTAGCGCCTCCCAGAGGGGAGAAGTTGGAACAGGTTGTGATGAGTCTGCAGTGATGTCTCCTGACTCCGGACGTGTATAAGTCCAGAATGAAGGTGCAGGTTGGAGTCAATGATTTCTTCCTACAGTCCTGACTATCTGTTGTATTCTGCTTGTATCCTGTACGGTGGCTGATCCAAACCAGTGATGGGTGTGCAGGTATACTGTAGAACTGGCTCAGAAAGGAAACACTCTGCTGGGACCTTTTGATGACTGTGTCAATGTTAGAAACCCACTTTAGGTTCCTGGGAGATTGTGGAACCATGAAAGTACAGGAATCCCCCCCCCCCCCCCCTTCTGTTGGCCTCCTCTCTGAGTTTCACTGTAAACTGGTGTTTGTTGTTTTATACACGCTTAAAGTTTTAGTTGGCAGACATCCTCACAAAAGCTGTCACAGTGCCAGTGAGTTCACTCAGGTCATTTTGATAAGAAATAGTAATGATACTAATGAAGGTTCTGTTCCATTCAGCTCAAACAGAGTGAGGGTGCTGCTACTGTGCATGTTGGCTCGCTGCACAGGCTCTGCTACACTAAATGGTACAGAACCTTAATTAGTATCATTGGTAACACCTGTGTGTACCCGACTATTTCATATCAAAATGGCTGCTTTGAAAAACATCTATTTACAAATTTTATGGGTTTAAAATGTGCCACAACCAATTGCCTGTTGTTAATAGTACCCCGTAAGTGCTGAACCAAATAGTAACAACTTTGCAGAATCAGGCGTCTATGTGAATATCATTTTTGTACGTTCAGCCATAGCGCTGTTCCACCAATAAAGACACTGTTGAAAGATTACATTGGAAAGAGCCTGCCCTCGGTCATTCATTTCTATTCTATTAACCCTGAAATCTCCAGCATTCATTTAAAAAACAGTAATTATAAGCCCCCAAGATGCATTGTGTTACATGACAACACATTAGTGTCAAAATGCTCAGAATTTGAGGCTCATAATGTTGTTACATTTACTACAATGACCAGTTAACACTACTGCCTGCTACATTTATGCTGCCACCTTCTGGAGGGCAACTTACAATGCTTATGTACAATTCATAATTCCCAAATGCTGTATATGCAGGCCACAAAATGTAGGTATATTCATATTAGTCTTTGCCCCGTTTTGTTTTTGATAAATGTACGTAGAAAATGCCTCTATACTGTTTATATCACAACATCATGACAACTGCAAGGAGTTCTGAAAAGAAGATTTATTTCACACCCTTGTACAAAATTGCAACTGTGACAAGTTCAAGGCTCTGTCAATGATTTCTTTACAAAAACACACAACTTTAATCTTATTCCCCCCCTCCCGATACCAAATGAGTAGCTCCATGCCAGCAGTGTTCAGTAACTTCCTTTCCTATTTCTTCTCCAGTGGCTCGGAGAAATTTCCCACGCTGCACGGTATGCTACTTCTAGCTTCTAGTAAAGTGAAATTAAATTTAATCAAAACACATGGCAACACTGGTGATAATGCCTTTTAACAGTTACCTATGTGATCCTCTTCTGCATCAGTTTGTTAGGAAAGTTGGAAAAAAAGAAGAAGGAAGGAAGTCACTGAACACCAATGAGACACAGCCAGAGAGAGACTGTCAGTGCAGGCAGGTCTAATTTCTTTAGCGAGATCAGTGCTTTCCATCCTGAATGGCTGATTATATCGAAAAGGTCGAGTTTATCCATAATTTTAGTTGAACTGCCTGTTGGAGCCCCAACGCATGTGATGTCCTCTGTCCGTCTAATTCATTTTCAGTGTGCTCTCTTTGTCTCTAGCCCATGAGGTAACCTCTGGAAAGACAGAAGATGAATGAGTTAATACGCTGTGAAAACATCAGATCAGAGTAGCAGAATTACAGACCATCATTACCTATTGACTCAAACAGACTTTGTAAGACAGGTTGATGTTTAAATTAGAAATAATACACACGTAGTTCCTCGTTTTTGGTGGTAAACAAGCGTAGACTTACGGCAGCTTCATGCGCATGAAAACTCTGGCCATGAAGAAGCTGAGGAGAACGCTGACAAAACCGATGAAGAGCAACAGGAAGCGGTTGAGTTTGGGAATGTTTGGTGCGTTGGAGCGGTCCAGGATTATAAATCCAAGGCCTCCCATCGTGAAGAGGAAACTGGAAGCCAGTCCTTCCATGATGTACTGACCATTCACTCTGGAAAACAAAAGTACCTATGTTAACTGTGCTTTAATGTGACTTACTGTCCAGGGTTTGGTTGAGATGCTCACAATGTTATCAGTGACATACCTGTAAGCCAGAAAGGCCACTGGCCGCTGGTGTCCATGTTCATCAGTCATTGAACCCACACTTGGTGGCTCTACAATAACATCGTAGATGATGCCTATAAATGGAGGGGAGGGGGGGGAGTTGAGATTAATCAGACCATAAACAACTTAACCTGCTCATTAATTAGCACACTGATCATGTTCAATAGAACTCATTTTACTGCTGAACCGATTCTGAATGTCAAATAGAGCCAAGATACATTCAACTAGTTTCTTACGCTAGCTGAGCTGCAGTTAGCCTCCCCCTGTCCATTGGCCTGACTGCCTACAGGCTAGCGTTACCGTTAGCAACCACTGCCTACAATATCTGACATATTATATATATATATATATATTATCCCGAGCACACTTTAATGAGCTCTAACTGGAAATAACATGCGGACACAGTGCAGATGTAGCGCTAACAAGCTAGCAGTGTTGAGTTAGCTTAGCAGACGCGTTTACCTCCTGTGATGAGAAAGTAGGACACAATAACGATGGCGTACACAGTCATAGCCGACGGCATGTGCAGCCACGACGGCTTCTTCAGTTTTATGTTGGGGCACTCGAGCACAGCGAACGGTATACTGTACAATGTCTCCATGGTTTCTGAACAGATGTTCTATCGGTACAATCCAGCTGCTGCCGCTGACTGCGAGTCCTCTGAACACACACTCTCTGTTGACGTGTCCCGGAAGTACATGGTGGGTGTTTTTTTTTTTTTTTCTACTTTTTTTTATTCAGGCGATTTTTATTATGTTTATAATATTTCGTGTTTAGTAAATTTAAGCAGAAATATTTCGCTGATAGTTATATTTTATGGTTAATGCTTTAAAAACTTTTTTTTTTTTTTTTTTTGGGCTCACAAGTGCGTGACGTAAATTTAAAGAGACAGTAACTTCCTATGTGACGACAACATCAAGTTGATATTGCATGGATTCTGTTCAGGGTAGCGTCAGTGAATGTCTCTCTGCTGTATTCAACACATACATACTCTGATTTTCAACTGTCTGCTCCATTAACAGCAATTCATATTTTATAATAACTCTGCTGATTTACATCAGGAGGAGAAATCTGTTCTACCTCAAATCAGGACCCTTCCAGTCTTTCCACAATCACAGCATCAAATATCTGGGTTATAGGATGGTGCACACAGGGACTTGTACTCTTTTCATGCCACTTTCTTTTAATCAACTAGATTTATATGGCCGCTTCACTTTACTAGTTACTTTATAAATGAAGATTTTTTTCATATAAAACGTACAAAGACCTTAAACAATGTGATGGATAACAGAAGTATACAAGTACAGAGGAAACTGAGTCCATTTACAGAAATTAGCCACTACTTTGATGGAAAAGCAGCAAACCCTGAGATTTGGACTTGTGATAGCATTTCTCACCATTTTCTGAGTTTATGCAATCCAATTAATGTGATTACATTAAATTCATTGATCTATAATAAGACTCATTAGTTGTCATCCTGTATGTTAAAAAAGTTAGCTCAACTAATCACAACCGTAAAATCCTGCTTTTACATTAATGCATGAGTAATAATCTGAATTATGAAATCGTATAATGTACTCAGACTTTGTCAAAAACAATCCTCTAAATTCAAAAGCTTTATTGTATTTGGACTAAATGTAAAATTTTACTAATTTGACCATTTTGATACAATCCTAACCTTTTCAACCAATAGTTTTGGCAGTTGTTCAACACATCTGTAATAAATATAAAGTGTAATGAAAGACAGTCAAAAGATGACAAACCAAGACATTGCAAATTACAACAGGAAATTGATTTGTCTGTCATTTTTTTATTGTGGCAATACAAATACACATTTTACTTAGATTTCTGGCTCTGTGCCTGTGCCTTGAGCACCTTGACGACGATCTTCTGCTCCTCAATCAGGAAAGCACGCTTGATCCTGGGAATAACAGCAAAAGAGACAATTTAGACAAACGCCATCAGACATTCAAAAGGTACAGTCATCAGTGGCTGAACTTGTCACTATCTCCATCAGAGTAAACAATCAGTTTCTCAGCAAGAAAGTTTGAAGATGAGAGCAAATGCTTCTCTTACCTGTCACGCACACACTTGGCGCACATGGAGCCTCCATAGGCCCTGCTGACGTGCTTCTTGGTCTTGGAGAGCCTCATCAGAACCTGAGGTCTAACAGCCCGAATCTACAAGACGAAACAGAACCATAATGAGACCACAGCAGGCAACGTGTACTGACTTAGAGGAACTAACGCCACCACCTTTCACTAAAAGCCAACTACTCAAGGTACCAATATAATTAAGACACCTTTGTTTAATGTTTAATAATTGTATTTTAAACTCAAGTATGAACAGTTACCATTTTATCACACGTCCTTTTTGCCTGGGTACCTCCAGCCACCAGATTTATTGATTGCAATTCATGTGACGTCTGTGTGCTGTTAAATATTAATTTCCAAAATAACTACCAAATTTTAGCTCAACAAGCACATGTTCAGTAAGTTCACAGAAAACAGGCTTAATTGTTTCCAACAGTAACAGCACATTACCCATCACCAGTTTCCATAATGAAATGTACTGACAGATGCCCTGACTGTTGGCACAACATGAAGTAGTTAACATCTGGCAGCCTGCTTTCAGTCTAATAGTAGAACCCAAAAATAAAATGGGCTTCATTGTTTCATTAGTCAAAAAAGCGACATGTTATCTTTCCCTCTTTTTAGACATGGCTCTAGGCAGTTACAATACACCTGAATTTAACTTTAAGGACACAAAGCAAGAAAAGCAATACAACGTGGTAAAATACGTCTGGATCTATGGAAGCTTGTGTCAGCAATAGTTTCAAGTTCAATAGTGATCACAACTTTTTTTTTTCCCTAGAACAACACCACATGGACAAGATGAGCCACTCTCCTATATGCTCCCGTTCAGCATGCTTTTAAGTATTGTTGCCCATCTATTACTGCACTATTATGTTTACAAGGGAGGGCAGCAAGTCAAGGGAGCCTTGTTGATACTGTAGCAGCAAGTGAAGCAAAAGCATGCATGTTTTCAGGCAACAGCAGGATCACCCATCTCATCTATTCAGGTCCTAATCACAACCAATTACTAATTCAAGTTATTTTCCATGTAACTTCAAGATGTCTTCTTCTTGAAGGACCACCATTTCCTCATTAGTTATACAGACCCTTGTAAAGGTAAAGCACACTTAAAGGTCTGGGAATAACATCAAACATAACTACAGCAGATACTTTTTGACTGATGCCAGTATTTGCCTGAGACCAGCCCCATGAAAAGTGCATGCACTGAATCTTTACAGAGGAGAGTAACAGCACATCTCGCTGGGGGGAAAGCAAATGGCCTTCAACAGAACACAATGAGAGTACTTACTCCGCGCAGTCTTCCTGGGCAGATGCCACATGCCGACTTGGGAGCTTTGCCGACCTTCTTGGTGTACAGGTACACAATACGGTTACCAGGAGTTCGGGACCTGCGGGACACCACGAGAATAATGAGGTACTGTTACACAAGTGGGCATGCGTCAAGTTTGCAAGCAACCGAGCAGAGATGTTGTTCAAAGTTCACTTACAGTCTGGTTTTGTTGGAGGCGGTGTTGTAGGACAACCTACGGCGGTAAGTCAGGCGTTGCACCATCTTGAAGCTGAAAACAGACACAATAATTCAGTCACTGTTGGTACGTAATGCTTTGATGCTAACCACGCTAGCTATGCTACTGATGTTGCCGTTCAACATGTTAAGAGACACCGGCTGACACTGAGCTAGTTTACCCAACATTAAGCTTATTAAATGACCCGACTGTTTTATTGAAGAGGAGTTTTATCTGGTACTCAATTCAGTATGACAACACACTTTCGGCGTGGTTGTTGGCTAAAGTTACAGCTATAACATTCAGTTTGGTGTTTGGATAGCGGCCATAGCGACCCAGGGACGGCATCTGTCAAATGTCGCATAGAAACCACTAAATAATAAAATTATCACATATTTAGAAACAATGAGTTGTTTTTAGTATTGTCTATACTTAAAATTGACCACATTGTCTTTTAAAACGTAGGATTACAGTGGATTATTAAATCATAGTGTTTCAGAGGAAAGCAGGGGCCGCCATACCTGCTATCGCCGTAACCGGAAGAGGAAGGAGGAAGGCGGGTGTTAAAGGTTAAAAGCCCTCCATGCCGGCTATTTCCAGATTGTTACTCTGCTCCCTGCTGGTGTCTCCTATCTACTACACACATATGATGAAAGTAGTAGGCTATGAAACAAATTATAGGGATTGTTAGACTAAAGAAACTAAAGTTAATGAATAATTGTTAAAATTGCATTAGCCAATAACTGACTTTATTTTGAAATTAAAAAAATAACACATTAAACAAGCAGTTTGGTCTAAACCACGAACAAAATGTCCAAGGACGGAGGAAAGGGGAGAGAGAGTGACCTTTTTTCTTTCCCTTTTTAATCTTATTTGTTCTTTTATCTTTGGCAATATTGTCTATGCCAATAAAGCATACTGAATTGAATTGAGGAGGGAGCTTGGCTTCTTTCTTTTATTCAAATATGAAGGATAGAAATGATTAAACAATTACAAATTCTAATTTTCATAGATAACACGTACCCAATTTTCCATGAATGTGTAGTCTTTTTTAAACAATATACAGTAAAAATATATAAACATTTCTGAGCAATTTGCCTAAAATTTCACTTGACTTAGGCCTTAAATGTGAAATGGTTCACACCACTTATTACGTTGATTGTTGAGTGGAACTGTGTTACAACTTTCTTGTTTTTTTTCTTGAACCCGTCAGTAAAAATGTGCAAATAAAGGTCACCATATCTGCTTTATATAATCAATACCACTGACTGTCATCTTTCTATGCAGCTGTTTAGGTAATACACATGATTACAGTATGCAAACTGTTTCAACCCAATTCTTATAAATGATCAACACACCACTTGTGATCCATTTCACAGTTTGTTTCGACATGTAGCAGCAGGAAAAGCATAGATGTAACCATTAATGTTCACGATGGCTACATCCTGTTAGCGCCAGGACTCTCCTGGCACACCTAAATGTACCAAAGCCATAATTAATTTAATTAGTTGGCCCTGTGTTTTTCCTGCTTAACAAGTCAGAATGTTTGCTATGAAAAGAGCCTATTGCACCAGATCCTCAGTGGGGACTCATTTAAACAACCAATGAGACATTAGTTACTGTAAACCACAAAGGGGTACATTGTATTTGCAACGTAAAAACAATGCATGGATTGTCCAGTAGATGGCAGCACTGGTATATTAGTTGGTACCTGACTGTCCACTGGGTGAGTAGGAGGTCTGTCCTGTAAACTTTGTCTGTAGACACAGATGCACATGCATACATACTTTATAAAGTCCACTGCAATTTATATTTGGGAACATTTTATTTACTATTAATATGAGCTCACTTTTCTAAAGAATAAGGGAGCTTTTTGTTGATCTCTTTGTCTTCACTATGCTACATAAAGTTTCAGTGTAAATGGCCCTGCAGCTGCCTTCAAATTCTATGCAAACACAATGCACTGTAAGCAAAGACGTCATACAGAGAAATAGAAGATTCCCTTTCAGCTTAGCATAAACCTTATAGTTTGTTTAAAGTGGTGCAAACATTTTAGCCATTTTTTGAAATGAAAATGAAAATTCTTTAATTCTAAATAAAAAGTAAAAAATACATTAAATTATTCTATTTATGTGTAATATATATTACAAAATGCTTAGTTTATCAGTCATCTTAAAGTCTCAATCTGTAGTAAGTTTTTAAAAATGATCCAACTGGTAACTGCTTAAAAATCTCCATTATGTCCCTCCATGCATTCAACATTATTATTTTTGTTTCAAAACAAAAAGTACACTGTCAACCAATATCATAAAGTGTGAGAATCTGCAGCATTCACACCGTAGCTCTGAAAAGGAGGGAAGTGGCTCAAAATGGCTCCCTATCAAGGAGGTGCTGTGTCACAAACAGACATTTGCCAAGCTCCGCCAACAGATGGTGAGCTTGGCATCCTTTTAGATGAAGCATTTGGCAAAGGCAAAGTTCAGTGACAACACAGGGCTCCGTACAGTGCGTTGGCATATTACGCATCCTTTTTAAGGGCATGAAACTAACAGTCTGGTTTTATGCTTTACTTAGTCAGAACCCCTTATGGACTGGATTTGGTTTTGACACTGACAAGTTCACTTGCATTTGTGTTTTTTTGTAGTTTAATCAGTACACATGGAAATGTTGCTTTATAATAAAACTTATAAATTATTCTCCTTAATGATGTTTCTCTATAACACTGAAATCAATATGCCATCACTTAACAACTGGTGCATTAACTCGGGCCAGCATGAAACAACCTTATGTTGATGTACACATTTCAGATCAAAAGATGTTTTGTGTTAATGCGTGACAAGCATTAATACAAACAAGACTACCCCCTACACACACTCGTTGTTTCTTGATTGGAAACTTTTCATTTCTGGTGACCTGTAGAGGTCCAAGTTTATTCTACATGTTCAGTTATAGGATTGATTTGATTAAGTCCAGATGTGAGGCGACCTGGGATTAGCCCGTTCTTTATGAGAATCACTGTCTTTTACAAAGGATGCCAAGGAGATTTGTGCCGACTCCAGGGGACACTGAGGCACACACACACACACACACACACACACACACACACGTCCAAATAATTAGTAACATCTGCGGGCAGTCCATCCTAATCTCGTCAAAAGTAATTATTCTAAAGGAATCTCAATGGAATATTTAATTTAGATCTTAATCCAAGAAAATATGAATAAATTAAAGATGTTAGATCATTTTAAAGAAAGTCTATTAACTGTACAGACATCTAACTTTACTCTTCACATTTTGCGGAGCCCCCTGACACCCTCCTAATCACTCCTGACTCGTCAAAAATGAACCATATCACCTTAAGTGCACTTGATTACGCAAGCCTCTCCGACCCCCCTCTCCACATCTCCTTGGGCCTTCTGTGTAATCTGCTGAGATTTAAACCTGCTGCTCCTGTTTAATAAATCCACTGCGATTAAAATAGGATTACAGCTCTGCTTTCGCCTTCCTGATGACATCAGAGCATGAAACATTTTTTCGACTTTTTTTTTTTTTTTTTTTTTTTTTTGTGCAGTTGCCCAAGCTTACTCATTCCTCTCTCCTGCTTGTCGTAACCAGACAGGCAGCAATGCATTTCAACTTCTTCCTCCCACCCCACCCCGAAACTTCATCCCCGCAGCCCAGCAGGTCAACCCATCTTCTGGCCCTGTTGACATAAGGATTAACCTTATAATGCAGCACACATCCGGTATCAATGCGGTCTTCTGTCACATCACACTTCCCAATGACCGATAACGACCAAAGAAAATATGCTCCAGTGTCAGGTTGTTGAACCTTGAAACCTTCCCATAAAATCTCCGTCACCAAAACCGGCGTAGCAATCAATACGACTCTTTTGTCCTCTTTGTCCTTACCGAGCACTGTCCTGCAGTGGTTAAATGCTGTTAAGGTCACAAAAGGCAAAGATTGATTGGATTTCTACAGCGGCTAAGCTTATGACCCCAGCAGAGAAATCTATTTAAGATAATGTATTCTTTATCTGCTTTAATACATAATGTAGCTTAACAGTCAAATGTAAAATGTTAATGTGGACTGTTTTATCCTGGAGTTTCTGCAGGACCTTCAGTCTGCACCGATGACATAAAAGACATGGAAGGATGGGAACTCTTGCATTACAGTGCCCTCAAAACCATCCTGGCCAAAATGCACTCGTACTCGTAGTCCACCATGCTCTACGCTGTACGCTGTGCAATTTATTGGTGATTGAATGTATCATAATTACTCGCTCTGCTCTGGGCTGTAGCTACCACTGAGGGCAGTTAGAGGTCATGTATTCTGTGGTTTTTCTCCAGAGACCTGAATTGCAGTTTAGATTTTAGAGTTTAAAGTTACACATAGTGGGTGTTTAGCCATGCTCGCGCTCTGCCTGCCATTAAGGATGTCGGTCCACCACTTTAGAAACATCTCATCAACTACTGGATGCACTGCCATAACAGCTTTTACATTTCCTCTTCACATTTCTGTCCAATACTTTTGGCTTAAGACCGAATACCTGCAAATCAATATTTTTAGATTGTATGTTTTCTTAGGCCAAGAAAATTCAAGAAAAACATGAATGAAAGAATGAATGAATGAATTAGTATGCATACTTACAACTGATTTTCCCACCAGAATGCATTAATAGAGCATAGAAATTTACACACAGCATTTAGACCATCACAAAGAGAAGCCCTGGGACATCCAGCTGTTGTTGTATGTGTACAATAAGTGCGATATTACAGTATTCTAATTACAGTAATCCACATAAGAAAATAATATAAAAAAATAATAACATTTTGCAAAAAAATATTAATAATTTTTAAATGTTGAAAACAAAGAAACTCCCCACAAAATTAAAATTTCAGGTCTCTTCAAAATGATCAGGGTTTTGAGGGGCTGCTTGGACTGCACTATACATTTACATGGACCACCAGTAAAAGCAGGGTCTCACTTTCACTGTGTGCTCGCATCTAATCAGCTCCAGCACTTAGTGAGCAGACCTGCCTGTGGATTATCAATTCAGTAATCTCTTTAGACCTACTACTACTAAAATGAATATTCCTATCCACCCCCGGGTTTCAGCTAAAATGGTCTTTCTCACTTTATCTTTGAACAATCTTGCTTTTGTGTTATAATTCAGAGGCAGACCATTTGTCTTTTGGAATACATTTACTCAGCCGTTTAAGAGCCTCATTGATTCACTGTTTACTACCTGAGCATCCCATTGGTGCCTGTGCCCATTTTGTTTTGCTGACCACATTTTCCTAAGGGGCAGGTGGTCTGTCCAAGCCTCTTTGTGCAGACTTGTGGTGGGGGTGGTGGTGGTGGTGGGGTTGCTAATATGAGGCTTTCAACATCTAATCCGGAGCAAGTCTCTTAGAAAAAGCTTATCTTGGGACTCTCCAATTTCACTACTTTTCTCATCTACAGGACCAGACCGGTTTTTATCCTCAGTTAATAATAAAAATGACTGGTTTAATAGCACTAATTCAATACCTTGCTTCAGTCAATTGTCTGTCCCTCTTCACCGGAAAAACTTGCTTGGTTATCATCATCCTATCTACCCCCCACTGCCCCTGCCCCATTGCTGACAAATCCATACAACTATGTGGGACACAAAGGCTCGGATTTAGCTGTCGGGCCAAAGCGAGGGTGGGGCGGGTGGGGGGCAGGGCCAGCATGGAAATTTCTGTTGTTTTTGTCACAGCACAGATTTCAGACAAATCAAAACAACTGGCACCATCACCCCTCCAAACCCCCTTCCTCCCCACCCCAACTCACATGACCTGTGACCAGTCATCACTTTTATGTTGGAATTGCAGCCAGATCAGGAGTGGTCAGTGCGGAGGCTGCGTGTGCACCGGGGGGGTTACATTGTTGAAAAAGAGCTGACAGCCTGGATGGGATCTCATTTGATAGGCACAAATATTGACAGATCTAATTTGAAGAGCTGGGGTCACAGGCTCAGAGTGAGCTTTGTAGTGATGATGATGTGGACTTATCAGATACATGTGCTCGTGCAGCCAAACGTATCAATTTAAACAAATGGATCAGCTATCGTGACAGTCACTATTCAAACTCACCCTATCACCCTATCACTATCACATTTCCCTGAGTCCAGGTGTATGCACAAGGTCAAAACTCCTGAAATGAATTCCGACGTTGACTGTTTTGTCCGACCAACAGTCCAAAACCCCCCAAAATATTAAATTGACTCCAATGTAAGAATAAGAAAGCAGCAACTTTCCACATTTGAGAACCTCGGACCATCAAACGTTTGCCAATTTTGCTCGAAAAATGACTTAAATGATTAATCGAAATCGAAATAATTGCAGTTTAATGTAACTAATCAATGAATCGACTACTTGTTCTCCAGCGATTTATTATTGCACTCACATAAAGTCCGGAAACTCCCAAGAAACAGATTTTAAAAAGAACTATAGAAGGCACATTCATCCTTTTATTTGGCTTCTTGACACAGAAATGGTCTGGGTTATGTCAGAAGAAATCTTACTCTACTTTTGTTACTAGTGCCAGTGCATCCTACATTGCTACAGTGGAATGCAGTACATGCTGTGAACATTCTCACAGAGGTATTTTCGGATTTCACATTACAGGTGCAACGCACTCTTCACCAGAATTACACATCAAATCAAGTGGATTAATACATTCTATAGAGGTAATGAGAAATGAGTTTCTTGATTATGTTGGTGCAAACACTGCAACAGGGAAACTCTTCATTTTAAAGCTTTGTAGTCTGTACTTAGTCTCACATTTTATGTCTGTTTATGATCCATGGAGCAATGAGGTGGGAAGCAGTATCCGTGTAGAAAAGGAATGGCTGATCCAGAGTCTGGAATATCTTAAAGACTGGGTGTCAAAGTGTCTTAGCAGAGAGATGCATGTATGCATTATTCCAAACACATTTGACCCAATGGCAAGATTTTGGCATCAGGTATAGATAAAATATTTTTATCTACTTGGAAACAGTTTGTCAACACATGATACCATATGAATTACTCACATTATATGCTATGTTATGTGCTCTCCCCTGTGTTTTAGAATATGTCACTGAGCTTATGGACCTCCCCTTTAATAAAGTCATCCATGGCCCTGCACACCTTTGTGGTTGACCTGGAAGCGGTGGTTGTTCCTGGATTCCTGTGTCCACATACAGCAACCTGACAAGGCAGATGCAATTGTTAGCCATTTGTCTGGGTCCAGCTGTCCAGGTGGGGTGGAAAGAGCTCCACACTCAACACACAAGTCACCATCTCCACTGTACTGTTGTGGCCCTTACTCAAAATGTTCACAAAGTGAGCAGTGTGTTTATCTTAACTTAAACACTCCACAGATGCATTTCTATTAAGAAAAAAGCCGAATGGTGTGTAGTGGTGGTCATGACGATGGCCTGCCTCTGTGTTACTGTGACTTACCTCCTGCCTCAGCCCATCCCTGCTCTTGAGCCCTACCAGCCTCCATTTCAAAAAGTAAGTTGTGACACAAATTGAGTGACAGCTTTCCAATATTTCTGTGGAATGTATTAAAAGTGTATTGAATGAATGAATATGTGTTTACACAACAGATGTCTAAAACATAAATATGTATATACAGTACCAGTCAAACTTTTGACTGCTACATACAATACCAGTACTAATGTAAATTGGAGGTTTAAAGTCTGTGTACCTCCCCATCAGGGTACTCCTGATGAATACGGAGGGCAACGCAAGAGTGTCTGACAACCCATGTGTGCTTTCCCCCTAGCACCAGCAAACAAAACATCTGTAGGCCAGGTAGCGAGCACACCTGTAATCACAAAATAACAACAACAAAAAAATTCCATGTGATAATTTTAGATTTTCTGTCTCATAATTGCAAAAAAGTCTGTCACTGTGGAGCTGTCTTTCTTAACTAAATATCGATATCTCTCTTTGTAGAAGAACATCTTTGAAACTTGACGCATTAAACAAAAACAGCCTTCAAGTCTTATTTTTTCTCTCCATTTTGGTCATGTCTTACGGAAAATGACAACAGAAGATGGCAGTTTGTCCAGTCGAAGGTTTGCATGGTGATAGTAACTATTATTCTACCACCATTTGCAACCAATGATCAATATTGAAGCAGCAGAGGCTGAGATATCATGAATTTTATCCTTTTAGTATGGGTCCAACTACAAAACAAACATTCTGGATCCTACAGTTCCCATAATGCAACCCAATAGCATCTCTAATTAGACCTTTTGTGACCTCTAAATTCGCACAAAGCCAAATCCGAGATGACCCAGATGACATCACTACGACTTCATAAGGGTTATTTTTTTCAAACTTTGGACTTTAGTACACTGAACTTTAATCCTGTGAGAGGGAATTATAATTGACATAAACACAATGGAGGTTAAGTCTTCATGCTTTCAAGGAATAGTTCGACATTTTGGGAAATACTCGTTTTGCTTTTCTGAAACTTAAATGACAAGATCAATACCACTGTCATATTAGTCCAGTATATACTATAAGGCTAGCCAGCAATCGGTTTGCTTGGCTGGTTGCCTGGCAACCTCATGATAACGACAACACTTCAAGAAGTCACTGCTCTCTACCTACACGTACTCCCTCACATAAACCCTCATAAACCCAGAAACTTTTTTACACATCAGTTTTTGTATGGATTACGCAAACTGTTTCCCCCGGTTCAAGTCTTTAACTGGCTGCTGGCTGTACTATTTTATTTACTGGATAAATGTGAGGGTGGTGTTGATCTTCTCATCAAGCTAAAGCAAGAGAGCAACTGAGTGTATTCCCCAAAACATTGCTTTACGTCTGTCATGTTTAACAATAATGACAGACGTATCCATTTCAATTTGTAATATTTAATTAGCTACGTATAAGTGGACATTGAGTTTTTTTTTTTCAGATGATTTAACAAATAATCTGAGGTCAGTTAATGCTGTTGTCCTCTGTGTTTCCTGTTAGGTAACAAGAGGCAGCTACAGTGGGGAGGAGAGGGGGCAATCAATGAGGTCACTGAATCATGATTTATTATACAGCAGCAGGCCATTAGTGTCACACATACTTTGTCACTCTGTGAAGAGATTGCGTGTCTGCATCTATCCAACAACGTTTGGCCTGTCGACTAAAGCAAAGTGTTTGAGAAGCTTTATCTGACATGGTGGGGGAAACACAGCAACCCGGGGGGCTGTAGGGATGATGGTTATGTCAGATGAAGGCTTGGCTGATGTATTCAAAATGAAGCAAACTGACACATAAAGCATGCCTGACCTTTTTAATGTTACTGTCCCCTTTGGTACTTTGGGAAATATGCTTATTTGCATTCCTTTGCAGGAATGCAAATAAGGTGAGTAGATCAATACTTAGGTGAGTAGATCAATACCATGCTTACGTTTGTCAGTTCAATATTAAACTTGGGCCAGTTAGCTTAGCTTAGCATACAGACTGGAAACAGGTGCAAACAGCTAGCCTGGCTCAATCAAATGGTAACAAGATCCACCTTCCAGCACCCCTTAAGCTCACCAATTATGCAACAACTGGTTTGTTTAATTGGTACAAAAAGTGCCAAAATAAATTTGTGGTGGACTCTAGGAGGTCGTTTTGCCACGCCCATATGTGAGATCCCATGGCTGACATATGCTGGGGTTCATGAGTTTTGGCATATTGCCCCGCCAAAAATCTGATTCATTTTCTTAAAGAATAATAGCAGTTTCGTTCGCAGCAATTGCTCCTTGGGCCCTAACTAGTGAACTTTTGCGCTGATACACAGATTTTGTTACTTTAAGCCAAAGCCAGGCTAGCCCCTGTTTCCTGTCCATATGCTAACCTATAAGCTAAACAGCTGCTGGTACAGCTTCATACAGATGTGAGAGGTATCAAATTGGCTAAAAAGCAGATATGCACATTTCCTAAGAATGTAAAAAATATATATATATATATATATTATCATTTAAAATAAATATTATACTCTAGTCTAAGTGTAAATATGCATCATTTGCACAATGCATGATGCAGCACTCTGGGTTGCACATTTGCAGCGTTATCTCCGACAGAGGGGATCCGCCTCTTGCACATAACCTTGAAATGACCTTAAGCGTGCACATAAATCAGCAACGGAGCTGAAGCTTATCCACCTGTTCCGGCATCAGAGAGAGAGGAAGGAAGGAAGGAAGAAGAAAAGGAAAAAAAAAATCAGTGAAAATACTGCCTTTGCTGTGTAACCACGGCAACTCCTCCCTCAAAACGCAACATCACCAAAAGCCCCCACCGCGTGAACCCAGCAGGAACTGATACGCTGTCTGCCGGTTACCTGGCTTTATTAATAAACCAACCGGTTCACGTGGTCAGCCCAGCCCAGCACACTATTGCTGCCACATTAGCAAGGTATTTTCAACCGGGTGGGCTTTTTTTCTCTCTCTCTCTCTCTCTCTCTCTCTCTCTCTCTCTCTTTTTTTTTCTCTCTCTCTCCTCTCATCCGAGACCGGAGAGATGCTGCTGCTGCTGCTGCTGTGAGGGAGAGAGGTGAGCGCAGTTGGAAAAGCATTTCTCTCTCTCTCTCTCTCTCTCTCTCTCTCTCTCTCTCCATCCATAGCTCCTCCTCTGTCGTCGGAGAGCGGACACCGGTCACATTTTTTTTGTAGCTCAATGAGAGCAAGAGGGCACCGAAAGAGGATTTCCTAATTCCAACCTGCTGCTGTGCCGTGCGGCTGTTTTTCCTCGCGCCTCTGTCAAAGGTAAGGCATGACACCCGTCCGCGAGCCTCTCCACGCGCCACGCGCCACGAGCCGCGCCAGGGCAACTCAATATTGGGGGGGGGGGCTTCTTTTTGGTCGGGTGATGATGATGATGATGGTTAGCTGTTTGTTATGTGATGGTAATGATACAGCTGGGGGGAGAGAAGGGGCGAAGGCAGCGTTGAAGGGCAGACAGAGGGGGGGTGGTGGTGGGGTGGGGGGGTTTCAGACGTTGGGCTTTAAGGCAGCAGGCTGTGCGTCGTTGGGAAGTCGAACAGGACAGGAGTGTTTTTATGTGCTTTCACCTGAGCAGCAGCGTCACTGCGGGTACCGTTCTCACTGACTGCAGCCCGGTGATGCCCGTAAACAGTCGGTCTTCACATTTCGGGATATTTCCCCAGGTAAAAAAAAAAAGAAGCAGCTGATGTTTTGACTGCAAGTTGTCACAATTCAAATCCGAACGAGTTAAAGCAGCAGTGCATCATCCGCACCTACTATAACTTCTGTCTCTTTGCTTCATCTCCTGTTTTGAATCCATCGCGAATCACTTGAAATTGTGAATTACTCTACCTAAAATCACCGAATATACTTAATGGTATGCAGCATGTGAAGGCCACACAATGACTATTCCACTTAAGCTCAAATACTTATATTAATACTAATATTTAGACCTTAGATTTTATACATTCTTGATCTGTTTTGTGTTATTTCGGAGTGCTGTGAGACAGTGTAATACTGACACTGTGGGGCGATTTTAAAATTAAATATGCATTATAAGATGAGCATTCCACACTTGTGCATCACACTATAATTGGGAATTACCTGTTTGATGTTAGCTTTTTTTCAGTCCTGATTTGTAGGTGACTTTTCCAAAGCAACTATGATTATTTGTTAATCTAGTTGCTATTAATTGCAGATTTCATTTTTAACAATAAATGTAAAAAAGGCAAAAGTGTGCATTTGAGAATCTGCACTAATCAAATGTTTTACATCATAGAGAGCAATTACCAAAATTGACAAAGATTAACTTTCTGATGGTTATGTAATGGATTTAATCCACTAATAATGATTTAGTTCTCTGTGTCATTTAACTTTGTAGCATCACCAGACTATTGACAAAGCAGAATCTTTAAGATAAACCCTGTATTCAATATCTCAACAGTCTTTTTACACTCTTTGAGTTTCTTTCCTGCCTTAATAATGAATTTCTTCTTCACTCTTTTGACATTGTCCAGCAGAGGCTAATATGAAGACATCATTTGGCAAACCAGACCCTGGGAAGAACCTACAATCTTTTCAACTCATTTGAAACTGAAGACAAAGGCATGCATTGTCTCCGGTAAAACCTGCTCCCCACTCTCCCCTCTTCCTACCTAGCCTTTGAGAGTGAGGACAACACAAGCTGCACAGACATGGGTTCAGATCAACCCTGCATGGATTCACCAGAGCGAAGACCCACATTGGGTGCTGCCTGTAAGCGGCAGGGCCACCGGTGTCTGCGGAAAAAGCTGAGGCCAGTGCGAATCTTAGGGTTCGTCTTCAGCCTGGTGGCCGTAAGTGCCGTCTCCTTCAGTGCCTTGACCTGGAGCTCAGGGGGTCTCAGTGAGCCAGTGCTCCCCCAGGAGAGTCTCCACCGGTCGGCCCCCCCACAGGACTCTCTTTTTACCCAAACTCAGAGGGACCCCAATGTGTCAGCTGACATGCCAATAGCCATGAAATCTACAGCAGATAGCAACAAGAGCCAGGGGGATTACCCACCAGACATTTTCACCGTTGACGAGAGGCGCCAAGGAGCAGTGGTCCTCCACATGTTCGGCATGATCTACATGTTCATTGCCTTAGCCATAGTGTGCGACGAGTTCTTCGTCCCAGCGCTGACAGTCATCACAGAGAAGCTGACCATTTCCGATGACGTAGCGGGCGCCACCTTCATGGCGGCGGGCGGCTCAGCCCCGGAGCTCTTCACCTCCATCATCGGCGTCTTCATCTCTCACAGCAACGTGGGCATCGGGACCATCGTGGGCTCGGCTGTCTTCAACATCCTCTTCGTGATCGGGATGTGTGCCATCTTCTCCAAGGAGATCCTCAACCTAACGTGGTGGCCACTCTTCCGCGACGTCTCCTTCTACATCATAGATCTGATCATGCTCATCATCTTCTTCCTGGATAACATCATCTCCATGTGGGAAAGCGTCACGCTGCTCTCGGGCTACGCCGCCTACGTGATCTTCATGAAGTTCAACAGCCATGTTGAGGGCTTCGTCAAAAGTTGCATGAACAAGAACCAAGTGGTAGAAGTAGAAGTGCAGCCCAAGGTGAGTTGGTTTCCTGACCTGGATTCTTTTTCTCTCACTACCCCTTCACCACCATTTCCTCTGAAAATACAGATTTATAGGAAATGTAAGACTATGAGGCAGTTACAGTAGTTGTGCACTAATGAATTTTAGTATTGTGGATAATAGAAATAACCTTCACTCTCCCCTCTGGCATGGGTACACACATTCATCCTTTTTACATGCTGCTGATTTTAATGAAGTCAGGCTTACTTTGATAATTGTTTCAGTCGAGCCAAAAATAAAATCAGTTTGTTAGTGGCGATGTGCTTTTTAATTCCATGCATCTTTTTTTTGTTCTCATCGACCTTATGATCATTTTTCAAATGAGACCAGTGTCTCACAGATGTCCCGCACTCTTAGATCATTCAATATGCAACAATTGGACATATGTTTTATTTGACTGAGAATGTGAAAAAAAAAACTTTTCAACAACTGAGCTGACCATTAATGTGGCCTTAAGCGATGGCGAACAGGGCTGGCATACAGTATTCCACGGTGGGATTAATAAAACAGTCAAATGTGTAATTCTGGGTTAAGCTCTACAAATTGTGTCCCTGTCTGACAAACAAATCCCTTGGAAATTCTCAGGAGCTACTGTATTTTTTCTCTCCTCCCAGTTAAGGATTTCCCAATTAAATGGTGCCTTTAAATCGTTGCGTAAAACCGTAAACCACATACAGCTCGACGAGGTGAACCACATACAGTAAATGGCTTCAGGACGGCTGCGGTAGTCTTGTTTGTTCCTCCATGTTTGCTCTCAGGAGGAGGTTCTGCATGTACACAGTCATTCAGTGCAATATTTCACTTTTCTCTTCACTTCACTTCACTTCACTTTTCACTCAATAGCATGAACAGTGAACACTCCTCAGTCAGAAACAGCAGAAATCACCGTGTGACTAACATTCGCTCCCTCAATGACACTTGAGGGCAAAAGACACTGCAGTGCAATTTGATACTGGTGTAGAGATTATCCGGACGGATTTAGATTTCTTTTGTGACATGAAATGGAAATGAATTTTTGAGAAAGTTGCATTGTAAAGCTTTAATTAAATCTGGATTTATTCTAAGTACATAAAGGATATTTAAACTGCAGGTTACACAATGCTAGGGGGGGAAAAACACTTGAGGAAGCCAACATCACCATTTGATATGCAGTGTGTAAACCGAAAAATGCTCAAATTAAAGCCACTCTTCGTTTAAAAAGCAAGCATGGAAATAGTTATTTCTGCCACACTAATTGATTTAGGGCTTATATGCAAGAAGAGAGTGAGAGCTGAGGTGCACAGGCTGTGTGCCAGACAAGACTCAGGTGACCTTGAGCTGCAATGGATTCTGGGTACTTTGGCCAACAGAACTGGGTGGGGGTGGGTGTGCATGTGTGTGTATGTATGTGTGTGTGTGTGTGTGTGTGTGTGTGTGTGTGTGTGTGTGTGTGTGTGTGTGTGTGTGTGTGTGTTTGCGTCAAAAAACAACTTTTCATGGGAGAAAAATAGCGGAAGACAAATGAGTCGCTCAAACCCAGCCATTATGTCTCATCTCCTACGACGCCTACACCAGATTTAGCCTCTCTCTCTTGCACCCCGCTTTGAAAACACACAAAACGTAAAATACATGAGATAATAGAATCTTTTTTAAACCAGATATAGGTATGGCCTCTTTTATTCTGTAGTCTGGGTCTACAGGGTTAATAGAACTAGAAAGGCACAAATATTATTAGAATATAATCATCTAAACACCCTTTTTTTTTTAATCAAGCTTTGACACTTTGGGGACGTGCATGTATTTCAAGACATGTGTTATTTTGAGATTTAATTGGCAATTTAGCAGGCGTGCGTGCGTGCGTGTGTGTGTGTGTGTGTGTGTGTAAATGCATACATGACTAATGGAGGGTAAAACGGCAGGGCGAGGACAAGGATGAATGAGTTAACTCATAAAGGTGTCCTGCAAAATATGATCGAAGGTCTGGTTTTGTGCTTTTTTTTTGTCTTTCTATTTTTAACTGACATTCCCCAACTACGCACTGAGCAGCATTTTTTTTTTTTTTTTTTTCAAAGATTTTTTTTCCCTGTCATGACTGAGCTCCAAGGTGTCCTTAATCCTCCACACATTACTGTTCAGGTGTGAAGCATGGCTTTGTAGGGACAGTAGGGTGTCATTTGACGCCATGCCCTTGAACTGAACACTTGATTAAAATGGGCTTCCCTGAGATTATTTCGTGCATTATGATATTGGGAAGTCTGGGCACACTGTTGTGTGCTGCATTGCTGCCATAGACCCAGGACAGTCAGGAGTAAAGAGGACGTGGTGTCACCCTAAAGATTACAATGTGCAGGTTGCTTGGTTAGAAATTGGCAGTTGGCCATCAACAGTGTGTGCTATAAATACCATGTAAAGTTAGATTCCCGAGAGTAATACGGGCAGAAGTGTGATGTTCTGCATTTAGAAGTCATCAGTCAATTTTGTCTCATCTTATTACATAAGTTGCTTGTATTGCGTTTTCTTCTTTTCTTTTTTTTTTTATTGACATGAAAAGTTTCTTTTGTGTAACTTGTTTATTCTGCTGCCGGTAACATAAAAATAGATTGCTTTGTTTGTCTTATTTTCTTGAAAGTAATGCCTTAGCTCCCAGGCAGAGCGTTAAATGGTGAGAGCAGGGCTTGCTTTTCGATCATTTGACAGATCAGAGGTGTCTTTTTTTTTCTTTTTTTTTTCTGCCAGAGGACGAGGTGGTAACATTATCGATACAGCAAACACAGAACCGTCAGACTTCAGTGAGGATGCGAGGTCTATTTAAAGCCATTGTTTTATGGTCAGCCTCATCAAACGTAATCTGCGGTAATCTCTCAATCCAGTTAACACAACCATGAATGCTCGATAATGTCATGCACTTAGATTGACTTGGAATTACAGCACATAGTTTGGGGAGTGACGGCACATGGGTTGTGTCACGCTTTTCCCGTAAAGTCTCAGCTGTGCAAATACAGTTTGCAAATTTCCATGAAATCCACTATTCCTGTATCCACTCGCCGCTGATGATGACACAAAGTTGGAGAATCACAAACAAGAAGAAACAAGCTGCTTTAACTCAAAAACAGTAGAAATCATCAAGTAATTTGAATAAACTCATGCAATCCTGCTTCGGAGTTGTCGGTTCAGTTCATCCGAGTGCATGACATTTCATTTGTTCATCTTTAACCCAAACAGATGTTGGAAGGATGTATTTACCTATTAGTTCGGGCCTGATTGGTGCCTAATACCTTTGTTTACTTAATGACTGCTTAGCTGCTGGGTAATCTCACAACAAGGGCACTACGCCTTAGAGGGTTAGATCGCCACCTCTGCCATACTAACTCGTACGAGACACGACCCTGCAGACAGGCGGTATTTTACCTGCTGTCGTCTACTTTACCAATTCTGCTTGTAATCAGACTGTGAATCTGGAACATGAGCGTTTCCTTCATTGACCTAAATCCACTTAGAACCCTGAGATGACACCGACGACTTCTAGTTTATAGGAATTATCGTTACTTCACAGGATTGGGTTACACAGACTGCCGGTGGTTACTTTTTGTTGAGGTATTGTTTTAGGCTATGTTTGTGTGATTTTGTATGTGCATCTGTCAAGTCAGTCCCCGTCTGCATCAGTGCCAAATAGGGACTGCACACATCTCGACCCTGTGAGCAGCAAAGGTTCATAGGTCAAAGATGGCGTTATTTTACTGTATCGCTGATAGTAATTGTTTCACGTTCTGGGGCAGTTAAGCTCCTTAGTCTGGTGGTGCGTTTGGTGACTTAACGGGACGGACTCCATGCATAAAGGTCTGATTACTGAACACTAGGTTACTCAGTATGTCCAGAGTGGCCAAAGGACTTCACCAGTGCATGAGGCATCTCACACCCGCACACTCAGTAAATCCTGACTGCACAGACACAGTTCAAGGTCACAAAAGAACTAGAGGCTCCTGCTTTTGCCTCACAAGCTTGAAAGATCATGGCACGGCAAGATGGAGGAGCTTAATATCACCAGCTCTAGGTTTCTTTTTTCCTGCTTCAGCTATTTTTCACGGGAAAAGCAACAGATGTGTGCGTACTAGAGTTGGGCTTTACATGCTGATGGTGTCCTACTGAAGCAATCATTTGTCTAACCCTTTTCTTTTTCTGTCTGTGTGGGGGAAAAAAACCAGACCAGTAAGCCAAGCCAATCAATGCTGGCATCTTAACCACAGCGACTGAAGACAAGTAGCATTTTTCCTTCCCAATCTGTAACACTTTCTTTTTAAAGCTATTGTAATACATTTTACCATCTCAAAGCCTCTTTTAAAGAGGTCAGTTTAGGCCTGACACAGCATAAAGTCAGATTTATTTAACAGCAGTGAAGGCTGGCTCTGTCTGTACATGGCATTAGCTGGGTCTTTCATCATATGCACATCCCCCACTCCCCTCCTCAGGACCACCTCACCAGGCTGGCCCAAGCTTATCTTGTTATCTTGTGGCCTCTCTCATTGTTTGGCTGATGGACTGACTGGCTGCTTTTGAAAATACTGGCTCAGGCAGATCAGATTAGCCAGCACTTTGTGCACTATGGTTTTATGAAAGACAGAGGAGTGACAACGAGCTCCCTTTCTACTTGTTACGATCACGGTGACACACCAGAAGTCAGTAATTAATAATAATGAAGTCAAAGTCTCCCTGTCATTTTAGGGGAAGTGCGTGGCCACATCTGACAACACATTACAAACAGTTCAACAATAGTTGGACAGTGACTATAATCTTACAATGTGTATTTAAGCTAAATTTGATTATACGTGTTCATTACATTAAATCCATGAGTAGGATGTCAGTACCGGAACGAGGAAATGAAGTGATTAATACCTAATCGTAAGACATTTAAGAAAGGGAATCACGTTATTAGATGGCTGCTATTGTCAATGTTGGATAAGCCAGTGTGTATCGAGGCAGATGTTGGTTGTGCTGAGATGGAAGGTGCGACCTCTGATGTATTACCCAGCTATAAATAGCGTCACAGAGGCGAGATCTTCCATCAGGATGCGCTTCAAAGATCAGTTACAAGGCTTGGTTCTGTGCAGGGAGCAGGCTGCGTTTTCTCCCTGTGAATTTGGACATGCGGGCACCAGCGCTGATGCTGTGCACCTTCTGTATAATCACACATAAATCCCAGTGCTGCATGCTGCTCCTTTTTTTTTTTTTTTTTTATCCAGACCAATCCCAGTGAACCCCCCACCTCATCCACTATAATACCAGGCTGCGCTGCATGAACCCCGTCACTAGCTGTTTATTTTAGTCGCGTGTGACGTGTTCATGGGATTATCTCCCATTATGACGGATGCCAACCTAATTTTCAGCAAAATCCAGATGTGCACTGCTGAACTCCGACCAAATTATAAACTACATCTGCTTCAGATTGCTTCTTTTTTTGGCTGGATTTTGCTGTAATAAAAGCAGTTGTCAAGCTAATTTCTAGGAAAGCCTGCTGAAATACCCATTTTTAATCACAGTAAAAGTATGGTTTGTACAATATCTAGAAACGTTATCCTTACTTTTACATGTAGGCGTGTACAGACTGTGGGCTACTGTGATTCAACTTTTGAAAATGGAATTTCCTTTTTCGGTATCATTTGTACGCTATGTGCCCTTTATACTCAATTTGTACTGTGTATTTCTATAAAAGCAGTGAGCGTATTTATGTTGGTATCCTTAAAAAGGAGAGTTGTAGAAGTGACCTTGGTTTAGACTGAATGAAAAATAGGTAGAAGTCAGTAAGGCTTGTGTGTTTCATGCAGGCCCAAGGTTACTGAGGGATAGGTATAAACAACAAAATAGAAGCTCTCTACAGTGAATACAGAAGTCTAGTTTAACATGTCAGAAATTAGAGGAAAAATAGTTGTACTGATGGTCTAATGCTGAAATTATCAAGCAGAGTTGTTTTTCCTTATGCAGTAATTTGTACAGTCTTAAGGTCCTATATGCACATAGGTCTGCACACACATGCAGCATATACCTACTGACAGAGAGAAACAGAATCATTTTGACGCTTGAGCTCAGACAGCGACAACAGAGCCAGAGTCCAATAATTTAAAAATAGAAAGCCTGCGACTTTGATCTCACCATGACGATGAGGATTCCAAGTTTTATCATCTGTTCCAGCTGTGGCTCCTTGTCTAAGGAGGGGAGGGGAGGGGAGGGAAGAGAGAGGAGCGCTACTGTAGAGCCAGTAATTAGGTTTTACCTTTTTACCTCGTGTTTGGGCTGTTAGACCAGTCAATAGAGATAAAGGTATCGTTCAGAATAAAGTAACAGGCCAATCAAAACACACAGTGTCTGGGTTTTAGGAAACTACAATGGCTATTGAGCCAGAGTTGCTTCTTTCGCCGTCGCCCTTCTGTTGTCTACAATTATTCTGGGAGCTCTCTTGGCAGTGTCGTTGTTCCTCGCCCGCACCCTGCTTTTGTCCAAATCCAATTTAATTGCATTCAATGGTAATAAGTGTGCAAGCGAAGTTCTCATTTGCATCACAGGTGCTGTTTTTTTTTTTTTTTTTTTTTCGATTATTGTACTAAATTTGGGTTCCCCCCCTCCATTCTTATCAGAGTGGACAGTGGCTCTTCACTGCCTCCTCAGTGTTGTTAATGGTTTGAAGGTCACCCTGTCACTTATTACGGTGTCTGTGTAATTATCAAAACCACAATGTAGTCTGCTTCAAAACAAAGTAATACAATGGAGCTTGTTATTTTTTCTTCCCTAAAGAGACATGCAAAGTAGAGCCATTGTGAGTTGACCCACTTCACACATGTTTACACGAGAAAAAGAAACGTGTACTTGTCCCCTGACACCAGTGGCCTCCCACAGTAATCCTTCCTTTATGTCATCTTTATCTCATCATATCGTATCATGTATATTAATTCTGCTCTCACTAAACACACTTAATGAGACCACATATGAAATTAAGCTGCGATTTTCATATCTGCCTGGATTACAGTGTTTTGAATTTCATGATACTGCGGTTGTTTGTTGCTGTGTGTGTACTGTTGATGCCGTCATTCACACACCAGTCCAGAGCTGACACGATTAAACAGTTTTAGTGTCGGTAGTAAACTGAATATCTTGAGGTTTAGCCTGTTTTTGTTTTTTTTTAAATGAAGCAGCTTATTCAGTATTTTTACATTTCATAGACAACAACAATTTACCAATCAATTGAGCAAAATAATCAGCAAATTATTTGATAATGAAAATAATAGTGAGTGAGTACTAAATGTACTTTAAGTGTTTCAGACAATGCTGGTTGTGTGTGAAATGCACATTAAGTCAGTAGTGTAAGCAGGTGTTAACAATGATAATTATGGTTCCATTCCATTCAGTGTAGCAGAGGCTTTCCAGTGAGCCGACATGCACAATTTCAGCACCCTGACTCTGTTTGACCTGAATGGAATAAAACTGAGTATCATTGCTAACACCTATGATTACCTGACTGTTTCATTTCAAAATGGCTGCAGTTTTTGCTTCAACCAGTAGCTAGGGTAAATCAATTTGTTGGTTTCATTCGATGGCTTCGTGGCTCTGACAGCCCTAATTTGAAACGCCGCAGATCCCGGGTTTGAAAACTCAACGAGTAAATCTAAAGCTAAGCGAGCTGCAGCTCGTCAGTCTGCATGTTGTTTGTTCAGATGCAGTCGGTGCAGTACCATGGACAGCAACCATCTCTACCTCGCTGGTCTTCAGCACGTTAGTAGTGGTTGCTACGCTGTATTTCATTTCTTTTCTTTCAACCTCAGCTTCATCCTTCCCCTTCTGTGCACCTATTTGAAACCCTGTGTTGTCAGTTTTCACTCACTCATCACTCCACACTAAAGGTAACTCGGAACAAGTGGAAGGGTTAAAGGGAAGACTTGGGACCCCAGGTCATCCTGCAAGTATAAAGTTGTTTCCTGAAATTGGTTATGCAGACAGTTGTTGAAAGAGGCTACCTTAATTTAGCACTGGGGAACTGGCATAGACTCAAACTGCCGGATCGTTAAACGCCACCACGTTTTATTGCGCACGCAGAGGAGTGGATTTCAATAGTCCCGGATCATGAAGCTGTTAGTCTTTAATGCTTAATGCGTGTGTATTTTGATGTGACCTAGACAGCCTGAATAGCTGTGGCTCCAGCTTTAACTGCTGTCTTCATTGAAAGGCCATTTCTGTTTAATTTCTCCATTGTTTGAACCTTAGGGTAATTTAGCTCACGAGGCTAGCAGGTGTTCAGATCAATATATGTGATATGAGCTGATGTGGTGTTACAGGTGTACATTTTATATAGCTGCATGGATGAATGGAATAAATGACGTGATTATTTTCACTCGTATGAACCTCGTCTGTTTGTGCAAGTAGCTCAAGGCCATGGAGGTCAAGGCATACGTGTATCCAGATTTAGTAACGCCAGCCCCTGTTGCAGAGAAATTCTGGAAACTTGAAATGAGAGATTGCTGGGGGTTTTTTCTTTCCTTTTTTTCCAAGGTAGAGCCTGAAGGTGAAACGTTGAGGCTTGCAAGAAACTGAAAGCCTTATCGATCAAGGGCTATTTTTGAAAGCGGGGTCGAATTAGCTAATGTAACTGCACTGTAAAAGCATCATGTGAAGGGCACCAAGATCCCCATCTCGTGGGTGTATGAAATGACACAACCCAGCGAGATGGAAACCGTGCATATGGTCAGAGGTGGCCGAAGCCTGGCGGGCCTCAGATACTTAACTCCTTCCTCGGGGGGATTTTTAACCCTCAACATCAGCCTCGCTAAGCTGCAGCAGCTGAACATTACATCAGCTCTGAGAGTCGTGGCTCATGTAATACCCGTAATTTGTGAAATCCAGGGTGATGATGTCTGCGCCGCGCAAAGTGCTGTTGTATAGATCTCACAGTTGCAGACGGACCTGACACCACACTGATAACCACAGAGAATTTTAAACCAAATTTAAGAGAGTAAACTCTTAAAATGGAAGTGATTGCAATCAGACAGTCTCTAATGAGCTAATTAGGAAACGCTCTGGGTCTCAGTGAAATCTGCTGAAAGCCTCTCCTCCTCTGTTCTCGTCTAAGAGGGTTACCACTCATGTCCATCACTGACGGATGAGTGATGCATGAGGCTGCTCCTCATCCCCATGCCCACTCAAGCCCACCAAGGTGACCTGAAAGGGCCCTGTCAGCACATCACCCTGTCTGTACTGAATGTGACTGGCCAACGTGACTGGCCGGCAGGAAGCTTCCTCCGCATACTTCCATCTCCTCTTCCTCTCTAAGATAAGGGTCTTCTGTGTATGCCTCAGAAAGGAGGTGACTGTCTGCTAACCCGCTGACAGTGCAACAAAGCAAACAAAGCGAGTCCGTGGTCAGGATTATGTGAGCGAGGTGACATAAAGTAATAGTTGCTGCCTGCATGGAACACTCACCCTCGAAGCAGAATCTCTTGATCATGTGGGCTTTGCTAATTAATATTTAATTGAAAAACTAAATTTAACCCAAGCTGAAGGAGAAGTGAGATTCTATATGTTTCTTAATGTAATCAAATCCCAAGAAAAGACAAAAAAAAAAGAATAGATCCTAATAACAAGAATCACCTGCATATGCAAACTGATATCTTCTCCCTCTGTGCCATAGAGCTTCATTGTTGTCTAAAAACACATCGAGTCACAACACTGCACTGGGTGACATCTTCCTTCATTATGATGAACATGGACACTGTTGTTCATTTTGACTCAATTCCACAAACGCCGCCCTGCTGTTTTTCGCTTCACTAGAGCACCAAATGTTTATTAATCTTCTTTTTTTTTAAGTGAAACTATATATTTCTGAACCATTTTCAAAGATTTACATCTTCAGTCGGAATGAAAGGGCTTGAGACTGAAAACCACAAACAGGTTGGGGTAATCAGGATGGTATTGAGTGACGGACTAACGTGTTGTTTGTGGTCTTCTCCTGGCATTTGTTGAACGGCCTTATCCATTAAAATAAGACCAAATAAAAACAGATCAATTAGTGGGAACTTTGTACTATAAATAATTATAAATATAACTAAACTTTTATTTTTTAAAGGCATTACGAATAAATCCTCCAGGTAAGAAAGTCTGTTGGACAACATGGAATTAGCTGTAGATTTTGTGCACATCAAGTCCGTGCTCCTGGTCCATTCAGTCCATTAAAAGTATCAGCTTCCCGGTTCCATTTGTATTGACAGAGACATGAGCTGTTTGGACATCCTGTCCCACAGCACCCACAGTATGCGGGATGCAGCCAGGATGCATTGCATATTATGTTTGGGAACCGTTGAAAACCAGCTCAGGTTGGACAGCGAGCATGTTTACTCAGCCATTACCTTGAATTCTTTATCATGTAATGGGTGAGTTCCCGTTCACTAATGATATTGACTAATGATGTCAGTATCCAAGTGAACTGAATACAGCATAGTACTGTATCTTGGTTTCAGTTTACATTGATGGCCAACTGGAGCACAGATACCACCAGATGGCTCTACCTTTCAGCTTTAAGTGGCTCTGGTTTTGTTGTCCCACCCAGGAACTTTCTCTAGTATCTCTAACTTTGTTTATATATAGCTGGACTTTCACAGCATACTGTAAAATGGGATGTTATCTATGATATTATCTGTGCATACTGGGAAATCATGCTAAAGTGACACTAAGAGAGAGAGAGAGGAAAATTGAACTGTCATAGCTTTTCTGCTAATCATTGATGTACGTAGGAATATGTCGTCAGTGGATGGAAGAGTAAACAAGAATGCTACGGCAATAATGACAAAACTGGAAATGCCGTGGATGCTACTGCATAGACATGTTATCCCTGTGACCAATACCTGGAAAAAGCAGGACTGCCCAGTTGCCTCAAGGCAACTAGACTTGGACCACTGTCAACAATTGAGTTTGATCTGGTTGCCTCTTTTGGGAACCACTACACTCTGTAAAATAAAAGTCTTTCTGCATGACAAGGCAGCAGGACCGGTACTGATATAGGCCAAACCCAAACAAAAGACAAGAAATGACTCTTAGGCCATGCAGATAAAGAGGAGAGGGCAGCCAAAAAAAAAATCTGGGGCAGCGAGTGCTGCAGCAGGAGCAGAGTGGACACGCTGCAGAATATTAATGCCGACTCCTGGAAGAAACTTTTGTTTATCGTTTGCTACAATCTCAAAAACAAAGAACCCTGTACAGCCATTTTTCTGGTTTTCTGTATATGCAAGTCAAAGCTACAAGATACAAATTCGATCATGTTTGCAGGCTTTTATTCCACCTCTTGTATTTACTCAACAAAAAACATTATGTTGCACATGCACAATCTAATTTCAATCTGGTGAATAAGAGAATAAATCACTTTTGGAACATTATTATAAACCCAGATTCAGTAACACAAGAAAACTGACTTTCAAATACACTACAAGCACATGGAGTGCTGATAGTGAAATGACAATAATGACTTGTTCTTGATCAAACCCAGCTTTGCGTGATTACATTCACTTGCAAAAATGACACAGCAGTTTTTGTTCCCATATTTGTCTCCCAAAAGCCTGAGTCTGATTGGTTCACGGGAGGGCGGAGTAAGAGGAAGCAATTTTGGCTTAGTCCTGGTGAGCATTGCCTTGTGGGAAATCAGCGTTGTGGCAGATCCTGTAATTAGTTCTGCTTGTTAGAAAAATGAAGGGGTTACTAATTAGCAAGTAGATGGCTTCTTGACTTGTTGTGCATCTTTTCCCTCCTTTCCTTGAAGATCATCATTATCGTCTCCAGGCAAAACGGGAAAGAGGAGGAGAGGGAGAGAGAGAGAGAGAGAGAGAGAGAGAGAGAGAGATGCTGCTCAGTCGTGCTGCTCAACAGTTTAGCTCTAACGCGATGAGTCTAGATGGACAAATCTCGAAGGGTGTTCTGTCATGCTCTGACAGACAGGCTGCCTACTGTAAGCACGTGTAGGCAAACGCCTGGAGCTGTGCAAGATTTCACTTTTCGAGTTTGCTTAACAAGGCAGGCAGTCTGGCTTTCGCATATCTTTACATACTCAGGCTCACAGATGCTATATATAGTGTTTCCACATCCACTATAGTTTCAGTATGTAAGACTGTATCATGCAAGAAATGTCAGATCTACTGCAACGTCTGTCTGCCTGTCTGGCTTAATTCTTGGCTTGTGCACATTCTTCCGCATATTACTTGTGACAACCATTAAAATACACTGTAAAGAGCTCTTTTGGGCTTGTTTGTCATTAATAGTTGAAGAAATTGCAATTTGATATTTCTAATCTTAAGTCTGTACCTTTTTTTTTGTAAATGCTGATTTTTTTTTTAAAGGAATAGTTTAATGTTATGCTCAACAAATTTTTGCTTTCTTGCTTAGAGTTGAAAGAGAAGCTGGATACCACTCACAAGTCATTAAATAGCTGGAGCTAGCAGCCTGTTAGCTTAGCACAGCATAAAGAATGGTAACAGGGGTAAATAGATAGCTTGGCTCTTTCCAAATAGAGAAAGAAAGAAAGAAAATTGGCTTACCTGCACTTCCAAACTACTAATTAATACATAATGTTTAGTTTGTTTAATCTTAACAAAAACAACGATTTTCCAGATTTTTCTTCCCTTCGTAAAAAGCCATGCTAGCTGTTTCCCCCTGCTTTTAGTGTTAATGATAAGCTAAGCTAACTGTCTCCTCGTGGTCGGTTAATATTTATCATACAGACGTTGTTGTTTCTCTCGGCTTAAAAGCAAAGAAGAGTATTTTCCAAATTGTCAAAGTGTTTCTTTAATCTAAAGTGTTGATTTCCTCAAGGTTATGAAGAGTATGATTATAGTTTGAAAATAAGTTTCAATATCACACAGCCAGTTTTTGTAGCTATAGCAGTTCAGACTCTGTAATGTATTAACTTAGATAAGTTAAGACACCGTGTATGAAGTGTTAATAGGTTAGTAGATTCTTTCAGGTTTTGTTTTGTCCAACTTGTTTTCATGAGATAAATCATTTATGTGATGCCAATTGAGTTTTGGGTGTTCATTTATTGCTGTGGAAATGGCAGTAAATGGTGTATTGTAATGACAGTAGAACCAAGTGTGACAGTGAGAAGCTATCCCCAGTCGTGGTCCCCGCTTTCATATGATCCACATTGAGTTTTTAGAATTGAATTCAAATTCTCAGAAAAAACCAAGCAGCGCTGAAAGGGAAATTAAGTGGAAATAATATGGAATGTGGCTCCTCAGATTTATAAAATGTAATGCTGATTGCTGTTATCATAATTCATTGTATAGCTGGGGTATATTAAGGAGTATATTAAGGATTTAAAGGATAAAGCACCGCTATGATGGATTTAATCAATCTCCACCACTGGCAAACTAGAAAGTGTGTGTTAAAAAAAAAAGAAGCTATTATTCTCCTGTGTAATTTGACTTGGATGTCGAAGAATAAAGGACATGCAAATCAAATTCATCCAGAAATAGACCCCTTTTGTGCACTGAGATTGCACACGAGAAGACCTATAATCCGCCGCTGATGTTCGAAAGTCAGGACTTCCAGCTCCGCTTTCAGAATTTCACCAGTGTGCACAGATTCCTCCGAAAGTCCCCCCCCCTCAAAACTGTTTAAGCTGTGGGCAATTTGAGCGGTAAAAGCGGAAGTACTTTTGCATGATGTCACACTCTTCATCGATAATTCTCCGTAACACGGCGCTACATGCATGTGGCCGCAGAGGGACATTTATCTCCCTCAGCTGATCCTCTTCCAAGAACGATCCTGATGTGACATTACGTAAGGACTGGAAGGCAGAGCTGCTGGTATTAGAGAACACACAAACTCCAGAGAACATACTAATCTCCCTATGTGATTATTAGTCATAATATTTAACGCCGGCTTAATGAGCGACCCACGGCATAATCTCTATCTGGCACATTCACCTGTTCTCTTCTAACCCTCCTGACTTGCCTTTGAGGAGGGTGATAGGGAGCGAAATAGAATAATTATACCTCGAGTGTGCAAGGAATTACCCTGAAGATACGAAATGGGGAAAAAATTAGGTTATAGTTGAATAGCTCTGTGGAAAATCTCAGGATTAGCTCAGCTTCTGCTCAGTTTTTTTGGCAAATGTTTAATTTCAGCTCCGTCATTTCTGTAATTATTCTGTAGCTATACAGAGACTAACCTAATATATGATAAATTATGAACTGTTAAACAGAAACAGTGGGACACAGCGGGTACTGACGTTCGCAATGACTGCATTGGTGGATTTTTCTAAAAGTGATACCAGCTAAGTTATTTCAAGTTATGGTTTATTTAATTTGGTTTATTAAGTTCATAATTTTGGGATTCTGCGAATTTTAACAGCCACATAACTCCGGTTCATGAGGTGAAAACTTAACGCTGCACTCCTCCTGCCTGCACGATCATCAAGAGATTTGATATTCAATGCAATGCAGCGTCATTTAGCATGCAAATTAATCACTGGGTTGACAAGCCTCAAGGCCCTGTCTTAAAATTTGTATGTTTGCCCTGCATTTTTTAAACATTCACAAGATCAAACTGGATAATTATCTGCATTTCATTTGGCGTTGTACACTTTATCAACACACACCAGTGCCTCCACATTTCACTTTTCCACATTTCTGTCTGAAAACTGTGTAGGCTTTGAAACAAAGCCTTGGTATGCTAAGATCTGAACAAAAGCTTTGTGTTTTGTTCCCTTGCAGTTAGAAACCAGAGGCCTTAAGCGACTGTTATTTCACACACACACACACACACACGTTTTTGGAGATGAAGATGAAGTGAGCACAGTTCAGTCAGGCAGTTGGTGAAAGGCTTTTGTTTCAAAAATAGACTGTGTTACAGTACTGCACATGCCAAATAGGCCCGCTGAGAATGATAGCAGAGAATTGAGTGATTGTTAAAAGACTGGAGTCACTTTGGCATGATCTGGCACATGCCCACTCTCAAAGGCAAAGTTATCACATTAAAACTGGCAGCACGAAAACTGCAAGGCAAAGTTTTGGAGATTGTAGGCCTTCAGGACCAGACTAGGCTTTTATTTAAAGGAATATTTTGGCATACCATTATTTGTTTTCTTGCTGAGGGTTAGATGATAAGATTGATGCCAAGTCTATCTGTTGGATATAAAGTTTAGCACAAATTGGCATATTTTAAAAAGGTGCTGGCTTTGTATGTGCCACGGTTCAAAAACAAGGGACTTGTTTAAAATTTCACTTCATTTGTGGCATAAGGTTGAGTTTTCTATCAGTGTTGGGTAGTTTGGATTCAGCTGAAATGGCTGATGTGTCATATGAAGCGATTGAAGGAATTGAAGAAATAGTAACATGAGCACAATGATAACTGTAAGCTAAGCTAACTGGCTGTCACTTCATATTTACCATACAATAGACGTCATAGCATTATCAATCTTCTCATCTAACGCAAGAAAATGTGTGCTTCCCCCAAGATGTCAAACTATTTAATATTTATTTTTCTTTGTTGCCTCTTCACCATTACTCTAATGTTACTCTACTTTTACAGTGTACACCAAGATATGCCAGACATTCATCCTTGACTCAAATAAGTGAAATTGAAAGGACATTGGTGAATGAATTTCAAAGAAGTTCAAGTAGACAATCTAATCTTGATCAACATGCAACTGACACAGTAGGCAGGCACAGCAGTGGGGAGGAATCTGTCCCTCAAGTCTTGTCCACTCACATCACAGTCAGTCATCACCATCACTGTAATGTCTCTCTCTATCGTCTTTTCATCTTGTCTGTGTGGTTGTGTGCGGCATGCTTCACATCTATGTCCTGTTTTCTCTTTCTCTCCTTCTCCCCCCTTTTACTTCTTCTTCTCTGTGTTGGATGAAAAGGCAAGTCCTGGGGCGCCAGAGGATGACGGCAAGTTGTCGGTAGGTCCTGTCTGATTGACACTCTTCCCGTCTGCTTCTGTGTTTGTCCCTGTTTCCGTAGTAGCGTAACTTGTTTCTCCCACCATACTGTGAACGAGACATGTACACTGTTATCGGTAACCTTCAGCCTCCCCGTGTGCAGAGAGTAGCTCCCTCTGTTTTCTGAAGCCTTTTTCGCAGTTACATTTTCTACGTGGCGTGCAAGAGACTATCAAGGAAGGATCATGTGTTTAGAAAACCTGCAACTCTTTTAATGCTCGTGTACCCCCCAAAAAAGCGCACCAGAGTGTTTAGTTGCCATCCAGATTGCAAGGGAAGAAGATAACACAGAGCGGCAGAAGGAGAATCTTCAGGGTCACACTGAGAAGCCACATCTTACACAAGCCCTGCCAGTCTACATGCCTCCCTTGCCTCCCGCTCACACCCATATGGGCCTGTGAATTAGCACCTGACACCTCCTGTGCCTACGCATCACCTGTGGGCAGCCTAAGGGGGACACACTTCAAACAGCTGCCGCCTGCAATGGTGCCTAATTTCCCACAGTTCTCAAGTTCAGCTTCAACTGCTGGAGTGACCTTGGCAAGGGTTGTTTTGGGAGAAATAACACATATGCCAATTGAACTGTGAACGCCTGTCTTGACCCATGGGAGTTATATTTTTAAGAAGCTGAGGCGCTTTATGATAGTTTTACTGGGTTGCAGGTTCCGCTTAGGGGTTTTATGTAAAAGAGGATTATAGAGAAACCTATTCCAAACAGCTTGGATTAGAAATGGCTCTAGTAAAGTGCTTACAATTGATAGACTGATGTTAATATCAGCATATGTGCTTTATAAGAACTAGTTGTTGGACTAAAGTTATTTATTTTTTGCTAGTAAAGTTTCATTTCCACTGCTCGGCTCGCCTTTCATTTTCCACTGCAGATAGTACCCTCTCAGTGCAGGCAGGAGCCTTATCCGAACATCATAGCAACGGTGCATGAAACGTGACGATTCTAGTGACGATTATTTCAGCAGTCTTTTAACTCCTCCATTCAGCTCAACTTGCTTGGGACCTCAACAATGGTGATACCAGAACCCGTACCAGGTACTATCCACAACTTTTGCCAAGGAAAAACAAAAAAAACAAAAGAGAACACTTCCAAATAAGTTGAGTCAAGCGAGCTGAGCCATACCTTGCAGAGGAAATGAGGCATAAGAAACATGTCCTAGGTTCAAAAGTTTGATTGACACCCTGTTTCTCCTCTCACAGGCCAGGCCTCGGCTTCAGAGGGGGGGTAGTTCTGCCTCCCTCCACAACAGCTTGATGAGGAACAGCATTTTCCAACTGATGATTCACACGTTGGACCCTTTAAGTGAAGGTAAGACAGTCAGGCAAACTGCACATAGAAAACACCAGTCTTCAGTGATGGATTTCACATCTGTAAGTCTCATATACGCAGGATATAGGGCTCAGGTGTTCTTTTTTATTGTCCATAATTGTCTATTTTCAGGTTGATATTGTGGTTTTCTCTTAAAATGACCTAAATTCTGTTTTCAGATGTGTCAGGAATGTACGTAAACCAAAAATTCAAGACCATTGCTGGAAGAAAACTACTGTATATTATGAGCACATAAAAGATTTTCATGCCCCAAACTTGAGCTCACATTCGTAGATATGAATAACTAAATCAAGCATCCTTATGGTGTTTTTAATTCAGTCCAAATAAAAAATATTGACTTAGTAGTACCCCTAGTTATGGACCCCTTCAAATCTAACGTCGTCACCATTAACATTTAGAACTACCTCTGTAGCCCCTATTTGCTCAGAATAAATTGATCCCTTTTTTAAAAATAGTCCGTGCTAGACAGGGTGAGCTTGGTGCTGTGTCAGAGCACAGCTGAGGTGGAAGATCATTTTCCTTTAATCCAAGATGAAGGCCTATTAGCTTAGCTAAAGGAAATGTAAAACGGCGGTGTCAGTGCTCGGCACAGGGGATGTATATGTTAATATGTCGGGGGAGGTGCAGTGTCATCCCAATCTCAACCCACCACGAAAAGACGAAGGGTAGAAAAAAAAAGTCACATTAATGGGGAGCAAACATGCAACAGGGGCTTGTGGAGGGTAGAAGAATCTGTCATTAGACTGTCTTCTTTTTAGCTTTCAGTGAGAGGTCTTTGGCGTGATGAATCCTAATCCGTAAAAAAATGAATATTAATGTTGAAACTAAATCCTGTTTTTGTTCCCCCTTTTTCCTTCTAGTTTTCATGGAAATGTGTTTACTGTGTATGTTTTCTGTTTAAAAGCATCAGTGTTGCTACAAAAAATACAGCATAGGGACAAGGTCAAACAGCCATTCATAAGCATAAAACAATGACCAGACTAAATAGCTCCCCTCTGGATGGATGTAATTGCATTAGCAGACACGTGCTCTTGAGTGAAGAGGCATTTCAGCTTTCTCCGAAATGACTGTACATTTCTTGAAAGCCAAACCTAGAATGAGTCAGCTCAGGAAAGATTAATAAGCTGTGCCGAGACGGACCTTAAAGTGGCCATTAACATGCATCAACTCGTTGTTGTACACTGAATCCGAGGCGTCCCGTCTCTGAGTGTATTCATCTTCCCATCTCAGTGATTAAAATGTAAATCATAGCCCGCTGGGGAAATGGAAGTCTGTATGGCCAGTCGTAAACGCACAAGAGAGGGCTATACATTCTTCACCCCGCCACTCCTTGTAGAGCCATTTGTCATTTGGTCTTCTTCGGGGCGTCTAACATGCACTGATGATGGTAGACTGAAATATTTATGGCTTGTTTGATGGCATGAGGATTAATAGGCTGGATTGTACACGCAAAAGTCTGACGCCAGCTGTTTTTTTTTTCTGCTTGTGTTCGGGTCTAAATCACCAACAAGCATCTAAAAAATTTAAGTCAAAATTAATTTACTGTGTGTTAATATATATGTTGTTTCCTAATAGTAGATTTTTTTAACAGTCAAACTCTTCAGCTTCAGTATGAATGCAGCAGAAATGCGAGGGTGTTATGCCAGATTTGACTGATGAGTCTTTTGGCAAATTACTTACAGGAAATGAATGCACTGAAACAACAACTACAGTGTGACATGACTTGAGGATGGAATTAATTACCGCAGAGAACAAAAGCAACACTTTGGGTTCCAGTTTGATCCGAATATATTATTTTGAAATTTCCATGTAGCACGTTGGACGTTTTCCCACGCTCCTGTGCACATGTAACGATGATATCAGTTCATTTTAAAACGCACTCTTCACATGCCTCATTGGTTTAGTGAAAATTTAATCATTTCATTGATCCATTACCGTAAGGGCCCAATAAAGGTCGGTCCCACTGTGTTCTGTGCACATTTATATCATTAATGCAAAGGAGCATTTTGTTGGTGAGTAGTTTGGAGAGAGACGAACAGGTGCAGCCATCAAAGACGGAGGCTGTGCTGCTTGTCCTTGCGTGCTCTTAGGCTTTAAGTGTAGCACAGCGGGGCCGAGGGGAGCTGGCAGGACTCCAGCCATCCATTTTTCATAGATATTTCTCAAAATAAAGTCGCCTGCTCTTCCGAGCCGCAAGAAAGTCTGAGGTTGTTTTGCTGGTGCTGGGAACTGGTTACCTTTCATTTGTTAGTCTTTTAGAGTGGGGTAGTCAGAAGTGTGTGTGTGTGTGTGTGTGTGTGTGTGTGTGTCTGTCTGTGTGTCTGTCTGTGTATTTGTGCTTTTAGGGTTTTTCCTGGCTTAAATAGTCGGACACTTCACTCCTTTTATTGCTCCCTTCCTCCTACAGTGCTTGATCTGTATTGTAGCTGACCAAACAAATTTAAATGAGAGTATTATCCTGCTACATTAATGCAACATAAGGTTTCATTTTTGCAAACATGGCCAGATTTTTGTCAAGGCAACATGAAGTCTGGGCTAGCTTTTAAATACACTACGCAGGAAAAACCTTGGTTAATGATTGTAGGTATTTGAGAGGATGTGTTTGGGCATTGGGCATTTGTGCTTATGTGTCTCTCTCTAAAAGAATAGTTTTGGGAAATACGCTTATTCGGTTTCTTGCCTGAAAGTTAGTTAATAAAGAGTGATACCGCTCTCATATCTGTGTTCAATATGAGGCTACAGACAGGTGGTGCTTAGCTTAGTTCAGCATAAAGACTGGAAGCAGGGGGAAAGCTAGCTATATACAAATGGAAGAAAATTCCCCTAACAGCACCTCAAAAGCTCACTAATTAACTTTTTATATCTTGTTTGATTAATCCTTATAGTGTAAAAGCAGCTAATTGTGTTGTTACGCTAAGCTAAGCTAAGCTCATTGAGGTTTTACAGGGGGGTTATGTGTGGGGCACAGTCACTTATTTGAGTTGACCACAACTTATTTTTTTATACCTCTGTGTTTATGGATAAAGGAAGCTAAATATAGCCCGTTAATTAGCAAGCTTCAGAGGTGGTAGGTGGATTTTCTTGCCTTTGGACAGAGAACCAGGCTAGGTGATTCCCCCTGCTTCCAGTGTTTGTGCTAAGCTAAGCTAAGCTAAGCATCCCCTGGCCCCAATTTCATATTTAGCTTCAAAGTGGTATCATTCTTCTCATCTCACTCTCTGCAAGAAAGCAAAAAAGCACATTTCACAAAATATCAAATAATTTAATAACTTTTTAAATTAAATTACTTTACTAGCATCATATAATGGGCTATTCTCATCTTTGCATATTACCTATGATTTAATGTGGGCTATCACACTAAATATCACTTGGATTTATCTTTTCTCTGTTTCTGTCTTCCTATCTCTCTTTCTTCTACTGTCCCCTCAGAATTTGCTGACTCTGGTGAGTTACTCCTCTAATTTCCGTATCCTTCTCCCCTCAAAAAAAATCTGTTTGTTCTCATTCCAACAGCCTGGAGACAACTCTCTTGGCCAACGTGTCCCCTATGTATATTTCCCGAGCGCCGCTGTGCTGTATGTCAATTCTGTACTGTCCATCCCTGCAGACTCTCTCCTTCAAATATCTCATTCTCCTCTGTGGATGTATTCTCCCTGGAAACCCTCTGTAACCATTTCTGCATTGTTTTCCCCATTGTCCCCTAATCCTCTCTCTCCTCTTATGACCTCCTTTTAGTTCTAGCTTTGTGTTACTGCTCTCTGCGAGACAGGAAAAAGCCCAAAAGGAGCGATTTTGGGTTTTTCCTGTCTGCATTGTCCTCCAACTCCTGGGTTGTGAAGATTATTTACCCTGCAGACATTTAGCTAAACATGCCAGTGGTGTTGGAAGAAGTATCCCACCCTAGGTCCTCTCAACTTGACAACGTTGTGCTTACTTCATGAATTTGTGTATTGGGCAGATGGAAAAAAAAGTTGTCAGCTATTTTGTCAGTCCTCCTCACATGCCCTTCCTCAGGATTCACAATCAATAAGAGCTTGACAGAGCGATAAATGGCAGTGGAATAAAATTAGTTTCCCTCTACAGCTTTTTACAATTAGCTGTTCCCGCCACACTATTATCATTTAAGTATTCACACGCTTCTTGAGAGATACAGTAGATGTTTATTCAGTATCCAAATTATGTCCAACAACAGCTTTCTTGTTATTGTGAATGTCCTTCAGTTTAATAATAGACCTTTAATCCCGCATGTTTTTCATTGGAGAGAACACTGTAATAGTCCGGTACAGTAAGTTCTAGGCACAAGTGCCCGCTTCTCTTTTTCCATCAGTGTGGAGCTACAAACAATATCACTTAGGAGTGGCATCAAATATTGAACTACAAAGAGAGATGGGGAGGGATAAGGGCAGAGTGGCTCTCACTCTACTGTCTGAGCTCTCAGTGGATGGCTGAAACAAGCCTCCCAAAACAGCACTCAATATTCTGGCTGCGTGCATGCCTTTGGCTCAGGCCCTTCAATAAGATTTATCGCCCCAAGATCTGAGCTCTGGTGGCGAGTCTGTGCATATCCATAGCTGAAGTTGACCTCAGTATGGAAGAAGATGGGCGATGCACACGACTGACCATAGTGGAGCATCTATGAAATTCATAAATTTTTACGTCACTGCTCTGTGATGATGTGGTGCAGCGCTATAAATATGGCAGCACAGACCAGCGATCTCATCAGATGCTTTACTGCAGATCATTATCTCACTGAGATCGGCTGGAAAGATCGCTCACAATGCCAGTGCGGCCTTGGACATCTTTGTTGATGTTAGGCCATTTTTATTGAGCAGACATCGTACAAAGTCCTCCTCAGGCTGACAGTGGAGGGGACAGTGGAGAAGACAAGGTCATTTGGGCAAACCATGATACACCCATGTTGGCAGACTGTACGCTTATTGGGTGAGCGGGTTAGATGATAGAGTGTGTGGCCCACTGTTTCATTGGATGTTTTCGATGCAGACACGGAAGGAAATCAGCCAAAGGGCAGCAAATGAGGTTTAATGTGTTTCCATCGCTTTGTGAGGGTGTAATTCTTACCTAAACAGAGCAAAATGAAGAAGCAAATGAAGAAACAATGAAGGAAAGGGATAATCTAAATTCAGAATTTTCTATGCTAGGACTTTCAATTATTTGAACGGCCATTAAGTGTGAGAGGTAAATTCATTCATCCAGGCAACCCACTGCCAGCAGTACCATCTGTGTGGTGACCCAGGGCCCCATTGATCACATGGTTCAATAATGCACTCACTGTCACTGACCTCCCACCTCTTGTGCCATGGAAATATATTTTCCATTTATGCAGATATATTACATTAACATTCTGCTGTAGGTTATTCTTTATTTGTGTCAATGTAACACTGTAACTGTACTGTTACATCCTTTTTTGTGGTAATATTCTAACACCGATATCCAAATAACACAGGCATATGTCTGACATAGTTGCATCTTCATGTGTTTTGAAAAATTTAATAACTAAAATACTGTATTTGCAACGTAATAAAACATTAATGAGATATCTTTTCATTTATTGTTAAAGCAGAACTATTTATTTTTCATATATTTACCATTAATATTTGAATTCAGAAACATAGGCTATATGTGCTTTTTTTTTTTTACCTTTTGACAGTGCCGAGCTAGCTGTTTCCCTCTGTTTCCAGTCATTGTGCTAAGCTAAGCTAAGTAAAGGGACAGATATAAGAGGGGTATCAGTCATTAACTCTTAACAAGCAGCAAAATCTGAATATTTCTCAAAATTCTTTAGTGTATTTTAATGTTCATAGGAACCGCCCCTTATCTACGTAGCAAATGGTTTTGATACATAATCATCCCTCCAGTATGTCATGTAACTGTGACAGCCAACCCGTCATCCATCCACCACGACACACTCATACACACGCACACACGTCACCCCCCCATGCCCTCTGAGCTCACCCTGCGCCACGTGGGTGAAAGAATCAATGTTAAAAGCCTTTTTGCCTCAGCACAGACTGTGAATTTCCCTGACACCCCAACCCCCAGCAGACAGGGCGGGCATGCACACACACGTACACACACACAAACACACACACACACACTCACACTCTTAACACACAGCTCATCAGAGGTTTAGAGGTCACACCACAAGGACAAGAGGGCCCCTGGTAAACAACAACAAGCCTCCCCCTCACTCTCTCTCTCTCTCTCTCGCTCTCTCTCTCTCTCTCTCTCTCTCTCGCTCTCGCTCTCTCTGGTTGCAGAGGGCAAACTGACGACAGTGAGTGTGTCGTGGGTTAATTGGGCCTCAGAGCGGCCTCAGTTAGAGGCAGACCTTACAGTGATAGCGCACTTCAAACCCGAATGGCCTAATCATATGGGATTGAGGCACTTGTCTGGGAGTGCAGCAGATGAGCAAGACACTCTGCAGCGGGATGTGTTTTCATCTCATTAGATTGTGTTTTCGGGGCTGCCAAGTCTCGCATTTGGCATGAGATTTACACCATAATCCTCTCACATGTGAGTGGAGTGGTCGCCCACTGTTGGGCAGAGTTGGATGTTAGCGTGAGTGCACGTGGGTTTTGTGGATATATATACAGTGCTTTACACCTACAACATGTACAGAACTTGAAATGTGCCTGTGAAAAGAGTTAATGGGTCAGTTTACCCAAATGACAAAAAAAAACAAAAACATTTTCTTAATCTTTATTTAACCAGAACATCCTTTCATATTAGTTATCTCTTTTATATGAGATACCTGGCCAAAATTACAGTCTAGTTAACAGTCACAACAAAAGATAATTTACAGAATTCTCCTATAGCTTAATAACAAAGGACTTGAGAGGTATAAAGGAGAGAGCTTGACTATTTAAAACAGTTACATTATTTATAATCACTCATATTTTTAATGTGGCATTTGGTATGAAAGCAGTCTTCCAAATGAAGCCTCCTTGTAATCCATCATCAACATTATTCACCTTAATGAGATGAGACGAGAAACAGGAGCTAGCAGGAAAACGAGAAGTTGCCAAGAATTTTATCACTTTTTCCAGTCATGCAAGTAGTTTGTAAGTTGTTTTTTATTTTTCCTTCCGTTGTAATATTAGACAGAACATACTCATTTTCAGAGGAACTACGTCTGTTGTCGAAAGTAGTTCCAGTGAAAAACTGTTCACCTTTGCAAATAAAACAAAAGCTGTCTGTGTAGCTTTATAGAGCTATGTTTGTAATTTGGGTGAACCGTTTCAAGTAGGCACTGTACTTGTACTTGTTTTGTACTTGTTAAATATTACTAATTATGTTCTGGTTTATTTTGCTGTAGACACCAACACATTGCAACAACCAGCAGTATTGTTAAATCACATTTGTAGCAGCTCTGCCAGGATCGGACCAAAAACTCACGGTGGAGAAAATTGGACAGAGCGACACTAAAAACAAAAACCTTCATGCCGTTAGTAATTACTGTCGAAACAGCTCCGAGGCAAAGTGCAGTGTCGGAGGTAGAGCCTCGTGGCCCGGTGTCTTCTGTTCTGCTGCTTCACGTTCAGCTGTTGCTGCAGGTTTGAATTCCCGGCTAATTCATCATGCAGATGTGCTGACCGTCTGTTTACTGTAGCACCAAGAACTGCTACAGTAAGAGAATCAAATTAATTGTTCGGGTTTCATTGTGGAAATAAAATGCCGAATCATCAAGCCTTTGAATAAACTTGCGTGCAGAGGAGAGGAGGACTCATCTTTTTGTTGCATGTTGACCCAGTAAATTCTCTTCTGACTTTCCTGTTCTGTTTGTTTTTTTTAAATATATCTTTGTATGAAACTTCTATTATTTTTTTCTAGCCTATTGACTGTCCCTTCCCCCTCTCTAAATCTCCTAAATCTTCTCTAATAGCCCTGTAACCTGTGCCAATGGCAGGAGTTACTGTAATTCTATAATGTGTTTTTATTTTTTTATTTTTTTTGTGTAATTCAACCATGGCCGCTCTGTTTTGCACTTAAGCAGTGATTACTGAGAGACTTTGTCTTTCTGTATGTCACTCATTGTGCCCGTGCGTGTGAGTGTGTGTACAGTATGTGATGTAGAACCAGCGGACCTGTCTTGTTCTGTCATGTTCACTCTTTTCCTTTTCTCTGTGTGTTCGTTGCCTTACCCTTGTCTTTTGCTGTGATGTTGTAGAGCTTGGGACTTATGGGAAACTAAAATATTATCACTCAATGACTGAGGAAGGTAAGCCCGAAAGTTTTCACTTGATTCTTTGAGTCAGCTTCCGTCATCCCTTTTGGGTTTTTTTTGTCATCTTGATCATGAAATAGCATCCCCCAAACCCCATATTTTTTGTTTGCTTGTGACATACAGTTTGCACAATTTTGCTTTTAAGTTTGACAACCTCTCTGAGATTTCACTGACATAAGTGCAAATCATGGAAGCCATACCATTTTTTTATTTATTTACTTTTTTATTCTCATTTATATTTTTGGCTTATTTTTTAATTTCTGCCCACAGAATATGTTCATACATATTGTGTGTTACTGTGTGTAGTGTTTCTATGGATTTTTATTCTATTTATCAGCAAGATACTTTAAATAAACCTAGAAAATTACAGTCATGTGTTGCTTATGTTTGATTCTGTGAGAAAGCCACTGCTTCTTCTTGGTTACATTTTAAGGCATTTATTATTATGCAGGCTGGTAAAAGCACACACAAATGCACAGCATACCATCCCATGCCCCCCACACTCAGAAAACACAAGGCACAAGGTTCTTCTTTTTTCTTTTTTTCTTTTCTTTTTTTCTTTGGCCCTGTTACCCATCTGCGTAGTTGAGAAATACATCATCCATGCCACACAGCTCACTTGGACCAGCAGCGGGTGCACACACGTAAGACGTACGTTGCTGAATTCGGCAAACTGGTGTGACTCATCCACCCGGCGGTTGCGTAACAGGCAGAGCTGACAGGGAAAATGAGCGGCTGTGTAACGGCAGCTTGGGAAGGGCTGGTTATTCTTAAAGACCCTGCAATTGCTTCATCATTATGCAAATGAGATGGTTCTGAGAATATGTGCACCTTGAATGGACCTCCAAGGAAACATTTTTTTACCACTCTGCAGGCCATTTAATCAAGAAAATTTTGATCTCGCTTAGTTTTTAATTTTAAAGCTTTTGTCTAAACCTAAGGAGTTTGTCTTAGTGCTCACTGATTCATGCACCTTGTAGGAACTTTGTTTCTTTTTTGTTTGCACTTAGAGCTAAAGCATAATGACATTTTAGACCACACCGTGAAAAGGCAAAACAAAGTAACTACACATTTTTACCTGAATAAAAAAATTTTAAGCTTAGTTTAAAAAGTATTATGCCATAGAAATGTAGGATTTCTGTGAAAATGTACAGCAACTAGTAAGCTATATTAGGGCTATTTTAAAAAGCCAAGCTCTGACTAAGGCTAACTAGCTTAGCAGATTTCAGCAGCAGCCATCTCATCTTTTAACTCATCATGCAATTGGGAAAATCGGCGTGATTAAGCTACATTTTAAATCAGATATCTAAAAGTAAATTAATTAATTACATAAATATTAATATAAATAGTACATTAATCAAAGACATAAAACCAAAGGTGCATTTAATTCCTGTAAAATATAATCTATAAATAATCCAAATTAAGTTTTATTGGTAAGATACTGCATTTCCCCTTGCACCCTGTAAGGATTATCCCAAAGCAGAGTGCAGTATCTGCATTTAAGATGTAACTTTATGACAGTTATTTTGGTAAAATAATCAACTATAAAGGCATATAAAGAGGCATTATAACCTTAATCTTTGCCAGCCAGTCTGACTTTACACTCTTTGCGTCTGTAGTCATGCTAGAGCGGTTTTCTTCAACATTTAAGAATTTCCTGTGAATGCCTACAGCAGAAAGCCCAACCCTGCTGCTTGTACACCCAAGCAGAGACATAGTCTTACACCCGCATTTGTAGAAACGCAACACTGACTACAATATACAACCCACTGACAATGACCGCCTAAGGTGAGTGATGTCAAGGCAGTGGAATGTGTGATGCCATCTTGTGAAAATGTACAGTATGTGTTTGTGTGTGTTCTTGTGTGCATGTGTGTGTCTGAAAGAGAGACAGGCGTGGGGGGGGGCTGTGCATTGCCAAACAATGAAAAGATAAAGTGAGAGAAAGACGTGTTTGCCAAAGACAGATGAGAGAGAAAAACGAGAGCGATGGAGAAATAGATAGAGGAGACAGGAGGAAGGCCGGTGGTGACTTGGGGTGGTTAATGATTTTGCCAGAAGGTCACAGACAGTGTTGACATGGTTGGGTGGAGTACGTATTGACGCGCCACTGTGTCAAGCACTGACAGATCAGCCATGCCCTCATAAAAAAAGAAAAGAAAATCTTTCACATTGATTGCAATGGTCTGATTGGGAGTAGGCAGGACATGCATCCAAAAGCAGACACGCACAGGAAATCAGTGAAATTAGATATGGATACATGACGGCTACGAGGTTAATGATACCGGTTTTCCACCGAAAGAACATCATAGATGAGAAATATATTCCTTACAACACAGTTTCAAATGAAAACACTCACAGAAGTTACTGCCCAGCCTGCATAGCCATTAAATATTAAAATCTAATTAGTATAACATGGGAACATAAAAACCTGCACTACATGATTTTTGTGTATTTGGAGTCATATTCCTTCTCATCTCAGTACTGTATTATTATTCATGTGTGTTGTCGTTGGGGGATTTCAGGCCACAGGGATTTTGTGGAAAGTCTTTGTTCCACAAGCCAGCGGCCAGTCATCGCCAGTCATTACAACATGGGCAGAATTGCCTTGCGTGAGCCATTATTTGTAATGTCAAGAGAGCACGCTGCTTACGTAAGCCACAAGGTCATGTTGTTCAATTGATGACTGGTTTCAATTCAGTCTACTGCGTCACAGCATTGCATTTCCAGTATGAGTGGAGTTATTGAATCAATAAATGTTATCAGCAAAAGTATATTAATCTCTACCAGTGATTTTTAAATATTGATTCAATTCTCTAACTAGCAGATGTCTCTTACATGCACTCCAATACAAAAGATGCTAAAATAGAAGGGGCTATAATAATGGTAAAATAAGGTCCTGTATAAATATTTGAATACAGTGTCTTAAACCTCTAAATTTGTTATTTTTCATATGCTGTGATGCTGTCCCCAGCTAAACCTTTGGTTGCTTTTAGTTCCCCGCTGGCCTCTGACATCTCTTGTGAGTTTCTGATCTGTTATAAGAACTGAGCGAGAACAGGAGTGAATCTGACCTCCAGAAGGCAGATCTCTTCACAAGAGATTCCCTCCCTGCTGGCTTTGCCTCCACCAAGGACCAGGACAATGCAGGATCATCAGTATATGATATGCTACGTCATATTGACTCTCGATGCAGTTTTGTGTAAAGCCACCACCGTGTATGCACTGTGCTTTTGAAATGTGACCCATCTGGGGTCAAAGGTGACAACGAAGGAGCTCTGACTGGGATGAGGCCGAGAGGCTTTGAAGGTGCTACGGTACGCAGCTCTCTGTTCCACGCTTAACAATTGCGGTGATTCTTTTGCAGGTAAATTTCGAGAGAAGGCATCCATTCTTCATAAGATCGCTAAAAAGAAATGCCAAGTGGAGGACAGTGAGAAGGCCAATGGAGTAGCGAGCCGTTCAGGTAAAAAGCTGCTTCATGTTTCTTAGATGTTTAGGTAAAAATGTGACATTTTAGGAGGATTTTAAATACAAAGCTCGCTACAGCAGCTTACCTTAGCATAAAGACTGGAAGCGAAGAGAAACAACCAGTCCTACTCTATCCAAAGGAGAGAAAAAAGAATTGCCTTATTGCACCTCTAAAGCTCATTCATTTAACACAGTACATCCTTTGTTTTTAAGAGTTAAGACAACATGCTGTAGTTTTTATACAGATTCAGCAAGCAAGTACCAACCTCTATGTTAAACTAAGCTAACCGGCTGCTAGCTGTAGGCAAGAAAACGAATAAGCAAACTTCCCAAAATGTCAAACTATTGCTTTGATTAAATATCAGCTTATTATTTTTCACAAAGATCAGTTTGCTGATGCTACAACTTCATGAATAGACATCACCCGGCTTAATATTCCTTATATCCGTTATTAGGATTGCCCACTGAAATAGTTAATGAGCATCACATCCGATGTTAAACAAGCATGACATTATCAAGAACTGCCAAACTGATTGCAAGTGTTGTCTTCAAGCAGTATTTAAATCAATCACAGTCACTGCCAAGTGTAATTTATGTGTGTTTTTCACTTCAAAGAGCACTGGACCAAAGGATAAACAGGAGGCCAGAGGAAGCGCTTTCATGGCCACAATGTAGTCAGAGCAGCAGAATCAAAGCGAGACATAGATGTTTATCAACAAGGCAAAATTATGCTAACAGCGTCGCATTAACATATTACCATCTTAATCAAAATGCATGACTGGTAGTCATCACAGCATACTTTACTTTTCAGGCCTCACGTTTCTTAAATTCAGCCAGTCGCGTTTGTGGTTAAAGAATATTTACTGTCAGTATAGTTTAGAGTCATAACCTATCTTTATCTGTGATATCACAGCATCCAAGGGAGGGAGGAAGGGAGGGCATGTGCTGGACGATCAAGTCACATTATCTATCTGAGAATCTTTCTAATTGTCACAACCTCACTTGGATTAAAGCAATTTCCACGGCAATTATAGTTTTATCATCTGATTACATGGCTTTCGGCTCTTTGTATTTTAATAAGTGCTGTTAAGTAAGTCTGGCCTCAAATGAAATGGAGTCATATCAGCCACCAGGATATGATAAGAGTGATGGATGATGAACACAGCCTAAGACATGCAAATACTTATTCATACACACAGAGATACTTAAATGAACAGCACTTTTTGATCATCACATTCAATATTAAAGTCTCCAAATGAGTCTGTGATTCTTATTTAGATTTACTTCAGTGTCATGACTGAACTGTTTGTCAACTTAATACAAACTGGAAATTTTAATGGAACAGATTTTATATTGACCTGAAGGTATTCAAATAGATTATGTAACTAAATTGTCCAAATTTACTTAAGTAAAAGTACAGACAAACTGCAAAATGCCATATCATAACAGTATGTGTCCATAGGGTTGAAGGAGTGAACTACTTGCTGAGGTGTTGTCTCCCACCTCTCTCCACGTCATAACAACCAACACTCCCATGTCTATAATGACAGCTTTTGTTCCTCTAAAAGCCTTTTCACTTTAATTATTCTTCAAACTTCTCACAGATAAGAACCTTCCTAACAGCTCCAGCGTGGAAGTGGAAGTGACACCACCCATGAATGGAACGGCAGGGCAAGAGGGGGAAACGGTAAGAAATGCACAGTGTGCACGCGTACACAAAAAGAACAGTTTATACTAATTTCAACGCCAGCTAACTGGGTTGTGTTATGAAAAGGCGACAAAGAGACAGATATCAAAGTTGGAGAGACATTTATGAATATTTTATGCCTCTCATCTGTGTCTGTGTTCCACCTTGAGTGTGATTGATGCAAAGGTTGCACCGACTATGGCACAGGTCACTACTGCTGATAATTTCCCAGCATGCACTCGGGCGAGTTCCTCCATCTTCAGCCAGACCTGCCAAAGACCCGCCTCATCCCACTGAGTTCTGTAATCACACTCCTCACTCACCTGCTGCTCCCCGCCGCTGGGTGCTCGAAATGAACACACTGGCACACGTGCCTCAACACACGAGCACGCACACACTCAGTCCTTTGACGTACTGCCAGGCGCAGAGAATGGCACCTGCAGCAGCAGTTGTGCTGGCGTGAGCGATGGCTGTGGGACGCAGCAACCCGCCAGGCCAGCAGACGGTCCTGGGGCAGGTGGGCAGCAATTCAAAGTCGCACACTTAGAGGGGAAGCAGGCAGAGGAGACGGGTGTGTCTGTCATCCTGCTGGATTCTCACTTGGTACATTGCCACGACCAAGAGTAACCCCAAGACAAACTTAATCCTGCTACCATTGTATTTTCAACTTGGTCTTGGGGGCTGAAATATTTTGATTCAGATATTGTATGACAGTGAGCAAATAATTTAATACAAGCTGCAAAAAATTATACTGTAAAATACACATTGATCACTCAGGTTTTTCATGTTATAATCCTAAAGATATAAGTTTTGGTTGATCTGGTGACTCTTGTGGTTAATGGTGTTAATGGCAAGAACATCTTAATGATACAGTCCCAGAGTTCTGTTGGAATTGACACTGCACTGGCTGTTCTCTTTCTCATTGCATCACAAATCCGATATTATGAATTTTTTCCAGTTTGTGCATTCATTAAGTCTGCCGTGCACATCATTTGAATCCAGCGCGAGAATGGCGGGCTCCGCCACTGACCATGCATACTGCTATACAAAGAGCTAACTTAAGTGTGAAAATACATTTAAAGGCTTTAGCAGGATAAATGCTAGCCAGCAGTATCAAAAACCTATTTCCTTAGTTCAAAATTATTTCTCTATCTCTTATATAATTGTTTTCATATCCAAGTTCTACACACCTACATTTTCCTATTTTCTTCTCAAGGCCTAAAACTAATTTCATAGGCTATTCTCTGGGTTAATCTGATGCAGTTTACCTTGATTCAAGCTACTAACCCACTATATTAATCTTTTTTTTTCAAACTGATCTTGTATTGCAAGGATTTGTAAAGGGCTTTGTAGATAAACTGTCATATGACCAGTAGCTTTGCATACAAAGGTCTCTGCAAAACAATAGGGATTTTAATTTTGCACGTATCAGCCTTTGAATCAAACACCAGTCTTTAAATAACACGGCTGTAGTGTACTGAATTGTAGGAACTGAATGAATCTTAAAACATAGGATCTTTCTGCACCTAAAATACACACTGTAGCACTTTAGCATCAAGCGTGCCTCTTCGGTTAGATACAGTCTATAAATACAAACTAGTGTGGAGCATATAGGAGGTTCTCAGAATAGACTGCACAGAAACTGCTAAAGATGAGCCCTGATTCGCAACATGGCCATGTGTGTATTGATCTATTCCACTGCACCAAGTTGTTTTCTGATCTCTCACTCTTGGGTTAATAATAGTCTTTACTGATGAAACTGTCATCACTGTCCTGAAGCCGAAAATATTTGCGTCTAAAAAAAAAAAATAGAGGCAATGCAGCCAGCTCGAGGCAATTTTTAGACTCACCTCAGACCTTAACTTTTTGAGGTGAAGGCAGAAAATCCGATAGATGGAATATGGAAGATCCTTTTTCAGGTAGTGATTGTAGAATTTAAAAGAGCTGGACTGTTATTGGCATATCTCACATGCTGCTATTTTCAGAGGTCTGTCCCATAGTGCACCTGTCTGTGTCAGCTAGGAAGTAGCTGGAAACGGCTCACACCTTCATATGACGCCAGAGGCCCCGTCATACTAATTGTTCAGTTCCTCCCAGATGCCCTTGTAACCAGGAGTGGGGAATAAGGAGATAGTTAAGGTCAAATTAAAATGTGCAGCAGACTTACAGCACAATTTCCTGGCTCCCTTTATTTTTTTTTTAAAACCTTTGAGAGCTGTGCTGACAGAAATAATCAAATACTGCAATATTTTCCCAAACAGCAGAAATTAAAGTATTTATTTTTCATAAAAACAATATTGTACAGTGTATAAGTGTAGTGTACAGTCAAGTTTAAAATGCTTCTTGCAAAGATGAAGGATGGGCACATTCAGGGTATGACTCACAGCAAATTTAAGAAATAAGTAAGAAATATATTCAGGATTTTCTACTCTCAGCACACATTTGGAATATGTATAAGTGCTTAAAGCTCCTGTAATCACTTCTTTAGATAACATACTGAGAAACTAAAGAACATCATAACCGACAGGAATTTATGACTCATCCTACTTCCTGTATCACAACTAAAACGATTTGAAATAAAACCCTGTGTGTATCATGGGTTTCAGGACAGAAGTGACATCAGATTTGAATATCTGTTTGCTTTTCTTTTTGCTAAATAGTATGAGAACAAAGAATTTCATATCCAGATGGAGCCTCTGCGTAAAAAAAAAATAAAAAAAACACAATCAAATAGCAGATGCCAATATTCACGCCATGGCAGCTGTTATAGTGACGAGTTATGCATCAAAAAGATGAATCCTCTGTGTGACACTTTTAATGTGACACTTCAATTCATTCAATCGTCAAACTATTAAAAGAAATGAATGTAGTTTCTAAAGAAAAGTATTAAAATAAATGACATGCTGGAGATGTAGAAATGTAAAGGTTCAGTGTGTAACATTTAGTAGAAATGGAATATGATACAGGGTATGTTTTCATTAGTGTATAATCACCTGAAAATAAGAATTGTTGTGTTTTTGTTACCTTAGAATGAGCAGTTTTTATCTACAGACGCCACAGGTCACTTTCCTTGGAGTCCACCATGTTGAACCACCATGTTTCTACTGTAGCCCAGAATGGACAAACAGAACACAAGCACTAGAAAATACCTTTTTTGCGCATTTCGTGGCCAGCGTAGATTCTCATCCACACTTGGAAGGGGAGGGTGAAGCGAGGGAGGTGCAATCTGCAGCTACACCACTAGATTAAATCATTTTTCTTCCCCTTAAACACGTAGAAAGATCTAACTTGTAAGTATGTGTGTCACTGAGCACTGCTTTCTATATTGAGAAAGGATATTAGGCACGTTCCCAAAAAGATAAAAGTAATTTTGATAGAAGACTGCACTCATTCCATGATACTAAAATTAGGATCAATGAAGTCATGTAAATGATGCAGCCTTATTGCAGCTATGCTTACAATAAGTGTTTGAACACACAAAAAGTGTAGAAGTTGCCTCACACACACACACCAGGTGCCAGCGCACAGGCTTCCCTCCGGGAAGAAAAAAAATAGCAAATGTCACGCCTCCCCTTGCAGCTCTGTGGTGCCTGGTAAAAGTCAGTGCCTTTAAGCTCGGAGTTGGCCGTGTTGCCAACTGAGGCACCATAGGGCAGGAAAGGCCCCCAAGGGGCTGGCATTTGGAGACCAACTCAGAGAAGGGAGCACCAGCTCTATGGGGTACTTTAGCAGAGAAAGAAAGTGAAGCAAATCATAAATAGACTCATAGTGTGCAGTATCAGACAGAAATAGTCACCTGAATGCAGTCAACCTATACATTGAAGAGCCGCAGGGCAAACTGCAGTGCAGTATAATGCAACTATTCCTTCTCGAACATGAGAAGAAGCTGTTAAAAAACAACAGTCAATACATAATAACACTAATGAAAACCTCCCATATCTTGATATCTATGGTCAGAATTGATCTTCCTAAAGCCTCAGGTTTTTGGTTTTAGGCCTTTTAACAAACAACAATGCAGCCATCTGGATGTGGAGGGGAGGAGAAATCAGAATGCTGAGCATAAGTGATGCAAACGCTGCCTTTTGTTTAGCAGCTCTGATTACCAAGGTTACCAGGCAATACTCAAAAGCAGTAGCTGTCACAGCAGGATAAGCTCCATATGATTCATGATTTGTGCAGTAGCCAGCTTTAAATATGTATGCTTCACTCTCTGGGCATGCTTTGTTGATGTGATTGAAGTTGTTAAGACTTAAATTATTTTCTTGAGGTGAGATTGTTATTTACTGAGCAACATCTGCTATCAACATCTGCCCTGCTGAATGTTTTGTCTTCCCAGTCTATTTCTTCTAACTCTTTTGCTGCCTGTTTTATTTTAATTTTACACCTTGGTTAACGTCACTCTTGAAAGGGCAAGAGAGAAAACTTCAGGTCATCAGTGTGTTCTGCTTGTATCTGCATGTGTGGACCTGTTGTCTGCAGGTCCCCACGGCTCCGTAGCATCCTGTATAATTGGATACAAAGGGACCCAAGACGTCTTTCCACTCTCAGGAGGCTTTGTTGTTGTATCATTAAAGTTTACGTACCAAAATGTTTAATTGAGAGTGCTTTTGCAAAAGTAAGCAGAAAAGCTGAACAGGTAAGGTTAATGCTCTAGATGAAAAAATCATTTAGTCGGCCAATGCACTGGTGCCTTTAGAATGTGTCATCTTCAGGCAGTGACAGCTTATTTGATGCTGATTTGCAGAGAGGTGACAGTCTTTGGCTCACTTGGCATTCCAGTGGCAGGTCCAATCAGACCCTCAGGGTCTGCCGGTGCAGCCAGCGTCAGCAGTCAGCAGTGATGAGCCCCTGATGACTGGAGAGGCAGAGCCCTTCAGGCTCGGTGCAATCTCCCAAATCACAGTCATCAGACTCCTCTGTCTTAAGGTCACCATAGAGTAAAGGCACGTGCACATCCAGGTCCTGCCATCAATTTCTGCAGACACTTTCCTCTCTTGAAGTGCTTGTGTTGCAAGAGTGCTGCCTGCCTCTCTGGATAGTTGCTATGGAGAGGTGTATCCCAATGAGACAAGTTATCAAGCTAAAGGAGACACTTGGATTGTAATGAGTTTTTCCCCCTCATCCCTTTAGGAAAATGTAGAAAAGCATGACTCAACTCAATGTGCTGTTTGCTTCATATTTATCTGATATTTACTCCCAGATGGTACATTAAACACCAAGTGATTACACTATATGTTATGTGGGCACCCAAACATGACACCCTTATGTGAAAGCACAAGACCAGAAATAAACAGTAAACACACTGCATGTTTAAGCCCGTTCTCATGACTGTTTTGTAACTTCAATCTCCTTTCTATTCTTTGGTGTCTCCTCTCAGGCTGAGGATGAGGAGGAGGAGGACCAGCCTCTGAGCCTGTCCTGGCCTGAGTCCAACCGCAAGCGCCTCACCTACCTCTTAATCATACCTATTGTCCTGCCCCTGTGGATAACGCTGCCTGACGTCAGGAAACCGGTGTGTGAGGCAGTCTGAAACAAGAACATCATCAAAGTGTGACAGGGTTCGAGTTACGTGGGAGCCAGTGGGATCTTTTTTTAAAGATTTTAAATAGAACAGACAATGCATTTTTCAGTGTAACGAGTATTATGTCATTTAACATAACGCTAACTACTACTGTATTGGAATCTGTATTGACTGCTTGCTTTGTATTGGATATCCTCCCATTAGTGGTGCACAACATTACACAGCCCATCTTTCATGTGATACCAAAAAGGGCAGAATTGCATCCTTTGATGGGTCTCGGTTGGCATATATCGAACCTTTGTTGCAGTATCGACGACCTGTTCCTGGTTTTTGCTGCTCTCTCGTGGAAAGCACACCCATTAGGCTATTATTCTATCCCCCCCAATGTTAGTTAGAACCACACAAAGCTCTGATTATAACTCAAACCCTGAAGTGTGGAGTCCTTATTCAGTAAATTCACTATTTGCTCTCTTTTTCTTTGTCTTTCAGGCATCACAGAAGTTCTTCCCCGTCACCTTCCTGGGTTCCATCTGTTGGATAGCATGCTTCTCCTACCTGATGGTGTGGTGGGCTCACCAGGTACACAGTTCTCAAAGACTCCCCAGGACATGAGATTGTAAAAAAAATAATTGGGTGTTATGTGATCACGACAGCAGTCACAGAACTTTATAAAATCCTAACGTAAGTATAATCCCTGTCAAAAAACAAAGGCAAGTTGCACTCGTCTTTTCTTTCTATTCGCCATTTTTGACATTTAAAATGAAACCATATTCTATAATCCTCCCACTCATAAATTATTACAGCTGTCTTATTCAAAACAAAGAGACTGTCAGAGCTAGAGTTTTGTCAGCTCCATCGCTTCCAGAGTATCACGAGGAAATTAAAAATAGCTGGAACAAAAGATTAGGTTTTATTTACCCCTGAGCTTAGTTTTCGATTTTTTCTTTTTTGCAGGTTGGAGAGACCATTGGGATTACAGAGGAGATTATGGGTCTGACTATATTAGCAGCTGGAACCTCCATCCCTGACCTCATCACCAGTGTTATTGTGGCACGCAAAGGGCTGGGTGATATGGCTGTATCCAGCTCCGTGGGCTCCAACATCTTCGACATTACTGTTGGGTACGCCATCTGAGTCTGATTTGAGCCTGTGCAGGGTCTTGCTGTTTTGTATTCTGTATTTATTCATACTTGGAAACTGAGACAGAGAAATACTACATCTATTCTGAGAACATGTCGAGCGTCACTCGAGCAGGCAAAATGGTTGTAGGTTAACAGTGTAAGAACTCATCTAGTAATACTGTAAATCCTGAGACGTCTTACATTTATATCAAGGTATCTAATGGAAGTAAAGCCATTTATGCTTCATTATCCCCCCAAAATAATAAGTTGTGTGCAACATAAAGCTGATAACATATGAAATCAAGAAGTGTTTGACTTAACTTCTATGTTTGCTGTATCATGACAGTAGTAGAAATAAGAAATGATCTGAAGATGATGAAGGTATTTGAATTAGAATGAACTATCAACCAAACTGCAGCAGCGAGGCTCACCGCAGGCAGACACCCAGGGATAGTATCCACTGGCTAACAGGCTAACAAGCACTGAGTTGACTGCCTGTTATCTAGTGAGACTCGAAGCCCTGAAGAGGTCTCTTTGATATCCTTTGCCATACGGTAGTACTGAACAGTCTCAGCAGTGCAGCGCATACATCTACAGTAAGCCCTGAGGGGAAAACAAGATTCAGTCTGTTGCAAAACGGTGAGTTTAAACACTGTTCAAGGCTGTAATGCCTCTGTTTGGAGTGCTGGCAGTTAGTTGCTAACATATAAAAGCACAGAAGGCGGGAGAAGGCAAGTGCTTTTGTCAGTGTCGGACTTAGATTGGGAGCATATGGTTATTTACTGGAGCGCTGCCACTGTATAACAACACCCAGCAGTGATGTCACAGTGTACTACACACCCTGGAGAACCACACCTTTACACCTCGCTTTATATGTCAGATGATAGCTGAACGCACCCACCTAATCAGGCCGTATTGTGTAATATATATATATATATATTCATTATATATCCCACAGTAGCTGTGTTCTTTCGCTTACCGTCATATAACAACAGCATAGATTTGTTGGCTACGTGTGCAGGCTCTGAAGCTCTGCCGTAACCCCTTACCGCACAATTATAAAGCAAGGTGAGAAATGAAACTTTGGGTCAGCAAAAACTAGATTTTCAGCTGCAGCCAAGTTGCTCTTTAATTTTATCTATGTATACATTACATTATGCTCTGCTGAGTATGCGTCAAATGATATCAACAGGAAAAAATGTCTCAAAAATGCCTTGACTCGCCTTACAAACCTGCTTTTACACTTTCTTTTTAATTGTCTTTCAGGTGCATTTGTGAAAGGGTGCAGCATGTAACATGTGTTTGTGTATTTGCAGACTGCCGTTCCCCTGGCTCATGTGGTCCTTTTTCAACGGCCTGCAACCGGTGCCAGTCAGCTCCAACGGCCTCTTCTGTGCCATCGTGCTCCTCTTCCTCATGCTCCTCTTCGTCATCATCTCCATCGCCGCCTGCAAGTGGCGCATGAGCAAGCTGCTCGGCTCCATCATGTTCATGCTGTATTTGGTCTTCCTGGTGGTCAGCGTCATGCTGGAGGACAGGGTCATCCAGTGTCCGGTGTCCATCTGAGGGACCTCCGTGGACCTACTTCCTCTCCTTCGTCACTACCACCACCAACACAACCATCCTTCTTCGTCCGCCATCGCTCTCACTTGACCCTTGTGATCCTTTACCCCAGGACTAAAAGAAGAATAACGAGGACTGGAGAAGAGAATAATATAAAAAATATGGAATCGACCTATATTTTCAGTAAGCAGGTGGTGGCGGGGAGGGGTTGAACCAACAAGGGCACAAGACTTTGGCTTGGCTGGTTTAGCATAGGCCTAACCTGAGTGGATTTTTATTTATTATTATTATTATTATTATTATTATTATTATTATTAATTGGCAGGTGAGGGGGGTTATGGGTGCACCAGCCAAATATAGAAGCATTATGCATGCCATTAGTGTCACTAGATAAGCTGGAATCAAGACTCCACCTGGTAGGTTGAGGAGAATGTCCTCCTGTGAACTAACTTTGGGGGACGCACTGTATAAAACTCTCAATAATAAATGCAGTGGCTGAGCTGAAATTGTGAGCATATTTGAACACACGCACACACACACACACACACACACACACACTAGTTTAACAGACTAAGACGCTGTCACCAAGAGTGAGTTTGTGGATGAGGAAATGGCAGACTGTGTGGATGAAGATTCCGTGCCGAACGTGTTTTCTGTCCGATGGTATTGAGCGAAAAAAGACTCTCCTGTGAGCTTTGCACCTGAGCAACAAGGGATGAAACACTCTTGCTGGGCAGGCGAACTTCTTCTTTGTTATTTCTTATTTGCAGATTCATCATGTGCTCAGTCTGAATGACAAGTTTAAGCTTCCCCTCTTCCCTGCCGGATGTCATTTTTCACCACCGAGGATTCTTCTTTTTTTTTTCTTTTTTTTTTGGGATTCATGAAATATATAGAAAGTAGCATTAGATGTACTGTAGCAGTATTAGTTCATGTAGAGTCATCTTAACAATCTTTTCCTTTTTGCCACTGAACACCATGTTATGATTGTACAGAACTTTTCATGCTTCACACGCACCGACTGACAAAGGAAAGAAAAAATAAGCCTACCTGAAGTTTAGCCTCTCACAATATATGCTAGCCTTCAATATCTTTCACTGGTTGGAAAAAAAGGCATGGGTACTATGTCAAAATAATACATTTTGAAAAGAACAGTGTTTAAGTGTCATGGTTGAATTAGATTAGTCAATGTGTAGTGCTTTGTTCACAGTAGAACTGGGCTCAAATCACCGGCTAGTCAAGCTCCTGGGGTAGTAGTTTTAAGGAGTCAACTGCATGTACAAATAGACACTCGGAGGTGAATAATACCAATCAACATTTAAGAAGTTGTATACCAAAATGTATACTTTTTCAAACATGTTTCATAACTTCTTAATGCAAACCACTAGTCAGTCTCTATGTAGAAAATGTCAACATGTATGGTCAATGATATCTATCAAACTTGTGCAATTTCTTTTCTAATCAAAGGTGCTTTTGTGTGCATGTGTGCAATCTGCATTTGAAGTCATCACACAATGACCATTCCTTATATTTATCTATGACTAGAGGTTATACTACCAGTATTTTGCAACTAACTGCAAAAAAAGAATACACCAATCTGTGTTTTGTACTGGAAATAGAAATCATAATCACAATCTCTCTTTAGGCTACATAGAATGTGGAAATCACAGATTTAACAGCAATATACCGTGTGTGTCGTCGTTGAGAATTGCATACCTCCCCTTCCCCCCGCCATGCGTCTGTCTCCCGTTGTCCCTCCTGTCCGACGTGCTCCGAAAACCCACCGAGGAAAAAGTGGTACACCTTTCCTCTTTCCGCAAACCCCTTCCTGTTAGAGCTGGCCAGAAACACCTGCTTTACCTCAGCACAGCCTCTGTACAGCAGCTTAGTAGGAATTCACTGTAAAAATAGTAAATAGATTATCTGAATGTGTGAGGAAAAATGCATGCGAGGAATTTGGGCTGGTTACCCACTGACTGTACAGCTGAGCTTAGACCAACTATATATGTTCACTTTTATGCATCCATTCAGAGAGAAACACCAAGAACTCATTGGTTTTACTTTGTAAATATGAACACCTGTTTTTTTTGATTTTTTTGGGGGGGTTCCTTTGCAAGAACCAAATGGTTCACACATGTATTTTATTCACTTTTATTTATTTTCTTTTTGTAATAGTGGATGGAAAAGGACAATTATGGTGGCCCTTTAGTGTCATAGTATTACTGAGCAAAAAACAACATGAGCATTTATTTTTAGACTACTCAACATCTCATTAGCATACATTACACTGTAAACAAGCCTGTTCTGCTACGAAAACGAGGGCTTTAAATACCATATTGCTCCGACAAATTCAACAACAGCAGGACTAGAACACCATGTTTTCTTTGGCATTTGGCAAAGGCCACAAATGCGCAGGAAAAAGAAAACCATGATCCCTGCATCAACCCAACTCATATGTTAAACTGTTATGTGTGGTCTGCTCTCGTGCAGTATATTTCCTTGAGCATTTCTACAACCCAGATTCAAAGAGTCAGTTTAAGGCCTCTCTTCCCTCCGAGCACCCACTCTCTCTTGTGATCACACCTCACCTCTAGTTTCTACTCGCCCCTCTCTTTCAAAGAATAGTTTGACATTTTGGAAAATGCAATTTTTTGCCTTCTTGCCGAGTTATATGTGAGAAGATGGACGCCACTTTCGTGTCAGTGCAGTAAATACAACGCTAGTTAGCTTAGCTTAGCACAAAAACGTGACACTAGCTAGTCTGGCTTTATCCAAAGGTAACCAAATTCACCTACCAACACCTCTAAAGCCGCGTACGTTAAATCTGTACAAAAACAGTACGAGTGTAAAAACAGGAAGTAGAGATTTTATTTTCCAGTTTTGGAGAGAGTGGTATTGATGTTTTTGTCTAACTCGCGGTAAGAAAGCATTTCCCAAAATTCCTACAGGTCAAGAGGTCTTTGCCTGAGTTTGGTTGACCTTCTACCACTACAGTCGCACTGTACCCGTGCACTTCCATTCCCCAAACCCCTCTTGTCAGGACAACCATTTCTTCTTTCTTTCTCCACAGCTCTCATTGTGTTTTTGTGTGCGAGCATGAATGGAGAGAGGAAAAACAAAAAGAAAAAAATCCAAAGGCAAAACCGGTTTAGCATGTGAGCTTGGCATCGGTTGTGGTTTACCAGGGTAAGCGAACCGTGAGAGTTAATCACTAATGAACATTCTTGCACTGTAAATGTTTATTTTCTTGGTGTTGATGTAAGATTTATTTAAGGTGTACATATATACAGATACAAATTAACCATATAATCTATATGTGTAAAAGAAATATGTCTCTTTATGTAAAAACACAAAGTATATAATAAAACAAATAAAGATGATAATTCAAATATGCAACAATGTGTTTGCTGGTTTTACATTACTGTCGGTGCTATAATACTGTCAATGGCTTATTACTTTTAAAGTAGGATTAAATAAGTAATAAATGCTTTATTAGTGTTTATTACTGTATTAATCTATCTTTCACAATTATAATTGTCTATTTGTGTTATATATTTATATATATATTTATATTATTATATATCATATGATAAGATGATATGATTATAGCTAGGTCATACTGTGTGAAATGTGAAATTGTTTTCCAAGTATTAGGAGTTATACTGGTACTATAGTATAGATAATAAATGTCAACAACAACATTATAGCATATGATTATGTACCAGATTTGGTCAATTAAGTCCTTTGCACAACTTTTGCATAACAGTAGTAGACAAGTTGTGCTTGCACAGAAAACTTTTAGTTTAGGTTAGGCTTCCTGTAAGACTTTTATGAGTTTATTTGAATTAACGAGGCACTCCAGTAATTTTACGCTTGAAGTTCAGTTTTGCTCTTTTATTACTCAGTGTGTGAAAACAGTCGTATTATGTCCTCTGTGGCTCTGAAGGAACTTTATGAAGTTTGAAAAAATAATAAATTAAAAGAGAAGTTGGAAAGAAGTAGGTGTTTCAGAGGCAGTTGGATCTAATGAAAGAGTTGCATTATGGGAATTGTGGAACTAGTGTTTTTGGAGCTTGATACGTACTACAGTATAAAAGTCCAATCTTAGTCCCCACACTTTATGGAAGTGTAATGCTAAATATCTCCAGTACCCCTGCTGCATCTACAGCAGCATTTGAAGGTGTCGTCCGTTTATGTTTTCACACATTTTGCGGCCATCGTAGTTTCTCCCTCGTGCTAGGAAAGGCAGCTGCAACTACACTGCCACTAAATCCTACACACTGGTCCTTTAATGACCCATAATACTTGACAACACATAAACCCACACATATATGATTCTGAGCATCTTTTAAATGCATTAAAAATGTATGTAGTGTGTGTAAGTCAGTCAAAAATGTGTCTCAGGACATTTTTACTCTACCCTGCAGGTGTCAATTGAATACATCCCATTGTTTTGTCAACCAACAGGCTTCTTTGATTTGTCCATTGTCTGCCTTCGCCTTCAGTTCTCATTTTTTCAGTTTTATGAAAATCAAGTCAACTTTGTATGAATACTTCAAAAAAGGAGCTTTCCCCAAACTCAGCTGTAATGGAAAAAAGGGGTTTTGAATGGAGGTAGCTTCAATGATGATCTCAAATGGCAATCAGTGCTGTAAAATGGAAGAAAAACACTGTGTTTTATCTTTATACAAGAGCAGTGATTAGCTTTTTTTTTTCACTTCCCCTGTAGCTCCTTTCTGCATGTAAGGGGACGACTTATGGAATAGGGCGCCCTCTTGTGATCAAACACTTGATGAACAGCAATGACGCAATCATAACTTTGATGCAGTCCTCATAGTCTACCCAAATTGTCCTCTGGCAGTTTCTACTGAATTACATCACTTTTGTCTTTCCATTGAACAGTTTTTTTCCCCCCATGTACCTCTACATTTATATTTTTAGTCCTAATTGAGTGGGAATAGACACAACATGTATCTTTGTCAACTGTGTTGGTTCCTGTAAATAAACTTTAAATGTGAAGATCTAACAAAAAAGGATTATGATGGATGACAGTTGTGAGATAGAGGTGTACAGTATTCCCAAGGTTAACTACAAGTTTATGAAAACATATCTGTCACTAGATGCCGGACTGTTTATTCCCACTGACTCTGATTATAGTTCACTAAAACTACGTGTGGAAATTTGTAGTAAACTGACTGCTTTAGAAAACAATGAAAACTCAATGCAATGTTATTTTGTACTTAATAAATATAAAATATACATGATATTTTGTCTATAGTCTTTTTAATTTTTATTGAAAAGCATGAGCTCAGCATGACTGTGAGTCAATTACCTTCATAAAGTGTTTGTGTTATAATACCTATGAACTTCTTAAATTTTGCCCCTGAAAATTAGCACCCCACACTGGAATAAAAAAAAGAAACAAAACCAATACACTAATAAGACTGTAAGACCTAAACTGAAACTAAACTTCTTAAAACAATTAAACCAAAACTGAAACAAGAAAACACACTCTAGAAACCAACTGAAACTAAACTGAATTAAAAACAACAATTCAAAATAAAATAAAACGCCATAATAACTCTGTTCTCCGGCAGGCAAAAATGAAAAAAAAAGTACTTTCTTTAAGTGCACCAATGGAAGCGGGCTTCCGTGGTGTGCTATTACAACCAGTGCATCCCATCAGGGTGCAGAGATATGCTGTTTAAGAATTCAGTCAAAAGGGGTCCAATCTGACATTCAAAGCCAAAGGGGCAAGCAGCATGTGGGTCACACTACATGGGGTTTGAGTTTCCAGAGCTTGATAAGACATGCATAAGATTCCTCAGGGTGATTAACAAAATGGTGGTAGGAGAGTGCCAAAGAACTATTTGTGGTATTCTTGGTAATAATCCCAGGGAGATGCAGAAATCCCCAGGTGTTTCCTGATAACTCGACTAAATGACTTTGTTTTTTTATCTGTTACTCACAGCTCGGTTCAAAAGAGACATCACTAAGAATAGCCGGTTTATTTGCATATTTTTGAATGATTTCCCAGTCACTACAACATAATCCATTTAGCCATCTCTGCTCTTTCCTTAGAAGTGCATTCATCATTCCAGGTATTTCCAATGTTTTCCCAGTGAACCCGGTTTTCCCCGAAAACTTATCCATTTATCCATTGTCTCAGCTGCAGTGAGTCAATCCGAATCATCACTGGGGTAAATAGTACTGATAATGTACAATTAACCCACCTCCTTTCATTTTTTTCCTTTTCTTTTTTACATTATCAGCATCCCCCTGCAGAGGAGTTGTTTCAATCACTGTTACTGTCACTGTTACAGCACTCTTCATGATGTCATTCTCTGTTTTATGGATAGACGAGCCTTTGGTTTGGAAGACATGACAATATAGGTAAGTGCTGTTTAACTGTAAGTCATCGTTGATTGTGTTTAATTGGCAGTGCCATTCACAGAAACCCTCAGTGACACGAGGGAGACGGTAAATAATAGAGGCTAAAAAATATATCTTTTAAAAAATTTAAAGTTAAACAAAAATGGCTTATTATGTGGCCAAATAAGGACCACGCACACAAACAGTAAATTAAATGAATGGATACATTTATGAGAAAACATAAAGATTCAATCAATAAAGTATTTATTCTACAAAACTCAGGTCAGAAAGTGAAGTACAACAATTGAATGCGTCCCTTGATGGATCTAAGCTTGTGGTGATGATTCATATCATTCAAGCAACTCCAAAACCAATTTAAAGTAAATGAGAAATCCAAACTAAATATCAAGAGATGACTAAGGTCATAAAGAGTGAACGGAATCACTAAAATGTAATTTAAATGAAGGCCTTTCTTTTTGAAAGGTGTAAGCCTCAAATACTGATTTGTTTATTTTTTTAAATTCATTTAATTTATGTTAAAGATTAAGTGCAGGTTTTGCAAATATTAACTTCTGATTTATTGCATTATTTGTGTTTCATTAATTAGTTATCAATAGCTCTTTTTTTTCAATCTCTTTAATTTGAGTTCTGCTGCTATTAATAGTGCTGACGTTTTGGTTCTTATAATTTATTCATTTATTTGTATAATTTCATCTGCTGTATGTCTTATTCACACCCTTCTTTTCTGAAGTCTATCCAGTAAAGATTTGTGGGTTCCATATTAATCTAATAATTATAATTTCCTCACTGGAGTTAAATTTGGTTTGTGGTTGACTTTTATTCTGTTATTTAATTGGTTCAGTCTTCATTATGACATTGGCAGTTTCTTTTTCACTGTGATTCCTCTACTTCCACTGAACAGATACACTGACCAAACAAAACAAACCCTCTCAAAAGGGAATTACTTGCAAAAGAGCTTTTCCAACCTCAGTGGGATTTGGTTCAATAACATTTAAACAATTCAATAATAATTTCATACTCTTCCTGTGCTCTTTCTTTGTCTTCAGAACACCACTGAATTAGTCAGTAGTCCCACAGAGTGAATTTATCACTGTAAAGACACTACTTGCTTGCATGTACACTGATTGCATGAATCCATGTAAAAGCCAGTCCAACTGAATTTAAGAGGAAATGCAGATGTGATTTCAGAGAAACAAAAGAACTAAGGAAGTACACTTGATATCAGGATCATGCCAAATGTTGTAACTCTATGCAGCTCTAACATGTGCACACTGAGAAATGAGGATGTTATACAATAGCTGTCAGGAAACTACTGAAATCCTTTACTTCTAATAGTAAAGAGAATTCATTCGGGCTGATTGACTGCATCAAAAACAATATTCTGTTTAAATTTGTGAGTCAGTGGTAGTGCTGGCAGAGTCTGAGGGGATTTTCCCTGTTCCAGCTAACATTTTACAACAGATCGACTCACTTTCTAAGTCATTCGCCGGCAGTTAATAAACTCCACATGGTTCTGAGGGCAAGGTTAGCAGCACCGAGGGCGTCTCGTTCAGCAAGTCAGCTTACTATCGGCCAGACTTTGCTCAGTGATCTCATCTGCTAGCTGTTACAGGGTGTGCTTGCATTTGACTCAGCAAAAAAGGGTCTCAGAGGAGGCTGCAGGCCAAATCCTGCACACTCACTTGATCCTGTTATGAGCGTGGCAGTAGTGAGGCTTGTCTGAGGCAGACTTTGGCTGCAAAGTGAGAGAATGGATTCAAAATATCTCAGACACAGGCGAGTCATCACCAAAAGTGCCATGTTTTGCTGTTTTGGGGGATTCATGTGGACAGCGATTTTCATGACTCTTTAGAAAACAGGGGCCTCAGTGGACTTGAGAGCGCATGATGACTCACAAGAGGGTCTGTGTTGATCTGACTTGTAACTGCCGCACATGTGGATCTGTGATTCAGCTTGAGGATCGTCTGGGAGAGGGTTTTGGTTTACAACACAGAGAAAATGATGTACAATAATAGCCATGCAAGCTGACATGAATTGATAAGTCATTATGACTTTTTAAACTGAGCCAGTGGAATAACACCAAATAAGGAGAAAGTAAACCAATCGGTCTAAACCTTTACCTAAACTTCCAAAAATGAATAAGTAGGCTAACTGTGTAATGACCAGTTACAGCTATTTAAATGTAAAAACAATAAAACATACAATTATTAAGTGTGAAACAACAAAAATGAGTGAAACAAAATGCCTGAACAGACCGTAACTGGCATGTTATTTTGTGGCATTTTTTCCCAGTCTCTTCACTATTCACTAGTTCCTCTATGAACAGTACATTACTGGAATGATAGTCACCATTGGAGACATTTTGAAAGAAAAAATGACTAATTCCTCATCTTACTAATAAAAAGTTTAATTTGTTACTAATAAAACACACCCTTGCTAAAAGTAAACTCGGGGGGCTTTGCTACTACAGCTTTACTTGGCCAATAGTTTATGATGGCAAATGTTAGATAATGTTAGCAAGCTTTAGATTTCTGACAATCCCCTGTAAGTGACTTTCACCACTCAGTTTGCTAACTTTATGATTCGTAGCTGCTCGTGCTAACGTTCTATTAAGTTTTAGTGTTCACCATTGGCACGTGGTTGTCACAGTGGCCTCTGTTCAACAAAAGCATGAGTAAGCTAAGATAAAATGAGGTACAATAGTAGCCATACAATTTACACAAATTATGACACTGTAAACTGATTAAGAAACAGTGGAATAGGAGCAAATATAGTAAAAGAAAATGAACCTTATTTTAAAAGTAAAAATGCTTTCAGGTCAGGGACTTAAAGGTGTGGACAGGTATGATTATTGACTCAACAATCAACTATCTTTCCCTAGAATGACTGCCCCCACCTTTAAGTGTAGGTGGTGTCACATTAAATCTGTGCCGTTTCTGTTTGGAACTCACAATGGATCTTTAATGGGAGCTCTTAAAGACAGATCAGTAATGATCTGGATTTTGTCATTGAGTTTTACTGGGTTTTTTTTGGATCATTGTTTGTGTTTTGTCCCTTTTTTGGGGGGGGCGTTCTTGTTAGGTTGTGTATTTTGTGTGTATTTTCTTCTTGGGTAGTGTCTTTTTGTGCTGTTTTATGTGGATCTTGCTGTTGAGTTTTGTTTATTTGTATTAAGGCCCATCCATAAACAGGCAGCACAAACTAGCTCAAGCTATGAGTGGAATGTGGAATTGCTCCACCTTTTATTCTTGTCCCAATAAAAATAAACATTATACACAAGTTAACACTTAAGGAAATGAGCAGGTCTGTCATGTTAACAAGTCTGACGCATTTGAGCACAACCAAACACACCTTAGCAGCGGCCCTGCTGCAAAGTCACAAGCATCTGCATATAAAGGATTCCTGCATAGTCACAGTTGTGTGTTTACAATATCTTAAGTGTTGTGTTCCTTTCATTTTGTTGATTCTATCACTTTACCGCTTCAGTTTTAGATGTTTCTATGTTTTCTTTTGTCATTCTTGAACCTCTGTTTTCTTTTTAGATTATGGATGAAAACATCTGCCCTGATATAACCCCCTAACAATATTTAATTAAGTTGATGATGTCTGAACACTCAGGGATTTTAGAAAAACTATTGTGTATTATTTGGCTTATTTGGAGTTTCACATGTATATTCAGTGCTATAGTAACGTTACTGAACAACTAAGGTGTATTACACCTGTGGCACACATCAAACAAAAATTCCTCACATTGATTACAACCTGCAATTTCTTATATTTATATGCTTATTATTTATTTGTTTATAATGCGGTAACCATGATAAACAAATGCTTATTCTACGTAATGGAAACATTAACCCTGTCAGGTCCTGTAATTATCTTTTTGCTTTAACATATTTGCTCTGTGGGAGTTGACAGGTGTGGCCAGTGTCGACACCTTCGGATGTGAGTCATCAATGCCAAGTCAACTTTAGGATTGTCAAACTGAGAGAGAGTTACATCTTGTTCATCAAGATTCATGTGCTTTATAGCAACTTTATATGTGTGGACTTAAAAATGACCTGAAACAGTATGATGTGAACACCTCTTTCCCAAAATAGTCATCATTTTATGTAGTACAGCTTTATATGCAGTTGGTGAACATTTTAAGTTTTAAGTTTCTGGAGTCTCTCCTTAGTTTGAGTAGAACCAAAGGTTATTATTTCTTAAAGTCTTAGTTTAGTGCAGAAGCAGCAAAATGTACTTAAGTATCAAATGTAAAAGTACACATTCTGCAGAACAACAGCTCCTATGCGTTTTATATTATTATAATATTATGAGATTATTGATACATGAATGCTATATTTTACAGCCAGTTTTAAGCCAGACTCTATATGCAGGTATTTTAACCCAGTGGTTCCTAACAAAGGGCCACTGGATAAACCTGAGGTGTCACGAGATGATAGGAAAGAAGAAAACAAAAAGTAAATAAATAATGGATAATTGTACCTCTTTGAACCTGAAATTGCTATTTAAATTAAATCATCTGAGAAGTTTAGGACTCATAGAAACATAAAAAGGAGCCACAACTAGACCTGGCTTTTTTTTTTTTTAAATTAGAGGTCACAAGCCAAAGGGGTTGAATTGAACCAGGTTTATATATTTTTTGTGTATGTAAAATCTTAATCTGAAAATTAACCAGTAACTAAAGGTGTGAATGTCAGTGTAGAGGAGTAGAAAGTGCAACATGTTTCCTAAAGTGTAAAGTAAAATAAAATGAAAATAAACCAAAGTACCTCAAAACTGTGCTAAAGTAAAGTGATTAAGTAAATGTACTTTCTTCTGGTTGGTTACTGTTCACCATCAGGAATCAGTTATGTGCAACAGCTGTAATTCAATGTTTTTTAAAAAAGGTGTAAACTACTGTATATCTGCTAAATGAGTTGCAACATCTGCACGCTGGTTGTACGGAAGAGCTCATAATAGAGGGTCATTCTCTCATAAAATGGTGTTTCCTGTCCTGGATGGCCAACACTTTCTGGTCTAGACAGCTTTTGAATCATTCTGTGTGATTCAGTAATGAACCAGATCCTGGAGTCATGGTTTATTTTGTGTTGGGATCAGTCAGATTTCTGGTAAACTGGGACTGGGACCTTTTTGGCTTGAAGGGACGTCACCCGTTTAGTCATGTGTATGAACAGAAGCAGTATTTCTGTATTCGCGGAAATAAAAACCAAGAAGATAGTCGAGTTTATACACGTTGGCAATAGGGTTTTTGTAATATTACTGAAAGGGATTGAACAATAATTTGTCCACTGATCATTTAAATGAACTCCTATGGAATAATATCCCTATAATGTCCTTATAGTGATATCCACATATATTATAGGGTAGTAACCTGTATTCAATAAACTACTATATCTATTTTTCTTCTCAAGTTTTAATGTTGTTCCATATTTTACTAGCCTAAACAATACCTGTTGACAGGTTTGAACGGATTTCTTCCCTCAGTCTTATCTCCTCAAAATGATGTCCTTGAAATTAGGCCAATGGATTTCCTTGTCGGCGCCCAAAGGTGCAGGAAGCCTTTTCCAGAAGGGCCCGGCCAACCCCAAAAAAAAAAAAAAAAACACACCTACTGCATTGCAAACTGCGACAGAGTCATTCACTGACACTGCCTGCTGCCACAGAAGTGGGCGGCGGAAGACGGACTTATCTCTTCCAGCCCTCAGCGTTCTTTCTTACTCCGCAGCCGCCTGATGCCAGTACACATGGATCTGGGACAGCGAGCGAGGGAGAGCTGGACCCTGTGTGGGAGTTTCACACACCTCAACAGGTAGGTATGAGCACAGGCCTGCGGTCGTTTTACTGCCATCTACCAAAATGTGTGTGTTTCCTCAAGGTGCTTTTTTTTTGGGCCGCCCTGTAAAAGTGGAAGTCTTTTTTCTTTTTGCCTAATTGAGGATTTTGTGAGCGTTTTTTTTTTTTTTTCTGCTCGACATTGTATTGTTTTTATAAGCTGGCGATCGTGGGGGACGTAAGAAAACTATCATATATCATATCATGTGTCATAGTTTGACATATTAGCCACAGTGTGTGTTTCTGAAGTTGCTTTAAGGTGGAATCATCTTCCAAACCTGTTGAATCGTTAACGTGGCCCGTTGTTTCAGTCTAATGGGTTCTTCAGTGTGCTCAGCAATATGGTGATGTTTCATCCTAGCACTCCTGGATAAGGATCAACCTGGGGCCTGAGCTAAAGAGTGGACTTTACCACCCAAACTCTATGTGAACATGGGTCTAGGAAGGAAGGCAAGATGTTGGCATAGCTGTTGAGTTAAATGCCCTGCTATGCCATCAAATTGCCATCTTTCTCTCCCCTTTGCAGCAAGTACTCCAGGGATATAACTGGACCTGTTAACACCGGGGAAGTCCTCCAGAAGAGTGCAGTGTCATTGGTTCAATATTTGCTTGCATTTTGAATCCTGTGTATGATTAAATGATAAGGCTGTCTGTATGGCATATTTATACTTTTGAAATAATCTGTGTGTTAGGGAAAATGTGTAGTTTTTGTCACTGTGGGCCACACAATGATATTTTAAAGGAAAGCAGACCCAACAAAAGCATTGTTTACTGTGTGTGAGTGATGGCGGCACTAATTCAATTGTGAATTGTGTAAAAAGAACTGTCTATTAGATTTCAGTGGAATCCTATATCATGACAATAAGACACAGTTATCTTTTTTATAATTATTATGTTCTCTAAATGTATTATTCTAAAGAAATTCTATCTCTAGTTGTTTAAGTGTAAATAGTTTTACTGCTTTTTTCCTGATGTAATGCAAAACAGTGAATGTAACACTAACTTACTTTTGCATGTGACGTATTGTGATAGATCAATATCGTTACGGATAATATTCTTATTCATTTCAGCCATGTTACCCAGCAACATTTTCTCACAGAAGCTTATTCCAGTGCACGTGTATTATGTGTTGCAATTGGCATAATGATAACTAACTTAACGCAGAATTACAACTTAAGGAAGCTGAAGGGAGCCAGTCTTTGTTTTTTCCCTGGTGAATAAGCATGTTCAAAATACTGTAGCTAATTCCCTTAAATGGTGGTACAATACATTTACTCAAGTATTGTACTTGTATTTCATTGTATTGAAATTAGCACCAACCACCAGCCAAATGCTGATAAAATATAAACGTGGCTGGTAGATGTCAGACACAGAATGTTTTACTATTAATGGGCTGTTATCAAAAATTGGTTGGTTGGTAGAAGTTCACATTTGAAAACACAGACATTTTCCCACCCTACCTAAGGACAATTTTACTTGAGTAGTTCCATTTTATGCTACTATGCACTTCATTACATGTCAGAGAGAGATGCTGTAACACTACATTTATTTGACAGCTAGAGTAGCCATTTTTTGGTTTAAATGTTTATTTTGAAACATATAATATATTTATACAATATTATGCATTGTTATAGATGACAATGCAATACTGACCCAGCAGTATATAAAATAATTCATATTTGCTCCATATTGAGCAATTCTAATATTAAAATGTTTCACACACACTTAATAAAGATAAATAAAATAATGTAACACTCTGAAAGAGGTCATTCTATATAATTAAGAACATTTTAGTGATATTAGATTACATGTGTAATTTTACATCAGACGCATTTTGAATGCAGGACTTTTACTTTTTACACCACCACTACCCTGCACCCTGCAGCCCCATAGTACACACTATGGAAGTGCATTATTGTTGGTCCCAGTCCTGTAAAGGGTGTGTGTAATGTAGCCTTGCTGTTGTTCACCTAATATTGCATGATTCTAATAAATATGATTGCAGAGCTGAAATGAGAGGTGTGTTTTGTTAAATTATTTCTGCAGGCTTCAATATCGGCATTATGGACATGTAGGTGGATGTCTAATTAAATGCCATTGAGTGTTTATTCATGCTAACATCAACTCAGTGATAAAACATATATATTTTTAAATATAAGCTGATGTGTGGAAATGTTTTATTTCAGACCTCGTCTAAAATCACAGTAGACTTTGAACTGTAGAACATATATTTATTTAACTATATATATTTAAATATATAACATTAACATTTATTTATATATGTTATATGTAATATAATAGTTATTTGTTCATTCATTTCTGTCATTAGCTACTGTTGAAATTTTACAAATACTGTGTCAGCTTAACAATTTTAAATAAAGGTTTATTTTGTTGCAGCATTATAATGATAATTTACATTAAAAAAATGAAATTAAAATAGAATCTAAAAATTTTAAAGATAACATTTATCATAAAACTGTCAACTCCATGGTGAATTATAAACAAACCCAACAGACTATGAAGGTTAACGTGGACATAGAAGTGTTGGTCACATGATCAGCTCGGCTGGGTCATGTGACCTCGTGACGAAGCGTGTTCGCTGCTCCTCTGCTTCCATGCTGCTTCCTCCTCCTCCTCCTCCTCCTCCTCCTCCTCCTCCTCCTGCTGCTCCTGCTGTGTGTTTTCATGCCTTTGCTGATAGTTAGGAGGCGGTTTAACGGTTTCCAACAGGCGGAGTGTGGCAGGAGAGCTGTGCGGTAAGGAGATATCATTTACCGGAGCAGTAAGAGGTCTCGTTCCTCGCGTGAAAACATTAGCTTAGCTTAGCAGAGCGGCTAGCAGCCGCGCTGCCAAGGTAAACAACAAGAGGTAACAGTTCATCAGCCTGCGAGCATGCTAACTTATTGAAGCAACGTGTGTCATAGCTTCTGTGGCGGATAAGGAGTAACGACGTTTTGTTTCTCTGCTTCTCTCTTGTACCTCCGCTAACTTAAAGTAAGACAACAGACATGAACACCAGCATGGCAGGTTATGTTTTTATCAATCTCAGTGAGAGTCTTTTACTGCAGTATCCTGACCACCACATAGAACATTAGAGATAGAGGTCACACAGTAAAAGGTTACAAATATTTAATAAGACAATATGTGGTTGTAGCTGTAGATTTTCTATCTCCCACACCCCTGCTGCTGCTTCAGTAACACATCTGATTCTGTGTGACACTATCCCTCTCACTATCCTGAGAGGTTTGCACAGTGTTCATACTACTACTCCAGCAGTTTATTATCCTGACGAGTTCCTGCTATGGGTCAAACTCCAAAAGCACGCTGTCCTACATTTCCCATAATGCAACCAAAAGCCTCCCTTTCCAGTAAACACCCATATCTTCAGTCCCAAACAGACTTTTTATTAAAAAACAATCAAAATAAATGTAGTCTCCAAGCCCAAACCGGTGTAACCTTTAATGACGGATTAAAACAAAGTTAATATAGAGCTGAAAGACATTTTATAGCTTAAGTAGAAATCATCAAGATGAGTAAAGTGATCTTTATCTTTGGTGATCTATTTCCCCTTTATTAAAAAGCTAATAAATTGGTCAGTGTGGTTTTCTGTGACCACAATAAACACATTCTGACTCACTAAAATGATGGATACTGGATTTTTTTAGGCTCATGATGCTATGATTAAAAATGTATATTTAGCAGTTAATCAGTCTGTTAATAACAATATTGGCTGATTAATTATATTTTTACATAAACGAATTAACATTCTTACGATGGTCCCTTAAATATATTCAATAATTATGCACTAAATGGGCCATTTTACAGTTGAAAAATATCCTTGTTGAAGCTCTGGTTTCCTTTTTTCTTGTTTTGCTAATTTTCTATTGCAGTGTCTTGGCCAGCATATTCTAATACTTATGTATCTGTTATAAGCTGAAATAAGGTTGTACTGAAAAGTGGAGAGACAGGTAAACTGTTTATTATGATAGTTTTAACGTAGATATTTTCTATAGTTACAGACTTCTGAACTGAAAATAAGTGCACAGGATATAAACACGAAAAGTATTTTCTTTTTAAACATTCCCATATGTGCCTTAGAGTTAACAGCTAGCTAATGTTAACATGGGGCTGTTTGTTTGGCAGAGATGAACAGTGAAAACTTCAGCCTGAGTGAGAAGATAGTGTCACCCTCCTACATTCGGCAGGGGAGCCAGGCGCGTCGTGGCCACGAACAGCTCATCAGACACTTACTGGAGCAGGTAAAAGTCTACAGCTGCCCTCATGTCTCCTCGAGGTCACTGCAGATTCATCCACTCATCACGTTGTGTACCCTACAGGGCAAGTGTCCAGAGGAGGGATGGAGCGAGAGCACCATAGAGCTCTTCCTGAATGAGCTGGCTGTGATGGACAGCAATAACTTCCTCGGCAACTGTGGCGTGGGGGAGAGGGAAGGCCGGGTGGCATCCAGCCTTGTCGCAAGACGACATTACAGGTTAAAGTTTAACATGAACTTTATAATGTTTGAATGGAGTCACTCTGCATGACAGTGGAGCCCGATCAATACTGGATTTGTGAGTTAAAAGAAACATTTTAAATATGGATCCAATAAATTTTGTTATGAAAGGATTGAAAGGAGTGTTTGAGCATGAGAGTTGAGCTTGGAAACAGACGTTTGACCAAATCAAAATCTTAAATCAAGGTCCTTTTACTTGCTTCTTCAGCTCACATAAACACTGAAACTGATTGATCTGTGTATGATGAACTTGCCCATACTGGTGTGTCTGTATATTCAGGAGTTCTAGCCATACAAATCATTGGTGACTAGTGAAATATAGATTAGGATGCTTGACAAACTTTAGAGAGTTGTTAAACATTTCAACCCAGCTGAACCTCACCTGTTCTATGTAGGTTGATCCATGGCATAGGTCGGTCAGGTGACATTGCTGCTATTCAGCCCAAAGCTGCAGGATCCAGTCTGCTTAACAAGCTGACCAATTCAGTTGTGTTGGACATCTTAAAGCTCTCAGGTATGTATGTGTTATCATTCAGATTAAGTCCATGATATCCATTTGCGTGGGGTTTCTTGTACGTAGGTGTACATAGAAAAAAAATATACAGTAAAGCGTGCTTTGTTTCTTCTGTTATTTAACAGGTGTCCGGAGTGTGGCGAGCTGCTTTGTAGTTCCCATGGCGACAGGAATGAGCTTGACTCTGTGCTTTCTGACCCTTCGTCATCGGAGACCCAAGGCTCGCTACATCATTTGGCCTCGCATTGACCAGAAGTCCTGTTTCAAAGCCATGATCACAGCAGGTGATAATGACATCAATATCTGACGTCCTGTCACCCTTACATCCTGCTCACAGACGGGGGTTAGAAATATGGCAGCAGATTCGATTCGGATTTTCAGTCAGAAATTGTTTAGATTCTCCAAAGTTGTGAAATAATAATAAGTGTGTCTTTGTTGAATAGAAACACAGACAATTGCACCCAAGGGCTCTCGCTGTCTCTTGCTCACACCTGTCTGTTTTATCAGGCTTTGAACCGGTGGTGGTGGAGAACGTCCTTGAGGGCGATGAGTTGCGGACAGACTTAGAAGCAGTTGAGCGCAAGATTGAGGAGCTTGGAGCCGAAAACATCCTGTGTGTTCATTCAACAACGTCCTGCTTTGCGCCACGGGTCCCTGACAGGTAAAATACGTTTTTTATTTACCCCCTTTAGACTTTTCCAGATGCTACAGTAGTTGATTCATAAATACCTGTAAGGATAGCATAAAGTTTATCATGAATTATTACTGCCTTGTAGGCTCGAGGAGCTGGCCGCTGTGTGTGCCAAATATAACATTCCCCACATAGTTAACAATGCATACGGAGTACAGTCATCCAAATGCATGCACCTAATACAACAGGTAGGTATCGCTCATTGGAGCTCACCTCTCAATACATTTGTGTTGTTAATGTTTACGTGTCTGTCTGTCATTATATGGCTCATTTGTGACAGATTGTTGTTTACGTTTTCCTTGGGCTGTTTTTCAGGGGGCGCGTGTTGGGAGAATTGATGCCTTTGTACAGAGCTTGGACAAGAACTTTATGGTTCCAGTAGGTGGCGCCATAATCGCAGGTTTTGATGAGTCCTTCATACAGGAGATAAGCAAGATGTACCCTGGTGAGTATTACCAGCACTATGGCTGAGCAATGTAAAGTGAAATCATGGAGGTAATTGATAGAATAGTAGATAAGTGGATGTGTATTTATGTACATGCATTTTCATACAGTTTAATATGTGCATTAGTATGTATCTCTGTCCTGTATCTCCTGATGGATTAATGTAAATCTTTACTTGGCTCCACACACCTTTTTTTGTTATATTTTTAAAAACTTAATTTGATAAAATAAATTCTCTATATCTCTACCTACCTTAAAATCTCTATCTACAACCGTTACAATATTTGAAAATATGAACCCAGTAATTACAGGATCAATGAAGTCAGTTAATAACTATTAATTATTTAAAAAGATGAACAATCCTGCCATAGTTCTTGTTACCCTTTAGTCTTCTTTTTTAGATTTTCTTCATTGCTGTTTATTTTCATTTAACACTGAGTTTGTTTTCAGTGCCTCTTAGTAAAGTTCAGGACAACTGAATTTCAGTGATATTGCGTAAGAGTAGCCTTTATTAGGGATGGGTATTGATTGAATCTTACCAGTGCCAACATGATACATGGGTTCTGGTGTCGATACAAGAAGAATTATTAGGTTTTTTCTAATATTTTATATGTGCTTGTGTAAGATAAAGTTTCTTATTGACAACAAATCCAATGTAAAGACCAAAACCAACAATGCATAAGTCAATTTTTTAACACTGTATAATTTCTCAACCTCCACCAAGCCCATTATTCCTACTAAAGGTGCAAAAAAGAAAGAAGGCTCAGTGTTTTCCAAAGAACAAGTCATCAGTACTTTTTAGCAAATGTTGCTCAAACAGAAGCATTTTCTGTGGAGCTTGTAAGTATTTCCAGCATCAGGGCAATGTATGGGGGACTGTGCCTTTGTTCATCTTAATTCAGGAACACAGTCAGGCTCAATGATTTTTAATGTTTTTGGACAACAATGGACCTCAATATAGGAAATATAGTATTCCTTCAGATTTACACTTTAAATCATGAACTGTCTGATCAATGAATAGGTAAACAAAACTAAGAATCTTCATTCAATGCCAGGTTTTGAAACTTATTGTTTGAAACTCATTTCATCCAGTTTTGAGAGTCCATACCCTTAGCTCTCATCCTCAGCTATACGGTTTCAGTTTTTCTGTTTGGTCAGGCTAGTTCCAGACCAGGTATCAGCTAGAGAAAACTGATACCTGGTCTGCCATAGACCCCATCTTTACAGCCACTGATAATTAGGTTTGTACACAGCAGACTTTCTTTCTGTAGCTGCTTAGCAAAGTCACCTCTTGGCCTTCTTTGTCCAGGTCGAGCATCGGCCTCACCTTCCCTTGATGTCCTCATTACCCTTCTCACTCTGGGAGCCAGCGGCTACAAGAAGCTCCTGTCAGAAAGAAAGGTAAGCGCACGCACCACCTTATGAGCCTAAAAAACACTGCGGCAATGTCAGTCTGAATGTTTCTGTGCATGCTGTGTCAACATCTTTCCCCAGAAGACGAAAAAAAACCCCCACAGCTTACATAAGTTGTATTGAATTGCAGTGGATCACATGTTACGGCTGTGCGTGTACAGCTCCGCGCTCACCTGCGCTCTGACTGAGGGAAGAGGCTCGAGCAAGGAATGAGCTTTGTAGAGGGAGGAGTGTGCTCCAGCAAGATAAAATTGATCCTAAAGTTTGAGAAAACATCCCCTGGTGGCTCGCTGCTTTAAAGCACAGTTGCTCACAATGCAGCATCCCCCCCTCTTCAAATGGTAGGCACTGCAGCATTTTCACACCTCAGAAGTGCTGTTCCATAAATGTACTGTATATGTGCTGGACTATATCTGTTTCTGATGATGCTCAGGAAGATTCGGAAACAAGTGATTCTTCTTAAAACCTTCCAAAGCTGCAAATTTCCCAGAAAGGACCTTGAATAGACTACATTTAATCTTCTTACATGCCCTATTAGTAAAATCCTTGCGTCGTCACAAATTAGACCCTAAAGTTAAAAATGACACTCTTACTGGATGGCATTCAATACCCAAATCCCATTAGCATAAAACTGACTCCGTAGCAGAAATATACATCTAGGAAATTCCTCTGGCCTCTCGCGTGACCCGACGCCATCAAGACTTATTGATTTCTCTTGGTCCACACTATGCATAATTAATGTACAGGACCAGTTTTCCATATTGTCTGCACAACTGAGTGAATTCCTCCCATCCCCCAGGGTCAAAAGCTGTAAATAATTCAGACATTTCATCTGTTTGGATTCATTTACAGCCTCGTGTAACCATTTTATAAAATGTCTAGATATTGGAAAGAATAGCAGATGTTTTTTTTGTGTGTTTTTCTTTCTTTTTGGGTAAGGATAGGGTTTAGTCATCACACACATACACACCCTTATTGTCTGCAGAGTCGTAGCCATCCACTCTCTCCACCACTTGCGCCCCTCCAAGATAAAGTCATCCATTGTTATTAGAGAACAAGGGACACTTAGAGACACTTGACATCATTGAAAGGCTGTTTGTGTTTGACTCATGACAGAGAAAATATTTTCCTTCTTGATTCTTGCAAATTAGGAAAGTATGAGTCAGCAGAGGACGCTCACACACACTCTCACTCACAGTTGCAGAGAGCAGATCCTTTAATGTGCAATGCTTCACTAGGGAATCGGGCCCCAGTAGCCAGCAACAAACAAAAAGCACTGCGATTTGTTGTTGTGCAGCTTTTCCACCTGGCCGGGGCTCAAAACATCTGTGTCCAGAACTCCATTGCCCCTCATTCAGTCTTCCACACACTGCTTTGAGTTGAGACTCTGAACTAAACACACTTTGTCAGCATATTTTAAACATGTGGATGTGAGAATCTCAGGATAAAAACATGCGCTTCTGTCTCTCCTGCCTCTCTAATTGATCCCAGAGGTGGATGTGCAATGTGTGTAAAGATCCTTGCTAGAGATGGAGACACACATCGCTTGCGCCGAAGCTTGGAGGGAAACACACACAGCCAGGCAGGCAGGCAGGGGAAAGAGTAATGAGGGGAAGAGGGGGAGGGGTTTGGACGGGGACCGGCCTGGCCTGCTTGCCGATAGATTTGCTTGATTAGCAATACAACCAAGGCCGCCGCTGCTAAAATAAGACTGTGTGAAAGGAGCATTGTGTTACTATTTATAGTTCTTTCGCATGGCCCCTGCTCTCCAGTAGGTCTGTCTCTCCATACCTCCTCTCTGTGTCTGCATGTCCTGCAGGAGATTTATTCGTTCTTGGCTCAGGAGCTGAAGAATCTGGCCTCTGCACACGGGGAGAGATTGCTTCACACCCCACATAACCCCATTTCACTGGGTGAGCTCCACGCACTGGCTGCAGACTATTTTATCCATGTATTTTGGTTTATTTTGTTTACTGGTGAACACTACATTTCTTTAATCTTAATATTTATTTAATTTGTATTATTTATTTGATATTATATATAATATAATGTGTTTTTGGTGTGGCCCTTTTCTCCTCCAGCCATGTCTCTGAATGGTTTCCAGGCCGAGGGCGACAAGGCAGTGACTCACCTGGGCTCCATGTTGTTCACCCGGCAAGTGTCAGGAGCCAGGTATGAAAACTTTAAAAGGGAGGGGCCACATTCTGGCTTGTAATTAGAAACATGGGGAGAGAGGGTGTGGAGGTGTGTGACTGTGTGTTGGGGAGTCACAAAAGTCTAAAATGGGGTTTGGCCGTGTCCTCAAAAATGAGGGGATGAGCTCTGTGTTGCCAAACAAAATGGCCAGTGGAGATCAGCAATCAGGCAGATGGATCTGCTGAATATGGTGGAAACTACTTCACATGATTAGACTGCCCATCCTGCCAGGGGGCCGCCTTCTAATTTAATAGGATGTTTCCATTACGATCCACAGAGCGATGTCTCTACAGCAGGCACTTACTGTGACGCAGCTTTGACAGGCATGTCCTTGCTCCCACTGGCAGTGTTTCTTAGCGGAAGGGAGCAGGATTTGTCAATTCTTCATTGTTGCCTTCTGCCTCAGTCACTCATGGCTGCCAAAATCCTGAATTTCAAGTCAGGGCCTGCTTCTGTTTTTTTCCATTTTTCCCTTCAGTACTTTTTGATCAAGCATGGGCGCCCATCTAAATATTTTAAATATCCCCGATGAATGATTTATTTGGGCCATTCTGTCACGCTTGTTTTGTGTTTTTCCTATTTTAATGCACTAATGGCTCAATTGCATTCAAAAGCTTCTTTCCTCTCAATTTTTTTTCAAGTGACCATTATTTCCATGGTCAGAGTTCAGAGCTCACTTTTAAATGTTTTATCCTTGTATGTCAGTAGCATGCTGAGATGCATTGACTGCGAAGGTTTATGCTCCAATGACACACATTCACCTTTATAATTTATAGCAGTATACGATACATGTTTAATAAATGAAGTATTTTCAGTGCAGGCCGTGAATCCAGTGCGAGGGAGCTGCAATGAGCTATTCTCTCTAAACACCAAAAGAGATTAATAGAGATCTACATCTTAGAACAATGCATTTCTCTGCCATAATGGTCTCTCATACACACAGTCCTAATAGCTAGCCAGTAATTGATTTCACATTAAAGTGAGTCTAAACAGTGCTGACAGCGCTGAAACCCCCGCCAGTTTTTCGGAGGCATACGTATTGCTTACAGTATTGCAGAGTTTGACACTTTGAAACCAACTACAGTTCAAAGGTTTAGCAGTTTCTCACTTAAAATTTCCATCTCCTGAAAACACAAGAGGTTGTATTTTGTTGATAATGCAGTGCTGCCTCATCTCTCTCATTTCTGCTTTTTCTTTTTAACAAAGCATTCAACTTTGTAAAGGAATTTCCTTTTCTGAATGGAGCTTTTAATTTAGCAAAGAAAACAACTCGCAGCAGCTGACTGACAAGCCTTTGTAAACCTTTCTTCTAAAGATCTTGGAACTGAAATTATGCAATAAGTGTATGTTTTTGAAGTCTTAAACAGAACTGTGATATGCTATCTGCCAGAGGAAACTTCCCCTTTAAAGTTGCAATAATCAGTATTAAAAATGGATCACATGGCCACTTGTAGGCAAGGTCGCTCGTGGTGACAAATTTCCACCAAACATGGCACTTTCCCCTCACTTCTACTGAGCTTTGTAGCGTGTTTCACGCACATTGTCCACTATCACTGCTGTCACAGTGTCTTTTTCAACAGCTACAGCAGGCAGCTGTTTTTAGCACAAAAAAAGCTCTAAAAACCCACTGTACACTACCTGCCGAGACAAAGTTAGCAACTAGCTGGATTATCCAGAACATATTGGAGCATTTAGCATCTTAAAGAGGCAGCTATTTCCCTCAGGGTACAGTGGAGACCAAAACAGCATTCGTCAGGTGGAAAACAACTTCAGATAATTGATGCTCTGTGTCTGCCAGATGTGTAAATGTTTCCTAACATGTTCCTCATATTATACTTAAAAGTTGATCATATATCAATCTGCCGGTTTCATTTTATAAATTGAACACAGTATTAACAGTGAAATATACAGTCACATTTTGTGTATAAAATTTGTGTAAGCACCACTTTAAAGTTTTCCACAACTGTGAGTAGACAGTTGCAGAGGCACAGAGTTGTGGGCTGTGGTGTTCTTACTATTGAAAACAATACAATTGAACATTTCTTATTAAAGTAGAGTTTGTTTGCTCATGCTTAGTTTTCCAATGTTACATGAAGTAAATAATGCAAAAAGTTTTAACTGGATGAATAGGCTGCTGCCTTCAGTACAAATTATTTTCCATTCTGTATAAGTCAAATTATTTTGTTTAAATAAAAGTTGTTAAATGATCATCACAGCTCTACATTATCCTTGTTTTTCATCCATGTTTTTAGGGTAATACCGCTGGGCAAGGAGCAGACCATAAGCGGACACACGTTCCGCGGCTTTATGTCGCACTCTGAGACGTACCCCTGTCCTTACCTCAATGCTGCCTCAGCTGTGGGTATCACTCGTGAAGATGTGACACTCTGCATTAAAAGGCTTGACAAGTGCCTGAAGACCTTAAAGAAAGAGGGAAGTGTGGCGAAAAGCAGTTCCCCAGTACTTCCTTTGTGCCAGGAGGACACTACTGGCGAGTGACTGAAATACGAACATTTTACAGGCAAAGAGAGAGAGAGAGAAAGATTTCTGCGTAGTTTGAGTCCTCTCCTGCCTGCACTTATTTCTCACCTGATTTTGGACTGTGTGCGTTTTGAATGGCACTTGCTGATGGATTATCAATTCAGACATTGACTTGAACGCTGCGGCAACCGCTAATGATGAAACTGTGTGCAGGTGTTCATTACAAACAAAAATGATACAAGCTGAAGTCACTGATTAATTCCCTCCTCTGTGAAGGCGTGCTAATTAGTAGATAATGTAAGGACACAGGCTGCATACAAATGCCTCTCGGGAGCATATGGTTGTTCACCACTGATCTAAAATTAGACCAAAGCATCTGCAAAGACCATCTCATTGTTGTCTGTATGTTTTGAAAATGCTTTACTTTATTATGGATTTGGACTCAAAATAGATTATGTAGCTATTTACAGTGGCCTTTACTTGATGTGTGTCATTTTTCTTAACTAAAGCCATCTAAAGCCTCCACAGTGCTGTTATTGGATGAAATATTCAGTAAATTAGAGAGTCTCTCACTTTGAAAACAAGACTAGAATTCTGTTGTGGGAACAGGATCTTCCACTCACTGATATATGAAGTCATATAGCTTTATAATGTAATATGTTGGGCCATGTCTCCTGCAGTATGTTGTAATGTGATACAAATGCTGTTGAGCCATTAAGTCCAGTGTATTGAACTAGCTCATCGACTTTCAGGCTCTGGAACGGATCGCAAGGAACAGATAATCAATGAAGTGCAAACATCGATCACTCCTGTGTTTAGCAAAGGAAGTGTTCACCTCTCAGTAAGAACCTGCGATGTATGTAAAATTAACTATTCAAGAGACTTAGCTGTATTTTACTGTAAGATCTTGTAAGATAAATTTGGATTTCAGTTAGAACTTTACCGGTGGAATTAATCCTTGATCACACAAATCTCCATGTTTACGCAGTTTCTTATATATTCTGTCTCATTCCTGCTGCTCTGCAATCTCAGTCATTAGGAAGCAGAGCTGGTAGTGCCCCCAGGCACAAAAATAGACTCCTACTAAAGCCCCACTCACTGATGACTAATCTATATTTCTATACTGCACTGTCCAAATTCTCCCTGTGCCCTCCCCTTCATCTGCTGTGGATTATCAAGGTTGATTGCTGTTTTCAAATGCGTGGAGCATGTGAAGTAGATGCCGTTGCATGTTCTGGAGTTCAAAACACTCATGTACGGATCAGGAGTGGAAGGTACCAGCTGTCGTAGCTGCTGCAGCTGTGCCGGGCCCAGGTGTGCTTGTGCGTAGCGATGTACAGTCAGCAACATGTCGGTTTTTCAACTGCAATTAGTAATGCAGGTCTGAGCAGCAGAACCAATCCACCCAGCAGCGTTTGAAAGTGGGCTGGAGTCAGAAAGATAAGGGTGCTGTATCAGCATCACTGTTCCCAAGCTGTACTGAACCATTAACAGAAAAAAAAATACAGTGGAAAAACACTGTGACAACGCCGGTACAGTGCAGCACTCTGAAAAGCAGGTGGCATTCACTAAATTATTTTCTCAATATTGTTGATTTCTTGTGCTCCAGCAAATGTACCCGATCACTGTCAAACAGAATTAAGAATGAATCAGCTGTAGAAGATTTGACTGACTGATCCTGAATGTGTTAACTTTACATTTGGTTTACACAAACAAATCTGGCTCAGTATGCAGAGCTGTTTTTTCCCTGTTCAGAGAAGAGTCCAAAAATCTATTTTTATCTTTTTCTTCTCCCTCTATTACCCGTCACCAGTTTGCTAGGTTTCCCCAGCTTTTGCTGATGTTGCAGATATGCTGCGGGGAGGATTGAGAGAGTCAGACCCACTTTTTTTTGTGCTGGCCAGTTTTAGAAGACCCCCCCCCCACCTCCCCCTTCCTCTATTGATCAGGTCTGCTGCAGTGTGTAAATCAGAAAAGGGCTGCCACTGAGAAACTTGAACAGGGCATCACAGTCTTTATTTATGCAGTCCCATCATCAGTGTGATAGTATCAAATATTGCAAAGAGGAAACTGGTTAGGTAATTCAAACAGCAAAGATTATTGGGGGCCACAATGTGACCCCTGTAAGATAGCTTATCCATCAGGATTCAGTTGTTTTCTCAATCATTCCCTGAAATCCAAATGTTTGTTTACCTTCATCCCTCCTCAACAAAATAGACTTTAAAAATATTCCCTGAATCTGCACCCCACACACTCAATCATAAGTCTAAGTACCCCAGGGATGTTGCTGGATGACAAATGGCCCTTCGCTCCTGGCTCTCAGCAGCTGCCAGGTAGGCTTCAGTGATGATGGAGTGCCAGAGTGGAACAAACAGGGCCATAGATTAACAGACTGTTACCAAAAGGGGCCGTAGTTTACCAAACAGGTTGTGGATTAACAGACTGCTACCAGTAGGTACATTGCACCTGGCTGCTATATAGGCACCACAACTGTTGGCCTTTGCTCCAGAGTTCTATAATATTGACCTGTGTGTCTGTATTTATCATACAGCAAAGTCTCAGAGTAACCTTCAAGCTCCCCAGAGATCACTAAACATGTGTCAGAGCAGGAATAGCCAATCAGATGCGAGGATTTAACCTGTGTTAACCCTAATATTTCCAGTAGCAACTAACATGTCAAATTAAGTATTATTATCAATCTATTTATAATATAAATATATATAAATGAATGAAATAATAGAAAATAGGATGAATTAGAAACTTTGGGCCCTATATGTCAAAGATTTTAAGGTATTCTTCCCATGCTGTTGAAGTTGGCAAATTGGATTATGTGAACTGATTTGGGAAAGAGGAAAGGGTGTCGCATTGTCTTTTCTATAATACATACTATGATAATTGTCATTTTTTCATGAAATGGCTACACAAAGGCCTAAAATACTGGAAAGGCTTCATTTTGATTGCTTATTTTGCCTCAAAAAGAATATTATTCAGTACATGTTTTATCAGTGATTACTTTGTTGTGGGTAGACAATCAAGTTGTTATAATTTGATTATGACAATTACGTGAATTGTTTTTCTTAAATAGTATTTTAAAAGCATATATGTGGAATCTGCCATATATGAGTTTGTGGTGTTTTGTAGCTGTCTTAAATGTGTTTTGATAGCTTGTATTCTAAGTTTTTGAGAAGGACTAAAAGTGAAGGATTTTTATTTATTTTATTTCTTGTTTTTCTTTCTGTTATTTCAGTCCAAATTCCTCTTCTAGGAGTTGGATACACAATCTCTCTTACCTTATGTTGATACAGGTGTCTCTGGCCATATACTGCATACATAGTGTACGCTTTGCCTGCATTTGCACCCACTCAGATAGCCATTGTATTCAGTGAAGAAGCTCTAGCAGCTGAGCAGCCCTGCATAGCCCGCCACTGAGGCGCTGTCCATGGTGCTGCAGTTCTGCACCTCAGAGATCGTCTGTATGGAGGAGGGGTACTGTATAGCTTACTGTATGTAAATAAAAAAAAATCCACCTATAGGTAACGATATATCCCTTCCTTGCGTCTCAGACAAGCGGCTTGGTTTCATAGAGAGACTTTTATATGATGGCTTTGATTCAAACATATTGTTAAACTGCCAGAAAAAAGCGCAAAATAAAACCAAAATGATTATATGATGGACGTCGTTTATAAATGTATTTAGGAAATGTCCCCCTTTTCCTATGAATGCACATTGACAAAACGCAATATATCTGCTAATATAATTAAACCATATTCCTGTAATTGCCCCCTATATTCAATAACAGCCATATCTGCATAAAGAAGCGCCCCAAAGCAACATTAACTGCGTGTGAAACGCTCAGGGTTGCCAGATCTGCGGGGCTAGCCTACTAAAAGCCTTTTATTTTTTCTTTTCGGTGTGCGTGGTTGTTGAACCAACAGTTACCGACTGGAGCTCTGACTTAATAAATAATTAAAGTGGACGGAGGGGAGCTGCAGCTGATTTGCTGATGTCAGGGAGCCAGTGCAGCATTTCATGGTGCAGGGTGTAAACGCGCGGTGCCATCTGCCTCGATCGGTGCTCTCAACGAACCTCACACATGCGAGCCCGGCAAGAAAGATGCTGCCAACTCTCAAGATTTGGGCATTGTTTTCCGTGTCGCTCGGTTTCCTGTCTCAACCGGGTCATTTGAAGAAGGCTTTCCGATGTCCTTCAACATGCAGCTGCTCCAGGGAGTCTATCATTTGCGTCGGGTCCTCCTATGTCCCAAGGATTACCCCCAACGACATCAATTCTTTGTGAGTAGCCTCTGTATCTTTTTTTTTTTTTTTTTTTCACCAAACCAAAAACACTGCATGTATGTGTAATATGCAGCAATATAGGCTTATTAAGTTTCATCCTAGTTGTCCCAGGCTGTGTTTTATAATGTGCACCATCTTAATAACGACTGATGTTGCAAGGCAATGCAGTCCTGACTCTTCTCCACCTCCTCCGATTTATCACTTTTCAGCATTCCATTTGCTTTGCCGGCTTTTATGTTCGTCTTTTCTGCTTCTTCCTTTCAGGAGTATCGTCAATGGGACTTTCTCAGAGGTCAAAGAGGCGATGTTTGCTCACATGCCATCTCTCCAGCTACTGTAAGAGTACTTGAGCTGCATGTCATTCCTCTGTCTTATTATGAGTTGGCCTTATTGTAGCAAAGGCTCCTATTAGGACTGAACTATGCAGACAGATTGATTTCAGAACTTATTTTAAATGGATGACTTTAAAAACTTGGATATGTCTTCAATGTGGGGGTTTAACATGCCAAATGCAGACTGGTGATGGAGATCTGACGGCCTAAAGCTGCAATACACACACAGAAATAATAAACTATAGTCTTATCGGCATGTAGTATCTATTGAAGTGCATGTATGTATGGAGCACCTGTAACTTTCTGTTGTGCATTGCTTTAATACAGATACAGAAAAGCATCCTTTAAGTCAGTTTAAAGCATGTTGCAGCGTTTAGTAGGAAATAAATAATGGTAATCTAGTCTTGAGCCATCCATGCTGTCCCATACCAAGATGTACTTATCAGACATCATCAGTCTACTTTGTTACTCCACCTGTGATAGCTGTGACGCCAGCATAAACAAAGGCGTGGCAGATATAGAACATTTAACCAAAGTCACAACACATGATGATTTTAAAGTATCAAGGTTAATCTTTGTGTCATTTGACAGCACAGGGGCACAATCAAATGTAAGTTATAGCCCATTCATGCTGCACACACATAGTTCATATATACAAAAATTTAATTTAGAATAAAGTAAAACTATATATGCAGTTACTTGTTTACATATACACTCAGAAGGTACCATTAACCATTTCTCTTGAAACTGATATTTACGCAAGATGATTGTCTTTTGTGTTCTTGTGTTACATGTAGATGTAGGAGGTGTTATATCTTAGGACAATATAAACATCTGTGCTCTACTTTGTGTGTGACAGGAAACAATATGTGTGAAATGTGCTGAAATGGCGACAGAGGCCATGAAATGTGGTGATATAATTACTAACTCTTAATTTAACATGTGTTGCCATTAAGAATTGGAAAACATCCTAAATCACAGTCTAAGAAATGTCATCTGTACATTGTGTTGGCAGTCAGCAAATGTATATGTATAATGTGTATTTTATTATTCATTACAGGCTTTTGAATTCCAATTCTCTCACAACTGTAAGGGATGATGCATTCTCAGGTCTTCCACATCTGGAGTATTTGTAAGTTCTTCTGTTGGTTTATATTAAAGTAGTGCAAAAGAATTCAGTCAATAAATGTAATAACTTATCATGAGTAGGTAAAAGCATTAATTTAATCAGTTGCGACTGCACACTTTAATCCAACATGATCAAAACAGACCTTTAAGAATGTTGTTATGGACAAGAGGTTATGTTTTTGGATGCTGTCTTTCAGAAAGTGAATAAGGCAGGAAAATATCAACCGTACGCCCTCTACTGGTTCAATTTGTACCAGAACAAAATCTTCACTCATATGTCCACAAACAGTTTCTAAAAAAAGTATTACAAATGCATATCAGTATTGTTGCTGGAATTACAGCCATTTTGGAAAACTGCCTTCTTAGAGTTTATTACAACCCGCAAGTCTGAGTGAAATGTTACTATAATGTTTACAAAAATGTCATCTATTCATCACTAGAGTATACGTATATATCCTGACCAAAAGCTGCACAACATTTACTACGATCAGTATCATATTTATAAAAGTCTAAAAAGACTGGAATGCCACTGGAATGGAAATAGTGACTTGAGCACTTTCCAGACCCAGTGGCAGAGGCAGCTGCTGTGTTCATGTGTTTATAGTATGTGTAGACTATTTTTTAAAAGTAATTTTACTATAGATTCATGCACCATTATTGATGTAAAAAAAAGTCATATGCACAAAGCCTTACTTGTCTGCAACTGAGTTAATATGCATGTTAGAGAACTAGAATACCAAGTTTATGACTAAATCCAATATGCTTTTGTTATCTTTCACAGGTTCATCGAGAGTAATAAGATAGAGACTGCATCCAAATATGCCTTCAGAGGACTCAGGGACTTGACTCACTTGTATGTTCCAGTCTTTAAAATCCTTCCCAAACAAAGACTGTTAAAATCTCAATTTTGTAAAATGTATTTGCTGTAATAAGGCGCAACTGTGGGCCATTGTATATGATGCTAAATGTTGTTCCATTTTCTTGCAATGGAATTATGATATTCTTAATAAATACTATTTTATGTATTGATTTATTGCTGTTGTTTCTAGGTCTTTGGCAAATAACAACATTAAAGCCTTGCCCAGGGACCTCTTCATTGACTTGGACTCACTGATAGAGCTGTAAGTTTGTTGAGAAAATAGTGTAAATGTCCTCTGTTTTCGTTTTCATGATCTGTGCCAAAGATGGTGTCCTTGTTGACGCATTATGTTAAGATATATCTTCCTCCTCTCCCCTTTTTTCTTCTAAGATGCTTTATAGCTTGACTACTTTGTTTATCTGCAATGACATACAGTACTTATCTCCTGCAGGGACCTGCGAGGCAATGCCTTTGAATGTGACTGCCGTGCCAAGTGGCTGATGACGTGGCTGAAGAACACCAATGCCACGGTGTCGGATGTCGTGTGTGCCGGACCGGAGGACATGAAGGACAAGCGCCTCAATGATATGACCAGCCTGCACAATGAATGCGTCTCAACGGGTAAAAAAACCCCTGAGCCAACTGGCCTTGTCTCTAGTCTAACTGACATCAGTATCAGGCAACGCAATCGGGTCATCGGAAGAAGTCTAAAGAAAAAAAGTGTAGTTTTCTGAGTTTCAAAGTGGCTTTGCTTTTAGAATGTGATCATCTTGTGGAAAATCTCAATGCAGAATGTGTTTTTCCACAGATTTCGTGCTGCATCAGTCCGTGGCATCTGAGTCTCTGTCTGTTGACACATTCAGCTATAAGAATGATGTCTATGTGACTATTGCTGCTCCCAGCACAGACAGCTGTATGGTTTTACAGTGGGACCACATAGAAATGAACTTCAGAACTTATGATAACATCACAGGTATGGCGATGCCTTAACAAATTGCCTCAGAATACCCTGACTGACACTCATCTGTTTATAACTTTTTCCCTGCCTCCTAGGTCAGTCCATTGTGGGGTGCAAGTCAGTTGTCATCCAGGACCAGGTGTTTGTCATCGTGGCTCAGCTCTTTGGTGGTTCCCACATCTACAAGTTTGACGAAGACCAAAGCAGGTTCAGCAAGTTCCAGGACATTGAGGTGTCCAAGATCTCCAAGCCGAATGACATTGAGGCATTCCAGATTGGTTCTGACTGGTTCTTTGTGATAGCTGATAGCTCAAAAGCGGGCCTGTCCACTCTCTACAAGTGGAACGATAAGGGCTTTTATTCATACCAGTCGCTGCATGAGTGGTACCGCGACACAGATGCAGAGTTCTTGGACTTGGATGGGAAGGCCCACCTTATCTTAGCGAGCCGCTCACAGGTGCCTGTGATCTACCAGTGGAGCCGGAGCAACCAGAAGTTTGTCTTGCAGGGCGAGATCCCCAACATGGAGGATGTTGTAGCTGTAAAGCACTTTCGGATCAAGGAGGAACTCTACTTGGCTATGACACGCTATATTGGTGACTCAAAAGTTCTACGTTGGGGTGCCAAACAATTTGCAGAGGTCCAGGCCTTGCCCTCACGAGGGTCCATGATTCTTCAGCCATTCTTCTTCAAAGAACGTTACTACCTGGCCTTGGGAAGCGACTATACCTTCTCTCAGATCTATCTGTGGGATGATGACAAGAAACTCTTTGACCGCTTCAAGGAGGTGTACATCCAGGCCCCACGCTCCTTCACTGTGGTTTCCACTGACCGCAGGGACTTCATCTTCACCTCTAGCTTCAAGGGAAACACACAGATCTTTGAGCACATTATCATTGACTTGAGCTTGTGAGGGGCTGTGCCTTATTGCCCGTCCTGCAATCGAACGTCTTCCACTAAAAAGATACATTTGTGAAGGGAAAAGGCTCAGAACAGACTTAATGAACTGTTAAATATAAATTCCTACATAGTTTTCTGTCAGAAATAGGCGCTGGGTCAAGTAGTTTTTGGAATCCTTTTCCGTTTCTTAAGGTGTCTTGACCATTACTCAATGGCCTTGTCCTATTATCTGTTCTCATGGCCTCTCAGACTTTCAGAGATACCACCATTTCACAAAGAGTGAGAGGGAGAGTCAAGAGGGTGGACAGTTGTACAAGGCAGCTGGTAAATTCCCAAAAACTCCAGCTGACATTCCAGAGGGTGGAAATATTTGAATTATAATATGATCTATTTGGATGTATAGATTTTGGTTAATATCCCCTGTGCTAATGGTTTTATACCCCCCAAAAAATATAACAGGACTTTAGAGAAAGATAATTTTACTACTGAGGGTGTAACAGGTGTGGTTGCCACTTACCTCATGTCCTCTTACCCTGTGGTAATGTACAGTATGTTGCCTTATCAGCACTGGGGTTCTGTGTTCTGATGGGTCCACAGTGCCGCCCTCTGGCCGTGATAAAGTATCACACCCCTTTGCTTTTTCCATACAGGGAATCTCTTGAAAGCACAAACCTTTAATTGTCGTAGCTGAGACCCCAGCCCTTAGAGGTTAGTTGTTAAGTGGAAATGTTGCTGTAGGTGCTATAGATTATATTGCGTACAGTAAAAAAGGAAGAAGTGTTTTGTTGTTTTAGGAGGTGAAATATTCAGGACTGGATATAGCTAATGCCTTTTTAGACAAACACATATGAATGGAAAATCCCCATTTACTCACCCTTTTAGTTCAGAGGAACTATAAGTGGCAAATCTCTTTTTATCCATTTAGTGGAAAGGACCTGTGTTAAGGCTAAACCTATTAACAATACACGTTTGAAAAAATAACCACAGTTGGACTACTGACATAACTTAACTTTACTTTTTAGGCTATAACTAAAACAAGGCTCCTTACAGCAAAAGTCAGTGGACTCATATAAATACATTTAATAAGAGGACATTTGTTTGTCCAAAACCGAAGGAAACAAAATGTTGATGTAAATATATCCACTCAAGTTGAGAGGCTTTTTCGGTCTGTCTTTCTGTTCTTTGAAAATACTGAATGTTGACTTACAAACTACAACATGTACATAAAACAAGGACTGCAATGCCACTACCTGTTTGTCACACAACAGTCTGAACTGATCTTTGCACTTACTTAAAAAAAAAAAGTTACTGCAGCTTGCAAGAGCATGACATTCAAAAAAAGGGTGTTTGCCAAATTACTTTTAATGAACCTAATAAACTCAGAAGTCTAGAAGTGCTTCTACTCATTAAGTGAATGGTATTGCAATTAAAAAAAACATAATTGAATATGCAAGCTTTACAACATGAAGATTCTTTTGTATGATTATGTTTTAAGCATACTGAATGTTACTCTCAAAATATACTGTAAATTTAGTCAGTTGCGTATCAAAATAAACGTGTAAAAGTATGATTGTAAGATGTGTTTTATCATTCATTGATCATTAGGATTATGTCACTGTCAATATCAGGAACAGTTTTATTTTCTCCCCTAAAAATAATTAATTTCTTTGTTATAGGGAAAACCAGCAATATTTATTTTGCTGCCTTAACAACAGGCACTGGGATCTTACAGCTGTAACAATCAGTATTTTTATATTGATGTAATGAGCACCAAACTGCAGACTTTTATCAGTACCTAAAATATGATGTCACCATCATCCATGCTGTAATTCAAGATGAGGATTCATATGAAGCCCCAGCTCACAGTTGAACACAGTGTTAGTCCACAATGCAAATGAGCACTGTAAAGGCTATGCTGTCACAAATGTAAAGGTCTACAGTCGGGCAACTGTACTGGCTTACCCAGAGCAGCTTCTTCACGCTGCAAGATTCCTACATTCACCGTCTGCACTCCACCATAAAAATAGTTTATTTTTATGACTTATTACTTATTTATCTATTTATATAATTTTTGTTTTGTAAGTAGCATAAAGGAACTCCAAATCACCAACTGTGTTATAGAATTATAAATAAATTAACCCTACGCTATCATCATGCTTATATTATTTACATATAATGTAGTTCTATAATATGTGTTCATCCAATAACGTTGCAGGCTCCAGTATAAGACAGCTGATACCCTGGCAACCCAGCAGACCTCATAATTTGTGTGTACTGCCTGATTTTGTTACCCAAAAAACTGAGTTGTCTCTATTCAGGGCGAAAAAGGTTTTTCGCCCTGAATAGTGTCTGTAGGTAACCTTTAACAACAAATGTGATGCATAAGGATGTGAGTACAAGATAACAACAGCCTAAAACCATAAATGTGAAGAGGGCATGTCCTCCCCAGTCTCGTCCAGTCTGTAGCTGTAAATGGGAGGACCAAGTGACAGAGAAAGGCAGAGTCATAGTAAAAGAGTTTCAAAGAAATGCACACAAACCAAAGCATGCTGAATTTGCATACATATAATTCATACTACAGAGGACACCACACTTCAACAATGTAAGTTGATTTTCCTACAATCCTCTAAGATTCTTTTTCAAATCATATTGTAAAATAAGTGTAATAATCATAGTGTGTTTGATTAAGAGAAACATAATAATGTAGACCTGCTCTTATTCAAAATCCATTCTTGTGGCTATTTGATGTCATCATAATGAATGTTTACTTACAAACACAATGTGTCATTCTTGTACCTACCACGACCAAAAAGTATTCATAGAAATTTCACAACTGTTCACAATCTAAGTTGAATTCTGGTTGCCAACCTGAAGGAGGAAGTCCAAAGTCTAAACAGTCAGTGAGGGCAAGGTGTGGCACTCTATACATTAACAAGTCATAGCTGTACATGCCGATACTTGGCTGAGGGCTTTGTGAATCACAATGGTAATACATGTCATATCTAGTTATACAGTACTTACTGTAGCTGTGCTTGAGTTTCTTATTGAGTTTGCCTCAGCAAGCGGCTTTGTCTACATTTTAAAATGGCATAAAATCTAATCTAATCTAGTCATCATTTTGTCTTTTTCGCAGTTACCCTGAAGTAAAGACATGAATGTCATCACACAGTTTGAAATTGTTCCGCCTAAAGAAACACATCCTTTAATACAGTGCATATTTGACAACAATCTCAAGAAGCTCAAAAAATTACTAAAGGACAACAATATCAATCATCGTTACCCATGCAGAAAGTTGAAGGACTATGTAACTCCACTGACTGCTGCTGTTGTAAATCACAATACGGATATTTGGACTTTCCTTTTGTGTCAGGGTGCCGATCCAAACCAAGCTTCCGAAACTGGCTTAACACCTTTGCATTACGTCTCACTATCCAAAGCACCTCTTGTCTTTGTGGTTAAACTGCTTGAAGCAAAAGCTAATCCAAATGTATGGAGTATACAGCGAGTCTCACCTCTGCAAACTGCTGCCATCAATGACAGGGACGATGTTGTGAGAGAGCTCATCTCTGCTGGTGCACTGGTAACATTATTACCTGTCACTGATCCTATACATATGACTCAAAATAAAAAGATCTCTCTGATGATTCATAACCTTGCATCAAAAGGAGATGAATTATGCTGCACAATCAGACATTTCCTGGATATGGAAATTGATGTGCGAGGAGAGCCACCTGAAGAAGTGTTCAAAACGTTTGACAGTCACATGCTGCAGGAAGATCCTCGGAACCATCTGACCATGATTGAAGTGCTCTTTAATCTTGATGGGCCAGGTAAAGAAAAATACAGAGAAGGGTGTATTAAATGGCTGAAGAACACTGAAAATGTGAACACCTACATTGCAGGAGCAGTCAGTCGCCTTCCAAACATCCCTGCGATACATGTAAAGAGGGCCATTGATAGTTTACATGCAGTTATCTGCACAATAGAAGACATACCAAATGAGCAAGCTCTAGCTTTAATCCCTCAACTACTGGACCGGCTTTGCTCAGAAGAGAAACCTGATATTTGGGAAGCTGTTCTGCAAACACTGTATGTGATAACACAGAAATCAAAAGACACAGATGGCTGGGATCCCAACTTTGTTGAGAAGTTGTGCAAAACAGTTGCTCCTTTTGTAAAGGACCGACACTGTTCTGACATTAGAGTCTTCACATACAGTGTATTAGCAAACTTACTTTCAAATAACCATGCGGTTGACACCTTTACATCAGTGGGGATAAGTTCAGTGCCTGAGGACATACTGACATTTGCAGATATGAAAATGAATGACAAGCTGAAAGTAGTCCTCAGACGACTAAAAAATCATTTCAGCTCACCGAAGTCGGAATGTGAGGACAGTACAGCCTTACCTGGATCCAAGAAAAAGAAAAAAAAGAAGAAGAAAAAGAAGGAAAAGTCAGAAAAGTTAGAAGACCCAAATGATGATCAAGTTCTGACAACAACTGATCCAACATCAGCTCCTATTGTGGAGTCAACTTCAAATGTTAAGCCATTCCACTTCAACACCACTATGTCATCAAAAACACACAAATGGCTACAGATCAGCAAGAGGTGGAGAGAAAAATTAGAGAAGCTTCTGAGCACTGATGACAGTAAAGTATCCAGAATTGGGAGTATGATTTATGTGAATGATGCAGAATTCCGCATTGCAAAGGGCAGTGATGGTACTGAGGTCTTTCTGGGGCTGAGAGATGATGGCACTGAGGTTGCTATTAAGAGAATGTCTAAATGCAACTATCAAGTGCTGAAGAATGAGGAAGGAATTCTACGACTTCCAGAGCTTGATCATCCATCCATTGTACGATATGTTGATGCTGCGGAGGATGAGAACTTTGGATATCTTGGTCTTCAACTTTGTGAATACACCCTGGAAGAATACATCCAAAATAGTGATGGTGGTCTGCTGATAAAGAAACTTGTCTATCAGGTTCTCGACAGTTTAAGGGTGCTTCATTGTCAAAATCCTCCAATTCTCCACCGAGATCTCAAACCACAGAATGTTTTGATTGGTAAGACAAGTTATGACAAGCAACAATGTTTGAATTTATAAGTATATAATTTGTTTCCTGAGTTTTTCTTCCTGATTTGTTGTGCAGATGTTAACGGGAGGGCAAGATTAGCTGATTTTGGTATAAGTAGACGGTTACTCAAAGGCCAAACAACTTATCGCACAGGCAGCGCAGGAACAAAATGCTGGATGGCCAAGGAGACATTAGCAGGCAAAGCTGACATACCATACAAGCCAAACACTGATGTCCAGGTCCGTTTTTTCTCCTGCACAAAAGTTAACTGATGACTTGGTGAAAAATACTTCCTTAATTGCAAAAATGTTCTGTTTTTAAGGTGGCAGGGATGCTCAGTTATTATATCCTCTCTGGTGGACACCATCCTTTTGGCGACAAACCCTATGAATGTGAGTACCACATTCATGAAGGGAAGTACAGTTTGGACCATGTTCAAGATGTGGTGGCAAAGGATCTCACTGAGTGGATGATCGATGCAGAACCAAAGAACAGACCTAAAGTGGAAGAATGCTTGAGTCATCCCTTCTTCTGGACCATTAAAAAGTGAGGACGAAACTCTGATTGATTGACTGATTGATTCATTAAAATCCTTTTCCATTTATGGGATGGCGATATCAGTCTAGAACTTTGTTGAGAGTAAAACATTTCAACATTATTGGATGGAATGGCAAATTTGGTAAAACCATTCAGGGTTCCCAGACAATGTATTTTAACAACTGGTGATCCTCTGACTCTTCATCTATTGCCAGCAACAGGTTGACGTTTTAGGTTGGGGATGAAATGTGTTCATACCTTTTCTGAATAGCCACCAAGGCAGAGTGAAGTTTGCTATTATTGCCTCATCTTAGCTGCGTCCCACTTCCTCACTAATATCCAACAATCAACAGTCTTTTGCATATGTTGTCATCTCTATGTGATAAAGTGTGCCAGTTGGGATGCAACAACTGTGTATATGTTCAGTCTCATCTCAAAGGCATTTGTAGTGTTCATTCAGTTGTACACACAAGAAGTAATGAAAGTACAGTAGTGGTATAAAGAATATAAACAAAAGTCTACAACCATGTAACAGTTGTGCATGGGTGATGGGAATGTCATTACGGTTTGCAAGTATTTAGTCATAAAATTAATGTTACCATACCTGTGGAGAAATATTACCAAATTTCATGGCAACCTGTCAATCACACGAGGAACAGTCAGCGGATCACCAAAGTCATTGCAATTCATTCTCTGGGAATAGGGTTGGGTGCTGTTCACATTTGAATCTATACCAATAATGGTACCAGTAACTGGAGTTTGTTACCAGTACCCATATGGGACCTTTTTTTTGCTTTCATAATGCAATATTTCATAATATATATATGTGTGTGTGTGTGTGTGTGTGTGTGTGTGTGTGTGTGTGTGTGTGTGTGTGTGTGTGTGTGTGTGTGTGTGTGTGTGTGTGTGTGTGTGTGTGTGTGTGTGTGTGTGATTCACATTCTATTGGTTTTATACAAAGGTTGTGTACATCTCACATACAAACTTGCTGGTCACACTAGAGGAACAGTTAGATGATCACCAAAGATCAATACTCTGGGCACCAGGAATATCTCTACTAAATTTCATGACATTCCCTTTAATAGTTGTCAAACTTCTGGTGGTATTAATCACCAGGATTCTGTGCACCCTGGTCATTCACCTGATAGAGGTACCAAGGCTGATTTCTTACCACAGTAGCCACAGGTTTCAATCCAACCCTGTGGCCCTACTGCATGTCCCCTCTCTTCTCTCTCTTCACCATCTTGAGCTTGCAAAAAGTCACCCCCCTACAGCCTAACCTGTGACACATGTACTGTAATAAGCTAACAGTATGCTCATTGGCTTTGAAAGTAACGCTAGATGTAGGTAGCAAGTTAGCCAGACATGCTAATATTTGCAGGGCACATAACATTTAATCCATTCCTTACAGTTTTGCTGCTGTTTAGTTTTGCACGCTGCTTTGGCATGTGGGTAAATCTAAAGCATACTAGGCCTGTCAGCCTAGTTAGGGACAACAAAACAGTATTATTAATACTTTTTCAAGGTTCTATTCATTTGGCAAATCACATATCTTTTTTTTTTTGCAGGGGAGAAGAATACTTGAGTAAGATTGGCAACAGGGAGGAGGTGGCAAACTGTCGAAATGCTGTCCCGGAACTGATCTGTTCACTGGAAAAATGTGCTGGGGATGGATCCTTCAAACAGTGGAAAAATAAGGTGACAGCAACTGCAACATAACAATAGTTTCTGTATACCTAAATTCAACGTGATGACTAATTACTTTAGGTGTTGTAGTTTCCACCAGAGTTGGTCCAGAAGATGGATGCCAAGAACAAAGCCTACCCTGACAACATACTGGGATTACTGCGCTTCATACGAAACCTCCATGAGCACTAGTGAGTGAAACTGAGTTAAAGCTGATACAGGGCCTTAACTCACCACTAAAATCAAACTTCACAAAGACACTGAAACAATAACTTTAAGACACATAAAAAAATTTTTTTTTAAATGTCAGCAGAAGGGGTTTTCTCAGATTCAAAATTAATTTCATAATCAGCTAAAAAGAGCCAACTGCCTCAAACCAGATGGTCTCTGATGGAGACCGCAGTATGATTTTAATGGTGACTTTACAGAGGAAATTACACCATCTAATTTTTAACATTACATAAAACTACAACAAGTTTTTAACTGGTTGTAAAATAGTCTCATTTTTGATGCCTCTGTATGACCTACAACAGGGGTATTTAACTACATTTGTAGATACTAATACTAATTAACCAGTTTTCGCAGTATTGTGCAGTTGCACTGTTATTGTGCATGTGACATCTGGTTGTAACAGCAAATGCGGTTTAATACTGCAGGTCACAGAATATGTGGCAAAACAAACTATTGCTGATTAAATGAAGAAGTCAGGCAATAATTAAAACTTTTCCATCATTCTGTGAGCAACCTTGTTCTGATTTTATACTGCACACAGCATAAGTGTTTGAGTCTGTGAGCTCACTGTGGCTGCTCCTTCTTGTTCCATTACTTCCTGACATATTTACAGTCTGCTGTAAGATAGCACACATTGTGATCATGTGGTCAAGGGTGTCTTTCACAAACTAGATGTCAAAGATTTGTAAGCTGTTCATTATTTTGTAATAGAATGTTCCTTTTTGTCCACAGTGCCAAAGATGCAGCCCAAGTTGATGTGATGGTGTTATTTCCTGATCTCTTTGGATGTGTTTACAAGTTTGCCAAGACCCAAGGGTGGAATTCAGAGACCCCCTTGAAGGAAATGTTTCAAAGAGAAGACATCACCATGAGCTTTACAATGCTGTCCACAAACGTTGAGGAGCCCCTGGGTGTCCCACTTCAAGAATCTCAACCCACTGACTTGAAGGAAAGTTGACTTGAAGTTGACTTCCAATAGGCCTTTCTCATGTATGACATTGTCAGACCTTTCATAAAAGGTGTTACTAATTGTCCCATTGGCCTTATTGCATTACCGTTTATCATAGTTTCTCAGAAGTACTGCCATTTTAAAAAGATTGTGAGATCAATAAAGAGGTTGAGCATTCATTCTGTTATTTGAAAATACTGTTGTTCAGATGTCACACAAAACTCTGAAAAGTTTTTGCACTTATACTGCTTCCAGGAGCATGACATTCAAAAAAAGGTGTTTGCCAAATTCTTTTTTAGATAAACTTCAACTCAGAAGTCTAAAAGTCATTAAGTAAATTAATTTCAAAATAATTGTTTTGATCATATTGAACATAATTTTCAAAATATAATGTACATAGGAGTATCAAAATAAATGTGTGAAAGTATGATTGCAATATTTGTTTCATCATGTTTATGTTAGGTTATGTAGGGTTATGGCACAAGTATTTTCCTGACTTTCATACTTTAAGAAAACACACAATACTCACACAATAATATTGTATAGACAGAGCAGTGTTTTGACTATTCTCCTAAAGCAGCTCATGGTAAATTTATGGTACTAATAATAGAAAACCTGTTGCAGCAGCATTTGTTCCAACTTTTTTCTGTTTAACAAAAAAACTTTTTTTTTTCTTACTTGAAGCATGCACTGTATAAGCTTAATTTCCAGTATTCCTATTTTATGTAACTAGTAGTATTTTCTGTTAAATAATATCTATGATTACAATATATGATTTTTCTCATTCATAATAACTGAAAATTAAAAAAGTATTATTCCAGCTTGTTGGAAACTGGAAATTCTAGAAATATGTGTTGGAAATTTAGAGGCAAAATCAATAATTCAGCAGGGAATAGTGGAAATTTGGCAAGATATGTGGAATAATAATATCAGGGTTATTATAAAATTCAGTTAGAAGTAGAAAAAGTAACAGCAGAAAAGAAGATATCATTTTAGATAGATTCCGATAAATGTGAAACATGTAATTGTAAAAAAACTGTTGAACATGTGCTGATGGAGTGTAGAAGGTTCAGTATGGACAGGAAAAGATAGACAGACAGGGTGGTGGATATGGGGATAAACAAGGTTCAAATACTAAAATGAAACATTTTCATTTACAGAATATACTTCTGATATAGTCATAATGTCACACTGTGATACAGTTGGTGGCGGCATGCACCTTTAACGTTGGTACGGAAACCAAAGAAGAAGAAGCGAGTGCTATCCAGCTTGTTGGAAACTGTCCAAAAACAAACATTCCAGTTAGAGTTAAATGATATACTTCACATGCAAATATTTTGCCATATCTAAAAGGTTTGGGAATAAATATGCTATATACCTTTAAGTCATGAAAACACTCAATCTCTAGTTTAATGTGGAATTTAAGGAGTCAGTTCCCAGTGCAAATTACAAAAAAGATATAGAGAGCTTCCACTGTGTTGACTGGACATGCAGCACTTTTCTGTTGCATTTGTTTTTGGACTTATTAATATTTTGAAATTATACCATTTAAGTTGCTACAGTCGTCTACATGGTAAAATGGCATCAGATGTTTCGACAGTAACCGCTTTGTTTTGTTTTTCTACAGGTACTCTGAAGGAAAGAAATTCATATTTTCACACAGTTATCAGTCAGAAGACAACAACCTCAAGAAGTTTCAAAAATGATGAAAGGACAGCAGCATTAATGGAGTTTACCCATGCAGAAAGTGGGATGATGATATAACCCCACTGATAGCTGCTGTCGTAAATTACAATCAGGATATTTTTACTTACTTACAGCAGCTGGGTGCAGACCCAAGCAAGACGTCCACAAATTACTGGACATTACTGGAACGTCAATTCACACCACTGCAAACTGCTGCCATCAATGACAGGGATGATGTCTTCAAAATGCTCATTTCTGCTGGTGCACTGAAATCAGAAATGAAGACAATAAAATGAAAATCACATTATGGGTGATCACTTCTACTTTTGATACTTTAGTTTATATACATATGCCAAAAAAAACATTTGTTAAGGGGAAAGGAAAGACATCAGAATAGACATAATGAACTGAAATATTTCCTATAATAATTTTACTTCTGAGGGTGCAACAGGTGTGGTTGCCACTTACCTCATGTCCTCTTACCCTGTGGTAATGTACAGTATGTTGCCTTGTCAGCACTGGGGTTCTGTGTTCTGATGGGTCCACAGTGCCACCTTCTGGCCGTGATAAAGTATCACACCCCTTTGCTTTTTCCATACAGGGAATCTCTTGAAAGCACAAACCTTTAATTATCGTAGCTGAGACCCCAGCCCTTAGAGGTTAGTTGTTAAGTGGAAATGTTGCTGTAGGTGCTATAGATTATATTGCGTACAGTAAAAAAGGAAGAAGTGTTTTGTTGTTTTAGGAGGTGAAATATTCAGGACTGGATATAGCTAATGCCTTTCTAGACAAACACATATGAATAGAAAATCCCCATTTACTGGTAGATTACCTTTTAGTTCAGAGGAACTATAAGTGGCAAAGCAGATAGAAGCTCTTTTTATCCATTTAGTGGAAAGGACTTGTGTTTGGGTAATATCAGGGAAATGAACTTTGAATTAAATTTGAAAAAATATCTGCAATTGTTGGACTACTGACCTAATTTAAAAAGTCAGGGAACCTAAATAAATACATTTGATAAGAGGACATAATTGGAGGATTTTATGTAAATATATACACTCAAGTGTCTTTTTGTTCTTTAAAAACACTGAATGTTGCCTAACAAACTACAAAATGCACATGATCTGATTCGCTTTTATTGGCCAGGTATGTGCTCACAAACAAGAAAGTTGACTCCAGTTTCACATTGCTCTCAATTTACATCCATAGAAATAGACATACATACAGAAAAAGGAAAGGACAACAAGCTCAAGAGTGCAAAGAATGCTGGAATCTACATCATTTTGATTGACCTTCCTAAACTGGCACAGGAAGTACATCTGGTGTGGAGGATGTCTGGGATTATTGTGTTGAACACCAAACAATTTAGTAAAGGAACATCTCTGTTGAATAAACTGTAAGCCATATAGTTTGAAAACACAGGCCTGCTTGAACAGTAACCTACATGCTGATGGTGGTTACATTTATTTGCTTTTGTTTGTTTGCTTAGTTGTGATCACTTTACGTTAAGTTTGGAGATGTGAGCGCATAATATCGACTACAAATATGATCTGATCTAATCGTTAGCATTTCATTCAATGTCAGTGAGTATTTTTTCTACCTCCTCGTATTTCCGCCAATTTCTCATCTGCTTAAGAAACTCTTAAGCCTCTTTCAAATCATCCTCCCTACGCCTAACGTTATTACATCTTAGGAGCTTTCTTAAGGGCTAACGTGCTTTGTGAAAAACTTTCATCTCGGATGTTGGATCTAGTCTTAACTGGAAGTGGAAATTCTTAAAGTCATAATTGTATTGAAATGAACCAAACTGTAGACTCCTATCAGAAAAAACACAGTGTATGTTTAGCCTGAGAGGGAAAAGTGATGAAAAGTTCAGTGTGCAGTGCACATAAGGCATAAGGCAGATGAGAATATCAACATTTTTATCAACTCAGGTCTTGTGAAGGGGTCCCTGTGGAAAACTATTCTGCTTATCTCTTCTTTTCTAATCACACATAGAGCTGTATAATAACCTAGAGAGTCATATGTTCAGGGTGTCGCTTCTTTTGCAACAGTTAATTTAAAACGTCCATTATGATCTACGGGAGACGCTTCTCTCCTGCCTACCTCTGTGTGTCTGCTTTGTCTCTCGCTCTCTGCTTGGATAAAACTGAAAAATAGGCGGAATGTGGAATAATTAGCCTACGTAATTTACCGGAACCACAAACACGAGTGACACTGTTTTCAGTATATATAGTGGATTTTGATATTTCATCATGTGAGGGATAAGAATGGTGAATCGAGACTGAAACTGAACATGCTCCATTTATCAGAATCATGTAATTTAATATATCATTTATATAGTTTATGGTATATTACCAGAAATGGTAGCAATTTAAGCAGCTCTGATGAAACTGTCAAGAGGGCTAAAGCATATCCAAGACCCAGGGTTGGAAATCAAAACAATGAATGGAAAGTCATAATTAAATTTATTGAGCACTTCCATCTCATTAAGGTGGCAAAAGCTTTAGAAAAAGGTGTGGTTGTAGTGCAAAGAATTTGAATACTTGGCAAGATATGTGGAATAATGATATCAGGATTATTATAAAATTCAGTTAGAAGATATCATTTTAGATAGATTCCGATAAATGTGAAACATGTAATTGTAAAGAAACTGTTGAACATGTGCTGATGGAGTGTAGAAGGTTCAGTATGGAAAGAAAAAGATAGACAGGGTGGTGGATATGGGGATAAACAAGGTTCAAATACTAAAATGAAACAATTTCATTTACAGAATATACTTCTGATACAGTCATAATGTCACACTGTGATACAGTTGGTGGCGGCATGCACCTTTTACGTTGGTACGGAAACCAAAGAAGAAGAAGCAAGCGCGTCAACACGTACCGCGAAAACTTGAATAGTATATTTCTACTGTCAATAGTGGGTACGTCATACTTTCGTTTCACTGGAAAAGGCGGGTTTGGATCACGGTAAGTCAAGTCACTCGTCTCGAGCGGTAATTTATTTTGTGTTATCACAGTCGTTACCTCTTGTTGAATTATTTAGTACTTTAACACATCCGGAAGTTTGCCATGTCATGTCAGAGTCTTTCGCTATAGAAACAAGTCAGCTCTGTGGAGATCAAAGTTTCTGTACCTGCAGGAACAACCGGGGTCCTTTCGCTTCGCCGCTATGCAGTCACACAATGTTTGTGTGTGTGTGTGTGTGTGTGTGTGTGTGTGTGTGTGTATTATAGCATTTATTAAACGTACTCCTCTATCCGCCCCAAACAGCCAGAATGTAGCTAGCAAGCAACAGGCAGTGTACTGCGGTAAAGTGAGCCGCTGTCAGAATTCCCTTGCGCCTACAGTAGGGTTATTATGGTAAGTGTGGCCTCTGAGCGAGGCGATGGTCGTGAGAGATACATACACCCTTTTATGAAAGCTACTACATCATAAAAGAAGAAGAATTAGAATTCCAATAATAAATACAGTAATAGAAAAAAACATTTACATGTGCAACATTCACTTTTGTTTGTTATTTCTGAACATAAATAAACACTATAGTATTACTATTACTACTACTACTACTAATAATAATAATCTCAAATCAGAGATTTAAAAGACATGTGTAGGCTATTTAAGATATTTACCCTCTTTAAAGAAACTGCATCTTGATTATGTTCTGTTGGTGATCATAAGATGTAATTTTCCTACATGGTAGAGGCAGAGATAGATAACTACCAAATGTGAGGAAGTCGTGATTGTTAAAAAGTCAAATTTCTATATCTCAAAGTCCCTACAGTAAAATTACTCAAAATCTCCCATGAGTACAGTGGGGATTATCCTTAAAATGATTACATTGCGAGTTTTAGCTAACCTACTAAAGTAAAGTAAATGTGAAGAAATTTTGATTAGTATAATAAAAATAGTTTTCAGGACCGTCTTGCTCAGAGGCCACACTTATCATAATAACCCTACTGATACCACGGTTCCCTAATTGGCCACTCACGTTACCGCAGTCAGGCACAGATGGGTGAGTGTCTGCAGACAGCTTGGAAAACGAGAGAGTGAAGATAAATCCACTCTTCATTCCCAAAAAGTTTTTAAAATATCGACTATCGGACTACCAGATCAGAACTATGAGATTATAATGTAATTTGAGCTTGTCCCTTTTAATTTTTTCAAAAACTGTACAGTCAAAATGAATGAAACCTCCATGAGCACAGTGGGGGTCAATCTTAACAAGATTACATTCAACGTTTTCGCTACCCTACTAAAGAAAATGAAATATGACTATTAAAATATAAAAACATTTGGATATTTATAATGAAAATGTAGCCACCTTTCCCTTTATTCTTTTCACTATACAGTAAAATTAGTCCACTCAAGGACAGGAAATATGACCATTCAAATATGAGGAAATTATGGTTTTCATTATATACGCATATAGTAATACTAATTATGTGAAAATTTAATTATTTCTATTTTATTTTGTATTAAAAAACAACATTTTGTTAGGGGCCCAAACATATAAATCACATATGTGCACCTAAGTCTTCCACAAACCAAGGAACAACGCTACAATTTAATCTGCTATGACGCACATTAATACAGACTGGCGCTGCATGCTTGATGGTGTGCACGACGGGGAAATACTGCCAGTCTTTGATTATTTGATGAATTTTTACTTACAAATGCAATATTTCATCCTTGTACCTAATGACCAAAGGTTATTGTGTCGACATATCACAGCTCAAAGTTGAATCCTGGTTTCCAACTGGAATGAGGAAGTTCAAAGTCTAAACAGTCAGTGAAGGCCAGGCGTGGTACTCTCTTATATCAGTCATATCTAAAAAAAACATTCAGTCATTAGCATTTGCAACTCTAGAATTTAGGACCAGCGTTCACTTGACCTTGTGTCCACATTGAATTACTACTCAACCTGTTGTGACTTTTCTCAGCAAAAACAGTAAATATATGAGTTTTTTCAATTCGTAAAATGAAATCATTTTGCATACCTGTACATGGCTGAAGGCTTTGTGTATATAGCCCCTAGCCGGATGCTGGGGTGGTGGGGCTTACAAAGCAGGCAGCAATACGGATGCAGGGCAGCAGTGGCATTGACAGAGCAGAGGGAGAGCTGGGAAATTGTGCAGTTTAAATAGACAGCCAGATCGGAAGGGTGCGCTTTGTTAGTGATTATGGAGTGAGGCATGTCGTGTGTATAGCAGCGCAGCTTGAGTTGACTGCCTGAACTAGCTTGCAGACTTCCGTCCATTAATGTCTTAATTTTGTCTTTTTTGCAGTTACCCTGAAGTAAAGACATGAATGTCATCACACAGTTAGAATTTGTCCCGCCAAAAGACACACATCCTTTAATACAGTGCATATTTGACAACAAACTCAAGAAGCTCAAAACATTACTAAAGGACAACGATATCAATCAACTTTACCCATGCAGGAGGTTGAAGGACTATGTAACTCCACTGACTGCTGCTGTTGTAAATCACAATATGGATATTTGGACTTATCTTTTGTGTCAGGGTGCCGATCCAAACCAAGCTTCCCCAACTGGCTTAACACCTTTGCATTATGTCTCACTATCCAAAGCACCTCTTGTCTTTGTGGTTAAACTGCTTGAAGCAAAAGCTAATCCAGATGTATGGAGTCTACAGCGAGTCTCACCTCTGCAAACTGCTGCCATCAACGACAGGGACGATGTTGTGAAAGAGCTCATCTCTGTTGGTGCAATGGTAACATTGTTACCTGTCACTGATCCTATACATATGACTCAAAATAAAAAAATCTCTCAGATGATTCATAACCTTGCATCAAAAGGAGATGAATTATGCTGCAAAATCAAATATTTCCTGGATATGGAAATTGCTGTGCGAGGGGAGCCACCTGAAGAGGTGTTCAAAACATTTGACAGTCACATGCTGCAGGAGGATACTCAGACCCATCTGACCATGATTGAAATGCTCTTTAATCTTAATGGGCCAGGTAGAGAAAAATACAGAGAAGGGTGTATTAAATGGCTGAAGAACACTGAAAATGTGAACACCTACATTGCAGGAGCAGTCAGTCGCCTTCCAAACATCCCTGCGATACATGTAAAGAGGGCCATTGATAGTTTACATGCAGTTATCTGCACAATAGAAGACATACCAAATGAGCAAGCTCTAGCTATAATCCCCCAACTACTGGGCCGGCTTTGCTCAGAAGAGAAACCTGATATTTGGGAAGCTGTTCTGCAAACACTGTATGTGATAACACAGAAATCAAAAGACACAGATGGCTGGGATCCCAACTTTGTTGAGAAGTTGTGCAAAACAGTGGCTCCTTTTGTAAAGGACCGACACTCTTCTGACATTAGAGTCTTCACATACAGTGTATTAGCAAACTTACTTCCAAATAACCATGCGGTTGACACCTTTACATCAGTGGGGATAAGTTCAGTGCCCGAGGAAATACTGACATTTGCAGATATGAAAATGAATGACAAGCTGAAAGTAGTCCTCAGACGACTGAAAAATCATTTCAGCTCACCGAAGTCGGAATGTGAGGACAGTACAGCCTTACCTGGATCCAAGAAGAAGAAGAAAAAGAAGAAGAAAAAGAAGGATAAGTCAGAAAAGCAAGAAGACACAAATGATGGTCAAGTTCCAACAGCAACTCATGTAACATCAGCTCCTATTGTGGAGTCAACTTCAAATGTTAAGCCATTCAACAACACCACCACTGTGTCATCAAAAACACACAAATGGCTAGAGATCAGCAAGAGGTGGAGAGAAAAATTAGAGAAGCTTCTGAGCACTGATGATAGTAAAGTATCCAGAATTGGGAGTATGATTTATGTGAATGATGCAGAATTCCGCATTGCAAAGGGCAGTGATGGTACTGAGGTCTTTCTGGGGCTGAGAGATGATGGCACTGAGGTTGCTATTAAGAGAATGTCTAAATGCAACTATCAAGTGCTGAAGAATGAGGAAGGAATTCTACGACTTCCAGAGCTTGATCATCCATCCATTGTACGATATGTTGATGCTGCGGAGGATGAGAACTTCGGATATCTTGGTCTTCAACTTTGTGAATACACCCTGGAAGAATACATCAGAAATAATGATGGTGGTCTGCTGATAAAGAAACTTGTCTATCAGGTTCTCGACAGTTTAAGGGTGCTTCATTGTCAAAATCCTCTAATTCTCCACCGAGATCTCAAACCACAGAATGTTTTGATCGGTAAGACAAGTCAGAAATATAAAAAAAAAATCAACAATATTTGAATTTATAATTATCATGTAATTTGTTTCCTGAGTTTTTCTACCTGATTTATCCTGCAGATGTTAATGGGAAGGCAAGATTAGCTGATTTTGGCATAAGTAGACGCTTACTCAAAGGCCAAACAACTTATCGCACTGGCAGCGCAGGAACAAAATGCTGGATGGCCAAGGAGACATTAGCAGAAGAAGAAGCTGACATACCATTCAAGCCAAACACTGATGTCCAGGTCAGTTTTTCTCCTGCACAAATGTTAACTGATGACTTCATGAAGAAATACTTCCTTAAATGCAAAAATGTTCTTTTCATTTTTAAGGTGGCAGGGATGCTCTGTTATTATATCCTCTCTGGAGGACACCATCCTTTTGGCGACAAGTCCTATAAATGTGAAAGCAACATTCATGAAGGGAAGTACAGTTTGGACCATGTTCAAGATGTGGTAGCAAAGGATCTCATTGAGTGGATGATCAATGCAGAACCAAAGAACAGACCTAAAGTGGAAGAATGCTTGAGTCATCCCTTCTTCTGGACCACTGAAAGGTGAGGAAGTAACCCTGATTGATCGATAGATGGATTAATTGAAATCCTTGTCATCGATTTTATTTTTTCATTTCTATGGAATGGTATATTCTGTTGTTTAGCTGGTCTACAACTTTGGTGCAGAGTGAAATATCTCTACATTTACTGGAATGATATAAAATATGGTAAAAAAATAACAAGAATTCTCTCTTTTGCACGCGTTTGTGGTCTGCCAGTTGGGAGGCAACTTCAATCAGGAAAGACTTAATTTTTTGAATGGACAATTCTATTTAATTGATATGTGCACAATGAAGATGAGAAATGTGAAAAATCTTTGGCAACAAATCCCATCGTGGCATCATCGTATTTGAAGGAGTTGGTGAAGCCATGATTAGAATAGGAAACCCCCCCCGATGGAGTCTAGACACTGGTTGTGGATGTGGTGGTGAAGGAATGAAGAGAATGCTGAAGATCTGGATCTTTGATGAGGAGTAGACTTCTGATGAGCTCAACCTGGGCACTGGATGTGAATAGGGTGGAGGAAGGTCGTGAAATGACAGCTGACAGCAGCAGAGAGGAGAACAGATTTACAGTTTTTTTTGGCCTTTAATGAATAGTGACAGCTGAAGGTAGACAGGAAAGGGGGTAGAGAAGGGGGGTGACACGCAGGTTGGATTTGAACCCTGGGCCGCTGCAGCAGCTTGGTACATGGTCGCCAGCTCTGCCAAGTGAGCTAACCAGGTGCCCCCCAGATTTAAAGTTTGATGGCAGCTCCTACACTTGTTTCTAACATAACCACACCCAGTATTTTGAAAGTTGGTTTTGAAAGTTATGCTTGGAGTAGGTAGCTAGTTAGCCAGGCATTCTAACACAAGATTGTGAAATCCATTCCTTCTTGCTGTTTTGTTCAGTCATACACGCTGGTTTGGTATGTGAAGAAATCCAAAGTTGCCTGTCTGCCTAGTTAGGGTTAGACAAAGCTGTTTGTTGGAGGTGTTTAGTGACTGGTCAGTTTCCATCTCTAACACAAATTCCAATCAATATCATATGATAGTTCTGTGTATTCTGCAATTCATGTCAATATGACAAAATATTTTTTTCAGGGGAGTTGAATACTTGAGAAGGATTGGCAACAGGGAGGAGGCCGCAAACTGTCGAAAGGCTGACCCAGAACTGATCTGTTCATTAGAAAAATGTGCTGGGGATGGATCCTTCAAACAGTGGAAAAATAAGGTAACAGCAACATAACTTTAAGTTTTGTATTCCTAATTGAAACGTTATAACACATTTTTGGTGTTGCAGTTTCCTCCAGAGTTGGTCCAGAAGATGGATGCCAAGAACAAAGCCTATCCTGACAACATACTGGGATTACTGCGCTTCATACGAAACCTGCATGAGCACTAGTGAGTGAAACTGAGTTAAAACTGATGCAGGGCCTTATAACGTCACTAAAATAAAGTCTCTTATATTTAAAGTTTTATCATTGCCAATTCTGTAGGCTGGATAGGAAGTGTTGGTGAGCCAGTTGAATACACCTGACCTACATTAACAAATTAGTGAGAAGACTGGCTATTTCTATGCAGTTACTCTACTGAATCCCACCAGCTTTTGTCCACAGAAGTCGCCAAAATCCACACAAATAAAACAATCCTTCTCAGGGCTTTAAGTTTTGTAATAAAATTTTCCTTTTTGTTTGCAGTGCCAAAGATGCAGCCCAAGTTGATGTGATGGCATTATTTCCTGATCTCTTTGGATGTGTTTACAAATTTGCCAAGACCCACGGGTGGAATTCAGAGACCCCCTTGAGGGAAATGTTTCAAAGAGAAGATTTAAGCAGCAGCATAACTGTGCCATCCACAAACCTTGAGGAGCACCTGGTTGTCCCAGTTCAAGAATCTCAACCCACTGACTTTAGAGGGAAGTTGACTTAAAACAGGATTAAGGAAGTCACTCTTTCTCCCACATTGTCAGACCTTTTCATAAAAGGAAAAGCACAGGTGTTTCTAATAACATTAACAATGCCAGAGTGACAGTGAGCCAGCGTGCACAATGCGAGAAACCCTGAAACTGAAGCAGCTGAATGGAATTCAACTATCACCGATTTTATTATTTCCACCTATTATTTATTGGCATATGTATTGTACATAGAGACTATTTTCCAAATGTTGACAGTAACAGTAAATAGATTATAAGGTACTGTAGTACAATTTTAAGGGACTTTCGCTTCACTGTGGAATGTGTGTGACTTTATACTTTTACTTTACATTATCCTCATATGGAACTGTTTTACTTTTATTTTGCAACATTTATCTGATGGTTGTATTTGCTGGTTACTTTAGAATTTGTTTAGCTTTTACCGCTGATATAGTTATAAACTGATATAGTAAAACATTTTTGATCATTGCATAATTTAAAATTTGTGATTATCCCGTATGCCTTACAGGGGACATTTTGGGTTTGTTAATGCATATGTCATAAGCTCTGGCAAGATGATTATTATTATTATTATTATTATTATTTTATTTTATTTTTTGGGAATTTAATATCAGACCCTATATTAGGTCTGTCTAAATGTAAATACGCTTTAAAACTCCATTTATCATACGTTGAACAACAATGTCCGCATTTAAACCCACTAAAACACCACATTTTTGATCCCAGGACCATAGCAGCATAAAATAATGCTCCCTGCTGTATCAGCCTTTCATTCTAGAGCAAGCCCAATATTTTTTTTCAGTCTTACTATTTTCCACCAGATTGAGCCATTGTATAGGGTTTGCCTTATGGGGAAAATACATTTAATTTCCCTGGTTTCCACTAGGCACACTATTGCCTATGTTAGTAAGCAGTGAAGCAGATTTTTGCATCAGAAATGGTGTTTGTGTGTTGATATGGACGTCAGAAAAATGTTAGTGTTTGTGTGCAGGCATAGAAATTATATTGTAGTGCAGGTCATATTTTGCCTTCTCTCTGTCTCTCTCCCTGTCTCTTTTTCATGTTGCGTTCCCACCAATGGCGAAGCGAGTATTCCCCTCGCATTACTTGTGGGATCGCTTGATTACTCTGCGTATAGTCGGCTTATATTCTGGTTTACATTTGTGGTATGAGAGCCTAAAATGTTTGCTGTGATTTGAAGTCAATAAACGGATCTAAAGGATGCTGAAATAACTACGTCATGATGACAATTTGTAAAGAATCTGAATTCATACTTTGTCAGGTTTTTCCTCAGAACGACGAGCAAACAACTTTTAAAATGCCTGTTCTAAAGTAAAAAAAAACATAATTGAATATGCAAGCTTTACAACATGAAGATTCTTTTATATGATTATGTTTTAAGCATACTGAATATTACTCAAAATATACTGTAATTGTAGTCAGTTGCATATCAAAATAAGTTATTAAGATAACACCTTCTCACCAATGTTTCACTGACTGAAGGATCAACAATATTTTTCAGCTTCCCCTTTTGAAATCAGCCCCTAGTCTTTACCACCATAATACACACAATACTATTTTATACGCTATCATGTGTCTATATTAATTACATATTATTTAGTTATATAATATGTGTTCATCTAATTAAGTTGCAGGCTGTGACAGGAGACTTTGGCCAATCGCAGGTCTGTAAGACTGTTGATTGTTGAGGCTCATTCTCAGGTCATCTAATCCCAACCGACCTAGGAATGAGGCCCTCCAGAATCACTTACTGCACCTTTAAGATAACACCTCCTCCCTTTCCTTCACTGATGTTTCACTGAGTTGGCTAAGCTCCAAAAGCTTAACAACATTCCTCATCTTTCCCCTTGTGAAATCAAACCTCATACTTAACCACCATAATGCACACAATACTACTTTATTTATTATCATCTGCAGGTGCAGGTCTACATGCTCCAGTTAAAAACAGCTAATGCCCTGGCAACTGAGCTGGCTTCAAGTTTACTTCCTGTTAACAGCATTTCTGTGTGTCATCTGTCAAGTACAGGAAAGGGCGTGCTTTGGTTTCCGAAGTTTGTGTGTGTGTGCGTTTGTGGCTGTGTGGGGGAGGGGTGCTTATAATAATGAACAAATAGATATGCAAACCTCTGTCTTGTTAATGTGCAAACCTTACTTATTGGCTTCCTTAATAAACAGGCCTATTTCATCCTATCTGATAGATAACTTGGAATTGTTGGGGCTTTGTGAGTTATCTTGTCATTGACTGGTGTTAAATTCTGGCTTCAATAAGGGGAATATTAACTATGAATGAAAATATAGATTAAATGTTGTAGCCTAAAGGTTAGAGATGCGAGTGTGTGACCAGCTCAGTGGCCAGCAGATCAGGTTGTGATTGTACTGGATAGCTTCTAGGTATGCATGTGTGACAGTGTGAATGTGATTAGAGTTTCTGCAAAAGAGAGGCATTCTCTCAGTGAACCTTTCCTGAATAAATAAAGGTAAAAAAAAAAAAACATCAGTAAGGTAGGCCAGCCTGTATGTAACCTGATACTCTATTTTTTGCTCTTTACGTTTAAGGCTGTGAGAGGACAGTAATAACTAAAGACACTCAAATGAGCTCATCAATATTGTTATCAACTCAGATTTAGACTATGGCTGGACATTCAGAACAATATTCATAGAAACCAAACTAAATCAATAAAAGTGAAATGAGCATGTCCTCCCATTCCTTATGAAAAACCCAACCCCAATCGGTCTTTTGAGTCTTCTCTAGTCTATAGTGTAGGAGGAGCAAGTGACAGAGAAGCAGGAGAGAAAGAGTATCAGATTGACAGGCAGAAATACAGAACAATCACAGCATGTTGAGTTTTGATAGATATAATTCATGCAACAGTGGAAACCTTTCTTCAACACTGTAAGTTGATTTTCCTACAATTCTCACAAGATGATATTGTAAAATAATAAAACAAAAGTGTGCTCACTTAAGAGAAGCACACTCATGTGGACTTACTTTTATTCATGAGCCATTTTTGTGGTTATTTTGTCATCATAATGAAAGTTTACTTACAAACACAATATTTCATCCTTGTACCTACTACGTTCCAAAAATATTCATAGAAATTTCACCGCTGTGCACATTCCAAGATTAATGTTGGTTGTCGACTTGAATGAGGAAGTCAAACGGCTTAGCAGTCAGTGAGGGCAAGGTGTGGCACCCAGTTTGCATTAACAAGACACATCTTAAAACATGAAAACATTAACATCAGCAATTCTGAGTTTAGGACAAGTATTCACTCGAATGTACTTGTGTCCAAACTGGATTACTACTCAACCTTTTACCAGCAAAAATAGTAAATAAAGAAGAGTTTTCGAGCTGTATAAATAATTTAGCATTCCTGTACATGCTGGCACTTGGTTAGTGGATCACAGCCTTGGTAATAAATTAACCCTCTATTTACTATGTGTAGTCATGTAGTCACATTTCTTATTGAGCTGTCCTCTGGTTTGAATTCTCCACCGTCTGTACCCACTTCTCAAAGCATTAAACATTACACATTTTCTACACACTAATAATAAAAATAAAGAACCTTTAAAGTTAAATTCTAATGATAGCTGTTGGCTGCTTATTTAAAGTCCCTTGAAGTTCATTCATCTGCTAGAGGTGGAAAGTTTCTCTGTGCTCAATGCAGTGTTGCAGTTATGTGGGAGCCAGTGGGAGTCAAGCTACCATGAAAGAGGTCAAATCATACATCTGTAGGTCGCTAATACATTACCAGCAATCTGTAAAAAAGTAACACCTTTCATATGATACCAAAAAAGGTAGAAATGCTTCTCCCTTTGAGTGATGGGTCTCAGTTGGCATATTTCAGCCCATTGAATCTTTGCTGCAATATCATAGGGCCGTTTCAGGTTGTGACAGTGTATTTGATACAATTGTTGCAATTGTGGACTTCTGTGTGGTAAAATGGTGAAGTCTCTCTCGCACTCACAGAAAGAGCACCCATTTGGCTATCATTTATTTACCTCCATCCCAGGCGTTGCTTATTTTAGAGACCCCAAAAAATTATAACTCGAACCCTGGCTCATTGGAAATCTGTCTTTATCAGATCCCGGTCCAGTATGTAACTTCTACTTCAAGTGTGATGTAGAAGTGCCAGCAGTGCACATACACTGAAAATGGACTTTATAGTGAAGTATTAGACAGCTTGTGACCAGCAGGAAAACTTTAGAAATTAACAACATATACATATTCAAAGATTCTGGAATATTTAATCCAGGTAGCAGGTTTTTTAAATGTGGAAATTATACTTTAAAAAAAAAAAACATCATACATAGATATATGACTTAATACGTGTCTGGATGGAATTTTTTAAATTGCACCAAATGTTGTTACAGTAATATCATAATTCTATCTTTTTTACAGATACCCTGAAGCAAAGAAATGAATATCTCCAGAGTGACAGCTCCACCAAGAGAAACACATCCTCTCATAAAGTGTATAGTTGACAACAACTTCGAGACATTCATAAAATTACTGAATTACAAAAACATTAATGGACTTTACCCATGCAAAGAGTGGAATGACAATATTACCCCACTGATTGCGGCTGTTTTATATAACAACTGGAATATTTTTATTTACCTTTTGCATCAGGGTGCAGATCAAAACAATGCTTCCCAAAATGACTTAACACCTTTGCATTATGTCTCACTATCCAACGCACCACTTTTCTTTGTTGTTAAACTGCTTGAAGCAAAAGCTAATCCAGATGGATGGAATGCTATTGGACTACAGCGGTTCACACCTCTGCAAACTGCTGCCATCCATGACAGGGACGATGTCATGAAAGAGCTCATCTCTGCTGGTGCACTGGTAACATTGTTACCAATCACTGATACTGAACATATGATTCACAATAAAAAAATATCTTGGATGATTCATAACCTTGCATCGAAAGGAGATGAATTATGCACCAAAGTCAAATATTTCCTGGATATGGAAATTGCTCTACAAGAGAAACCATCTGAAGAAATGTTCAAGACCTTTGATCCTCACATGCTGCAGGAGCATCCTCAGAACTATTTGACCATAATTGAAACACTTTTTAATGTAACTGGGCCAGATGCAGACACATTCCGCAGGAGAAGTATTAAATGGCTGAAGAACACTGAAAATGTGAACACCTACATTGCAGGGGCAGTCAGTCGCCTTCAAAACATCCCTGCAATACATGTAAAGAAGGCCACTGATAGTTTACATGCAGTTATCTGCACAATAGAAGACATACCAAATGAGCAAGCTCTAGCTTTAACCGCCCAACTACTGGACTGGCTTTGCTCAAAAGTGAGGCCTGATATATGGGAAGCTGTTCTACAAACACTGTATGTGATAACACAGAAATCAAAAGACACAGATGGCTGGGATCCCAACTTTGTTGAGAAGTTGTGCAAAACAGTTGCTCCTTTTGTAAAGGACCGACATTCTTCTGACATTAGAGTCTTCACATACGGCGTATTAGCAAACTTACTTTCAAATAACCATGCGATTGACACCTTTACATCAGTGGGGATAAGTTCAGTGCCCGAGGACATACTGACATCTGCAGATATGAAAATGAATGACAAGCTGAAAGTAGTCCTCAGACGACTAAAAAATCATTTCAGCTCACTAAAGTCGGAATGTGAGGACAGTACAGCCTTACCTGGATCCAAGAAAAAGAAGGAAAAGTCAGAAAAGCTAGAAGACACAAAAGTTTTCACTATTGCAACTGATCTTACATCAGCTATTGTGGAGTCAACTTCAAATGTTAAGCCATTCTACTTCAACACCACGATGTCATCAAAAACACACAAAAGGCTACAAATCAGCAAGAGGTGGAGAGAGAAATTTGAGAAATTAGAGAAACTTCTGAGCACTGATCAAAGGAAGGTAACCAAAATTTGGAGCATGATTTATGTGAATGATGCAGAATTCCGCATTGCAAAGGGCAGTGATGGTACTGAGGTCTTTCTGGGGCTGAAAGATGATGGCACTGAGGTTGCTATTAAGAGAATGACTAAATTCAACTATCAGGAGCTGAAGAATGAGGAAGGGTTTCTACGACTTCCAGAGCTTGATCATCCATCCATTGTACGATATGTTGACTTTGCAGAAGATGATAACTTTGGATATCTCGGTCTTCAACTTTGTGAATACACCCTGGAAGAATACATCAGAAATAATGATGGTGGTCTGATGATAAAGAAACTTGTCTATCAGGTTCTCAAGAGTTTGAGGGTGCTTCATTGTCAAAATCCTCCAATTCTCCACCGAGATCTCAAACCACAGAATGTTTTGATCGGTAAAACAAGTTAATCTGAAAGTATACAAAAATATTTGAATTTATTCTGTTCAATATATGATTTTGTTTACTGAATCAGTACACCATTTGTCCTGCAGATGTTAATGGGAGGGCAAGATTAGCTGATTTTGGTATAAGTAGACGGTTACCCAGGGGACAAACAACCTATCGCACAGGCAAGGCAGGAACAAAATGCTGGATGGCCAAAGAGACATTGGCAGAAGAAGAAGCTGACATACCATACAAGCCAAACACTGATGTACAGGTCAGTTCTACTGCTACAACAACTTAATTGATGACTTGGTGAAAAATACTTCCTTAATTGCAAAAATGTTCTGTTAAATTTTTAAGGTGGCAGGGATGCTCAGTTATTATATCCTCTCTGGAGGACACCATCCTTTTGGCGACAAACCCTTTGAATGTGAGTACCACATTCACAAAGGGAAGTACAGTTTGGACCATGTTCAAGATGTGGTGGCAAAGGATCTCATCGAGTGGATGATCGATACAGAACCAAAGAACAGACCTAAAGTGGAAGAATGCTTGAGTCATCCCTTCTTCTGGACCACTGAAAAGTGAGGAAGTAACCCTGATTGATTGATTGATTTAGAAATTAAAATCCCTGTCAGCTGATGTCCTTACTTTCATTTCAGCTTTTGGGGTGGCATTGTCAGTTGGCTGGTTGGTCTACGATATTGGTCTAGAGTGAAATATTTCTACCTGTAATTGAAATGGTACACAATCTGCAACAAACATTCATGCTTTTCAAACATTGTGAAATGTGTTCATGTCTGAACTGATGCCAGGTTCAGACAACACAATATTTTTGCCCGTTACGATGTCTGTCACTGTGTCAGATTAGACAATTATAAAGGAGTCATACATTTTTGCCGTGACAAAGAGACATGACAGACCACATGCCAACTTTCAACACGTGCATGATGTCACAGGAAAGGAAGTGCTAGGGACCACCTTCATGGGACATGGGAAGTCCACTACGGTAAGCTACATGGGACAAAACAATCAATTGTCTCACCCGATTCATCTGTCAGGTCAGGCTTATTGGGCTGATATCATGTAGTCTAATAGTGACCACCAAAATTGCCCAAAGACTTTGCGTTACATATGTCAATAGGCTCCAGAATGAGGTTTTCTTAATCCTGGAACAGACCTGAAAGTTCCAGCTTCACTCGGCTTGGTCGCACCAAGGACCATTTATAGAGCATTCACATGCCAAAGCAACATACATGCCAATGCACACCAGGGCTGTTGTTCATAGTTAGGGTTGCTAAGCTATGATTTGAGAGAATGGTCTAGCGAATGGTCAGTGTGCTCAGTATCTGTAACTTTTTTCCAGACGAGCTGAATACCTGAGAAAGATTGGCAACAGGGAGGAGGTGGCAAAGTATCGAAATGCTGAGCAGGAGCTGATCTGTTCACTGGAAAAATGTGCTGGGGATGAATCCTTCAAACAGTGGAAAAATAAGGTGACAACTACTGCAATATAACAACAACTTCTGTATGCCTAAATTCCACCTTATGACTAATTACTTTTGGTGTTGTAGTTTCCACCAGAGTTGGTCCAGAAGATGGATGGCAATAAAAAAGCCTACCCTGAGAACACACTGGGATTACTGCGCTTCATACGAAACCTGCATGAGCACTAGTGAGTGAAACAAAATATTAAAAGTGGTGCAGGGTCTTTACAATAATAGTAACTACTAACTAGTAATAAACTTTCATTTTGTTTTTTGATAGTTGTGTGGTTCAGTCCTTTTTAAAAGACACATGTTATGTGCTGCAGTGTTGGGTGTGGATGCAGCTGGATGGACACTGTTTCTCAAATGGCAAACCTTTTATGTAAAGACAAAAACAACATTTTCATCACTATGTTCTTGCTGCAGTTTACATTCACCAAGATGCAAAATTTTCATGAAACAAAACATCATGTGGTCATGGGTGTCATTCACAAACTAGATGACTGTTAAACAATTTTATATAATATCTGTATAACTGTACAGATATTATATAAACTGTATAATATATAATAACTACTTTTTTTTTTGGTTTGTAGTGCCAAGGATGCAGCCCAAGTTGACGTGATGACGATATTTCCTGCTCTCTTTGGATGTGTTTACAAGTTTGCCAAGACCCAAGGATGGAATTTAGAGACCCCGTTGAAGGAAATGTTTCAAAGATCACCACAAGCTTTGTGATGTTGTCCATGAGCCTCTCTTAAGTGAAGTTGACTTTTAAAACATAGGTCATCGTTTGGAACCCTTTTAGCTTCTTTGTTCTATTGCTCTACCTGTCTTAATGGCTTTTTATGTCATTGAGAGGTACAACCATTTCAGAAATAAAGAGACAACTGAGTGAGTGGCAGTCGAGAAAGTTCGTACAATTGTAAAGCAACTAGAGGAGAGAAGTCACAGAGTGCAGTAATGTCTTAGTGTCTTCCTTCATTCCTGACACAGATTTCCTTTCTTATTACATTAAATGTGTATTTATTATTGTTTGCATGTTTTAGACGTTGAAATAGATGAGTAATTAAGAAAAAAAATATATAAATGAAATAATGTAATTTTATGGTGTTTAACCTATTAAGATGACTTCACATATTGTAAAATGTATGTTTTTAGAAATAGATTCTTGTCTTATAAATAAATATCAATCAAATCTTGTTTATTTAATATTAAAATTGTTATTGTTATGTTTTCTGTATTGATTATAAATTGAAGTTATTTTAACAAAAAAGAGTTGTTGGAATGGATTACATCATAATGTTTTCAGTTCAAGAAGATTCTTGATTAAGCAACTTTTACGAGTAATTTTAAGTGACACCAACTTAGTTACAGAAACATTCTTTATTCAATTCTTTTTACTAGCTTTCTGGTTGTCAGTGTTTTTGAATTTTAACAAACTCATCCTGGGGAATGGATCGGATTGACTCCAAATTTGGTCAGTATAATGTAAAGAACATTGCGGTCAAAAGTTATCAAAATCTTGAGTTCTCGTTGTCGGTGGTGTAGCTCCGAAATTTGACATTTTTCCACGAAACAAAACAGGTTATAACTTCAGGGTGCTTAGTCCAATGTCTGATGAGAGTCCCGCCCTGAACACACACGCAAGCAATCCAACAACAGCCAGTCCAATCATGCAGCAAGATAATGCACTGATATGGGAGGAGCAAAAAGAGAAAAAAAAGCAGAGAGAGAGAGAGAGAGATCACTTAGATCCTGAACTTGCTTTATCAACACGATAACTTTGGAACGATAACTCAACAAAGACAACCATCATACTTCAAAACTGTAAGTTATTTTTTAACTTTCCTCCCACTCTAAGTCAAGGTAGATCTCTAAACTTAAAAAAGTTGCTAACCTGGATGACAAACTTCCCTGGGCAAGATGTACTAAAACATTCACCCAAATACATCCAAAATGAACCAGCTTGTTTAAAGAGTCTCTGGATACAAACGGTATATAAGTATTTTGATTATTGCAAATGTTTGAATCACTACGCTTTTAAAAACCAGCAACCCTGGCAGTTGTACAACCAGGAAGTTCACACAGGGCCATATAACTGTGTTCCAAGGGGAAAGGAAATATTAAGTGATCAAATGTCAAATGAAATGTAGGTACAGTAAAGTGTTGCCATAACTGTGGGGAAACACATTTATGATCTTGTGATAAGTGACTCTGGCAGGATTGGTCTGATACCATAGCAATGATGCAGATAATGCTAAGTTTAATTTAATTTAATTTAATTTTACATTTTTACTTAATGGAAACTGAGAGTCAAGTGATATATACTTTATTAATCCCTATTAATCTATATTGAGTCTTTATTGTTTAGCTTTTGATTTACGTCAGCTGCATAAACATGTTCATCAACTCTCTCACGGTTTCGTTTCCTCTATACTGCAGTGTATGTGTGTGTGTGAGAGAGAGAGAGAGAGAGAGAGAGAGAGAGAGTTTCACCGCGATGTCCAAGACAGCTATCAAATCAAATCAAATCAAGTTTATTTGTATAGCCCTTTACAATAGCCGAAAGGTACCCAAAGTGCTTTACAACAAAGCCATGAAACAATACATAACACATATATAATATACAAATACAATTAAAAGTGCTGTAGTGCTGCAGAACTGCAGGGTATTAAAAGCCTTCCAGAAAAGCTACTGCTAGTGTAACAAACGTTGTCGAGAATATATATTTTTGGCATTGCAAAAACCCAGCACACAAGTACTCACTCACTTTACTGAGTTTTAGTCTAATTTCAGTCCTTGGACCTGCATCAGATTAAATTCATAAAGACACTAATACGATATATATATGGACATTGGAAATATATTAGCATGGCCAAAATATCAGCCACCACCATCACCGTCCAATCTTCATTTATCATACTAAACTTACTACTAAATACTTGTTTAATGTATTTGAAGTAAATTAAATATCTTAATTTAAGACCAAACGTGACATTAACATTCATCTTACGAATTAATGAAAGTAATCCATTGCTTTTGTCTTGCCACAGATACTCTGGAGCAAAGAAAATGATCAGAATAATAATTCCTGTGGGAGGGGAGCCATCTGTAGTGTTCAAAATGTTTGACCGTCACATGCTGCAGGAGGATCCTCCGACCCATCTGGCCATGATTGAAGTGCACTTTAATCTTAATGGGCCAGATAAAATAAAATACAGAGAACGAAGTATCAAATGGCTGGAGAACCCTGAAAATGTGACATTATACATTGCAGGGGTAGTCAGTTGCTTTGTAAACAAATCTGCAGTACATGTAAAGTGGGCCATTGATAGTTTACATACAGTTATCTGCAGAATGGAAGACCACCATATACCAAATGAGCAAGCTCTATCTATGGGGATAACTTCAGTGCCCGAGGACATACTGACATCTGAAAATATGAAAACACACAAATGGCCAAAGTTTAGATTGACACAAAAATTAAATAAGTTTCTGAGCACAAACGTTTTCACGACAACAACTGATCTAGCATCAGCTATTGTGGAGTCACCTTCAAATGTTAAGCCATTCCACAAGAACACCACTATGTCATCAAAAACATACAAAAGGCTACAAATCAGCATGAGGTGGAGAGAAAAATTAGAAAATTTAGAGAAGCTTCTGAGCACTGATCAAAGGAAAGTATCCAGAATTGGGAGTATGATTTATGTGAATGATGCAGAATTCCACATTGCAATGGGCAGTGATGGTACTGAGGTCTTTCTGGGGCTGAGAGATGATGGCACTGAGGTTGCTATTAAGAGAATGTCTAAATGCAACTATCAAGTGCTGAAGAATGAGGAAAGGTTTCTACGACTTCCAGAGCTTGATCATCCATCCATTGTACGATATGTTGATGCTGCGGAGGATGAGAACTTCAGATATCTTTATCTTCAACTTTATGAATACACCCTGGAAGAATACATCAGAAATAATGATGGTGGTCTGCTGAGAAAGAAACTTGTCAAACAGATTCTCAAGAGTTTAAGGGTGCTTCATCGTCAAACTCCTCCAATTGTTCACCAAGATCTCAAACCACAGAATGTTGTCATCGGTAAGATGATTAAAACTTTCACTATTAAAATTTGAAGTAAAATAATATACTTCATTTGTTTTGTTCAATATATGATTTTGTTTAACAAAATAATATATTATCCTGCAGACGTTACTGGGAGGGCAAGATTAGCAGGTTTTGGCAAAAGCAGACGATTACCAACGGAACAAACAAAATATGGGATGGCCAAAGAGACTAGAGACGTCGTTTTAACAGCATACAAGTGCAGCGATGACATACAGGTTTGTTTTTCTGACACACAAATTTTCTTGCATGAAAAGTCATTCACATATTTGTGCTTACATTGAATCTGTACTTACATTTAAGGTGGCAGGGGAGCTGATTTATTACATCCTTTCTGGAGGAAACCATTTCAGCGACAAACCCTTTGAGTTGTTTCAGTACAACATTCATGAAGGAAATTACAATTTGGACCATGTTCAAGATGTGGTGGCAAAGGATCTCATCATGCAGATGATCGACAAAGAACCAAACAACAGACTTACTGCGAGTGAATGCTTGGACCATCCCTTCTTCTGGAACACTGAAAAGTAAAATCACTTTTATCATGGCCACTTAATTCAGATTAATTCAACTTGTGTTTTGTTGCTAACGTTGCGTTAAAAAGGCCTCAAGTCCATTACTTTGGCTCTGAGGCAGCTCTTAAAGGCACAGTGGTGCTTTCATCCAGATGCTAATATCAACAGGCCAACATGCTAATGCTAACAGGTATAATGTTTGCCATGGTCACCATCTTAGTTTAGCCTGATAATATGAAGAAAAGGTTTAAGTTGTTTATGTTATGAACATTAACCCAAAATGGAAATTTTCATTTCCAGGATAGTCAAATACTTGAGAGAAACTGGGAACAGAAAGGATGTGGAAAACTGCCGAAATCCTGAATCGGAATTATTGACTTCACTGGAAAACTGGCCTGGGGCTGCATCCTTCAAATTGTGGAAAAATAAGGTGCCTGCAACATATACATTTTATGCTTTATTCAAAACCCCACTCGTTTGTTTTCTTGAATTCCACTTTATCAATATAATATAATATATATCATAACTAGGGCTGGGACTTTATTGCGTTAATTACGATTAATTAATTACAGAAAAAATAATGTGACAAAAAAAATAACGCATTTAATCGCAGTTTATTTTTACACACCAAACAGCGCGGAACGTTGCTTGTTGCACAAGTAATACTGATGCACAGGACACAACACGAGAAATGGAAACTGATGAGAAGTCGTTGCTGGGTTTGGTTGGCGGAAATTTGAGTATTAAAAAACTACCGGGTGGAAACCTGGATAAAAGCACAGTTGTGTGTAAATTGTGCAAGAAAGAATTTGCCTATCACCAGAGCACTTCCAGCCTCCGCTACCACCTCAATGCCAAACATGTTGCAGCTAGCACAGACAACGCTCCTAGTTCGAGCAGGTTTTTTATTTTAATAAACAAAAACAAATGTGTTTAAGACATAGAAAGTTTACAAAAAGTCCTGAAAAAGCTTGAATATAGCTAACTTGAATTTAAGTTTGTGCCTTGTGAAAAATGCAATCATAATATTCTTTATTCATAATGCACTTTATGTTAACACTCAGTGATGAAAATAAACACGATTTGGTGGTTAAGCTCATTTATGTGTCTATTCATTGATTCAGTCATATACCAAAATCCATTTAAATTGAAAAATGTTGCTTCTTGTGTAATTACAAAGCCTCTAATTAATTTGATTAATTTATTTTTTTAATCGAGTCCCACCACTAATCATAACTAATGTTTTTTGGTTACAGTTTCCATCAGAGTTGGTGAAGAAAATGGAAAAGAAAAAGTCCTATCCTGAAAACCCACTGGGATTACTGCGCTTCATACGAAACCTCCATGCGCACTAGTAAGTTCAGCTGGGTTAAAAATGATAAAGGAATTAACTAACCCTTAACATATTATTTTCCGACCTATTGATCTCATTGTTCTTTTGGTGAAATTAATGAAAAGTGTTCACAGTGAAGCTAGGACATTTTTTTCCCCTGGAAAGTGATGTTGATAATGAGTTTTTCATTTTTTACTTTTCAATCCCTGAGCTGCATAGACAAAATGCCATTCACCTTCATTGTGAAAGTCAGAAAGGATGTTCAAAAGATTTGTATTTGTCTTTAGAACACAGTATTTTGGAAGAATGTTTAATGATTGCATTTATTAAATGTGCTTTACTGATTTCTTGGTATGAGTTTAATTCCTCCTGTAACATTGACCTACATTACACCTATCTTCATGGCCACATCAGTGTTTGTGCTTTCTGCTCCTCTTCTGTTTTTTGTCTTTGTAACACAGTTTTATTTTTTGTCTGTTTGCAGTGCCAAGGATGAGGCCGAAGTTGATCTGGTGTGGATGTTTCCAGAACTCTTTGGATGTGTTTATACATTTGCCAGCAGTAAAGGGTGGAATTCACAGTCACCCCTGAAGGAAATATTTGGAACAATCCAAGCTGTAAAGCCACCCACGGTGGATGAGAACGTCACTGGTCCAGTTCAAGAATCTCAGCTCATTTCTATGGAACTCGAAAGCAAAGAAATAATCATTACCCCTCAATTACCAATGGAAGACCTCCCAAAAGAGATAAATAATCACATTACTTATTTTTGGACTTTCCTTTTTCGTCAGGGTGCAGATCCAAACCAAGCTTCCGGAACTGATTTAACACCTTTGTGTTATATCTTACGATTAGAAGCTCCACTTGCTTTTGTGACAAGACGACTTGAAGCAAAAGCTAATCGAAGTGTATGGAGTCAACAGCAAGTCTTCCCTCTGCAAACTGCTGACATACACGACTTTCAGATGATTCTTAACCTTCCCTGGAAAGATTATATATGCTCCAAAATCAGACAATTCCTGTATATGGAAATTGCTGTGCCAGGGGAGCCATCTGAAGAAGTGTTCCAAACGTTTGACAGCCACATGCTGCAGGAGGTTCCTCAGACCCATCTGACCATGATTGAAGTGCTCTTTAATCTTGATGGGCCAGGTAAAGAAAAATACAGAGAAGGGTGTATTAAATGGCTGAAGAGCATGGAAAATGTGAACACTTACATTGATCCAGTCAATCACCTTCCAAACATCCCTGCAATACATGTAAAGTGGTCCATTGATAGTTTGCATGCAATTATCTGCACAATGGAAGACTTACCAAATGAGCAAGTTCTGTCTGTATCAGCGGGGATAACTTCAGTGCCTAAGGACATACTGACATATGAAAATATGAAAACACACAAATGGCTACAGATCAGCAAAAGGTGGAGACAAGAATTAAAGAAGCTTCTGAAGACTGATGACAGTAAAGTAACCGGAATTGGGAGAATTTTTTTTGTGAATGATGCAGAATTCCGTATTGTGAAGGGCAGTGATGATACTGAGGTCTTTCTGGGATTGAGAGAGGATGGCACTGAGGTTGCTATTAAGAGAATGTCTAAATGTCTAAACTATCAAGTGCTGAAGAATGAGGAAAGGGTTGTACGACTTCCAGAGCTTGATCATCCATCCATTGTACGATATATTGACTTTTTAGAGGATGAGAAGTTTGGATATCTTTGTCTTCAACTTTGTGAATACACCCTGGAAGAATACACCAGAAAGAATATCGATAGTGGGCTGAGGAAGAAACTTGTCCAACAGATTCTCCAGGGTTTAAAGGCGCTTCATCATCAAATTCCTCCAATTGTTCACCAAGATCTCACACCACAGAATGTTTTGATCGGTAAGATGATTTAAATATACATAAAGATGTTATTCACTATTTGAAATTCAAAGTAAATCATATACTTGAAATAAAATTAATGCATATTTTTATTTGTTTTGTCCAATATATGATTTTATTTAACAAAATAATATTTTTATCCTGCAGACGTTACTGGGAGGGCAAGATTAGCAGGTTTTGGCAAAAGCAGACGCTTACCCATACGGGACAAACACTTCCACATACCCTCAGGACAATGTTGGAAGGCCGAAGGAGACTTCAGACGTACGTTTTAACAGCATACAAGTGCAGCGATGACATACAGGTTTGTTTTTCTGATACACAAATTTTTCGTGCATTAAGTAAAATGTCATTCAGCAATTATTCTGCTGTGCTAACATTTAAGGTTGCAGGGGAATGCTGATTTATTACATCCTCTCTGGAGGACACCATCCTTTCGGGCGACAAACCCTTTGAGTACAACATCCATGAAGGGAATTACAATTTGGATCATGTTCAAGATGTGGTGGCAAAGGATCTCATCATGCAGATGATCGACAAAGAACCAAACAACAGACTTACTGCGAGTGAATGCTTGGACCATCCCTTCTTCTGGACCACTGAAAAGTAAAATCACTTTTATCATGGCCACTTAATTCAGATTAATTCAACTTGTGTTTTGTTGTTAAAAAGGCCTCGTCCTACTTTGTTGAGGGTCTTAAAGGCACGTGGTGCTTTCATCCAGATGCTAATATCAACAGGCCAACATGCTAATGCTAACAGGTATAATGTTTGCCATGGTCACCATCTTAGTTTAGCCTGATAATATGAAAAAAAGGTTTAAGTTGTTTATGTTATCTCAAACATTTAACCAAAATTGATATTTTCGTTTCCAGGAGAGTAGATTATTTGAGAGAAATCAGAGGCATAAAGGATGTGGAAAACTGCCGAAATCCTGAATCGGAATTATTGACTTCACTGGAAAACTGGCCTGGGGCTGCATCCTTCAAATTGTGGAAAAATAAGGTGCCTGCAACATATTATTATTTTATGCTTTATTCCAAACCCCACTTTTGTATTCCTGAATTCCACTTTATCAATATAATATAATATATCATAACTAATGTTTGGGGTTACAGTTTCCATCAGAGTTGGTGAAGAAAATGAATGGCAAGTCCTACCTTGAAAACCGAATGGGATTACTGCGCTTCATACGAAACCTCCATGCGCACTAGTAAGTTCAGCTGTGTTAAAAATTATAAAGGAATTAACTAACCCTTAACATTATTTTCTCACTTATTTATCACATTGTTCTTTTGGTGAGATTAATGAAAAGTGTTCACAGTGAAGCTAGGACATTTTTTTCTTTCTGGAAAGTGATGTTGATAATGAGTTTTTCATTTTTAACTTTTCACTCCCCTGAGCTTCACAAACAAAATTCCATTCACCTTCATTGTTTTAGGGTGAAGGCAAGAAAGTGACAAAAGATGTTCAAAAGATTTGTATTTGTCTTTGGAACACAGTATTTTGGAAGAATGTTTAATGATTGCATTTATTAAATGTGTTGTTGGTCTGAGTTGAATCCCTCCTGTAACATTGACCTACATCACACCTATCTTCATGGCCTACATCAGTGTTTGTGCTTTCTGCTCCTCTTCTGTTTTTTGTCTTTGTAACACAGTTTTATTTTTTATCTTTTTGCAGTGCCGAGGATGCGGCCGAAGTTGATCTGATGTTGATGTTTCCCGATCTCTTTGGATGTGTTTATACTTTTGCCAGCAGTAAAGGGTGGAATTCACAGTCACCCCTGAAGGAAATGTTTGGAACATTGTTTACCCGAGTTGTAAAGCCACCCACAAAGGATGAGAACCTCAGCGTCTCAGTTCAAGAATCTCAGCTCATTACTACTCAGCCAACTGCAAATTAGTGCAGTCTTTGCTTAGACACAGTTCAAAATCATTTTGAATGATTCTGAATAATTCTCAAAATTTGTTTGTCTGTTGGGTATAAAAATAAATATATTTGATATAGGGTATGGTTTTAATAAATCGACATTAGTTTGTATTAGTGTTATGGGTCAAAAGTATCATCTAAAAAACTCATAAGTCTTAAAATCCATATACTCCTTATGAAGTATATTTAATATCACTTTGTCATGTTGGGTATTACAATAAATGCTCACAATGTAATATGATTGCTTTATTTTAGGGTAATGGGTTATAATCCTTTCTCAAGACACCGGGAACTTTATTTTTCGCCAGATGTTATGGTCATATGATCATTTATACTGAGAGCAGTAACTTAACTAATTTATTGAATAAAGTCATTGCTGTATGTAACCCACCCTTTATATATCCAAATACATGTCTGTGTGTGCTTTTATTGCGAAGGAATAAAAACAACTATGTTCAATTTCCGTTTTGTCAGTTTGTAGTTTTTTCAGAGGTGCTCCAGTCATTTACTTCTGAATAATATGGAATCCCCACTGTTTCATATTTGAATTGTTTTAAATATACATGGGAATTATCCTTTAAAACACATTTTCTTTAACGATAATCTTATTTTCAACGTTGTACCGGAAGTACCGTCTCTTTTTTTTTTCTGCTGTCATTCCGCGCGACTTGACAGCTGAGCCAAAAGAAGTGACGCTGCAAGACAAACAAACGGAGGAGAGGCAGCTCGGACGGAGGCAGAGAGAGGTAGCCTGTATCCTGACATTTTGTCAAATATATTTCGGATAATGCAGTCTTCCAAGAGGAGCGAGACTGACTGGCAGGGGCTGGTCAGCGAGGTAAGAGAGCGGCGAAGACCGTGACCAGCTGTTGCAGACACGGACTGATTTTTGCGGGAGCTCCCTCGTCCATATGGAACGAGCTTCGGTCTGTTGGCTCAATAGACAGAGGAGCTGTCTAAAACCACATAGAAAACTCTACTTTCTCGTCTTTGGCTAGATAGGCTAAAGGATGAATGGTAGAGTACGTTAGCAATGCTATTCTGTCAGGCCGACAGCATCCGTCTCCGGGTCTCTGGGTTGGAAATGCAGTAACGATAACACTCCTGCCCACCTCTTAAACACGTACAGTATGGTGCTAAACGTTAGAACCCACCTGTGGGGGTGCATTGACTTGTTAACATTGCTAGCATAAATTCATTTAAACTTACTGAGTAATATTCGACCTATGTAGAGTAAATATGAAATAGATATTAAATATATTTTGGAGGTGCAAACGCAGTGTAAGCATATTAACGTAATTAGCACTATTACAGCAGAAATGTGTTCACAAAAAGAAAAAGAACAACACAAAAACAACACATGGAAACTCAACAGTGACACCCTTTAGTAATTAAATTATTCCAATCAATAGCTTTTTACTGCAGTGAGCCACCACACACAAACACACACACACACACACACACACACACACACACACACGCGCGCGCATAGGGACAATTCATCAAAATCACATTTTAATCCAAATAAAAGTATAAAGAAAGAAGATATTCTTGCAGTTTTCAGGGACTGTTTACGTAGCTATGTGATTTAAGGAGGAACTTCCACCCTGTAGGTGGAGGACAAAACTGGTTGATAATCTGATAGCTAGTGATAATCCAAATGTTCTTTATGAAATTTGAATGAAGGCATCTGACTCTACTACAGCACATAAGAGTTAAGCTGCAATGATCAAATACAAAAGCAATTATAATTGGGCACTATTTTGTTAATCAAATAGTTTAACATTAAGTGGGGGAATGACTGTCAGATTCATTTATCATTACAACTCTACATAAGGGACTGGCATGGTTGAACTTGAAACCATACTACAGTCTTTACTACTGCACATTCAGCTCCATGGCAGCAGCTGCCGTTTCATTTGGTTATGAGCTGGTCTGACAGCTATCAAGGTTTATTCTTCTGCTGTGTCTTATCTACACTTTAAACACCCCACTGTGTGTTTTTCCACCTGCAGGGAGCTGTTCAGTTACAGCTAAGTAATTTGGTCATTTCCATCCAAAGATAGGACCTGTAGGGAGTTATAAAGCTGGACAACACAGGAAGTGTTACAATAGATGGATGTTGTATACATACTCATGTAGTCCTGGAATTGACACACAGAGCTAGGTTGACAAATAACTGTATCTAAAATAATGCATCTCATCTATCTGTTATTGTCTCTCATGTTACTGCTCTCTGTTCTGTCCTTCTCTGCGCTGTTTGTTGTAGTTCCTGGTGTGTAAGCGCAAGCTGGAGAGTAAGAAAGAGGCTCTGCTCATTCTGTCCAAGGAGCTGGATACCTGTCAGCAGGAAAGAGACCAGTACAAGCTGATGGCCAACCAGCTGAGAGAGCTCCACCAGGCACTCAAGAAAAAGTACAGAGAACTCATTGTGAGTGGTTCAAACCATCAAGGTGATGTTTATTTGTCCATGTGCACATTGTTGTCTTGTCTGTACAGCTTATTTGTTTACTAGCCCCCGATCAGTCAGTTAATTCAATGTTTAACAGTATGCATAATGTAATATAATAATTGTATTTTTTTTTTCTGTTTTAGGATGGGGACCCCTCTTTGCCACCAGAAAAACGCAATCAAGTAAGTTGTTGTTGATTTTACAGGACCACGTTACTGCTCAGTATGCAAGTATTTGCCTTCTTTATGTTGCAGTGTGAATGTAATGGTGTGGTTCAATCAACTTGCTCTCTCTCTTTGTTATGTTGATTTAAAAAGGTGAGGATAACCTCTGGGACCTGTGTTCACATCAAATACAGCATCTCAGTGGGCAAACAACCTCATAATACCAAACAAATACAGATCACATGCTCACTTAGTGACACTGAATAACTTGTTCAGGTGGTCTATCTGCAGCTTGCAGACTTGTCCCCTTTAGCACGTTATTATGGTTAGGATAAATGTGAGGGTGGGTGTTTCTTGTTGGGAGTCCTACAGGACTCTGCCTTGTGGTGCTTTCAAGGACGCTGTGACAAGCACAATGGAAGGCTTGGCTGCTGAATTTCATTAGAAAAATGAGTCTTGCTTTTTAGAGGACAAACGACAACCATCAGTTTTGTGAGGATAATGCTGACACGCACATTACATCGCTGTTTATATACAGTAAATAATGTGATCTTGAAAATTGGACAAACATAGTTGGCCAATTAAAATCTGCATATGATTTACAATGTGAATGAGAGGGTGTTCTTTAGTTCTGATATTGATTATTTAGAATCATATTCTTTGTAGCTTATATATTTGCCATTATGTATTATATAATACTGTATATTTGTTTATGTTTTTCAACACACACACACACACACACACACATTCAGTATCACAGTTATGTTTTGGCTATGATTTGGCTGATATCAAGACATCTGTGAAATAGTAATGTTGGTTAATAAGTATTTATGAATTGATAATTGAGTTGAGACTGCTACAAGTGCAATATAGCTATGAAATCAGCCGTGTGTTCTTGAATTAACATGTGATGATTCAAAAGCTGTTAAAAGCAGCTTCAGTCATTTCTGTATGTTAACAATTGTTCCTGTGTGAATGTTTTCTTTAGCTGGAGAAGAAAGAAGTGGTGAACCTAATTGAATGTTTTTAATCTGTCTCTCTTGTCCATGATGGATCAAGTGACCTGTCACCAGCTTTCTAGCAACTGTAGGCCATGTTGCTTTTCAGTATCTTTCTCCTTCACTTCATTCACCCCTCTTCTCCACCTTCTCCTCAGGTGAATCTAGCTCAGCTGTTGAGAGACTCGAGAGAACGAGCGAAACAGCTCACTGAGGAGTTGAAGGAGCTGACTCAGAGGCTTACAGAGGCCCAGGGAGATAACAAGGTGAGGCTACTACCCGTAGCAGCTAAACACACAAACTTAGACACAGTTTAAGGCGACCCCTCACTCAGTCCTGCGCAGGAGCAGACGTGCTTGAGAGAAGCAGTGAATTGAACATGTTTTCCCTCTACAGCTCCTGAGGATGACCATTACTCGACAGAGGCTGGGGGATGAGGAGGTGGGGGCACGCCATTTCCCCGCCCATGAACGGGAGGATCTAGTTCACCAGCTAGAGAGAGCGGGGCTACAGGTTGATACATTTACATTTTATCTCTAAAAAAGCATCATCGAAAACCATCTAAACACATTTGCACAAGTGCATCCAAGACATTGACAGTTCATTTTTGCTTTCTGCCTGTCAGAGGCAAAGATGAAAGGCTTTTATTTATTTTAATTAGCCTTATTTAACTGTGGGTATATTTCCATGGGCCCAGGAACCATTTTTGTAACAAAGAAACCTTACCATGCCATTGGGACAAGGGACAAAATTGAGGTCCTCAACCCTCGTATCAATTCGAACTAGAGGCAAACATTTCTTGAAGTGTTAATTAATGTTAAAAGCAAAGTCATGCTGTCAGATTCATGACTAGACTAAAAAGGAGAGAGAGAGGGTGTCTGCGAATGAGCTGAAGAGCAGGAGTGAAACAGAGAGGGGGAGTGGTAATTGAAAGTGCTAGCAAGCGATTCAAAAGAAACAAAACATACTTTGATATTTGTTTCTTTGTTTTTTATGTGTGAAAGCAATAATGAAAACTCTGCGGGTCGACTATTTTAGTCTCCCTTTCCACCTTTTGCTTGTCTGGTTTCTATCAAGCCATTACATCCATTCAAACAGTCATGCCACAAAAAGCAACACAGTGGCTGTGCTATATTGTGGTTTCCTGTTTTTTCTTATTCTGTTATTGGACTAATATGCCCTCTCTTTACAGTTCTTCAGATCCAGTGGGAACACTAAAAACATTTTTTAATTCTTGGTTTGGTTCCTGAGTGTAGTTCCTGCTGCTCCATAGTTCCTTGAACTGTTTGGTTGAAAAGGAACTAATGAAAAATGCCCTCAGTAGTTACCAATACAATTCATGCACATTTTGCATTGTGAGTTAGGGGCATGCCTCACTTTCTGGAAATATTCTCATCCCACTACTACTATCACTTGCCATTATGAAGCTTACAGGTTCACTTTTTTTTTTTTTTTTAGGCAGTGGTGGTGGTGTACTGGATTTAATTATTTTGATGAAACGGTACTTTCCCCTCCACCTGCTATTAAGGTGTTCGTGAACAAGGCACTTAACTTCTATCGGCTCTGGTGGAGCCACTCACTCAGTTGAAAACAGTAGACGGGCTCCTACATTGCTGATTGCTGGAAACCGTGTATGCACTCTCAGCAAACTCTGCTTTGGTAAACAAAGCTTGAAAATATCTTTTTCTCGTACAAACACATTTTGCCTCGTTAAATTTGTCTAGATGGAGGAGATGGAGCACAACATGAAGGCTCTGACAGATGAGCTGCAGGACGTGAAGGCGGAGCGCAATGCGTTCAGGGAGAAAGCCTACCGGCTCAACGTAGAGCTCAACCATGTCTTGGGCAACCGGGAGGCACGCATTATTGATGTGGATGCCCTCTGCATGGAGAACAGGTAAGTGGGGCAAAGAAGCAGATAGTACGCTGAGCTACCTCTAACGGTCACATTGTTTAAAGCCAGATACACTTGTAGTTTTCTAAATCTCTAATCCAGCTTCTGGAGAGGCTGTGTGTTTTCTACAAGCTGCTCTCTCTCGAGTTCTCTCTTTCTCTCCTTTCCTCCCATTCCGTGCTAAAACGGGATGTAAACAAATCTTTGTTGAAAAATCATACTGCTGGGGGAATACAGAAAATAATAAAATATCTGGTGAAAGCAGAAGATTCAAGTAAAAGGATTAAAACATTTTACTTTGTCCTGTTTACTTATTGCTTAATTTGATTTCCATTTTGGGATCTTTATCTTTGTTTTTGTATTCTGCATTTTACGTAATGCTGAAAAAGTGTGGTGGCAAAAAATGGTGGCTTAATTTCCTAAATTGTCCAAAAACAAACCCTCAGGTCACACATTGTTTTTATTCTCACTCTTATGTCACTGAGCTGTGATTAATACAACGATGTGTCCCTGTCTTGTGGAGCCATTTTACACTTCAAATTTCATACTAAATATTAACAACAACAAAATATATTATGTGTACATATAAACCATGTGGTACCCCTTGTGGAGTAGTTGCACCTTTTGCTTCACCACAACAGTAAGCATCAAAAACATCACCTGTGTACATTTACTGTACTTTTTGATAATGTTAAGTAAGAGAGGGGAATCTTTGAGCTCTACCAAGATTAGAAACTAAGTAGAGCTCATTAGCTCATTAGTATTCATAGTGTTTAAGTGATGTAAGGTTTTTTGTTTTAATACAATAATGGTCTGATTGATTTTTGTTCTCCCCCAAAACAAAGATTGACAATTTGTTAAAATGCTCATCAGGGACGATATGTGCTAATACCAAAACATTGTGTAAAATATTGCACATGTCTTGTTGAACTTATTTCAGTGGGATTTTTGGAACCTTATATTCAGATATCATTCTTTAACTTTGTGTCTTTTTTTTTGCATTAATCTGCCTTCATTTTCTTTGTCTTCTGATTTTTATCACCGTTACTGCAGGTATTTGCATGAACGTTTCAGCCAACTACAAGAGGAGGTGAATCTGCTGAAATCTAACATTATGAAGTACAAGGTACAGATGGAATGCATCTAGTAATATGGAAATGTAAAGCTGATTTGGAGGCTTACGAATCCTGCCGCAATTCATTTGATTTCATTAACTTTGTATTCTTATGCATGCACACTGAAAGTACAAGAGGTTGCTTTGATTTTAAAATGTTCATCAAACATGTTTTTACCTCCCCACAGACAGCTCTTGAGAGGAGGAAAAACTCCAGCACATATGGGAAATCAAACAATAGTCCCCTCACTGGAGTCCTCTCAGCCAAACAAGGTGAAAGCACAAACTGTTCGGCTCACTCTGAATTCTCTTTAAACTCTGACATAAAGAGATAAAAGAGCAGCTCATCTGGAAAGTGTTGAAGGGCAGTAAAGTATCGCGCGTCACCCTTTTGCAGCATGTAGAGTAGCTAAATGCAACCGATTCTCCCTTCAGTATAACAAATCAGTTTCGTTCTTTGGTTCTAGCTGCGCCTCATTGCATTATTTAATATTTTTGTGCCGATCCTTCAAGCCACCGCCCGGACACCAGCTGGGTTACTAATTGTATTCTGAGTGGTGGAGAGCACCACTGGCAGGGAAATGAGCCTGCCATGATGACTGACAGTTGCTGGCAGAAGCAGCACAGTGGGCTCCGGAGTTAAAGTTAGGAGAGTGTCACCTAGTAGACAGCTGTTTCTAACTCTCCATCTCTGTCTTGCTCTTGTCATGCTGTTTTCCCCATCTCTTGTTTTATTACCATCTTCTCTCTTTTATCTATTTTTTAAGTTCTGTGAAAGTTTTATTGGCAGGTTGTAGGTTAGTACCAGACATACCCTGAGTAAATGAGGCCAAGTTTTTGTCGATGGCGTCATTAAAACATGTAACTTCAAATGAAAAAAGGCCTTCTCCCTCCTCTTCATTCCCTTCCTATCACACTCTCTCTGTCTGCTTCACTTGTATTTTTCCTCTCCCCACTCTCCTCTCCCTCTCCTTATTAGTCCAGGAGATGCTCCTGGAAGAGCAAGGCTGCAGCCTGCCAGCAACACCTCAGTCCATCCACGACCTCAAGTCCCTGGCCACGGCTCTGCTGGAGACCATCCACGAGAAGAACCTGGTCATCCAGCACCAGAGGCACACCAACAGGTAATGCTCCTCCATTTCACAAGGGTCATCATTTTCACTTCATCCATCTGACACACTTCTAATGTTTGCCTACCTGGTTCGAGAATCCTCCTCCACCTCCAAGGCAAACACTGAACTGTGACACACGAATACACAACAGTGCTGTTCATCAGTCCCACGTAACCTGACCCATAGTATTTGGTCTGCAGGATCCTCGGAAACAGAGTTTCAGATTTGGAACGGAAGCTGAAGACGTTGGAGGTTTCAGGACTGTGGAGCCTTCCAGGTGGGTCTCATGACCGAGTGTTAAATCTTTCACCAAAAAACTAAAGCATTTAAGCTGCAGTACATTGCTGTGTCATTACTGAAATCCTGAAATGTCCCCCCCATCACTTAATCTAACACCAAACACAATACACAATGAAACAAAGTAGTTCTGTCTTTCAGCTTTTAGAATATGAAAACAAACAACTTGTGATACATTTCATTACATTGTCTCTTATTAAACAGTGTTTCAATGGCACAGTCATTTGTCAGTGATATAAATGATTTTAGTTTGTGTATAAAATAATCATATTTGTCAATTACCATACATTTATATAGAATGTTTCTGTATAATCCAGCAAGTAAACATTGATTTTTTTTTAAGAATACAGAATTAGTAGGTGAAAATGTTTGTATATAGATAAAGTTATTAGATGGCCAGGACCTGAACCGTACCTCACTGGGAAGTAAGACATCAGTCTCAACCTCTGTGTGTTTCCACTCTTGCAAATACTACTGTACCATCTGCTTTGGCCTGGTTGGTACCTAACTGTATCACACCATTAACAAACATGCCCATGTGACTATGGGTGTGTTTGTGTGTGTGTTTACATAAAGGAAATTGCAGTCACTTGTGATAAAGCATGACATTTCTGTCCCTCTTGTATATAATAATTTGTTATAGAAATTAGATTTTTTTTTTTTCAAACATTGTGCTTCACCTACACTGCTCTCCAATCTTATTTTGTAATTTATTTCTATATGAGTAAAAAACATTACTCAGGGTTGTTTTCTCTAAATGTTCCAGCTAACAAACTCGTTTAAATTGATTTCACTTCTTCTCTCTTTTTTTATCTAAATACATTTGATATGGTTTTATGTTCATAACAATGTGTCTTTCTCTCTCTCTGGCTGCGTCTCAGGCTTGACCTACCGCGTATCCGTGGGAATTGGGAGTATGTATTCCTTCTGCCCCACTTAGCCCATCCATGCCCTCCACTATGTCATGCCAGGACCAATCTGGGCAGACGCCCAGAGAGCGTGTCACCTCATGCCCACCGTTTACAATGTGTTGACTCCATTGACCACCCGCTCATGTGTCTGTTCATGATATCATTGACTGAAGCAGGCTGCCTGAATATCACACACTTTTTGAATGTCAGGGGTTGGGCATGTTTTAAGGGCAGAAGAGACCTTTTTTTTTGAATAATAAATGAGAACAAGATATAGGTTGTTGAAAAGATAATTAGAATTGATTTAACATACTGCTTTTTAGGATATGAGATTGAAAATGAATAGTAAAATGTGCTCTTGAAGCTGCCGATTTTATTTATTTATAATTCTTTTAGATAGATAGATAGATAGAATACTTTATTTATCCCCGAAGGGAAATTATAGTGAGACAGTAGAGAAATAACATACATATATATACACTATTTTATTTGCACCTATATCCATACCTTTTATATGAAGTAAACCCAGGCTTATGAATTATATACTTTGACATGCACTGTGTCTATAGTGGTGCTTACAATCTGCTAAGACTGCTTCCAACTGTCAACAAACCTCATCCTCGGAACAGCAAACATATATTTAAGTCAGTCCACCTAGAAAACAGCTCCCCGCTTCTCCCACTGGAGGGAGATGTTGTGCCGCGTATGAACCACACAGAGCGGTGGAGGGGCTGCGGCTGAATGGAGGTGCCCTGTCATGAGACCGTCATTCTCACCGCTATAAAACTGACAAGCATCCATTACTGAAAATGATTGCCCACATTACAAACACATTTAGGGGAATGTGCCGTTATTAGGGAATTTGTAGGCGAGGGCCCAGAGTGCCTGACGACCACGCTGTCCACCACAGTTAGGGAGACAGAAATATAGAGAGGGAGATGCGAGCGTCTGTGGCCTTGATGTGATGTGAAGTTGGGCTGATGGATATTAAAGGCAAACAGGATAGGATGGAGGGCCTTGGCTGCCTACCTGAAGCCTGGAGAACACTAGGTGGCTACATTGTCTCCGGATGAGAGAGAGCCAAAAACAAGAACAATAGTGTCCATGCAGAGAGTCAGATAAAGTTGTGATTGATAGATTCCCCCCCCCCCCAATGCTGAATGAGTGCAAGCTGAAATGTAGCACAGCAAGTGAAAGCCTGTCAGTGTGCATCAGCTATTGAGAAGACAAAGGTGGATACAGAAGGCACCCATATAGTTTTGGTTCATTGACAGACTCTTTCCAGTTAAGAGGAAGGCATTTCCTTGTCACCCTAGAGCTAGACAGCATCCCAGTGTAGGGTTTAACTGTGTGACTGTTTGACAGACATGTTATGTCTCCTTATTTGTGATATAGAGTAGAGTATATGATCCTTTAACGCAGAAGAGCCTGTTATGTTTGCATATACATATACAGGATGTATGTGTGTGTGAGACAGAGAGGGGGAGATGGGTAGATGGCTGGACAGGCAGCTGCCAGTCGGCTTTAAAGGAAGACACTGGTGCCTCCTACCTCCTCCTGAGTGCTGCCTGGCTCCTGGAGACACACTGCTGAGCTCAGTCTGGGCTTTGCTCTTCATAACAGTCACAGATAGCACCTTATTATTGGCTTTAAAAGGCAGTCTGCAGAACTTCTCTAAGGCCCCTCTCTCTCAAAACTTGAAGACTGCGCTTGGATGAAGTAGCAGAGTCTTTAAGCTACAGGCCAGCTAAAAAAAAGCAAAAAAAATTATGATATATCAATATATATATATATTAAGATCACAGACATTTAAATAGAGATTTTTCTTTACAACTTATACAATTGATTGATATCGCTGGGTATATTAGCTTATTGTGGGCAGTGTTGCCAGTAAGTGAGACTGCGTAATGGCAATATATGATTCACAATGTCAAATGTCATTACTCAGGACAAATTTCATATGTGGCTATATGAAATAGTCATTTTGAAATTAAAGGTTAATTTAGGAGAAACAAGACTACAAGTCTATCTCCATGCTAGTAGCTCTGTGAGAGATACAGCAGTAATTCAAGCTAAATGTAATGCTAACATGCTGATGTTTAGCATAATAAATTCACCATCTTTGTTTAGAGTTAACATTTGTTCATTAGTATTTAAAACAAAGTACAGCTGAGGTTAATGGGAATGTCATTAGTTTTGCAATTATTTGGTCACAAACAAAGTCCTGGAGAAATTGAAATTTTGACTTGGGATGACCAAAGTTATGATAATTCACCCTGAGGGGACAGGATTGCTCGTACCAAATATCATGGAAGTCCAATAGTTATTGAGACATTTCAGCAAAAACCACAAGTGTCAACGTCATTTTAGTGCTAGAGGAAAAGTCAGAGGGTCACCAAACTCATTAGGATTAATCCTCTGGGGAGCATGAATGTCTGTACAAAGTTTCATGGCAATCCATCTTATTGCTTTTTAGATATTTCAGTCTGGACCAAAGTTGTGAACCGTCATTGCCATCCCTAGAGCCTTGTCACTAAAAACAGTAATGAGGTTTGATACAGAAACAATCTAACAATGATTGAAACAGCTGCCTTGGTAAAAGAAGTAAAGGAACTTTGTAGATAACCAGCAACTTTATTGCTTCTCTTTGTGCCACCGGTTTGTATGTAGAAACCCTCAAGATCCAACAGCCCACACCCCACCTTCTCACTCACTGTTCCCAAATCAGTGTCAACACTGAGCATCCATAACAATATGGACTGCATTAATAACAATATGGTCTCCGTTCACCATTCATGATTCTCACGCATCGTGTCACCCAGTCATCCATTTTCTCATTCTTCTGTTTGTTTTTGTGCCTCACACTTGAATGGTCAGAGAAACAGGCCTATTCACAGGGTTTCTGTGACGTTAAAGGCTGATGTGCACACTTACAGGCTGGACTGTAGGCATGTGTCTATGTGAATACAGTTTTGTGTGTGTATTTGTGATGTCTGGTTTATAGTGCACAGTCTTCTATGAGTAGCATATGGTGTCAGCCTAAGAGGCGTGCAGCCATCACTAATGAAGACAGATGACAGGGAATTGAAGCCACTTCCTGTGAGCACTGCAGTGCATACGTGCGTGTATGTATATACGCTGTGTGAAAGTACGCACAGCACAGCACAGCACCATACATGTGCTCGGATGATCGGCATCCAATCCGGACATGCCTTTCAGAACTTTCAGAACTCATTGTCATTTGGATGTGACATTAACAGTGTCCGTTTCTTCCTGGTGGTCTCACAGGGACACGAGACCTCACACTGAATGAAAACCTTCAACCGGAGCTTCATCCAACACATGCCACATCTTACCCAAACATGCATCCCAGAGTGCAGCCACCCAAAGGTGAGTGCGTAATTGTGTACAACTGGCTTCTCCAGCCATTGATAAGAGCACCCACAGCTAACGGCATAAACACTGCAATTAGCCACTGCGTGCTAAACACTCCTTGCTATCTTCCATGTTTAACCCTTAAGTCCTTTCCCTTCCCGCCTCCACTCCTCTCTGCGTTTCATTGGTGCAAGCTGCCCAAATGCCATGGCATTTTGGAAATGTGAAGCAAATTCTCGCCCGCTGACATTCAGAAACTTCTGCCGTGTTCTCTTTGAAAGGGGATGGGGGATGGGGGATGGGGGGCCATAAATATGGATGCCAGTTCAAGTAATGTTGCTTTCTTCTTGCGTGTTTTTTTTCATGTGTGCGTGCGTGGGAGAGGAGGTGGCTGGGACTCTATGTGCAGTCTTTAACCTTTTTGCCTGCACATCCACAAATATGGGTCAGTAATCCCCAAAGTGAGAGCATATTTTGGCGAAGAAGCAGAACTAAGCTGTTGCTATTGCCGAGATGCGGGGTGTCGCACTTGTCTTGCGTCCCCTTGTCTGGGGCACTGGTGCTATATTTAGCCTGTTGCCATGGAAGCGCTTTAGTCACATAAGTAATTGAAATAACTTTCTACATTGGCACAGTGGTCCAACTCCAAATGAGGAAAGTATTATATTATTAGTTAGTTAGTTTATACTGGCTGTTCATCTGGTTTTCTTTATAGTGTGTTAGTGCAGTCCCACATGTACAAATAGGGACTGAACATAGCTGTCTGCCCTGAGAATCAACATAGCTTTTTTTTTTTTTTTTTTTGAGTATATTTTTGGGGCTTTTATTGCCTTTATTACAGTGACAGCTGAAGACAGACAGGAAAGGGGTCAGAGAGAGAGGGGATGACACGCAGCAAAGGGCCGCAGGTCAGATTCGCACCCTGGGCCACTGCAGCAAGGACTCAGCCTCGGTACATGGGTTGCCAGCTCTACCCACTGAGCTATCCGGGCGCCCAACATAGCTTTTTTGTTTTAAGTTCCTTTCACAGGGCTTTTTAGGCATCTTGGTCTACCATGTCAGTCTAAGATATAACTGCAAAGTGTTTAGATTGGGCTGAACTATGGACCTTTTATCTCTTTATGTCCTTGTGTTTTCTGTCGACTGTAAAATTAAAATAGCTTACTGTGACATCAATTCAATTCTTTATACTTTATAATAATTAATAATATATTTGTTATTACCCTAACTCAAGCTAGAGTTCGTTATTAGTAGTATTAGTGTTAGTAGAGCCAAAATGATTAGTCGATCAATCGATTAGTCAATAAACAGAAAATGTGTTTGCAACATTTTGATAATCTATTTATATTTAATATATCTGAGTTGATAAATATCAGGCAAAAAGGTCAGATATTTTCTGGTTCCAGCTTCACATTGTGAGGAATTGCTGTTTTTCCTCTGCTCTACATTATAACAAATTAAATAAAATTGGGCTTTCAGATGTTGGTCAAACAAAATAAGTAATTTAAAGATTTTCACTATAGTCAGTAGAATAACGAATATAATTGTTTGCTTTAGCCCAAAGAAGAAGGTGATGTAGTTGTAGTCTTAGGTATAATTGTTGCTTGCAGCGTAACTCTTTCAGAGGAACAGAATAGGGCAAAAGTACTTGTTTTCTGATGTAACTATGGCTTCAGATCAAGTGAGTAATTAAAATGACCAGTTGTCTCATCTTCCCTCTCCCAGTTGTGTCAGACGACAGAAGTTCACATGAGTCATTGTGGGAATGCCACACCGCTGGCAGCGACCTTGGTACAGATGGCGTCAGCGGGGAAGACGCACCTGCACTGCTCAACAGCCTGGAGCCTCTAGTGGGGGTGGAGACGAATGGGATTGACAGGAGAGGGGGAGAAATCGTGACCCTGACGGAAGATCAAGCTGCCTTGGAGCTGGAGGAGGGGCGAAGTCCTGTGGAAGAGGCGGGGCACGAGGAAGAGGGAGTTGAGGATGGAGAACTGGGTTCCACGGTAGAGGAAGGAGAAGAGGCAGCTCTGGCGCTAGGTGTCTCTGCGTCTACCGAATCAGTCCATCCATGGCTTCCAATTAATCAAGCCTCTGTTGATCATTCAGAGGTGGGTCATCAGCCCTGTGACAATGGGTCTAATGATGTACCTGAACATACAGAAGCCTCAATATCAATTCCAGAGAACCAGAGGACTGCAGAGTGTGACACCTGTCATAGTGACAACTTGGCATGATCTGAACATCACTGAGAGACTTAAAAAGCTTATTTAAATACTTGTCCTTGCTGTCCTTATTAATAGTTGCATTAATGATCCCTAGTTGCATTCTCACAACGTAGCCACCGCTCACTAACTCCCATTTCAACTCTGTTTTAGTCAATAAAACTGAAAACACTTTTCCAGCCACCGTTGACAGAGCCGGAGGTGCACTTTGTATGTAGAAAGGCTTGTTGCTGCACAGGAACAGACGATCTTGAAATCAATGGAGTTGCAAACTTTTTGCCCTACAGGAAAGAGAAATTAGCTGGGAAAATATCAAATATGGCAACCTCAACTCCTGCGCCCCATATTCCCTTCCTCCTTTCCCCTGCGATGAGATAATCCCAATTGTTTGCTTTCTTCTTCTTCCTAAGGGATGCCAATAAATTGAGTGCTGCATTTTGTTGTTAGTCTCATAGAGGTTCAAATTGGCTTACCAAAACATGTAATGAATGTGTTGTAAATAGATGTAAATTAATAATGTAAATATAAGAGATTCTATTGATGTTTATTTATCTGTATGGGTGAATGTTACTAATCAGTCAGTTTATATTTTTCATCATTTATAAGTTGATATTCGGATGAGACTAAATGTGCCTTATATGTGGATGTATTTACTGATATTTATAAATATAAATACATAAATCTGCAATGTGACTTGTCTTTAAGTTGGTCTTTATCTTTAAAAAAACATATCTGTGCAGTTAAAGGGATTAATAGTTGAAATAGGTTGCTAAAAGTAGCCCAATACTACATTAGTGGTAGCACGTGGCAGTAATACACATGCAGACTTGACCAAACTGACCTAAATACTGAAATGTTTGGACTATGACATGTGGAGTCAATGAAGGGGTATTTGAGTTCATCTAACATGTCTGACAAAAAAGGCTGGGACCAACTGGTCTCGTAACATTGAAAGCTTTTGATTGATATTTTATCAGCTCCCGCCTTAAGCTAGAAACCACACAAGCAGGAACCTTAGTCCGATCAAAACTTCCACTCTGACACAGAGGCTGACTTTGTGAACTTGGTGTAATATTTGCTTGAGCTTTCACCCACAAATGAGGTTTGTCTGATAGTAATGTTCTGAACCAGAAAATGAGCCCATATCCACAGAAAATCGCTCTGACTAATTTCTAAGTGTTCACAAGGTTGGTCTCTCATTAATTCTAAATGCAGCAGCCTCAGTCTTCTGATTGTTTTACAGATTAGAGGAGCTTAACTTGATTCTCTTCTTTCCACCCTTGGGAGAGAATTGTTCCGGTATTACAAATCTACATTGAGTTGTCTAAAATCAAATAAATTTTCAAATTCTATTTTTAGTTGAATTAACATTTTTGGAAAGATATTTATTTTGAGTGTCCATTTATGAGCTCATTTTAAACTGTCTGGGGTTGTGTTTGTGTCCAAAGAAGGTACATAAATATACTAACACACGCACAGTTAGCGCCTCGGTATGATTGTATGATTACAAAAAAAAACAAAGTTAATGACCCTAAGAGTTTTCCAGCACTTTAAAATGGATGCGTAGACACACCCGTTTTGTCTCGCAGCCAAAGTCTACTGTGTATTGAGAATCAGTGGTGAGGCCTCCTCTTCCTGCATGCAGGTGACAGCTGGCCTCTCCAGGCAAACACAGCGTCAAAGCCAGAATCCATGAACTGCTTATTCTGCAGAAGGCCACTTGCTATTTTTAATCTCTGACACAAAATAGAGGCGAGGAGAGAGAAAGAATTCGAGCTAGGCAGCCATGGTGTGTACCCAGCATCGGCACTGTGCCAGGCAGCTGATTTGGCACACTGCAGCTAGCCTTTTTTTTTTTTTTCAAGGAGTTTGTTAAGTTTATAAACCAGATGGAATCTGAACTAATACAATTGAAATTGCAAGATGATACCAGCTTGCCATTGGGTTCCTCATAAAGTCGTTGACCAGTTTTTTGATTTTTGCATGCGTATGAATGCCTTAAAGTAATTAGAGATAGTCTGTCAGAAAGAAAAGAACGCAGTTGTGAGATGCATTGTCTGATTCAGGGAAGCCATATCGGCTGCTCTTGCGGGGCGGTTAGACACGTGACATGACTTGTTTTCCATGACAACATTTCGGTGAAACATTTAAGCAGGTTTTAAAAAACAACAATGTGGCCCCAACTCAATTAAGTATGTTCAGAAACTAGAGCTCGATCGATAAATCAGACAATATTTGCTTACAACCCATATCGGTGTATATTTTAGAAAAAGTGTCACTATTACATAGTTTGTCCACCAGAGAGCACTGAAAAATGTCCCACTTGGTGCATGTCGGTCACAATTCTCCAAAAATCTCTTCTTATGTTATGCATTTTATGTTTAAAAAGTAGATAAAAACTGGATTTCTTAAATTCTAATATCGAGATTGGTATTGGCCTTAAAAATCCAGCATTGGTCAGGCTATAGCGGAAAACCCCCGGAAATTTTAGGTGGGTGAATTCCCTTAATTAATATTGAACAGCAGTTTCAGCACATAAAGTAATTTATTCAAAGAGCAGGGAGACAAAGCCGTAGTAAATAGAACGAAGCTCTGGAGGTGTATTGGTGGTTTACCTTCTCAATAATTACTTGAATTGACCTCATATAACCAAACAAACGACCAGCATAAACTTGCTATACGAGCTGATTTACTTGCTAGAGATTAATCGGAGACGTCGCCCCTCTGACCCCATTACCTGTCAGGATTTCATTGGCCAGTATTTGGTCTTGTCACACAGCTGAAAGATTCAGGCTGCCTCCCCAGACCCCAGAGAGCAAAAGAGGATTGCTGAGAACTGTTGTAGCCAATCATCACCACTACAGATAAAATGAGGCTACGCTACCAGCAACTAGCTCTTGCCAAAACTAATCTTAGCCCCTTATCTGTGACAGCGACATCCCCCCACTAGATGGCAAGTAAAAAAAATGTGCATTGCGAAGTGCTTCGATTGGGCCCCCGTGCTGCTTAAATCACTCAGGTGTGTGTTTGCCTCTCTGTATTTGTGCTTGAAGGAGAGATCAAGGGAGGCATAATTTGTATGTGTGCGCACGCCTGTCCGGTGAATTTTATTGCTTTGTACTTAGCTGCAACCCTTTCATGTTTTAGATGTTGAGATGAGTTGTACCATACCATATAGACCACTAATCTTATCACAGTATCAACTTGCTTTGTTCTGATACCTTGCCCCCCCCCCCCACTCGTTTTACCCTCCCTGGAGCCTGGATAGTGGGAGAGACGAGCTGGGTCACAGCAATGCTCACTGGCTCTAATAAGTGTGACCAGGGAGGGTTTGACACTCCATCATCTCCAGGTCCTCCAAAGGCTTGAGGGATGGAGGGTGGACAGGGGCATGTGGAGCCAGCAGTTTCCAGGCCAACCACTCAGCAGGGTTAATTACTATACCAACCAGATGCACCTTCCAGTGATGGTCAGTGCCCTTATGATCCATGCTTCATTCGCTCACCTTGCTTTTTTACGCTTACCTGAGTTTTATCACGTTTTGCCTCCGAGACACTGGCGGAGCCCTGCAGGTTTGCTCCCCGGGTGCTCATTTTGAGGAGTGTAACTTTCTGCTCTGTTGCTGACAAGACTGTTATTATCTGAGATAATAGAGGAACGGCAAAGAAAATAATAAAAAAAAACAGGCAAAATATGTCAGTCATCTTTTTCCTGCTTGTTTCATGTGGAGTTAATAATTCTAATGTATCACAGATATGATGTGCATAACTGCATCATTTGCTCGGTTTGCACTTTTATATGGATTTGGTATCTCTGTAATTAGGCTCACTGTGTGCATTTTCTCATCACTTGAGCTGTCAAACATGAATCCGGTACAGTCAGTTGCACAAAGATAAATTGCTACATAGTCTTAAGGTACATGACGCACTGATGTTGTCATTGTCCTGGCCTCCCTTGAACGTTTTCGGTTGTTGGTTCATTTGATGTCTTATATACACTCACTTTGGATTCAAGAAAGAGTATAACATTTTGGGAAACGGTTCATTTTCTTGCAGATAGTCAGGTGAGAAGATTGATATATCACTCTCATATCTGTACGCAAAATATCAAATTTAGCATAGCCAGCTAGCTTAGCATAAACCCTGCAGAGGAAGAAACAGCTAAGCTGGTGCTGTCTAAAGGGAACATTACACGTTATTGTGGAAATACAGTGCGGATTCCAAAACAAATTTGAAAGTATGAATTTCAAGAACTGAACTATAGAAACAACAATTTGACATTTTATGCAAGGTTATGTGCCGGGCTATTTCTCTCTAATCTCTGCTGGTTGCCTGCCCAACCTCACACTGATGACAAGACTCTGGACTCTGTTTCCCCCTGTTTTAAGTCCTTATGCTAAGCTAACTGACTGCTGGCTGTAGCCTTACATTTAACGCACAGATATGAGAGTTGTATAGATGTTGCCATCTTACTCGCAAAGAAAGTAAATAAAAGTATTACTCAAAATGTCAATCCCTAACTTTAAACAACATCAAACTGGCACGTCCTTGAATAGTTACTCAAATTTCTGAAAGATTATAAATGCACGGAAACTGCTCTACTGCTGCCTATGGTTCTTTGTCCCCTGTGACCTACCTCCATAGTTTCCAGATCTCCTGGAGGCAAAACTGAGACTGACTGCTACAACAACAACAACAACAACAACATGGCTCCCAAGGCCCCCGCTGGGAAGCAAGCTTGGCAAAGTCGGAAAGAACGTTGGAGCCACGTGAGCTTGTGGACGGCCGATAAGCAGAAAGGCCACGCCGAGGGTCAGCACGTAGCCATGGCGTACAGTCAGATCTCTATTAAGATAGAAGATGGTGGGCCAGTGTGATAAGAGCCGACAGGACCTAGTGATGTGATCTCAGTGATGGGGCGCCAGCTGCAGATGACACTGTCCCCAACCAGCAGGGGAATCAGGGTTTGTGCTGAACCAGCTGGACGTTTGGTATAATGAGGTTGTCCTCAAATATCTTGATTTACATTTCACAGTGTTTGAGCACTTCCAGAAAACAATCACTTTGGCAACAATTTTCTGCATGTGAAAATATTCTTTATACCTTTATATCAACGTTTCCTCAAAGGCAGTGTATATTATTAGTCATGTTATCTCATGTTCTTGGTTTGTTTCTCAGAAGCTTTCCAGCAGGACTTCACTTTATTTTCCAATGAACTGGACCAGTTTATTTGACTAAAAGTCGGTTCTCTGCATGGCCTACATCCAAATTTAATTGGTTTCCCTTCTTCTCCTCCATTATCAGTGTCATCCTCTGTATTTGACCATCTGGATAAACATGTTTAAAAAGGACTTAGGTCCCCTGGCTGACCCACAAGCAGTGTGGTGCTGGGTTTCATTTCACAAGTAACACTGTGTTATTGTATTCTCTCAATGGGAGTGCACCTGACCCCAACACTTGTGAGCAGAATATGACTGAAATAACTGTATATATATATACTAAAAATACAGAATTATTAATGAAAATGTAAATTATAATGTGCATGTTTTGAAAATGCAATGCTTCAGTACTCACAGGTTATTTTTATTATGTGATGTTAAATGCTTTTCTCTATACATGGATGAATTATGAGCCCCCATCCAATTGCAAATGTCCTTTTGCGTTTGTTTCTATTTGTACTCATTTTGTAATTGGGCTGTGCAATATGGCCAAAAAAATCAAATCTCCGTTTTTTAACACACTACATCCAATTTAAGTTTTTAATCATATTTTTTCTCTTTAAAACAAATAACAAAAGACACCACATCTGTATCGCTTATCACTGCGTTCTTATCACTCCCTTTTTCTCATGGGATGTTATGGGAAAAAATTCTACACATTCTGTCCAGATGAGCGACTTCATTGGATTGGGGCTTGTCTTTGCAGTTATATACCGCATTATAACATTTGTTGTTTCAATCTTGATTTTATGATTCTGACGATTTTTTTATGTATCTTTTTAAAGTTTTGTTTTGATATAGTTTTATGCCTTTTATTTGATAGGACAGGTGAAGATGGACAGGAACGGGGTAGGGGGGCAACATGCAGCTGTGATATGGATGCAAAATTAACAAAAAACAAACATAGGATTGGATTTGGTTGGCAGATAATGAATATGAAAGGACTGTGATCGCGATCAGGAGCAAAATAACATCAAGACATTCCTACTTTTAACTAAGCTGTGTGACTTTCCAGCAAGAAATGTTAACAGTCACTTCAAACAGAGGCCTGATCCACAGTGGTCTGATCCCTCAGACCACTGTGCCGTTCAGTAATCCATCAATGCTCCAGTATGGTTTGAAACGATAGTATTATAGGAGCATAAAAACATCCCCACCTTGATCATATTTTCTATTTTGGACACATTAAAGTTATTGCTCTCTCTTCTTGTCAATTTTCTGTCCAGTTCTTTCAAGCCAAGGATTGCAGTTTGAGTTCATGTAGCAATATTCTAAATGATTAGTCCCCAGTATTGTCCATAGCCTCGCCGCCAGCTCTGCAGCTATGTTTGCCAGAGCTATTTCATACACAATTGGACTGCTACTTAATAGCCTGTGAAAGAAAGACAGTCTGAAAGGTGGAAAATCCCCAGTATTTTAAATTATCCTTGAATATTAGAGCATTATGACTTTGTTGTAACGTTGACTTCTCCTTAACCATCACCATCAATCCCCCAGCTATAAGCAATGAGCCATTTGCCATTATGCAGCTTGTTAGCAATGTCCAGGCTGTGTAATTACCTGTGTCAACGGCAATAATTGTCTCCAGTGACAGATTATTCATCACTTTCTAATTGTAGAGGTTGAAAGAAGGGTTTTTAGCTGTTCTAAAAGAGCCTAGAAGTACAAAATGTTCATGCTCTTCACCTTACCTGGTTGCACCTTCCAGACTTGATCAAGTCTGCAGAAAGAATAGAGAAATTCTAATTAAATCACAATTTCAGTATAAAGTGTTTCTATAAAATGTGCCTAATTGTCTTGCCTTTTTCTCTGCAGTTGCCTGCCCAGTTCCCACATACAGTATGAATAGCTGAAAACACCCCTCGAACATAGGAGTTGGTTTGGTTACAGACTATTGGCTCATGCAGTTTGTAATGGGCTGGTGATGAGTGATGATATTGATTAGGCTTATCAGTGGGTGAATGAATGGGTGCCAGCGTGCCCTTACACATCCCGATGGAGGTCAAATGAATAAAGAGGTAGAGCAAATTGGTTTCATGTAAAGACGAATGACCTCATCGCATCATTCAAAGTGTAATGTTGTATATTCATTTATTTCATGTTGTATGTATTTACTGTTGTGTATTTTTAAAAGTCAATATTTGCCATAGTCATTGTATTTTTACTGGTATTTTGTGATATAAATTAATTAATATTAATATAACAATTGCTTTATGTATTAATTTAAGAGTTATTTTTGCTTGTAATGCAGTTTGTCCTCAGTATATTAGAACTAAGATCACTTAATTTACACTCAGAAAAGCAGAAACTGTGGTTGTTTGTTAATTCTCTAATATAATATCTAGTAGTTTCTAAAGACAGACAAGAGTCACATGTAGCCTATAACGACTAAATACTTTCACGTTGCTCGTTTCTTGAGACAAATCACAGACCTGCCTGCAGTGAGACTGGGGCTGTGGACTGAAGGGGGCGAGGCAATAGTAGTGTCTGTGTGTGTTGCGTTGTTTGGCGGGCAACCATCATCCCGACCCGACGGAGCGGCAGCGGACCTCCCGCATCCCCGATCCACCGCACTGTGTCTGCGGGCACCGCGATAGGCTTTTCATGGACAGCATCATGTACAAGACTCAGTAACGCCGGGGGACGTTTTCTATGCAACGCGCTCGCTTGGTCTTAAAGTAAATCGCGGCTTTCTCCAGTCGGTTTTTTTTTTTTTTGTTGTCAAGGATAATAAAGATGAGGTAAGAGCTTCCGGTCGCCATTTTCCCGGTGTGTAACGGTTTTTGGGGGATAATTAGCCGCTGTTTGGATGGATGCCGGGGGCAAGATGTTCAAGCGACATCGCTTAGATTTGGGTGAAGATCATTCGACGAGTAAAAAGAGACCCTCTGATGGGTATGTAATGTTAGCGTCGCTGCTGCGGGCTGTTTTGTTTTTGTCCCGTTGCTAACTAGCCGTGCTAACGTTAGCTCTTTGCACGTTTAGCTAGTTAGCTGTTAGCAGTGGCTGGGGTGGAAATGCACCGCTCTACTGATAGGATACCCCCCCAGCTAGCTGCAGAGGGCTGCTGGTGGACGGATAGGGTGTGCAGGGGCTACCCAACAAAGTGACCACCAGCGTCCCGTTAGCAAGCTAAGTTAGCCAACAGGCTGGTCTGGTCTACACGTGGCTACATGCTAGCCCTCGCTAGGTTGCTGCGGTTTTGTGTCTCACGGTGAAAGGTTATAAATTCCGTGACACAAACTCAGCAATATCACGATGAACTCTCGGTTGTCGTGGTGTGTGGCTTTTACCAAACGAAGGCGGGAAGCTGCTCTGAAGCTGCACACAGGACCCTTAGCTAGGCTAATGTTAGCCGCTTAGCGTTAATGTGATGCCCCGGCAGATGTCATGTACCACCTTACTGCCCCCCAGTCAGCGCCCGTCGGCTTTTGCTGTGAAGCCAACCTCTCCGTGGGGGTGTTAACGTATTGCTGAGCGTTCATACGGATGCAGATGAGACCTGACAGGCCTGTAGAAGTTGGAGGAAGCTGAAGCGCCTCTGCTTGTCAATTGTCAAAGTCACCGTTAGTAAGCTCAGGGTCACTGCCCTGGGTTTGACATCACTTTGACCTTACGGGAGGTTCAAGCGAACTGATGAATTCTCCCGCGGTGATAAATGAATATTGCATGCGTTATGTGGACGAGGAATTCCGATATAATCTTGTTCAAACAGCGTTATCTGATGTGCCTACTGCAGCTTCCCCACAGTCCAGGGGTTAATGAATGCTAGAGATGCGTAGTGGCGTACGTGAAGACGAGCTGTTGGGTGTTCATGGGTCTCAATGATGCTAGTCATCCCTTTTTCTGGTCTTCTTATTTCTGCTGCACTGTACACAGCTTTCATTAGCAATAAGTTATGCAGCTGTGTTATATTTTAAAGTATAAAGGAGGTGTTTTTTTTTTTTTTTTTTAGGTGAAATATGCCAGAAATGACTAGTTCATTTGCTCGGTCCCACTGTTAATGTTAGCCTCAATTTACCTCTAGAATTAGATTATTTGGTACTACTAAAACCTCATCGCTGCCACAGAGCTACACACACACCATCTTCTACATCTGGCCCGTGTGCAGCCAGCTCCACCGCAGTAGCTGGCTGTTAAGTGCCTCGCTCTAGGGTACCTTTAAAGTCCACATTGTGCTCAGCCTTTTTACAGACAACTTATGTGGGGATGTAAATGGTTCACGTTCTGGTCTGTAGCCATTAAATACATCTGTCTGTAACAGGAGAACCAACTTGCTTGATTTGGATTGTGGACAATCAGTTTTTTTTTTTTCATGACCTTTGCATGCTCCACTTGATTAGGCTGTGCTTTTTGCAACCATGAATGAGAATGTGCAGTAACCTTATCATGTGATTTTAGGATAAGGACTTGACATAGGCTAATGTCTGTTTCATGTTGTGTCTTTTCTGTTTGGTTTAATTGTCACAATATCTGGGGCGGAAATTGTTAAGATTTGGTATTTTCCAGTGTATGTTGGTGTGTATGGATTAAGGCCATTTTGAGTTAAATTGTGTTTCTGTGGTAAATTAAATTGGTTAGCTTCTGTGGCAATGCTTCATCAGATCTTAACCCCGTGCATCTTCCACTCGCAGGCGTGACCGTGACAGAGACCGTGATGAGCGGCCGAGGGATAGGGACCGCGACCGGGAACGGGACCGTGACAGGGACAGAGATGTGAAGTCATCCGGGGTGCCCAGCATCATCCCGGCTGCAGGCCTTAGTGGCTTCCTTCAGCACTCTCCTTTTCAGCAGAAGATCAACCCCTTCACCAACCTGCCCCACACGCCACGCTTCTATGAGATCCTTAAGAAGCGTCTGCAGCTGCCTGTCTGGGACTACAGAGAGACCTTCACTGACATCCTGATGCGTAACCAGTCTTTCGTGCTGGTCGGCGAGACGGGCTCTGGAAAGACCACGCAGGTAATAGACAGTGTTTAGCGTTTTTTGCAATACCACATAAAGCTGCACTAGATTTGTAACTTGCCCCTAAACGGACTGAAATGTGTCAGATTAAGTAAAAATGTAAAGTTCAGTAATATAATTGGTATAATAATACCACCAAAAACAGGGTGCAATGAACAGATGATGCATTTTAAACAGTTTCTCTGTGGAGCTGATTCACAGTGTGCGGTTGTTAAGTTTATTTTAAGTTCCTGAGAGCATAGGGTTGTCTGTGTTTTTTTTTTTTTTAAATTTGCAAGAGAGAAGATTAGAGTAAATCACTGGTTGAGCCTTTGCCTCCTCCTGAGGGGAATATAAACTATCTTCCAAACACTTCTTAAATTAAGTGGTGTAATCTTGTCAGTGCTTTCTCCCTTGATGATGCGAGAAACCATTTGTATTCAATGCATTGATCATGAATTTTTGAACTCTATGGACTTTCAAAGAATGTTTAGTATGAAATCCCCTCTACATGCTCACAAAGGTAGGGCCTGCATTTATTGATCTTTAGCGATAGTCATCTGTAGTTATCGCTCTTAAAATGTAGGAAAGGAAAAATAATCAGTGTTGTGTTTAAGTTTAATAATTAAGGATTTCTTGAAATGTAAGAGAGGATGTTAAGTGTTTGTATTTAGCCAAATTAAAATATAATAATGATAAACGATCAGAGGAGAATGCAGACTCCCTTTAACATTAGCGCTGCAATTTATTCTCACAGTCAGAGTCTCACCATTTTCAGGCAAAATGTGTTTCAAAACAAAACAAAATATATTAAATACTTACTACATATGGGGCTTGGATTACTGTTGTGTACAAATGAGGTTGCACACAGCTATCAATTGAAATAATAATCATGCAGCCCTAATCAGCATTCCACCAGACATATCCTGATGATTAGGGTCAGGTCCTGTAAGTACTAATAACAGATTTTAATACTGCCTGCGAAATGTTTGTCTCTCCCAAACCTGTCATTGGCATTTTTTTTTTTGTTCTTCTGATTGGATGAAATTTCAAAGACTGCCCTTTCAAGATGATTCGGATCTTATCACTCATCTGAACCTCAGGATTAATAGAATGGAAATAGGGCTCTCTTTGTTCAGGCCTCTCTTGATGAGGGAAAATGATGACTGCTATGGACTTTCATAGACACTTGCTTTGCAGGACATAGAAAACTGCAACAGTTCACTTCCAAGTAGTACAACTATGTATTCTTCATCCTCCTACATCATCTGCCTCGCATTGCATCTCTCAGTCTCTTCGGCTCAAACACAACCTGACGTATCCTCTGTCTTCCAGATCCCTCAGTGGTGCGTGGACATGGTGCGATCAATGCCGGGGCCGAAGAGAGCGGTGGCCTGCACCCAGCCAAGGAGGGTAGCGGCCATGAGCGTCGCCCAGAGGGTCGCCGATGAGATGGATGTCATGTTGGGCCAAGAGGTGGGCTACTCCATCAGGTTCGAGGACTGCAGCTCTGCCAAGACAGTACTCAAGTAAGAAGGCTAGATAAACATATTCACGTAGACAACAGTCGTCGCCTTATTAGGTTAACAGGAGCCCTGTACAAGGGATTCATTCTAACAGGCTGCTCAAAAAAGAACACAAAATATGTCAAAGCTGACATGGCCATGAAATGCACGCTTTTATTTTCTCAATTGCAGTAAACTTGTTGTTTTTTTCATTCAGATGTAGATGATTGAATTGTCTGATGCTTGACCGACTGATGTTAAAGGAAACGTTGGATGTTTTTTATTTTCGGTCCCGCTTCTGTTCTGTTCTGCTCACAGCACTTTGAAGGGAGAATCTTCTCCTGTGGGGACTTCTTTGCTCATTACATTACATGTTTTATTCAGTTAAATGCCATCCCATATGATTATAAAGCCTGCATGTCTTCTGTTCTCACAGGTACATGACAGACGGAATGTTGCTGCGGGAGGCCATGAATGATCCTCTGCTAGAGCGCTACGGTGTCATCATCCTGGACGAGGCACACGAGCGCACATTAGCTACAGATATCCTCATGGGGGTCCTGAAGGAGGTGGTCCGCCAGAGGGCTGACCTCAAGGTGAAAGCAGTTCTTAGAAATATGCTGTTGATTGAGTTTGAGTCTGTTTCTGAAAACTCTTTTTTTAAAGGCCTTGGTTTTGGGTTTAGGTCTTGCATTTTTAGAAGGGGTGGATTCATTTGAAAGTTCCTTTATCTTAATGTGACTATTTGTCCAGCACCTAAATTTGCAGTTTATTCTGGAAAATCTACTTTTATTTCACCTTCTATCTAAGTGTTGTGCTGAAAGTCATCTTGACAGTGGTCTGATTTGTTTCCACAAATATGTCCCACTTAAAGCCTACAAAACACTGTTATAGCCCTACATATTACTTCCCCTGAGGATAAATTCAGTGACAGCCAGTGTTAATGTCCCTCTTCTGTCACTCCTCCCGTTTGTCACATTTCTTTTCCTGACACTGTCCCCATGTCTGACAGCTGTGTATCTGTTGAGGAAGAGAGTGAACGTTGCAGTTGGGCTCAGAAATGCACATCCATTCTGCACCACAGCACTAGTGGAGATTGCTCACAGAGTTAGCACCATTTTAAGCCAATCAACCGGGGGGGAACAGCAACGCGTCGGCGTGGATGGGAGCGTGCAGGCAGAGGTTTTATTGGCAGAGTGTGCCAGACATCATTCTCATAAAGCAGATGGATAATGACTAGTTGTTTGTCAGCGTGGAATCAAAGGTTAGATTGTTGTTCGCGGACTGTTAAATGAGGTCTAGGGTTATTGGGAATGATCATCCACCCGCACCCCTCTATCTCCTTCATCCCTATCCCCTACCAAATTTGAAAGTTTAATTTGCCTTGATTAAGAGCAATTATGATGTCTCGCAGAGCGTAAAGCGAAATGCCGAGACACTGGCCCCTGAAAATGTTTGAGATTGAAAATGGGAGACGCGTTTCCCATCAGAATCCTAATGCGCTCTATCTAATGGCTCTGGAGAGAACATTGTGTACCCAACATCAGGAACAAGGACTGTCATAGCTCCGTGTAGGTCAGTGACTTGGAGCGTAATGCCAAGTTCTACGCTATAGACGCCATCTTGGGTTTGTGCCAGCGCCCTCATCCTAAATTCTGATTGAAAGCATTATCCAGCCGGTATAGCTCTTTACACTCTTCATCTATTCTGTATTTATCCGCACCCTTATCCAATTAGCATGTGTCCTTATCCCCAATTATCATCAAGCCATATAAAATGTTCACTCATTCTACGCTCGAGTGCTCACGCCCATAATCACCGCAGTCTTTTACAGTCTGCTGTCTTTACTTTACTAGTTTTATCTTTCCTTTAACCTCCTTTCATGAGTAAATTGTCCCTCACAGACTTCTCTCTTCTACATCTGCGGCCTTCTCTGTCCAGGTCATCGTCATGAGCGCCACACTCGATGCCGGCAAGTTCCAGGTGTACTTCGACAGCTGCCCACTGCTAACCATCCCCGGACGCACGCACCCCGTGGAGATTTTCTACACGCCGGAACCCGAGCGAGACTACCTGGAGGCAGCCATCCGCACCGTGATCCAGATCCACATGTGTGAGGTGGAGGAAGGGGACGCTCTGCTCTTCCTCACTGGACAAGAGGTGCAACTCTATAGTACTTTTTAATCTTATTTATCAAACAGGAAATATTTGTGTTTGATGGTGTTATGTTGACTTCTACTGAAAGATTTTTATACAGTTATTATCTTTAGTGGCTCTTTTATCACATACATGTAGGGCTCGTGCTCATTATCGATTAATCAGTTGGTAATTAATCATCAATACTGTGAAATGTCTCCTCGCAATTATCTAAAGGCCAAGATGAAATATTCAAGTTTTTTGGCGTGTATTGTGGTTTCTCTAGTGCGCTTAGAAGGGGAAGGTGAAGTGAGGTATTTGTCGTTGCACAGCTAGATATTACTAAATCCTACACACTGGACCTTTTTAATGTATGTGCATGTGAGTGTGCCTGTTTGGGAACCTCCAAGATTTGCACAGTGAAAGGCTGTGGGGTGGGGGGGGAGTACGAGGAGTGACCCAGATTCTGCCCTTCCCATGAATCTCTGAAATTAAGTCATTTATTATTTTTTTTTCCCCCTTCCTGCAAATGTTGTCTACTGATGTGTAATGGAGGGCAGGGTTCATGCCCAAAATGATGAATTTGGTCACAGCAGGGTGGACACACACACACACACACACACACACACACACACACACACACACACACACACACACACACAAAAGCACCAACAAATGTTTCAATGTCCTGATCATTGGACAGGAGAAGCCAGTCAGTGCCTGTGCTGGTGTGATTTTTCTCTCAGCACTCTGCTGGAGACCATGTGATTACCTGTGGTTGCAGAGGAGAATGTAACTGGTGTAAATATAACAGTTTGCTGTGGAGATACAAAAAACATGTGGACTTTTTTTTGTTACACTGTACCAATTTTTCATCTACAGAAGGAATCTTAAAAAGGTCTCATGTAGTTGTGTCACCCTGGCTTCCCCAATCACACCTTGTGACAAGTTGTTTATTAGCAGTAATTATTTGTCACTCAACACCGGATTGACTGTGGCAGTCCACCTATGTCAGTTTTCATTTGCCAAAGCAGGATCAATATGCAGCTTGTTACAAAAGAGACAAAGTCATCGGAGGGGCATGGTGTTTGAAGTGGGCTCCACTGAGGTCTGGTAATTGATTTTAGATTTAGTGGTATCCCAGACGCTCAGATGGTCAGAAACACTGATAGCTGCTCATATGAACGCGTAGAAGTCTGGGATATTTGCAGGCAACGTGTTAAACACTTTCTGCAGATAGATATAATATGTTGATTTATGTCCCCCCCCTTCCTGCACTGTGTCAAGCTAAGGCATTACTGAGAGCACTCCCACGGCGAGTTCATTATCACCCCCTCCTAATTGGGTTAAAGAAGTTAATGTGTGGTAGGTCTGGCAGAGATGGGTGTTCAAAGGGTGCTGCAGCGCATCCCTCGAGCGTTTCTTAACCTCTTCAGTCTCCCAGCAACTTTGATGTAGACTAATGATTGGGAGGCAGATCCATGGCAAAGCCATAGACTCTTTTTATCTGACTGTTTAATTTATATCAGACGAAAGCAAAAATGCACGGGACCCTCTTCCTCTCTCTTAGTTTTTCTGTGAGATATTTTTCTTCCACAAACAAATAGAACTGATGCACCAACTCCAAAGAAGAAAGTCGAAACTTATCACAGCTGTTGAGCAAAGATAAGTCCTAATATTTAAGCTTCCCCCTCAGCAGCTAACATCAAAACGTGGGGATTGGCAAGGGGGTTGTTTGCTAGTCAAGAGGAGTGCCTAAATGTGTCGGTTATTAGCTTGGCTGTAGATTGTTGCTTCTGGGGTCGCAGGGAGAAATGGTGGACAGGTTCCCAACACTGGCCAACTGCCCCTATGTATGTGTGTGTGCGCGCGCGCACACACACACACACACACACACACACACACACACACCACACTCTGTCTTGATGTCCCTGAGGGATAGACAGCCAGCTTGCTTCCAGCACTTTGGCAAAGAGGTCCATTTTTTTTCTCCATGGCAGCTGCTGCATCCAGAGGCTTGATGGGCTATTAATACCCAGGCTAATTTTACCAATCCATTCATATTTACCGTTTTCCACTTGTCAGTGTGTTGATTAAGAGGCACGTGGCCATCAGCAGGGCTAATAACAGACTTGCAATCCAGAAGGAAAACAGGAAACATCACTGTGGTGTTTTGTCGTGTCAAAGCAAGTGTTACAGGCTTCACACACTGGTACAAATGAAGTCACTTTAAACTAACTTAGCTTTTAGAAGAGGAAAGATGTTTGAGAAGTTCTGGGCTATTCTTGGCCTAGTAGTTAATAAGTATGCATGCAGAGCTCTAACCCTTTGTATGTTTATAAGCACCAGTAAAAAAAAACTGGATATCAGAGTTTCTGTGCTTCCCTGCCTTATGACTCCTCTCTTCGCTGCATTGCTCCCATGGGCCTGCAGGTGGTGCAACAGTATAGGCTGTAATGTGACATATAGTAACTGCTGCTTCATGAGGATTAAATTATTGTTGTTAGCAAAACAAAGAAAATGGTTCTTAACAGCGGGGAGTCGCTTAGAAAAGAAAAAGCTATTATATGTTGTTTTAGGCCATACAAGAATCTACTTAAAACCTTCAAGTCTGATGATTAGAAATGTGTATGTGTGTAAAAGGGGTAGGTAAAACAAATTTTCCTATGTTAATGAATTATAAGCACTGGGTTCATGTGGAATATGAAGGTATACTTAGTCCATTTAGTAGTGTATTTCAATAGGCCTTTAGAGACTAGGCCCCAGCCCTGTGCTCACTATCATGCTTTCTTATTCCTGGCGCTACTCAGGTCCTCTGTCTGTCTGCCAGCCCACCGGCTCTAGAACGTTCAGCTTCACTAAACTGATCTGCCATGATTTGCCGCTGGTTATGCATCAGTGCTGCAGTCTCATCTCACATTCCCCTCTACAATACTGCACGGTGGAATAATGAACCCTGTTTGAGTCTGTCTGGCTCTGTGTGTGTGTGCGCGCCCTTCCGAGCGTGCGCGTCCATGTTTTCCATGATTGCTGCATTTGACAACAGAGCCACGGGGAACTCGGCAAAGCATACTGCAGTCCAGGTTTAATTTCCTCCTTCAGATGGAGCGATAGTTAGAACAAATGTACTGTAGCAGGGAACCACGGTTTCCCCGGCCACCTCGCCTCGCTTTCCCCTATCACCCAGATTCACCACCATTGTTTATCCAGGTGTTGTTCAGAACCTGTTTGATTTTGCTGTTTGCAGTGTTAATTGTTGCGCTTTCCCATTTTTCAGGAAATTGACGAAGCCTGCAAGCGAATCAAGAGGGAGGTCGACGACCTGGGGCCTGAAGTCGGTGACATCAAAATCATCCCGCTGTACTCCACGTTGCCTCCACAGCAACAGCAGAGGATCTTTGAGCCACCCCCACCCAATAAACCGAATGGTGCCATTGGAAGGAAGGTATAACTACCTTGTTGTTGTTATAAAAACACTCAGAGGTTGAAGTGGGGAGTTTCAGGGAGAGGGTAACTGAAAGAGAAAATGAGTGGGGATGATGTAGAAAGGCCAGATGGGGAATAAGGTGGGCAAAGGAAGAGATGCTGGAAGGTAGGGACTGAAACTTTTTTCCCTTTCTCAGCTCTAGCGCAGAACTGACTCACACAACATATGCTGCTTTTGTCAGCATGCGTTTCTCTGCTCTAAATTATAACTGGGGTATTACTCACGCCCTCTGAGCCCGAGGAAAGTACTGCATTCTCAGTCATTTTTATCTTTCCACTACATTTGCGCAGGCCCTGCTGCTTCTCCGAGAGGAAGCCTAAGACCTCTGCTGTCTGAAACCGTGCGAGGGGTGCACGTTTATACGAGCTGATCAAAAACAAGACAAGTCATCTTCTTCCTCAATCACTTAATCTCAGAGGAGTGGATGATCCTCTTATTGATACAGACACTAAGACAATTCCTCTCCTTTGTATGACAGTTTCTATTCAGATGGGCTCATCACCAGACTAGCAGCACCACCTGCGCTGCCACAATGTTGGCCAGGGATCTGACAGAATATCAGAATATCATCGCTGCCAGTGAATGAGCAAACATTCACCCTCAGCATCTGATAGGGGATGATGTTGATGAATGACTCATTGCTACAACCCCTCTAATTGAGGCAGATCAGGCTGACATGAGCAGCAAAAATATTTATGTGCTGTCAGAGTTAGCTATGATACATTAAAAACGCTTCAATTCAACCTGGATTTAGGGAATATAGGATTCCTTGCAATGTCAATTAATCAGAATTTGAAAAAAGTATAAGACATGCCATAAAATTGGGATCAAGTATGTTATAAAGTTTACATTAACAACACGGCAAAGCCTGAGGGTTACCCACAAGGTTTGGATCAAATATTATACCACCATCTTTACTGTTTTGAGTTTTATAGTTTCATCTCTTCCAGCTTTCTGTTTGATTTGTGTGTGTGTGCGTGTGTTGCACAGGCTTAAGAGGCTCAGCATTCTTAGTAGTTTGATCGGCCAGTGTCGGATAAGATCTTTTTCGAAAGTTCAGATATCATTCCCAGTGTTTGCCTCTGCTGTTCAAAGGGATGCTGACATGAAACGGGGCCATGGTTGCATAGGGACAGGTTTAAATATTACATGGCTCCCGCAATACCTGCATGGCCCTGTAGGTTTACATATATCTGCCTGACGTTGTAGAACTAGGAGAAAAATACTATTTCCCACTGGCAGCGGGCTTGCTGGATACATTTGGCTCATCCTCTTGGTCAACACCTTGCAGCAACTTCTCCCTGTATAGTTAATACAGTAAATAAAAACAATGTACCAGCACTGCCCCCTGAACTCTCAACCCAGCAACCACTTTTAGCTTCAGAGCAGTGCAGTTGACGCGCCATTTTCCACTCGAGATCAATTCGTCAGGTGCTTGTTGAATCGGTGGAGGTGGCATCTAACGTTGCCGCGACTGAAGTAGATGTGCTTCTCCTCCGTGACTGACTCGAGCGACTCATCAAGTGAAAAATGCAGAGATGTCATCCAAGCCAGCTCAAGAGGAAGTAGTGAAAAAGAATTAAGGCTCGCCATGTCTGCCGCTACGCATGCTAATGACTGCATTAGGCACCCCTCAATTAACATAAAGCTCCAGCTCGTCATTGCTCTATTTCTCCAGGAAAGCCACTGATCTTCTATTTTTGAACAGTTTAATCATTTAGAGCCCAGGCAGTAATTGACTAATTACAAACAAAGATTATAATCTCACTTTGCTTTCCAGCGTCTCAAAGATTGTCTCTAACAAATGTGCTGCTATGAGTGTTTTTTTTTTGTTTGTTTTTTTAAGCATTGTCACGTTTGGAATATTCCCTCAAATGTCACTCGTGATTGCGCTGCATATCCATTTCAATGAGCTTTGAATGTTGGTGCGTCGATGCTGCTCGAGGCACGTTCTCCTTTTCCCCCAGTCAGGGGTAGGCTTTATTTGTCAACAAGGCTGCGTTTCCCCCAGCAGGGAATGTGAAAGATGGCCCGTGTTAGCCATAGTACTTTCTCTCCTGCAGGTAATAACCCAGAAATAACATGCAGAGATGATGCTCTAATGATATTACTGATGAAGAAGCCAGGATTATCCAGTGCAGCAACAGACTGGAAGGAGCCAGCCTATGTTCAGTGTAATGGCCCTAGCCTGGATAATCCTTCAGAATCAATGCAGTCAATGAGGCCACCCATATGATCATGAAATGTGAGAGGGTGTCATGTGTGGCATCTGCTGGAGCACTGACTGTGTCCCAACACGTAGGACAACCTCACCTGGTCCCATTTTTTAAAACCCCGACTTTAAAGTGTTCCATGCCTTTCATGCCTCGCAGGGATGTTGGTCGCTGGCATGTAGCGTCTGTCATGAGACACTGTCTGAATGCGTGGGCTTTTTTGGCAGGCCACTTTAATTTCAGACTGGCATATTGTGGCAAATTGGTTTTTTTTATAGATGGGGTTTCTCTGTATCTTTTCCACTGCAGGAACTTGTCAACCCATTACCCAGGAGTTTCCTTAAACTGACATTTTAGAATTCTTGTGAGCCTTTTGGTGCTAGAGTTTTCCTTGAGTTTTCCTTTTTTTTTTTTTCTTTTGGTGAAAACAGTTTTCCATAGGTTTTATCTCTACTTCTGCCAGACACTGAGAAAACCTTGGGTACACCTTTTGCTTTTTAACCACACGCTCTCGATCGACAATCTCACTTCAACTGATCTCATCAAGCGTACTCCATTCTCTGTTTTGAAGTATTGGTTGGGCCTGTTTTTTAGAGTTGCAGTAGTAAAGCAATGGTTTGTTCTAGTCTAGTGATGACCAGTCACGATTGACAGCACTGTCGAGCTTAGAGTTCTGAGAAATTTAGTTTCAGGAACTCACCCCCTTAGCAGGTGGAAATCCATCTAAACAGCAGAACCTTTGATAGCGGCTATGTTTAAAATACGTTTCGTGAAGTTCCTACTATGGGAATGGGTTTGGAGCCCATATTATTTTCAGTTGTCTATCAAAATTAAGCAACTCAAATTTGTCAGGGAGTGCTCACGTCTATCAGATCTAAACAGCCGTTCAACCAAGGAATACATGAATAACCAACCATTAGCCAGATACTGCTGTCTGATCAGTTTTCATACAGGCGTTTATCGCCGTCTTCATTCCCCTGCTTGAGTATTAAGGGGAATGTGTCTTACGACAGGTGAATTACCCGAGGTCGAGGGCTGAATGAGGGGGGGAAAAAAAGGCCCTTCCTGGCATTAATAACTAAACAGTCAGGCATTCTCAGGCTGGGGAGAAATCCTTGCTTAAAAGGTGGGATTTAAAAGTCTGTAAGGCTCACAGTTTGAAGACAGCTGAAGAGGCACAGCTACAAAGGAAGTGTGTCAAGTGTGCAAAATTGGTTCTGTGGACCTGTATCAGCAAAGACTACAGAGAACTGTTTGGTTTTTGTGCTTGGCATTTTATCACAAGGACTACCAGGAAAGCAGACGGCTACCACCAAATGACTGCTTAGGTCAGCCTACAGCTTGTTCCTGTCTTGGTACATGTTGAGCAAGTGAGCAAGGAAAAAGATTCTGAAGTGTGGAGAGGCATTTTTCCAAAACACCCACTTGTATATTAGGCTGTGACACTGGAGTGGCAGTTGCCAATAGAGTGGGCTATGACCCGGCCACCACAGTCTCAAGTGCTATGATGAATCTAAAGGGTTTCTCTGTCCAGTCTGTTTCAGCTGTTCTATCAGGAGAACTCATCCTAGCAGCGGTCAAGGTTTGCGTGAGAGCAGCTGCAAATCTTTCTCCCTCTCCCCCCCCTCTTCCCTCCTCCCCCTGTTTGCGTATATGCTGACAGCTAGAGACCCATAGGGTGATGTGACTCATTAGATTTTTTTTTTGCTCTGAATCAGCTGTCGTTTCTCAGACAGACTTGCTATAGGGGATAATTGTAATAGAAAAAGATCTGGGACTGACTGAGAGATGGTGCAGGTTCACAGTTTCCCCACTTGCCTTATTTTCCAAACCAAGTAACTTTTCATTGTTTTTCCTCTATGTTTATGAAGACAGTTAACAATGACGCACTGCTTAACATTACTTTCTGGCCAGAACAGCAAACATACAATTGGAAAGTGTACCAGTCATTCTCTTTTGAGACTTCTGGGGCGACTTCATTAGGTGATTATTAGGACTTACGCCATAGTTGTTGCCCTGTATCCCAGTGAGGGGGGTAAACGCAGCGATCACATGAAGTAGTTTTTGTAATATTCTCTTATTTAGTAATGAGACAAGGCAAAATTAAAGTTACATGAATATAACTCCAGCTCAATAACTAGATGCACAGCCCCAAAGACACTCTATATGACCAAGTGAATATGGAAAGAATGTAAACACAGTTACTGTGGGGAATATAATTAGAGCGCAATACGGCCTGATCATGCACAAGGCATCTAATGTGATGTGGTGGCGGCGGCAGTGGAATCAGCAGGGGAAACCCAATGCTGAATGAAAACCTACACCGCAGGTATCTACAGCAGGACTCCCATTAAACCCTTGCATCAAGTATAAATCTAGCTTTAGATTTGGTGGGTCTTTTTGCTACCTAATGACACCTACACCCCTTGGTGTATGGATCGTATGCTCACTAGGTTTTTCCACAAATTTATCTAAAATTATCTAAACCAGCCATGTCTTGTCACACTAGTTGATTTTTTTTAAAGTTAATTGTTGGGAATAAACTCTTTAGTGTCAAATTTCAAATAAATCCTCCACAAATAATAGCTGATCCTAACCCTTTCCAGTGGTCAGGTTAATGATTTTTTAAATATTTCAAACTGAACATAATGCAAACATTTGCAGTGCTGTTTGCCTCTGGTTGTGTTTGAAGCACAGCTTTGGAGAAGCCACCATTGCGTAGCACACAGCAAGAGCCAATCAGCGACAATGAGCCGTGCACAGTTGGCATGTCCGCAGACAGCGTTGTTCCAAATTTCCCGAGACGTGCTGGATTCACATGAGATAGCAACAGCAGCCCTCACTTGGGGGGCGGGGGCGGGGGAGGAAAAGCAGCTAGGATGCATGCAGTAACGGTTGTGGAGCTCTCAATGTGTTAAAAAGCAGGCCGCCTAACAGGAACCATTACATAAACTATTTTCTATGATTTTGAAAAACTACGGGAAGACCTTTGCAAGAGAGGGAAGCTGACCTGTAAACTAAACCAGCGGCATGCTGAGGACAGTCGGACAGAACCCCGAGCCTCATGCACAGACACGCACAACACAAAAAGGCCAGAGGTAATGCCTTTGGATGGGACACTGAGCACCAAGCCAACTCCCACAAATACGTTGCTAGCACATTGAACTTGATTGCAGAAGCTGTAGCGGTACTCCCCTGTTGGTTTGCATTAGACAGCGTGTGTACAGTGCTCTAAAGTGACATCTCTACAAGCTTCTTCAGTCAACTGGCTCACATCAGGGAATAGTTTTCAAGTTAAAGCCAAGCTGTTATCTGCACTTGTTTGTTTCCCCTCCGTGCTTAAGAATTACTATGATTGACACTGATGACACTGTAGGTACTGCACATTTTGATTGTACAAAGCACTTTTAAATACTTGAATGACAAATATAGTTCTTGCACTATTTTCTTATATTTCAACAGAAGAAACTACCATGTCCCCAAGTTGCTGAGTTCTCTGTATTTGAAAGCTGACATCTTTGAATGGATTTGCTAAATAACTGATGAAAATATAAAAAAATTATGATGCAATGTCTTGCACCGGAGTCTGAGGTCTTGTCATCTCATCTGTCCTCATTTTCACAGGTTGTCGTGTCAACAAACATTGCTGAGACGTCCCTGACCATCGACGGCGTGGTGTTTGTAATTGATCCCGGATTTGCCAAGCAAAAGGTTAGCACCCCCCTTCTCCCCACCACTGCCATGTTCTCCCACCACTCTTTATCTGCTCGATCATCTGCGTCTGTTGCCCGAGAATCCCCAGATAACACAGCAGTGCACACCTGACAGTGGCAAAGATGGAAAAGCCAGTTATTTATTCCTCTGACATTTCACCAGCCTGGAGCCAAGTCATGCATTTGGCGCAAAAAGAGATTATAGATCCACTATGGTGAATTGGGTGTATGTGTTACTGTATATCTGATTGACTATATCTGAGCTGATTGTGTGTATATATAGTGGATTGTGGATGTTAGTATGTGTGTAACTATTGCGTATTTACCTGAAATTCATTCTTTTCTTTTCATATCAGGTGTATAACCCACGCATCAGAGTGGAATCACTTCTGGTTACAGCCATCAGCAAAGCCTCAGCCCAGCAGAGGGCAGGTCGCGCTGGACGGACACGCCCAGGAAAGTGTTTCCGCCTTTACACAGAGAAGGCTTATAAGACAGAAATGCAGGTAAGAAACAAGGCAGTCTGATAATGGTTAGAAATTCAATGTTTGATTCACACATTCTTCAATGCCACAAGCACTTTGTATTCCCCCAAAGCAGCCCTCTAGCTGGAAAAGCTCTCTATTATACAATATTTGCTCTTCGAACTGCATGATTCCCAGTTCAACTGAATTATAATTCCAAGGGCTTGGTGCTAAACCACACTGCTTCCGCCCTTCCTCGTAACCTGTGCTAACGAAACAGCCACCTTGTGACAAATGAACCTGCAGAGGCCCAGTTCTCCACTTTAACAGGCCAATTCTTTCACGTCACGCTGAGTGGGAAAGGGAATTTTTTAAACAAGTTAAATAGCCCTTCAAATGCCCTAGACTTGCGGTCTCTGTTCAAGTTGACATATGAGCGACGCATGAGGAGATAATAAGCACCCTGACTAATTCATTTTGAATTGTTCCTCTCGTTTCTCTTCTCTCCTCTTCACAGGACAACACGTATCCAGAGATCCTGAGGTCTAATCTGGGCTCTGTAGTTCTGCAGCTGAAGAAACTGGGTATTGACGACCTGGTGCATTTTGACTTCATGGACCCACCAGGTTAGTATGGAAAAAAAATACTAACCTAATCTTTTTTTTTTTTTTTCCAGGGGGTGGGGGTAATCTTTTGCAATATAATTTAAAACCTGTTCAAAATTGTACTGAATATTTTCATGAAATTAGATCCCGTTTTTGATATTTATGGTCTGCATTTTTACAGCAATAGCGATTCAGTGGATTTACAGTGTAATTAATTCTCTTTATTGTAGTTTTCATTGTTGGTGGTGGGGTAAACAATTTTCACATTGGATTCAAATTGCCTTGGCATTCACATGAAATGAGTTTTGCCAATTTTGGAAAATTACTTGTGCAGTGTGTAGCAAATCAGATTCTGTTTGCAATTGTTATTAACTGACTTTTCATTCATACTATATTTTGTTTGGCTGCACTGTAAACAAAGATACTACATCTTCTGTAGTATTTCTGACAAAGTAGCTACTTAAGAAGCACTTGCTGTTACAAACCAACCCAAATGATTGAAATCTGAAATGTCAATATCAAATAATATTAAGATCTTGAGTTTGATCAGTATCCCCTGAATCAGTACAAATGCAGTTGCAAACTGTTTTAAAATCTACATTTTGTTGAACTGTGGTTGTTTCATGTATGATATGAAATCTGGGTTGCCTGTGTCACCTGGGAGCTTAAAAATGACAAAGCAGAGATAAAATGATCCTGGCAGATATCAAATACTGCATACTGGATGTTTGGAGATTTGAGTAAAAGTGATCTGACAGACATGGGCTTCACAATAGTGTTATACAGTTTTTATGAGCAGTCTACTTTAAGTTTAGATGATTACTGTTCAAAGTGAGAAAAGAGAGTGATATGTGGAGTTAGGATTCTCGCTATCAGTCAATTTATGTTTCTGTCTTTGTATTTCTTAAGGCTAGTACATCTGAATCAGGCTGGATCTAGGCCAAAAACAGACCTAGTCTCACCGAGGCGCCAAGTTAAGGCATTCTCTAGGAGAGTGTGTGTTCCTACAGCTTCCCGAGGAGACCACCCCTCCTTTCCCTATCCTTAACCTCCCCCTCCCTCCCCCACTTTCTCACCATAATATAGTTTTCATCTCACCTCTGAGATTAAACCCATCTCTCCCCGTCCACTGTGGCAAACGCCATTTTGAGAATGAAATTGGTTACATCAATAGCAGCGCTATCACCTTAGCTATTGCCTTCCCTTTATATTCCTCTAGTGAAACGTGACTGACCTCCACCACCACCCCCACATTTCTCACAAAACGCAGGGCTAAGTGTCAACATATGGGATTGGCCTTGTCGGCTGACTCTAACTGGGAACAGTGGGGTGAAGGGAAAGAGGGGGATTACCTGTATTTATTTGATCCACTCATGGCAGAAGGTTTCTCCTAACTAGGTTCTGAGCGCGCTAGAAGCTTGAGCTAGTTCAGCGCTATTGTTGAAGACTGCTTTAACTCTGTGAGAATTCTTGTAACATCTAGTTACAGTGGATCAGTTTTGATATGCTGTGTCAAAGGCCCACCTCAGAGAAAATGGACAGGTCAGAAGTGTCTCTGGAGAATCAAGAAAGAGAGGATGAAGCAATGAGTGTTGAGATGATACGGGTTTTTCTTGTTGGTTGAGCTGCTTTATTAATTAGCTTTTGACGTGTTTGAAATCTTAAATGTGGATAGGTGGACGATCTTGTAATTGTCACAATCAACTCCCTGGTCTGAGGCTACAGTGTTTATTGTGGTGATGAAAGACCAACATACATTTTGTACTGTTGTATCTTGATGTTTAAATTTGAGTTTAGGGTTTGTCTCCAAAATATCAACCCCAAAAGCCTGTGGGTTTTTCTATTTGCGCTCGTCCGTACCTCAATGGGAGCCTTGATTTTCCTTTCACTGTGAAATGCCCAAATATCTAGTTTATTTCTCTCTTTGCTCACCTCGCTCCTCGCTCACTAAACACAGGAGCGACAGCGTGAGCCAGCCCACCAAATGGAAAATCCAAAAGAAATCAGTAGCGATTTACACAAGGACTTGGCTGGGTGGGATTCATTTGCCTGGTGACATTTCCAGAGAAGTACCTTTCGAAGCCAATGTGGTTTAATGTACCTTTAGCCTTTCGTCTCATTGATTTGGCCCTTGGTTAATATATCGGATTCTTGTGTGTTGAGGCAGTCAATACGTGGTTTCTGATGAGCCGCGTTGTGTATAGATTGAATTTCCACACTGGTTCATCATGCTAGCAGTACTTGAAATCAGATTTTCACCTTTTGTTTAGCCCCACACAAGTCACTGGTGTGGTAAGTAATGTGGCCGGCACTCACTTTGTGTAAAAAAGTAGCTTTGATGCCCCAAATCAATATTTGTTAATCATAAAAAAATGCCTCCCTGCTGTTTGAAATTGAATTTTTTTGGGAGCACTTGAGAGAAATGAAAGTGAACGAGCAGCGCAGCCAGCGCTTGAAGCTAATTTTCAGTTAACATGCAACTGGTCATTAGGCTTCAGCTCTCGGGAGCCAAAGGTCAATAATTGCATCTGGAGGAAAAATCTTTTAACCAAACGGTGGAAGCCTTTTGTGTTGAAGCATTAAGTAGAAAGTTCCCCTGTAATTGCATTCGTTGTTAAGGATTGCCTGAGCGGAGGATGAAAAATGAGCTCTGCCATGATTACTTCTCCGCTAAGTTGCTGTCTAATGTAACTCTGGCCATCACACACTGAGAGCCTTCTCATTTTGATTGACCTCATGCTCCCTGCCACCAAAGCCCAAAACAGACTCCCTTTGTTTCAGTGTCGGTCTCTTTTCTTAACTCATTTGTCTTCTATTAAAGGTGTGAGTACAGCCAGTGCTGGAACTCAGTTGTTTATCAAATTCTATGTTATAATCTGCCATATATTTACTCAATTAGTCGATGTAGGATTGTTTTCTCTATAAGACACAATTGACAATTATAATATCCCAGAGGCCAAGGTGACATCTTCAAATGTCTTGTTTAATGTGAGTGTCACATTTGTGTAGCTGAAATCACAGAATTAGTATTGTTGTTGAAAAATAACTTAAAACAATTCACTGATTCTTGAAAAAGTTTATTTCAGCTCTACGTGTAAACATGCAGTACAAGAGTATTAATCAGTTCTGACACAGGTGTGTGAAAGGACTCCAAATTGTTCTTCTCAAGTTTCGCTGCGATGAAGAAATGACAGTTTTGCAAATTGTTCCATCTCTCTCATCAGTGCGTGTGGGGTTTTTTTTGCCCCATGGGCTTGGACCGTTGTTAATGGCCCATCTCTCCCATTCTGTCTCCTGCAGCCCCAGAGACCCTGATGCGAGCCCTGGAGTTGCTGAACTACCTGGCAGCGCTCAATGACGACGGTGACCTGACGGAGCTGGGCTCCATGATGGCAGAGTTCCCCCTGGACCCCCAGCTGGCCAAGATGGTCATCGCCAGCTGTGAATTCAACTGTTCAAACGAGGTCCTCTCCATCACTGCCATGTTGTCAGGTAATGCTCAGGGCTGGCCCACTGTGTGGGTTTGAGCTGCTACTCTTTCCATTTCCTGTGCTCACGGAGCGTGCTTCAGTAACGACCAATGAGCTTGAAGGAAATATACAGAGCAGCTTCTTTATCCCTTACGTGTGTTTGCATTATTTGACCCCTCTTTTTATTTTAGTTGTGTTGACATGAGGAATTTAATTGGTTAATTAGAGTTGTTTTAGGTATTGTTAAACATATTGTATGCCCTCATTAACACATTTTTACTTACAATTGACTTAATCTGTATGAATAATAGATAGACCCCGGGGGTTAAAATCTACTTAGAATAAGTTTAATGTTTACCTACTGAACTTACCTACAAGGCAAGCAGAGGGTAAAGTCAGTGGTGTCAGCTATTATTTGTGTGGAAGGGGGAAAATACATGTCTGTACAAAATGTATAGGTGTAGCTGGAGCGGCACCAGCGTGCTACAGCAGTAATTGCACTTTAGGCTTGCCAAAGCAGAATGCTGCTCATTGAGATGAATCTTGGCGCCTTTGAAGGGAGTGCGAGGGTCTTTGAGAGCGGGGAAATGGATTTAACTAGGTGTTTGGACGTGGTGTGCACTTAAAGCAGGTGTTTCAGGATGGCAGGTTTTTGCTGAGTTCATTAGAGTAAGCAGCAAAAGTACACCTGAGAACGGTGCCGCCACAGCAGCCGACCAAGAGGCTCAATAAACGCAGCTTTTACCCATTAAAGCCACAATCGAGCAGGTTTGACGTTAAGCAACTCAGAGCGAGTTCACAGAGGGGAGACGGCAGAACCAGAGTCCTCTGGGTAAACTCCACTGTTTTATGTTGCCTCAGTGTCAGTGTTTCTATAAGAAAGAATGCCTGTTTGGACTGGGTGTCATATATTTGCTTATATAAAGCCACACTGTAGCGCATCAGGAAGGAGAAATCCATCCGTATCCCCTTCTCTTTGACCCTCCTCCTTTCCTTTTCCACCACAATACAGTGTGCCCTGTGAAGTGCTCTGTGCCTCTCTATGAGCTGAGGCCTTGTTCCTCTCTGTGGGATTTGCTTAACTTATCCCTATGGGCGGCTGTGTTGGGGCCTATACCAACCTTGTTTAGTCCCACAGTGCTTCGTCCGTCCCACGGAGGCTAGGAAGGTGGCCGACGAGTCCAAGATGCGCTTCGCCCACATCGACGGCGACCACATGACGCTGCTCAACGTCTACCACGCCTTTAAACAAAGTGAGCGGCCCCTGCACACGCACACTGGTTTCACCAAATGGTTTCACCTCGTCCTCATTTGTCCCTTAACTCTAAACTGTGATCCTCTCACGCAGACCACGAGTCCACTCAGTGGTGCTATGACAATTTCGTCAACTACCGCTCGCTGATGTCAGCAGACAACGTACGGCAACAGTTGTCCAGGATCATGGACCGCTTCAACCTGCCGCGGCGGAGCACTGAGTTCAGCAGCAGAGACTACTACACCAACATCCGCCGGGCGCTGGTCACTGGCTTCTTCATGCAGGTCAGTCACATCAGGGTCCCTAGGTCAAGTTCCTCGCACACAGAAGCATATTGTATTTGTCTTATTCTCAGTGCAAGTTTTGGGCTTGCTACCCGTAGCTATTTAGTGTCCTATTGCTTTGTTTATAATGTTATACATCATTCCACTTCCTTTTTTTTGTTGGTCCCTTATGTGTGCAGTCTTTATATTCAGCCCCACTGATATTGGTCATTTGAAAAATTAGTGTTTTTGTGCATAACCTAGTATTTGACTAAAAATGCAGCTGAGATCACCCCCTTAAAAGTACACACGAGATAGAGCTGCTCTGTTTTTAAACGCATAAAAAGAAATCTAGTCAATTTGCTCCTCGCTCAAGGAAACAAATGGCATTTAGCAAGAAGCCATTTTCAGGGCTACCTGAAACAAGCAACCTGACAAGTTGAATTATGGTGTTAATATTTAAATATTTGTCAACATTAACCTTTATCTTGGAGACAAATTTGCGGCTCATGTTGGAGCTTTCACAGCATTAGAGATCATGTCTTTGTTGGTAAAGGCCTTTATTGAGACTGATTGCCTTAGTTAATCACAACAGCCACTGCATTTTTACCTAGTACCTACAAAGTAGAGAAAAATCACTCACTCCCTAAGTTTGCCTTCAATGTCTGGCTGCTTTTTTATCAAAATATTAGTAACTACCTTATGAGGTTGTGATTGATCTCTATAGTTAATCCATAGTGTGTCTATAGTCTATAGAAATTAAGTAAAGCACCTATAAAGGGGGGTATATGTGTTTGGTTTTTTTCCCTTTTTCTGCGTGAACTCGATTTCAGAGTGTTAGTTACTGGCAGTGACACTCTTGTCTCTCCGTGGTGTGACCAGATCGCTCACCTGGAGCGCACCGGCCATTACCTCACAGTGAAGGACAACCAGGTCGTACAGCTGCACCCCTCCACTGTGCTGGACCACAAGCCGGAGTGGGTGCTTTACAACGAGTTTGTGCTCACCACCAAGAATTACATCCGCACATGCACTGACATCAAACCAGAGTGGTAAGTTTCAGTTGTTGCTACATTTTTAATGGAAATATTTATAGTTTATATTAATAGTTTTAAAGATAATTATCATATAAAAATGTTAGGTTGAATTGCAGAAGGTGTTGTGTGTGTGTGTGTGTGTGTGTGTAATACAGGTAAAGCATTTGTTTTAAGGATTTACTTGAGTTTTGCAAGAAGCACAACACAATTTTTTTGTACCATTTATACACATAAGACATTTTTTTTAAAATGTGGTTTTATTTTCTGAATTTTTTCACATGAACACTTTAATTGTTTGTGTTTGGGTTAGCGCAGTCTGATGCCTGTGTGTGAAATACCCTGAATTTCTGCACGCAATCACTTTTATTTTTTCTTCAAAATGGCTTCAGAGATCCATTTTTCTTTTGAATTTTGCTCTTATGAAATTGGGTACAAATCCTACACCGTTCACCCAGTATGAATATAAATACCCAAATGGGCGACACACACCGGCAGCGTATGACACACGTCAACACCCACACCTGTTGTTTTGCGTGGAAACACCAACAGCATCTTGAAGCCCATTGTTGTGTCAGAATACATCACTGTCCTATTTCTTACGCGTGTCTACACAGGAGCAGCTTCAGTGCTCAATATATGTCTATACAGGATGCATTCAGACACAGTATTGAGTGTAGGTCACTTGGGTTTAAAGTCTAATAGTGTACACAAACATTGTGGTTACTAGGCCTGTCACAATAATTACATTATCGACTTATTGTATGATATATACGATATGTAATTATCTCCTGTCACAATATCCACTTACTGTTTAAGAATGGTGCAGAAATCTTAGCCAACATGATACCAGTGACATAAAATGGTCTTGAAATTACAATAATATTCTTAATCACAACTATTTCTAGAGCAATATATAGTCCAACCAAGGTAGTTATGGCGATGGGCCTCGCAGTTACGCGCATTCAACTTAAGATAATAGACCGGAAACATAAAAAAAACAATGCGGGTCTCAGCATATAGCTTTAGTGAAACGGAGCCTTTACGCAGCCTATGTACACAGCTGACTGATTAAAATAGAAGCACGTCTGTTCTGTCAGACTCATGTGAGACGGATGGCTGAAACACTTTGTGTAGACACACCTTTGGCGTCCACATGCATCCGTGCTTCAGGAAAGTGGGGGAGACATGGAGGGAGGGATGGGGGGGGGGGAGGGAGGGGGATGGAGGGAGGGATGGATGGAGGGAGGGATGGATGGAGGGATGGATGGAGGGAGGGAGGGAGGGAGGGAGGGAGGGAGAGGTATGCCACGCAACAAAGGTCCCCAGAATCAAAGTGTAGGGTATCAAACTGTGGGCCGTTATGTGACCTGAACCGACTCTACCCTACCTACTTTTGTGTTTGTGATTAGTTCGTGACATGGCCAGTGTGTTGCACACTTCAATAAAGCTAAAAGTTGCCCTTGTATGTGTTGTTTCTAATGCAGTGTGCTGGGACTAAAGAACCAGCACAAACCTAAAAAAGTCAATCAGTTTTAACTTCTCAGGGCTAATGACAATAAAACAAAGGCCTCCCCAGTGCAGGCTTGTTTGCACACACTTGCACTGCAATAAGCCTGCTACCTGTGTTTCTCTTCCCCCCTCTGTGACCTTGTACAATTAAGTATCAGATTTGTTGAGATTGCTCTGGTAGTCACTGTGAATATGGAAGAACAGCGTTCTCCCACAAGTAAACACCGAAGACAATTTTTGTGACTAATGTTTACTTGCTTTCTTTCCTAGGCTGGTGAAAATTGCCCCGCAGTACTACCAGATGAGTAACTTCCCCCAGTGTGAAGCAAAGAGACAGTTGGAGCGTATCATTGCAAAACTCTCATCCAAGGAATACACCCAGTACTAAGAAGGTCTGCATGTGCTGCAACGGCATCCTCAGTGTCTGTACAAAGGAAAATCTGAACTCATATGAGCGGTCTCTATTTTTTTTAATTCCACCAACAACCTCATTTTGAATTCTATTTTTGTCTCACTGTGTGTAATGTATTTTCACGTTTGATGATGAATTGTGTTCCATTAACCGTTCGAGGCCACCTTGCGTCTTCTTTTTTGAATTCAAGGGGGTTAAGCACTACTAGAAATGTACTGTAAATGACTGGTTGGCAGGAATTTAGTCATTAACCATTTCTGTTCAAAGCATGATATTCCATGTCAAATTTCAACATTCCTCTCTAAGACATCCATACTAAGTCACAGCAGGGGATTCTTGGCTGTTGTTTTGCTTCTACTGCTGGAATGACATTAGTCCACGGAGAGAAGCTTTTGATCAAACGTAATTTATACTGTGTTTTGATGCGGGCATAATGTATTGTTCTCTTGTCATGGAGATACTAAGAGGGGCACTCTGGTCACATTTCCTGTCGCTGTTCAACTTAATAAAAATGACTTTGTAATAAAACATTTTTCCAGTGTCAGCATTAAAATAACAGGATAATCTGTCCATAAACTTTTCACTTAACCCTAACACACCACACACACACACACACACACACATACACACACACACACACACACACACACACAGGCACTGAGCAATCACGCTTTGACCTGCCAAATCCAGCTCGTTTCCTGGCTCTTCAGGGAAGTTAAATCTTCTTACTGGGATATTGATAGCTTCAGAAACAGTTGGAGTGAGGGAGAATGTTAATTACAAATGTTTCGGAACAAGATCAGTGTGAAATCCCTGCTGTGCTGGAGCCTGTTCTAGCTGTACCGCTTTGTGTCAGCGCCTCTCTTATGTGGAAGGTAAAGCCTGCAGTTGGGAGAAGCATGAATTCTGTGCACCGCAGTGATGTAAAATATCACCAAAATAATGGTCAGCGACATAGCTTGAATGCGTATTTAGTTTTACGATAGTCCAACCACGACTGTCTCATCAGGTTAGACTTCAAAACTTAGTATCCGACACCGAAGCTTGTCAGGATTCCTTAGCAAGAAAGAAAGTTGGATGAGTTCTGACAAACTTTTCTTGGGAAGCATTCCCCTCTCATTCTGTGGGTCAACAACTTAAACGAGGCAAGCTGCCTGCGAGTGGCAGAGCGTGAATTCTACAAAGAGTTTGATTAGCAAGGCTCACGAGAGACCTCTGCAGGGTGGTGGTGGGGGGGAGGGCTATCCCTGAGCTTAGGTCAGAAGTCGAGTGCACTAGGGGAGAATCCTGGTCCTACCACCCCTACAGACTGATTACTGCTGTTTGGCAGCTGGCAGTTAAGTGTGTGTGTGTGTGGGGGGGTGTGGGGTAGGTAACCATGACACATACTGCTTCTTAGAGGTGCACTCCTACAGGTAATAGTCAATTTACTAGTCATTAGTGCTACTACACAACCTGTGAAAACAATTTATTTTTTAGGTCTTCTGTGGCTCTGGGCAAGCTTTGTCAAGTCTGAGAAAAACAATTCAAGTGACAGCCAGGTATTTTAACTCACACTTGGAGATTTTGTTACAAACTGAGGGCTTGGTCGTACTGTGTTCTTTTTAGTGTCTAACTAAAAAAGGTAACCAGTTATGGCCTCTGCTGCATTGATTTTTGAGCATCCTTTTTTAATCTCTCACACAATGCCCTTCAACTTTGAAGAAATACATTTTGAAGAAAGTTGTGCCTTGAATTGTGAAATTACGTTTTAGAATTTTGTATGTGTGATAGCCCTAACTCAAAGTTGCACTTAGTAGATTTTTACTTAGGAACTTTGCACTAGGCCTGCAACTAACGATTAATTTTTTGCCATTAATTAATCAGCTAGTTTTTTTTTCACGATTAATGACTCAAAGGTGGATTTCCACTGATTTACATATCAAAGTCTATTTACAGGTGTTGGGGAGTACCACATATATGAAAAAAAATGTATATCCATTTGTGGCATCAGAGGGAACTGTGCAAAAAATTGCCTCAAGTGATGTCACTTAAGTGTGCATCACTTGGGGGCTAGAAGTGTAAGAAAGGAGAACAATGTGGGGGTGTGTAGTTAGAAAGAAGTTAGCTTGCCGCTACTAGCTGAACACCTAAATCTCCGATCAAACCTTCTGTGGATGAGTTGCATTGTGGGTAATGTAGGCACCTTCTTGACGAGGAAGAAGATTGCATGGACTAGCCACTTCTATTATGCTTCTGACAGTGATGTAGCAGTGAAAAGCTAAAGTGGTGGAGTACTCTTAATCACTGATCATTGTATTGTCTAATAGTGAGCAATTTGTTACACATGACTTTACAACAACAACAAAAAAAAAACAGTTTACTATCATGTAAGATAAAGGAAAAACAGCAACACCCTGCAAATGTTTGATATTTTTATTTGAAAAAATTACCAAAAGGATTGATCCATTATCAATAAACGTATCCATGACTTCGACTCCAGGTGGGACAGACTATTCTGTGTGGAGTCTGAAGCACAAAAAAGCTTGAATTGTTTTTTTAACTGAGTTTGAGCTATACTTTGTCTGGGCACAATGACAAATGCAAATCAAAGACCACATTTTGCTTCTTACGTCACCTTTTTAAAAAAGCAATTTATTCAGCTGCTCCTAATCCAGTTTTCCTTCTGTTCAGGTACACATTAGCCTGTATGATAGCGTCACCTTGCCTTCCTCTGTTCTGCATCTCAACTTTACATCAATTGTAAGGGAATATACATAACATTGACCTGAGGATGGAGGCAAAAATGAGCCAGTAAGCATTTTTTCGCAATCTCTGTAGTGTCTTGAGGTAGGCAGGCCGAGATACTAGACCTGCTAAGGGAGTTTTAAATTAAGCCTGCAGATTGTGTAATATGCTAAGTCAGGAAATTAGCATGTGTGCTTTAATATTTTTTGGACTGTTGGGAGGCAAGTTTTTAAGTGGACGGGCCCCTTTTGCCCGGGAACGTCGACAGAACCACAAAATGGTGCTGGAGAGATTAGTCCCTCTCCAAAGTGAAGCCAATAGAAAACCCATTAGTTTGAGCTGATCTGGAAATTATATGGAATTGATCCCAGGGTAAGGACAGTTTTTCATGCTCAATACTTCCCATTGATTCACACCGCCATAATTACAAATGAAAATCATTATGTCTCCAAGTTGTATTTTGTTAGCGTCTGATGTGAGGGTAGACGACGATTGCATGCAGCCCTACTTTTTGTGCTTAATCATCTGTAGTGTCTGTACGTAGGCATCCTCAAATATTATTAAAATGGAATTCTGACACAGTCGGAATTAGATTTTTCCCTTTTGTTTTGCTGTTCAAGCCAGAAAGTTATTTGAGGTCAAGGTATGTACTGTACATTCCATCAGGCAGCTGTTGATAACACACCCATCCCTGCATCCTGCGCTGATGTTAGGGGCCATTTTATGTGGCTCTTTGACAGTAACTCACCAAAAGTAGCAAACACAAACAAACACCAGACAGGTATTGTTCAGCGGTGTTTCCAAACAGTGTGAATCACCACCTTGCTACAGCTCAATCTCCTACCACCCACAGAGTCCTGGATGGTGCCTCATCATAATTTGAGACTGTGGGTAGGGAAGTTTATTGCAGAACACCTCAGCATTTCAGGAAATCCATCCCCGCACACGGTCCTCCTCCCATCCCACGCCAGGCCCCCCCCCCCTCCCCCTCCCCCTCCCCACCCACCAATGCCGCCACCGATCGGGGCCCGAGACAGGTGTCTTATCTCCATCACACAGCACAAGCACAGCCAATCTTCCAGGAAGATGGCGACTGGAATGTGACAAATCCATCTGTCCTGGTTTGAATTTGTATGCTAATTTGAAGTAATAGCCCCTCTGGTGACAGTGCAAGGGAACAATTCAATCATGCCATCTATGACAGTTGCTTTCCAGCCTTCTCTGTGATATGGGAGTATATGCACGTATCGCCGGGTTAGGCTTGATAAATTGGTTATGTAGGGGAGATGTGGCATGTAGACTGCATGTTTAAAATGGGCTGCCAGTTTGAAATGAATCGACTACTGAAGGCACCTGTGCAGAAATGTGCAGCCACTACCTGTAGGAAAGGGGGGGGGGGACAACATTTGATTTGACCTCATTTATTTCCCCTGCACAAATTGGTAGCTGTCCTGAACTTTCACCCAATTTCACTGCCGCAGCCTTCATGAGATATGTGTGAATGATAGAAATATCCCCACATAAAATCACACTAACACAATTGTTACATTGTCACACTGAATTATCTCGGGCTGTTGATTTGATTCCGTGAAAAGCTTTCATGTGTCACTGGGCAGAAGAAGAAGCAGATCAGAGGGATGCTACGGGCACGAGTATACGAACAAGCTGAGCTGTGCCATATATTCAGAAAGAAGCCGGCTGTACGATTTGTGATGTCTCTTGTGCCTTGGCACGCCCCTGTGCCGTGCAAACGTATGGCACTCCATAATCTTTAAATTAATCTACAGCACAGGACAGATTATGGTTGATGGTGACAGATAAGGCAAGAGAACAAACCGCTGTTCATTTTGCTTGCATCGTTCTTTTTCTTCACCTCCAGATCAGGGCACGCTTTCTTTCAAGGCCCTTTTGGTTGGTTAACATATTTTCCCCCCCAAATAATGCCATTCCATTTAAATATGCACAATAATCAAAAAGTGTAAACACACTCAGACCTGCAAATGCCACAGAAAGCTCAAAGCCTTGCAAAAATCCCTTATTTTGTTGCTATCTGAAGTCATTTTAATGTATTTTTATTCCACAATTTTCAGTATTGACGCAGCTAACAAGCCTCGTGAGAATTAATTAAATGAAATATGTAGGCTGCGTTATGACCAATCGCCATGGGGAACATTCACTGTCATTTTTCCGCCTTTCCATACTCTCACAACTGCAGTGAATTCTTGACGATTTTCTCCTGGAAAAAGAGAATGCACAGCACTGTGCCAATTGACCACACTTCAAACGGGTGCAGATCATGCGTGGCAAACGCATCTGATCAAACAAGAAGGCCAGCAAAGAAAACTGATGAACAAAAGGCCCGTCTTACTGCACTGGTCTCACATCCCAATAAATAGCGGGGCTAAAAGACAGCTCTCTAAATGAGCTCTGCTAGCAGCCCTCCTTGTACAGTTTGCAGTGAATTGAAAGATGTCCTGTGCTCAGCATGGCTGCACGCACATTTTTGGAGTACAATACTGTGCTGGTTTTGTTCTGGGGGGGGATTCTACAGTGCTTTGCAATTGTTCTAATGGTTAACATACTCTTTTTGAACTTCTAGTTTTTCTCTAAAGCTGAGTAACAATTTAACTAATCAGCCAGGCTTTTCATTTGAATGCACCATAATGGCCTGGAATAATCTATCACAGTCTTTATGACTAATAAAGCAATTAAAATGCAATTCAACATTTTACACTCAAGTTTACACTCACATTCATATTTACAACATCAAATACATTTTTTCCTAATCTGTATTGATTTTGATATTCGCATGGTATCAGCCTACAATATGTGTCATGCGTGAGCCGCATTGTTACACATGTAGTGTCGATAATGTCATTCTTTAATTGGTTTATATCCAGGAACACCCACTGCATTCTGTACATACTGTAATGTAATTGCATTGCAGTAATAGAATGGACATTTTCTGTCAACCTTTGGTCAGAGAGTATACATCTAGTGAATTAATAAATCTTGAGGTGTTTTGCAACTAAACCTTTTGAATTAGCTTTGCATTAAACCTATTTGCTTTTTCATCTCCTAAACAATGTGACTGTTGACAAGTAGATAGTCCAAAACCTGATGCAGTTGAACTCCTCAGGCTACAAAGCATTTACCCGTGACATGTGAGAGAGTATGATTGATACATTGTAATGGAGGTCATCACTTTATCTGAATACAATTTTTTCAGGTCACCTGACCCAGATTTGTGTGTCTCTGAAGATGGCGCTGAATTTAAGCCTATATTCCCCCTTTTTTGTACAGTGAGAATTATCCAACACCACTGGGAGACAGTTTCTTCTTATATTCTGCTGCTGTTGTTAGTTCTCCCAAAAAGCAATGTGCCAATCACAAAACATATTTTTGCATAACTTAATTTTTTTTAACACATAAAGATGGTAATTAGGAAAAATGATCAAGTATTACGGACTGACACTGGATGGATGTAGACAAACAGTATACAGTACAAACACAGAGAACTGCTCCACTAGTTTCTTCAACCTAGTTAGAGTCTTCCTCCAGAAGACATTTGTCCTATTCAAATGTGAACAGACAGCTCCCTTTGTCCTGGCTCCGAAGTGCTGCTGTTTTCTGTCCCTGCAGCTAGTTTATCGCATTCACCTGGTGGCTCTGATTTAAATCAGCCTCTTGAAGGCAACATGGCTATAATAAACCCAGCAGTGCTCGTCTTTTGAAGCTGCGTTAAAGCCTCAATCTCACAGAGGCAAGACTGAGGGACGATGGCACAACTGACCGATTGCACATTGGACACAAAGGTGTCCAAAACACATTAACATTAACAATGTCCAAATGTTAATTTTAGCCTAATAGGCTCGTCAGGCAAATGTATGCAGCTGGTATACTGCATTTGCATGTAAGATTATCATAATGTGTTATATTACTGACCTTTGTTCTTTACAGGTTAACAGTCATCTGTCTCTAATTTGTTGGCTTGCTGTGCTTTGTAAAGTTCTTTTTCAGTGGCACCTGATTTGGGGATAACCTGATGCAAATTAGCCTCTGGCTATATGTATCTCTGGTATAATGTAGCTGTGTTATATTTTGTACTGTCAAATAATGTAGGTAAGTAAAGTGAGAAGAGAATGAGGTACAAATTATTATTGGTTCAAAAAGTGGGTTTTTTGACATTTTGTCTTTAATTGAAGTAATTCATCTTCTTCCACGTCTGTGCCATCCAGCCTCTGCAGCCCAGCTGGTCTTCAACAGATCCAAGTTTTCCTACTCTACACCGCTTCCCGGCACGTTGCACTGGCTACAATGGCTGCTAAAATCAGATTCAAGACACTAGTACTTGCTTACTGTGTGGTGAATGGCTGAGGACCATCCTGCATCCAGGACATGGTAAAACCATGCACTCCAGCCTGTCCACTACGCTCTGCTGCTGCCAATTGGCTTGCTACATCCTCAGCACAAGGGGGGCCCAGCTACCATTCAACAAAATCATGACTGTATGCGGTCCTGGCTCCACAATGGTGGACTGAGCTCCCCATTGATACCAGGACAGCAGAAACTCTACAGATCTGTTCAGACTGCACCGTGGCCCATTCTTTCTCAATCTCTTATTGTTTCTAAATGTAGCAGTTGAAGCTATTGAGCATATTTGATTAAGTTGATGTACTTCATTCACATAGTTGAATGCACTTTTTGTGAGTCACTTTGGATAATAAGCTAAATAGATATAATGTAGTTTTGCACAGGTGTTCTCACTAGTTCTGTCTGATTTGACCTCTGCTCAGGTTGGCTATGCAGAGCTTTGCATGACGTCTCTCCGTACTAACAGTGCAAAAGATAAAGGTGTTGTCCCGCAATAACAGGGGCAACACAACTAACAGGAGAGTAGGGAGGATGTCAAAAACTCTGGAAATGCCCTGAGAAGACGTCTAATCAAACACCTGTCTTCTTCGTTTTTGCCTTTACTCTCCTCAGATTTTCATTAGAGGACACATCAATGAAGATTTTGTTTTGTGAGAACAGAACTGTGTGGACTTTGTTCAGCATAGTTTTGTCTGAATGTGGTAAACATGAAATGCATCTTTCCCTTCAGCGTGCACAAAGTCTGCTTCAAAGTACATCTGGAAGGAAAATTAAGAGTTAATTCACTGCACTCTTTCTTTTTTTAATTCTAAATTAAAAGGCTGAATTCCAAGTGAAGTAACAAGTCTTTCGCATTAAAGAAAAAAAAAAAAGTTGAAGGCCTTTTTCACAGCAGCCATTCTGACATGAAATAGTCAGGTAAACACAGGTGTTACCCATGTTAAGGTTCCTTTCCATTCAGGTCAAACAGACTCAGGGTGCTGCTGTAATTGTGCATGTTGGCTCACTGGAAAGGCTCTGCTACCCTAAATGGAACATTGCATTAGTAACACCTGTGATTGCCCTACTATTTCATGTCAAAAGGGCTGCTGTGAAAAAGGTCTATTTGCTGCCTTCAAATAAGGGTCGTGTTTACAAGAAGAGTTCATACGAGGGCGCTCTTGTGGTATTCACGGCCTTAGAAGTGTACATTTTCGGAAAGCTCAGAGTTCACGAGTCGAAACGTGTTTGCTGACATTTTCAGAAATGGCAGAGGTCATGGAGGATCATTTTTTGGTGGGTGATGAAATATATTGTAACTTTAGTCATAGACAGGGTTTTCTTTGTAATTTTTAAATGGAAAATGTTGATATTCCCAACAGCCTAATTTTTTTCCATGCCTTTACTTTTCCTGCATTACTTTACCCGCTCGCTAGCTTGCTAAATTGTTAGCCTCAGTGGCAACAAATAGTCGTTTGGCGTCCGTGTCGCCTTTGCCTCCGCAGCGGTCGTTCCCTCGACTTCGCATTTAACCCTTGAACGCCAACCACATTGAGTTTTGTACACAACTGTCAGTGACACAACTGTTTAAAACCCTAAACACTTATTTGAATCCAAGTCACTCAACCCCAGATAGCCCTGAAGTGCTTTAAAACACTCACAGTCACACAATGCAACAAAGTAGTGTCCATGTACACTGTCTAATTGCTAGAAAATCCCACAATGCACTGCGTCATTTTTTCAGTTCAGCAGCAAGTCAGACCAAAATGTCGATGTGGGGCTACAAACTATTGAGTGGAAGTGAAGGGAGGGAGTGATTTTAGACTTAAATGTAGCCAAAGAACGCTAATGGCGGTGGGAACAGCAGGTGAGTTTAATGAACAGAAAAAGCAGCTAGCTTATGTTTCAGAGGACCTACAGGTGTTGGGGTGGAGAGGGAGACAACAACACTCATCTTTCACACCCTGTCATTTAGACCTTTCGTAATAAAGTATTCTTCATTATGTTGGGGGGTACTCTTGACCCTGCGGCTGACACCTACGGGCGGTCCGCGGACCCCACTTTGGCAACCGTCGCCCCCCGAAAGCATCCCACTCTTGTCTTTTTTTTTTTTTTTTTTTTTTTTTGGGAGAATCCGCCCACGTGACAGGGAGCAAGCAAGCATCCAGCACACCGTCGCTGCTCGTTTGGTAGCTTCCACAGCGCTGGACGGAGAAGGCAAGCGGGGCAGAGAGAGAGAGAGAGGGAGACACGCACACCCACAGAGAAAGACACACTCGTCGAGGGAAGACAAATTAAAAAAAAAAGACAAAAAAAATCTCCGTTTGCAGCGTAAGAACTCCGCAGACCCCCCCCACCACCCCACAACCGAGACGGCTGGCTGGCACATAGACACACACCATGGACGGTTATGCCCGGACCGAAGATGAGCTGTTCTCCTCCTGCCTCCTCAACCTCACCTGGGAGAATTGCTACGAGCAGGTAGGACATGTTTCTCTCCACCGCCATAGGTACGGGCTGAACAGTCTGACTGTAATGATAATGTTGTGCTTAAAACGAGTCAAATAAGTTAGTAAAGCATATTCAGAGTGAGTCAGCGCGTGAGGTGACAGCAGGTAGAAACTTCAGGAACTTCATTTTTCCCTTTTTAATTGACCAACCGCGCGAGGGTCCCTCCCCCCCTTTTTTAAGGCTGTTTTTACTTGCATGTTTGTACCAAACTTTTTGCTTTTTACTTTTTTGACATTACAGTTGTGATTAAAATTTGGGGGGAAGCAGCCGACTAAGCGCCCCGGTGTCTCCAAACTACTTTTCTGAAAGGTTGCCTTCCCGAACTTCCACGTCTCTCTGTAAGGGGCTCAAACATCCTGCCCTTGAAATCAATAATGAATTAACCTAGTAGACAAAATAAATCTTATGCCAGGAATTCCATTAATAAATAAGAGCCGAACACAAACTTAGCATTCCTTTGAAGTAACTGAGATGCGTCATCTTCGGTGTTATGTGGACCCCTTTTTCACAGCAGAGATCATGAAACATAAGCTTTTTTTGTTTTGTTTTTCATAGCCATGTGTCCTGAGACCCACGGGTTGCCAGGTAGGTTGCTAAAAGCAGGTAAAGCGAGCTGGGATTGGACTGAGTCAGTAGTTGAGAATAGACTTTGATCCTGGAGTGCTGGGCCTGTTCTCACACAGCAGAGCAGCAGCGGTGTCTGTTTGGAGATAATTACCTAATTCCTCCCTCTTCCCTCAAGCTTAATCAGTTCTGCCTTTAAAATACACTTATCGTGCTGTATGAAATCCCCCTTAATTCTCACATTCTAATTTGTGTGAGGAATGTGTGGAGGCTAAAGTCATCTGCCACAAGAATGCCAATGAAATCATTCTCTATGAATGCTAAGAAGGCTCCCAGCTATTTAGCAATTTATGCTCAGTGATTGATGCCAAAATATTTGTACAGTGATTTTTATGGTTATTTACTTGAATGCCACCATGAGAGCTCAGGATATATATACAGGATATTTATTTCTCTGTTATCAGCATCCAGGTTGCAATACAGTGACGGAGGACATTTAAACAATAAATCTCCCGTGGTTTAGTGGGCTAGCATTTTGAATTACAAGTAATCACAAATTAAAGAGGATTAGGCTCTTAAAGCCGAGCTCGCGATTGGCTGTGCTGAGAGTCATATTGTTAACAGTTATTTAGGCACAGGAAACAAAAGCCACCACAAACATGATTCAGGATTGCAAAGTCATTGTGGATGGCATTTGAAATGTGCAACAATTGAGCCTCAGCATCTTCTGCTGCAAAATGGATTTTGGCACGTCAGTTGGGAGCCGCACATTTACAAAGTCAAGATACTAAAAACCACAATGAAGAGTTGACTAAGCAGCGTGGCTTTTAGCCGGATTCACACCCGTCTCTTGTGTTTCAACACAGAGGGTTAGAAAATAAAAGTTTCTAACTTCACTTCATGTGCTCTTAATTTGATTGAAAATATGACAGCATTATATGAAGTCAATTGATTTTGATCAGTTCATCTTTTAAGTCAGTTGTCAAGCAAAAATGCCAAAAACTGGCTTGTTCCATCTTCTCAAATTGGGGTGTTTGTTGCTTTTCTTGGTTATATGTCACTGTAAATAAAACAACATATGAGCTTTGGTCAAACAAAACAAGTGGTTAATTAAATTAAACTCTATTGTCTGTATTACTTGTGAACAATGAAGCATAGTTGTCTCATTGCAAGACAATGCAACTTGCTAAAACAAAAAATAAATTTGGAAACATGACTCATGAAGACGTTGTTGGATTAATCTATAATGAACGTGATTGGTCGCTACAGCTGGCCCCAACATTTCTGTTTCGCATGGCTAGCTGAAACAGAATTCTGGTCTCCTTTTTAAAAAGCTTTAGCGTAATCTCCTAAATTCAGTTTGGTACACCGGCTGAAAGCGGGTCATGTGCTCGGCCAGCATGTTGTTAGCCATGCACATATCCTCTCTCGCCCTCCCCAAGTCCTACGGCGGGTGGGTAAATAAATTAATAAGGAAGTAAAGGGAAATGTTGACACAGCCTGTCCTTGTGGCCAGATTATCCACTCATGCTTGAGCGCCGGGTAAAGGCCCTGCATTATTCAGCCTAAGACACAGAGATGGGTGGAATAACTGTGGAATAGCTTGGTCTTGCCGCAGGAGTTGTGTGTGTGTGTGTGTGTGTGTGTGTGTGTGTTTTGGCGTAAGCACCTTCACTTTTGAAAGAGCAGACATGGGGATAGCTGAAATGCATGGGGTGGGGAAGATGAAGCCTTTGCTTGATTATCAAATGAACTCATTGCTTCCCACTTTACTCCATCTCTCGTTCTTTTTTTCCGCTCTCTGCATCTCGCACACTCTCTCTTCCCCTCGTCAGGCTTCTTGAGGGCTGCTGTCCATGGTGCTGAAAGTTTCATCACACATTTTGTGCATGTCTTTTTTAGAATTCCAGGCTCCAATCCCTGCCTGGCCCTCGTCGCTCTTCAAAAGCAATGTATTCAGTTTGTCTTGACAAAAAGCGTGCCAGCACTTGGCAGTCCAGCTCAAAAGGGTGAAGCCTATCATTCAAGACATTTCAAAAAAAGCTGCAGGTAACACAGTGTGCTCTCAGAAGCAGTAAGGACTAATGCATTTTATTTTTTTTGTGTCTGCTTCTGCCTACAGCATGTTTCATCACAGCAAGGCTCAAGTTATGTTACTACTCACTCAGTGGCTTGGTTAAATGAAAGCTCCTTTGTGCGCTCTCTTATGTACTGCATTTGATCCATGCGACTTCTTTTTCTGTGTAATGAGTCAGTCGACTGAATAGTTTTAGGGGAGGCTTTACAGCAAGAAGGGATGAAATATTTGAATACGGTAGTCTTTTGCTGAATGTGACTTGCTTCTCTTCAGTTCAGACCCAGCAGAGAGGTAACATTTTTTTCTAGTAAATTTAGAATGTGCTCCCTTTCAATTGACAGGGGAGTGAAATAGTAAAATTTCATATTTTCATATTTTTTTATTGGATTTGCAAAAGTCGTCCCTGGAAGTCTTGTCCATTCTATCTTCTCCCTCCTGCAAAATTAACATTAATTGGCTACTATTTACATAATTTATTAATTTATAACTTGTCTTTGTTTTATATAATTGTAAATTGAAATTAATTGGCTCTTGCATTGTTAGTCAGACAAAACAATACATTAAAAGAAGTCCCTTTGCACTCTGATGTTGTTTAGACCAGACGATTCATCAGATGATTGAAAAACTGTAAGATAATAATTGAAAACAATCCTTATTGAAGCTCTACTCTCACATATCAATGCAGAGACTCAGAGAACAGGTTTAGTTCCCGTAGTGCCACTGGTATATGCTGCCTTTCACATGGATTCATGCAAAACTGGATGTCAATTTAGTGGATGAGAGCAGGACGGTCAATTTAGGTGAGGCCGGCAGAGAATACAAGCAGTGGTGGACAGCACTGTCGTCCTCGTCGATGGAAATAAATATTGTCGGACTGTTTTTGTTTCTCCTGGGTGGTGAAGAAGGTGCTGTCCGTCTTCCATCTGCCTGAATCCATGTGACTGCAGCACCAGTCGGGTGCCAATTCAATTGCAGTGTCTGTGAGTGGGAAGCCGGTCAGGGATCATGATGTTTGCGCTGGTCACTCTTAACTGGTAGGTCAGGGTGTTTTGGTCACTAAGCTTCTGGTGCAACACCAAGACGTGACTGACATAATTCAGTGTACTATTCATACTTTTCATACTAATTAGTAGGGGTGGGTAAAAATATCGATTCATCAATGCATTGCAATATATTTTTTCCCAATTCAATATCGATTCATTAAATCCTCTGAATCGATTCAAGCCCCCGGCCAGTGGGGGCGCAGTGAGCAACACCTTTGTGTGATTTGCATTGTACGGACGGAGGCCGCACTCGACCACACAACAACAACAACATGGCAACAGAAGCAATGTTAAACCAGCGCCTTCAACTTTAAAAGCAGACGTTTGGAGTCATTTTGGGTTCCAGTGTAAACCCGGAACACAGGAAATAGACAAAAGTAAGGTGGTGTGTATGCTGTGCCAGGCAGTACTAAAATACTGTAATAACACAACAAATTTGCGCAACCACTTAAACCAACACCATGCAGATGCTCAGCAGCAACCCGCGGCTAAACCTGCCGATTCAAAACAGACACAACTCGACAGATCCTTCCTTTGCAAATTGCCGCCAAACTCCGCCCGCGCACAGAAGATAACGGAGTCTGTGGCTGTCATCATATGTAAGGACCTACGACTGTAGTGTCGTGGAAAACAGGGGTTTTAAGAAGATGGTATACACACTCGAACCACGATACGCCATACCAACACGCAAACACATGACGGAAGTCACCGTCCTGAAGCTTTTAGAATTATCAACAGGTACTCTAATGAATTATTTGTGTAATTCTACTTATTACTGAATCGATATCGAAGCATTTAAATCAACATCGAATCGATATCGAATCGAATTGTGACCTAAAGAATCAAAATCGAATCGTGAGGTTCTTAACAATACCCAGCCCTACTAATTAGTGAGTCTTTTGTTGAGATGACCCGATTGACTAGTGACAATCATGATCTAAGATACTTTTTTTTGGTATCTATCAACAGCATATGATCTAATCTATTACATAAATGGTAAGTAGGGAACCAATGATGGACAGTCCATGTGTTTGAGCAGAGACTCATGGTTGCCTCCCAAAGATGAGTTGTGTAACTCTAACTAACTAGCCATTCCAAATTAGGTTTAAAATGGACCATTGCAGGCAAAACATCAGCTGTCTTGGGGGGGAAAAAAGCCTTTTTACCTGTTCTAGGTTCCAGGTACTCATTTACTGTTTGTCATGGCTTCAGTCCATGTGTATCTAGAACTTGTCGCACCTCTTACAACTACCCCCAAAGGAGTATTATCTAATTTCCATGTTGGCACATCTTTTTTTTTTTTTTTCTCAACAAGTGTGTGCCTGCTGAACACTTTGCCTTTGATAGCAACCCACAGGAGCAGGGCCTGTCCTCAGTTTAATGAGAAGCGTGTTGTTCTCTTGCAACATATTGCCAAGATATGGATGGGTAATTATCTAATCAAGACTTTGTGAAAGTGCCGCCACTTACTCACCGCTGACCTGCTAACCGTCTGCCAGAGTTTTTGCTGCAAGATGTTTACATACTCTAAATTGAACATAGAGCTACATTTTGGCACGTGTTACAGTTTAGGATATGGTTGAAGGTTTACATGGGTACTGATACAGAGGAACGTGCCTTTATGTATAATGTACACAGAGTAAAAAGTAAGTAAAATGTATAGAAGAGGAGGCTTCAGTTTTCAGATGGCTTTTTGATGACTTACTGTTGCTTAGTGGGGATGGACAACAGGGTTCTATCGAGCAATATGAATTTAACATAGCTTTTAAATAATTTATATTTAACATCATAGCAACATGGCACTTGGTACTTATTTATATACCAACATGCCAATGCCCAAGTGTGATGCTATCCTTAGTTGTAGCTCTCCATGGTCATTTTTAAAGATTCAACATTGTACTTTGAGCACAAAGGAGGAGGAGATGGGCAGGGTGTCTTAGCAGAGGCTAAAGCAGGTTTGTTGACCACATCATTAACATAAATGTACCCAAAGCACAATTCCAAAGGGAGATGTGGACCACCAGAGGGAGCAACAAGCTTTGATTTCCCATTGAACTATAAAATTAGTCATGTCAGTTGTTAATTCTAATGTAAAGATTTTTGAGCAGCAGAAGACTTTTAAACTGCACCACCATGGCCCAATACATATTGAGAGAGAATAAATGGTGTTTGTCAGATTACTTTTCAGTCTTTACCGTGTCTGTGTGAGGTGGTTGTTTCACAGATAAATTAATGTAATCACAATATTAGTTTGCAGAGATACAGATCTTGTTTTCGAGCCTCCTCGCACTCTATATCAACGTCATAGCAGAGGGAGTGCAAGCACACCAGACTACGTTCTTTGATTATGTGTGGGAAAATGTCTTCCTCACCATTGACAATCTGTTGATACCTTGCAAAATCTGAGATGAAAGGAAATGCAGCTTAGACTGTGAAAAATCCTTGCCTTCTCACCGGGAGGTAAAAGTACTCTCACAAACATTGAATTGTACATCTGAAGTGTTATCAATTCCACCTGAAACGGAGGGCCCCGGTGGCAGAGCTGAACCCCTGTGCTTTTGATCGCGCCAGCAGTGCCTGTAAACAAGTATTTTCCCATCTTCCTCTCTGTCTGTCTCTCCGCTTCCCTCCCTTTCTCTCTCTCTCTCTCTCTTCCACCCCCACCAAGGTGTCTGGAGGGGGAGGTTCCTTTGATTATCTCCGCTGTGGATTAATTGCTTTTCTTAACCTCTGCACAGACGTGCTCCTACACCGCCCCGGAGCCCGCCGCACGCGCCCAGATGGACCCCTGCCAGGAGAAAAACAAACCACACCATGCTTCTATCTCCCCACCTTCTCTCAATTACTGACCTTCATCCTTTCATTTCGCCTTGGATGTTATCATTGGCATTATCAGTGTATTTACTTTGTTTGTTTAGCTAGTTACTTGGCGCACTGCAGCATTCTTGACTATATTTTAAGGCAGACTGAGCATGTGTGAGAGGTGTATTAATTTCTGGGAAGAGTTACAGCGGTGGATGAGATGTGTGCGTTGTCAGGTAAATGTATTGTGTGTCATAAAGTGTCTGTGGGTCACCAAGTGAGGCAGCGGGGGGCAGTTTTTATGCAGGAATATTATGCTGCCTTTTTTGGAGCTGTCCTTAGTCCATGATTAAGTAGATTTTGGCCTTGAGTTGTGCTGGCCAAGCAATTTCAGTCACGTTTTTTTTTTTTTTTTTTTCTTCCCTAACACTGAGTGCTCTTTTCCATCTCACTTTGCCTTTGAGACACGCATGTTCATCACGTCTCTGAAAAGGTCCCAGCCCCTGCCTCCAAACACTGTCGTATAGCAATGGACTGCCTCCTTCAGACCGTGGTTTTTTTTTTTTTTTTTTTTTTTCCTTCAGGACATCCTGAAAGCACATCCAGGGGGCCATCTCAATGATTTATGCACTACTCACATGCAGACCATCTACAGTACCTTCACAGTTTGGACAACGCTGTGCTAAAATGTTCTCGGAAGTGTGATTTTCACAGGAGTAAAGAAGAAGTTTTAATTTTTTTTTTCTGTTGTTGGTGCTGACTCAAGAGTTCAACATTTAGACATGAAGAAGTTTCTTTCTTAGCCTAGAGTTGTTGGCAGAAAATTGTTGGAATATAACCTTTGTAGTCTCTGGCGGGGGTTTCATAATCCATAACTCAGACTTTTTGGTCTTGGTCTCTCTCCAGTTCATCTTTTTTTTTTTTTTTTATCCCAATAAGTGAATCCAGACAAACTTCTCTTATAACTTAAGTTTTGCATGACTGTTTATGACATTACTGTAAGTGGCTTTAGGGATTTTTTTTTTTGCAAGTATAGCCTAATTGGTTCAGGTGTTTTGATACAGAGAGCACTGTGGGGCTCCAGTCTAACAGAGAAGAGACAGCCCACACATAAGCACGCACGCACGCACGCACGCACGCACGCACGCAAAATCTGCATGTGAGACATGAACAGACGCATAATGTGCACATAATGTGCACACTGACTCACTCATTCACTCACTAACAGGCTAGACTCCCTGGACTGTATGGTACAGTATGGTGTTGCTGATTTTCCCCATCAGCAGAAAGCCGGGATGAGCTGAGCTAATTGAGCTGGGAGGCCCGGCGGGGGGAACAGGGCCCCTTCACGCACCGGCTCGTCACTTCCTTTCTTTATCCATCCACCACTGTGTCTTCAGTCCCATATCTCCAAAACACTCAGTGCTGCACAAATGTGTTTTCAATGCACGATTCAGTGTTTCAGTAAAAGCCAAATGCATAGTGATGTGATCTTAAAAAAAAAAATATTTAAATGCAATGCAAATTCCACACATTATGGTAAATGAAAGCTGTTTTCTGTGTTACTTTTTGAGGCCAATAGTAGCAGTTATTTCTGTATTAAGTAACCCCTTAGTAGAATAACCTTTCACATACCTGCCCAAGCTGACAGGCGATTGTTTTTGAGTTCTGTGCTACACCCAAACAGGAATAAAAGCCCAAGTGGACACAGTGCATTGTCTATATCACAGCAGACTTGGCGACAACAAAAGCAGATTACCTGTTCTATTTGAGGGATATTAAGATGTTACATGCCATTCGATGGGCCCTGGGAGGCCCGTCATAAAAGCCACAGCAAGCTGTTGAGACGGAGACTCAGAGTTGTTTCCATCTTTTAGCTGCACTTGGGGACTGATTATGGTCAAGCAAACGGCCTTTACCTGGAAAGTCACTTTCACTTTCTCGTCCACCATTTGTTAGTTTGGCTAATGTCTCATTAAGTCTCTCATAGGGGAAATGATGTGCTCTTTGGGTGAAGGTTAGGCTCTCAGCTTATCATGAGACAAAAGAGAGACTGATTATCGCAGCACTGGTGTGCCTTAGCCTGTGTCTTTCACAACAAGTCCTATTTGTGTTACTGCTGGAGCTGCTTCATTACCCATAATCTATTAGCCCTCCCTCCACCTCCCCCAAATAAAAGTTAAAACATTTGGGCTAAATGATGAATGCTTGATCACTTTTGCGTAGTGTTCTACGGAAAGGAGTGGACGGAAAGGAGGCGGGGGGTAAATTTTACATTATCAAGGAGATAATTACAAAGCAATCATAAGCTGTTTCCGGTAAAGTGGTAAACAAGCCAAGGGCTTGTGCTCTTTTCCCAAGAATAATTAAAAGTCGCTTTGCATTCTATGCATCAGTGTCCTTTCCCCCACTCAGTGGCCACCTCTTGGCATAATAAAGCTGGCTGAATTTTGCCACAGGGGAGGGGTCCTTAACTCAGAAGTGTTTGGCATTTTCTGGACCTTTTTTACTGTCTTATATCTTAACATAAATCTATATAAAACTTTTAACCCTGCAATTGTAGTTTTCTGATTCATGCTTTTCCTTATTCATCTATTGTTTTCCGGTGCCAACTGCCAATTCTGAACAGCTACAAATTGCTGTGTCACAAAGCAGGAATGTTTCCAAATAAGGACTACTACTCCTCCATGTCTTTGCCTTTTAATGCCTGAGTAACAAGTTCTTTCATTGATTGCTCTAGTCTTGAGAGAATGGCGACTTGCCGACGGAGGTGTAGGAATATTAGATGAGAAGCCTCTCCATTTGGCTGAATTCTCAACCATAAAAATTCCAATCAACTTTTACTTCAAGTGACAATAAAAAGGATATTTATATGCAGCATGCATTTCATCCGGGACTCAATACTAAAGTACAAAGAGACACAGAGCTTGGCAAAAAAGATCATTTTTATGGATTTTGGCAATTGGTTTGTATGTTTTCCAAATTTCCAAGTTTTCTATGGATCCTGGTGTTTTCAACAAGCACATTGTTATGATCCATGAATTTCTTGTTCTCAACTTCCATTCTCAGTTTCCGAGCCATGTCTGTAACTTGAGATGCCTGCAGGCTGTGTCCCATCACAGCGCTGACATGTAGTCGTTACCCCACTTCTGACAACACCAGAATCAGTCAATTATCGAATCAATCGATCAACATAACCCCAGTGCCACTCATTGAAAAGAGCCAATTAATCTGCATGGGCCTTTTCTACATTTTCCTCGCTGTGGTACAAGCATTTTGTGTGTGCGTGCATGTGTTAGGCGCCGCGGGTTGGCCCATGATGGATCTACTCGAGTGACAGCTCGTCTTCTGATTTATGGTTGTTTATCGCCGGAGTAAGACTGGAGTTGACCCCTCATCTAGGTTGCCACCACTTCCCATGATGCCTGTAAAGCGTAGAACGTGGATGTTCACGAGCACCTGAACCTTAAATGTTGCACTCGAAAGCTCTTAACTTTGACTCACTTGATATGTCGCTATGTGCCGGCTGTACTCACCAACTCCTTGGTGACTTCATTACTAAATGAAGCGGCCCATAATTCCACATCACTGCCGTGATAGATGCTGTAGCGGCAGTCTGTGAGGCAGAGAGAGTGGGGAAGGGGGACACTGCGTCCTCCCTACCTGATGACATGCAAGGTTTATCACGTTGAGCAGAGACATGGTCACCTTACCGCGGGCCTCATTGTGACAGCCAGCAAGTCACTCGAGAGCACCATTGGAAATCAATAAGCCCTTGCTCTTTAATTGTTAGAAAAAAAGCTTCCCTGTTTACAGCATCACATCATCAGTCAGGACAGCCTGACTTTCGTTTATTTTTGCTTTTTTCCTCTCTTCCCTCTTGTCTTTTTCTTCTTCTCCTCTGCCTTCTCCTTTGTGGAATGTGCTAGCTGGCTGATTATTTGGGAGATTACGTAAAAGGAGCCGGCTGACTTTTATTTTGGGCGACCTGTTTGATATGTATACAGAACGCTTTTCTGATTAACTTCAGGGTGCTTTAGGCATTTGTGAGTCTTATCTCAGTGAATGTTTGCCTCACTGTGAGCTGCTCCGCTAGCAGAGGACACATGCCTACTTCTGTCCTCTGTTGACTTCAAGATGCAACTGCTCCACCGTGTGTGCTGAGGAGAGAGGCTGGTGATCTCCATCAATTGCAAACACACAGCAGTCCCATATACTGCAGACCAACTTGGATTATGACCTTAGCCAAGCCATGCCTGTTCCAGACCCTTCGTTACATTACGTCTGTAATTTGTGAGCAGGTCAACCAGAGAGTGATGGCACAGAAAATCACGCTTTATATTTGTAGTTCACTGCATTGTATTTGAATAACATAGTGAGTGGATTTGACAATCATTCTTCAACTTTCAACCAAAAGTTTGAGTAATTTTAAAAAAAAGAGTTCCAAGTCTTTCTAAATGATGCACTTGCAGTAGTTTATTTTAAAGTAGTATTTCATGACAAGCCAGGAAAGATCTGTGTAACAGCAATTCCTTTCCTTGTTTGCTGTCTTGTTTAAAGCTCCCTGTGGAGTTTTTGACCGCTAGTAGCAATATGGAGCAGTGTTTCTACAACTGGGCCGTTTTGTTTGTATCGTGCATGTGCATAAGCATGCAAGCAACTAGCATGCAGACAACATGGTACGCATTACTGCTGCCGGTATTACATTATTCAGCTAACTGCAGTAGTGCGCAAAGAAAGTAGCAATCTGCAAGCAAGCCAAAGGAGGAAGACTGCAGAAAGCAGCTAGCAAACGTAGATGTAAACAATGCACAATTTAAAATATATATTCAAAAAACACCTTGCAAAGTTTTTAGCAACAAAATGCACATCAAGGCCTCAAGGATACACATGATACACAATTTTGGTGAGAAATGCTGATCATAAACATAACTTAGTTTGCAAGAAATCTGCACAAGGCACTTCCAATCATCTGTTTATCCTGACCCCCAGATTGGGAACTACTGCCTTGTACAAAACAATTAACTAATTAAAAACCTATCATCATAATATCTCAAAAACGTACCAATTCTGCCAAATTCTATGTATTTTTGTACACACAGGCCAAAGCAGGTTATTGTGGCATACTCTCTTTTGAGAAGCCCAAAGCCAATACTTACCTGTTTCCACGCTCTTTACTCCATCTGTGTCTCCACAAGCTTCTCCTATTAGTGTGTTACCTGGGGAGGACCACAGCTCCAAAACTCTGATTAGGCCCTCTCTGGCTAATTAACTGCTTGGGCCACAGTTGGCCATTTGCAGCGTTTAATGGAGGGACGATGCTGCAGCTGTCCTTCGTCTGTCATTCATCTGATTTGTGCCCTTTATGCCACAATTTGTGCCATAAAATTTATAAATAGCCAAAGCTAGCATAGCATTTATCGCTCTCATTAAAGTGACAGAGAATATGGTGCATACTACGTCTTCATGTAAGCAGCAGCAAGGGCTGTGTTTTAATTATGAGGAAGAGAGAGGGAGAGTGTAGAAGGCTTTTGTCCTAGTAGGAGAAATTCCTGGTGATTCCTAGAGAGTGGACCTAATTATGACAATGTTGTGGTACTTTAAAATGCCGCAAGCGGGGCTGATCGCTGTTAATTTTCCTTTGTCCTCCCTCTTCTCTTTTCCTCTCCGGCTATTCAGGGCAACAGGCTGCTTAATTATTTATACCTATCTGTTACGGTATGAAAATCGGGAGGACACTAACATGCATACAACAGAAGGAATCTAATATTCCCCCCTCGAGTGTTGAGTTCAGACTTTAACTCTCTTCAAATCCTTCACTCTGTCTAGTATCAGTGGTTTGGGGAAAGGTAGCATTCATTAGAATCCTGAACAGATGGCTTATTTTGTGTTGTACCTGCTTGCTCCTATGCACCAACATGAACATACTCAACACACAAAAACTACATTGTATATGCTCACTCACTTACCTACCCACTTACTCAAATAAACCCCAGGCACTATAGTATCATCCAGTTGTAGTGTGTTCATTAGGCGGGGAGAGTGTTGGCCCACTCTGGCCTTGCATGTGCAGAGAAACTGTTTTTTATTTATTCCTGGGTATCGCTGCTGGATAATTTGAGTTCTTTAGGTTTCATTTCATCTTCAGGCCATCTTTTGCATTCAACCTGCTTGAAAATCTGCAAAAGCATGTTTCAGTACACGTATTTGTGAATTGCTGTGCACACATGAATGCACAAATACATTTTATAAAGGCAGTATGCTCTTTTGGCCAAATTTAGTACATAGTCCTCCTTCTAGTTCATGCTTCAACTCCATTTCCCTCTCTGGATGTTTGTTCTTTTGTGTCTATGACTAGCCTCCACTTTATTTTTTCTCAAGTCCTTCCTGAGGGAAAGTGGATAGCACATGTGAACGGATCACTTCTGATTAGTGGGGCTGCTTTAAAGAGACGCCTGTAGTGTTCTTCTCCAGAAACAAACAGTGGCGTGGCCTCCCCAGGGAAGACTGCCTTTTCCTTAGCACAGCGTAACCCTGAAGAGAAGTTGTTTTATCTCCCAAGTGCTGTTAAATTCGGACTTTAAACCGTGTGCTTGCCCATGCCTGGTTTTTCACATCACAAGATGATGATATCATGCAGGATGGTGACAGAGCTTATTTAAAGAAAACAAAAACAACAACTATTGGATTCAGCTTCATCTAGTCTACACAGAGGAAGGCTTTTTTTAATTTTGTTACAGCCTCACAACATAAACTCACTGTCATTCAATTCTTACTGCAAATTTACATATAAAGTGACTGATAAGCATATTTGTGCGTTGCCCATGCACGTTTGCGCAATTTGTGGCAAAACATAAAGGTTGGAAGAAATTTGACTTTGTTTTGAATCATATGGCATTTTGTGTGAAAAGATGCGGAGCGAGGGAAGATAGGGAGGTAGGTAAATAGCACGGGAGGGGCGGGGAGCAACAGCAGGCGACTGATTTGCCTCCGTTCTGTCGGGAGGATTTACGGTGCAAGTGTGTTGAGCCATCAATCAATTGTGGCGCACTCCAAGGACAACTTTGTCTCTTTATACAATTTGTAAGGCTGTCCAGTCAAATTGATTCCTTAACCAGGAGCCGTCCAGCTCCCAGAGAAGAGTAACCCCCCCCCCACCTCCCGAAGAAGAAGAACATCAACCTCTGTTTGCTGTAAACCAGACAATAAATGATAGGACTATTGATGGCCAAAATCCAACCGCAAAACAAAGTGGGTGACAAAAAAATACAAGATTAAAAGTGATCGCAGAAGTGATTGATTAAATCTGATTAAATGGAACAACTGAGGATTGATGCTGTCGAGGCTCTGTAACAAATGATTCTTGTATTAGGATTGTTTTACTCTGTCCTTTGTGGATTATATGTGCAGAACCAAAGCAAATTCTATTTACAACCATAAATGGACATTTACACTTAAAATTCAATAATGCACACACATTTATGGACACACAGTTGTATGGATAGATGAGTTGTGCAATTTGGTTATTACAGTATAGGTTTTTAGCCACGCTTAGCTATGCATGGGCACTGTTGGTTGATGGTTGGTGTACCACTTTCATCCCCACTGAACTCTGTCAACAACTATTAGATGGTTTGTGTTGTAATTTGGTTCATTCATCCATGGTGCCCAGAAGATGAGTCCTGGTTCTGAGTGAAATGTCTCAACAACCTTTGATGCAGAGATTCAATTGTATTAACTTGATCCTGTGAGTGTTTATCTAACTCTTATCATCAGGTCAATAATTTGGTTGTGACCAAATTGAAAACCCTGCACTTTCCCAAATGTTAGCCACTGTAGTTGCTAGTTGCTTCTTCTTGATTGCATATGTAACAATTTGATACATAAGTAGCACTATACAGTCTTCAAAAAGATTTAAAGTCTGAATTGAATCAAATAAGCAGTGTGATGCAAGTCATACCACCTTTAAAAAAAATTGCCTAACAATGGGGCGGAGGAAACCCCATCCCATCATTTCCTGCTGAGCACGCACTCAGTTTTCTTCCATGTTGACTCTGTGGTGATTTGGGACGTTTAGCGGACAATTGGAGAGCGATTACAGAAACAGGCTGTACACTTGAATAATTGATGCCGGAAATCGTGCTCAGCTTTTCAGAATTCATCATGATGAGCCCCCCCCCCCATTTATCTTTTACCCCCTCACATATATAAAGATACACACACATGCAGACACACAAACAACCCCAAAAATATTCAATTTGTGTACAAACACCTACGATCAACTGCTCTGACTTACAAGCCTGAGTGCTGTGATCACATTAATGCCGTAATAATAAAAAATCCAACATCAATGGCGTATGATGAATTACTCTGCAGAGTAAATGTCTTAGCATTGCTTTTAATATGGTCTTTAAGATTTTAGATTAGCATCCCCTCATTTTTCTGCTGTGAAAATCAAATTCAAAGGATATTTTCCTTCCATTCCGCTGACTGAAATGACTAGAAACATAAATATAGAAACAAATTGAGTCAAAGATTATCTAATGGAGCGTGCGTCAGTGCAGTTTGTCACAAGCTTTATATAAGAGTATTGCTCAGTGGCCACAGTTCTTTAACTATTGAAACAATTTTATTTACCAAATAGCATGAGTTTTGAGCTGTTGCAGTTCACTTTATCATTCATTTAAGAGATGAAAACATTCTGCCACCAGTAAGCCTTTGACAGCTGGCACAAGGCACATATGGCATCCAAGTGAAGAATGGCTGTATTTGTGACAACAAATAGCCTGAAAATATAGTTCATTTCAGTTTGATCAGGAAAAAAACATTCCATCTGAGGGCTGTCTGACAAACCGCACCACAACATGTCAGACTTGCTGCACATTTTGTGTGTGATAAGACAAATCTAGAGGGAGGGAGATCCAATATTAACAACAGTGGTTTCTTTCACACAAAAAAAGATCTTTTTGGATGTGACAAGTCATTGCAAGATGTGAAATATCAGTGGTACACTATCCTGGGCCCTGGACCTAGGCTGCCCCAGCAAGATCCTCAAATTATCCTTTTTGATTGTGAAATATTGACTAAAACATAGAAATCACCCTTGGAATTTCAGATATAATTTGTGACAAATACTATGTGACAGTGTAACTTAATTAGGCAGTAGACCGCTTCAGTCTGTGTGGTTAAAAATTATTTTGCCTGTTAAGTCAAGAGTTGCCACACAAGTGTCATTTGACCAGTTATACATGCTGCAAAGCCCCAGAAACCAGACCTACCTGTTGACATGGAAAGTATTTAGAATAACAAATGTAGACATGCTGATGTACAGCGTTTAAAGGCAAGGTAATGTCAGCAGTTGGACAGCAGTAGCACGATTTGCCATTTAGTTTTACTTCATTCAGCCCGACATCGTGTTCATGTTAGCTGATTGTTTGAGGGGGATGTCTTCTTTTGGCTTAACCAGCTGTAGGCGACGAATCTGCCACTTTTACCGTTGACATGAAAGTGGTGATGTTGTTGTCACATTGATAAAAAAAATGGCAGTTTGAGAGTTATTTTCTGTAAGTCGACTTGCAATAACTTCATCGATATCATCCACATTTGTCCACATTTGTCTGTCTCTGTTTGTCATGAATGCAGCTAGCTAGCTATTTAGCAAGATAGCATCCCCGTTCTTAATTCTGCCTGCTAAGCTCTGATTGGTCCGTTGAAACAGCTGTCAATGGGCACATCCTCAGTCGTAGCTGAATTGCTGAACAAATCTGAGGAGTTGACCGGAGATTCAGAGGTCTGGAACCAGCCTAGGACAGCTATTACTATCAAAAATAGAAAAAAAACAGGAAGTCATTTAACTGTCTTCCCGTGCAGGTTGCAGCCGGTGCCACTGTCTTGCATCTCTCTGCCTGTAGGAGGTGACAGCTCTAAACATGTCAGTGTTTCCTCTAGGATTTGTTTTAGCAGTGGCGGCAGACCCGTCCGACACCCCCCCCCGTCCCGTTGCACCGGCAAACGTTTTACGTATGAAACAGACGCGACACAAACAAATATATTTACCGTTTTAATGTTTCCAGATGTTTGATATCAGGACGTTGAGCTGAGAACTGACAAGTTGAACGTTGTCCAATTAAAACGGACCCACCGCGGTGACGTTTTTGGTGGAGCTGTTAGTTTATTATTATTGGGCGGCTGTGGCTCAGAGGCAGAGAGGGTCGTTCCTTAATTGGAAGGTTGTGGGTGCGATCCCCGGCTCCTGGTGCAACATGTTGAAGTATCCTTGAGCAAGATACTGAACCCCAAATTGCTCCTGATGCCGTGCATCGGTGTGTGAATGTGTATGAATGTCAGTTTCTGTTCGATGTTTGCCATCACTGAGTGAATGTGTGTGAAAGGGTGAATGTGGCACGTAGTGTAAAAGCGCTTTGAGTGGTTGGAAGACTAGAAAGGCGCTATACAAGTACAGGTCCATTTACCATTTACCATTTATCAGTCGACTTGGAAGAAAGCAAACGTTTTGACAATAAGCTACATCAACACAACAGTATGTGGAGTTAAACTGGACAGCCCCAATAACCTCTGAATAGTTCTACTTGTTGTTAAATTGCAATGTGAGCGGCAGCCAACGGGGGTGCATTATGTCAGCAGGATCATTTAAAAGGCAACCGTGACTACATTGTGCGTCTGCCCCATTTCTGATACCGTGGCGGCAGAAATTTAACAGCGGCGGGCCGCCGCTCCAAAATCCACATAGAGGAAAAACTGCATGTGCTGCTCTAACATTGCTTTCCTACAGGTGGCACACTTTGGCGTGTGTTGAAGTCTGACAGTGATGAAACATCTCCCCCTTGCGGAGAATGTGCAGCCTGCTAAATGTCAATATGTGAGTTTGTTAGTGAGTTACAAACTAAGATCCATGAAGATAATGTTGTCCTGCCTATGAGAAACACACAAGGCAGCTGTGAGGAAAGGAAAGCTCAGTTTTAAAATAGGATGAAGGACTTTGAATTGAGTGCTCTGCTGTGTTAAAAGGGCCAAGACATGTTGCACACAATTTTTCTGTAATTGGCCTCTATGGACACATTCGATTAGTGACTGTGTCACCTATAACCTTTTTTGTACCGACTAGTTCTAAACTCTGTCCAGGGCCAGGGGAGTTCACAGGGAACAAATGAACAATTCATACACCCAGCTGTGCTCAGATTTCAGTCAACAGCTCTCTGCTCCACCCCCTGGCAGGAAATGACAAAAAAACAACAGATTTTGATAAGGAAAAAAAAGCTAAATCCAGACAGTTGGGAGCAGAGGTGCCATACCACCCCATCCCCATTTCAAGGCTGTAGACTTGGCTAAAGTGTGATGTCCAACTGCTCTGCTCAGAATAGCTTTTTGTGGTTCCTGTCTAAAGCACTGGACATCACAGCTAGCGCTGCCACTTCTGGCTCCATTAGAAAGTTGGTCTTTGTTCAACTCAGTCTCATGCTGCTTATTTGACATTCTGCTCACCTGTGCATTTGCCAAGCGAGACATTGTGCTGCTATTGATTGGCCAAGACCTGGTCAGTCAGGAAGAGTGTGTGCCCGCCAGGTTATCAGTGACATCACACCTCAGAAAAGCAGCGTTTGCCTCTCCTTTCCCTTATCGATAGTTTCGGGAGTGCATTAAGAGTGGCTGCTCAGCCTGATTTATTGAGACACGCCAGCGCCTCTCCGCGCACCCAAAGGGCACTGGGTAACAATCCAGTCTCACTTCCTTTCCCTGCAAACAGTGTTTATTTACTCACTCTCAGGGAGGCAATGAAGGCAGCTCTGACAGACAAACAATCTTATGATGCAGCCTTCATGTCAGGACTGGATTTTTTTCCCCCTCTCTCTCTCTCCTTCCTCAATTCTTCCTCCCTCCAGAATGTCTCAGTCAGTTGTCAGTCCTTTTTCCCTAGCCATGGGCCCTGTTGACACAGGAATCCGTCACTCCTCACACGGGGGAGAGTGGGACATGTTGGCGGCCATTACTATTCATGAGGCAGTGTGATCCACTCTGTCACCCGTTGTCAGCAAGAGGTGTCTGTCTGCATCGCCGCTCCCCTTACTCTCTTTATCAGCCAGGGGTGGCTAATGAGAAGCACCAGGTTAATACCACCACTAGAACAGCAATGGCTTTAAACCTCTTAATTCATTTAGACACTGCTAATTGAAACCCATGTGAACTACACTCTGGACACCATCCATTTTCCTGCAAGCCACCGCTGAAAGCGGAACGTGTATGTGATTTGATCTAATTTTTGAAACTGATGCCAGGATTAGCTTACCTTGAGCCAGATTATTTCCCTTTTTAAATTTGCAGCTTTTCTTTTTTGAGCAATTCCCAGCCCTGCACATGATAGCCACTAAGTTCAAACTAAGTCTTGCTGGGAAATGTCAGGAGACAACCACAACCAAATATACTTTGGAACCAGGGCTTACATGCAACACCAAAAATAACCAGCTTTGGATAGTCAAAAACATCTTAGTCCAATTACAGCAAGTAAAAACAGCAGCCATGACTAATACTAGACAACCTCCTGGATGTGGCAAAGTGTAAATTAAAAATTCACCCCGCAGTTGTCAGACATGACTTAGTCATCCTGCACTTGAGTGTTTAATCAGCATGCATTGAACACCGTGGGCTCGTTGACTAAAACCAGGAGTTCTTACTCTCCCTCCTTCCACCTCCTTCAGCCTTCATGCATATTTATCCGTGCAGCTTTTGTCAATGCTGCTGGAAATTAATATTGACAACAGTGAGAGGGTTTTTCTCTATCCCACCACACAGTCAACTTTGTGCATCTGACACTCGGAGGCCTTTGCTTTCCTTACTATGTGTAAGATAGCTGAGCACGATGCATGTTGACTTATTTTCCCCCCTTGCTTTTACTGCTATCTTTGATGCATCTTTATGCTACACTGAAGGGCTGTGGCCTAATGATAGGAGATCATTCCATCTACCTTCAATGCCGCTGTAAATATTCAAATGAGCCATCATCAGTCGATGGTGTGAGAGATAACGGGTCCATCTTTTACCTGCCCCTTCTTGTGTGCGACAGCAGGATATATTTAGTTGACTGCATCATCGTTCCCAAAAGCGGTTGATTTGGCGGCATAAATTTCAGCAGACACACATCCTTCCCACGCCTGCAGAGGCAAATGCTTATTCATTTACCCGTTTGTCATTTCAATAGTTATTTTATGGTGGTGCTGTATTAATTGAACTGCTTCTGCTGCACAACAATTCAAGGCCCAGTGAATCTATTACAAAGGGAGTGTGCCGGAAACATCACTGAAGGGGCTCACAAATCAGCCTAAGCTGAGAGGGGAACCTCACAATAATGTAACACAATCGCACTAATCTTTCATTTACAATGTGCTCCTTCCTCAGCCATGCAAGGAAAATGTCGTAAAAGCCCAAAGTGGCTGCTGTGGAAAAACCAGATTGGTTGCATGGGAGTTCTATTAGGTCACTGTGTGCTTGGTGTAGTTGTTGGGCTTCATGGGAACAAATATCCTATATGTTAAAGGTCCAGTGTGTAACATTTAGGAGGATCTATTGGCAGAAATGGAATATAATATTCATAGGTATGTTTTCATTAGTGTATAATCAGCTGAAAATAAGATTTGCTGTGTTTTTGTTACCTTTAGAATAAGCTGTTCTAAGGTAAACAAAGAAGCATAAAAAATGGCAACCTTTTGAGAAATAAAAAGTTGTATAAAGGTTAAATATGTTCACCAGCTAGTCGCTCACTTTGTCTGTGTGCTGTTTGATGCTGAGCAGGTAGCGTACAGTAGGTTTTTCAAGTAGTTATTTTATCTCTGCTTAATATAAACAAATTATAGCTTGTAGCTCTAACTATAACTAACTTATCTATAAAGTCCACATTCTGTGCCTGCTCTGTTGACTTAAAGATTTTAGGACTGATTTATGTTTTGAAGCCTTTAGTTTGACAAAACTAATGCGCTCATATCCCCAATAACTCAAGCACTGTCAGTCCACATCGTCAGTCCCCTGCCTGTTATCAGTGACAATGCTCTGCTGTGTAACTTGACATCACATATTCAAGTCATTGATGTTTCAAGCTTTGAGATATTTCTGCTAAACTAAAAATCATTTGAATAACACTAATTTATCTTAAATATGCATTGTAGCTTAACAGTGTTTTGATTTCTCATTTTCTTAATAAAGCTGGTGGGGGGGGGAAGACAGCAGCTTCTTGCTCGCTTTGTCACTTTAATTCATCTGTTATCTTCTGAAAGACTTAATAATACTTCTGTGACTCAGCACTCCGTTCTCTAAAACAAACAACATGCTCCAGAGCTGATGGGGACATCCAATTTAACTGCCATCTTAATGGAATCTATAATAAGCGCAGGGGCACAATAATGGCAAAGCACTGCATCTTCTGATAACACAGCAAGCATCAAAACCCCTGTGATCACCAAACAAGTCCAGTTTTTTTCTCCTCAGAGGAGCAAAGAACAAAATGTCCAGATGTCATTGTCAAGTTGCTGGTAACGTATTCCCTGTGGGCTCCTCACAGGGGGCTACCTCAGCTCTCCAGCGGCCCTCGTGCCATATAGAGGTAATCTGCAGTCTGCAGCACAGGGACTTCTCTGCATTTCCTTCCACGCTTTTGAAAACCTCCCCCGACTTTCATTTCACGGGCGCCTGTTCCCTCATGTGGTCATGGCGGAGGAGTCAAATCACAGGACTTTCATATATAAGCGCCGGGACCGAGCCAGAGACTTGTGATTCAAGAGGAGAAAGAAAGGCATGCTATATGACGAGCTTGTCTGGCGGTGACACGCGGAGCCGTGTTTCACAAACATAAATTTGTGCCGGTATTTGTCATCTGAAGTGGCCGCCTCCAGTGTGTTAGTTTGACGTGCGGGCATGACATGAAAATGATAAAGCAAACAATAGTCTATGTCAAGCCAGGGTCTGCTACGGGAGCTACAGGGGTCACAGATGGCTTGATGAGGTTGACCTATGTTGTCGCAAGAGTGTGCGTACATCCTTCTTGGATCTCCGGGAGGTCAAGGGTGGAATAAAGCTAAATGAGCACATGAAGCTCAGAGAGTTCAAAGTTTTTTCCAAAGCTTGAAAAAAAAAGATGGCTGTAACAATAAGGCAGACTGGGCAAACACAGGCCCTGAGTCGTGGAGCAACATGCGACAGCCTGATGAAACGATAGCGACTTTGGCTCCTCAACAAATATTCAAATGAGATTACATGAAAGCCAGAGGAATGATAGACAAATGGACACAAATCGGGTTTCATTTGTTTACTCTTCTGCAATTGTGTTAGGCACCCCCCCCCCTCCTGGCTCCAGAGGTAATGATTGTGGTGGGACCAGATTAAAGGCTGTAGTCAGCTGTTTAGTGGGGCTCTGCTAACAGAGATTAGCGGCAGCTGCTTGGCGACAGACTTGGTGGGAGGAAAAAAAATAAAAAATCTCGACAGAGGGTTTCATTGTCTGAGACCAAAATCACCTTGATGAGTAAGAATTCCAACAACAGGCGGCAGTATGAGCATGGAGGATTGACATCAAAACTCAGTCACCGTCCTGTAGTCTTTCTCCTGTTCTTTCCTCCCCCATTCCTTTCTTCACCCCCCCTCCTTGGTGGCGTACGCATGGCGAGTCGTTGCAGATGTTGCCCGTAATGATGCAGACGGCACACACAGTCATAGAGAATGGAAGCGGAGCTAGCTGAAATTAGTAAAAATTACTTTCTCATTACCTCCCTCATTGCTCCTGTAAGTAGTCTGAGTTTCCGCACGATTAGGAGAACGAGCCGTGGAGCACCGGGCCTTACCACTCTCTAACACACGCACACACAGCTCACACACACATACGCACACCCACTGAGAAAATAAAGAAAACTAGGTTAGCCTTTCTTCAACTATTTCAACACTCATCACCTCACGTCACCTTTCCACTTATCGCTGAACAGGCACCATGTCAGAGGCAGGAGACTATTAGACTACATGCAGCTGTGTCATGCTTCACATTTGGCCCTCACTTTCTCTTTCTTTTTCTTTTTTTCTTCTTCCTCCTTATAACTTAAATGTGTCAGCCACTCAACCATCAACCTTTCTTGGGCCTGACGGGAGCTAATTACTGCATGAGCTTCAATGAATGCTGTGTGCCCATTTGTCCTTGTCTGAATACAATCAGACTCTCCATTGGCTTGGTTCTACAAAGCCTGGGGCCAAATAAATTTGAATAAATTCACATGGTGAAATTACCTGTTTTGCTCACAGGTTATTATGAGTGATACACACAGGCCATGGTTGCAGCCTTGAACGGTACCTCAAAAGGCTTTAATACTGAGATGGAGGCTTAAAAGCAGTTTTTTTTTCTTGTGGGGTTTATAGAGGCATGCGTATGCATGTGGGCACTCTGAAAGAAGAAAACCACTGATTTGCAATAGAAACATGTACTGCAAGAAGCACCCGGAATGAAATTTCTGATTGTGTGCCTGTTCTACAAGCTGCCAAAGCTGGAAGACTAAAAAGGGTGCAGTTGGCATGGCTGAGTAATGGATCACTTGAGACGGTCCGGAACAGTGGTGTGCCAGGATCGCTTTACACGAAACCCAGGAACAGAGAAAATGCAATGTCCGCACAAAGCATTGCAACAGGAAACCCGGAAACTGGTAGCTTGTGAACCACAGACAAAACTTGGTTTGGTCCTTTTTATAGGAATGATCGCCTTATTCTTTTTTTTTTCTCTCTCTCTCTTTGTTCCGAGTGCATGAGCGAAGTGTGCAAGGTGTGCTGTGTAAATCTAGGACATGGCAATACGCCCAGGAAGGTGTTGATAATGTAATGAGTCTCTCTGTGCAGAAGAAGATATGAATTAGAGAATAAAAAAAAGTGTCCATCTATATTTGCAACGTGCAGCGTATTCCTGAGCCAGAATCTGCTATTTGTTCATTTCACATTGATTCTTTCACCCTGTTATTCCTCACCGCATGCAGAAAATGCAAAAAACACAAGTATAGTCTTAATTCCTCAGTATAAATAAACCAGATACGTGCAGTAGTTCCCTTACTACAACATTAAAGAAGGTTTGTAATGTAATCATACTATCGTGGATGGTTTTGGAAGACTTTGACGTGTCAGAAGCTGTGAAACAGCTCTGTTTTTAGAAGCAGGGAACAATATTACACCCACAAAATTAGACTTGTTCTACAGCCAAAAGCTTGACTGTGACTATAAGCAGGATACACGTGTTTTAGCACCTATCTTCGGCTGCAGGACCTCATACAGTGTCAGATGTGTCATTCCCCTGTTTCTTCCAACTGTGTGGTATTTCTTTCCGCTGTGCCTGTTGCCTTGTAAAGCATCACCCAAAAATAACTTCTCCACTGGAATGCTGGAATAGGAAGGAATTGTGTTCATCCAGTTAAAATTATCTCCAGTCACTCTCTGGGAACCCACGCACTTCATCCCAAAATACTCCTGTCTTGCGTCACGGCTGGACCTTTACATAGCTTTAGAGGGGAAAACTGATGCCAACTCCAGCAAGCGCGTGAAGCTCCTGCAGCCCGTGCCAAGGTCTCATGGTGTGGAAATGGTGCCAGCTGACTCCCCTCCATGTAAATGAAAAGTGGCTGTTATCTTTGCAGGTCATGAGGTCGTGGCAACTGAGCTGGACTGTTGATCTCTGCTAAGAAAGCCGTTTCCCTAAGCAACCAGCTGAGCATGTTCTGTTTGGTGAAGCTCATCATGTTCGGTCACATGTATCAGCACTGTGTCAGATGGTGGTTGTCATATAATAGCAACATATGTCATGCAACTTGCACTATAGCTTTGTAAAAATGGATTGCACCTCACACAATAGTTACAACATATGGGCCAAACTAAAAAAAGAACACGTCAAAAATGTCTTTCCCAAAGGTTTGGTTTGGTTTCTGTCATTTTAGGTAGTTCTTATCACACTGATGTATGCCAAGTGTTTACAGTTTTTAATTAGTTATTTGATGTCACATGAAGATTGAGAGCTGAGCCCTGCTTGCAATTGAGTTGGACGGATGTATGGGTGGGACCTCGATTCCACAGCTCCAATGCTGATGACTACTGCGCAGACACTGGCTCCAAATGACGTCACCAATGAAAGATGCCAGTGGCCGTATCTGGGATTTTTTGGGACTTTATTATTGTACAGTGGGAGGAAATGGAGACCAGTTTTCCAAAAAAAAAAGAGGAAACCTGTACTTTTAAATTGTGCTTGAATACTGTTAAAAAAAAAAAGGGGGGGGGAGTAGCACTTCCGACTTGTCTTATTTATAGTCTGGCGTCTTCTAATCCATCCTCAGACATCTGTGGTATTCCCCCAGTATTTTTGTTTTCATAAGAAAACCTAGAGCTGTTAATCTTGGCGTGGCTGTGGGGGCCCAAACAGGCCTGGGAACAGTTATCGGGCTTCTGCTCAGGCAGCTGGCTTCAAGCGGTGACCAATAAATGATGGTCATTTTTTAATTTGCAATAGTCTTTCATTGGGCTCGCCGTGGGGGTATTGTAGAACAACTGATGATTTAAGACCATCTTTGATTACCCACTTGCTCCCCCAGCATTCACTACATTCACTCACCCGGGCCTAATTAATTTGGTATAGATCAGATTCTTTTTTTTTTTTCCTTTCTTTTTTGTAATTAATGTAGCTCCAAAATCTGAATTAGACTATGTTTCCAAATTGTTCTCCGTGGATGGATACGCTTGGATACTTGCAGTGAGTTTAAGTAGGCGTTATCTTTACCATTTAATGGCAGATGTACAATCACAGTGAATGAACACAATTATATTGCATGTTATCTAATCAACATGGAAAAACAGTGGAGAGGAGGGCCTTGCAGATTGAGGAGCAATGATCGAATAAACTGCACAGTAAAATGTATAAACTGTACACATAACATTGATAGGGCTTCTGATTCCACACCTGCAACAAGACTTTGGCTTTAGTACTGTATGTCAGCACACTGCTACCCTGCAACTGATCAAATCTCAGTGACGGCTAGACTGACATTTCAGCAGTGCTTTCGGGCATTCCAAAACAAATTCACACTCCTCTACAGGGCTGGTCACCCTAATGAATCTGTGAACGGGCCTACAAGCTATTGATACTCAAATAATCTTAACCTGCAGGATTACTCGATCCTGTCTAAATGGCAAGTTATGTCAGTATTAATCTGCGTTATGAGGTCACTCAAACAAGGTTGACATTTTGCCTGCCTGGATCGCCTCCCTGTCGCTTTGTGTTTGTGATACCAGCCTATGTAAATAAGGGAGCTCTGCTCTTCTGTTCCGCCTTGCCTCAGAATTTGTTTAGGATTAGAAATCTCATTTTGCCCCGAGCCCTGCTTGCTTTAGATCAGTCAGCTCATCTGCAGATCTCGGAGCAGATAAACACTGCCGTTCTCCGGGCCTCAGCGCTTTTTACATTCTGCAATTTGCAGAGAACCAGTATGCTCTGTTCCTGTCACATCACAGGCCGAATGGGGGAGCGAGTGGTGGGGGGCGTGAGGAGGCGTTTGCACACCTGCAGGTCGTGACAAGTGTGCAAGGCATGGCAGAAAGAGTAAGCGCTCCAGGGGTTATCTACCTAATTTCAAATCCATTCTGGGAGGAAAGCCTGGGCGCTATTCCCATCTTTACAGAAAGATTTAGAGCGAGTCAGTTGACAGGGCAAAAAGGCAAGGACAGCCTTTGTGTGGGAGATGAGTGACAAAATGAGTCATGGCCGTCAGTTGGGTTATGGAGTGTGATGAGGAACAAAGAGACTGTAGGCCTGTCAAAGAGGAAAGCTATTAGACCAAATCTCACTCCACCTATCTTCACTACTAGACTCGGATTTCAGATTTGTGGTGACAAATTAACTTATTTTTCAACGATGTATTAATTCTTTGTTATGATAATAAAAAGGGTCTAAAATCTAAAATGGGAGACAAATTTGAAAAGCAGGATGCTAAAGCTGAGGTTGAGTGATGTCTCCTGCAGCTTTTGTTTTGTCACACTTCTCGGGTGCTGTCATGCGTGGCTCCCCAACACTGTGCCAGGCCCGCGTTGCTATTTCTGGGTGCAAAATATGGATGTTACATAATTTTTTCTTTCTGTGGAACAAGTTGCACAGGTTGCACTCGGGCCCTTCACCTTGCCACCATGCAGAAACTGAACTGGAAGGGGCCCGGGCAGAGCACTGAATGTACTCGCTTTGTACGGCACACCAATCTGTTGGTGTTGAGTCAGAATGGCCACCCACGAACAACTTCCTCTGTATCAACGCAAGCTGGCCGCTTGCTGTGAGACGTCAGCCGCTAATCTAGCATAACGGGGACTGAAAATGAAGCAGACCAGAGAGTGCCGAGGTATTAGCATTTGAGCGTAGCGTGCAGGAGGAAAAGCTTTTTACCAGCCCACTGCACCCATATGGCATTAGCACATAAAATGCCACTGTTGACATTTTGGAGGCTCGGTGCCTCTGTAAGTGCAGGGCATCGATATTAGAGTCATTAGAGAGGGTACTTGATCCCATATTGATGGTGAAACAGTCAAGTGCCACCTAGCCAAATGATTCTGAGGTTCTCTGGCATTACTTGTGGTGTGTCTAGGATGATTTTCCATACTGGTGTAATGATGCAGTGCTCATGAGGACCAAGTGGATCCTGAGCTATGAGAAATTTAATGACAAGCCAAGATAGCCAGCCCAGGATCCACCTACCTCTTAAATAACTTATATCTCTTTACCTTCCCCCTTTTAAGAATTCTTATATTTGTGTGGATTTTAAATGTGACCACTGCAGGATTATACCTCTGCAATCATTACTTCCTCTTAGCTCTTTGATACATGTCATCCTGTTGCAAATCCTACTCTTGATAGAAGCAACAAATTAAAGCTGCTTAAAGGTCAGTTAAAGGTGACAGGCACTCATCAGCAGCTCCCAGGGTCTTAGAAGGTATGCTTTGTATTGATTTTAGTTTTTCAGTGCCAAATGAAACATTTCTCCTATGGGATTTTGGTCTGAGACCACAGAAGCCTTGATTACATTGGGAGTGTCTAATAAATATATTGTGCTGATTTTTGTGGTCATTTGGAAATCATCATATGCAAACATTTACAAAACATTTTTCAACAGCTATCAGTGAGGATTCCTCTAGAAAAATATGTATTCCTGGCACAGTGCTACCAGTCTTGTTAGGAAAAATAACTTGACTGAAAGAATGAAATCTTTTTTTCCAGGAGGGCCACAGCTCATAATGGCTGTATAACTTGATTGTTGAAAGTTTGTTTACCCAAAAGTGAGTTGCTAGCAAACATTGGATTCCCTGGAGGCATTATGTACCTAAAATCAACTTCTGGCTCTTGGTTCTAGATAACAAGACTAGAGCTGGATGGCTTTTTAAAGCTTTTTGCCACCAAAAACAGCCGACTGAAGGCTAAAGCACACATGTTGATAGTGACCCAGTGTTTTCTACTTTCCTAGTTTATCTTATATATTTATTTTTTCCTTTGGGTGCCAAGTAAAGCATAAAATAATACATCATACAAATCAACTATCCATATTACAAACTTTTGAATAGTGTCAGACACTTTCTCTACCATGCTTGTCATCCTGCCCAGAGTTTCAATTCAGTGTAAGTGAGGTGGAAGTTGTTTGGATTGGATGGGTCACAGGTTTTGTAGTGTTCACACAGGTCTGAATTTACAGGTCAGGAATCTAGTAGATTGCTGATTGTATTCGGTCATGTGTCAGTGGATCTGTTATAATGTTCAAGAGCTCTGATGCTAACTTCAATCTGATGATGCAGGTTATTAATATTATTTGCAAACAAATGATTAAACCAGATAATATTTGCTTTGTTGGTGTGGGAGCTCATTTATAAACATGAGTTAAAACGCACCTTTTCACGAAACTATGTAGTATAATGTTTATGTTATTGGTAATATAATCTGGAGTAATTAGCCTGTTACGCAATAATAAGCCCATGTCATGGAAAAATGGATGTGTAATTGTGTATCTAACCAATGTGCACTGTGTGTTTTGGATGAAGAAATATTGTATTCGCACATGTTTTGAACGCCCACAATCAGACAAATTATTCTATTATGATATCATATTGTTCCACATAATAAAACACACATACCAAGACATTCTGACCAGGCACCGTGACTATTATAACAGTAACATGACCAGCTGATCCCAGTGCTGTGTGGGTGGAGAACTGATCTAATTAGTGCCGCTATGTCACTAGTGGTTGATGTTTGTCAGACTGCTGTAGAAGAAAGTCTTACAGCTCTGGCAGTCCTTTATATTGTACATTGGATTATAAAACTATAATAATAACATGATCACAGGGAGCAGATGTCAATCTACACAATGGAACTGGACTTAGACAAAATTACACAACACTTCCTTGTTGCAAAGACATAGTCAGTAGAGACTCAAGGTCCCGGTGTCCTGTCTGGACCAGCCTCTGTTTTTGTTGAGCCATGGTGTTTAACCCGCAATGGCCTAGGGCTGAAGGGGAAATGGTGTTAAAGGTTAAAGACCGCTAAAAACACAAAGGTTGAATAAATCGTATTAGATTGTTGATAATCTAACATACAGTTGAGTGAGGACTCTGTTCCAATGCTGCATTTTCTGTTAGCTGCGCTATTACAAATGCAGATGGGACTTTGAATGAGGTTTTCTTACTTCTGGGACAGAACGCAGTTTCCCTTTGGATCTCTGACAATGTATTTCAATGTATTTGTTAAGTTTGAATAATCAACTGCAGGTAGGATAGAAGATAGGAGCAAGCCTACTACCTCTAGTCTTGTAAACAGTCTGATTATCAATGTGTAAAACGTAAAACTAACACTGTTGAAAGCAGAGTGTACAGTCCAGCTGCTGCAATGCAACCATACCTGACAGCCAACAACCATTCCACTCCCCACGCACACCTTTTGCCTTTTCCCTCCCGTCTCGCAACCTCTCCTCCCCTAAATAATCTCCTGATAAGAAATAACACAGGTGATGATTAATTATAGCCATTGTGCTTGTGGACTGATATACTCCCTTCTCACATCCATCTTTAACCCCCCTGTTCCCCCCACTCTCATTCTCTTCCACGTGACCATTTGCCTCTGAGGATAGTTTTCAGAGGGACATAAAAGCTAGTCAGCTGTAAAGCTAAATGAAAGTCGTTTGCTCTCCACATAGTCTACTAATGTAACATGCAGCTTTAGGGACTATTGGTCTTTCTGTAGTTATAAAGTAACTCATTCTTAAAGGCGGTGTTTAATAATTGAAAGTGATGGAAGGGAACAAAATTGGAATAGGCATAATTTAATGATTGAGTGTTCATTTCTTTCTTTCTCCATCCCCCCACTGTCTTCTTTCTCCCTTTTTTCACCATTTTCCAATACGGAATCTGTTCTCAGATAAATGGTGAAGGTAATTTAGTTTTCATTTGTGTATCACTCTTCATTCTGCGTGTTTTTGGTGGTTGTTGGCAGCGTTTGTCAGTGTGCATTGTTTGTTTCGCTCAATTGATTAAAAAAAGATGTTGTCTCATGCATTGTGACGGAGTATTTCCTCCAGAGATTGCAGAGTTATTACAGAGCGGCGGTCTGGACACCCGTTGATGTATTGTGCTGGGCTTTGGGACAAGGCGAGGTGAGGAGGAGGAGAAGCGGAGCAGGGAGAGGATGGGAGGGCGTGCTCGGTTAGGAGTTAAAGACGGAAAGAAAAACAAGTCGCTCGCAGGCACACCAACTTCATCACACACCTCTCAAAATGACAGCGACTAGGACTGCATGTCTTTTGCCATGTTCCATCCCCTCAATCATCTTTCCATCAAACACCCCCTTACTAGTGTTCAGACTCTCTCTCTCTCTCTCCACACACACACACACACACACACACACACACACACACACACACACACACACACACACACACACACACGTTACCTTACTAACAGGTTGTCATAGCACTGCCGCATGGTTGTCAATGTCAAGGAATCTCCACATGTCTGGGGCGGAGAATGCGTAGAGGATAGTTTGTGTTGTCAGTGACAACACCTTGTCTGAGTTATCCCAGGATGTGAGACCGAACAATATTGCAGGAGCAGAAAGTCACAACACAGCCCAGGTGGGCTGATAATCAGTGTGATCAAATGCCTGAAATGAGTGTGAGATCATTCTTGGTAACCTCGAGAAGCACTGCGCCAATCCAATAATAAGAAAGCCTCAGTGCACTTTAATTTTCATGCTGTCTCTTTTCTTCTGTATCTCCATTCCAACATGAACATTGCAAAGATTGTATAATATAACATTTTGAACTTGTTATTAAGTTATTATTTAGTTAGTAATTAAAAGTAATTATTAAAATGGGTAACCCTGCACTGTCAGAGTATTTTGCATTAACTTGTATGCAAAACCCTCCAGGAATTTGAAGCCATCCTTTTAAATGTGTGTGCAAGATGGTGGTTTTTGGCATTCATTCCTCCACTCAGGACTGAAGGAGGCTGAATTTAAAAACTTTTTCAAAATCAACATTATATGATGATAAAGCCTTTCAAAGAGCCACACTCTCAAATTCAACTCTCAAAAAGCAGATTGTGCCAGAATCCAGGTGCACAGGGAAAGCAGCAAATGCAGGTCAGTGGGCAGGGAGAGCTTGGAGTGCATTTGTTTTACTGGCACTGTTCTCTGCTTCTGTGACTGTGTTGCAACAGTAACTATGTTTACTGCAGCCTAGTTTTTCCTACCCATATGCTGGCACAACATGAAAGATTTTTGAGGGCCGTCTTGGAAACTGTGGTTTTTGAAAAGTTGTACACAGATCCACTTTGACTACATTTATTGCATATGATGTTGATTCTGAACCTTTTATCTACAATTGAAGTCATTTCTGAAAAAGAGCTGAAGTGAGCTGAATTTTAAAGGATCAAATTCAAATGATGTTTTTACCAAATTTAGATACACAACTGAAAAATATACTGTGTAAATTAAAATTTGGCACACTTTGTTCAGACTTAAAACTCAGAATAAAATTTTATTGAACACTACAAATGTTAAAAACGTACAACTTTTACACCAGAATCACAATTGTGTCAGAACACCCTCTATAACAATTTAAAGCTATAAGTCTTAGGTGTTCTGTGTAAGAATAAAATATCACCACACTGAAACAAATTGGGCTCAGAGGGCAAGTTTTAATATGGACAGATGCAGTATGTCTCGATCAATCTTTCAGTGGCCATGGGGATGTTTTTTTTCCCCTTTCAACGTCATTGTAAGATTTGAGTGATCACGTATTTACTTGATCCAGCAGTCCTTCGTGGCTCTTGTGGTTCTCTTTCAACTTTTTTTTCTTAAAAAAGAAATGCCGCTTAATCCCACAGCACAGCATTTCATATTTTCCCGATTGTCTCATGTTATATGTGAAATTGCCTTATTGCTGTCAAAACATCTCAGAGCGCTGAAATCATCTTCATTTAAACTAGTTGTTTGTTCCTGCATCTCATACATTTTAAAATGTGGTTTGAATAAATGACAACATCACAGACTGATGTAATACCTTCTGATCACTTTTTATAGTGTGAAATGGCTTCAAAACATGGGAGATAAATGTGCAGAAGTACTCAAATATACAGTACTGTAATGCTGTACTCTTACATGAAATGAACATTACACAGAAATGGGTTGCTCCTACTATAGGGAGGCATGAGAACATACTCGGGCAATCAGGAAATTGAATCTCACATGTGCATGACAATGGGAAGTGTCCAGGTGACCTCTAATTGAACAGCTGCTCATTCATCCCTGCCATCACGCTCTGAAGCCATAACTGATGCAGGTTTCATTGAACCCCGCCCCGGCACCTCCCTTCTGCGCCTCGTATCGGCAGCAGATGTTTGATCGGAGATAAGCGCGCAGGTCAATGTCGACCCCATTGCAGCGTACCTAGTTTCGCCCATCATGCCAATAACTGCCAGCCAATGGGTCCTCCCCTTTTGCTGCGCTCTGATTGACAGCTCTCCGCTGACAAGGTTTATGGGGGTCAGGACCTTCCTCTCTGTCACCTCTAATTGGAGCACCACGCCATTAGCTGGTGGACCCGGACCTTGGCTGGCATAGACCGGACAGTTATCCTCCTCTGTGTGAAAGACAATGGAACCCCTCTGATGAATTATCTACAGCATAGCAGCGGTTTTCCTGTGAAGATGAGCCAACCTTTTTTTTTTTTTTTTTGAGTAATCAGCATCTACTCCGTAAGAGTGTGTGTGTGTGTGTGTGATGTCCAATCAATTGTTGAGAGAAAACTACGTTGTGAGGGCCGTTAAGAGGGAAAATATCCAAGTATGTCAAGGCAGCCTTGATAAAACAGAACCACTCAGCCCTAAATAAACAAATGAGTTAGTGTGATTGACCTTCAGGCTGTGTTACTCCCTTAACCTGTCCTGCTGGGAGTTAAGCCTCCACTGTGATTCCTTGGCCCCCCCTGCTATGCCGGTGATTCCACACTACATGCGTCGCCTCACATGCAAACACCACAGGTGAGCTGACCACATTTGCATAAGTCCGTGTAACCGTGTAAGTGTGCGACCCCTGCCAAGCACAGGTGAGAAGGGATCCCGTAAACCATTAAGCGAAGGCAATGTACAGTACGCAGGAGAGCGGCTCCCCGTTTGCAGGAGTATAAATATTTCCTATATGGCACATTGTGGCTTTGTGCAGGATTACAGCTAAGTCTTATAATTAGCATGAAATGCCAGCAGGGGAGAGAGAGGGAGAGGAGAATATGAATGGACAAGGGGGACTGACCTCCGCTATCTCCCCCAGGCATGCCTATTGCTTATCTGGCTCCATGGCAGCAATGTTTATGTATAACTTAAGCGGTGCGGAGATGTGCGCTGCATAAGCTCCTGTGTGACAGTTCAATTTCTGAATTGGTTTTTGATTATGGACCAAGCTTTCAGAGAAGACTTCAATGACCCTAAACAGGTTCTTTTTTAAAGTGACTGATAATGTTTCAGGTCATGGTCAAGTAGTTTCTAGTCTTGATTTTGTGGGAATAAGACACCACAAAAAGATTTATAATCTTCTGAGACTCAATTCATTGAACCACCCCTCCCTGTACATTTTGATTAATCACCAAAACCACTGCTAGTCTTAACAAGAAGTGGCCAACTTTTGAGAGGCTTTGAGTTTTCCATTGGTCAGATCTTACATTACATTGTACATATTGATTTTTGGATGGCCTCTTGTTGTGAAAGTAGCGCTGTCACTGATGCTGCAGCACAATCTCAATCCTCTGCAACATTTTATTTACTCCACAAGCAGACCCTGACCACTATACGTCCGGCACTGAAGTCTTTGGCACCAAACATTTCACTTCAACTTTTATTTAACTGGCAAATTACTTGAAATGCTTGTATAATCTCCAGGCTGAAAAATTCTGCACTGAGCTCTCTTGTTTGTTTGTTTTTTCCCCCCCTCCCCTTTCATAATATCACTGTGTTAGTCATTGGCGTTGTTGCATAAGGGAGCACTCAATCCCAGCAGCCACCAAGACAATTAGGCAGGAGCTGTCCTACCCATGTAGACCGTTATGAAAATCAACTTTGATCACTTTGTGTTAATTGACAGGATGCTAATTTAGCTGTTGATTTGAGGTTGGTTCACAGCAGTCATTTTAGGGATTTGCAACTACAAATAATTCAGGCGAACAAAGATGCCAGAACTTGATGTAGATTCATGTAGTGTCACCTTTTTAGTCAAACACTGTCCCACTTAGATGTACTGATACTTTTATATTTGCCAGTGTGCTGGGGCTGTTTCTGTTGTTTTTTTTCTCAGCTTCATAGCCTCCCTTTGTGTTCGCTCAGGAAGGAATTATTTGACTAGATAATAACAAAACATAACACATAGTTTCTTGTTGAGAGTTGCCTCACTATAAAGGTGGAGTTTCTTTTTCAGTGATTTTTCAATTCCAGCATAGTGCAATAAGAACTTTTTAATTTGAAATTGGACTTTGCTTAGTTTGATAAATATTTATGTGCTCGTGTTTGGACATATCAAAGTTTGGCAGAGTTACGATAAACCCGAGGTGAAAATTAGCCGTGTAATCACAAATGGATTATGCAAATTAAAGATCAATTGCATTTCCACGTTTTTCCAGAAAATATAGAGACTTTGTTTCCGAAAAAGCCTTTTGGCCATCAAGGTGAGTTTGCTGAGAGCCAGTGGGGTTCCTCATCTCCCTCCAGCGGGTAACAAGCTTATTTTCCATACGTAGCCAGGTGCATGTTTTAAGATAGAGCCTTAACAGCATGGCATGGCGGTGAATTCCAATTGAGCCGAACCCAGGTACAATAACGCTGTTATGAATGCAACCCGTGATGTTGATGGCATCCATATCACACTCAGAGGGACGGGGAAAAAAGAGCCTGACATCTGTTTCAAGCACACTCCAGCCTTTACATCTCCCCACAAAGTCATGGGTTGGGAGGCGCACGTCTGGCTTTCCTAGATTAAAATGTGTCAACAAGCTTAACTGCTGGCTTTGAAACTTACCTCTCTCCCTTTGTAATTCCCATGATGGTTGTGTGAATTTCCATTTTCTTAAGCATATGGTTAACACAATGATACTTTTTCCAAAGTGTAACCTCGATGTACATGATAGGTTTAATGACACCTGATTAATGTTTGAGCATTTATTCTCATCCAGATGTGATTAAAACTCAATTTTGGTTACTTTTGTTTAACACAATAGGCCACCGCAGTACAATAGCTCTGTTGATAGTTGCTATTGAGGAAATAATAAGCGATGTTCATTTCCATGTGCATGATAATCCCACACAGTGGTCCTGAAGAAAGAAGGGTTGTTGTTGTATGCTATCAAGCCACTGCTTTGGCTACCTCATCCTGTTGGACTTTTTTTTTTGGTTTAGTTATGGGGATTACTCTTTTGGACGAGCTTTAAAGACTACAGTAGGAAGAGGAGAGGGAGAGGCAGTTGGGCTTAAGGATAGGATAAAATGGGGGGGGTAGCAGTGTACCATCTAAAAGATGGTGAAACAGAGAGACAGAGGTAGGGATGGGGCCGATCCGATCCAGTATCGGTATCGGGACCGATACCAGCGTAATTCACGTATCGGATTTTCCCGATCCAACCTGCGGAGATATCCGATATCCATGAGCCAATTCTGCGCTTTAACGTTTGCTGAAATGACTCCACAAGTGATTCCTGCCGGCAAGTCTGCTAGCTGGCTGCAAACTGTGGAATGGATTTCCTGAACGGAGGCGCGGCTCAATGAGACACAGAGTTATGAGACATCCATATGAAGAAGAAGAAGAGCAGGGGCAGAAAGACAAAAGGAGCTGTCAGGAATCACTTCTGGAGTCATTCCAAAAACAAGGTAAACTCCAGGCAGACAACGTGAAAACTAAAGGGGTGTGTGTGTGATGTTTACATTTATTGTACTTTTCTTATATTTCAAATATTTGAAATTTGGGGAATTTGATAACCCTTACAGTTGCATATTTGTTTTCAGGATGGGATTTTTCTTGTTAACAGGATTTCTTGTTTTTCTGACTTCCTTTTCTGACCTTATACTTACCTCAAGTTGCCTTTTTGACATACATGCATACATACGTACAGATCATACTTGCCTGTTGAGCGGAGTTTATTTCAGCCTCATATAAAATCAACAATAATGATAATAATAATATTAAAGCAAACAGAGCTCTGGTATTGAAATAGTATCGCTATCGGCCGATATCCAAATTCAGGTATCGGATCGGAAGTGAAAAAATGTGGATCGGTGCATCCCTAGACAGAGGTGTTCTGTTGCTCAGGAAACATCCCCTTTCTCTGGTGCCTTCTCCTCTTTTCATGGCTGAAGGTCAGGATAAATAATCGATAGCATTAAAAAGAGCTCCCCCGTCCCCGGTCTATTGTGCCTGAGACTTGGTCCCCATTGACAATTAAAGGCCCTGGAGTCATTAATGTTGAAGTAGCCTGGAGAACCCCTTAGCATTGTTCCTTCTGAATGAGAGGAAATCCAATGCAGGCTTGAGGTCTGCCACTGCCGGGTCATGACATTGACGGGAAGAGGGGAAGGCTGGATGATTTGCTGCCACACTGACACTGTTCACACATAAAATGCCAAAGACGAGGACGCCACCTTCTCAGGCAGCCCCACCTCGCTGCTTGACTTTACAGTTATTTTTAAAACGGAGGGAAAACGACTACATCGGCCTCGGTAGAAGAAGCAGGAGCGAAAGCGGGAGAGGCAGAGACAGAGGGAGCGAGAAACAAAATGTGAAGGCTGGCTCCTTTTCAGTGGGCTGTGTCACTATCAATAGTGACACCTTGAACAATTCAGTCAGTGATATTGAAAGTGCTGTGTGTCAGCAACCCTGCCTGTGACACTCCCAGAAGGCACCGACTCCCCCGGTGGCAGGTCACACTATAAAAAGAACAATCAGAGTGGCCTGATGGAACTAATTTCATCTGGCCTTTAATGTTCCCATCCCTCCCTTATTTCGCTCACCCATCCCAATCCCACACACATACACACGTGCACACATATTTATGCCTCCTTGTCTTTACTCCCACTCGCTTTCATGCTCCCCTCTTTGTTTCCATGTGTCTATGTTTCTCTCCTGTCTGTCTCACCTCTCCATACCCTCCTCTCTCGCTTCCGTCTCATCTCCTTGCTCCTCTGTTCTCGTCAGGCTTTCCTTACCTTTTGCTTTGCAGTCACGTTTCATCTCTGTGCATGACTCATTCTGCTCAATAAGCTCCAAAGTAAGCAGATTTGTCCATCCTCTCCTCTCTCTCACTCCCTCTCTTTCTCTCTTCTCCCCCTCCTCCCTAAGAAGGCTATTGTGATTCACGGAGGAAACCCTTCAGAGCAAATATTCTCTGGGCATTTCATGTATAAACATGCCTGACTTTCTATCACCGGGGGGAGAAAAAAAAATGAAAATGCAAAAAAGCTTTGTGTAACGCAGTGATTCAATACGTAACAACCAACAAATGTTTTGATGCATTGGTCTGAGCCATTTGGTCGAGTTAATGCCAAGTGTGATAAATAGATTAGTCTCTAGATGGTGGCCTCAAACGAGTTTCCTCCAATGCTTAAGGCAGAGTTGTCATTCCAGCTAATTTGTTGGGATTTTGCCTGCCAAGAGTCCAACTGGTGATGAAAGGAGTCAGCCCCTTTAGCATTTAGACAGAAATAAACAAATTCATACTCTCTATTAATATATATGTATTTTAACTGGATGTGAAATCCTCCCTCCGAATGCCATTGTCAGGATTAAGGGTCAGAGAATGCAATCTGAGTTGAATTAAGGAAAGCAACCTCGGTGTCATACGCACCGAGAGCACACTCCAAAAGAGAAAAAAAGAAGAGCATTAGCATTCTCACATTTGCATAACGTTCCTATATATACATCAAGTGTTGTGGAGAGCTTTTGGAGTGACTAAGTGATGTACAGAAACGCATCAGAACGAGTGGGCTGTTTCAAAAGCACAGGGGGGTAGAGTTGCCGTAATCATCCGACAACATGGTAGACGGGGGAAACACAAAGATTTGTTTTGCACCTTTTTTCTTCCATCTTTCATCAGCTGCCGACTCCTAAATTATAAGAGCAAATCATTAGGAATGTTGACAATACAATATAACATGACTCTGGCACCGCTCAGCAAAAAGTGCCTCACTAAGCAATGCAAACAACAACTTCAATTATGTTTTTTTTTTTCTTTTTTTTTTTTTCCTCTCCTCCCTCTTCTGTCACGCAGCCATTTATTGCCTCAGATGATGTACAGTATGCTGCACTGGGACATACATATGGAATGGCTTGAGGACTTTAGATTAAAATTGATTTTCCTCCCCTTGGGAAGTAGAAAAAGTCAAAAATTGTTACTTGCACATTTATGAAACAGATTTAGTCTGTTGACATTGAAGGCTATTTGATAAGTAATTAAATAGCCTTTACCCAAGACAAGGTGACAGGTAACTCTTTGTCATTCCCCCCTGTGTAGAGTAGCTCTGTAATGATGATATACAGTGCAGAGCTTGTTGTTTTGTGCCTGATATTATAAAGGGAATAGATCATATTTTGTGGTTGCAGCAGAGGATTACATTAGTATCTGTCAGTTGTGGTCATTTGTGCCAATTATCGAAGAGTTTCAGGCTGAGATTGTGACAGAAAAGAACAGGAAATATATGCAGTATATCAATTAATATACCGTATGCATTGCAGGCCGTAATGTGTTTATGTGTGTGAGCTGCGGAAGCACTGTGCAGGGAAACACTTGGCGGCAGTAGTACCCTCCGGCTGGCAGGATCCTCTGATTAATGAGTTATCCCAGGCTCGTAGCCTCGGACGGGCAAGAGGCCACACATCTGTGTGTCACTCAGGTCTGACACCTTCTCCCAGCCCGGCTGCCAGCCGCTCACCAAGGGATTTTCCAGATGTTCCAAGGTTTCTGTACGCGGTGCAAGGGCCACTGTCGCCAAATCACTATCCTGACATTGCGTTTGTGACACCGGAGTCTGTAGAATAACTTTTCTTGCAAAGTTCAGAGCATATCAAAGCAGCTTTTGCTCATAGCTTATGCACTAGGAAATGCTTTATCAGTTTTGCTCCAGATGTTGATTTGGCTCGCAGGTGTTTGAGGTGTTTGTGATAAAGGCAGCTGCCTATGATGACATGTTTTGGTTTGAGATTAATTTGTGTTGTTAGCCCCCTCAGTTTGGTTGCCTGCACCATAGAGAGAGATGTAATTTCAGCTTTTCCCTCCCACCACACACAGCCTCTCTGTCTTAGATGAAGCAGTTGGACCCAAGTTCAAAATGGGACCTGTGGGTATCAGGTATCAATAGCCTATGATAAAAGTTCAGCAAGCAAAGCTGATATATTGTTGCTGTCCCCAAAGGGAGGATAATTTATGAAACCTTGTCCTCAGCTACCTTTTGTGCACACAGTTGCTTTTACATTGGAGCCACCGCTTCCAAGCAGCTACTGTATGTTGATGCCATTTTTATAATCTCAGTTTTCCCTTATTTCCCACAAATAAAGGAGGGGAAAAACTCATAATGGAATTCAGCCAAGGCATTGGATTATAAATGAGGTCTGCGCCAGGCTTCATAACGTTATTTAGATTTCTGTGTACAGAGACCCGTGTTCCAACTCCCATCAGCACTGCGACAGAATCAAATGTGAATATAAGCTGATATAGGGAAATTGGTTTGTAATGTGCTGATGCTTTGGAGACCCTGTGCAGAGGCAAAAAAAGGAGAAAAACAGCAGTTCTTTGGCACATGCAGAGTGATGTTTTAATTACTTGAATTGGAATGATAACAACCACCCCTCCCATCCCAGAATGAAACAAATTAAAAGGGTTACACTGAAAGTCACCTCATTTTTTTTTTTTTTTTTCATGGAAAGCCTCATTTTGTTGTCATCTGCCTCTGTTGTATTTGTTCATAATTCACTTTCAGCGTTTGAAATTTCTGCTCATTTCATGTGGAATTTCCTAACATGGGGCAGTGTGGCATCTGTTCCCAGTGCCACGACTGTGATAAAACTCAAACACACCAAAGACTGATTGGAAAAGACGGAGTGTGAGTAATATGCGTATTCAGTCTGTTTGCAGACCGAGGACCTTTTAGCATGTCCTGCTGCACGTCGCTCACCATGCTACATAATGAATGTGTCCACACCAAAATGGCCCCAAAAAAACCTGACTGTTCATTACCCAGCCTTTTAAGATTTTCCATTTGATGTTCAAAATGTTGCTGCGCTTTGATCAGATGAAGCTTAAAAAGTGATGTCAGTTGCGTTTTCAATTTTCTGCAAGTTGTAGACATTAGTTATCAGTGGAAGTAAACAAACTGGTTTGTTTGCAAAAATGTACTGCTTTTTCATGACTTGCATGACGCTTTGTGTCTTTTTGTTACATAGAATGTTGCTTATCCAAAGGTGTCGCATGGAGCTAGTTTTCCAGCACGGACGTGACTCAGGCACTGCAGTGACTACCCATGATAACCTGTGTTATGATGAGTAGAAGTGGTTTTTCCAGCACCCAAAGTAACATACCTGCTGTGTTTATTATGAATGACTCTCAAAGAAATAGTTCGACGTTTTTAGAAAATGCGCTTATTCACAGTGAGATTAGAAGATTGATCGCGCTCCCATGTCTATATGGTCAGAAACTGAGTGTTAAAATGACAGTTGGGTGTTTTATAGGTGGTTCTGTGCCAGACTGTTTCTTGGCTGGGAACAGGCAACCAGCGGAGTCTCCAGGAAGTTACTAGTCCCAGCCAAGAAACAGTCTGGCACATAAGCCCCTATAAAATGCAAATTGTTGTTTTTATACTTCAATTTTTGTACCGATCCAACAAAAAAGATATAATGTGTTAATCAGTGAAGTTACTGGTAGGCGGATTCTGTTCCCTTTAGACGGAGCTATCTATTTAGCTTGCTATTTCCCCTTGTTTTCAGTCTTTGTGCTAAGCTACGCTAAGATAAGATAACCAGCTGTTGGATATATTTATATTTACTGTACCAAGTGGTATTGATCTTTTCATCTAACTCTTGGCAAGAAAGCAAATAAGTACATTTCTCAATATGTTGAACCGTTCCTTTTATCATATCTGATGGTAGCTGTATGTCACTCTCGAATTATATATAAAGAAAGGTACAGTAAACACAGCAACTCAAAAATCGGATGTTGCACCCTCAGCATTCAGAAATAATGTGTCCATCCTGGGATTATTAATTATATGACACACAATTTGGACTTTTCTCTTTCCTGTTGGGGCACAGAGGATAAACAGAAGTGTATGACTTTTGAGAAAATGAGACAGTGTTTCATCCCCAGGCACAAAAGGCCTCATAACTTCAGCACTTTGGCAGCATTGCTTTTTGTATAATTCTCTTCAAGAAGCTAAGAACATTGAAGCAGAGGAAAAGCAGTATGACACGCCTCGAGCTGTTGTGCAGAGATGCAAGACATGTCGGTTTTTCCACCTTACTTACTACAAGGTTAACTTTGGGGAATGTTGATGGAGGCAAACATCACCTGTTTTGGCAGCCAGACCTAGCACACCTCAGAGGCTGCTCCCAAGAAAACAAGGAGCGTTCCCCTGCAGTTCCAACCCACTTCACATGCTCAACTGCATAACATGCAAACTGAATAGGCGAGATGTCTAATCCATCCATTAAATGTAATTGAGACTGAAACGCTGCATTAGAGCCAGTCTGTGGGATTGAGCTCAGAGACGAAAATTGCAGGGATTAGAAAAATCTCAAATATATGTATATACTCGTATTTTTCTATAGCGAGAAAATACTGCAGAAGGTTCCGCAGTAGAGCATCTAAAATTACCTTGTCAATCGTGTACCAGCTGCGGACTAGTTTTCTGCTCGTCTCACTGGCACATGAAGAAAAAGGGATGTAAAAGGGTCAAAACAAGCTCTCTTTGGATGGCTTTCAGGGCCATGTGTCTAATGGATGGTTTTTAATGAGAAGAGGCTATGACGTCTGATTTAGAACTGCAGTGACAGCCAGTCAGAGGGAAAAAGCAGCCCCCCCCACCTCCGCAAACACCAAAAACTGCACCACCATCATTTATTGTCACGATGCCGACAACGTTCCAGCTAAAATAGCAGCAGAAAAAACTGCAAACAAAGTTGAAGTCCCTTCCATTTCTCTTTTTCTAAAGTTGTCAGCTTTCTGTCAATGGTGTGCTTAAGACTTATACTTACAAGCGTGGCAAATGTAAATATGGACCTCCAGTTGCCAGAGCGCTTTGAGGATAAGAAAATAACAATTTGTCAGAACAGTACTTTCCCTCTGTGTTTTTAATGTGGCAAAAATTAGCACAGCAGAGTGAAACGATGCTAAAAATTCAAGGCAGTTCGCCGAATGATCACACAGTAAAGTGACGAAATGAGATGGTGTAAAGATAAATCATATTATGGATCTCGAGGGTAATACACATTGCAAATGGACAGCCTACTTTGATACTTATGTTCCCTAGGAAACGCAGTCCTAATGTTGTACTGGGGGTTGGGAATGTGACTAGCTTTTTGATGCTCTTCCACTGTGAAATGTCCGAATACATTTGCATCGTCTAGCCAATGTACATGTGCCAGCACAGCTGTCATAGTTAAAGGCATACAATTGTGTCCCTGTAACAAGTAGTACATACTAATGTGGGGGGAAAAAAAATAATGTTAATCATGACACATACTTAAATCAGTTGAATATTGCAAGACAATAAGAACACACAGACTTTAACACTCTGATAGCTGTTGCAAATGACTTGAGTGAATTTGCACCAATCACATTTTTTGCTAAGGGGGACTGACGAAATCATCAGCCCAAACTGTGATCTCATCAGACGGGGTCGCAAGCGAGGAAAGGCAGAGGGACCTCACCTATTTACCCAGAAGCGGTCTGTCTTCTTTATCTCGTCATATATTTCAATCACAAGAGCCAGCTTTTAGCAATTTTATTTCCTGCGCTGCAGTAAACGCTTGACCCTCATCAGTGCAGTCAAGCCTTCTTCTTCATCAAAAAGCTGCTACATCCACCGGCCTGCGCTGATGATTGCCCAAATTATGTTCATCAACAGGAGACATTTACAAGAGTTGGAGAAATATAAAGACCACATTCTCTATATTAGGACATGCTGCTAACCAGCACTTTATAATCACATGGTAGGCAGACTGGTTGCAGAAGTGAAGGGAACATAATGGGGATCTCCCTTTCTATTTAGCACAAACATGCCACCCCGTTAGACGATCAGGGTCCCCGATGATCATTATTACAAGTCCAAACCCCCTCGGCCTGGCACACTTGCACACACACACTTACATACCCACCCTGGATAAATACGCCATGGGTAATTATAGCGGGGAAGCGTGTCTTAGTGGAGCTGTCAGAACTGTAATTGCTAGAGGGATGGTGGGCTATCGAGAAGCGAATCGCGCTGCAAGTGCAACACTGGCAGTGGCGAGTGACTTTGATTATAAGGAAAAGGGGTGAGAGATGGAGGTTATCACCGAGCTCCTTCTCATATCTTGCATGTTATGAACAAGGCTGTCTATTTAACACAAGATAAGCAGAATGCTTTAGAAAATACTCACATGCATTACCTTGACTGTGAAGTGACTGCCCTTTTTTTCTCCCTCTCACTTTCTCTTACACTCTTTTTCCAGAGGATGGTCATGCCAGAGTGTTTAGTCTAGAGGGATATTACAGTGCACTTGTCTGGGCTTAGAAAGGTAACATCCATACCTGTATCACATCAAACATGAGACGAAAAACACCTCTCATCTTGTTGGAAGAAATTGCCACGGGTAAATGTGTGCACTAGTGTGCTCACTCAGCTTTGCTGTCATGAATTGGCCGTTTCTGTGCCAGAAGCTTTGGGGGAGAAGAAAAAGAGAAAAGGATTGAACTCGAGCCAAAAATGGGATTTTAATTTCTTAGAAATTCCCATCTGTTTGTGTATGTGTGCATGGGGGAGTGGGAGGGTGGAGGGGGAGAGGAGAGTAAAGGATGAGAGAACAGGAAAAAAAGAATACTATATACCCAGGGTGAAGGAGAGAACTGAAATCATGACTTTCAAATGAACAGCAAGCGTCTTCTCATGGAGATAGCTTGTGAAAATTACAAGTCATAATGTCATCAGGAAATCAATGGGGACTATAAAGGTAATCATAACAGTACAGTGTGTGCGAGCTGGGGCCAAATTGCCACTCGGTTAGCCACTTTCTCCTCAGCAGATAATTGCACTGGACAACCTGAATCAAGTCTATTCATGCCGAAACACTTTACATACATCTCCCCATGCCATGAAGCTAATTGCATTTCAAAAAGTTATTCTGCCACAACACCAAATATTGATTGAATGCAAAACATGCAATCTGTGAGTGTAAGCATGTAAGCAAATAGCTAATTTGATTTCAATCATCGTGGTGCGGACGGCTTTCGGGTGGACTAACCTCTCCTGTCACAACCCAGTTTGAATCAAGATATGAAAGTCACTGCATGGTTAGCTTTAAAATCCGTCAAAATATCTCAATTGTGCGCTTTTGTGAGGAGAAAATGAACTTAATTGAAACTGGCATACAATTGGGCAGCATTAATCTAGCGTGAAATTTGTCTTCAGCTATCCTGCGCAGGGGCGAGAACCAACTTTGCCGCATTATCTTCAGAGTGATCCGAGGATCTGTAATTGGTTATGATCATTATGGCACGAGGTGGCTGCTCGCCACCATCCAAATATCATTTTCTGGAGATGGGCAGTTTCTATAACATCAAATAAAAGGTTTAATAATTTGGTACACTAATTGATCAAAACATTAATCTACTTTAGAATACATCACTCGTTAGCCTACTCATTAGAAAAGAGCCAAAGACGAAAGCTGTTTGTACATCTCCGTTTGATTAATTGCCTTTTATGAAAATGTTCACTATATCATCCAGTGGAACACAACAGAAACACCTTGTACATTTAACAGAAAAGAGTTTGATAAAACTGAATTAAGCTGAAAATTCCATCAACTTGCACATAAAAAAACTTTGATATTCAAGGACCTAAACTATTTAATTGTCTCTGCAACACCATATCCATGGCAACACAATTATTTTGGCATACCCTTGACATTCTCTGATTATATTTCATTTGCATATAATTATATTTTATCTGCACAATTTAGATTCATGGAATATCTTAGGATTGCAATTGCCAACAATATTGCATTTTTCCCCCTAGTATCTTCTGACAATATGAATAGATCTACATGCGCAGTAAATTACATGATGTTTGAGACATGTTGTAAATTACTCTACTAAAGTTAAATGCACACCGCGTCTACAGAGATGTCCGGTAAAGGGCGGTAGTGGTGTGTAAACGCCATTTACCAACATTTTGAATTCTGAAATAGAAGCTTTATTTGAGATTTATAGAAAAAGATGGAGGAAAAGACACTGATAAAGCCCAGGAGACAGGTGATGGAGAGACTTTAAAGTAGTTTAGAGAAGGTAGAAAAACAGTTTGGGTCTAATTTATAGTTTTTGACTCTAAATCAGCTTAATTGAAAACACAAGATTGGAACCTGCTGATCCTGATCCTTTCTTTAATACGCGTTTTAACGCCACACAACTATATTTAGATGATAGTTTTCTAATAGTTGTTTACATCACTACTTGTTATAAATACAGCAGTGCAATTGGCAGCTGAGAAACAACTCCTCTTCATATATAGACTGTTTAAATTGAGACTTATTTTTAAGATAGAGACCAATGTCCATCAATCATCATATCCTTCACAGCCCATAATAGAGGTCAGGTAGCGGAGGTCAGGTAGGGTTTAGGTACCCTTCACGGCCCGGTTTGAAGTCATGTTGGTTTCTTCAGTTCACTTATATGTGGACAGTTGAAAGCACATCATTGTAAAATCTTCAAATGGTCAAAAGTAGTGTTGTCACGATACCAAAATTATTGTTTCCATACCGATACCAAGTCAAGAATTGCAATTTCGATACTTTTTCGATACTTTTCCTGAAAAGGAAGAAACACTCTCAAATATCATTACTGTGCTTTATTTAAAAACCGGGACAACATTTTAATCATATTGCACACTATGGAATGAACATATGAACAGCAGATATATTAAACATTTGAACAAAATAAGAAATATAAAAAATATAAAAAATAAATTAGAGCAATGACATTCAAGGTAAAAAATTAATAAATTTAGCAGCATTATTTCAGTTATCATAAGAAACATAAGAGAAAACATAACTTTATCTTGATTCTGAACTTTGAAAAAAGCAAATAAAATTTAGCAGCAATATCTCAGATATTGTAACTTATTCTGTCAGTTGTGCAACCTTTCCTTTCAGAGGAGAAAACTCAGCCATTGAGCCTGTGGCTCCAGACTTCTGTAGCAGAAGAAAATGGAAATATTTAAAATGTGATGTTGATAAATTTGTCATAACAGAGGACCTGAATAGTTTATGGATGATAGTAACAATAACTTGTGACTAACTTAGCATCTCTATATGCAGCTAACATTTACTTAACCATAACATTACCATAATTAATAATAGGAAATAATGAGTTAACCTAATGTTATTTAAGCTGTGATATATGGATTAATATAGGCTAATGTTTCCTGTACTTCAACGTCTGATTTCTTTGATGGTTAACTTTATATTTGAGTCCATAATTTCTTTCAAGGCATTTCACAAATACACCTCCTTTGCGTAGGTCTGTGCTCTTTAAATGCTGTAATAACCCAATATAAATAAATCACTGACAAACATGCACGTGCTCTGATTATAATCATATAGCCTATAGATCATTTTAGCTGATGTTTTGTATGCTTTATTTTAGCAGCTTGCAAATTATTAACATTATCTGTGAAAGTTGCATTTTCAGAGATGTTGAATTAGCCGTATGCAGGCTATTGGTTAGTCATGAGTATAATGCCCATGGTTAGCCTACTATTTCTCTAGATAGCCTCGTCAAACTACGGTGGTGCAAAATAGTGACTTCTCACAAAATAAACCATAGCCTACTCATTTGACTTATTTATCGGCATGAACGTGATCGCCAAGTGTTTTGCCAGGTTCGAGGTGTTGGCTCCCTTTGTTTGCATTTGTTTGTAGCACTGACGACAAACAGGTCTTGACTTATTGGTAGCTTTGCCCTCACTGTCAGCAAGGTAGGCAAAGTACTTCCATATTTCACTCCTCGCGTCATCTTTTTCTACTTTTTCTGTGGCCGTATCACTTGTGCTCGCACATGCAGCCATCTCGTTACAGTGTTTGTCACATGACAGCTGCAGCGTCTTTGCTGCGTGCGTGAGGAGAAAAAACACAGACATCCATAGGGAGGCATTGGAAGCATGCGTTGCACACACCAACATGAAATGCGTCTCTTAAAAATCTGCAACGCAATCATTCTTAAAAGTATCGATACTAATAAATTTAGGAATCGTGACGTTTTTAAATTCCGAGAATCGCGATACTTTTGAAGGATCGGTGCACCGTACAACACTAGTCAAAAGTCTTGTGAAGTGTTTATATATTGACCAAAGCATGGCATGCATGTTGTTTATATCTTAGGGTTGTCTGGGACTGAAACTAAAATTTGAAAATTAGCATGCATGTATGAAATTCAAATTGTCCAAAAAGTAATTTACATCAAATAGAGGATCTCAGATGGTTAGAGTTTGTTTGTGAGCTACTTCCTGCTGTGCATTAAGTATTTCATCAGAGATAAGTTTGTCTGTTTACTCAGGCAGCACCGCTTTCTTTCTGCCACATGCCATCTTATTACTGGAGACACTTGTAGCAGCTCTCAACAAACATCATATTGTCACACATGGGCGCCAATAATTGTGAACTCCACAAAGCATGTGCGTGCTGTTGAGGCAGGGCCTCGCGAAAATCGCAGCTGCCGCCGCCACCCACCACGTGGAAGAAGGATTCTGTTTGCACGGAGAGAGATGAAGGGGTGCCTCGCTGTCACGGGAACCTAACCATCTCTGATTGCATTCTTCAAATGGTGTGTTTTCATATGCTGTTGTTTTGAACAGATGTGTTGTTTGCAACAGATAAGAGCTAAAGCGTGATGTGTACATGCATTATACCCTGCCTTTTAATGTTCTCTCTGAATCTTTCTCCTTTTCGTACCCTCCCCTCTCTAGCTCTCTCCCACAACAGGTATCATACGCTGCTCTCTGTTTATGTTGTTACACGGCGGCTTGCGAGCCGGAGCCTTTGAAATGGAAACTTCATATGCTCTCTTTCCTCCAGACTTCCTTGAAGTAGACTTTTGTTCAATCTCGAGGCCTCATTCTCGTTTCATGATAATCAAGTAATACACAAGACAGTTCCTCTTTGAATCCATGGAGCTACAGCACATAATCTAATGCACAGACCCTAATGGTACTATAAATATTACGCATTCAACGAAGCTGGGCCAGTGTGTAATCTACTCATGAGGGATTCGTCAGTTGCTTGACTGATGGATTGCGTTAGAAGGTAAACAGGACCAGAAATGATAGTCTGGTGTACAGTTTCTCCTCCTCTGAAAGTGCCGTCTTCCCTCTACGCATGCCACTCTTCATTTCCTTTCCCATTCAACTACCAGGGGGCAACAGACGGCATTCAATCATCACAGGACCTGATAGCTGTAAATTGTATTCGTGCGCCGAAAACGCATAATCAACAGCGGTACTTTCTTATTCATAATCTTCTCTGCAACTCCTTTCGCTTAATGCATTCAGGTTCCTAGATGGGGTGTGTGTGTGTGTGTGGGGAGGGGGAAGCAATGTGTGATTACAGAGGATGCTTTGAGGACTTGCACAAATGCAGTGACACCCCCCCCCTACTCCTCCCAGTCGTCTTTATTTTTCTCCTGTTTGGCCAGTGTTCATTATTAATGGTTTTTGGCATATACCCTATTGTTTTTCCGTATGGATCCTTCTGCGCCCTGTTTCGCTTACTGCCTGCACACGAGTCTGTGTAGCTCACCATACTGGTTTGCATGTACAGTTTATGATTAGGCTTGTGTGTCTGTGAGGCCTGCCATGTTTGGAGTCATCTTTTTATAGTGGTTGTCACTTCACCACAGTTCACCTTGCTGGATCAGGAAAATGTTATATTCATGAGGCTGTGAACAGAAGTCTTTTTCGACAAATGGCCCTCGTGGCAACATTGGAATTCAGATAGTGAAGGCTGCACGTGGACATGCATGACACCCTGCTGTGAGACATTAGAAGGCTCCCCTTGGCCACAACAAACATTTTGGAATATGTCAGAGCAGGATTTCTGTGTTTATGTGAAATTGAGTGCACTAACCGGGTCACAGTAGACCTATAAAAAACAGTCCTGATTATGCATGCTGGTGTGCATCCCAATTATGCATTACACTGCACAATTTTGTTCCTGATGCAAACTATTGGAGAAATATACATATTGTAAGCCGTTGCATGTTTTCCATTTCACTGGCGATTATGAGCGTTCAAACTGTACATTTACGTACGGAGCGTTGCAGTTGTTTGTTGGCCCAGTCTATGAATTTTCACTGAAGCTCATTTAAACACTGGTGCTTACTGATAAATGAAAATTGCCTATGTGCATTTCTTTCTGAAATGGTGCCTCATCATAACTAAAATGTGTCTACACCCCACTAATGTGTTTGCACTAAATAATCACCTTACCTAGCTAAAGTGTTGTCTGTCAGCTCCATTTTACCTCACTTATGCTGGATCTAGTTCTTCAACTTTAGACTGACCATAACTCACACAGATACACACCCTGCAGCCAGGTCTCTAAGAGACTCTAAGAGGCATTGTCTCTCTGTCTTATTTCCGTATCAAATCTGAGAGCCGATCATCAGTCCAGTCTGACCTCATTTAGCAAGGTTAGGAATCCATGCTGCTGTGATGCTGTATTTAGCATTTAGCTCAAAGCATCCATGTGCCTAACACATCTTAGTATAGCATGTTAGCACTAAACATGAACTACAGCCGATGCTGGTGGAGATGCCAGTGGTTTTATAAATATTTGCTAATGGATAATGGATCTACATGGAATGTTAAGGGCTCACCAGAGTTATTACAATTCTTCCTGAGGGGGACATGGATATCTTTACCAAATTTTCTTGGCAATCTATCCGGTTGAGACGTTTCAATAGTGGACGAATGTGGCGAACCGGCTGACTGACATTGCTATCCCTAGAGCTATGCCACTAGCATAACTAAAAAGCCAGAGTCTTGTACGTAGCTGGAAATACCAAATCTAACGGTAGCAAAATCAGAGCCCGTCCATCCTCACTCGGGCAATAAAAGTCCTCTCCATTGGGATTTATGAGACAGAGGTCCTTTGCTGTAGCTGAGAGAAGTCTGTCTTGCAGTCTGTACAGCTTTCTTTAAAGTCTCTAATCAGTGCCGTGAGTCGGACTGTCCTCATCACAGACCAATCCCGTCCTACTCCTCTTCCTGCCCTCTGCTCCACTGTCCTCTTGACCTCTTCTCTTTCTGATAGCTTTTACCTTATTTCCTCCTCCTCTTTAACTTGAGCGCATTCTCGTTTTTATAGTCCTTTCCTTCTTCTCCTCGATTTCCTCCTTGGAGAGGTCATCTCTTAGCTCTTTGCCAGGCATTCACTCCTGAGATTACCTCTTCATTTACACACCCATGCAGACACGCTCCCACCCACCCACTGACACACATACACCCACCCACATATACACTCACTGCTACCACTCCCCAGAGCTCCAGCAGGCATTTTGTCCTTCAAACCAGCATCTCGTATTTCAGCTTTACTCAATCACCCCCGCTGTAGACCACGTGCATTAATACCGACCATGCTCTGAGGTTGATGATATCAGCCCTGCTCCATCCTTCATCGCAATAACCTCATACGCTTTGATTCTAATTTGTCTCAAGATAACATAGAAGAGGTGGAAGTAATGAATTACATTTCTCTTGTTACACCATTTTTACTCAAGTTTTTAAAATATTTCAAGTATTTTACTTCACTACATTTTAAGGTGCAATCGTCAAAGTAGAAACAAAAGTCACGTGAAAAAGTCATACTAAACTGTGTGAGAGTGGAACAATAGAAAGGAGCCAAAGCAGCAGCTGTCGCAGAGAAGAAGCTGCTGGTGTGTCTGCAGCCGCAGGAGGGCAGAGCTCCAGAAAGGTGCCACTCTTCACTCAGCTGACGGGCGTAGGAGTCTGTGAACACTACAAAAGAAATGCACAACAATGCAATAAGATGAAGGATGATGTCATTATGGCTTCTGGTTAAGGTTAACATTATTGTATTTGTATGTTTACATGTCTTAAATATCTAGTACCTTAATTAATCACTGATTTAATGCACCAGCTGGCAAGCATGTTAAGTAACCCCAATCAAACACCCCCACATTGCTGCATGACCAACAGATGTATGCTGGGTCTGGATAAATGCATGGCGGCCTCTGTGGAAGGCAACCCGTGGCGTCTGTAGATAAAAACGTCTCATAAGGTAACAAAAACATAACGATTCTTATTTTCAGGCAATTATACACTAATGAAAAACATAATTATGCATACTATATTCCATATTTCTGCCAATAGATCCTCCACACTAGACATTTAAAAAAAAAAAAAAAATGTAATGCAGTAACGTTTACTTGGGACATTTTAACTGACGTACTTTTTAATTTTATCCACGTACATTTTTTTTTAACTTGAGGGAAACACTCTCTAAAGTACGGTACTTTTACTTACTATTCTAGTACTTTTTATCCCTGCACAGATTTGGCAGGAAGGTTTGACTGCAGTTTGGTTGAAATACTTACACTGTATCAGTTTCCCTGTGTGTGCACCTGGCTGGAGATACACTCAGGTCAATATATCATGCCTCATGAGATAGGTCAGAGCTTGTTTTTTATCTCTGCAGTGTAGCTAAAAGCAGATTGTGGTGCAGTATATATTTATGTGTAAGAATTCTGCAAGTGCTGTCACTCAAGGGTATCACACCAGACTGCAGTTACAAAGGAAGCGTTTTAAGATTTTAATTTGTGCTTATGATGGACAGATTCACCAAGACTGGATAGGTGACCTCAGAACCAGCTGCTTTCCCCTCATTGTACAACACAGGCACAAAGTGGAATGGCAGTAATTACTATCCCAGCCTCACCTCATTGAGCCATACTGCACAGTGTAGAACACATTGCTAATGTAATCACACTATGCTACACACTCTTATGGGCCAGGCTTAATGTTGAGTGTGTGTCATTCGAGAGCCCGCTGTCACAGTAAGAGGTTCCGGCTGGTTTATAAAGGCACATGTTTATTGTATCATGCATTAGGGCCATTAGCCCCAGTGCTAGCTGAACCCAGCTGGTTCCTAGGGTCATTTCTCAATGTGAAACTGAACTGCATGACATGACCAAAATTGACTCTCCTCAGAATACTCCACAGCTAATGGACGTCTCTGTAATTGACATCAATACCTGGGAACGAGCTGGTGCTCCGACTGTGGATAAAATGCAGTCAGCACCTATCAGAGGGGCTATTTCTGTCTTCATATCTCATGTTTGATTCGTGTTTACATGCACCTCTGTCAAGGGAGGTTTAGGAGGAGGGGTTCTGGTTCTGCCTACTCATCATTTTACTCCAGTAGTTATGGTATGTTAACCTGTAATCAAATAAATAAATGGTTTATGGTTAGGTCCTTGTCCAAGATTTCAGTGGTGCAACAGTACCTACACCTTTTTTATGTTCATAACCAATGGTGATCCTTTTGACTAATCTGAAACATTTTTTAAAAAGTGAGTCGTCCCAGCAGGGAATCGAAAGCTCTAGAGGCCGCTGCAAGAGGCCCATGTTGCTGATGCACTACAATATTAATGCTTATGGAGCCCATCAACTCTAATTACGCCTGCCTTGCTCTATCCTACCAAGAGTACTACTGAATATTAATGTTAAGCAACTCATAACAGCAACGTCACTTCATCAGTGAATAACATCATTAACAGTGGTGTGTTTCTGAATAGTGATTGATCCTGGGGTTTGGCGAGGTTCAAGGTTAGCTGAATATGCGCATTTCGACGTACCTCTTTGGTCTTCTATTAGATCAGGGTGAGGGGGCTTCGCCATCTTGAAGGTGGGTAACCATCATCCCAGTTCTTTCTCCTGATGGGCCAAAATTTAATCAGTACTTGTATGTTTTCCTTAATTTATCTGCACACAGAGGAGGCAGCATGCCATTATCATGCAGGGAAACATTTGTTGTTGCTTGATTACGCTAATGGGAAAGCACACACGAATATAAAATGTTGAACGTTATTGAAATTAGGCTTAATTGCTGATGGCATCTCAGGTTAATTTGTATTCCCCTGGTATGAAATGTGTCTGTGCGTGGTGTTTGTTTTTGTGTGCTGAGCTGCATCTAAGTGACTGTAGATGCACAGTATGCTCTCACTGAATTCACTGGGGTTTGTTTTTGCTCTTCAAAAATAAAAAATAAAAAGAGGACAGTTGTATGGAGATGATGGCATAGATAACTGAATATCATTAATGACAAATGCAGCGTTCCCCTCATGAATCCTCTTGTTAGGGCCCTTCAGTCCACCATGATGCTGGGTCATCAGCGTACACCGGAGGGTAGGCGGAGTCGGAAGGAAGCACGTTCAGCTGCTTCACCGGGGGATAGTGATTAAAAAGCACTTCAGTGCAGAGACTCACACAATCCAGATGAGGTTTTCCCGCTCTGAAGACCTCTATAACCAGCAACGCAAAAAACTGTCTGAACATTTCAAGTAGCTTCTTGATCACTCCTCTTACTGTTATGCTTTTGTCTTTTGCTTTTTAATTATTGATGTTGATGCGTTTCTCTTCCCACCAAGTTCTCCATTAATGACTTGTTCTTAATTGTGGAGGTGAAAAAACAGAGATAAAAGAAATGCAATTTACTCCCAGCATTCCTGATGCACCCCTGATGTGCTGTGGTGGATATTAAATAAGTGCATTTACTAAATATTAATTATTATTCCCAGTTTATACTTGAAAAATACTGTTTATTTTTCCACTAAAAATATCTGAGAGTAAAAGACTTGACAGATTAAGATTGTACATACAAAACATGATGTACATACAATAATATAATAATCCAATAATACATGACAAGGAATAGGGGCCATTTGTTGATATTAACATCATTTATGCTGATGATACTTCTGTACTTACACCTGAATTAATTGATTAGTTTTTTCTGTTAACACAATGCTTACATGTTATCACATTAATATGTTTCAGCAGACACATTAGCATTCATTATTAGTCATGCTCCAAGTCGCCTGATGAATGTAAGTAATCTGGAATCCGTCTTTGATCCGTCCAACATGAATGAATTGACTATGGCTGTGGCTCAGAGGCAGAGCGGGTCGTCCCCTAATCCGAAGGTTGGTGGTTCAATCCCCGGCTCCTCCTGTCACATGTCGAAGTATCCTTGAGCAAGATACTGAACCCCAAATTGCTGAATGTTAGTTTCTGTTCGATGGACTTTGTACTGGACTGTGTGAATGTGTGTGAAAGGGTGGATGTGGCACCTAGTGTAAAAGTGGTCGGAAGACTAGAAAGGCGCTATACAAGTACAGGTCCATTTACCATTGCCATTTACTAGGGGTAAATGGGGTTAAATAGCCACTCTCCTTTTTAGCTTTGTTTTTTAGTCCGCCAAGTTACTGTGCAAAATATCTCGTCTCTTTAGCAGCTCCACAGTTTCTAACTTTTGTCTGTGGTTTGGTGCTTTGCAGGTAGAGTACATTAGCTCAAAAGTCGTAAATAAAAGAAAACATAAAGATCAAATGCACTAAAACTCTGTAAAACTGGGAGTGGTGATATTTCTCTGTAGTTTTATCACTACAGCTCTCCTTTAAAATTACATGTAGTTATTGGATCCATTGTTAATGCAAAATAATTGATTTGAGCATGTTTAAGTGATTTATATGCAGCCTTCATATCTACACATGGAGTCTGCCACATTGCATTGCCAGAATGGACAAACCAAACACTGGCTCTAGACCAGGCCTTTAGTATTATTTTGGCTATTGGTTTCAATCTGCAACTTTGCTGCTAGATGCCACTAAAAAAAACCTTAAAGGATCTACATATACATCCATTACCAGCAGCAAGATGGCAAACCACATGTACCATATTAAATAATAATAATGCAGTTCATACTAAAGCCTTTGTTTACGTGTATTTGTGACTCCCATGTAGTGTAGCAATAGCAACCCATCATCAATTCATAAAATACAGTGATCTACGGCAATTATGCAGGGAATGTAGGTCTGGGCAGTCATGCAGAAGCTAAGGCTGGGCTGAAATAGGCAGAAGAGGAGAATTTAGCCTATCTGTGGCAATTATCCAATGTGGAACAGGTCAGGGGAATGATAATGGCTAAAAGTTCTCATGCAGAACAGAGTCATAAATGTGTGAATCAATGTGGCACAAGGAAGCTCAGCCTCCTCGTGTAAGATTAGCAAGGTGGTCTCTGCAAAGAGTGAACGTGCAACAATTTATACATGGCCTTCTTTTATGAAACCAGTTGGTAATTCTTATAAATCAAAGATATTGTTGACGTCACTCTTATTATTCCTAGTTGTGCACTCTGAAATGAAAACATACTGCTTACACAAAACTAGCAGTCATAGATGTATTACATTGGGTTACTCAGAAATACATTGATGTGCTGCTTTGCTTTATAAAAGCAATTTCTTCCTGATTTCCCCACAGGGATGCAGAGATGAAACAACTGCTTTATCACCACTACCTCTCTCCTTCTTCTTCTTTGCAGTTCTTTCATTTTTGTTTGGAGCGTTTCAGGACCTTCAAACATATGCACAACATGTTCGCAGAGCACACTTTACCATTGAAGTTGACTTTTTATTTTATGCTGACCCATCTCTTGTGTGATAATAGAAATTCTGGGCTATCTTGTTGAACCTCCTGTCTCCTCTTCTCTGGTCCCAGCTGAGTGCCTTCATCATCTCAGGGAAGGCCTCTGAAAGGATGTTTACACATTGAGACTGTGTACATAGTCCTCAGTGCTTCTCTTTTCAAAGGATTCTTTTTCCCAGCTTGCACTGGGGTTTGGCCTGCGAGGGCAGGCAGATAGGCGTGTGGGCAGTGACCCGTCTGCTTTTCTGAAAAGTCCAGACTTCACTCGGCTGAAGCCGCAGGGAGGGCGACAGAGGGATAGACTCGGAGCGGGGAGCAGGATGCTAAGTTCAAGCTTTAATTCATAAATCTTTGTGGATGTCTCTCAGCATGTAGCTGTGAACAGGGGAAAAAAGGATAGAAGGAGAAAGCAAGTGAGGGAGAGAGAAAATCACTTTCTTTGGTATAGACAGACGCGTTCAGAACACCTGCTGAATTTGTCCGCCCTGTCTGGTCCAGGGGACTGGAGGACGACCTAAGAATAATTCATTTTACACCTCCTCCATTGTGGCCTGCTTCTCTACTCTGATTCTATTCTCCTTTTTTAGGAAACACCTTGTTAGCTGTGCCTGAAAGGCAGGTGGATCAGTTTGAGAACGGACTAATAACACCTAAAACTGTCAGCACCCTTATCTCGTAATGACCTGCTAGTGGGCAGCTTCTGTCGCCTCTTGCCAGAAACTGTGTGTCATAAATTTAATTTTAACCCTGATTCTTAGATTTTCATCCTAATTTAAAAAAAAAAAAAAACTTTTCTCCCTAAGCTACCATTTGCAGTGGAATATAGTTGAAAGTGATGTTATGTAATGGCTCAAGCGTTGTTTTCCATAGTGATAAAGATGGGACTGCAGACAAAAATAGCAAAGTACAGTTGGAGTTTGGGAACGAGGGGGATGAGAGAGAAAGTAAGGACTGAAAGCTCAACAATAACACATAATCTGCAACTCTGCCACTTTTTTGTGCCTCCCTTACTGGGAGACAGCTGCTCTACCTAGCTATTCCCTGGTGGATTTGATGGATTCTTCCCCTCAGAAGAGGCAATGACTCCTTGGCTTTAACGCAGCGTGCAGCAAGCTGAGGCCCAGCAGCGTTTACACAGGAATGAGTCTGGGAGATATACCATTGAAGGTAGAATACATTCAGTAGACCTCGAAGAAAAAGAAAAGATATTCTGTGTAACTCAGCCAAGTTTGATTTAATACATGGATGGTGTAAAATATTCTAATTCATCTGAAATGCTGAACAAATTTAAATTAAGCAGAAAGCCAGCGTGTTTGAGGTATAGTGAGTCAAATTTAAGTTTAGGAGACCTGTCTTATCAACTTGGGTGGAAATTGAACTTTAAATGTCCCCATATGAAAACATTGATTCAACATTTAAACTTGAGAAGAAATGCTAAAACACATCAGTGATTTAATGCAAACACCCAGAGACAAAATTAGACTTTGAAACACTCTAAACCTGTCTGCTTTATTTTGACATCTTTTTCTGTTGTCTGTCAACTGCTTGGCAACTTTGCAGAAAACAACAGACTTTTTCTTCTTCTTTCTTTTCAGTTTCTGCTCAAAGAGAGGGAAAGCAAATCGTGAATTATTTAGGCCACCTTTGCAATATCGTAGTGGAATTTGTGTAATTCAAAGGAAGACAGTGAGGCAAACCACAGTATTTCTCTAGAAGAACTCTCAAGTATTTGTTGAATAATGTATGTTACAGCATAAGACGGGCAGCTGCTGATACACAGAGACTGAGACTTGAGATTACAGTGGACCATATGACCTTTCCTTTCATGAAAAATTAAGCGGCATGATATTGAGCTGATGAGGCTTTATTTAGCACAAACCTCCAGTGAGAACAGTTGTCATCAACTTGTTCATCGTCAAAATCAGCAAAAGTTGAACATTTTTAAAATCGTTCTCATTATTAATTGTCAAATTATTGCCAAACCTGTTTTGCGGTTAGGGAAAATAACTTTAAAATAAGTTTTAATAACGTGGCTGATAACAGTAAATTTATTGACTTCTGCCTTATCTCTTAGTCTTATTTTGTTCAATACTGATACATTATAAAGGTTTCCATGTGCCACTGCGCTTTCTGTCTCCACTGAGAACTTGTCCATAGATGTATAATACAAAAAAGGGAGGTTGGTGAGTAAACAGTCTGCCAGTGCTAGCCTGTAGGTGCCAATCTGCTGGGTAGTTTGATGTTGGAAAACCTAAGACACTCTCCAACGCATCAGAATACTGTATCTCTACTCCAAATCCCAAATTCACTCCGTGTACTGTCTGCTTGTTTTTCAAAGCACACAACACCTTTAAAAATTCCAAACCTCCACAGCTAGTTCTGCTGCTCAGGCAGGTATAAAATCAGCAGCGCTTCGATGTCATAAAAAAGTTAGTCCCTGCTCTCGCCGTCATTTTCCTTTGCCAAATGAGTCACAGATGAAAAATACCATATTATACAGCGGGGCCGTCAAGCTGTCACTTAGGTAATGAAGTTGGTCCAAACCATTTGTCTTATTTTGTCACGCTTTTTCCCCATTAGTCATACCGCGCTAACCATTAGCTCCTCGGGAACCCCCTTCACCCAAGGACACTTAGGCTCTCTCTCGAAGTGCGACTGAGGCCGTCAGATGCACCGTGGAAGATGGCACATTGGAAGAAGGAGGGGAGGGATGGAGGGAGTTGAGACTGACACCAAAAGAAGAAAAGAGTGGTAGAGCACGCTAGAGAGACTTGAGCCATGTCCGAAAACAGCATCAGAGAAAACAGACAGGTTGATTAATCTGTCAGAACTTTTTTATAAGAAAATTTTCATATTTCCAAATCAAGCCAATACTGTACACCACTAAAATTCCAGATAAGAGTTCAGGCTGGCGAAGCAGGATTTACACATGGACATGAAGTAAAGAATTAAAGGAAAAGGATCAAGTGTGAGGACGCTGGATAAAGACCGCCTCAGGCAACAGAGGAGAGGATAACCAAGTATACTTACAGGAATGTAGGATGCAGGAAGTTAAGTGAGTAAGACTGTGTAAGATACTCTACTAGAGTGTAGTATATAATGTAATACAGGGAGAACACAAAGAGATTGAAATTGGGGAAAAAGGGAAGAGTGGGAAGAGCGGGACGTATAGACCTGGCCAGCATACGATTTCTGGAGTTATATCTTCAGGGTACAGTTGTGTTTGTCCTACGACAGGGTTATTACTCAGCCAAGTGTGGTAAACACTAACTGCTTTATGAAAGCCAGAGGCAGGGCCACACAAAGTGCAGTAAAAGTAAAGTGCTTTTGTTGTCTTATAGCATGTTTTACAGCATATCCATATTGAGGTATTGATGGTGCATAGCATCTTTTTCATTTAGAGGATGTTTTTAAAACCCTTCTGAGGAATTGGACTCCAGGGAAAAGCTGTTTTTTTTCTTCTTCCTGTTTTGTAAAGTTTAATGTTGCAGCAGGAATTGCAAGCTCAGGTGCTGCATTGGAGGTACTCTGCAGCTCGGTACGCAGAGCACAGCACAAGCAATGTTGAACTCCCACAGGAGCTATTCATAATGAGAAGGTTTGAGAGTTGAAGACCGTGTCCCTTATGGCTTATATTTAGAAACTTGGTCAAACTGTAAGAAGGACCAGAGAAAAACAGAAGAGGTTGTGCAAGCACATTATCATTGTGTTTATATCGACGCACATCGCCACATCTATCACACAAATTGACCAGGTGTGTGTTTAACTGCAGGTGTGTGTGATTAAATAAAGCCTAATGGTTCTAACTGAACTGCGTCCTGAGAGCTGGATGAGGGCCACGTGCACTGTTAGCCGCTGCTCCGACAGATGCCAGGGGGCAAACACAAGGGAGGGGACTAATTACCGGACAGCTGCCCAGCAGACCCTAACCCTGCCCCGGGGGACAGCCGTCTATCTCACTCCCCTGTCCTCCAACCCTGGACCAGAGACCTGGCAACATTGGTGCCAATTCCAGTCTGCCTCCGGGAATTATGATGGTTTGCCCCTAACCGTCAAACTAGGGGGACGGGTTCACATAATTTCTTACCGGACAGACCTCCCATGACAAATGAACGACTGTGATTCTAGAAAAAGATGGTGTTAAATTCTTTGAAATTCTGTCTGAGTCTTCTGTATGAAGTTACCCCAAAACCTCCAGGTCTGACTAAATGAACACTCAAAACATTATGCAACCAGTCAAAAAACACAATATATCCCCCAGTGGTGGTTGGTTTTCTGCCAGTACCTCAGCATCAGGCACCAATTTAGCATTTGACCACTGTTAATTCCCAATATGGACATAAATATTTCCTAGTTTGGTGCCACAGCAGACTTATAATATCTCAATTGATGCTTTGAGTAGACGGTGTCCTTCACCCTTCACTGGAATGGGAAAGAAAGGTATTTATAAGAAAATTGAGGTCACCACTGAGAGGAGGGCTGGCTGTAGGCCCAAAAAATATAGAGTGTTGGAGAGGTTCAGGCAGACTCATTTTGTTGGAATTGAGGGGCTACTGAGCAGACTGCTCATCTTGCTGTTGGCATAAGCGTGAGAAGAGGAGCTAAAGGTTGAAATTATGCACCCAGAAAGCATTTGGCTCGGGTGAGGAAAAAGTGCAATGCAATAATTAAGCGGCACAATAAAAATGATTAGAACTGCTTTTGACATTCTCATTGCGAATAACTTGCGTTTAATTGCAATCACAAATTTTAAATGCCAGTTTTATGTTCCATGGCTATAAGCTGTTTAAAGTTCAATAGCTATACTCTTTAAATCTCCTTCCAATTTCTGCTCGGAGGCAGCAACAAGGAATGGATACAGAGAGAATAGGAGACAAAAGTATGTAAAATTAGTATCTAAAAAAGAGAAGGGGAAGTAGAGAGAGAAGAGTGAAAGTCTTTCACCATTAAGTGGTGGACAGTGTGGATCCCTGGCCTGGAGGAGGACCTGTGTGGCTCAGCTCGAGGCTAGTTAGCTATTCAGCCACAGCATCTGTTGCAGGCTAATGGATGTTATAACCTCATAAACGTCATGAAATTGGACATTATCCCTTAATTAAAAGAACAGAGATGCATTACAATGATTAGAGTGGCACTCCAGTGGACCTGCCACACGCTCCAATAATGTTTCTAGAGGACACGCAGCTCCTGAGCAAGGTGTTGGCGTGGGAGGGGGGCGTGTAATATTTTTAATGAGCCAATTGATGTTATGAGCCACAAACTTTTGGGACCTGCAGGAGGATCCTGTCAAGTTTGGACCGCACACAGAAACTTCCCCTGAGACATCATCTTGACCTTTACTCCAATGCTTTACTGCTATGGGAACAGCTCCACACTTGTTCTTTTTTTTCTCCCCCTCTTTTTCTTTCTCATTTTTATTTGCATTTCAGGAGCTTTTGATGATGATTTGAGTGTCTTCGCAGTGATTATGTACGCAGCGTTGGCTCAGAAGAAACAGCTGTGCTATAAACCAGATATAAAAACAAAGCTTGATGCCTGTGTTCCACAGCACCTGGGCCATCAGTGCCCAATAAATACCAGCAGCCAATCAATCTCGCTGCCTTCCCGGCTAAGGAGCTTAATGAAACCTTGGGTGGGAAACAGAGGGTCTGGACAATATAGCCTGCATGCAAAGATATGGGACGTATTAACCCTCAGTCTGGCCTTTACTCAGACAATTCAAGGCTGGCACTACAGTTGATTTTCTTGGAGCAAGTCTTTAAGTGTGATATAAAGGTCACGAGATGCCTGAACTCACGTATCTGTCATTGTTGTGTCAAGTGACCTGTGCATGAAAATGTCGGTTTGTCTGAAGTTGTATGACGCACAGGTGCACGGTGACCTCTGTAAACCCTGGTGTCACATGGTGTCATGCACATTTAAAGTGGTCCTCAGAGTACTGTAAATGCCTTTCTCTATTATACGGCGTATGAACGGCACGCTTTCTGTCAGCGACTCTGTATTGTACAAAATCACAAAAAAACACACCCTTAATGTATCACTGCATGCGTTTGGTTGAACCAATTACATGCTAACATTCACAAGACATGTCACTGATATTGCATGAGGTATGTGAGAGCAATCTCAATGCCACTCTTGGCTCCGCATGAATCCACGTGAAAAGTAATTGTGGATTTCACATTCATGTATAAGGCAGTCTGTCTTCTCTATGATCTATTTTCTATCAAGACAGACACAATAATATAACACCGAGCACGGCCTGATAAAGAGTCTATTTTTGCTCAAAGCTCCTTCTCCCGAATGAAAATGAATGTAGGCATGTTGCAGTGGTAATGTATCAACATAAAATATTGAAATAGCCCAACCAAGGGCAAACTGCATGTAATTGAAACTCTCTCTGTACTGAGAACAAGGAACCGGTGTCCCCACATCTGAGATTTGGCAGAAGGGCTTTCAGAAGGCATTTGTTTCAGGTTTCTCCCCCCTCCCCAGAGTTAATTGCCTTTTTGAGAAATTTGTATCGCAAGTGTTTGGTTTCTGCTGCCGTATTATTTATAACCCTTATTTTCTGACAAGAAGGGTGCTTTTTTTCCCCTTTCGCAGCAGCTAAGATGATTGATTTGTCCCGTTTAACCTTGATAAGGGAGGAAATAGAAAAACAAATTGCAGTATTGACACTGTGCTGTGATGGCATGTCATTCGCTCAGGTGACCCGGAGGTGAGTCAGAGGTGACTCTGAAGAGGAAGAGATGCAGCCCTGTGCTTCGCTGAACAACTCCCCTATCTATTTTTTCCTCTCTTTTTCCTAAATTTGTTTGATATCTTTGCCTTTTAATGATTCCACTTGTGCTAAAGCCAGCTGTGACAATGCTCGGCTTTTTGGTAGTTCCCTCACATTCAGACTGTGTCACACGGCTTTAGTGAAATGAGGTGTGGAATAGAAGTCAATCTTTTAAAATATGTTTTGCATTACTGGCAAGATGTCATCAATGCAAGGTGATTCATTATTTAAGGATTATTGTGTGTATTGTAGAGATTTAGGCATAGCTTTTAAGGTATCATTGCCAGCAAAAAACATCATTATTAGAACCGCTGCACACCTTTAGCTTGTCATCTCTGGCAGCTTTTGCTCATTGCTGTCATGTAATCTTATACTCTGCATGCAGTGATGAATCCAAATTCCTGCTTGTGTCTGTCCCATGCTCCTCTGATGGCTGCTTTGTCCTCTTCCAGCATGGTGAAGAGCACCATGGGCCGGTCACCCTCTCCAGAGTCCCTACATCTGGCAGCACCATTAATCTTCCACAGCAGCTGTGCCCCTGTACCTGTCTCTCTTTGTGTAAGGGAGATGGAAAGTCATTTTTAGTCATTATCTTCCCCCTGGCATATGCTCATTTCGCTTATCGCACTTAACCTGCACTTTGACGTTGAGGCTCAACTGTTCTTCTGGATTCACTCCCGTACAGAAGCTGACCAGCAAGTTGTCCGGTATGAAAGCTTAATTGTTGCAGAGGTGATTGTACATTTTTACTGAAGTTGCAAAAGTTATTCATCCCATGCCAGTTTAGATGGTGTATGTAAATGAATGCTTGAGAGAAAGGGAGACTTGCTCAGTCCTCAGGGGGGCAGCAGGCCTTTAGGAATCCCAAAGAAGTGGACAGCTGAAGGACCACAAGAGGGTTAAAGCCTAAGAGGTGGCAGACTGCCCTCTACATAGTATCAGGTTTGACAGGGTGTTGCAGTTGGAGGATAAACACATGGAAACCAAAGTAGCCATCTTGTTGTACTGCCCCTTTGATGTGCACTCATCTGTCTCTGGGCAGACTGTGTGTTAGCCACTAATTAAGTGCTGACACTAAGGACTGAGATATACAGTGTTTGTGAAGTTTTACAAAGACGGAGAGACGTTTGATGGAGCTCGGGTTGAAAATGATTAAAACTGGGATAAATAGGGTCTGGAATTATGCTAGCTCTTGTTGGCAGCGCACAGTTTTAACAGCATATTGAATCGGCTTCTGAGCTTTAACAACCTCATTCTTAAAGGAAGGTGCAGACTCAAATCTTTATGGTCTTTAGCCAAATGCTAACTACCCTACTCTATGGTGCCAATCAGATTGGACATAATCTACCATGAAAACAAAATCATTCACTGATTTGCATGCATCAATTTTGCCACTACTATGGTATCTTTGAACTGTTCACTGCCCACGCTTATATGGCACAACCATCGGGCCTGGCTTCATGTGTTCATACGTTCATATGTTTATATGTTTATGCATGTGGGTCTCAAAGGGGTGTGAACTGGAAGAACCATCCATCACAAAATCCAGAGGGATCAACTGTAATCAATGTACGAAGTTTAGGTTGCAGCCCACCTTCTGGCCCGGCTGGTTGCTCTTGGTGGCTCGAGCGGCCGGGGGGATTGCCCGGGTTGAGTTAGCTTGGTCGGCAGCTAATTAGATCAGGGAATGGAAGGGTTCCTGTGGCTCCCCCTCACAGGCTGAAGGGTTATTGACATGGCCACAACAGCAATATCTGCTAATGTCAATCCAATCTTACTAGCTCCAAACATGAGCACAGTGATTCTCTAACAGTCTTGAATTGATGTGGCTGAACTGTGAAGACTTTACTGTAAGATCCTTACATCCCATGGCATTTTTTAGGAATGATACCTAACTTTTTTGAATTTTTCTATTTACATTTAAAGCATATATTGAAACAAAATTGTGGTACAGACATTTATGTTCCTCGAATGCTGAAAATTGTAATGACTTTGGTCATTAGTATCTATCAGTTTGGGGTTTTCTGACACTAGAGTGGCTAGTCTTTTAAAACCTCCATCTAATGACAGTGGTCTCTCGCCCCAATTGCCTCAAAGAAAACCTGAGCCAAACAACAATGCAGCCTTTTTCTTGGCTCTGAGGAGGCACCAGTACATTCAACACTTTTACTTCTCTTAGACATGTTGTTATTTTACTTTTGAAATACTGACGCTATCACTGACTATAATGCTATCTGGAAGTTGGCTAGCAGTCTCAATACGATCATGAATTGGATTTATGATGTTGTCATATCCCATTGAGATAGCAGGTCAGAGCAGTTTAATATTTTTGAGTGAAGACACCAGTAAATGTGAAGAAGCTACATTTTTCTGAACAGCTTGAAAGGTCCAGTGTGAAATAGCACAAGTGCGCCATGTTGCTGTTTCTACAGTAGCCCACAACAGACAAACTGTCTCTAGATAGGTACCATAGCCAGCGTAGTTTCTCCTACAACCTTGGAAGTGGATGGTGAAGGGAAGGAGTTTCAATCTGCAACTACACCACTAGATGTCACTAAGTCCTACACACTGGACCTTTTTAAACTTAGGAATTAATACATTTTTATATGTAAATGATAATTTGTTATAAACCTTTTTTGAATGTATGTAGAACAAGCAACCAAAGATCACAAGGGCTGTGTGATACTTGTCGCCCAGTTTGGAAATCACTGTCATAGCAAACCGCTATGCAAACAGCTGATTTCTGTCTGAGCTCCTCGGCATTTGGCGTTGTTATCGTGTACATGTACACCAGATTGCCTGTCCTGATGAGCAATACACGATACCGTGCAACAGTCGGAGCATGACAGCCATGTGCTACATCTCTATGTCATCTGATAAACAAAGCACTGTGGTGACCATAGCGACGAGGTCAGAGGGTCCAGCCCAGGCGCTTATGGAAAGCCCAGCCACCCAGGAGTCTGGAGGTTACGCGGCCATCGCCTGCTCTGTCAGCTGATGCCACCTGATAGCGTCTAATGAGAAAAACACGATGGTGCTGTCTCCATTCACTTCGCTCCCAAGCCGTCCGACAAGCGTGCAATCTGATCTTGTTGTCTGACCAGTCTGATACTGATGCTCCTCTTACTTGAGTCAGAGCAGACCATTATCAGATAGCAGCTTCCAGTGCACAAACAATGGTTTTTAAAGCTGCTTTTTAACATGTGTAGCTGTTAATGTAGCCAATGCACATATTGTAATAATGGCATAAAATTAAAGGATTAAGTTATGAGAATAATAATAATAAATTATAGAGTGCTTTTCAAGAAACTCAAAGACACTTCACATAAGTTAAAAAGGAAAATAAAAATTAAGAGGGTATAATATGTTCTGTAGCACATAAAGTTTGGCCTGAGATAATATGTGGTATTTTTCTTGTAATTGTATTAATGGTTAATTATCCATTAAAATGGGATGTTAAATATTGCTTTACTATGGAAAATATATTGACATCTTTTCACTTTCCATTATGACAAATTATGTCATCATGTTATAGTAGCCTCCAGCACTAATACTGCATCAGAAGTTTGTAATATTTCATTACAGTAGAGCTACCGCTATCGCCTACTGATAGCATGAAAGACGAAGAAAGGGTTTCTTCATCAGAAACATTGTGGTAGTGTGTCTATTTGATTATAGATTTATTCTAGATATTTACTCAATAATTTCCCTTTTATGTATTGACTCATAATCACATTAAGATATTAATACATTACTTTCTCAATTGTCAACCTTTATATAATCTCATTATGCCCTTTGTGAGGGTGCGCTGCCATTATTGTTGGCTAAAAAGAGAGATAATCTGTTTTATGTGAGGGTATTTAGATATTTAGATTTGTGGTACTTACATTTATGCATGTGTATAATTAGACTTTGATAAGACACATAACAGCCTCTCTGTGTGAGCCGAAGCACCATACAAAGGAATTCTCTTTTATGAAGGTACAAAACAGGTCAGCCTTGCACTTTTCTGCTCCCATAGATGATACTCACATGTCCACTTGATGAACAGAGGCTTGGAAACTCATCATCCCTATCAATCCCTTTCCTTCCTCAAGGTTCCCATTATAATCAAACCCCTGAAACAGATCAAGGCCCAACCCAACTTGTTTTCTCCCTTCAAGTCGATAAATCAGACGTGTCTTCTCGGCCAGTGGTCGCTTAAAGGCAGTGGCGTGGTGTTGCGTGTCCTACAGACCGTTCAGCCAGAATGCAGTGCCTGAGCCGTGAAGTGTAACAAGCGACACACTCGAGGAGTTGGATCTCCGCCTCACAAAAAGGGGAGAGAAAGCTGCTGTAGACATACTCGCCTGGTGAATGACAAGAATAGGGCTGGAGAGTGGTATAACAAACTGAATACTGAGCCGCAAGATGGAAGAGAGGATTCAGGAAAGAGCAGACTGTACTCACTTGTAAAGACGCTGTAACTGAATTTAACTTTTTTGATGGCTTAACACAAGTTCAGCAGGGAGGGTGAACCACAGGTACTGTGTACCTGCATATTATCAAAAGGGGGAAGTTTGTTTTGTTCCAACCAATGGTTTTAAAACTGCCAAGAGGTTAGGCTGTTACACAGCGTGCATCTGTTTTGTCTGTGCTCAGTCTCCCCATAAGCACAAATACAGATGAAGTTCTTTTATGAGCTCGCCGAGTGAGAGGCACCCATTGTCTCTGTATGAGGCTGATTCAAAATGGCCGCCCTCAGCACTCAAATTGATCATAATTGTATTCCCAAACTCTTACTCAGCGGGGCATTACATTTTGTGTTATTGACTTTAAAAACACATTCAGCGATTCTACTTTCAATTTCATTACACCGTTGTCAATTACCACTCTGAGAACAAAGCATGCCCGCAAATAAAATGTATGAGGTAATTTTCCAAATGCCACTTAGGAGGTACCGCCGTCTGAGCGATGGGCATGCTTAATTTGTGCGCTTGCTTACTGCAAATCTGGTTATGCGTAGGCAGCCGTGCACATTTCATTAAAAAAAAACACAGGAGACTTGAGGTGATTGCCCCAATGTTTTCACATCAATACATAAACCACCGGCCAGGCCCAGGTAATTAAGCATTATAAACGTTTGAAAAAAGGAAATTCTCTGTCCTTTTTGGTGTTCAAAGGGAATGCTGGGTGAGTGCAGAATTTATGAATCATAAATCATGCTAACAAGAACAATTACCTTGCACATCCGCTTCCTCGCATCTGTTTAAAGTGTGTTTTGGTCTCCCCTCTCCAGGGTGTCCTCCCCACTGCCTTAAATGGGAAATAAACGGTGCCACAGTGGCTAATTTGGCAACCTCAGTGTTACCGCTTTTCTATTTTACACTGTGGCTCCGCTATGGTTAGTCCTCTCGCCTCTAATTTCTTTTTAAAGAAGGAGGCTGGAGCATAATAGGACTGTACTCTCTCTCTCTCTCTCTCTCTCTCTTTTTTGTGTGTGTGTGTGTGTGTGTGTGTGTGTGTGTGTGTGTGTGTGTGTGTGTGTGTGTGTGTGTTTCTTCTCTCTCTGAAGAGGTCATGTGTGCGTTGATGACGGGGTTAGAGGGCGTTGAGCTCCTGGGGGTTACTGCTTTCTATCCCCAGCATCAGCACCTCCACTATTTTCCCTCTCTACACCCATTTCCAGAAAGAAAAACAGAAACTGTATGACATGGCATGTAGGACATGTATGTTACAGGCTTTGGGACATACAACCGAACGTGACTTATAGCTGTAAATTCAGCGGCAGCCTGTGAGTTTGAAGAGTAGTGATTGCTATGGTGTGTGTGTCTGTGTGTGTGTGTGTCTGTCTGTGTGTGTCTGTGTTTGTGTCTGTGTGTATGCTCTCCGTCTGCACATTTGATGACTTTGAAGGATACCCTGTTTGTCTCTGTGCAGTCTTCATAAAGAAGAGCGGAGCGACAAGGGCTTTCAGTTTCCGAGCCTGGCAAAAAAGTGCTGAAATGGGCTGTATTGATCGTCAGCGAGGGGAGTCAAAACAATCACCATGAATTAAACTCCTCAAGGTCTTAGGCAAAGGGGATTAACAAAATTATCTGGCCTCTATTCTGGCCATTTATTGTCGGTGCTGGTGTTGACAAAAGCCTGGGAAAGGCAGCAAACGCAGTCGCGGGTGAGGCGGAGGGGTAATGAGGGAAGCGTTCTTGATGAGAAACTAACAACAATGTAAACACAGCAGATAAGTGCTTTCTTGGCCCGGCAGTATTGATCATGAATAGGCTTGATGCTCAACTTTACAGGGTAAATTGTATTTTCCTGCTGGGTTTTGATAGCCAGCTGTTAACACACTGTGCAATTACTGACTGTGAAGACTGCTTTTTTTGGTTTTGTTTGTTGTGATGAGAGGAGGGAGGCTACGGTTAAATGTGTAGCCTCATTACAAAATGCGTGTAAGTGGATGTGAAGCGCAATTAAAAAGTGAAACAAAGCCTTTGTTTCAAATCATCAGCAATGAAACCCGAAATTATCATTAGCGCCACGGGTGTGTTTGGTTGCAAAACGTTCTTGAATCAAATGGGTTTTCCTCTGCCTTTGGTGATTTGGCCTTTTTTCCCCCTCCTTCTCTCCTCTTACCCGTGGACTTGACTCGCAGCTAATTAATTTGCAAATTTTATTCTCAATAAAGTGCTTACAAAAAGATAATTGTGACTTTATTAACAGTTTCTTGGGCAGCAGATGGTGTTCTGCAGGCCTGCCATGTTGAATTAGTGATGACGCTGTCGTTTTATGTGCTCTCTACTGTGGCAACCCATAAAACTCCTAATTAAGGCTACAAATTAATACTACTACTTCCCAACATTATACCCAGCCATTTCACCCTACATTTGCGTAAACAAATGCAAATATACAGGTAAGTCTCTCATTAGCAAGTGCCTTTTCTCTATTTACAGTAGCTGCATTTATGTAAGGAATCCCTGTTATTACAATCATTTGTTCTATATTAAGAGCAATTAAATGCCTATTAAAGATGCCAAGGCATTTGTTGGCTTGTTTGTGCTCAGCACTTACAAGACATGCGGTTCCTCGGAGCCAAATCTCAGTAAACTCCATCGACTTAATCCCTCCGATGTTTTATTAAAAACAAATTATGTCCGACTTCACCGCCGGTAATCCAGCGCATCAAGTATTGGTAACCGCCTGAAGGAGAAGTGGTTGCATTTTAATTAAGAGCCCAAGTAACGAGGCAGCAAAGTGTGCGGATTAGTGTGTTTACTCGGGAAGAGCAGGAGACAAAAAAGATCTTCATTTCATTTTTTAATCTGGTCTTGGATCAGCTCCAAGTGTACAGTGACTTGACATATTTCAGGAATTGAGACACTGATCTTATTTGGCAGAGAACAGAGACCTGCTAGGTGTTAAAACATCATCTACATTTTTTTTAGGGCCCAGATCTTTTTTTTTTAAATGGCAATTCCCATTCAGACTGTTTTAAATTTTTGTTTACCTCGTTAGATTTATTTATTTAACATAAGTACATTTTTCACAGTAATGATGTTTTGAACTTGAGCACTTAAGAAGTTAAAAGCCTCTTTCCTCACACACGTATTTTTGCTTCATTCACTTTGAACCTTGAGGCATTTGTGTCAGGTGGAATTTGAAACTGCATTATGGCTTTACTCTGAATGTTGTTGTTTTTTTTGGTCTTCGAAATTAATAGATGTAAATATAAATGTATGTTGAAATTGTTAAACGGGTTAAGATTCCCTGCAGACATGTATCAATACATATATACAATCTACTTAAAACAATAGTAATGTGTGTCTGATATGTTTTTTTTTCTGCAAAAACAATACAATTTCAACATTAAAATCAGTTAAAAAGGCATCTCCTCTTTCTGCCTCATTAGAAATTCCATTATCCATGAATATGCACATTTTGTTCATTTCTAAAGTTTTCCTGCGGACACAAGATGTCTCCTACTTCACTGTAAAGTCCATTCTCAGTGTATGTGCACTGGTGGCTTTACGTTTCTAAATCACAATTGTAAAAGTTATAAAGTAGACCAGAATTGACTTCCAAATTATTTGTGGTGTCGCAAATCCCACTCTTAGACCTGCCCCTTAAAATCAGATATTCAGCTAGCACAGAGGAACTTTCCACTTTGAGCAGATGAATTGGTTCGGTTGTTTCAGGTCAAGAATGAACTACCATATTCAAATTGTTGTGTATTGTTGAATTTTCCTAAACGATCATATATCTTTCCACATCTATGGAAAATTTTTTTGCTATAAAACATTGCCTGCCATCTAGAGTGTGGCAACACATTTTTATATATTAACACATTCAAGATCCAAGAAATCCCCACTAAAGCCCATTTAATTTGTATACGTAACTGAAATAGCTTCAGTCTCCATATTCTACTATGCTACACACTGGTAATTTAGTGCCAAGGGGCTGTCACAATGGTGTTAACACTTAAGAGCCTGAAATGTTAGTAGAAAGCAGTTTAATGCTTTCAATGCATGCTGTAAATGTTTTGTTGTTTTATAGTGAGTTTTTTTATTTTCTTTGGCACAGACACAACAGAAACTTCTATTTTGAGCCAAGGTGGGATCAGGAAGCTGCCGAGATTGGCAGATCCTACCCTTGAGTAGCTCTGCGTACATACTATAATTGACATACTCAGACATAATCCCTTGTGGGACTTCCACACTGTTCCCAGACTTCAGTGGGAGATTGCTGCTTCTTGAAGAAGTCATGACCACTGTTTGATCAAAGGGGCTCTGCTCCCAACGCCCACTGCTTTCTGCCAGTGCTTGATCTGGATCGATGCAGGGGTTAGTGTACAAAATCCCCAGCTTCCTAGCGCTCTGCAAACCCACTTTTGCCATTCAGAGAGGGAAGTCATGTTAAGTTCATGTGCGCTCTTGTTCTCATGTATTTCTTGGCCATGTGGTGCCTCTCAGAGTGTTTTTCTGGATGTGGCACCCTTAGCAGCGAGGTGGTTTTTGTTGTAGAAATGCGTCAGGAGCTACCCAGAGAAATGTCAAGTCTTTAACAACAAAGCGAGACTCTATTTCAAATGTAGATTGTTTACATCAGCTGGCTGTTAATAAAAAAATATTGGTCTAATGAATCAATCACGTTCATGAATGCAGCAGTTTATTTTCGCCTCCTGCTGTGGGGTGCTTGATACCACTGTATATGGGCTTCTGCATGCAATTACAAACCAAAAGAGTTCTAACAGGCATTTTTATTGTTTGTCTTAACTTTCCTAATAGTAGGCACAAAGCCAGACTTTGAGTTCATATAAATGCTTCCTATTACCGTTAAAAATCTGTCTTTAGCCCAAGAACGCCAAACCAGCTCAGCTTGTTCCTTTATCAGCTTACAACCAGAGTTCTCTGGGTGCTTATAAATCCAGTGAATATTGTTCATTGTGAGTTTCCCGTCTTACCAAACAAGAATAACAAGAAAAGACCCATAATTACAGAATTTACTGCAGTTTGAGAACTTCACCCAAAACTTTTCTGTTCCCATTAATGGAAAATATGGTAATTAGTTTTTCATATTCCCTTATACATTGGAGGTTGATATAACTTATTCATGACAGCGAAAACAAGAATTGCTGTTGTCTGTCCATTTTCTTTTAGCAGTGCTAGATGGAAGCAGCAATCGAGCCTTTGCCTCTGTCTCCCTTTTGGTGCGATACCCACCGGATATGAATCAACAGCATCATTAAGCGGGGCACTGTTTCATCAAAGCGGGAGTCAAGCCGAAAAGATTCCGAGGGGAACGTAATCAGTTTGAGGGACGAAGGTTTATTTATTCCAAACAAAATGAAATTACTCTGCCTCCTGAGTGACATTTATGTGTGTACTACCTGCAGTGCTGACATGTTTACAAAGTGACTAAGTTAAAAAATGCATGCTCTCGTCTGCTCTGGTGATGTTTGATGTCTGACCTTAGAAGACCAGACTGACAGTATTTTTCTTACTGTCAACAAATGCCATCAAAACACCAAAACCAACGATAAATGTATGTCCTCTGTGTTGCCAATGCTTGATAGTTCTTAGTCCTCTCTGTCAGGAGTTCATTTTAGTTCTATGGGAGATTTTAAGTCCAAAATTCAAACAACTTTACTGCTCATTTAACAATCAAGTTTTTTATATATATACTATATAAGTGTTTTGATCTCTTAAATCAAAATACAATTGTGTTTATGTTTTTCTGAAAGCTTCCAACAAATGCAGTACTTACAATACCCCTTCTTGTTGTGAAAAACTATAGTTCCCCTATAGTTTTCGAAAATGACTAGCATAAGAAAAAAATAGTTGCAAAACTGATCAAAATATTAATGACATTGCAATATGGACAATTGTAAGGGTAGGAAAGTCAGAAAGTGCTGAGAGACCTTCTTGATTTTTAAGAGGGGTGTAAGAACTTAAGATATACCCAGTAGGCCAATATCTCAGCATTTGGTTCACTTCTGTGAAGAAATGTGAAGTAAACTGTCAAATAGAACAATGGCCAAGTATTAGGGACAATGAATTTGTCAAAAAAGAGGCCTAATAAGTATGTATGATTGATAAGAAATACATAAAACAGAGATTTGTACAAAAACTTCCCAAAACAGGAAATAATCTGCTCAAAATTCATCCAAATCACTTGCTTTGCGGACTGCTGCAATTACTGAGTTTGCTATTTGGGTTAATTATACGGTTTTGAATATAATATAAAATATTCATAAGATATGTCACTTCAGCAGGGGTCATGAGTTTACTGAATGAGGAAAAAATGGGTTCCTTATGGAAAAAAGGTTGGGAACCGCTGAGGTTAGGGTAGGTGCCAATGGTCCACTGTTTGGATTTATACAGTGTTTAGGTTCATTAATCTGCGTCTGCTCTCACATCCGCTTCTGCCATCTTGATGTCACAGCTCCAAGTAAATTGTTTCATGTTGTTAACAGACAATTGCTCATTATCTACCACTCCCCAAACCAGTTCTTGGGGATTATTCCATAATTAAAGGTTATTTTGCCTCTTACTCGAGGTTGCGTGGCCCTGGTTTGAACCTGCTTTAGCGCCAGAGGATAAGTGACTGACCCCAGAGAGAGAAAGAAGAACAAATCCCCCTGTTTGGCCTCCTCAGCATAAAAAATTACTATTTCATGAAGTGTGAAAACACCCAGGCAGCCATTCTATAAATTACAGTTAAATATAATGGCTCTGTTAGCACTGAAGAGGTAGTGCTGGTAGCATTCCTGTTACTATAGGACTGTATGGGTGAATATGGGGGCTTTCTACGTAATGAAGAGGTGGGTAGGAGTTGGATGCGGGCGACGTAGCACAGCGAACAATGTGCCATTGTCGGCGCTAAGGCTGGGCTGTCACACGGTGCTCTGATCATTACTTACCCACAGACGTCCAATGTCACGCACAATATCCCCAGGTTTGCCCTTCATAGGTTGTTGTGCATCCTCCGATCGCTCCAGCTTGCCTAATGATAACAGGCAGCAATTACGCGCACACACACACACACACACACACACATACACATACACACACATACACAAACAAGCTCTCGCACTGTACTGTACTGCAGGAAAACAAACACATTCCCCACCCGCCTGCTCGGCTTCTCCCTTGGCCTTTTTTGTTTAGGAAGGAAGATAAATATCCCCATAATAGAAAAAGCCTGCCCCTGATGCATTTTCAACAGTCCACTGCTTCAATACATGTATTTACTTACAAGTCTGAATTTATTCTCTGCCCGCTGCAGTCCGATTTGTTTTGAATGGTAAATGAAAAGATCTCTGGCGCTATTGTGGCAATATTTTAACGCTTTGCCTCGCCAGCATACCTACCAATGAACTTTATGTGTGCGAATTGTTTAATAAATCAGCCGAAGGGGGAGGGAAGGGGGTGAGGTTGTAGAGACGGGTGGTTTGGGTGTGCTGCTAGTACGCCACAATGAAAAGAACAGTTTATAAATTGCAGCCTTGTCGCTATGAAAGACCCCTACAATACAATCCCGCGCTGAGGGGAGGGGGATTAGAGGAGAGGCTGGGATATTATTCACACAGGGTGTACGAGTTGACACTGTACTGCAGGAGTGTGCAAAGTAGTCGCACTATTGCTTTCCCAACTGGAAATGTTGGCAGTATGCAAAGCCATCTTTTGAGCCGCAGTTAGATTTCATGGGACTGTACGCATATGATGTCAGAGTATGGATATCAGGGGACACGACTGAGCTGGTGTGCTGGTAGGGTGGCACGCTTATTGAGATCATGATTATAGCTGTGTCTAAACTCCGGTCCCTTTGTGACAGAGCCATTAGCAGGCTGTCACACTCTTCAGCGCGCTCTATGTATGTGACCGCTAATGCTAATACACTGACTGCAGCTCACATTCACATACTAGATTATACCCAACACCGTGGCGTTGACCCCTGGACACTTGGATACTTTTAGAGAAAATGCAAGTAGCATGAAATCACTTTTCTTTTTTTTTTTTAAGTTTAATTACTTGCCATTTTTGGCATATGTGTTGTGGCTCAGTGACGGATCAGGTGTCATACATATCCATGTGTGCCTTCCCACTGTGTCTCCCACATGCTTGCTATTGCTCTACATCACTGGTTTATACAAGCAGGGCCAAGCAACACCAGGCTACAAAGTCACATTGCCAAATTGATTGCCCATTTAAAAGGATTGTGGCTTTTACAAGGTTTGGCCTCCTTCAGTTGAGTGCAAATCGAGTGCCACTATATTAAGTGGTAAGACCAGAGTGCTGATAGATTACCTTTGGCCACTCTGTTTAATTGTTGGACTTTGTTGGCAAACCTGTTAAAAGAAAAAAGGGGGGAAAAAAAGGGACAGAGCTAAATCGAGAATGTTAAATATTGAAGTGGTTGCCGGAGGGCTAATGAAATTAACAATGCAAGTAAACAGCCTCCTGCAAGTGCCAGTGCCACATCCTCCTCCTTTTCCTTTGCCTGGCTTTGTCCCTCTCCCTCATTGGCTTATCATGAGGGGAGCTTCAGGGCTGAGTCTGAGGTAGGGAGGGAGTGTGTGTGTTTGTGTGTGTTTGTGCTCACAGGTACCCATGCATGGAGGGTTTAAAGAGGGTGATCCAAGGTCAGAAACCCCAGTATTAACACCAGCTCCATCCCACCAGACCAGATCTCCACCATGCTGCATCAGCTCTATAATATCGTCAACCGTAATCCGCTTCCCTGCCTTTACCTCTGGCCAAACAGCACAACTGAGCTTCAAGGCTGATGATGTATTTATCGTTTGAATAATACTTTGCGTCCTCCTTGCTTAGATACTCTTTCATTTCACTGAAAAACACGAACAGTTATGAAGCTACCTATAGTTGCGACTCACTCTGTATGCTTCATTTAAAAAAACGAGACTTCAAACAACTTCAATCATTTTTTTTTCCTAATAATTTGTTGTAGTAGAGAGATGAAGCACAGCTATGTTTTCTTATCTCTGTAAAGACTGTGATTGAGCAGTGGGAGAGCTTTGACAATTGTGTTTCAACCTGAAATGGCACAGTGTGACATAATTATGTCAGCGGAGGTTTATTGCTGGAGTTTTCTCAGATGGAGATGTTGTTAGCTGTTGGGCAGCCAATTGGGGGCTTGGCTGCATATGTTTGTTTTTTGTTTTTTTGGTTTAACACAGGGAACACACACACACACACACACACACACACACACACACACACACACACACACACACACACACACACACACACACACACACACACACACACACACACACACACACCTGGAACAGATCTGCAGTAAAGCCCCTGGAAGCAGGGAGAAGGAGCTTATCCCCATTACACATTCTTCCTGAAGGCAGCACTGGACAGCTGGCACACTGTACAGTGCACATTGACACACACATATATATATATATATATATAGTACATACACAGACAGACATGAAGCCACATGCACACTCAATTTATCCTTGCAGTGCATGCATACTCACACGTGCGCACACTTAATGTAGATTTTTACACACACACACACACACACACACACACACACACACACACACACACACACACACCAGAGCCAGGTTACCCAATGCTGAACTGGTCCAGTTGGTAGATAGTTGGCTTCGGAAGACACCCAGCGGAGCTTGGGTTTGGAGGGTCCCCTCTGTCCTGAAGAGGACAGGCTCAGAGCTGATGCGCATCTCAGGGGCCCGTTCTTAAATCCTGTTCGACTGCGTCACCCGTGAAAAGAGAGAAGCTTAACAAATCAATTCCTGCCAGATTAATCTGCTTTCGGATTCTTTTGTCATTCAAACTCTTGCCTTTGGTAATACTTGGGCGGCTACTTTATATTAAGATGCAAGAAAACCCAGAGGAGTTACTAGCAAATAATAACAAACCAAGAACTGTTAATTAATCATTAGCTAACAAATAGTATCTAAATAACTTCTCACCATGGACTGTAGTAGATAAGTTACAAGAACAGACATCCTGGTACATCAGTATGTAATAGTTAAGATATCTTTGAATTCTTCCTGTTGAACTCTAAACAAATGACTGATTACTTACCTTGGTAAATGTTATTTACTGTGTTTGTGCTCCCTCTAGTAAAGTTGCTTCATCCTACCTTAGTATTACGTTCCACTTTTGTGTCTCTGAGTAGGTTTTTCATGAATGAATGAAGAAGATTTTAATCACCATTCAGAACACATTTCCATTTATATTCATGTCATCAGTGTTGGGAAAGTTACTTAAAATCAACTGCATTGAAAAACACATTGAAATACATCTATACATTTCTCATCAGCAAAAGTAAATGGTTGCATTGCTCTTTGCATTACTTTTGTTATTCAACCCAGCTCTGTCAAAGCTCAAAGTACATCTCATATTCTGTATTTAACAGAATTTTAATGTAGAAATTAAATACTTTTTTTTTGTTGAAAAATATATCAGACACACATTATTGTTCCAAGCATACTATTGTATTTATGTCATAATACATGTCTGGATGTCTTACATGTCTTTAAGTAATGCATTACAGCCTGACACTGTAAGTCACCCACACAGGTGTTCTGCTACAGTGCCAATAAAAAGTATATCATTTTCACTGGACTTTTACAAGTATTGTTGTTCCACAATAGTGAATCATAGTGGGTGTAATTAGGAGTTTTGACACATATCAACAGAAAACAAATCTTTACAAATTGATTTAAAGTAAACACAACTACAAAACACAAAAAATAATTGATTTTATAAAAGCGCAGGCTTATCAAGTCAGTATTTGGCAGCAGTTATAGCTTTCAGTCTTTGTGGAAATGTCTGTATCAGCAATGAACATCTGGATGCTGCAATTGTTTGGTCATTTTTGTTTGCAAAACTGCAGCCCAGCCTCAAGAAAAAATGGCTCTAAAATCAAGGACAATTATCTTTTGATTAAGGAACTACGTGTTAGCTATTAAATAATTGGAAGGTATTTAATCATTCCTTGGTTGCTACTCAGAAATGTATGGACCTTTTTTTGCAAAATATTACCCCTGGAATTTATCTGAGTTGTAAAGTCTGACTTACACTGACAGATTTAGAACTGTACATTCTCTTTTTTCTGTTTTCTTCACACTTAAGGACATTAAATTCACACTTGGGGACATTAAATTTATCACTTCAGTGCCTCAATTAGCGGCTACCAAACATGATGGCTTTTTACTGACCCGCTGTTGATGCTCAGGCACAGGGCCTAGCTGATGTTTGTTAAAGAGGTAAACAGCATTTCAGCCATACTGTTTGTTTGACGCCAGCCTTTTTTAGCATCATTCACCACCACTGGTGGCAACCATCTTAGTAGGCTGGGATCCAAGCCTCCTCCAGAGAGTGTACTCTTTTCTCGAGCATGAGCATGGGATTTGGTTTCACTAACAAAGCCGTTTTCACAGTTTGTTGTGGTGCACATGAATATTCACGCACCATTGCTTGGCTCAGTGTGTCCTCATAAAAAAACACAATTATTGTTATTTTTTCTTTTTTTTCTTCTACCTGTGTTAGGCCACTGTTTCATGAGCACTGGATTTCTGGTGGTTAGACATTTGATAGGGATGGCAGAGGTAGGATTTTATTTTTCTAACATTGTTTTTTGCAAGAATATTTTTAAGCCAGTGCTGTGAGGGGGGAAATATATATCTGTGACCCTTTCTATAAATTATTGCCACAGCAATGGATACTGTCCGTCATGTTTAAACCAATTAGTCAACCTGATTTTGAGTCACATAACCATCCATGTACTTGTTATGGAGTGCAAAAGTAAGCCTGGAGGGGATCGTGCATTTAGTTGTGTGTGTGTGTGTGTGTGTCTGTTTGTGTATCTGTCTGTAGCCAATTTCCCATACTACTGGACCCATCATCCTCATATTTTTTTGTTCACATGTATGACCTATGCTCAAGGACCTTTCGTGGTTGAAGTGATTCACCCTTTTTGAAATTTGAGATTGAGATTGACTAAAAACAACCCTTACATTGTCTGTTGTAGGCCGCATTCTGCCCGTTGTCGAGGATTAAAAACTGACATCCATGGAAAAGTTTGGTTTCTTGAACTGGAACATCTGCAGATTAATTTCATACCCGATATGTTATGATCCACAAGTTTTTTTTTTGTGGTGTGTTACAACAAAATGCTTTAAATAGATAATGTTTAAATTGAGAAGTTTGGACTTATCCCCGTTTATTGTTTTTTTATTAAGTTTATACAGTTAGCTGAACCCAGGACGCTCGTTTACAATACCATTACACTATTCTATGCATCTTAGAAAAGAAAATCATCTTATTGGAAAAGATGTTGTAGTGTTGCTGTCCTGTGAGAACCACGTATCTCTAAAGTATATCTCTTCATGAGCATCATTTCTTTTTGATGCATAGTATGCAATAAAGAAACCATGTTGTACAGCAGTAGCAACAGATGTACAATACCTACAGTACCAAAAGGTGTGAAATTTGACAATCATTGCTTATTAAAATATGAATTCAAAATTTAACATTGCAATCAATGTTTCTAATAAACACACTAGAGAAGAGGGAGTGCTAAAACCTTGAATTCTTGTCTAATGAGAAAAAATACTATATGTTAGACAGGTGCATCTTAAGGCTGTGTTTCCAATAAAAAGTCTTGTCTGTCCCCTGTTTTCATTATTTTGAAAGCCGCTGAGTGTGCTGCTTGAAGGTAGTGATGGATTTTTCAGCTCCTGCTGTGTGTGTAGCTCCCATGCTCCCTATCTGTCTTTGTAGAATGTATTTTTGAACCGACACTGGTCAGGAAAGGCGACACACCCTGAAGCCATGGCCCTGTATGTTTAACCACTCCATAAATAAATAATGAACAAATGGAATTTGTGTACGGCTTCTTATTTTCTCCATCCTGCATAATTCCATTGGTGTTGCCCGTTTGTTCTTTCAGGGCTGTATTATGAACTAAACAATGTTAACTCCAGTGTAACCATCAAAGCGCACTCAGCGTGAGGACGTGATTGTTTAATTCTGATACACACACTTTTTTAATCATGTGAACTTCCCACATAGGGCTCTTTTAAGGCCTTTGAGTGCTTTAGTGTTAGTGTTAACACAGTGTTAGTGTGGAAAAAACACAGCACAAAACTATATCTCGGAACATATGTTGACTCACTTCATCCTATAGTGAAACACTGAAACCAAACACAACCCGGATCTGGCTGCATTCCGAACTTACTATTGCATTAACAGAACTACATTTTCCATATTTAGGAATTGTGCAATTTTTAGTTAACGTTATCGATTTTCATTTCTTAACCAAATGCTGTTTGTTGACTGTGCCACTGTGTGGGGTAACTAGACAAGGCATGAAGTCTTGGGAGACTTGAAATCATGCCAGCAAATATACTTTTCCGACTGATTGAAAGACTTTACGTTAATGTTTCTTCTATTTAATGCACGCCCTGTAACCCCCTATTTCCTCTTTCTCACTCACCTCTTCTGCTAGCTCTCTAGCTCTGCATTACCTTCAGCTGTTTTTTAGTCGGGGATTAACATAGCATTAACAGCTTACATCGTTTTCCTCTGTTGGTCTCTCACTCTTTGTTTTTTTTTCTTCTCCCCCTTCTCCCCAAACCTTTTTACTTTTCAGAGTTAAAATAGAGGATTTGATTTTTCATGCAAAATCAGAGCAAAGCCAAAATGAAGATGCCAGTTACATTAAGAGATATTCCACAGGGGGCTGGAGGCGAAGCGTGCTGCTTTGACTGAGAAACAGTGAGGCACTGCACGGCGCCCCCAGAGGACCAGCCTAGTGTCTGATGTTGATTTAGCTGTAGAACGCTGGTTATTCCTGCACGCCACCAAATCTAGTTATAACTGTGTTGAATTAATTTGGCAGGCCTCCAAAGAGAGCCGAAGCGACCGGTTTTATTTAGATTGAGGTAGAGGAGTAAAGAGAGTGGTGACTTTTGTGTCCATAAAAATGTTGGAGATAATCATATCAAGTGTCTGTTTTAACTCCATCAGTAGTAGGCCTACATGCCACCTGTCCCATAACAAATCACACTTTAAGTAATCCAAAGTGTAGCACTGTCCTGCCTGCAGCAAAGCACAGCGACCTGGTTTTTAAACTCTTCCACTGCATGTTAATGAGAAACTAATTAGCATTTTTTGATTACATGTGCACTGAAAACTGCCCTTATTTATGTACTACAGTTAATAATACTAGCTTTAATGCTAATACCCTGTATAATATTTGCAAAAGACAGGGGCAGGTCCAGTGCTTCTACTGTTCATGACGAGCTTTGCAATACCTGTTCCTTTCCAGTTGTGTTCTTACCAAATGTACACCTGCTGTTGGTATTTCAAAATCCATTTTTATTGTTCTTATGTACATTTTCAGGGCAGGCAGGTATGCAGCTAAAGCATGCTGCAGATAAGGTAGGAGCCGGAAGGGAGAAGCATGTGTTGCCGTCAGATACTAACGCTGTTTTCAGTATAGATGCGCTTTACTTTTCTACACAATAAAGAGTTGGATTATTTTTGCTCCCTAGCGTTCACTTGATTTAGTACAATTTATGCCTGTGGTGCTTTAATTTTTCCCATCCGTCCTGTCCTTTAAGGTTGCTTGCGTGTGCGTATGCTTTTTACAGCCTGTTTGCGTCAGTGAACTCCAACATAAGCCGTGTTTAATTGCTCCTGATGCGCAGCGGGTAGAGATCCCCCGAGCCAGGCCCGTATGCATGGCCGCCCAGAGAAGACATCTGCCCCATCAACCACCTCAATGCCACCCAACACTCATCCCCCCCCTTTCTTTTCAGCCACACAGAGAGCTCCTGTGGACCATCATTACATGTGTAAGGGTTCCCCACAGAATCTCTCTTGGTCGCCTCTGTCACACTCAAGTTAAACACTTGAATTACACAACCTGGGAGTTTTTGTAGTGATTAAGCACAATTACAAGGTGTAATTAATGGTGTTGAATTGTTAATTGTATGTCAACCACTTTCTTGCTATCACCAGAACCCTGCCATTTAGTGTTTTAATATTATTTCCCCCTTCTTCCTGGTTGTTGGCAGTTGACAATGGTGGGTAAAAAGCTTTTATTGCATGTGCTGCCAATTTTTATTACTTAATCTTTTTGTTTTTATTTTATGATTTGTGGTGTGCAGGTACAAACCACGGATGCAGCGCAATTTAACAGCAGGCAGTGTGATGTAAATTTGTATTCTATGGCAGTGGTGGCCCTGAAACCTCCAGTGACTTCCACTGCAGGGGGCACGGGTCAGAGGTCAGTAGCTCTCACAGTCCTCAACAAGCTGCAGCTGATTGCCCTTGTTTCCCTGAGGAAAGCTGAATGTCACAAACACAGCTCCCCATGAGAAAACAAATTGGCCGCCCAATGACTCCTGTCATTTTGAACACTTCTTAAAAGCCTGAATCACTGGCTGAACCTTTATGGACACCAAGTTCCTGCTCCCTGAGCTGGAGGGCGATTCCTGTAGTGCACTGGGAAATGAATTGAGATGCATTTATCATTCAGGATTTAGTCGAGGTTTGTCAGATATGCAGTGAGAAAAAAGAGACACTGTGTGCGTGTGTGTGTCTGTGTGTAAGACTTTGAAAACATGGCATGAAATGAAACATCTGTCTTTCTCCCTGCATTGCTCCAGGGCCTAAGGAGACATTTATAGCAAGCAGCAAAGCAACGGTTTCGTTTGTCATGTAAGTCACCAGAACCACACGATAAAGTCATTACTTCAGGGCACCCCCCTCCCCCCCATCTTGTCAAAAGCTACACAATGTCCCTGTAAGCACAGTGGTACTTTATGGCATATACAGGAAATAAAGTGCAATCATCACACCGACAATGCACCGACAGGAATAGGTTCCAGATTCATTATGACAAGATGAAGCCGCCTGCTTTTTTTCTCTCCTCCTACGTCTTCGTGCTCAAATGGTAAGTCAATTTGTTGGCTTTGTCAATCCCAGGGGACCTTTTTGAATGTGTCATATCAGCGTTAATTGCCATAGACATATGAAACAGCAGCCCCCTCCTTGCTGATCTGGCGCGCAACAGCTCCCTCCCCAGCGGCAATGACACTAAGTGCACCCCTGTGTTCCTCTCTCCACGGCTCCTCTGAGGATGTATTCTAAACAGACTTTGACAAGGCGACTTATGTTATAGACTATGATGATCGCTTCCTTCCCTACTCAACAAGAAAGACATTTTGTCAGTAAACAAAGTGGAAAGAAAAAAAAGTCTCCTTGCATTATCTGATCCGGTGGAGTTCAGCATATTACAGGGAAAGTGAAAGACGGACAGTTTCCTTGGCGATAGCACAAAGGTCAAGAAAAGTTTTCAGTCTTAGGAAAACAGCCTAAAGTGAAGGGATGTGTGTAGGCACAAGACTGGGGCCGGAGACATGAGAGAGCGTTTTTTGGTTTGGCAGGGAAAAAATCATGTACCCAAGCCATCATCACAAGACAGAGGACTTTCTTCACCTTTTAATTAAACATGGAGGAAACAGAGTGGCGCCAGAGGCCCAGTGCCCTTAATCAAGCACTGTAAGGTCAATGGAAAATGCTGGACCACTGCTAAAATGGAGTCTGTCTCGATGGTAGACAAAGTGAGAATGAATGAGTAAGGGAGGAATGTACAGGGCTTTTAAGAGCTCAGATTACTGTGGGTCGCTCATGGAAACGGCTGCATCCAGCGCACATCGGAGACAGTGTGAAGAAAACCAAGACGCACAGGAACAAACTGTATAATGAGGGATAAAAAAAACTGTCAAAGTCAAAAAGTGTAATATGTACAAAGGTAAATAGAGGCTCCCCCAAAACACTTTAGCTATATCAGAAAAAAAAAATAATGTGGTAACATTAAGAGTAAATGTAGGCAGCGGTCTGTTCATCGATCTTGTGTAGAAAGGTCCAGCATCCACCACAAGCCCAGTGCTGATAGGGCCAAGCACAGAGCTTGTAGAGACAGCAGAAGAGATTGCACTCTGATGAAAAAAGGGTGAACTATCCTGCCATAAAACATAAAGAGATGGTATCTGGCATGGTGTACAGGAATAGGCGGATGGTGCCGGCCGGTGTGTGACTGTATGTATGTGTTTGGGAGGGGTGCACAGTGATTTATTACCGTTGCAGGGCTCAGCAACAAGTCAGCTGCTAGTGTTTTGACCAGGTGGCCAGGGACAAAAAGGGCATTCCCCCTCCAGAATAGGCTAGGACTCAAACTGTGTGCATGTGTATGTGTTTGCGTGTGCGTGTATGCAAATCTGTCTAATTTAGCTGTCTCCACAAGGACACATGGAATCAAGCTGCTCTTTCGCAGCCTTCAGCGACAATTGCACCGCAGTGCTGTGCATACGTAGGGAACGGCATGCGGCGGCCATTTCCTCTAAATGTGTCAACAGGATGCTGCTCTCACACTGTGCCTCCCAGAAGATTGATAATGAACGATTGGCTCATTAACAGAGACTATTAGCCATGTCCACATGTGCAGTCCCATGAGTGGGTAGAACACTCGCTGAATGGACACACTACAATATGAAGACTAATTGCCTTTGAAGACGGAGTCTGTATTTTCTCCTCTAATTCTCCCAGGGCCCACAGGCGGGCCTTAAGTTGGCAATAATTGCTGCAATTTTCAGTGTCATTTACTCATATCCAGAGTGACATGAGCATTCCAAGACTTGTTCTCTCACAACATGTCAGGCTGCCAGTCTTGATCCGAGACCATTGCACCTGGTCCTTGCTCAACTTTGAAATCCACAAGACACCAAAACAAAATTACTGCAGTCTTAAAGCTAAAAGGAGAATCTCTTTGACAATTTTCAAACTGAGGGACACAGAAGATAAAGTGATCCACAGCCACTCAGCCACATCTTGATGAAAACCCTTTGAGTACCTTTCAGAACTTTTGCTTCCTGTGTCTTTCAACGTAGTAAGCAAGGAAAGGAAAGACATAATAAAATGTCAATTCTCCAACACAATTTCAGTCAACACGTCATTTTAATTGCATATCAACTTCTTCCACCATGTCGCATAACCTTTACATCAATCTCACATCAAATTGTACCTGGAAAATCCTCCATTACCTTGGCCTTGCTGACTTTTCCAAGGAAACCAAGCCTTTGTTATGTTTGTGCCAAGCTTGCGTGCGTTCGACCTCTGACTCAGCTGACCCTCAGGAGTGAGATACTGAAATGCTGACAGACGAGCAGCACCAGGAGATTAGAGAGAAAAACAGAGGGAAAAAAAGATCTCTCTGCTACAGGCTTTGTTTGTGGGTAGCTGGTATTTCCATAACAACATATGGCGACCAAGCTGTAGATTCACTGAGCTCGGATGTGCATTTGGTTGGTCAATATTCCCTCAAATGACATTGGCAGGTTTATTGTGTGAGGAATTAACCAATTTGTAGAGCTGAAAATCAGGCTGTTGCGCAGTTGTTTGCTATAATGTATCAGTACAGAACCAGTTTGAGAGGTTTGAACAGGTGCTCAGTGCTGGAACGCCTCACTCTGGACAATGCTCGGGCAAGATGGAACTTCTTTATTAATAACACGCATGCACATCATTTTAGCTTTAGGGAAGATGTATACCAACTGGTTCAGTGTGGCAGTAATAACAAAGCAATTTTGCTACAAAGCATCAAATTAGTGTGGATGCAATGTGAGATTTCTTTCTGAGAACTCAAAGTAGCCATCACTTTTTTAGATACAGATTCTATTCCACGTGTACACAAAGTGAAGGCTTGTGTGGCTTACAGTGCTTCACCTTTTTAGATGAACAATTGTGTGCTCAGTACAATTGTTTTTGGGTTTTTTTTAAGTATTGTTGGGGTCTTTTATTGCCTTTAATTGATAGAGACAGCAGAAGATAGACAGGAAATGTGGGCAGAGAGAGGGGATGACACGCAGCAAAACTCTCTACCAGCTGAGCTTTTCCGAAATCAACAATCCGACATTTATGCCCACTTCGATTTGCCTGGTGCTCGAAGGTGACAATGTAAGCGATGGGTATGCAACACTATGACTACTAAGCTTTGAGGTGTTCATGAACACAATGCTCTGTTGGAATCCGCAAGTAAGAAAATAAAGAAGCAACCAGCATCACATCAGGCCCAAGTATCACAAATCTTAGAAACAGACTAATTGCTGTGGATGGCTGTGCTTGTGCAGAGCTTGAACCTCCCTCCCTCCCCCCATCCTTGGTCCCAAGACAGTAAAGTGTGGAAACAGGACTTAAGCTTGCATCTCTTTTTTTCCCCCACTGTGACAGGTATGATAAATAACAAGTCATGTCTTGCCAGTATGATATCAGGTCTTTAGAGAAAAAAGGGCATGTCCCTCCTTTCTTGTCTGGAAATGACTGAGAGTTGGAAAAGGCAACTCTGATTTTCTGTCCAAATTCCCAGTGACAATTTGGACACATGAAAAGACATCTTGCTGCGTGAGTGCAGGAGTGAGACGAGACCTTGTCGTCTTGAAGCCCCCTGTGGTAATTTATGACGTCCGTTCGGGGCCTGTCATTACCTCTCCACCAATGCTTTCTTCCCCCGTCCATGAAGAGAGACGGCGAGATAATTAATGCGTTTGTGAGTCCTCGCACTTCCCTGACACACTTGACTCCGTTTAATAAATGATGTCCCATATTTTCCCATTCATTATAATGTCATTAAGACATATTAATTCCCCCTGCTGCTTTAACCTTTTAGCCCGCGTTACCACAGTAGCCCCTCTCCATGGCTAGCCCCAGTTCCTTGTTCTACACCTCTCACATGTTGTACCACTTAAATAACAGGGCCCTCCATGGGCTGTTATGCAATAAGCCCATTTAGAAATAAACGAGGACAACACTCGGCGGCGAACGCGAGCACTTGCACAGAAAGCAAGCATTTTCAGATGTTTTACAGAGTGCATGAAAGTCAAACTTCAGAGAACGTGTTAAGTGCTTTCAGCCTGCAGGTACAAGGAGAGACTCCTTGACGAGAAAAAAACTTGGCGACAGTCTGTTGACCCAATTTGAAGCCCACACTTTCATGGAGCAGATGTAAGAGATGCTCTTTTTAAACACTAAAATGTACAGTGTTAAGATGCCTTTGGCAACACTGGGTCTGCTGGTTATGAAGAACACGCAGGTTTGTGATTCATTACCCTGGACAGGGATGAGTCTATGGAAAAAAGTCGCTTTACTCATTTATTACCACTTAAGCATTCAGCACAGTCAGTCTGGTTGTACATGCAGTAGAGCAGATCTGTTCATTTCCCCGCAGTGATAAATGTCCTTTTTGGATTCTCTTTTGGATTGCCTTCATACAGAGGAAAATCATAGACCATCCATTGGCCCAGTGACCTGCCAAGCGTACAGCAGCACCTTGCACACACTCATAGCAGCAAGAGAGTGTGGAAATCCGAAAGGGGTGGGATAGCTTGAAAAGAGAGAGGTAGAGCGTGTGTGTGTGTGTGTGTGTAGCTAGCTTATGCCCTTGAATTGGCCTGGGACCACCAACGCTTGACTCGTTTAACTGCTCATTTATAACAGGTGGGCAGCATTAAACACTGCAGGTCCAAAGTCTGATCTCCCATTCCCTATTCATGCCTTAATCATAGCCCACTAAAAACCTAATCTGTCTCCAGATCAGTGGCCAGGGACCCATTTTATCTAGCCCCGCTAAACATATTGTGCAGAAGCCCATTTGCTGTAAATTGCAGCTATTAATCGTCAACTCAAACAGGCACCTGCATTGTGTTTGGGCATAAGAATTCATGGAAAGTTCACAGAGTATGGTTATGAAGCCCTCACTGATAAAAGAACTGGTGCAGTACATTTAAAAAATGTTTGCCCATTATTCCTCATAAGGTGGCAATAAACAATTAATCACACATTTTGGATTCTGTGTATAACCAGAGGCCAAACATTTCCCCACCTGATTCAGGCTCCTCTCTTATGCATATTCCCTACTTCTGGTCTTTTGCTCATCAGGAGAAAAGTTGTGGTCCTGTCTGTACCCCCATAATCTGAAACATTCTCCACTACATTCAAGGACTTTACTACAGCATATAAACTCTGACGATCTAAAATAAGTATAACTTTAACTTGAGTGCGCCATTCACCAGCCGGCCTAGTACAAGATATTACATCTTTTCCATTGCCATTATAGGGAGAAAAAAACCTGCTCTTCAACACCTTCAATTAGAATCTAGCCATAATAGTTCTCCAACTCATAACTCATTCTGTGTTAGATATAGTGCCAAATCTCATTTTACACTGTCTGATAGAGTACTCCGGGATTTGAATATCGTCTTTCCCTTGTGTTCTGGCACTACCTCAGCTTCCTCCAAAGGCTCTAACATGAATTTTCATCTGCAGTCTTTGCCCTAAATAGACACTCTCTATGCCTGCCTTGTTGTTTCCTTTTTAGTTCCCTATATCATAGTGTAACCACTAGCATTCTTGATACAGCTTGAGAATAAATATCTAGTCTTATCTCATTCTGTGTGCAAAGTTAATGGTTGAAATAGACACAATATTATCTCTACCTTTGAGCTTTTGCATGAAACTTTAATTGGATAATGGAGAGTTTGGCAAAACTTGGGGTTGTACAAACTAAACTCCTTTTCATGTCTGTCAGAGTGAAAATTTACCAAGGAATGACTTAACTATTATTCGTCATCTTTAATTTCTCAGTTAAATAAACTTGCCAAAATGAAAGACCAGGGATCCACAACTTAAAATTTTCTAGGCGAGACCTGTAACCCCAATCATTGAAAAAGTTACCTAATAAAATGAGCTTATAGACTTTTAGGTCCAGTTCCAGTAAGTACCACTTAAAAAGTAAACGTGTAGTGTATGCAAAGTATACTGACAAGTCAACAAGCATACTTGAAATAAGTGGGCCATAGCTCCAGAAGTAATGAAATTGTACATTGAAAAGTAAACTAAGTTAGTCAACTTCTTGTGCTCAAGGATACTTTAAACACACAAGTTTATTACTTCTTTGCCAGAGGACACTCGTTACACATTAGCTTTTCTAAAATGTTTGAACTGTCTCATTACTATATGCCTATAAATTTAGAAGGACTTAGTCTGTTTTGTCCTAGAAATGGAAAAGCGTTTTTCTTCCTTGACTAGAAATGCACTTCATGTTTCTTGCAATGCTTTTCACTCAGGCTTTTGACAAAATAGCACCCCTTGTGACCTAGTTTCAGTAGACCTCTTCATCAGACTCTATACACTTCTCTCACATCAAAACACCTCAACACATTTTGCAATGAAAGAACACCCCCAGTCTACTGTTTGGTATTTCTTATTTTGGCATTCCCATGATCATTTTTGTGGGAAATCTGCACACAATGGCAAGCATGATTTCAAATCTGTCTCTTGCTTACTCAGAAATAACCCCATATGTCAGATGCATTGTTTGGATCGCCAAGGTGGCATTTGGATCCCCCCGTTTTTGGCCCTGTTCAGTGAATTTACTTTGCCAGATTTCAGAGAGTGGCTGTATATTACCCACTATCAGTTTGGCAGAGGTGTCTGTGCGTTTTATGCCTTGCTTCCTACGTGGGATTATGACACTGTATTTGGTTCGGCCCCACTGTATAATTTATCCAACGCAAACTTGTGCCATACATCACTGCATGTATTATTCATGGCTAATATGTTCCTCGTAAATGATAGTAAATATACTGGTGAATGTGAAGAATGGTTTGGCAAACTGCCTCACACTTTGCCGCCATCACCCCCCCTCCCCTCACTCGTTAGATTGTGCTATTTTGTGGCTGTTGCCTGGTAGACAGCTGGACAATCCCTGGATTTTCTGTCACTCAACAGACGCCTCAGTGTTTTTTGCCCAAAGCGCATTAACCCTAGGACGACTTCTTCCCCCCCCTTCTATTCTTCGTAACAGTGACTGCAGCATCAAACTGTACGTGCTGCATTCTCGTATTACAACTGACTCAGGCATGAGCAAGCTGAGGTTCATTTTGGTATCCAGTACAAAAGCTTTGTGCCACATTCACCCTGAATGTTCCCTGTGTGCGTTTGTACGCACATGTGCATGTGTGCACATGCTGCATCCAGTTTCAGAGGATCCTTGACATTATCACGCAGCCAATAAAAGACCACCTGTTCCAGTGTACTAATCTAATCTGGCCTTGCACAGACTTGACGGTATTTCTTCCAGTGTCACGTTCCATCGGGGCCCCCTCCGCCACTCCATGGCAAAAGCCGGGCCGAGTTGTTAACAGAGCACCCCTGACACACAATGTGACAATTTCACGCCCAGCCCCTAATCCAGCTGACACGGCTATCGACGCTCCTTTAATTGCCCTGTAAGTTTTAGCTTTTTTGAACATGTTGAGGAATAGAAAGCATCGTCAAATCTGTTCCTGTGCCTCTGCTTGTCTGTCAGGCTGGCTGTCACCTTGTTATGATTAATGTATTCCCAGGCATGCACGTTTTTATTCTGGGAAAACACACCTTTCTCCAGACAAAAGGCTGCTGTGAAGTCCTATCACGTTTTCTCTCGCGGAGAAGCCCAATATTGCACATGGCAAATACATATTTCAGAAACAACTACTTAAATTCATCTTTCAGGGTGTTGAATCAGCTTGTCTCAGTTTAATTCAGTTTTCTCTCAGGGCACTTTTGGAGTGGAGTTGAAGTGTACCAAATTGAGATATAGATTTTTCTGTCTCTTTGAGCTAGAAATAAGATCACTTGAAGAGTTTGTGAGAGGCGGGTTAGGGATCATATGTGTTAAGTTGGAGATTGAATTTTGTCCCGCTTTTGCACAGTCAAACATGCACTCCATGAATAGACTGCATAAATAATACGAAGGAGCAAGAATCCTGCATAATATCTCCTCCCTACAAATCATACTTATCATCTTGCATCTGATGCTTAATTTTAAAGTAAATGTTAACTACATGCCTTAAAGGGCATGTAGTTCCACTTTATTACAAAGGCATGTAATATATAGCCAGTTGATTTGTAGGAAAAAATATGAATGTTAAACTGTGTATTAAATGATAAATGGTAGTGTTGTGGATATAATCTGCAAAATGTATTACTTTTTTTTTTTTTTTTTTTTTTTTTTACTGATGTTGCCATGCTACAAAATGCACATTTCTGTATAGCAACCAACAGCCACAATGTTACAGGTAAGTATGATCACAAGATGGAAAATATTGTATGTGTCGACCATTTCAGCAGCATTCATTTCACATCCGCTCTGAAAAAACACCCATTTGAAATGAAGCCTGTATGGAGTGAAACAAGAAACAGTACCTCAGATGGCTTCACCAATCTCATTCTCACTGGGGGTCTTACAGGGGCGACTAGCTACTCCTCCCCGGGCCTGCTAGCAGATCAATACCAGGAATCAGGCCATTACGCTCCTTTGAAAGCGCTACATGCACAATCGATATGTTATTATTTTTCATCTGCTGGCTGTATTTAATACCCTCATTATTATTTCCCCTCACTGAACAAGGAGGAAGCTATTCCCGTCCCAACTTGAATCATTTTTTTGGCTGTCTGGGATTGGTCCTCATTTACATGGAGGTATGTGTAGTGGTAAGCTCACTATGCATATTTAATGTGAGTTTTGTTTGGAGTCCTTAAGGATTGCTTGTAGGTTGTTAGCGATAGTGTGTGCTTTCTTTAGATCTAGGTGAGTATGTTGTTTCCTCTGTGAATATATTCTATAGAACTGGAGGATTATGTGACGATCAAGCCGAGCATATATAGTTTACTGACTTTCATGAACTACATTTGTGATAGGCATTATTGGTTTTCTTATTTGATTGAAGCAAAACATCGGGATTGTCCTTGACTGGTGTAGATGACTGACAGCCATGACCAGAGGTGAACTGGGAAAATGAGATTGAACATAAATGGCCCTTTAGTGTTCTACGTTTAATTCAGGGCATAATGTTTAATGTCCTCTTAGACTTATCGTGTTTGCAAGGGCAGTATGGAATCATGATATACGAGTTACGCTCCATGTTTTTCTTTAATCTTTATGGGAAATCGCAGCAAGATCAAACGTGCATTAACTCTCCTGCAATAAAGCACTTGATGTATGCCAAAGCCGCCATGAACCAGGTGTGATCCGAGGCTCATGCATGACACATGCTGTGTCCAAAATGTATGGAGCGAATTAACTGGTAATACTCATTTTAATATAAATGAGCTCCCTCATAATGATGTGAAGGTTCCCTCAACACAGCGGGAGAATGGCGTGGGGAGAGAGAACGGAAGGGCCCAGTTAGCAAACGACAGTTTGGTGATAAATCATCTGTAATTAAACACTTTGGAAATATACCGACCACAGCAGAGGTTGGGGGTGGGGGGCTGTTTGACGGTTGGTGGGTGGCATGGTTGCCCATCCTGGTAGTCTGTTAATGAATGCGAAGGAGACGATTGGAGGAGTTTGTTGTTGAATCTTTCTGATCAGATAGCCTGGAGCTAAGCCTTCATGTTCATTAATCAGAGGATGGTAGACCTCTCCTGTTTTACCTATTAAAGCCCCATTTCTATATGTTTTTAAAAATTTGGTTGTATCCAAGCCCAGGCCTTTGCCAAGTTTCTCACTCCTGGTGAAAGATTAATTGCTCTTGATCAAAGTTGTCATGCAGAAGCCGCACCGGGCGTAATAGACTCAGAGGAGAATGGTTTTCTTTATATGGGGGTGGAGGGAGCTCCAGGCTCCTATTATCTTGTCTTTCTTGTTCCTGGTGCAGGAAATTTAATTCTTTACCATGCTTTTTACTTTATGCTGGTTTGGAGAACAAGCCTTCAATGTCAAGCGACGGTGCGGACGAAGGCTGAACATGGAGCGCTATCACAAAGTAGCAATTGAAGTGGAGGCCATAGACTGGCTTATTGGGAAGGAGTATAAATCAGAGAGGACAAGTGACAGAGATTAATGCCAGCCAAGCCCACGAAATAACCCTTCCATCCCACTCCAGCCTCACCCTACAACAACTTCCTGATAAAGCCACCAATGTGACACTACACAAGGTGCAATAATAGAAATGCATTACTCAAAAGCCCTTTGAGACATGTAGATAGGAGAAGGGTGCCAAAGCAGAGATGTAGAAGACTACCTGGGCAAAATAATATTTTTATGTCCTTCATAGGACAAATGGTGTTCCTTCAGACAGTAAGAATGAGTTTAGAGGGTTTATGGTCCCTATCACAGTCACTCTCCAAGCGGATGTTCATTATGTGGTCATATTTATGATGTCCCTTAGTAGAGGCCAATTTATGTGATATGTTTTTAAGTATCTGAGGTAGTTAGGCTTTTGCTGAATTAACTACTGTATGGGAAAGCTATATTCTTTGAAAGGGACAGCCTTCTTTTTAACCACTGGTTAATTTAGGCATTTGACTTGACTCAGGTTTCATTATTTGGGCCTAAATCTTGCTGGTCTTTGTATTCAATATATAATTTGGCCCAGATCGTAATCTTTCTCCTCATGGGCACAAACACAGATATAATAATTATTTTGTTACATAGCATTGCAACCTTTTGAATCTGCTTTTGAGCTTTACTGACTGACTGTATGTACTACCCACCACTTTTCAGCAACCTGCCTCCTCTTTTCCTGTGGGTTATTTTCTCTGATTAACATATTTCCTCTTCTTCTTGTGCTGGATTTAGACAAATGCCCTAAGAAAGCCTGCACAATTGTTTACTGCCAAGTAAAAATGTAACATGTAGGCAAGGTTCTCTCTTTCCTCTCTCTAGTCTCACTGCTTTTAGGGTTTTGCTTCAAAGTCCCCTCAGCTTTGTATTTTTTTTGTATCATTCCCATGAATCTCTCCTGGTTGTAATCTGATTTTGCGGCTGATTTATTTGCAGCAGAAAAGGAGAGGAAGTGAGCGGAGGCCTTTCACTGAGTAGCCTGGCAGCGGGTGCCGCCACTGGGCAGTGCGCAATCAGCTCGAAAATGAAGTGCCATGTACTCTCCCCGTGCTCAATACACACAAACAAACACGCGCGCGCACACAAACTCTTCCCCAATGATATAAGACAATACTGCAATTTGATCCAGCAAACCTCCAAGCTTACCTTCTCTTTCAACTCTCTTCCCATTCTCTTTTATTGACAGGGGCTGTCTCGCCCCCCTGACAATCCAGATCCATCCATTATGTTCTTCCACTCTTTAATTTGGTGGGCAAATTTAATTTCCAAATGAATACCGTGCCGTTTTAATGCAAGCCACAGAAGATAAATGTGCTTTTGTGCTGTGCGTGTTTGATTGCTGACTTTGAAGAAGCGGTGTCTGTGCTGGGTGGCAGGCCCGGGCTGCAGTGAGATGTGAGGTATCATACGTGTTACTGCTCACAGTCATGCAACTTGTCCTTCTGCTTCAGCACCTTCCATATTTAATGTATTTTGTGCTTCTCTGAATTAAGCCCACAAGCATTAGAATAATGGTCAGAATTGTTTGGAGTGCTAAGGGCATGCACTGTATTACATCTGCAGATCATTTTTTACTGCAGCTCATTGCCATGTATTGACTATTCAGCTAAGCCTTCACTCGTGCATATCTTGTTGAGTCTTTCTCCGTGTTTTGTGTGTTGTTTTAAACATGGACAGTTAGACTCATCACACAATAATTCCACCATTTTCACATGAATAATCCCAGCCTATTCAATTTCAGATATCAGTTGCTTCTTGACCCCAATTATGCACCTTGTGAAAGAAGTTTGTGCAACCTAAGGTAGTAAATACTCCATTGTAAGTATTGTATTTGACTTTGGAGTATTTAAATGTTTGGGCTCCTGATTTCGACAATATTTAATGCCCTTATCACTAATTAAATACAATAATTCCGTGGAAATTCACCTAGGTCAAAGGGTCATTTCTCTTTGAACTGTGTGTCAGACTCTGTTACGTTCACATTTATTGTCAAGGATAACAGAAGTACCATGTACCTTTTATGTGGGTACTGCTGTAGACTAGGTTTTTTTTCCCCCTTTGAGTTATCTGGGCTCGTTGCCACAGTGCCAGAGAGATTAATTTATCTTGTTTGATGAACTGCAATTGTTGATAGAGTGGAGAGTGAAAATGGTTTAAAAAAATCTCCAAGGTGTAACTTTCTAAGAGTGTTCTAACAAAGCGAGGCGAACAGAGACATGTGGGAGGCCCAGCGCGCTCTGATCATGTCGGCGTCGGCAGGATTGTGAAAAGGCATTAATTGGGGAGCATCAGGTTATCGGGCTGAGGAAAAAATCTTCACAGAAGTAATCAAACCTTGATGAATTAAAGGAACGTGCTAAGCCCTCGTGTCCGGTGGTGATAGAACTGACCCTCAAGCTTAGCTGATAGCTTTATTCTGATAAAGAATTAAACAAAAAAAAAAACACAACACAAATCCTGGCTTTATCAGCATCAGCATATTAAGCATCGTCGAAAGAGGATAAAAATGCAGATGGTGCCAAAAATGGAACAAGAAACTTGAGTGGAATGAAAATGTAATCACTCAAATGCTCAAAAGGTTTTGGAGTGGATGCTTATGTGGCCCACATGCTGATCTTCTTTGGTAAATTACGTTTGTCAGACTTTAAACATCTCAGTGGTTGATTTGATGACTTGATTGACTTGATAAAAACATCACAATCTGTGATGATGGGAATCGACAATATTTTTGGCAAATACATCCCGCTAGTGAAGAAAAGGTTTGCATCTAATTTGTCTTTGTGCTGATGTTGATTGATGCACACTTAAAATGTGTCATGTTGTTGACTTTATACAGCCGTCTTACTCTTAGAGTAAAATGAGCGGAAATTCAGGAGTCATGAATGTAATGAGTTTTTTGTGTTTGGATTTTTCCTCCTTATGAACAGTTTTCCTGCACATTGGTACAGTTTGGTCACTGCAAATTGTTCTGTTATTCTTCCTGTGACACATGCGCACCCTCTTTTTTAATCATTTTTTCCCTTAATTTCTCTTCCTCACCTAATCTTAATTGGTAATGGCCTCCACACAGTAGTTCTGATTGCTGCTTATTCCACTATTGGCTGTGTGGGGGGTTAGTTCAGCAGTTACCTGAATTCACCAGACTCTTCTTTTCACTAGCATCAGGTCAACAGGATGGCAAAGGATGCCAACCAGAGGGACTTGCTAGTGCAACAACAAGAATCTTTAAATGGCTTTCGACCCATAAAGACAGCCAACATGATACACAATATCTCTGGTTCTGTACATTCTGAGGATGTTATAGGACTGCACTACTAAATTAGTGGAGTTCTGCTGTTTCCCAAACCTTAACCTAGTAGTTGGGTGTAGTTTTGCCAAAAATGTAACCAGAAGCGATCAATAGAGGGGACAGAAAACATTTTAAATAACACCCTGGAACTTGCTTTTTGGAGCAGTCACTTTGGTCGTTTTGGAAGACACTGATAAGCAAGCTTTTTTATTGTTTAGGTTTCAGGACTTGGTTGGTTTGTTGATGATGAAGTGAACTGTCATGGACTGACCCGGGCAAGTGCTTTTTTCCTTCACCTGGGCACCCCCGTTAATAGAAGCTTGCTTTAATTGGCTGCAGAATCTAATTATCAAGGTTCAGGGGTCACAGTTTACAAGGAGAAAAGACTGTGTGTTCTACAGTCTACGTACTCATTTGTTGTGGCACTTCAACCTTTCCTTATCGCACATATTCAATAATTCAGTCAATCCTTTCTTGTAGTTTTAGTACACACTTCTAGTAGCACAACACAGAAATACCAACCCAACAACATTTTGCATCTTTAATATATTAGGAAACCTTGGGATTTGCATATTGTTTTCTTCCTTCCTTTTCTTTGGCAGCACTAATGCCAGCGAGTGTTGAAAGTATGTCTTGACGTGTCTTACCATGTAGAAAGGAAGTTAAGGACATCAGGCCGCCAAAATCCTTGCTTTTTTAAACCTAATCTCTCCATCCAATCTACCTATCAGGAGTGCCACAATCACTGGACGTGGCATTTCGTTTAAAACAAAATGCTTAAATTTAATTTCAGGCTCTTGCAGGGAGATGATGTGCCAATACATATGCTTGCTATCTACGTCCGATCTTGTGATGTTCACATTTTTTCTTTCTGGTACTTAACTGGGATGTGACGATTCTTCCTTTTCCTATAGAGGGCTGGGAAAGGTTGAAGGGGGGGAGGTGTGTGGAGAGAAGAAGGGAGGGAGGGAGGGAGGGAGGGAGGAAGTGAAGGAGTTAGCGAGTGGATGCTGGCGTTCTTGCTGCGCAGGCCTGATATCATTAAGGACTCTCCATGCGTTCTGCCTTTACTGAGCTCAAAGGGCATGTTAGCCCCAGGTTCATCAGCTTGCTATTGTGTGGCACTGGCTGAGAAAAGGCTGCGCAAGTGGCTCTGAACGGCCGAGGAGGAGGAGGAGGTTGTGGTGGCGGGGGTGGGGGGGCACGGCACAGGCTGCGTTTCCCATTTACCAGCAGGGAGGGGGGTACACAAACAATTCAGCCTGCTTCCCCCACACACACACACACACACGTGCATGCAAACCTTTCTCCTGAACTGCCTCATTCTCTCTTTTCTGCTCTGTCTCACACTCTCCCTTGCAGTTTAACACTCAGTATATTTCTGTCACCCACTCAATATCTCTCTCTTTCTCACTCCCCCTGTTTTCCTTATGCCTTCGCTTTCTCTGTTTACCTCTTCTGAACAACTCCCCCCCCCCACCTCCCCTTTTCCTTCCCTTCCATTTCTTTGCCGTGCCGCCTGCCTGCCTCTTGTGCTGTGTCTTCGTCCCCTGATTAGATTTGGCCCCGGTGCTATCTCATTTGGCCCCGTCTGTGGCGGTGCGCTGCCGTGGCTCGGCGAGTATCCTGGGAAGGCTCTTCGTCTGTGTCACTGCAGCCGTAACCATGTTAGCCGTGCTTAGGATGTCACCGATGGTTTGCCTTACAGACGTGCATCCGCCTGGGACCACTCTCAGTCCCACAGTCTAATGGCAACAACAACAACATAACTGCATACAGAAAGGCTCACACAATTATGAATATGTATTTATACACTTACAGAGATGGCATTCTGGGTTTTTATTTCTTATTTTTTTAAATGCGTGTACCTAGAATGTGTGCGTTTGCATGAGTGGATGTGAGTATGGATAATTACAATTGTAAGTGGACTATTCTAGAGAGATATGAACAGAAAGTGAAATACATTATATTTTTAAACCACAGACAATGTGAAAAGTGCAGAAAAAAGGTGAACAGAATTAATAACTGCTCAATAATCATAGCGTACTAATGTGCCATCATTTTGCAGCTATTGATGACAAAAGTGAGAGATTTATTCAGTAGAGTTGAGCTCGACGACTACTTTCATTTCTTTTTATATTAATCATTTATAGAATATGGTGAAAAAATCCCAATTTACAAAAAAAGAGATTACATTGCTTGTTTTGTCTGACTAACAGTCAAATCTGTACCATAAATACAATAATTAATAATGAATTACTCTACCTACCATGAATAAATAAATAAGTACATTTCTTGTCAAGCAGTCTTTTTCACCGCTATGCAATTCTGTGCGTGTGAGAACTAGTGTGGTGGAATTAGCAGAAACATGTTTTGTCTGCTATTTGGTCTTGAGATTCCGTCAGTAATTAAAGCATCACCTGAGGTAGCGCAGTGCTGATTTGATGAGGGTTGCCAAAGATGAAGAGAATGGGCTTGATACAGCAAAAAAGACCATTATATCACCAGCTTATTGCACTATTGTGCATTCCTCCTATGGGAGCTGGGCTTGTGTTTTTTTTTTTTTCCCCCCTTTATCACACGCTCCCTGCTATCTCTCCCTTCCCTTTCTCTTGCGTGCTCGTTCGCTCCCTCTCTTTCTGTTATACCCCTTCACAACCTCTACTCCAGCAATAGGGCCTGTCAGCGCTTTTTACACTCTTAGTTGTCCCTTTGTTTTCTCTCAGTTACTGCACTTTCTTTTCTTTTTCTATAGCACAGCTGAAATGTCTCGTAACTTTACAACCGTTTGCTGGAGCTAATTTATGTCTTTTTAGTCTTGGCAGAGGTACAGTGTTGGAGTGTTTTGTTTGTGTTATTGCTCTTGTCTTGTTTCGAACCTAAATTTTAATGCAAGGATGACGACAAAAATGTTTAAACTTCATTGAGTCAGCAAACGGGCGATGTTCCGTTATCTGTATGATTAAACATGTATTTCCAGCCTAACCAAGAATATATATTTGTAGATGTAATGGCCATTTCAGCTCACTTTCCTCAATCTTCACCTTCTCAGTTATTACCAACCTTCAGTTTTTACCGTATCCAGCCCTCACAGCAGTCTTTTTACTGTCCTCGTTCCCTGATTCTCCATCAATATTTATCCACTAGACATCTCTCCCTCTTCTGCTGCCTTTAACTCTCTTGCCTGCTCTTTCACTCCCCCTCCCATGTCAACTACACCTCTGCCAAACCCATCATTTCAGCTTCCTCCCCCTCTCCTCCCTCTCTTGCTCTCCTTTTCCTGCAAGCTATGTTTTGCCTTTTTCATTCTCTTTCTCTTCCTGTGTCCGTCTCTAAGTCCAGTTATCCGTTTCCTCCGTCAGCTCTTCCTCCATCTCGCCCTCTCTCCCCTCTCTCCGCCTGTCTCTCTCCTTCTATCTGTGGTGGTGTGTATGTCCTGGCTCTGGCTTCTGTGGATATTAAGCTGTAACAGGCAATGCGCTGCATTGGTCTCTGATGTATGTATGACCTGCTTTCCGCCAGACCCAATCTCCAGCAGCCAGCCTGCCTGCCTGCCTGCCTGCCTGCTTGCCTTTTCTGGGTTAGCCCCTGCCAAGAGTAGCAGTAGTCTTAGCCTGCATCCTGCAGCCAGCCTCATGGTGTCAGGGGGGAAATAACCCCGAACTGGCATTGTTACACTAATACAGCTTTTATCTATTTACTTGAACAGGTTTTAGTAACCCTCCATACATTTGTAAACAGTTACTTATGCAAGATGTTTACAATATGTGACAAAACTATTTGCATTTGTTCCATAATAATACAATAAAGCAGGGAGCAAAGCAAATCATTTGCTTATGAGGAGAGCAAAAGTATAAAACATTTTTTATCATTTCTCTTTGAAGTACTCTTTTTCTTCTGTCTCTAATTGTTCCCCTTACTCTTGCCCCCTCATCTCGCTTCCTTTGTTATATATCCTCTAATCTTTTATTTGCAAATTGGGGAAAAATAGTAAAAAAAAAAGTCTCTCTTTTCCTGTCCCCAGCACTTTTTGTTGTTGCTGACATGCATCTGTTCAAATTAGCAGCCTCTGTGCAGTCCTCATAGCAATCAGCCACTTTATTGTGTACAGAATGTGATGGAGACCCAAGCTGGCACCAGGGAGACGCGTAAAAACATGCACCCGTGCTCCCTGGTTACACAGTGGGTTCATTATTTTGGGCTGAATATATCATAGCCTTTAGCTTATCCACAGATACAAAAGCTTCTTCCCCTCATGATGATCTGCTCCTGCTTGCTCAAAGCGAGATGAGCTGTAGGTGGTTCTGTGACCTACTCTTACCTTCTGCCAGCAGGGGGCAAACTATCAGGACGCCCTACAGCTACCCCCGGCAGAGGGTCATCTGGTATACCATGAATCCCGTGGGATCTTATGTTGAGTTCTTTCTAGCTGACTCTCTGTCGGGGTGGCAGGAACATGCCCATGATTTCACCTCCCTGTTGTTCCTCCTGCTTGCATTGTTGTGCTACAGAAAACAGCACGATCACCTGGGGCGATACAAAGCTTTGTTGATCAATGAGGCACACAGGACTTCTCGGAAGAGGAATAAACTCAAAAGCATGGCGTGTTGGGAATTAGGGACACTCTTCATTATTTTTTGGGGGGTACTATAGAAGCCTATAGACCACAAGTCACATTGATAAACACTGAGTGTTCGCCACTATGTTAAATCTGCCCCCATGAATGCTGGTAAGCAGAAGTTGTAGTGAATAAATCTACAGAGAGCAGATGATGTTTCAGCAGCTTAATTTGGTTTCCTGTTGGAATGTGTAATGTAGGAAAAGTCTCAAACTGTGCTCTCTATTAACCCCACACCTACAGATACAGCTGTCCCATTCTCTAACTCCACCCCCAGTAGGTGTCAACAGGCGGTCTTTTTTTTTCTTTTCTTTTTTTGCACACCAGCATCCTTCATCACCAGCCAATGAAGATCTCCAACTGCAACATGTTTCTGTTTTTGTTTTTTTTCCCCATTTTCTTTAATCCAGCAACCAGCCACCGACTGGAGGTTTGCGACGATGATGAAAACAAAGTGGGAGAGCCAGGGGTGGAAGCACATGGTCCCTGTGGTCTCTGAGTCCAGTGGGAGCCAAAGCATATGTTTCTCATGCTGCTTTGAATTCACATTTGTTCCATATGCCACAAACACACATTTCCCTTTGAAGAGGGGCATAGGGATTCCATTCAAGAAATGTGACAGTTGCTAGTAACACTGGCTTACACATTGCTTCCCAATGGTGCCTGACCACAAGCGATTTTTGTCATTGTAACAGATGTATTTACGTCTTGTTTTGTTCACAGTTGCGCTTAAGATCTATAACCAATTTAGTGCTTGAAGAGTCGATTTTTCAGTCAATCAGTTAGTTCAGGTAGATTGTCCACTGGACCACTGAAACTGACTAGTTCCGTATTTCTGTTTGCACCTCGAGCTCCTCGCATGCCAATCCTGCAATCAGCACCTGGCAGCAGCATAAACGTGCATCTCAGATGCTCATCTGGCAGTCACAACACGCCTCCGCTGTGTTTTCCATATGACAGCTCTGACTCATAGCTCCAGTGACCTCTCTCCCCGGGGGGTAGCTAATATGATCTGTTCATCCCAACACAGTCCTGATGGATTTCTTGCAAACTTGCTCAGTGGCACAGGTGGGTGGTGGGAATGAGCGGGGGGTGGTCCAAAACGGACGCTCCCTAGGGCTTTTTCTGGATGGAGGAGGGGTTGAGCTGCTTCATAACAAACCCGGAGTGGTGTGGACGAGATAGAAGCAACACATCAGTGTTATTTATGGTGTACAGGAAGATCATTATGGCTGCTTCAATCTTAGCCTGATGGATGTCTCTAAGTGCCTCCTCTCTTGATCTTTAATGGTACCTTGTAATCAATGGAATACCTGACCCCCAGTGCCCCCCTCAACTTAATCCTCCTGCCATCTTATTTTTTTTTAAAGAGGGGTCCACGTGGATTGAGTTTTAAAAGGAGGTAATTAAACCAGTGGCAGCTGAGAACTTATTATGCTGGTGAAAGAGGAGCTGCCTATATGTTGGCCCGCTGATCGTTCAGAAGTTATCTTTAATCCCCCATAACATTAAAGGCTGGCCATTCATCAAGTCACAGGGCAGCTTTGTGCACTGAAAGGCTCCTGTCGCTGCCTTTTTTCCTAGAACATAATTGAAAAATTTTCCCCCTCTTTCAGCAGCACTCTCCGGAGCACTTCACCTGAAATCGAAAACAAACTGGTATCAATAAATTAAGGCAACATCTCAGGATACAGTAAATTAACTATTGCTTCGGGGCCCTATTTCAAACTCTTTCCTCTGCCCTACCAAAATAAAATAGTGAATATCAAAGCTCATTGTTTTTTGGTGGGTTGTACACCCAGTAGACACATTTATCCAACTCATCGTAATTATAATTTTGTAATTAAAACAGCGGTCAAGTTGGGAGATCATGCAGAGGTTGCTGCTGTTGTGTAGCTGTATTTCTGCTGGCGCACAATCATAGTCGAACTGCCAACGGCCACTAAAAGGATGTTTTCATGCTTTAAATTAAAATATTCATAAGCTGTGCAAATGGGTGGTATTGAAGAGTATTGTGCTCTCTAATATGAGGATAAAGGGCATCATTTATTGCTGTGTTTTGCTGTGAAGCTTGAACAAAACAGAAAACAGTATATGATAACTATTTGAATTGTTTGTTTTGAGACCTTGGTGACTTAAAAAGTGCCAGCATTTGGCCCTTAGAGGGGTTTTTTCATTCTCAGTTAATAAGTACGTTTTCAAATATATGTCTTCCAGCTTTTGTTCACTGAACATACTTTTCAGGGTTGGGTGTTTTGTGACCTCGCAGCCCACCATCTGCCATTAAGCATGCAGAACACTATTATCACTGTTATTTATTCACATGAGAATGCTAATGTGGGAGACAGATCTGGTTCAGCCGAGGTCTGATAGAGCATGACTACCCTGAAGCTATATCTCCAGTCAGATGGGGATTGGGACTAGGGAGTTCTGCCATGTTCCCTTTGTAGTGAGTAACAAATGTTTCTGCTACTGATGTGGTAAAAGCTTTTCCTCCTTTGTCACCTTCGCTCTTGGTTGAGCCCTGGCATCCCAGTGCTCCATCACGATACAGTTTGGCCTGGGAACCGGTGACCCATGTTATTGGTTGGCAGGGCTTCTTCTCTTGAATGGGGGTGGGCTCTTTTCCAGCCTTCTCCTCTAATCCGGTAGCCTTTTCTGTGTTTATCAGTGAGTCACGATGAAAAAGACCCATAGGTATCAGCGAACTGTAGGTGTTGTTGAAGAGAGAGCTTGATGTATTGTGAAAGCTGCCTCTTCCTCTCAGTCTTTTTTGTATTCTCACCACTTGCCAAAAAGTTTTAGACAACATGCTCTTTCACTCTTCATCAAAGTGGAGCTGGGCCAGAGAGGAAGAGAGCAAGCAAGCAAGCAAACGAACGGACGAGAAAAAGAGACAGAGTGTAAGTGAGAGAAGTTTGGCGGCTGAACAGCCATGAAATACAACCCTCCAACGGTTATTGCTGCAGTAAAGGCAGATACATAAAATACAAAACAGAGACTGGCGTGTCTATTTATGGACTAGATTATCGGTGCATTAATCAGGCCTGCTATTTGGCACACACTGTACCAACCCCACAGAAGCCTGGGTTACCAAAGTCTGAGGCTGCTTTATGGGCTGCGTCAGATCGATGGGTGATTCACACACCGACATTCAGATTACTTATGGATAAACTTTTCCTAAACAACAAAACTCTAACAACACTGCTTATGTGATGTAGTCGAGCAGGAATGAGCTCGTTACACTTCATTTATTTCAAGAATAATTCCGGTTTATTACAACTTGAGTCTTATTTGTGCAATTTTGCCTATCTTGTCTGTCCGTTGTAACACTGTACTCACCAAGGTTAATTGCAATTGGGGTGGACACAAAAAAAGCCTAGAATTAAAAGTGTGTTTTTATCTGCAATTTATTCAATTATTTCAAAAATATTATTTGGGTTGAATAAAAAGCTTTTTCCTTGGGGGCACAAAAAGTGCACATGGTTTAGATCACTCCTGCAGTCAGGTCAGAAAAAAAAATAAAACTCAACTTTAAACTGTAAAACATGACTCCACTCACTTTTTTTATTGTTAAATACAGCCTTCTCTTCTCGGTGTAGAGGTCTTTATGTATTTACATACACGCAGGGCTGACCTACACAACTATGTAGGAAATCATCTATAATGTTCTCTCTCCAACAGAGTAAAAGTAGTAGGTGCTAACTGTACAGTGTTTGAGAGTTCAGAATGTGCAGAAAATGTGCAATGTGTGAAAATGAACAAACACTGAGATGATCAGACAGGCTGAAGACAAAAGAAGTCAGATTATATAAACCAGTGATTCCCGACCTGGGGGTCTGGCCCCCCAGAAAGGGTTACATGATAACTCTGAGTGGTCACAAGATGAGTAACAGGATAGGAACCAGAAGAGACAAAAAGCTACTTAAAATAAGGGTTTGGTTTTGGTTTCTTTTTAAAATGTGCAGTTTTTCAAGCAAATTGCTTTTTATCTCTTCAGCCATCTGAAACCAAAGTAAATAAATAAAATCACATTTTGGTTGAACTGCTCACAGTCTGGTAGTCTTAAACAACCAGTGACCAATACAAAGAGTTGGGAATCACTCATCTAAATCACTTTATTTGGATTTATTTCTGTGTGTTCCCGACAAAGGCAAGTGTGGTAGATCAGAGTTGAACCAGGATGTTGGAAAATTGTGAGAGATGTTTCCAACAGACAGTTTGAGGAATATTTTAACCTGTCTGCTTTATTTTCTCCACCAGATAAGTCTGACTGCTTATACTTCAAGCCCTGTCTGACTGCCTAGGTCTCAGAAATGAACTCAATGCAATGTATTACCTGTAGGAACGATGGCTACGACTATGGAAAGAAGCTCCCTAGCTGTAATAAATTGAAATAAATTCTAAAGGTTTGTTGCAAATAATAGGAGGTGTGAGTTAATGGGCCTTAAGAATTGAATGGGTTAATTTGCTTCCCAAAGCAGCTCTGAGTCCTTGTCCATTATGTGGCATTGTTTAGGCTCTGTCAGTCTCCTCTGTCTGTCTCTCTTCTTTTTCAGCCCTCTCCCAACCTCTATAATATTATCTCTCTCAGTGAGGCTTTAGGCTCTATCTCTACTAATTAGAATTTAATGGACCAAAAGTGATTGGTGTACTTCCAGAAATAAAGTGGGCTATTCATATGTAAAGCAAACAAACAGTACTTGGTATAGAAGTATTGTTTGGGTGCGTCTCTTGCCAGAGTCACAATGACGCAGAGACTAGGGATTATACTAGGCTAAGAAGCATATTTAAATGCATGAGTTTTTTTCTGTTCTTTTATCGCACTTATTAGGAGCAAACACATAATCTCTGCAATTGAATGTCCTGTAATTTTTCTTCAGCATATATTTTACTTCCTGCCGTGTTTGCTTGACTTTGCTCTTTTTTTCTTTCTTTTTTTTGCTATTGGCCCCTGAGTGGGTGCCCATTCCACAGACCCTGAGTAATCATCATTATAAAATGATAAGAACCGTACCCTGACTGCTCCCTGTGGTACGAAGCATTAGAGACATTTGTTCTTTAGTTCTGCCCACACAGTGGTCTCACTGTCTCACACACTCATTAACACCGTCTTTCTTGCTCTCCTTTTTATTTTCTCTCCTTGTTTCGCTCTCTGCAGTTTGTCTCATTTTCTCCCTGTGACTCTTGCACTGTTCTCTGCCTCGGTAACGTTCCCTCACTCCTTCCCTGTCCCTGTTTCACATACTAGCATAACTGATGGCTCTAATTTGTGTACTTTAAAGGGCCAATTCATAGACGGTACTTAGGCTCGATAAGGAAATTGAAATGAATGACGGCAGCCTTATCAAAACCCGCTCCCTCCCTTCCACTCATCCCTGGGCAAGTGAGAGGTTTCATTGCATTAGAAGAACACCATCACAGCATAGAATATAAATGCAAATCTAAATGCCTTGACGCTATTGAAGGGCCCCTCTTTATAGAATCAATAATCATATGCAGACTTGGGGCAGAGAGAGTAAGAATTACTACAGGGAATTGATATACACGAGGTTGTTTACATGTTGCTATAAGGGGGCGGAAGGGGGGCGGGGTACACACACAGGGACTGGAGAACAAGACTGCTTACACATTGTGAACGCAATTTTAAAAAAAAACATTTTTTTTTAAGAGCGTTTGCAGAAAATATAGATTGTCGCTTGCTTTAATTCAGCCATTAACAAGATACAGCTGGGTTGTTCTCAGAGTGTAAATGATGCTGTCCAATTTTCCATTAGCTTGAGTACATGAAGCAAGATACGCTTACTGTAAAGTGTCATGCTTATGATGCATTCTGTTGCTCTTCACTGCGGAAAGAAAACTTTATAAAATAGCACCAATAATCTGTAATTTAGAGATATTTGCTTCTATCCAAAAAATCTTGGCTAAGCAGAAGACTTGATCAGATTTCTTAAAACTAGTAGCCTTTTAAAACTCCTGAAGACTTGATTTGAGCAACGGAACTTAAGAAATTCAAGATGAAATTGCTTAATTTTTTACTTAAATGTCCAGTGTGTAACATTTAGGAGGATGTAATGGCAGGAATTGAATATATTATGCATAGCTGTGTTGTCATGAGCGTATAATGACCAGTTTTTGTTACCTTAGAATGAGCCGTTTATAGTCTGCCGTGTTGAACTGTCGTGTTTTTACAGTAGCCCAGAATGGACAAACAGAACACTGGCTCTAGATAGTGGCGTTTACATTTTTGCTCAATCACCAGCCACCATAGTCTCAGTCTTCTCACTTGGAAAGGGAGGGTGAGGCGACAGAGCTGCGATCAGCAACGACACCCATGCCACTAAATCTTACACACTGGACCTTCAATTGAGCAATAAAGGAGTTAATGCCTCAAAACTGGACTACACAGACAGATCTATAAATCTTCAAATAAGACATCAGTTTTTGTGCTCCTTTTTTTGTGGTGGCAAAGTGTTCTCCTCTGCTGCACAACTAAGTTTAACAGTAGACATGAAAATATCCCATTACATATTAGGTGTATCCTCTTAAAGTAGTAACAACGTCATTTTAAATCAAAGAATATCCCTCTTATATAGATATATAGTTTAACAGTGAAGACTCATGGAGCGGTACTGTGGGGACATGGTTAGCACTAGCGTGTTCTGGGGCCTTTCTGTGTGACGTTTGCATGTTCTTCCTTTTAATTGCCTGTATGTGTGAATGTGAGCGTGAATAGTTGTGTGTCTCTACAGCATGTCAGCCCTGTGATTGACTGGCGACCTGTCTACGGTGTACTGCGCCTCTCAGCAAATGTCACCTGGGAGCGGCTCCAGCCCCCACGAACCTCCCCCCACCCTATAGTGGGTATATCTAATAGACAGATGTAATCTAATCTGCTCTAGTTAAGCAAAGCAAAATATAAAAAGCCATTTGCAGTGTTGTTGTCTTGATTAGTTTGCTAGTTTGGTCTTGTTTTCTCTTAATAAATGTTTGGAACATTAGTATGACAACCATGTTATCCACTTCTCAGACATATTTCTCATCAGCTTTAAATTAAAGATAGATTATCTTAGAATTTCTCACTCAGACAGATCAAGATCAGTTACCTTGAAACAAATTTAATAACCTAATGCAAATGATGCTTGACGAAATTATTTATCCTTGACATGAAAAGACAAGATTTTATTATCTTAAACAAAGATATTATGACTTTCTTAAATCCCCCCTTTTTGCAGTGTTGGTGCATATATTACCATGTGCAAAGAGCCTTTGCCTCTTTCTTCAGGCAAATAATCAAGCAACCCCTTAATGTCGTGTGATATCTCTAAATTTAGCGAAGCATTGTCAGAGCATATAGGTCTCAGCACATATCTTTATACAGCAGTGTCTAGTGAAGTGCAACGGCATGTTTTGATGCCCCGGCCCGGCTCAGCACGGCCCAGTGCCCAGTAATCACTCCGCTATTGGAGGGCTGGCATCAGCGGCTGCACCCTCCTCACCCCCACCCACAGCCCAAACAACAGTCAGAGAGCTCTTGACAAATTGGAGCGAGTTAGCCACTCCTCAGTTCATTGCACAGCCCTGAACGCTAGCGAAACAACAACAAAATATAAAGGCACATAAAAGAAAAAGAGCGCATAGTCAGTGTCTGTCTCTGCTGGCTGTCTCTCCCCCCCCTTTTTCTTTCACTCTCTTGTTCTTGATCCCTCTAACCCTCAACTCCTCTCTCTACCTCACACACACACCCACACACACACACACACACACAGAGTCCTCAGAAGAACTGTTTGCGCTACATCTCGGCTCTCTCACTGTGTCATGTTCAGAAATCAATCAGGGGTTAAGCTCACACCTTCTAACGAGCTCTTCTCAGAGGTACGCCTCAGCCATGTGCTCAGGGCGGCCTCAGCCAAAGGTACAAACGCCCGGGAAACCGTGCACAGCCGGGGAGACGTGCGTCGAAGAAAGAGAGCGGATTGGAGAAATGAGAGGGCAAGCTGAAGTCTGATGGATATGAAAACGGAGAGGGTTTGTTCAGGCAGAACAAAAGGAAGGAGGGATGGAGACAGATGGAAAAGAGGGAAACAGGGGTGAGGGTATTAGTCAAGGTGCTGGGCCTCCCGCCTCCTTCTCGCAGCACACAGGTGTGTGGTTCACCAGCCCCTCATTAGCTATGCACCTGGGCCCTAATGGTGAAAGGTGTCAAGATGAACTGGGGCAGCATGGGTGCAGAGAACACCTTCACCCAGCAAAAGACAAATACATTCCCTGACTTACCCTCATGCAGAACCAAAACGAAAACCCCATCCTGCGATATGAAATGCATCAAGCAGCAGCCATTTTGTTTCGTAAAATGCTCCCCACCCCAAGAAAGTCAGGAGAGCTGCTTCTCTTACCCGGGGTTTATTTCCTTGTAATTCGTTTTATCGTTGTTGTTCTGCACCTCAGCCCAGCTGTTCTCATCGAGACTGGCAATTAATGTAATTTATTCTTTTGTGAGTTTAATGGCCTTAGGTGAGACCGAGACACAACAACAGCAGAATGAAAAATGCTGGCTGCTTGACAAAGGGTTTTTCCGGGCTGGGGCTGAGGCCCGCGCAGGAGTTTCTTTGACAAATACCGAGCCCTGGGAGCCTTCGTCTCACAGTCGGATAGGAATTCTCGCAGTAAACAGGCAGCAGCCTTGTACTTCCACTAAAATAAGATGGGAAGGATTAAAAGTCAAACAGAGGTAACACTTGAGACAGCAGAGTATAACTCTGTTTTCTTCCGCTTGGCCCTCCCTTCTTCCTTTCCACTTTAGTCTCTTCTTGCTTACTTCCTCTGTCTCTTTGATTTTTATTTTTATCCATAGATTGACTGACGAGTGACTGAAGCTGTCAACGTTTTAGACCGGGTTAAAACTTTCACAGACAAAGAAAATCACTTCCTTCACACTCCCTTCAACCGTTTCTTACTTGACACCACAGTATTAGCCCTCTGTTTAAAAACATTATTTATTCCACTAGTGTGTGTGTTTCAAGCAGTGTAACTGTAGGTGTCAAGAAAAATAATACTGATATTGACAGACTGACATTGCGTACAGCATGTGGTATAACTAAACTGTATAATTATTGACAGTATATGGGTACTCACTGTCACATGATCATCGAATCACTGTCACGCTCTTCAGAGCTGTTGTGTTACCGTAATTGCTGCCTGGATGATCGTAGCACTGTCACCCTGAAAGGGACCCGTCCTATCACCAACGAAATGCATCATGGGATGAAACTGATTGCTCTGAATCGTAAGTGATTAGAGTTTGTCTAGACGTCTCACGGAGTGATTGGATTGATTTGATGCCAGGGAGTAGATCGGACACTGGCACAGTCACTTTTAACTCTTCGTTCTGTCGGGGATTCATATTTACTGATATTGTTTTTCTTTCATGCACACTTGTGAAGTCTACATTTTTTGCAAAAAGTCAAGGTATTTATTATTAGTGGATGTATTAGGAGCAGTTACAACCTCTCTTAATGATGCGCTTTATTTGTCCCTATAGCTCTGAACAGCGAAATACAAAATAAAAACAAAAAGTACATGAACACATTATAAACACAATATACAAATTGTTTGAGGAGTGTTTTGTCCAGTGACCAGTGGTTACAATCACCCAGGACTAGATTGGGTGTATCAGGAGATGGAAACTGTAGCTTGTGCAAGTTCTAAAGGATGATTTTTTCAGACCGTCCTTTTATTCAACTTTGGGTGGATGTAAAGCACAGTCATAGAAATCTGCAGGAATTCCTATGGTAAACAGGATGCACGCATATTCCTGGTGTGTGTGTGTGTGTGTGTGTGTGTGTGTGTGTGTGTGTGTGTGTGTGTGTGTGTGTGTGTGTGTGTGTGTGTGTGTGTGTGTGTGTGTGCATGTGCGTGTATGTGTATATATAGTATGTATATATATATATATATATATATTTTTTTCTTACTGAAACACCATACATTTATATAGAGACAGACACCACCTCCGCCACTTGACTTGCAGGTGACTGCAGCCTCTCTGTCCATGCTTAAAGGAGCACCAAATATGTCTATTGCCAGTTTGCCAGTCCTTCTTCCCAAGCCATGTCACCATGTCGCCATTAGAAACTCAAGTTGGTGGCAAACATGAGCATGGATGGATGTCAGAGGCCAGGGGGAAATGAGACAAGAGCTGACATCTGTTGACTAGCTCCTCCAATTTAGGAAAGACTAGGTCTGAAAGAAGTCTGGTACTTCTTGGAGTATAAGCAGAAAAGTCACTGGTGTGCTGTATCTTATTAGGTTGAGGATCAGCGTGCCAACCTTTCACAAGGTAACAGCAGGCCAAAGCCAACAACCAGTATAAAAAGCACAGTCATGTGTAAGCCACTGTTGGGCAGGAACACATTACTTTTGAAATCTATTAATTACATATACTGATACTCAACCCAGTAACACTGTGTTGTTTTATGGATTGTTCAGTTTGGTCTCTCTGCATTCACTGGACGAACTGTTATCTAAGTGCATGGGATGGAGCTAATGTTAGCCGCTGGTTTCCTACATTTAAAAGTCACCTGTGTTTTTGTTCACAGTTGAAGGGTGTGTGAACTCCCCAGCTTGACTGTGAGGGCAGCACTTCTGGAGTGATGTGTCCAGTGACTGTGGCTAATCTTATACTAGCTGTTGATGCTGATGGTCTTTCAACTGCTTGTTGAACTATAAAGTCTTACTTTTCTATTTCTACACATGTGTAATACACGATATCTGACATGTGGGTATGGAGATTTAGGATTTATTTAAAGGCCCCTTTGATGGACCTGTGCTGAGTAACAGTAGTAAAGTAATGAGTAGTGCAACTACTTTTGCTTTTGATTACTAGTAAATATGTATGGTGTTAAAGCCATTTTTTAAGTCACCAGCCCAACAGTGAACAGTACTTTTTAAAGTAGAACTGTTGGCAAAAACTCAGTTAGCAGGGATAATAGCATTATGTTATTGGTTAGTAAACATGTAAATGTGATGTTGTTTCTATTTTATTAGCCTTAAAGAGGTCTCTGGTGCATGGCTTCCTTACTCATAACATTATAGTTGTTTGCTAATGGTCCTATATCCAGTGCAGACTTGACAAAGTGCCCTTGGCATGTCCGAATTAATGGTTCAACTGTCTATAAGATTGTGTCTGGTTGTGTCTGGAAAGGAGGGGAGAACGCTGCCAAGTGGCTCACATCCAGCAGCTTCAAGACGTTGGGTGTCATAAAGTGTACTATACTTTAAGTTAAAGCACCTCAAAACAGGTCGTTTAACTATTGCAATTACCATTAAAACGATCCTCTTCCACTTCTGACACCATGTTCAGAAATGAATTAGAATGTAGCTGACATCCTTTTATAGGTTAAAAGGGATAATTTACCTGATGCACACATCAGAGGACTCTATTAGGCTACTTGTAAACCCATTCATCTGTTTGGGGATGACTCATTTCCCTTCCTGTGCAGCCATAACTCTCCCTACTTGCCAATCAAGCACATGTTCCACTTTAGTAGACGTGTGGCTCTCATTTTTACCATAGGCCTATATTGCACTCTACCATTCATCCAGAAGAAAGAAAGAAAGAAAGAAAGAAATAAACTGGTGCCGTTTGATTCTTCCAAACATTCTAATCAGGTTTGTCAAATTGCTTTTTAGTGCGAGGGAGTGATTACAGAAAAATCTGTGAAACAAGGCAAAATCTGCACAAGAAAAAAAAAATACTCAGGATGTTTTCTTCCACTTAACTCATTTGTCATGCAGGGAACAAAAGCAGAAAGAGGTTTCAAGGACAAGGTTTTAGACACGTCTGCTCTATTGATTGGTTAACGAGCCTGCATTAAAACCACTTCCACATCGAGGGGTGAGCGCCGCACAGACACAATGGAGCATATTTCCCCTGTTCACAATGCGGGCATGTAGCGGCCGGCTGCCTGCTGAGGAAACAGGCCCACACTCAGGCCCACTGCCAGGGGGGGCACTGCCAGGGGAGAGGATAGAGAAAGGGAGAAGGAGGTGCTGAAGAAGGATGGTCACATGGAGAGCATAGAGAGGCTAGAAAGAAGGAAAGTTGAAGGGAGAGGGATGCATGCAGTGCAGTGGAGAGAAATGGTAATAAAGGCGGAGAAGGTGTTTACACAGGGAGGTCTGCAGGGTGTAAGAGGACTGGAATGGGATGAAAAAGGTCTGAGCTGGCACTGGAGGTGGTGGAGTTTTTAAAAAGAGGCCGGGGACAAAGAAGTGTTGATTAAGATGAAACAAGAAGAGGGAGCTAAAATATTGAGGAAAGGGAATTGACAGATCATTTTCCATTAATTCCATAATCTATGAATATGTTAAACTTTCTAAAGACACAAGATGTCTTCTAGTTCACTGTATGTGCACTGGCGGTTTGATGTTTCTATGTCGAACTTATCAGACACCGTTGTATCATTATTTGTGTTGTTACAAATTGTGCTTGTATGCCCCGCCCCCTTAAAATCCGATTATCAATGAGCACGGACAAAACTTTCAACTTTCAGCAGATGACTGTGAAAACATTCTTCTAGTGTCAAACTCTGCACGTACATCTTTCCGCACAGTAAAGCTCAAACATCCAACTATAGGAACAAGAAGAAAAAACATATTTTTGAGTCGAGGGGGACTTTAAATAAATGTAGTTGAGTAAAAAGTACAATATTTACCTCTGAAATTGAGAATGGTCACGTAACAAAAGTGCCGCAAAAAAGAAAGCAACAGTAAAATGTAATCCTCTGTACATTGCACAACCTCCCCTCTCTCCCCTTCGCTCTGAACCCATCCTACCCCACACTACCCTAACCCTCTTCTCAAGTCTTTAAAAATACAGTCCGTCTTGTGTGCTTGCCTTCATTGTATGTGACACAGTGCTGTTTCTAGCTCGCGCTGGTTAGCTGCACTGTGTCCTCCCTAGGCTTGTCCAAACTGTCTGCCTTCCTGCCTGCTTGTCTGTCCATCTGTCTGTCTGGGTCTCAACTTGTCCTGCCTGTCTTTTTCTGTATGTATCATTGTCTTTTTCTTCAGCTTCGCCTTTATCAGCCTGTCTCCGTCTATTTTCTCCTTCCTGAATGTCTGTTTTTATTGTCTGTCACTAGCTGTCTCGTCTCATCCCTTTGACTTTTCTGATTGTTCTTTTTTTCTTGATTCGTTTCGGGTTGAATCGAGGACCCCATTCCTGTCAGCATTGCTTTCTGTCATTTGAGTGAAAATCTTTTATTAAACTTCACCAAACTAGTAGCTGCATCCGCATGGCCAGCTTTTAAATGGTCATCTAACCAAGAAGGTCTTGTTTACTACCTAAAATACTAAAATATGTTTGTCTGAACTAACATGAATGAAACGTAATTGGACACAGGTGAAAATAAAGCACCTCACACATGCATGTGTGACGGACAGAAAGGAGAGACAGTCAGGGTGAAAGAGAGAAAGCAGGCAATACCTCAAGTCTTGATTTGTTGTCCCCTCTCCCTCCCACACTGTCTGCTCGCTGTGGCGGCGGTGTACTTTAGTCCTGGGGAAGGGGTCATGAGCTCAACTCAACACTCAGTGGCTGACCTCTTTTTTTTTTTTTTGCATCTGGTGGTTTTGTGTTCTTGTATACGGACCACACAGCGAGCTCTCGGCACCCCAACCCCGCTCCTGTACTCAGATCTCATTTTCGTGGGCCGTAAAACATTAAGTTGTTAAATTTCTTTATGCGTCCTGCTCCCCTTGCGCCCCAAGGGCTCCTGGTGCGTTTTAAATTGAATGATTGCCTGCAGCTCTCGGATTGTTTAACCTCTGCAGTGGCACCAACTCCTCTGTAGGACTGTATTTTTAGAAGTTTTGCTCACGTTTCCCCTCTCTCTCCACCTGAGGTAACGCCATGAAAAAAAATGAACGATGGCCATTTCTGGGGAGGTCCTCGGTCGCAGCGTGCCAAGCTCAACATTGTGCGCTTGTGTGTGCAGGGGAGCCGGGGAAAGGAGAAAAAGCGCCTAGGGCTGTGCATGCGTGAGTGACGAGTGTGTGTGCATGCAAGCTCGTGCACGTGGTTGCGACTACCGTTTTCCTTATTTATGACCCTCACCTCAGTCCAGGCTGCCGATTTGTCGGAGGAGCGGAGGGAAGGGAGGCATGAGGGGAAAAGGGGGGAAAAAAAGCAATTGGGCGATTCCGAGGTGAGCACTGTTCCGGGCCCGTTAGCTTTTATGGCCCACTAAAGAAGAAGAAGAATGAGAATGAACATCCTTCCTGTCTTGATTGACTTCTCCTCCTCCGCTTCCCCAGCTCCTTCCACGAGCTCCTTTTCTCAACTCTCTTAAGTAGCAATAATGGACATTCTCATATCTACACTGGAAGCATTTCTCCAGGCTATAGGAAACCAGCAAAAATAAGTACGACAAATTACCTCCCATAATCATACCTGCTCTATGAGGTTATTATTGTAGATTTAAACAGCTACACTTTGATGTCGCACGTGGGGAGACGGCCTCTTGGGCCTTATCTGGTAAGCCAGATATGTAATAAAGAGCAAGTAAGTGGTAATTACACACTGATAACTTTGGCAAGGACACAGAGGTTTTGATGTGAAGTTGTAAATGTGACATGGCGGTCATGTCCTGTAGCACCGGCGGCAGCTCCTTCCCAGGCTCCGGGCTTGTAAACCCCCAGCAACCCCCTGGTTTGTTTGGTCTCACTTTTACTTGCCTCCTCATTAAGTCTTATTAGTCTTATTATAGTTCCTGTGAAGTGATGAAGATCGTTATACTGGAAAATGTGACTTTGATCCTGTTTTTGCCATATCAAAGTCTGTTTTTCAGTCCCTCGCCGCTTCTGTTATTGTGTGTGTTTTATGCAATGTATGCACATCTCTCTGTCACTGATTATTTGTATTTGTCGGCAGTTTCTGACAGCATTTTGTGGGTTTGTGGCTTATATGAGTTTACCATGCCCTCCATTCCTACAGTATGCAATATATGAGAGTGCAGGGGAAAGAGCCCAGGCCACGCTTGTGATTCAATGCGCACACCCCCATGGACCAAGGCTTAGGGGAGTGCATGTGCTGATGAAAAAGTAATGTACTGTGTCTGCAAGGTACTGCTTGCTTTTCCCTCTCGCTTCCTCGACTCCAAAACCTCGTCTCCCATACCAACCTGGGACCTCTTTAGCTAAAAACAGCTCCCCAAAATGCTTTTCAGTCAGTTTGTCTTTGTCACTTAGTCTTTCATGCTATTTTTCTGAGGGAGAAGCCTGTTTAAGATATGATTATGAATACAGTATTAATTCTATAAAAAACACTTGTCTGAGTAAGCATTATGTTTTCACAACTGTAGAATTAACAATATTGAACATTTATATGTGAATCACATTATATGCAAGTTTGGGGACCTTGTTTGCAGTCACAAATGTTGAAATAAACCAATGAGGAAAACCTACAGTTTATTACAACTGTTTTATTCATTATTCAAGTTTTATTTAGCTCAAGCCATTGGTTCTATGGATTGTGGCAACATACAGGCCAATTAAATTTTCTTCTAATGCGGTGAATTGCTAAAAATACGCCCAACAAGCACTAATGATCAGATGATCATACAGGTTGAAAACAAATCCACAGGATAGTCAGAATTATTTTCTAAATCATTTAGAAAATGGAGGCTAACCCTAGAACTACACCTCAAACTATCTATTGTAAACATCACCTTTGAACCACCATATTTGCTGTGGTTGTACACACTCACGATTTTCCTGTGCAGTGAGAGATTTTTATCGGCTTTACGGGTACACTCACTTTCAGTGTTACCTCCAAGTAATGTTGTAGTTAATCTGTAAAAAAATGTGTCATCTGTGTTTACAACCTGTCTGATCTTCTGACCGCTGGGTGCCAAGATCTCAGCAATTACTTTGGTGAGTTCAGTTTTGTCATAGGTAATAGATAGAATGACCTGAGTGGCGGAAATAAAACCCATGTTGTAACAAACCACGGACTTTACAGTGCAGCTGTAAATGTTAAGTTGTAATAAACAGGTTTTGGTACCAGCTGGAGGAATTTTTCACAACCTGGCAACCCAAACTTTTTACTGAGGATTTTCCTGAAGAATAAATAAATTAAGTAAAAAAAGTGGCTAAAAATCTATCTTTCTTTCGTTCTCTGTCTGGCTCCCGCATTTATCTGGATCCACACACTAGAATAATCGACGTCTCTAATTTGTGTGCTTTAAGGGGTCAATTCATAGGAAGCGCGTCTGGCTAAATTGAAAAAGTTAAATGAATGTCCACAACCTCATCAGTACTGTTTGTCTTTCACTTACACACTCTCTCTCTTAAACACACCTCCTCTAAGAGCCCCAGTGAAGAGAAACAGTAGCTATACCTGGGAGTGTCACAAGTGAGTCACTTAAAGTAACGGCAGCCCCTACGATTGATGCCTTCCGTGTGTTTGTGTGTGTGTGTGTGGGGGGGGGGGTTGGTAGGAGTAAGAGGAGGAAGGCAGAGGGCATACGAGGGATTGATATTGCACAAGAGAGTGGTGGACTAGGTGAACGAGGAGAGGAGGAGTGGGTGGTAGCAAGGGACTTGTCCCGAAGCAAAGTTAAATCTATCTTCCTCATTTCTTCTTCAACCACGGGCCCTCTGTCCTTGGACGCTGAGTGCTGACTCGGCAGGGTTTGTCTTTGTCCCCTTCCAAAAAGTACCAAGACTGCAACCTTATTACAAAAGTTTACCCAAGGACTTGGTGTTCACAAGAAACTTTATTTAGACTGTACACAAGAAAACAATGTCGAGAAAGTGCTAAATGAAAATGCAAATGAAACAAGTTAGATCCAATCTGCCAGAAAAACAAAGTCATTTTTCAGTGTTTTGATGGAAAGATTCCTGTAACGGAAAACAACGCAGGTGAAAGTTATATTGGTAATATATGTACTGGATAAGAATCATGCCTAATGCAGCATTTATGTCTCTGCTTTCTCCATTTAATATCACCATCAGTTAATCCGCGTTGTTCTGTAAACATGATCCTTCCCCAACATTCACCCAACAAACCATTTCAGTTCACTTCCCCAAGTCGCTTGCCAATTTCCTTAAGCATACAGCAGTGTGGAGCTGTCTTGAATTCATATGCTGTGCTATGTATATTCAGCAACGCACTTTCTCCACGGGGAACCAAAGCCCATTTGCTGGCCAGGCTCGTTTGGCAGTCATGGCTCCAACACATACAGAACAGCACATTAGCATAATATCGGGCACATGCGTGTGGCAAAGGCAGCCAAAAGAGACATAATTGCTATTGACAGAATTAACAAACACATTAAATCCCCACATTAATTAGAAAGTCAAATGTAAAAACTGTCAGGAGTGGCAGACAGCTGTCATCCATCATCCCTCTCATTGGAGTTTCATGGTAATTCATTTTCCGATGGTTAATTTGCTTCATTTTGCAGTGGACTTAAAGCACAGCATGTGTTTTTTTTTTTTTTATCATGGTTGCTCCGTACAAAGTGGTCACTCTCATAACTGTGGCTGCTGTGGAGCAAATATGGCGGTGTGGTCAGGCCCTGTGATGACCAACCAAATTAGCTTGTCAAGGCAGTTTAGCCTGCAGACAGCTGATTGATTGATTATTTCTCCTTTTTAGATGAACGACTGGTTGAATAATTAGGGATAAAACACACGTAATTACCAAAACAAATAAATGTCTGTTTGAATCAGTGGTGAAGATCAAATGGAATTAATGCAAGATCAAGTAATTTATCATTAAAAGAGGGAGCATTGTTCTATTAGACGCAGCATTTAATCTTTCAGTCCACAAATGTCAAATGTTTTTCTCATGTTTCTTCTTCAAATAATGTATTTCTTTTGTAATTTATTGATCTTTTTTTCCTGTCTTCTCTTTTTCATGGTCCGATTTATCACTGGTGGGCTTGGACATGAAAACACCTTCCCTTTCCTTCTCAGGTAGTGTAATTTCTAATGTCTCTGTCCTTATACTACTACTACTACTACTACTACTACTACTACTACAACTACTGCTGCTGCTGCTGCTACTGCTACTAAAACTTTAAAAAAAAAAAAAAAAAGAAAGAAAAGAAAAAAGTGCTGAAATCATACTCAAACAACATACAGTACTGATAAAGCAAAAGCTTTCCAATTCTTTCCCTCACTTGTTATTAGAATAAATTATAGACTTTCTGTGATCTTGTACCTGCTATTACATGTGTAACTCTTAGGGAATTGTAGTCCTAAACACTCTTTTCACGCTGGGGTCCCACACACACACACACAGACAACTTTTCCCCCACAATGAACTGAAATGCAGAGGTAAAGTCCTTGCAATTGCCATAAGGAGAGTATTGCTCCTCATCATTACCCCTCATCATTACCCCTTGTAACCTTTGACCCCCTTCCAAACACTCTCGTGCAATACCAAGCAAACAACCATCATTCAAAGACAGGGTAGGTGAGTAAAAGCTGGATTAGTGGAGACAGTATTTACAGAGTGTATGCATCTGTGTTTGCACTCACATGTTACATTGTGTATGCAGGTTTAGTGGTTATGGGATGCTGCTGTCTTAGAAGCGTGGTCAAATAATACACAACACAAATAGAGCAGGAGACCTGGTCATCCACAACAACCAGCACAATTGATATTATACATGCGTACCCGTGCTCAGCTTCCTTTACTTCCAGTCTTTCTCTTCCTTACCTTACACAGGGTCCCTTTGTCTCTGTGTAGTCAGAGGAATGGCAGTCGGCACATTGATCCCTCTGTACACAGAGCGTCGCGCCGGGCATGCTAGCACTCTCCTCCTGTCAAGAAGGTTAAGATCACATGTTTGTCAGGCTGAAACCCCAGTGCAAGCCTCCATGGAGGAACACGTGCACGGCGGCAGGGCTGACCTCTGACAACATGCCTGTTAGCCCCACAGAAAGCTGAGCTGTCAATCATCTGATTGTACATGAGACATTCTGTTTGATGATAAAAATACACACAGCAGTTTTTATCAGTCAATGTAGAGAATACAGAGGAGTAGTAATGTTGCTCTGATAACGTCTTGTTTGACTGATATGGAGGTGTTTGTATGTAAGCAGCATATTATTGATGAGACAGAAGCAGAAATGTCAAAAAAATATTCCACTGGGATACAGTGGCATCAATGATGAGTGTTTGATCTACTAATCAAACTCGAGTGACCAAATGGACAGGATGTAGAAATGGTGTTATTACATTGTGCAAATATTCCTCTGTTCATCCCTTTCCATATTAAACCCCCAACATGATTGATTCTGCCCCGTGTAAAATTCCTATTGGTCGCTGCCAATGATAAAGTGACCGTATTTCTCATTTGAGGACTCCCCAGACATTCGCCCTTTGAGAGAAAAGGTGAAAAAAAATCTCAATCTCTTCCCCTCCCCGACTAACCCTCCCTTTTCATCCTTGCTCTCTCTTTACATGTCCAATCGTTTATCTATCCGCCGCCAAATTCATTTCAATTAGAGCCTGTGCCAGCTTGCTCCCTCTCCTTATCGATTGCTGCCCCCGGCAACCTGGGGCACGAGCGCCTCAAGACCACCAACGCTATCTAAGGCACACACATGCATGAACAGCACTCTTGTGTGTGTGTTTGGTTTACAAGGCTTCACCCTGGTCTCAGACACAGCGGGCACCTTCGCCACCGAGATCAACAATAAATATGAGCAGTGGCAAACAATTACCCCCTTAACGAGGGATTAATTGTGTCAAGATGGAGTGAGGTCAACACAGAGGTCGGTTAACGCCGTACATTCCTAATGTGTTTATTTTCATTAGTTAGGAACATTATTCTTTCCTTTAGTAGAAACGCTGTCCATTGATTTCCCTCCGTTTGTTTTTTCGAGACTGTATGAGCGTGTGCATGCTTCTGTGTATGTATTTATGTGCATGCAGGTGTGCACACTGCTCAAAGTAATATTATGAGTGCCTGAGCATAGCGCTAGCTATTGACTCTTGCCAGATCAATATTATAAATGCCTTTAACGGTGGCAGTTAAACTCATTTGTCATTTATTGGTGGCAGTAGCGGGGGGTGACAGTCCTCAGAGAAGCGACAAATGTATCAATCTATCGCAGCGCTAACTTCCCTCGCCAGCCCTCCTAAGTGTGTCATCATCCAGGAGTCGTAACTTGAGGCAAAGCTCTGTCATGTTCGCCGACGACAAGTGATTAGGTGGGACAGTGTTGTGGCGGGGCGGAGGAATGAAAGGACTGGTCATTTGTTTCTGGGTGGTAAAAGTGAGGCAGTGCAGCACAGAGCTGCCACCGACTGTCCCCTGTAGCTGACGGAGACATGACGTCTGCATGTTTACATTTGATTTGTGTACATGTGCGTTGGTTGAGAGCAAGAGAGAGAGGAGGCAGCGGGTCTGCAGGCTCTCTGTGAGGGGAGGAGAGTAAAGCAGTGTCTTAAATTGAATCACTTTCTGGTTGCTGCAGTTGACATTGTTTAGGCTTTGTCATTGACAGCCTGTTGTAAAGCTACAGTGAGGTAGGATGGATGCTGGCCCTCCAGGCCCGTAATGTATTGCATGCTGGGTAATTCGCTGCTGTTGTTTGATGTGACAGAAACGGAGGCCATGCAGGCCAGGCAGTAAAATGTTTTTATTCAGTCAAATGTAAATTAATTTAGTTGAACCTTCCAATATTCATAAAAAAAAACCAACACAAACATAGTCACAACAAAGACATTTTTGTTGGTTATCTCAATAGTTGAGATTGTTGTTTAATGCAATTGAGTTTGATTTATGGGTCAGAAATTCTTTTCATAATGAGAAATGTAAAAGCAAAGCCTGTGTGACTAAACTGAGCCAGTGCTTGTTCGTACCATCTGTACACCCATGACAACACACTAGATGATGAAATATATTGTGTACAAATACCTACCGTATCATGGATACAGTGATAAGGTAAACCAATAATTCATGAATCAGCCCACAGCATGTAGTGGCTGCCGGCAGAATAGCAGCTTGCAGCAGCAGCAGTAGCTTAAACTGAACAACATGACTGTTGGTGGAGCTGGAAATGCAGCGATGAGCAAAGACCATTCACAGCATCAATATCAGAATGTTTCTTTGGGGTAATTTTTAAAAAAATGTTTGTCTGTTTGTATTGTTTTCACGGTGTGGTTATTCAAAAGCATGGCACATGAAATATAATTCTTATGCATCCTTAAATCAACACAAGTGTAATTACTGGACCATACACCACAAAGGTTTGCTTTTATATCAAGCAAATTCCTGCCACTGAACATCTCCAAATCTACGTGGAATGTAGGAAATTAAGGTGAAAAGATATTTTATGCTTTGAAAATGGTTGCTAGTGAGGTAAAGTATACACAGTTTGAGGTTAATGGGTGTGACATCCAAAGCCACCAGTATGGACCTTTATAAAAACATGCCGTCACATGCGATCATGTCGATACACTTAGTGCATGTTGATGATTATGGCCTGTACTAGTGCTGTTTCTCACTTTGTCTTCCATTCACACTCTTGTCGCTCCTATACAGCCATAAGGATCCTGACCTCTCTACTGTGCAATATGCCTCAGGCATCTAAATCCATCTATCCTCACTCGTGTGTGTGCTTGTGCGTTTGTGTGTGTGTGTGTGTGTGTGTGTGTGTGTGTGTGTGCTGCATACATGCAAGTTTGTGTCACTTTGTCAGAATGTAAACATTTTCATGTCTTTGCCAACGAGAACTGGCACTCAAACTTTTTTTCTTTCATGTCAGATTGTTGTGTATGGATGTGTGTGTGTGTATACATGTGTGTACCTGTGAGCACAAAACATTATCTCCAGGGATCTTTCTCCTCCTCATTCTCCCTTCTTCCTCCTCCTCTTGGCACTCTCTTCATTTTCCCCTAAAGCTGTAGCAAGCTATTTATAGTGAGAAGACGGGAGAGACCATCAAAGCTGGTTCCATATATCAAAGCCGATCCGACCGTCTCCACTCCTCTCTCTCCACCATGTCCTCCTTCCCAGCTCTGCTGTTCTAAAATGGGAAGGCAGGGAATGCCCCAGAAGAAATCCTGCTCCCCCTGCCCACCAGAGACCTACCGGTGGGAAAAAAGCTCTGGAGGGGTGGAGGAGGGTGGGAATGTGTGAGAGAGAGTGCGAAAAGTGAGTGAGTGGGTTTCCGTGTTTATGAATGCATGTGCACATATGTAAGTCTTCCTGTACTGTTTGTGCACGTGTGTGCTGGCTCGTGGGTATTGGCAGCCCAGGGGTTTGATGTGTTGATGCGACACGGCGCTCATTGTCGCCGCGGCAGCTAATGAAATTACAATGAGGTCTGGGAGGCCCACAGTGGGCAGGCCCGCAAGGCGCCAGCGCCTGAATCCATATTAAACAAACTGTTTCCCCTCCAGCACGCACCGCCTCTTCTGTCCTCGTACAAACACATAGCAGGGGGAAAAACAAGACTAGTGCTCCGCAGAGACAAGGTATCTAATGTCGAGAATCTAATGTGGCTTTAATAGGAGTGCAGCCTGAGTTCATTCACTGATGTCATTGAGGTGACTGCTTGTTGTGCTGAGTGCTTGTGTTTCTTTTCTTCTTCTTTTTTTTTGCCTGCTGCTGTCAACATCATGAGATCCAAATGATGCTATCCAAAGTGTGTTCCTGGAACTTTAAATGTTTCAGTTTAGGGCCCGTTGAATGCTTTTAAAAGAGAGTGCACAACCTATGCATCTTTTATACTTTTATTTTGGGGACGGCTCAGAGGAAGCGACAGAAAAGCCGGTAATTTTGGAAACACCCAACAAAATATTGTTTTCTTCACCCATTGGGGATGTGGGAATGGGGGTGTATTTATTTGTTTTGTTTGTTATCCAGAGAGACCTGCAACAACAACAACAATGAGTACCGGAGGATAAAACTGGACAACTAAAACCCATTTTAAGATGGTCTCACATTGGCCTTAAATTGCAAACAAATGCAATTGCAGTTAGTTATTTTCCCTAATGGCTCAGTGTCATTATCACACTGTCATTATTATTCCTTCTATAGAAACAAATATGCACTTCTGGTTTCAGGGTATTAAGTGACTAGCCAGCTGGAGAGCAGCAGTACCTATAGGCTTGAAGAGAAGGATGCTAACAGTGCAGGTCATTTTAGGGTTAGCCGAATTCCAAATACAAAAACCATTATTTTTTTCTCTCTTGCGGTGTGCACAAAGATGCCTGGAATATAATGTTCACAGTGTGTGTATGTGAAGAAGAATGTGTGTGTTTGGCTCATGTACTATGCAGTGCCCTACAGTAATTACATTGTCTGTTTATCTCATACTATAGCTGTACCTGGCTTTGTTGTACCTCAGCTTCCAGAGCATGCCTGGAATGCCATGATGGCTTTCTCCTGTCTTCTGACAGAAAAAGATATATACCCTCACAATACATGCATGTATGTTGTGGTGGCTGTTATTGGTATTGTTGAATATGCAAATGGTCTGTGCTGAATATCTTTTAGACCACAAATGGGGCTCTGGCTTCAGTTCAAGATACAGCTTACTTTGTGTCCTGTCAAATAAAGAAACCACAACTGTTAATGGAGACCAAACTTTGCATTTTGGGGAAGCACATGACAGAATAATCCTAGTTTCAGTTTCCTCTTGGAGATCATATCTAGATTGTACTTCTGCCTTTTAAGCTTGTCTCTAGAGATTGGCCAATTGTGATAGCTTCAGAAATCCCTGCACATGCAAAAAAAAAAAAAAAAGTGCAATGTGATCAGATTTTTAAGAGTTGGAAGTGTCTGATGCAGACATTTATGAACTCTTGTGAGGAAAATTGCTTTGAAATAAGATTTTCTAAAAGAGGTGATAACAAGGACACACAGCAGGGGAAAGAGTTAAAATAAGGGAACCCAGGAACAACAAGGGTATTGCAGACAAAGCTTCTTTTGTTTAGTTTAGCTGCTAGTTAGAGCCTGTGCCTTCAGGTAGACGTGCCTGTAGTATTTCTCTCTCTCATTCTCCTCCTGCTCAAGTCAGTAAAGGGCTGTGTGTGTGTGTGTGTGTGTGTGTGTGTGTGTGTGTGTGTGTGTGTGTGTGTGTGTGTGTGTGTGTGTGTGTGTGTGTGTGTGTGTGTGTGTGTGTGTGTGTGTGTGTGTGTGTGTGTGTGTGTGTGTGTGTGTGTGTGTGTGTGTGTGTGTGTGTGTGTGATTTTTTTTTTATTGTCTGCTGGGGGTCCAAGTATCCCTGCAAGATGCAAAAATCTATCAAGTATCTAGAAAGTGTTATTTTTAGATGCAAGGGCAGTTAAAGTTATCATTAGGGTTAGGATTAATTAACAGGTATGAGGTAGGAAAAATTTCCGAGTCAATACCTGCATGGCCTCGACAACATTAGGATCTTGGATCGTGAGTGTGCGCCACAGTCTGCGAAAAAGAAAGCGGCATCGTGGACCCTGGATGCAATTAGGAGCCTGTCAAGCCGGTGTCAAAGGTGTGCACAAACCCACCCATGCAAGCCCCCACAAACAACACATGCACACAAATGCTCCTGACTCCTGCAGACTAATGACAATGTGCGCCCACTGAATTGTGTGCTCTCTCTCCGTGTGTGGGAAGTGTGCATGCCTGTGTGTATAAGTGTGTGTGTGTGTGTGTGTGTGTGTGTGTGTGTGTGTGTGTGTGTGTGTGTGTGTGTGTTTTTTCTGTGTGTTTCTGTGTGTGCACGTATATCCTCACACATGTTGAAATATGGCTCCCATATTTCACTGCACCCACAGCATTTGTAAATGCCAACTGCTTTCCTGCACCCCCCACCCCATCCCTCTCCTGCGATTGGACCATCCCATGGAGGCTTTGGCTTTTAACAAATTGAAGGAATAATCCACCGGGAATAGGGGGTTGACGGGCGGGGGAGTGCTGTGAAATGGCTGCACCGCAGAAGCCCCCCCTGCCTCCAAATATCAGGAAGATATTGTAAACAAAGACAGATGCTCCAGTAAACTACACGAAACAGAGGTCATTTTTTTCCTGTGTAAAGACCTTCCTTTTTTCCCTTTTTTTTTTTTGGGAGCCAGCTAGAAGCCCTGAATTGCCCAAATTCAGACAGCAGCTATTTGTAGGTTTTGAAGGTTTTATGTTGTGTGTATGTGTGCGAGGAGGGGTTTGTGTCTGTTGGTGGCACCCATAAAAGCACGTTTATCACAAAGGATGATGGGAGACAAAGATCAGAGTGGTGGCCCCTCCCAGAGATACCCCTACCTTCATCTTCCTCTCTCTGTCTACCTCCTTTCCACGCCACACTCTCTCAATCCCACAAACCGTCACAGTAAATGGCTATCCTGGAGTAAATTTATAACTGCCACTTCAGCTGACAATCAAATGCTATCACTAGATTCTCACTGTCTATCACTTTGGCTCTTGCGAGCAAGGGGGAGGGAGAGGCGAGGAGGAGGGAGGGCGTGATCGGGGGCAAGGGAGGGCCGAGAGGAGGTGAGCCAATCTAACTGTACCCGATCGATGGGAGGTTCTCCGCCTCCTGCTCCTCTCCACCTGCCCCACCTCATTATTCCACACGCTCTTTCTCTTTCTTCCCTATTGTCGTTTTCCTTACAGTGGGCTTCAACATCCTTCAGAATCTTTCCTCTCCCTCCTTGTCTGAAACTGCCCTCCCTTTTACATCCCTATTTCTTTATTCCCCTGATCCCCCCCCGAACGCCCCCCCCGTCTCTCCCTGTGTGGGCTGGCCCATGTCAAGGCCTCTGTCTCTCGCCCTCGTTTGACATGCCGCTCATAATGGTCAGATGGGGGAATACCACTCTCTGCATGTCTCTCTCCATCTTCTCCCTCCTCTATTCTTCTGCTCACCCTCTCCCCTGTCAGAATGTCATGCTGTTGCAAAATGGAGAAAATCAATTGAACGTGAGCTCTCTGAAGGCTGTCTGTACTGTATAGATACAGCGAGCAGATTCTTTCAAGCATAGACGGGTGTATACATTTGTATGGGTCTGCGTGTGTGTGTTTGTGTGTGCATGCATGTGAGGAGAAGAAGAGGGGGAAAAAAAGGGGGGGTTACTGACAGACTCAAGCTGGGGACGTTTGTCGCCGCTCGTCACTTTTCCCGTCAGCCAGTGGACATGACAGCCAAGGCGGGTGAGAGGCGAGTGGCGGGCTCTCAGGACCCGAGCAGGAATGAGCACAGAGTGACAGATGGCTCCTTCATGCTCAGGCCATCATGATGGGACTGGGAGAGAAGTGAGTACAGCGATGGACAAAGAAGAATGGTGGAAAGAGGAAGGAAGAGATGTCTTGTGACAGTATCAAAACCCACCAGACATTGTAGACACTCTTCACCAGTCTGTCTGTCAGCTTTTCTTAACAGGGTTTGCCACTGGCTCGGTGGTGGCAGCACCAGCTAGCACTTGACACAGGTAAAAAGCATCTGATAGACATTAATGAAAGTGTACCACAGAGCTAATAAAACGATTGGTGGGTTTAATTCTCGAGTCTTAGTGTTGTTCGAAAGCAATGGGTAATGTGTGTGATGGTAAAATCTGTAAAACTGGAAAAAATGAATGAAATTAAATTTGAAATGATACCTGATTGAAAAAGTCATATGCTTTGTATGCCCAAAACGTCCACCTCTCTCACTTTTCTGCATAATATGTCATGCTACTTCCACCTGTTGTAGCTGGTTTGTTACACAGAACCACCTTGGAAGTCGTGGTTGGAAAATGTTTTGAAAACGACCTACGCATTTAAAAAATACTCTGCAGATGATTGGATGAGCAGTCTGTCCCGTAGCCAAATTCTTACCGTAGCCAGTCTAGAGAAGAGCAAAAACATTCTCTTCCACCAAGATAAGCCTTCAGTGCCGTTCTTTGCTCTTCTCTCAGTAAAAGACATTGTTGTTTAACAATGGCGTCTGGGACCACTATACCGGATTGATCTGGTACCACTATACTGGCAACAAATGCATAGATTTAAGCCTGGCAAAGTGGATTCTCGTGTCATCTCATGATTTTGTGATCTCACGAGTCCAGCTGCCTCAGAAGGTTAACTCATTGCTTCTGAACTAATGAATGACCAGCACTGTTGTTTCTTTAGCAATGACAGTCAAATTGATTCCTATGGTGATATGACATATGACTAAGTTTCCATGGCAAAAATACCAAACATCTATGCATATTTCTCTTTTTGCATATTCCACCACTCTGTTGCCCATGTACTACATACTGTATTGTGTATTTCAAGCATTCATCGTTTCTCCAAAATATGGCTTGCTGTTGCGCAATCCCCTTTTTGTGGTATATTTAGGCTTTTTTGAAACTATTTGGTTGAGTGATCTAAGAAACTAAAATCACAAATATGCCATGATGCAGAGTTATCAGGGTGTTGCTCATATATCCAAGCAATTTGGAAGATGGAATACACTAGCTGGACACGTTCCTCAAAATGGCTTTTGCCCTGATTGAGAGATTAAAAGTAGTTGAGACAAAGACTATAAAATGGACACTGACAGTTGCCTTTGAGGGTCATTTACCCCCTCTATCACTCCATATTATGAGTGGAGGAGGACGAAAGTGAAGGACAAGTTCTTAAATCGGGCATCAAGCCACATCTTTGAACCTTTGGCAGAGAGAGAGAGAGAGAGCTGGTGACGCAAACTGAGACCTACAGTACATTCATATCTCCGCCCCATGATCCTGCTGCTAGTACACTACCAGTAAGCTTAGAAAGACCTGCAGGTTGAAGTTGGGGCAAATAGCGTCCCAATATCTGAGAGTGTTGAATGAGTTTCATATATGCATCTGAGTGCAGAATGAGTTATTGTAAAAGTCTTGTTTCTTTGCAGGTGGATTAACAGATGGGATGCAAATTTAAAACATTTGACATGTGACATAAAAATAGCTAATAATAGTAGTAGTATATAATAATATACCCATTGGAGACAACTTAAAAACTACCTCAGTTCTTGACTGATTTACAGAAAGCTGGTGAATTAGACTGATAACAGGTTTTGATCAAACCAGGTAACCAGTTACCATTATAAAAACTGCATCATCAAGGAAGAGAAATATACTAGCCAGCAAAAATGCAAGACTTTAAGATAAAAGATACGCCATGAAAGCCTCTTTTCTATTTTGATTCAGGTCACTGAAGGCGAAGCAGAAACAAAACAGACACACACAACCTTGTAAGACAAATAGGTTTTGTCATCCCCACAGAAGGCTCCCTTTTTGTCAAAGACCCAGAGGCTGCGGTTACGATGAATTGTGACATAGCCTAATTCCTTTGGAATTGCAGTACAGTCGATAAAGGAGCAAACGGTCTGGCAATGACCTCCAGGATAGTGTTATTGACCTATTTTGCATACACACTGGGTGCAAGAATGGACAGGCGCTTTATTTGCGCCGTTATTTATTGGCCCACAACATGACTGTAATGCCTGTCCAGGGACTCGGCTGGAGTGCAGTTATAGATTATCATGATTGCTAGTTATTAGTGTGTGTGAGTGTGCATTTGTGTGTGTGCCTCATGTGCACACTCACACACATACACACACACAGGGGAAGGCAGAGATTATTCAGAGCCTTTCTGTTTAAATAAAGAAGACAGAGGCAGTCTTGTGCAAATTGTTATTGAAATAGTTTAATGCCAGTCCAACTTAACTTCAAGGACAGTGCCCTGCTGTAGTTGACTGCTAATATGTAGATATTATGTTTATGTATGCACTGTGTCTGTACTGTCTCAAGACATAATTACAGAGTGAAAAGTGGCAAACATTTACCTTGACATTCAGTTCTTAGTGTGAATCAATATTTTGCAGTAGTGAAATGGCACTGAAATCTAGACACACACAGCTCTTTTCGTTTTTCCTCTGTGTCCCTAAGAGATGCACAAGACAAGGAATGGAGAACCATTTCTTCAGCTACATGTCACAGTGCCAGACACTTAAGCCATGCACTTGTTGTCTGTGGCACTGGGATGAACCCTTTCCTTTCACATCCCAAAGAGAGCAAAAAGACGAGGACCACCCCTTAACATCTCATCCCTTTTTCATCGCCTTCTTTCAGCTCTGAATCAGCATCAGTGTCACACTTAAGAACACTTCTTGGCACAGGCTCAAGGTCCTTTTCGCCTCCGTCGTCCATGGAAAGTCGCCTCTATAGTGGGCCATGTAATTTACGTTGACAGCAGTATTGACTATATTTAACAGACTGATGAATGGCAAAAATAAATAAGACTTCCAGGAGAGCCCCTGCGGCCCTCCACAACAATACATTACAATTAGGCCTTCACAGAATGAAAAGGCTAAAGTCATCCACAAGCAATTAGCCGGAACCTTCAAAGGGAAAATGACAACACATAGCTCAAGAACATGACAAAAGGTGTTGCCTGTGTGCAAACATTTGTGCAGTTTGTTGGATTTCTCTCAGTATGAGATGTTAATGCTCATCATATCAAGTAAATCTAAATCTTTCAAAACTATTAGTAACATTAATGAAAGTTAAAATGGCAATTTGCTCCCTTTTCTACTCTGTTCTTTTTCCTTCTTCCATCTAAGTTTTTGCAGGTACATGGTATCTCCGTGGGATTAATTGCTCATTTAGCAACTCTTTTCCATATTTCACGGTTGAGAGACTATCCAAATTAGCTTTGCCATCAGAGTTCACTTCTTCCACTGGGGCTTGAATGACCACCACTGTAGGGTAGCACACTGAGCCAATCAGGAACTTGTAACTCATCAGCTGGGTGGGACATCAGCTGAAGACAATGTCCACTTCTTGGCTCTCTGTGAGTGAGTTGTATTGGAATGAATTGTGTGGTGGGAGGATGAGGCAGATTCATTGAGATTGGGGCATTCAGGCCCTTGTTATTACTGAGACCATTTATTTCTTTGTAAATTAGAGTTTGGCTGAAAGCGTCGCAGGGTACTAAATGGACCCAGTCGATGCTGGTCTGGTGGACTGAGGGAAGGGCAGCAGGGTGGTAGGGTTGCGACTGAGCGGCAGTTATTATTCAGATATGGACGGCACAGTGGCGTGTGTGCTGGAATCGACCTAATGGGGTGGGAAGGCGCAGTCGATGGCTCTCTCCGACGCTCTGCTGCGCTGATATCTCTCCTGCTTTTCTCTTCTTTCAACCCCCCTCCCTCTTAACCGGCTATCCATCCACACTGACGTATTCTGATGACTCGTGTCATTAAAGCTAACGTCCGCTGAGGAGGTAATTAGCCAAAGTATGGCATTAATCAGCGGCTAGAGCCCCTTGCGCCTGCCGGGGTGTCTGGGACGTGCTTTTTGCAGCTACGTTGGCCTCCTGCAGCCCCCTGTTCCACACACGGTGGGCATTAACCTTCGGAGGCTTGGTCATTTGTCTATGATGGGCTCATGCTTTCCTGTTCACAAGCTTTCTTGTCTGTATTTCTGCTCCTGGATGGACCCTCTAAATGCCAGAGCTGCATGGTCATCTGTAGTGGAAGTAGTGATGTATGGAGAAAGGTCACAGAAGAATGTAGTGGGGCGAGGGATTTCAAGAGCTGTTTTAGACAAACTACCAAAAATATCCACTGGTTTGAGGTATAAAGATGTGCCAGAGTTGAATCTATCAGCATCCTTCACCTGTTGCAGTTAAGTGGATTATATGAAACCTTGTACATACGGAGTGGCTCATGTGTTCAAGAAACAAATGCCTTCCTTGACAGTGCAATTTTGAAGCCCTCTGTTAGAGCAACTAAATGAAGTCTGTTTAGTGTTGACCGATGGGTCATTTCTCTGTCCTCCTGCTCATCAGTGTCCTCCCAGGCAAACAAATCACCGCTGCTTTGCCAAAACAAAATGGCCTCCATCAGTGTGCACACAGTGACATCTCCATCTGCTGTCAGACAAACCATTAAAAGTGCAGGGCAAAATTTCAGCCCTGTCAGTGCATATAAAGTCTCTCATTTCTCTCCATCAGCACAGTCTACCAGTTCCGCACAGCAGAGATAGACTCAATCTAAAAACGGACTCCCATACCGAACATTTTGATTTCATTACCACCCGCCACTGAATATTCATATACTTTTTTTTAACTGCTGTGTCAAGTCACACCTGGAACCAGCAGGGCGTCATACATTATTCATTAGTGAAAGGCAATGGGGTGTGGTCTAATAGAGTTTACTGGGGTGCCGACAAGCTCGGTCTCCACTTCCTGATTCATTAATGATGCATCTTCTCCCACCAGTGGTGTCGAGCTAACCTCCCGCCCATGCGACAAGGCCCTAGGGTCCTGGAGGAACCGCTCGGCTCTCCTCATTTAATTGTTCTCGCGCTGACCCGACCAGGAGATTAGCGCAAAGAACACGAGGCAGGGAGGGAATACTACCAGCCCCGGATTTCACTTTTCTAACCTCAGCAAGTCCAATTCCACTGCTCGGTGGGGAGTTGTGCACTGAAGGTGATGTCTATCCAGATAAAACAAGCCATCTGCGCAGTTCCACGCAAAATCTAACCATTCATTCAAATGCAAGATATAAATAAGGCAGAAATGTAATAATAAAAACACAGCACACAGGCAGAGCTAATCAAAGCCCAGAGATTTTATAGTCAGTGATCAAGATGCAAAATTGAATTTGACTTCAAGAAATTACATCAGGACACTAAATCAATGAAAGACATAAAAGTACTGTAACTGGCAGGAGAAGGTTTAAACATTTCAACCTGACGGACCATGAGATAATCTAAGAGCTGTCACTTAATATAAAATGAAATAAGTTCTCTCCCAATTCTGGGTTTAGACAAGGGAACAGTATGTAAGTGGTGGCAGAGGCAACGGGAGTAAATAACAGGTGATCAGCCAGCTGTTCAGCCACTTAATACCTGAAAATATTCTCGGCATAATGCAGAGCAATTGATATGATTTGGGCTACTCCAAACTTTCTCAGTGAATTAGCACCTTCTATTTCTTTTCTTTTATGTCTGGCAGGCAGTGATCTTAAACTTTGCAACTCATTATGGTTAACTATGCTATAATTCTGCTTTAGGTGCAGACACTTTAATTGGCTGAGGCATGTGAGGCATGACACATTTTTCTCAGAAAATGCCTTGGCTCATATTTTGTCCCCTATTTGCCCATTGCCCTGCCACAATCTACTACGTCCTACCACTGGGGAGAGCAATTGCCCCTGGCCTAGATGGCGGAAGAGACCAGTATTCTCTCTTACTGTGTGACCCTACCTACCCTTGATGGTTGTGTGGCACCAGAAGCACACAGGATGGTTAGGGTCCTGGATCCTCATTATGGGAAAAAAAATTCTAACTGCTTGTCCTTAAGTTTTAAAGATAGGAAAATCCTATCTTGCTAATTCCGAAGCGGTTCTTAAACTCTCAGACCTTTCAGGCTTTCAGACCTTGTGTCTAATCTTAACTTAAGAAATCCTAACTAGAACTGTAAACTGGATTCTTATATCGGCACTCATCCTGTCATGCCTGCATCTATGTGTAGAATGTACACAAGACTGCCTGTATCCTTGACAACAGCTGTCTCACTTCAGTTGTCACTCACTTGCTGGCTTGCTATAAAGGACAAGAAAAGACGGGCATTAAATTTTAGCTTCAGGTAGTGGGAGACATTAGTTGTGTCTGTGGAGGAGCCAAATTCAACCAAATTCAAAATTAATGGTCTTGGCCGTCAATACATAGACGCATTAATACATGGTCTTGGAAATGTAAAGTGTCGTCATACGGTTTAAGTAGCTTTTTAATCATAATATTTTGGTGTTGTTCCCCAACTTCGTTATCATTACAATACAGACCTAACAACACAGGTGCTGCTAGTTTTGGCAGTTATCTTAAAAATAGCATAGGGTCTATGCCATCCTAATTTACTTTACTTTACCTTACTTTACTTTGGAAATTCTTCAGTTTGGACAGTTCTGTAAAAACTTAATATCTATCCTAAGATATTTCCTAAATGCAGTAATACCAAAAATCCTAAATGTCATCCTAAATTGATAGGAAATAGGATTTCAGACTTTCAGAAGCTTCTGAATTGAGGCTCCTGGGCACAATATTTTGGCTGGAAATGCCATGTCAGATCAAAGATCAAGGATCGCACACCATCATATGCCATGAGCTCATGACCTTTTCACCCTAGAGTGACAAAGGTTGCACTGCTCATTAACTGCCATGGGTATTAAAAGCTTTGTTTAGGCTCCCATTCTCATGTCATACTAAAGCGCCACAGCTTAGTGGTAAAGCCAATGCTGAAAGGCTGCATTTCCTTTAGGTTTTATGATACTTTTGCTCCAGAAGTCACAACTTTCTTTCAAAATCTCCAAGTTGTAATTCCTACACAAATTTCACTCCTTAATGTGTAATTAGTCGGAACGAGTTGGATGGATCTCCATTGCTGAATTAAAGTAATAAAAAAGCAACTTCATGAAATTTATTGTGCGTCTTTGTGAGATAGGTGGTGTTAAAAGTTTGGTGACACAGTTACTACTTATGATGCATAGTAGGTTAACGCACTTCCTTCAAGCTAATGTAATTGTTCCATCCATTTCTGTCTCACAGCTGGCTAAATCATACTGCATCTCTTTTCTGGAGCAGTTTATTCTCCAAAAGTGGAGTGTTATATAGGACAGGATGCGACACTGCTTAAGTCTTCCTCCATTCTGGACTCTTTGCATATCAGTGATCCTCCATAAATCATTATTGTCTAAACAGTGTGTTAGTTGAACTCTGGTGGCAAATCAGTTTTACATGGAATGATTTTATTCAGAAGTGTTACTGTTATAAACACTGGTGTGACTGGGCCCTACGATTTAAAGAGAAACTTGGTTTAGGTTTTTGAAATGCCTTATAGATATCAGTCAGCTGTGGTTGTTGCCACTTGCTTGTCACTTGCTTGCTTGATTTTTTTTTTTGTCATTTTTAAAAGCTTTTTGACATAAAATCGGCAGACAGTTACTTTTATCGTCAAATGTGAAAAAAAAGAAAGAAAAAAAAAGGAACGTACATTTTCTTCTTTGCCTGACCTGTCCGTGACAGTCCAGAGTGATTGTCTTTTACTCTTCCGCCTGCCCTCAGTCCCTCTTTCCTATCTAGAATGGAAGTGGAGAGGCATGTGGAGGCACCCAGGGGGGCCGGGATGCTAACTTTGTGCCTGTCCTCTGCACCCTTAGAGACCGGGCTTTGTTTGAGCGGTCTCTGGCTGCTCAATCAAACTCTGACCTTTTCTTTCCTCGGACAAGTAGCGCACCAAACGCGTGTGTGTTGGTGTTTTTTTTTCTCTATTAGCCACAGTGTTGGTATTGTCTGTCCTATTCATTCATTTTGAGCACAGAACTGCTGTTTCTATACAGAGGAAGAAGATTAAAAAAAAAGTCTTTCAATTATTGTGGTTTTGTATGAGATGGGACGACTGTCTTTGCACTTTTGACAGCAGGCTTTTTTCAACCACAAGTATAGAGACCCAGTGAAATAAATGAATAGATGAATGGATAGAGGGGGAGGGGGAGGTATTGATCATGTTTTATGAGCTCGCCAGTCTTACTCGTGAGGCAACGGCAAGGAGCTGCCACTTGTGTTTTTGTCCCAAGATCCTCCATCACAACATTCATGTCCAAGGTAACAATCAATCTATCAATAAAAAACAAAACAAACAAAAGGCAGAAAATGATGCATCACCCTAATACCCCACACCCCCACCCCCGGTTGCCGCAAACAAAAACAATGACAACCAAATAGATTTGAGCAAGCACACACAGGTCCTACTGCAAACAGGGGGTGGGGGGGGGGTGACACTAAACACAATTCAACCTTAGTGCGTCTCGTAGGCTTCCCTCCCTGAAATGATTGTTTCACTCAAATAAACAGATTGAATATATCATGCATCCTTGGTGTAGATAGAAATAAATCTTTCAAATCTGCTTTTCCTTTTTTTTTTTTTTTTTTTCAACAAAGCAATTTCTTAGCCTGCATCCCTCTGACTGAGAAGGCCGTCTCTCATAAATTCACTCCGGCAAGTGCATAAATCTCCCTTAGAGATAACATCAGGTGTGGACCGACGAGAGCTAGAGAGCAGCAGGGACACGGTAAAGTCTATGCATGTTTGCACTGCGGGCATGAGTCTTTCCGGGTGTGTACACATTTGCTAAGCACCTGAGACTATTTACTGTCTGTGTGCATTTTGTAGCAAGGTTTTATAGGTGCATCTGCTGTCTGTCATTTATTTTCTGCATTATACACGTGTTTTGCGGGCTGTGCGGGTGATTTATGCAATTGATTTTAACGGGTGATTATCCACCTGCCACAATGCAAATGATCTGTTTTAAATTCTTGGTGGACAGCTCCACCTCATCTGCACTCATTTCAGTTGGGGTTGGGATGGGAATCTGTTTGTCCGTGATAATACATTCAACTATATTCTACTTTGTCCAGGATTGTCCTGTCCCATTTCTCTTTTAATCCCCATCATCTCTCCCACACTCTCATCCTCATCCTTTTGTCTCCCCGTTTCTTTTCTCTCCCTCCAGCTTCCTCGTCCTTCCCCGCCGCCTCCCTTCCCCTTGTCCCTTTTTTCCCCTTCGTTCTCACTCTCTGCCACCATGCAGCCCTGCGGTTACTTTCTGACTTGTGTGCAGTTTAATAATCATTAGGACCGAGCCCCTAATGAATAAAGTCACTCGGACTAATTGCTCGCAGTGTTTCAAGATACGAGAGAGCAGGGAAGGGAATGAGAAAAAATGAGAATGTGAACGTTTAATAGCTTGTTGGCGGAATTTTAAAGAGGTAATTAGAAGCACTTACAGTAGGATGACCACACACCGCTTGTTTGTTTTTTTGCAGGACATGATGAATCTTTTAGTTGATAGAGCGAGACGGCACTAAGCCTCGGAAAAAAAGCGCGGTGGAAAACGGAGAAAATCTCAAGACCATTTCTTGCTATGATCTACATATTTGACTGGGTTAAGCTTGACAGCCACTTGTGTATTTAACGTCTATGGCCACAAAAAAGACACAAAAGTGAATTCCAAAGCACTCCATTACTGTTATTGAGGCATTTAAATTCTAACCTCTAACCATATCAGTGTTGTCAGCCCCCCTTGAGTGTGATTGGTCTAGAAACCCTAATGCTAATATCATTTATGTCTTAACCAAATGCATCTGGGGATTATATGCCTGAGTCTGGCACACACACACACACACACACACACACACACACACACACACACACACACACACAATTACACCACCACTCAGTAAAACCCCAGTAAAACCAAGAATTGAAAGTCTTGTCCCCACAACAGAAAATTGTAAGCGTTGTTAGGTGAAGACCTTGTCACTCTGGATCAAACATATTAGTAGCCACCTAAGTGCAGGTGGACAGGTGTAGCTTAGCCCTGGGGCAACACAGTGTCCTGGGGAGACTGCATGCTAGCAGAGCAGTGTGTGTGTATAATGGTGTGTTTGTGTTGTTTTGCTCCAAACACTCTCAGAGGAGAACGCAGGTGTATTGATTTTCAGCACTAGCCATAGAAAGGGAGCCAGATATTGGCATTAAACCCTTTTGACACGTTGCTCCCAATGAACACCACATTGTACACTTGATGTGACACACAGGCAAAGGACTTGTGCACAGGCAGTGGCCTGGATATCATCAACCATGTGCAGTAAAAACACATTAAGTGTGTGTATGTGTGTGCGTGGAGCAGCACCACCACAGCAGATTCATTCTGAGCTCAAACACAAACACTGACTGCTCAAATTCAGCCAAAGACAAAAATCACCCAGACTTAAATAAAAATATAGACACCAAAACGTTTTTATTTATCACACCTGCACATTGTGCACAAGCATACCTCTGCACCTGATAAGCCAGGCATGCAAAATGGGTTGCCTCTTCACGCTAAAACATAGCCCAAAGCACTTATTCTCTCTCTCTCTCTCTCTCTCTCTCTCTCTCTCTCTCTCTCTCTCTCTCTCTCTCTCTCTCTCTCTCTCTCTACATTCGTCTTTTTACACTATCAAGGCGTTGCCAATTGGAGGAAACTGATGTTTCCTCTTGCTTCACATCCAGGCTAAATTTCTTTGCCCTTTGATGTTTCTTCCTCAAGTGGCGACCCGTATCCCTTCGCTAGGAACGACCGTGATGACAAATACACACGGATTTCAAGTCACTTTGTTCCCTAGCAACGAAAAGAGGGTATTGTCCGCCCCATCTCCGTGCAAGCGTCCTCTGTTTCACTAACACCCTGGTGAAAGTAATGCCGCCCATGCGAAGATTGCTTCCGAGCCTGACTGGGCGTAAGAGTGGGGGGAGGTGGGGTTACCTCTGGGTTTGAGTGTCCATCAGGGAGATGATGGGATAGGACGATGGAGTGAGGGGGTTGGGGTTATGGGTAGTTCTTGATGGCCATTTGGCTTTCACTTAAGCAATCAGTTATGTCAAGAGCTACAGTAACCACGACCACTGACAACCCCTCTCTTCCTCTGATGCTTTTGTCTCCTTTCTCACTTTGCTCTCAAAGTGTTTGCCCAAGTTGCAAACAGACATATTTCCCACTTATCTCCTACCGCTTGTGCAGACAGGTTTGGTTTTATTTGTCAAGATTTTGAGATATCACTCTCTGAGATTTCACAGGAACTAATTTCTACCAAAGTACCTATGAAAACTGTTTAAAAATGTTATTTTTGTTGTGGCTTAAGCATGAAATTCCATTCATCCGTATTTCAGCAGCAACATACATTTTAGAAACAAAAAGCGACAACCACCAACATTAGAGACCCTAAATTAACACTAATGAGTTGCTGTTCACACACAAAACAGCTAAACAATTGGGCAAGCACTCTGTAAAAACCACCAGATACACTTATTTGCATAACCTGTTTTTTTACTTTTTTTTCTGGCTCTCACTGTAGCCTATTTCCTGCCCTAGAAAAAAATACAGAATGCCATATGTATGAGCATCAGGGCAAGTGTTGTTATTTGCTCAGCCCCCGTGGCGGACTCCATTCGAGGAGACTCCCTGCGATGGATAGCTGCCATACTTTGGCACCAGGAGCAAGGCTGTGGAACGTACATAGGGTACAGGCAAACCTTTCATAGCTGTTTCCCAACCTGTGCAATTCGGAGCCGGGTCCCCTGCTTGCCGCTCTTCATGGGGGCCTGCTGTAATTCAGCGAGAGCCAGATGTCAGGAGAGGCAGACCACCTCAAATCCAGATGGGTGTTTGTGTTTCGGATTATCATTTGCTGGGTGTCAGCGAGTAATTGCAGATTAAGGATTTGTTTAAGGGTATTGATTTAGTAAATGTGGTTTGTGTGCATTTTGTAGGGGAGGAGAGGGTGACGTGTGCGTGCCACCACAGATTTCTTTCTGCATACATGAGCCATGAAGCAGGTGCTGACAAAACAACCCCCTCAAATGACGGAATGATCCCTCTTATAGGTCCAGAGTTCTCTCCTGTCATGTGAGTGGCCCTGTATGCGCGGGCCAACTAAACATGCACAAAGATCAAGGCCAGACAAGCAGGTTTGTCTTTTCAGTTATGCCAAACCCTCAGTGTCCTCTTGCCAGTACTCATTTAAGGTACACCGTGAGCTCCCTGTCATTACAACCCAAAAATATGTCTTCAGACAAACTGCTACTAAATGGTTTTCATCTCAAGAAAAAGTGAGGAAACGGGAACACAATTGATATGACTCATCTTTAAGAGATACCAGCAGTTAACTGAGGTGCTGAGCCAAAGGGGGGAAACGGCATGTGATTGGTTGCAACAACTTCAGGCCATAAAATGTGATCTTGTTTGAGCAGTTGTATGGCTTTAATTCCATTGTCCTGAACACTAGTTGATAAATTGAACTGGTTGCCTTAGAGACAAGTGGCTATAAAAAAAAAAGAGCATTTCTAATGTTTTCATGGCAAAAGGAGGGCCCGCCTGTGAGAGCCTCGAAATAAAAACAATCCTCCCTTTGTTGATATCAATTACCAGGTGACTGTTAATCAATTGCAGTGACGGCATAATGATTTGTTGTCAGATGTTTGAGGAATGAGCAATGGCGGCCTGAGTTGATTTTCTCCCTTTCTCCTTTTCTTTCTTTTTTTCCTTTTGGGTTCCGGTTGACATTTCCCTCTCAAGACAAAGACATAGTGCGGTAAACAGGCCTCCTTTTGGGTTGGTTTCATCTCCATTTGGATCCCCCTGTTGTTGGGCAACTCTTTCTTTTTAAGTAACAGAGGAGAAGCTGATTGTTCTTTTGCTCTGTAATTTTCTACTGATGGGCTCTGCCAGCTCCGTCTGCAGCCACAAAAGCCCGCTTGACAACTCGACAATTACTGCCACTCAATCTGGATAGAAATGCTGCTGCTGGTGCTTGTTGTTGTTGCATTGCTTTTCCAGCTTTCCAAATCACACAACATTGAATGCTTCATAGTGGATGCAGATCCAGATGCAGTTCAGCATACTTTAAAAAATAAAAATAAATGCCTCATGCTGCTATGATTGATTGGTTCATGGAGGCACAATAATCATTGGGATGAAAGGCAGCCCAGAAATGCATCCTTGTAGACTGTAACAAAGACCCAAAGTTGGAGAAATCTCCTGTTGCTGATATGTTTGCTGAGTGGTTTCCTTAATTTCCTGTTCCCCGATACACAGATAAAGAGTCCTATTTTATGCTTAGTTAGTTTTGATTAAGAATTAATGGGGCTTTCAAACATTGTCTCGTGATAACGTAAAAACAGTTGATCAGGATATGCCACACATATCACACGTGCGAGTAAGAGCTCAGCTCCTCTGTCACTACTAAGTAAACAATTTGATTGTCATTATCGTTCCAAAACACACATGTATTACTTTTGAAAGTGCTGTACCAGTGGTTTCCCATGATAGACCTCAAGTTTGACTGGTCCTCCTCCCTCACACTGTTCCATTATGCTGCTGTCTCCAGAGCAGGAGCATAGTTCTATTTGGAGCCCAGCAAAGCTCTCTGCTAATGCCCCCAGGGATGCAGCATCATATCTGGCCAGGAGCGATGCAGAGACGTCTAGTGGTGGAGGCTTTGTGGCTTGCCTTTTACCAGCACATCTGGCTCCAGAAGATTAGTGTGCTACTGGACCCCAGGAAAATACACATCACGTGTACTTAAAGGAACACAAAAACAACAAGCCTCGGAAATGCTTTCCGGAGCGGTTTGCCTGGGAAGAAATAAAGCCCTGCCATAAACAGATTTGAGTATGTCAGAAAATGAATGCAAATGTAAATATGCAGAAATTAGATTTTTCAGAGAACAGGGAGTTAATCAAGTGGAAGTTGCTTTTAAAACCTGCCATCAGTCGCCCCGGGTTCCTCTATCGTCTTATTTGCCCTCTAATGTCTCTCAGCACTTTGGGCTTTTAATGCGTGTCTTTGAAAAATGCTCGTCTGACCAGCACATCCATTTTTCCTTTCCTCCTTAATGACAATTGTGTATTTATCTGTCCCTGGTTTGCTGCGGCGTTAGTAAATAATACACTCTAGAATGATGAACAATCCATCGTTGGACATGTTACTGCAGCCTCGTAATGAACTGAAGTCATTTGTGTGGCAGTAATTACACACTCCTCTGATTAAAGATGGCTGTGCTGGATAGTATTTGGGTAATTATTCCCTTTTGCTCTATGTGATAAGCTCATAATGTCCAGTTGGAAGGGGTGGGGGGGTGGGGGGGGTGCGGGGATGGGAAGGAAGTTAATGACATGCTAAGGTTGGTTGGAGTGAATATCCAGTCGCTTTTCCTCAATCACTCACTCCCTTGGCCTCTGTCGCCCCTGCAGCACAAGTGACTATCTTTATGTGTAGTGTCCCAGCATGTCGGCACTAGCCAGGCTAAAGTAATTGCTACCCAAATGGCCTGGTTGCACTGAGCCCTCGTTATATAAATGCTAATGACAACTAGCTTTAGCTCTTTGGGGTTAACACTAACACGTGACCACCCCACCAACAATGCTAATTAAAGTCAGTTTATTTTTTTTGCTCTTCTTCCTCTAATTCCATGCTCCATGGATGACCTAATCCCTCTCCTTATCCCTACTCGCTGTTTGTAATTAAGACTTACCGCCCTCATCTCTCTATTTAGCCACTCTGTCAGCTCTGCCTTCTCTCCCCTCAGCCAAGGGCCTGTCTCTCCTCCAGCAGCGCATACCTTGATCTTCCCTCCAGAGTGCCATCCTCTCATCTCGCCAGAGGTTATATTTTCCTCAGTCCAGCCACACCCCCTGCAACTACCTTCATCCATCACGCGCGCACACGCAAACATCCATTCGGTGCATCCGCATGACCCCGAAGACACAGCCGAGGCACAGGGGAGTTGAGTGCTAGTGATGTTAGTGATCAGTCAGCTTCATTTCGAATTTTTTTGGCATTAAGGACTTTAAGGGCTGAGTAGAGCTGGCATGTTACCTGTCATACCAGCTTCAATGTTCACCCCAAAGCTCAGAATGCACCAGGTAGAAACTCCCCCCGCTCTGGAGGTCATTGTTTGTGTGTTGCGTAAGCTCAAGTTTGTCATCTCCATGTTCTGTATGGCGGTTGAGCTCAGGGTTAGCATGTTGACAATGAAGAATCTTAGTCAGCCAAGCGCGAAATGAGAGAAAGAAGGTAACCGCTGTTCCCCAACCACCCAACAACGCTCAGGTCACAACCCTAGACATAACATTTCCAAAATTGCCACAGAAGGGGAGAAAAGCTGTGGAACAGTTGACTCCCCTCAAGGCAACATGTCCAGTGATATAATGAGTAGCACAGAATTAGCAGGTTAACATGAAGTGCGTAACCCCCAATTAATCAGTCTTACTATATCCTCCCTCACCAGAAAACCATACTGTAGATGCTGCAGTTGGAATGTCCACCTCCAGACCCCGGCCACAGACGACCCAATCATTAAGATTAGTCTTACTTATAGAATACATATTGTCTTAATGGGGCTGGACATGATGAACTTAATGCTTTTTGTTCGTAAGTGCCTGTTAAAGGTAGCAGTTGTTTGAGTATTGGAATGCTAAACTGAGCAAATTGTTTGTCTGCTTCTGGCTCATGAAGTTGTGCTCAGTGCTTTACCTGCACAATCGAGGTCTGTACCAAAGCCACTGAAACGGAGAAAACAGGTTCAAATGCAGTTTCATATGCTTGCCCTTAAAGACTTGGAACAGTGACAACCTGTGCCGTTTTAACTTAAAAAAAAACAAACTACAAAGGGGGAAAAAAAGCCAGAGTAAAGACAGAGACAGAATCCTGCCAACAGACCAGAGCCCAATGCCCACAGAGGGGTGCTGTGGGGCGACATCTCAGACAGAGAGTGGCACAGGGAAAAGCAGAAGAAAGCAAAGCGAATGGGCAGTGAGAGGTGGCCCCAGTTTATCGGCTGCGGCAGGCTTGGCGCAGCTTCCCAACGCTCTGGGGGAGCCCAGTGCTACCGTTTTAATGAATGTAAACGAGGACGGAGGGGACTTCCGTTAATGCTTAGCAGTGCTTCGGAAGATGCCAGGAACAGGGGCTCCACAAGCCATGGCGGACCTGGCAGCGGTCATGGCACATGCCCAGGAGAGAGGCGCCAGGAGCCGTTTGTTTGACAAGGCCCAGAGATGGAGCTCATGCTAAGAACAGAGGGGCTTTGTAGTCAGGGCCAGATATGCTGGAGCAAAGGCGGGCACACGCACTCACACATATGGAGAGAAACACAAATACACATTTGTTACACACATTTGATGGCCTTACAAGCTCACAGTGCAGATGATACACACTCTTTTTTTGGTATCTTTGTGCATTCTCACAGAAGCACATACACTTTTTTTGTGTATAGAAGAGTTGCGTGAACTCCCCAATCTACTTATATGTAGTCATATCACATGCTTACACCGGGAGAAGAAAAAAAAATCAAACAATAAACTCCACAGACAGGCACACTCTTGCACACGCTGTTGGTCCCTCTCCGCGCATGCACAAACACACTGACGCACAAAAACCTCGCCAGGCTGTGGTCATTTTCCTGTCATGATTTAAACAGTTGTTCCAAGGCCTCTTCCAGCCACCCATCCACCACCGCTCCCCAGCCCCTTCCCCCATTCTTCTCTCTCTCTCTCTCTCTCTCTCTCTCTCTCTCTCTCTCTCTCTCTCTCTCTCTCTCTCTCTCTCTCATCTTGCCGAGAATGAAAGTGACATTTTTGAGCCTGCATCCCTCAACTCGCACTCCGCCGCGCTCCGGCTTGACAGCGGCACATTCAAGGCAGTGTCAGGCTGAAATTATACTGTCTGTGAAGCTCAGTAACGAGGCAAGGCGCGCACACACACACACACACACACACACACGCAGAAGAACAAGCACACCCTGGAGCTGTGAGAGTCAACCTTCGCCTTTGAAGAGTGATGAGGAGTAGTGGGAAGAATCAAGTGGATGAATGAAAAGGAGTGTTTGTTTTTATGCCGCAGTTTATAGAGTCTGTTTCATCTGATATTTGAAGATTGCAGGTTCAATATAAACGCATGCAATCTTTTAATTTACTACAAGTGCAATTTCCCTTTAGTGGTAACACTTTGATTAAACCAAATGATGAGGATGTGATTTGGATATCACACCAACATAACTATCATTTCAAAGGCAAAGACACTGAAGACAGCCGTACTGAGTACTTAATTTGTGCTTGTGACACATACAGTCTCCCAGAGAACAGCTCTGCTAACTATGTAAATGAGCCAGAGGATGACATCACAGTTAGCAAAAGGTCAAAATACTCCACTGAGCTTCCAGCTTCACATCACTGACAGCTGACACTGAGACGACCCTCCAACAGCAGGAGCACTGTCAGTGTGGTGACTGCACGTTGCTGACTGTCACTCTCAGCAGTGGCACTGTTGCTCGTGCATCTGGGATGTGTTGTCAAAGGTTGTGTTCATAACTCAAAATCCCCCCCTTGACCTCAATTTGACTGGGGACACTTTAGAATATCTGAAGATGATGGTGATATTAGTATAATGTATAAAAAGGTTGGGACTGCAGTAATTGTAAGTGAAGAAAAGGCAATCTGCGAAGGATCTGCGAAGGGAAAGATAAAGGTGGAAAGTAGGACAATTCTCTCTCATGGCAGGGTAGCAACATCATCCTAAGAAAGTGTTGTGGCTCTTCCTTATCTGGCAGTGAATGTGCTGTTGAGTCATTCCCTTCTACTCTGACTCAAATCATGTGCCACATACTGCAGGCTAACCTTAATGGAAGATTCTTAACCAATCCTCTGCCCATGACGAGCGCTCTCTGCGGCCAAACTGCAACTGCTACTGACACAACTCGTGACACAGCCCAACAGGGAGCCAAATGTAGACACGGACAGGGAGATCGGGGCAGAGAGAGAGAGAGGAGGGGCCAGTGGATGCCATGTCTTTAGCCTTCTATAAAAAATAAAAAAAAGTCAGTGGCGTATTTCTGCCTCCATGGAAACGTACCTTGTGACAGCACCTGCCCCCTGCATAAGCTGCCCCAGCTATGACCTGCGGCATTCCACGTCAAGCCTGAAGCAGCAGGGGGAACAAGTTAGATTAGATGACGACGGAGAGAGACAGGAACATGAGAGAGATTACGCACCCTGGGATGAGGGTTGAGTTACAGTCAGCTGGATGGGGGTTAGGTCGGCGGTTTGTGATGGTGGCGAGCTTGGGAAAGTGAGCTACGCTTGGACTTACTGGAGATAAAGTCTCATGTGTGAAGGGAAAATGGGGGACACTTGAGTCTAAAGTTTCCATGGATTAATCAGTCAGCTGGTGTAAAAGACATGTTAATGTTCAACACTGAAATCTGTACAGTGTTAAAACTGTTACCAAGGCCGTTATTTCAGGGGAATCAATCATGTTGTTGTACGGGTTGAAACATAACAAGGGTGGCGAGAGACAGTCACATATGCAGGTGTCTACCTGCTCCAATGTACACACTTAAGTTGTCCTGCAGACACAACAAGGTTTTAAGAAAATCTAAGCTGCTATTGCCATATTTTAAATCGTTTTTTAATCGGACTCTAGGTCAGATAATATCTAGAAACAATTTATCTATAGGCTGACTGAAGTTTGAATGCATTTGCCTGATGCTTTCCTGCAAAAATAAAAGTTCTCCAAGTTTTTTTTTGCTGCATTTTCCCTTGGCTATTCAATCGCCTCAAGATTCATTAATTGGCAAAAAAAAGTGTAAATGAGCTCTGTAATGTATGTGCCCCCACCCAGAATCTCATCTTGACAGTTTGTGCAGGCCCTACTTTCCAGAGAGCGGATGGAGTTTCAGTCCCATGACCGAGCTGTCAGTGTGGAATTGGAACGCCAGCTAACACTGGTTGAGTCTCTCCCAACTGCCACCCCTCTCTTGCCCGCACATTTGCCTTTGTGGGGGGGTATCAGTTCGCACTCTGCTCTACATGTAGGCACGCGACATCGACCCTGCCCTCCTCCTCCTCCTCCTCCTCCTCCTCCTCACAAACACACACATAGGCACACGTCACCCCTGTCAGCTTCCTAATGATATGTCCTACTCTGCCCCTGCAAAGCGAGACCATGAATGGGCTGGAAAAGTGGGGCCCCACAGAAGTGTGTTCGCCCCATGACGTATTCGACACGAGGAAACTTGAATGGGACTTGAGCAGCACAGTAGCTAAGGCATCATAGGTCAAAGAAAGAATATATTATATACATAGCTGAAGTATCGGGTTTCTTGAATGCAGACTAGACACACTGGGAGCATTTCTATTTGTGTTTAACCAAGAAATATACTAGTGCTTTTAATTATTCAACATTACCCTAGTAAACCTTCTGTGTGTTTCAGACAATTCTGTAATTGATTAAAACTTTCGAATGCTCGTAAGTTAGTGTCAAATGGATGCTCAATGGGAAAGAAAGCCAACATGTTCAATCAGTGCGTCCCTGGGATCGACATTGAGATGCAGTGCACTCCATTGTTTTTGACAGAGCGTTCCCTAGTAGCTGCACAAGTCAACAGAGTTGGATCTGAGAAGCTTCACTGTTAGCGTTGGGGATCTGCCCTTGCCCTTGGTGGACGTGTGTTTAAGACAGGCGGGCAGCTGTTGGCACCGGCTGGAGGAGCTGCTTTAGAGGCAGGGGTCCATCCCGTAAATGGAGCCGTGCGGTTCTGATGGATAAGCACATCAGTTCCCCTCCTGCAGGGTCAAACAAATGGAGGGTAGCACAGAGCCTGTATCACTCATGATGAAGGGAGCAGGGGAGGGAGGGGTGAAAAGGGCTAGGATAAGGAGAAACATCTTTTTCTGTTGCTTTTAGAAGACATGAGTCATTCACAGAATTTCAGAGAAACTTTGATTTTCAAAATAACTTTTGGTCACCACAAGGGTTAAAATGTAAAAACGTAAAATTACTGTAACTACAAAGTCATGAAAGACACAAATGTGAACTATTGATCAAAGTATCTGAATCCCCAATTTTTAAATGCCAGTTTTGGAAAAAAGCTGTAATTGTCATTTACACCACCCATTAAAATAGCCACTATGCACCGCTAAATGTCTCCCTTAAAGCCACTGAATTCAGATTTTCACTCTTCAATGATTGTTGTTTGGATTATAGCAGTGAATCATTGGCACTAGTGGACTTTGGATCCTGTAAATAAACACTTGAGAGGTACAGTGTAAGCTGTAAAATAGTATAGCATAAGAAAAAAAGATTCTGCACTTGCACCTCAAGTATTATTTTACTGTTGTTAGGTATGTTTTGTTTTATGAGTTTGGTAAACCTCTTCTCCGGGGAGGTGAAGTAAAACTATATGGAAACACAGAATATGACGTACGGGGGATAGAGTTGTACACATGAGGACGAAATTATTAGCCCCCCTATGAAAATTAATTTTTTTTTAAAGTATTTCCCAAGTGCTATTAAACAGAGCAAAGAATTTTTAACATAGCTTTTTCAAACATCCTAGTTTTATTTTGGATGCTTACATTATTTTACTTTGCGCACAGAAACGAAATTGTTTCACAAAAACCAAAAACTACCAGGGTCAGAATTATTAGCCCCCTTAAGAACTGACCTTTTTATTGAACCATAGCACAAACCACTGTTGTGCAATGCTGTGCTTTAACTTTGTAATGCTCAAAGCTTGTAAAATCAATTCAAAACTGAGTGTTATCTCCCAATTTATACACAGTATAAAAACTTCAGTAATGGTTTGAGCTGTCACTTGAGAAAGCATCATGTCAAAAACAACAGAAATCAGTTTAGACTTGAGAAAAAGAATTGTTGATGCTCACAAAGCAGGAGAAGGATATACAAAGTTATCACAGCGTTTCCAAGTGTCAAGAACTGGAGTGAGAAGTATCATCAAGAAATTCAAAGAGAGCCACACAGTACAGAACAAGCCTGGCAGAGGTAGGAAGCGAAAGATTTCAAATACTTTGGAAAGATAACTAGTGAGAGATGTGTCTAAAGACCCCAGAACAACTGCCAAGACACTAGTGAATGACTTAGCCAAGTTGGGAATTGTAGTCTCAAAGAAGACAATCACTAGAGCTCTGCACAGGAATGGACTGCAAGGTTGCAGACCAAGAAAAACTCCACTTCTGCTGAAGAACTACCTCCAGAAGACCAAAGTGAATGTTATTGACTGGCCTGCACAAAGCCCGGACTTGAACCCAATTGAAAATCTGTGGGGTGAACTGAAGACCAAGGTCCATGCCAAAAGGCCATCAGATCTGGAGGAGCTTGAGAGATATGCCAAAGCAGAATGGGCTGGGATTCCTCAGGATATGTGTCAGAGACTTGTTGAAAACTACAACAAACGACTGCAGGCTGTTATCCAGCAAAAAGGTTACACAATTGACTATTAGCAACAGGGGGGCTAATAATTTTGACCCTGGTAGTTTTTGTTTTTTGTGAAATAACTTAGTTTCTGTGTGCAAAGTAAAATAATGTAAGCATCCAAAATAAAACCATGATGTTTGAAAAAGCTGTGTTAAAAATTCTTTTCTCTGTTTAATAGCATTTGGTAAATACTTGAAATATTCATATTGAAATGAAAATATTCATAGGGGGGCTAATAATTTCGTCCTCATGTGTAGATTCCAGAAGAAAAACTTCAAACACATTTGCCATTGTTCATTTGTGCTATGGAAGCGGAATTATTGGGAGAGGACGGTCATATGCATGCATCTACTTTCATACTTTGCAGCCAAGGGGAATTCATAGACATACAGGACATAATCCCAGTGACACAAAAAGCTGGCTAATTCACACAATAGCAGCCAAAACCAAATACCCGACATACAGAAATGCTACCACCACCAGAAAGAAACTGTCCTCCAATCAATGGTATGAATTGGTGTTTTGTAATGGTGAGACAGCTGGAAGACCATTACAGCAGCTCAGTCACATTTAGCCAGTTGTAATGATTGTAAGATGTAGGGGGAGTATGATCTGTCTCTATATTGTACTCAGAGACAGAATAATAAGTGGGTCAGAAAAGTAAAGCCAATGTGGAAGTGCCTTAAACCTACAATCTTTCTAATGGCAGCAGGGGGCACCTCCACTGGTTTCAAAAAGAAGTCAGATTGTAGGCAAGCTTAGGAGGAAATTACCCTACTTCTAACTCTATTCATGAGTTTATGGTCTTATCAGTAGTTTCAATTCTTCTTCCATACAGCATTTTGTAAATTATGTTCCCAGGATAAAGTAGAAAATGTGGTAAAATAGACGATAAAGCGGGATATGCTTTAGGGCATGGCTACTTTTTGATTGACAAGTCGCTACCACAGTGTGTCCTCGGGTTCTCAGTCAGATACAGTCAGGATTGAGGCGTAGCAATGCGTATCCTCCCCTGCTCCACTCGTCCACATATCGTCACTCCTGGCTCCAAAAAACCAAGATTGTGACAGCCATAATCCGAGACCTGAGGCTCCAGAACAATAGTCTACAAACCAATGGGTGAGATCACGGTGGCTCCATCCACAATTTGTTATACATTAAATTCTAAAAACAGTTGCTATGAAAACGCTGTATTTGATTTAATGTTTAGATAAATTCAGGTATTTGGGAAACACACTATTTATTTTCATGGGGTGAACATTACAAAAAAATGAGTCGTGAGTTTTCATCATTCAGTTTCAAAGGCAATTTGATCCAGTAAGAGGCGGCATTAACTTTTCCTCTAATTTATGAGCAATTCTATGTTGAAACGTCAAGATTGAAGTTTGGCATGATAAATGTTTATAACCAACATAGTTTTAGTCAGTTAAAAACCACTGACACTCACAAAGCAGTTGCAATTAACTTCAGGTGTGAAAGTGTGAAATCAACAGTTGAAATGTAATCTGATCAGAGTGTGAATTTCAGTCACAATTGATCACTTTTAGAGACTAAACATCCTGTGGGATTTTAATGTGGTAGGTCCAGCAAATAGTGCTCTCCATGTGCTGATAGTGAGAGGACATCCTTCCCTGCCTGCCCATCCCCCACTCTACTGCTTCATTTAGCTCTCCATTTCTCCATCCCTGTATTCTAACCAGCCAGTAATTCATGTTGCATCATAGGGCCCCTGTCTATATAAATCAAGAGCCCCATCTATGAAACATATCTTTTTGATAAGGCTGCCTCTTCATCAAGGTCTTTTGACGCTCCGTTTCTAACCATATTGATTTGTCCTCAGATTATTTTCGGCCACATGGGCGTTTCTATTTTTTCCCTCCTTTTTTTTTTTTTTTTTTTTTAGAAAGCATGACAGAAATGGATCTATGGTAATCATATTCCATCTGTGACACTGTGCTCGGTCCATTACTGTACACTATCCTTGCTTAACCCTGAGAATTTCTGTCTCTCTCCCTCCCTCCCTCTCTCTCCAATCGTACCTTAATTGTGCTGTTAGGGAAGCAGAATCTAATTCCGAAAAAAGCATCTACACGCTTACCCTCCCTACTATCTCTTTTTCCATTCTCCAGCCTCCCAGCTCACTCCACACACACACACACACACACACACACACACACACACACACACACACACAAACTTTGGTCGACGGCAACTCCTAGAAAGCAAACAGGCCTTTGGCTGGAGGAGCCAGATAGGAGCTGGTTGGCTCCCACCAATCCTTTATCTGAGCCAGCGCTGCACATCAATAACACAAACACCACCACCACCCCCGTTCCTCCTCCTTCCCCTTCCTCCATCCTCTGTCACCAAACACCCTCCCCTCCTTCTCCTCCTCCTTTCCCTCCAGCTTGTACTCCTCCACTTTTAATCTTTCAAAACAAAACGGCAAAGCCCCCTAAGAGAAACTGCATCAAGCTGAGAAAGTGATAAAGCAGTTATTTTTTTTCTTATTTGTAAGAGGTGCGGTTGGGCTGGTGGAATTATTTCCACATTTCAACGTTCTTTTTTTTAGGTACCTTCCTGGGCTTATGCTAATAACCTGTTGATCTGTGCTTCTGCTCTGTGTGGCTCCTGTCAACTCCGACTCCACCGCACAGAACTGGGCAGACAGGCATAAACAAGCAGCCTGAACATCAGTCGCACAAATCCGTTTTAAATGCTGTCATGTTACTCAGGCGAGTGCTTTTGTTGTGGTGTGTGATTCTAACTGTGATTGTACTTTTTTCTGTCCAGTGCTGCCTTTTATGATGATGAAGAATATAGTCATTTTTCATCCTTCAAAAGTGTGATAACAGCACGTATGCGTCCTGAAATCATCTGGATGCAGCTCTAATTGCGTTCAGGTTGTTGGATCTCTGTACCCTGCATCCAGTGGAACTCTTGTCACATGCAAAGAATGTGAGGATTTTGTGTGTACACACACACAAACACCCAGATGAATCCGTTTGTCTCTCTATGTTTCTTCATCTTCCCTTGCTAGTTTGAAGAGTTTTAGCTACAAAAACTGGCATCTTGCTGACCCTCAGATTGAACAATCACACAATTTCCCACTACTCCAAATTTCCCAATACACATTTGTACTCTCTTTTTATGGCTCAGTTTAAGTGATATTTCCTCAAAATGGCGTATTCTCACGTAGCCTTGGGGTGTTTGCCTTAGGGGGGATAAACACTACAAGACTTCCTGCTGACTCCTTGCACTTAGAAAAAAGTCATGCCCCAGCCAAATGTGCAGCAATTCTCCCAGAAAGCCTCTGAGCAGAAACCCGGAATTCCCTTCAAACTTGCATTGCATAAATTAAACATAAATGAAATATCTATGCACTTAATACTAGACCTTAAAACTAGGCAACATGCCACTTGTGGACACAAGGTCTCGCTCTAACTCTACTGAATCAATAGTGCAGGCAAAATGGCACACTAATCAACATTCCATTATTGCTATTTGCATATTTGATCCAGGATTTGTTCAATGGATTATACATATTACCTGCATGATGTTTAATTGCCTTTTTAATAGACTCTGTGATTAAACAAGGAAGTCGAGGTAGGCTGTTGGAAGAGACGAAATGTGGGAAGAAAAAAAAACAAGTACAGAAAAATCTTATTAGAACAAGTTGCTTGCATCTTCCGGAAAAACGTCTGAAGGTGCCGGAATGAAATAAAGCAGAGATCCGTCTTGTGATAGAGGCAGCAGTGGCTGTTCAAAATTCATTCATTTGCCTGGTATTTGTTTAAGGAGATTGAAGAGGAGGCTGCTTGTTCCAGTCACCGCAGAGTTTTATATCTTATCATGTTTTGACAGATGAGGGGCGTGAGACACTAGAATGCACACATGTGGAGTCTTGTTGCACTGTGTGGGTGTGGATGAATAAAAGTTTGTCTTAAATGCAAAGTTTTCTGGCAGCAATTTGAATGGCATTGGCGGGGGGAGACTGGAAGCTACCATCCAGGCATTAAGACAGAAACCCAACGCAGGAAGCTAAGCACCGACAATGGACTCTCTTAAAAGACAAACAATGAACTCTCTAATGTTCAGTAGTATTAGTGCCAAGCTGTAGGTGAGCCAAGTGAAACACTACAGTGTTTCAAAGTAGGAGAGTAAGTATAAGAGCGTCTTATATATCGGGGCCATAGTGCATTTGAGGTTGCGCGTGTACATATGATCACGTCTCTGTATGGTATGCATTCTTTGGTATCAGATGAGTTCAAAGCACATTCAGTCTGGTCCTATTCATGAACTGCCAGTTTGATATATGGATATTGATGGCTTAGTCTAAAGGCCAAAGGTACAAACCTGCACATACTGTACATAGATGCACACACGTAGAAATATGTCAAAAGCCCACAGGTACATTTTGAACATATGATCGCACATTGTAATCTTTCATGTGGCATTTCCTAACAAGGGAAAGTGGGGGAAAAAAAAGTCTCTGTGAGGTCACCCTCTCCTACAGTTAGCGGCCAGTCACCTGCTCTCATTAATAAGGAAATTAATGTTGCATTCCGTTTCAATTAACCTTCCCCAGCTACAGGAGCAAGACTGGGAGGGAGGCCCAGGCACCCGCCGAGGTCAAGGTAATTGAATCAGAGGTACAACGATGACGAGGCCATGAGTTGTTGCTATGGTGTTGGGGGCAACTGTTAACCCGCCATTAGGGTAGAGGTTAAGACTGTGTGTCAGGTTGTGTTGTTGTATCTCAGAGATGTGACCGTCCTCATCAGTGACATCAGCCTTTGTGACTATCGGGTGGCAAATTAGGCAATTGTCAGGCTTGACTGTTGGTGGCAGTAAATCTGCATAATGTCTGAAGGTAATTCATAGAATGCTTGCATGAAGTGTTTAGCATCAGGAATGACAGAATGAGCTTGGTTCTGAATGGTAAAAACACTTTTACAAAAAAAATGTTATCCGCCAGTGTAGCATTCCTAAGAAAGTATCCTAGAAATTCCGTCCATATTGCACCATTTCTCACTATGTACATCCAGTGCTCACTGTCAGTGCCAGTGCAGGAGGTAAGTGTGCACTGTATGTAGTGAGGTTGAAAGTAAGGGTGTGGAGGTCTGGGTGGTGAATGTGCATGTAGTGAGTCTGACTTACATGCAGGAGACCACAGTTTGTGTCCTGCCACAGACCTGCAATGAATGTTAGTGTTTTTATAAGCCTTTATTAAAAATATGCAGTTGCCATCTGTAGATATCATGCAAGAAGAAAATTTAAAAAATGTAATGTCGCCATTTTTGTCTGGCAATAGTGTTGCCCTGCCTCAGTCATTACAGCCCTACATTGTAAAAATGTCATTAATTTACAATTAATTTACACTAGCTAAGAAGTTTTGAAACGTAATGCTGGAGGCTTCAATGTTTCTTATAAACAAAGTTGTTTGATGGACCGAACAGGTGTGGTTGGCACAAAAGGAAGGAACAGGTTTGCATAAATGCACTTAGCACATTTCATAGCAATCTGCCAAATAGATTGTAAGAAACTGTTCCTGCAAAAATAAAGGTTTCGAACTCTGAGTAATAGGAGAACAATAGGAAAGTTGGCCCAAAATGGAAAAACATGCATTTATGCTCCACAGAGGAGGAATCTTTTCAATTTTTGGGCAGTCTTTTCAGATCTTTTCTTAGACCTAGATGAAAGGTCTAACATAGGGCTTAATCCTGAGTTTACTGTGAGTATCTGTAGCAAACCTGACAGTGAAACATCATGCTGCCAAGATAAAAATATTTTAACATTACAAGGAAATATTGAAACTGAACATATCTGCAAAATGTTCACTGACAGTATTGGCAACTACAGTACGATAAACAATTTTTATGCCAGCTGAAAGCACTTGGATAAGGTCAGGGAAAGACTGTGGTTGAAAACTGGAAAGGTCTACACTGACCTGAAGCATGTAATCAAATTCACAATCTTTCCCTCAGTTCAAGTGTTTAAGTTTCAACCATTGGCGCATCTTGATGCTTTGTACACACCATCCACCCTGATCTCCTCCTAATGACTTCTGTGCACTACAAGGATGCCACACTTAATGGATTGGGGGAAAAAAGGTTTCCTCCAAAATGTGTTTGGCAAAGCAAATTAGTAGTATATAAAAACACTCGGTTGGACATTGGGTCGCCTTGTATTTCATGATGATGTGACAAACTTTTAGTCCAAGTAGTAATAGTGTATTGGTATTGCTTGTTTTGTTCTGCACAAAATATATTTGTGTAGTTTTCATAGGACTATTTTTCAGAGGCTTACTCTCATTTTGTTCTCACTGTAAGATTTTCCCTCCTTTATCCACCTCTCTGTTCCTTTCTCTCCTCCGGTGTGTCTCCGATGATGGTTGTCTGCTCCTCGAATGCGCTGCTGAGCATTGTCCAACAGTAAAACACACCTGGGTGTGTCCAACCATCTGATGAATGACCCTGCGGCTGGCGGTCGGATCGATAAAAAGAGTGTGTGTTTGTGCGTACGCGCACCTGAACATGTTGGGGGGGTGTGAGACGAGCAGGCGCATTCTGCTGAGCTGGAAATCCCATTAAATCCCTGCTACCACACACACACACACACACACACACACACACACACACACACACACACACACACACACACACACACACACACACACTTGCTTTAACACACTACATCCTCCGCTAACACACATTAGTAAACACACCCACTAGCTATCTATGTCTTTACTGACACACACCAGCCCACACAGAGCACGTTTCACAACTGTGTACCTACACACACAAAGCAGGCCCCTACCTTTGTTGTAAGAGGCCAGCTATAACTCACTGCTCTCCTGTACTGTACCAACTAGAGCGATGCAAAGCTGCCGCTCTCCTCTCTCCCTTAACACAACCAGGCAGAGCCCTCAGATCTTCTCCTTTTTGTCAGGGAAATGTCAAAATGCCTGTAACGGCGGTACTCAAGCAGCACAATATGTTTGTTTGTATGTGTTGTGGCGTAGTGATATGGATACTATGACTCATGTCTCTGCAGGCGCCCAGCAGGTCTTTTTGGCAACATGTAGCTGTGTATGTGTGTAAATCTGTGTGTGTTGTGTAAGCAGCCACCTTGCCGCCCTTATGCCTGCGCTGAGAGTGTGCAGCCTTGGCATTCGAAATAATCTCTTTCTATCTGCCCCTGTGTGCTTATCCCCCCTCACTTGATCCCTCCTTTCCATCCTTGTCTCTCTTTCTGCCTAACACCTTCAATCCACCTGTTTTCCCTCCATCCTTCTTTTGTGTACCTCACTCTTTTGTTGATCTCGCTTCATCTGTCATCTCTCCCCTCTTTCATCCCTCTCTCCATCCGGGGGCCTCTAGCGTGACATTCTATCTCTGACACATCATGCATGTCCTGCTCCGATGATGCCAGCGCACTGACAGATCAGCCACAATGTGTGTCATGTGGCTAGAGGAGGGAGAGAGGGAAGGGAGGGGTGGAGGACAGATAGACGGGGATGATCACCCACTCCCTCCATCGTCTGCAACTGGCCAGTCAAACAGTTGTGTTGCCCACACTTGGTGGCCTTTAGTTGTGAATAGAACATGTTTGAATAGGCATTTATTATTTCTTTTCAATGTAAGATTAAGATTAGAATGTGAATTGAATTGCACAAGAATGGTTGTTAAATAGTGAAACATAATGTCCATGGGGGGTTTGGGTGGGTCACACAAGGCGATAAACATCTCAACTTGGATAATGGGTCCATATATTTAGAATTTTTTTATTGTTTATTTCTGCCTCTCATTTTCTCTGGTAATCACCCTTGTCACTTCCATCACTATTTCCATAAGGCTGCACACACATCTATCCTACATAAAAATGATTCAAAGTAACTCTTTACTAAATCCTACAGGTCTCTAAAAATAGAAAAATTATGCATTCCTACACCTTGCATCTCTTTCACACAAAGACCGCATGAACGTATGCTCAACAAAAGACTAATTTAGAGCTCCCTGCAGGCTGCAATGTTCCTCACAAACTAAGTGTTTGGATGGACCAAACAGGGGTGGGTTGCACAAGAGGAAAGAACAGGTTTGCATAAATACACTTAGCACATTGCACAGCAACATGCCGCAAAATAAAGATTTTGGCCTAGGAGAGCAATAGGAAACCTCTTGGTTTGCCCAAAATGGAAAAGGTTCCTCCTCTGTGGAGCATAAATGCATGCGGTAAATTGTAATGGCTTGTCTTTTAAGACATAGGGCTTAATCCTCAGTTTACTGAGAGTATCTGTAGCAAACTTGATAATGAAAATCCGCCCATTAAGGCATTATACCTTGACATGGTCCCAGTCGTTGGTTGCTCAATTGGAAACAGTTTTGGCCTGGTGGTGGCATTAGATGAAATATTAAGAGGTCAACACAGTTGTCATCTTGGGGACCATGAATTTTCAAACTACATTTCATGGTAATCTGATCAGTAATTGTCCAAATACACCACTTAGTCTCAGCTGCTAATGGGGTAAAATAATAAGCAGCAATAAGCTATTACAGCGAATATTTAAATATTCTTTATTTCTAATGTCACTTTTTGGAGAAGAAAGCATAAAGAACAAAATTAAACTCCAACTATCCAAATTAACCCTGCCTAATGCGATTACTGAGGCAGTTTGATCACATCACTATCCCGAGTCAGCACTTAGAATACTGTAGTGTAAAGTGACTGTACTGTGTTTCTCCCATCTGTGCTTTCTCTGCATTCTTCCATGTTGTGCCAGTATGTGTTAACGTACATATAACTTAATAAATGCATGCATGCCCGTGCGTATCCTATACCACAGCACACATGCAACAAGGGGGAAAAAAAAGATACATAATGCATACGTGGAATGCCAGAGCTTACTTATCATTTCATTGGCCACAGCGTGGCCGATTGGCTCAGCCTCATCTCTGACCTCTTGATCTGTCACTGGGTCACACTAGCACTTAAATGCCCATTAGTCAAAGCAACCTATCAGTTATGTCACGCAAGGACGAGGGGCTTAAAGACCCCCCTCCCCCCCATCCACCTCCCCTCCCTGAGACACACAGCCTTGCGTAGTCTAGTGAATGCCTTACAGTAGTCCCAGGACATGCTAGACATTTCCCCACAACAGCTAACCTGGATCTGGTCAGACCAGCTGTGTTGCTGCTATTACACTGCATCTGTGGAGTCTCCTTCAATGCTTCCCTCCTCACTTGCTCTCTCATTCTTGCCCTTAGCTATCTAGTGTTGTATAACCTACATTAGCTTAGTGGAACTCCCACGGTAACAGCAAAAACGCTAATGATCTACACTTCCAGGAAAAATCTCAAGCCCTGCCAGGTTTGGACTGAGCTCTGCTACTACAAGGTGCCAGGATTCCCTATGACACCATACTGTACTTTGAAATTAAGTGGCCTAATTATGTTCTATAATTTAAGGTCTTATTTACTTTTTACAGTTGTTGACACGTCTTGTTATTTTTGCCCTAAAAATCGTTCTTAAATTGTTACCAAAGTTGTATTAACTCCTAAATGTACAGGTGGTATTTGTTTAATTAATGATAGAACATTGGACCCTGAGATGAAAAATGTTTGGTGATTATCTATCTAGAAAACAAAGCTAATTTCAGCCAGTGCCAGATAAAATAGATAATGCATGTTGTGGTTGTGGTAATTGATTCATTTATTGTTCTAAAGGTGAACTTACAATTAACTCTTTTTAAAAAAATATATAATTCTCAACCTTGGGATCATAATACTTTTAACAGGACCTCAAAGCAGCATATAAAGTATACAGAAGCATCTTTCCCTCTCTTGTATAGTATAGTAATTTTAAGTTTGGACCACCAATGATTCTAGGAGGGATGAATGGTTGATTAGAGGAATCCCATAATATCCTATAGATTCTAATATCATTTGGCACTTTCTTGCTTCAGACGCATACATATAATTACAGTTTCTTTGTAGAATGTTAGAGGTTAACAATGAGTGTAAACCACTTTACCGCAGTGCCTTACATAATAATGTAATGTAATGTTTGTGTGGCCTTTGTAATGGGCCATTGAACCACAAGGAACTGAATACTCTGTGTATATTTAGAAGCATTACGTTCAGGGAGACACAGTTGTAACTTGTCCTCCTGTACTGTGCATATTAACACACACACACACACACACAGACAAACACATGTACCACCTCAGACTCTGCCCCCACCATCCTCTTCAAAACTACACAGTGTATAACTTGAATTGCTTCAGCCTCGTGCAAATGCAGATCCAAAAATCCACTGTTTTTGTTTAACACTGCACTTTGACCGTGGCCTGAAGTGTCTGCTACTTTCTCTCTCCTTCTTCCCCCACAGAAGGAGTTCTGTCCTCTCTCACTATCTGTCTCACTCACTCTCTTCCCCTGAAGCTTGTTCAGTAGTAGCCCGGACCCCTTCGCTCTTTTTAAGCCGACTGGATTTGTGCCTCCATAATGAACTCAGTCAGTGCAAGAGAATGAGCAGGATTAATCCAGCCAACGGCAACGAAGGGATTTGATGATGTCATCCGTATGAATGAACCAGTTAGCGGATTATTCCCTTCGAGGTGGAAGCGATCCAAGTAAATGAATGTGAACGCCAGGGCAAACGGCGGAAGAGTTGGAGAAGGAATATTGAAAGGGCAGATGTGGATTGCACTCCGGAAACAGAAAGGTGGATGAGATGAAGAAAGAGACGAGGAAAGAAAAGATAGTTGGGCAGGACAGAGGAGAAGATGGAGACACAAAGTGAATAAGTGAGGTTGAAAATGATTGATGGATGAGCCAAGGGAGACAAACGAAAGGACAAATCAGTGGAAGAAGATATAGGTTGGTTTCAAACCTCTGTCTTTCCATCTGTCAGGACAAATGGCATCGTGAGAGGTTGGTCTGGGCAGACAGTACTTAGTGGGAGGTGTCAGCTTTGAGCTATGGGAGTGCCAGAGGAATCTGTACCGGAGGCCCCAGCTGTGGCAATCACTGCTCAGTGGGCCGCTGGGCCAGAGCAATCAGGCCACCAGCAAGCCATCAGCTGAGCTCTCTCCCTTCTGTGTGCGTCATCCTGATCACAGACATGTAGTCCTGCAACTGTGCAACGTAGCAGGTGAATTACACACCTGGCATCATAATGCATCTGTAGTAAACATTGTAAAAATACATTTCTTTTTCTTTTTACATAATTGCCCCGCAAATCATCTCCTCAAATAGAAGTTAGATCCCTAAAAGTCACATGTAAATACTTTGCCTTGCTTGTCATTGGAATATAATGTAGCACAAATATAAGATGGGAGGCAGATGGAGTGGGGCTGTCATAGTTACCACATATGTACAGTATGTATACACACAAGCTGTCATTGCAAAAGTGTGGAAGTCAGCAAGCAAATATTTGTTCAAACACTCAAAAATAGAGGCACAAGAGCAGTACATTTTTGTACCCAAAAGTACCCTACCATTTATCACAGATGTACCAGCACAGGCACATGCAGTAATGGGCCCTCCTGAGGCCAGATTTGTACCTCCTGAACCACCATAAAGGAGTGATTTCTGATTGTTGAAGGAACAAATACCAACTCACCCTGAACATAAGCTGGTGAGGAATTGTGCTGCTATTGCTGCACTGGTAACTCCATCGGGTTGTTCGGGACTTCTACATGGGTGGTGATCTGGGCGCACTAGCATGAACCTCTGTGTGTTGGAGGAGTTCCTGGCAGAATATGTATTGGATGAAGTACATGGCTCTCTACAGTGGAACAAGCTTGTACTGTACATCATTTTAAAATGGAGAGAGGAAACACTTAAACCTACCTTTGGGTAGTCTAAAATGCATGCTAAAACTCTAAAAGAAAGATCTAAAAGAAAGACTGATATACAGATATTAAGAAAGCTTTCTTGCTCCTTCCCTCTTGCCTCCCCCTCCCTTTCTCCTCTCCCCCTTCATAAAGGTCTTAATGAGTTGTCGGCGGAGCTGAGGCAAGACATCCGTAATGTGCCATGAAATATGTAAGCCAGGCCTTTTGGAAAGTGTCTGTTTCATGCCCCCCTCCTCCATCTCTCTCTCACTAGGAGAAGGAGAGGAGGTTCCTCTTCTCTGATTAATGTGCACGGCAATGGCAGCAGGGGCAGGTAAGGGGGCGCGGCACAGCCCAACATATGAATCCATCCCGACACTCTTCCTTTCCCCCTAATTAGATTATTGGACTGATGAGGTAGCACCAGAGATTAAGTCCTTCATCAGTTCTGCGAAGGGAGGGAGGGAAGAAGCCCGGGGGGATGTGCACCTTCCACTCGATGTCCTCACTACATCCATTCGTTCATTCATTCCCTTGGTGTTTCTCGATGACTGTAAATCTGTAATGATAATGATGATAATAATAAAAATAATAATAGTAAGTGACCAATAAGAAAGTGCAGGGTTCCAAATGCTATTATTTTTATAAACACATCTGTGTATTTATGTGTGTATGATTCATTTTGACTCTCTTCCTCTTCCTCATATCATTAGAGACAATAGACTGTACAAGAGACTTTCAACAATGAGGGGGTCATTGGAACACCTTGCACAATGGATCCCACTCTCTTATGCGCTTGCCCTGCATCTACCCCCTGGCCTTAATTTATGGGCTAGACCTTTCTGGTTCTTTTTATATATGCCCCATATTCGTTCACCTTCTGCAAACGGACATAAATCCCCGCCTTAGGGCTCTGGTATTTTAAGGCCTTGTTTTCAAAGTTGGAATGGCGAGCTCACGGCCAAGTCAGGGAGCCAGCTTCTGGACTTTCATGTTTTACGACTCTAGGGTATTCCTTTTTCTGTGTCTCAGCAACTGCTGAAAGGTTTTGATGCATATGATTGGGGTCCATATTGAAACCAGTATGAGGTACCAGTAAGTACAATGTGATGAATAATGTATAATAAGGTAACTATAAGGATTGGACCAGAGCCAAGAGAATGGTTGACCATTGTGAAATATGAACTAAACTAGGTAATAAGCAGGAGGGACCCAAGGTTAAGTTCACATTACAATGTAGATGTAGTATCCACAGAGTCAATTATAAAGTAACACAAAACCCAGGTCTTTCTTTTGCTGTTTATCTTTTTAAAGTCTTAAGACAACTTTCACTCCAACTTCTTTACATTTTCTTCACATTCTTTCTCCTTGTTATAGCCTACCATCTCAATCTGTGTCATATTTAAGAATTTATTTATTTCAATTGGAACTGTATCATTTTCTGAATGTTAATACAGAGATTTATTTTTTATTGCTGATTTAACTACCCAGCAAGAGGACAGTATGATCATACTTGAAATTATACTTGGAGGGAAGACATGTATCTGTGCTGTGTCATGCAATGTGCTGAATGCAGCATATGTCAAGGATTTGTCCTCAGCCTCAAATTCTCCAGTTACCAAGCTGGCTTTTAAATTACTGCTGGATGAGTGGAGGAATTTTGGCTTTGCAGCTCACAGAATGGCTGGTGGCCACCATCTCACACCATGCATAAACTTACAGATACAAATGTGTAAACCAGCTCAGTACAAGTAAGACTGACGGATCTGTTGAATGCGGGTTCAGCTGCTGTGGCTGGGAGAACTTCAGTTCAGGGAATGGTTGGATGGTTTGGAGCTAGCAACTGCAGACTGCTTTTAGTGCATCTACCCTCACAGGTTTCAGACACTCCTGCATGCACATGAATGTTCTGCCTTAACAGTTAGACTATATTTGAATTTATATGTGGGAGTATACATATCATTGCTGTGTAAAAGAGCTTGTGAGCACATGAAAGAAAGTGTCTATGGGTCTGCCCTGTGTTTTCCATGTGGTCATACCACAGTCTGACTTTGGCCAGCAGCCCTTTTCCTAAAATATCCTTAGAATTATGATGTGTCCTCTGAAAATAAGAACCTTGATGTGTTGTCACACTTCACTTTTGATTGCAGTGTCACTATTTTATGAGTCTCTATTTTCATAGAATGTTGCAGTTGGTGTGCAGTTGCCAGCAAGACCCTGGCTGACAGGTCAGGCAATGTCCTTGGCTAGCGTAGTTGAAACAAAAGGTCTTATGGCACGAGACACAAATCATATTTTACCTTGTCAGCTGACCTGCTGTTTAAAAAGTGCTTTGTAATACACATGGTCGATACTATACTTGTCCCAATTACTCATGCTTAGATCATTTGAACATAAAGATGTTTTTATATGTTTATCCCGTAGCTTCTGTAGTCCACTGTCAGCACAGAACCTCATAGCCCTAAAACCAGCCCAAGTCGGACTGGCTACAGTGAGGTCTTGATCCACGGTGAGCTATGCAACACTCTTTCAGTTAAGGTTGTTTTTCAATCCAGCAGTGACAAGTTGTTGTGTCTCTATGAGGCTGCTACTTATTTATGACCACTGTCAGCCATGATATAGTGTGCCTGGGTGTGTTTGTGTGTAGTTGTACGGATGTATGGGAAGCTTTGAACGAACTTTGTGGCTGATTTTTGTGAAAGTTTGCCTGCAAAGTGTGTGTGCATCTGTATATACTGTATATGTGTGCATGTGTGTGAATGTGTCCTCTTTTATGACTGTGGCAATATCTGTTTTTAGTTACAGATTTTTATAGATTTTTTCTTCTTAGACTAATTTGTGTATACCACCTTTCATACTTGTTTCCAAGACACGTGCCTTGCCCCTCTAAAAAAAAACCCAAGAAAAGTTTTTTTACTATGTCCTTACAATCTTTCCAGAAATGATGTCTGCCAATCTCAAGAGTCTAAAACACAGCAAATGTTACCAATTTTGTCAGTGGAAAAGCAGCTTACATGAAAAACAGGTCTTTGAGAATGGAATTTAAAGTGTAGTAAAACAGTTCGGAAATTGTGTAGTGTTTGGGGAAGTAAGTATTAGCATTGTTATCAACTTCCAGTGTTTTATCATTCACGTCACTTGCTGCAGCCTCTGTGCAAATGTAATGTTTGTTGGTTGGTGTGTTTCTGCGTGTGTCTATTTTTGTTGGCTATTAGGCCAGAGGGGATGGTAGTTTTGTAACAACTGGAGCTTCGCTGGAAGATTTCCAGGAGAGTGTGTGTGTGTGTGTGTGTGTGTGTGTGTGTGTGTGTGTGTGTGTGTGTGTGTGTGTGTGTGTGTGTGTGTGTGTGTGTGTGTGTGTGTGTGTGTGTGTTTTTTTTTTTTTTTTGTTTTTGTGTGTGTGTGCATGTGTGCATGGCTGTGCCTGCATGTGCCTAGTGGTCGGTTGATTAAAGACCTTGCCTGATCTTCTTTCTGCTTTTCTCTGCATTGATTACATTCTGTCTATGGCAAGCATGCAGCAGCCAGTTTACATAGATATCATTAGCAACTTAAACTGTGGGGTAATCGCATAGAGTTTCCGAGGCCTTGTCCAACTGCTCAAGTGTGTGTGTGCGTGCAAGCGTGTGTGTGTGAAGCATCTTGCATGTCATCGCACAAGGCCATGAGTTATTACGTGGTGACAATGTTACAACACCTCGGTCCCCTGTAGCAGGCAGTGCAGCATCCAGATATGGCCAGGGTCAAGTAAACCCATGCTTGTGGCTCATCACAGCCAAGCTGAAATAGTACATAGGCACAATTTGTCTCAGAGGAGAGAACGCGCTGTACATATTGGACCAAGAAACAGTATAAAAGGGCAAGAGAGCAAAGGTGAAAGACGGGGGAAGGTAAGGGTGTACAAACATACAATATCAGTCATCCTGTTATCGTTAAGCTCCTAAGCCACAGTAGTATTTTTCTGTGATTATGATTATGTATGATTTATGGCCATCACTTTCTGAATTATTTTTACAAGTTTCACAAGTCATGTTTTTTCTATCAGTGTGGTATGGCGAATGGCTCTAAATGCACCACTACCCACTACTTACCCATTGCACTGCAATGAAAGAGAAGCTAGTTGGAGTTGCAAATCAGGGTTGTAGCAAATGCATAACCCTTTATTGCAGCAATTCATACTAAAGCACCGGATCATAGTTGCTGATTCTGAAACTGACCCAGAATACAAAAGTGGACTGATCTAATTAAATGAGGCATAATCTTTAGCTTCAGCTGAGCATTAGCTGTGCACACAAGAGAATCTTAAGCAAGGTGAATGGAATTTTGCCTATGAAAATGCTCCTTGGGAGTTGTAGCTGACTGTTCTTGTTGAACTGAAAATACAGGGTATTTTAATCTTTTGTACTGATGATTCACCAAGGAGAGTTTCATGCCCATCCAAGCCTTGTAAGTGCTCCCACTGCCAGTCACCTAACAAGTCTTTGTAGAAAATTAATACGACTTTTGACCCTTATCTGCAATTCTATATTAATGTTTCCACCAGCAGGCCACATTAAGACCCATGCAACACAGTGGAAAAGTGTATTCGACAGCAGAACGTGGGTCGTCAGAAACTGTGGTTCAGAAACTGTGGTTCACACCCCTTGCAGACTGAGGTTTTAGAGAGAAAAAAATTTCAGTTTCATGCAAATCCAAATCAGGCTCTTTATGTCATTCATTCATAGGTCCTGACTGTGTGTTTTGTAGTGTAGCCACACAACATGAAACGTATGAAAAGAGAGAAAGAGAGCACTCTCCCCTCTGGCTGTGTCTCTTGGGGAAACATGCTGCTTAGATCCATGGTGAAAATAAAGGAGTACAGGGAGTGTGTTTTTCCATTTGCTGCCCCCTCCTCACCCTCCTCCTCCACTTCCGTCTCCCATTCTCCCCAGGGTTTCAATTACTGTCTCCCTTCACCTCTCATTAGCAGAAGCAGGCCGCTCATTCTTAATGCTCATGCACATGAACAAACACACACACAAACACACACACGCAAACACACATTTGAACTTAAACGGAGCATAGTCAAGTGTACCACACACCCCACACACACACACACCACTAATTCTCATGTTCCATGTTGAGCACTGTAAACACAGTGCTGCAGTTTCCCCTGTGTCTGTAACTTGTGTGAAAGGTGCTACTGATACCAGTTCCCTTCCATCATTCATATTCATCATTTTCTATCAAATTCAAAGTATCTTACCTGAAACCACAGAGCATCTTCCATGATTGATGGCATTAATTATCACAGGCTGTTGTTTCACTTTTTTTCTCAAGGCAGATAAAGTTCTAGTAAAATGGTGAAAGGTACTTGTTGCCATCACTTTAGCCATCGAACTATGTATTTTTTTATTCAAGAGCTTGGACTTTTAGTTTGAGAACATGACTTATTGATTTCAAGTTCCCGATTTTTGCCTCAAAACTCTGCCCTTGCACTCAAACAGCCCCTGCTTGCAGATTTGCTGTGCTTGTGCTCAAACTGTGTGCTTGCACTCAGATGTATTGTTGCACAGACTTCCTGTGCTCTACCTTTGGCTTTTTTTGTGCAATGACCCTGCGAAAATTCCCCAACCAATAGGATGCTCACCTCCCTTCTTGGAGTGTCTCGTACGGGTGGTTACTCTTTAACTGAGTTCATCCACTCCCGCCCTCTGTGGCTTTATTATATATACTCTTGCTTTTTATACAACTTTTAACAGATAAATATATATCCCAGCACGTAGTTTTTGCTATAATAACTACATACTGTGACAGAGTCTAGCGGATCACTGGCCAACATGGACCGCCAATGTCGAGGACCTCAAGTTTTAAATTTGAATTGTGATACGGAAGCGTATTGCATTCATTTAAAAAAACTGGCTCTGTGTTTCTGAATTAATGAGATATCTCCAGCATGCTCTCCATGCCCAGGGCTGGCTCACAGCCCCCCTGAGCCTAACACAAATCCTGTATCCAGCCTCTAGCGAGCTCCAGCAGGCCCATCTGAGGCTCTGTGTTGCCCATCCTTCAACCTCCTGGAGAACAAGAAGGAGGGAGATCTGCATGGTCTGTGCCGAATGCCGAATGCCGAAAGACTATGTGGGAGGGCAGCTGAGAACGGGTACTGGCCATGGGCTCATGATGTGGTCCCTGAGTGCCTTTTCTCATGTGTGGACAGGGGAAGACAGACCCGCTGGAGCTCGACGGAGGCTAAAAGACACCTGGCGAGAGATTTGACCCACACCAGTTCATCATAGTTTATAAGGGTGTATAACACAGATCTATCAGTGTGTTGTCACCGTTATCAGCCGGTCTGCAAATCCACACACAAACACATGAGTAACATTAGGTTTCATGAGCCCACGGCCCAAACTTTTCCTGAGCTCAGTTAAAGAGTAACCACCTGTACGAAACGCTCTATGAAGTAAAGCAAACGTCCCCGCAACGAGGCTAGCATCTTATTGGTCGGGGGATTTTGACAGGGTCAGGAAATCTGTGCAAGCAACAATATATCTGAGTGCAAGCACACAGTTTGAGCACAGGCACAGCGGCTATTCAAGGGCAGAGTTTTGAGGGTAGGCATTACAAATCTGAACGTGAAATCAATAAGTCATGTTCTCAAACCAAAAGAGCATGCACTTGAATAAAGATAGAAAAAATCCCATATCGAACTTAATCACTTAATACCTTTTCTCAATATTTAATGTTTTGCATTTTCCTACTTACATGGGCCAATTTTGCATGTAACAGACAATCATTTCAGTGAGCGGTCGTCAATACCTGGAGAACCAAACTAGTGTTTTGACCGACACAGATGAAGAGGGTTTGACACATTTTTGATGCAGTAACAAAACTTTTTTAGTGTGATATAAAACTTGAAATGTAAGGTAGTACATGGAAAACACCATCCTGTGCACATTTCTATTTGCCTCTGCATTACCTCATGTGACCCTTCACCCCATTCACACGCAGCTGTCAGTGGTTTCGCATCCCCACATCACTCTGGTGGACAAGCAAAAGGGGCCTGGTTGAGACATCTGAGTTAGCCAGCAGGCTAATTCTGCTAATACAGATTAGCTCCCTTGGGAACTGCTGTATTGATTGGACAACAAAGGCTTGGAGAAAAACGCTCCAACATTCAATTATCCACACCGATAGACATAATGCCATTCTACTCCTCCCTCTTTTCCTCCCTCCCCCTTCCCCCTCTCCTCCCTCCTGTCTCTCCTTATCCCTATTTCTTTACTGGAAGAATCAGTGAGGTCGGAGGAGGGGGAGCAGACAAACAAGCAGGTGTGTGTGTGTGTGTGTGTGTGTGTGTGTGTGAGATCATATCTTTGAGTGAGAGCGGGGGAGTGTTTGGGTGTTTTTGGTCTTCAGCTTCTCTCTCTATCTCTGTCTGTCTCTGTCTGTCTGTCTGTATTGCTCATTTTTTATTTACATTTCTATTGTTTGTTTATTTCAGCATTTACAGATGTGGTTTCAAATGTTCAGGGGAAATTGTGTTAATTCCACTCCTGTGCATCAAGTAATGATAAGGATATAATGTCAACATGTGACATATGCAGTCCTCAGAATGGCCTGATTTCCCTTGAGGATGCAGTTGTAATGGACTGTCTGTGTGTATGTATGCGCATACAAAAATGTTCCATGGGAGTATGAGGGAATGGTATACATTGTTGCATTGTAATCAGTCAAATTTGACAGGGTGTGGCCAATACATATAATTAGGTATATTTTGAAGATAGTTCACCCTAGAAAGAACACTGCCCAGGTATTTGAGTTACCACTGAGGATACTAGCAGAATTTCATTGAACACTTGTATGTTCCCTCCCTACTGTTTCCCCACCTAAATGCCAATACAACCCAAATAGCTCATCCGTTATGTGTGTGTGTGTGTGCAATGCGTCAAAATCAACTAAGCATGTTTGCATTGCCGTGGCTCTCTCATTAGCTCCCACCGTTAAAGCTAACTCTGATTGCCTCCGGTCAGAGCTGCGCGCCATTCAGCTCCTATTCCTCTGGATGGGAGGCTGAGAGGCGAAGGCTTCTCATTTCCCGCAGCCAATGACACGTGAAGACGGCGCAGGTAACAGATGCATCCGCAGAGTATGTATAAGCACGCGCACGGTAACACACACACACTCACACACACACACACACACACAAAAGTTTCTGTCACGCACACACCCGGGTCATCACCATCAGACAAGCGTGGCGGTGCTTGAGTGAGTGGAGTAAACGACTCATGATCTGAAAGAATTATTAGCTAATGGCTGGAGCATGTGGACAGGGTGATCTCTCAGAGGGTGAGACGAAAAAAGAGAAAAAGAGGGAGAGGTGGGGGAGGAGTGAAACAGCAAGGCAGCTAGAGGAGGATAATCAAAAGAATACTTGGACACTTGGATCAGCATCATTGGGTTATAGTCATGTCTGTCACCTAATGTGAAACTTGATTGGTGAGCTAAAGATCTTTCTTTTCGGAAATGTCAAGGCGTATGAACAGGTGAGAGAATATTCTTTTAACAGAGGTTGCCAAATTGTTTGTGCCTAATTTATTTCCCATTACAGAAAATGTTAACTAAGCATTAACAAGCTGCTGACTTCATCATCCCAACTTAAAAGAACTATGTCAAGGGAACATCCGGTCCCACTTTGTATGCCACCGTAGTCTACTGAGCAATAATGTGCTATGCAGCAACATTTCCTCAGAAAATCAGTTTCACTCAACACCTGATATGTTCGCAGATGCAACAGAGTTTTAATGTACTTCCATGCTGATGTATTTAAAACATTAATTTCTATGAATTTTGAAAATAACGTGTTAAATTAATTTAATGATCTGTTATAGTGATTTTAGGTTAAGTGATGTGCTTAAGTTCAGTGAAAAAAGAAATGTCGTAAAATTTGGAAATAAAACAGTTGATTAATTTCTAACGCCATCTTTAGATATTATTCAATGCTTTACATTATTGTGGCAAATGAATAATGTTCTTGAGTTCAGATACCTTCATCTGGGTGCTTTTCCAAGAAAATACTGATATATGTGATTGATGACAGGCCAAAATTAGATTTGCCTGTTAAAGTGCTGTCTGCAAACCGGAGTCTGTGCTCGGCCAAAGATCATTTTTGAGGGAGGAAGCTCCACTCTGTTAGAGCGCTGTACATTTGTGAGTGCAGTTCCAACTAGTCCAACAGAGTGAAACATCTTGTAGTGGATTGCGTCATATAAATTTCAGGAATCGGTACCTCCCAATTAAACTTTAATTCTTATCATATCAAATATGTATGTTTATAAACTCATGAACTTTTGAACCAATTTGGATCAGGTATCTCTGGAAAAATAAGGTCTGTCAGATTAAGGTGATCCCTTAACTTTCCATCAAGTGCTACTATCAGAAAAAAGATTATATTTAACAGATTAAAAAGATATTTATATTTGTACAGTACCTTTGTTTATGGCCAAACATCTGCAACACTGACATTCCCATCAACCTCCGCTATACTTTGTGTTTTGTGCTAAGGTGAAATGCTAAGCTTAGATGGTGTATATGATAAACATTATACCTGTACAAAGTCAGCATTAGGATGTTAGGATAATCATTGTGATCACTGTTAGCATGCGTTTCTGTATATGCTGGTAGAATATACACAGTATATATTAAATTATTGTGGTCTGTTGAACATTTCAGCTAAAATGAATTAACCTATGTCACAATGTCTTTATCCCATAAATCCAAAAATAAATATCTTTTTTATGCAAATGTTTTACAACATTAATCAAGACTCAACAGGCAGCTCAAGTGGGACCAGTATCACCACCAAACATTGCATCTAGGCTAATAGCATTTTCATAATAAGTCAAGTGGCCATTCATTTGGCATGAGCCAAACAAAACCATTACCACTGGACAGAGGTGTCAGTCCAGCATGAAGAGATGGCACCGTATCACACTTACGCATCACCCCTTTCACAACCACCCAAAAGTAATTTCAGGGTTAGGGCAAAGGAGCCAAGTTGTCCAAATGAAAAGGCCCTCGATGAAGAGAGGAGGCCATTTTCCCGAGAAGCCGAATTGACTGTTGCAAACAAGAGGCATGACCGAGATGAAATTGGCTCACCTGAATCCATTCCTGGGAGGGAGGGGGGGATGGAGAGATGAGAGGAGGGCAAAAGCGTGACAGAGAGTGGCAGAGAGAGACGCAAGAAGACAAATGAGACCATGAAAGAGAAAAAGCAACGGGTGTGGGTGCAGGTGCAGGTTCAGGGCCAGCAGAGAGGAATAGAGATGACAGGAGAGTAAAAGAGAGGAAGAGGTGATATTATATAGGTAGAGGATGGAAGACTGAACTTTCCCTCTGTCATTCATAGTCTTATCTTAACCATAGGAGTTATAAAACCTGTAGTGAGAGTAATATCCATTTTACCATAATCTCTACGCAAGAGGCCCGCACCCCCTTCATCATCAATAATAAAACCTCATCCCAGAAATCAAAATGAAATATTTACAACTCATCTGCTGTGTGTACTCTGTCACTGGGTGAAATCTATTCATACACATTTAGATAGTAATATTACTCAGATCAATTCAAGGGATTATGTTTTGAAAAATGTTAGCTTATTGAGATTTGGGTAAGCGATGGTTTGAATTATAGCTCTGTGTACCAAACCCAAAATTCATTGTGCAGATGCGGCCATTGTGTCTCTTTCCAATCACTTTCAGTCTTGAAAGCTGCATATTTAAAGAGATATTAGCCTTGATATGATCAGAGATAAAAGCTGGTGTAAGTATGATGCAACTTCTTCCCCCATCTCTCCATCATAATTGCACATCATGTTTCTCAAATTAATTTCTAATCTGGAGTCTCTCCTCAGCAACTTGGAAACTCAGTGAAAGTTTTTGCTCGGCCAGTATCACACTTTTATAGCCTAGCATAATTGGGACCATAAACCTGGTCTGAGCCTCATTCAATAATGATTCCCTGCTCCGAATACCTGCTGGCCTTTAGCAGAATATTACTTATTAAGCACTCCAAAATCTAGCGGAAGTATTATCCGTAAGGTCAAGCGTGGAGAATCTTTCAGAGAGGCAAAGCTTTATGAGCTCGGCTTCTCTCACATCTCTACGCATTGCAGATGGCATGCTAATGGACACTGGCTGCCATTTTTAGGCTGTTTGTGCCCTCCAAGATGCTGGTTAAACAAGGCAAATGTACATTTTCGCTTCATTATTCATTTACCTGTTCTGTGAAGTTATTTTTATACCTCATTTCATAGTATAATTGATAATAGTATTAATTTCCCCTCAAGCAGCTTCATAATGTCACACTGTATATCTGCTTGAAATGCAAGATTTGCCATTTTTCATAGCTTTACAATTGCATCAAATGGAAACCTCGAGATATATTGTGCCTAATTCTATACACATTTCACAAAACTTCACTCTGTATTTGTTATCTTGGAAATGTTAGACAAGGCTTGTTGTCAAAGAGGCAAAAGGGCAATCCATACAAAAAGCGCTGTCCCTCGCATACCTCACAGAACAGATACCTTTCCCTTTTATTGAATCCACACAGCCACAGTTTTTATGGGACTAAAACATCTTAATCTCCACTTGTCCAGATCACACACATCTCCTATTATCTATGTGCTTCAAACTTAACTATATTTTTTTATTAATCAAGGCCCCCACTTCCATGATGAGCTTCCCAGTGTCACAATGGGCACAATCACCCTGCCCAGCGTTGGTCAAATAAAATCCTTTTTCCCTTTGTACTTCTCTTGGAGCCTACTGGAAAACTATTTTTGTCCAGTAAATTTCTGGCTCTTCTTCTTAGAAGCTGTTTGGACAGTGACAGCCAAATGGAGGTTGAAATCGGTGTGAATTGAACGTATGGATGCTTCGCCTCGCGTGTTGACTCCCATTAATGTTTAACCACAAAGGTCTGTGCAAGCTTGTATTTTTAAAAAGCCTCATCCCTGCTGAAGTGTCTTTAAGCAAGGTACTGCATCCCTTATAGCTCTAAGAATGCTGTTTTATAGTGAATGCCACCTTTTGAAATCCATTTAGAAACAAATTCCCTTTGAGGATCAGAAAGCACTGAGAGAAAACTCAAAGCAGCTCCTCTAAAACACCTTCATAAATGAGGAATTTCAAGTCTGCTCTATGTATGAATCCAGTTTCTTTCACTTTTTTTAAAAATATCCTTGATGCATCTTATTTGTTTGATTCAGGAGTACACACACATTCACACACACTCTCTCAGATCCAATTCACAAAAGAATTGTTTGAGATAAATCATCCCTGGTGTAGGCAAGGTTTCATGTTCAGGGGCTAATGCATGTTGGCCTGCCTTGTAACTGTTCTACCATTTCCCTGATTGCCTCATGCTCCAAACATAGTCATTTGACATTGTTGTGTTGTATCCCCATCTCAAGCAGAGTGACGGTGGATTTGCTTGATTTCTTTAAGACAAGAGTTCAATCATCCCTGCAATCCCACAGTGTCACATCAGATTTTATCACACAGGATATTCAAGGGTATGCGGTGTGATTATCCCCTGACAATACAGATAAAAGCTCTCTCTCCGTTTCCCAAACACATTGCTCAAATACACACAGACACAGGCGATACACAGTTTTGAAGGCTCCCACATGCTTGCGTACACACATGCACAAAGAAAACTAAAGATTTAACAGTAAAAAAAACATCCCCCTGGGTCAACAGAGAATACAGGCAGCCCATGGAGCAGCAATTGTTTCAATGCGGGACCCGTAGTGTACCCATTGTGAGCCAAGGCCACCATCATCAGAGAGACAGAGGAGAGAGAATCATACCCTGAAAGAATGCCACAGATCGCTTCCCCTCCCTCGGCTTCCTCTCCCGGGAGACTGGCAAAGAACAAGGCGAATCCATCCGATCGAATGTCACGCAAATATACAGCCCCCACGTCCAGCAGTCCTGTGATTGCTGTTGGTATACCCTGGTTATTGACCCGTGCTGTGTGTGATGCGTGAGTTTCTCTGAGACTGTGTATGTTTAGGGCTGTGTGTGTGTGTGTGTGTGTGTGTGTGTGTGTGTGTGTGTGTGTGTGTGTGTGTGTGTGTGTGTGTGTGTGTGTGTGTGTGTGTGTGTGTGTGTGTGTGTGTGTGTATTGTTTGTATCAGAGACGGATTGGAAGGCCATCATGCGCTGAGCTGACCCTATCTCCAAGGCTCGGAGGCTGCATGGAGAGATCAGAGCGAAAGCCAAGCCCACTGTCTCCTACTGTGATGGAGGAAGGATCTGTCTCTCTTGTGTGTGTGTGTGTGTGTGTGTGTGTGTGTGTGTGTTTAGAGACAAGATGACATAGCCCAGAGCCCCTCTGCAGCCGAATCCAAAAGATAAGAGAGAAAGAGAGATGGGCAGCTCCACAGATGGTGGAGGGCTCTAGTGAAACTGTTGGCGCGTTTATATGTGTAAAGGATGACACTTGGTCACATGTATATGCATAATTAAGCACAAAAATCTTGACAGAAACTTAAAGTCAAATGCAAAATAGGGCATCTAGTCACTTCAGGCTGACTTTACAACAAGGTGAATTCACCTGTTATTTAAATAATTTAAAGGCTGAGGCTGTCTTTATTCTATATTTTTCCCATTGTCATCAAATCCCATGAATGTACCAAACCAACAATGCATTTGTCGGTCTTGCAGTACTTTCTGACTTCCGTGTCTGTGGCACTCAGACCCAAGCCCATTAAAGGAGTGTGTACTATTTAGGAATCTAAAAACATTGAATATAATATCCATACGTATGTTTTCATTAGTGTATAATCACCTGAAAAAAAGAATCATCGTGTTTTTGCTACCTTTGAATGAGCAGTTTTTGTCTCTAAAAGGAGCGTCTCCCCTTCCAGGCCGCCATGTTGCACCACCATGTTTCAACAGTAGCCTAGAACGGACAAGCCAAACTCTGGTTCTAGAGGGGGCTTTTAGCATTCATCACAAGTTTGGCGATCACCATGGTTTTTCCTACATGCTTCGAAGGAAGTGAATGGAAGGGTTTCAATTGGTTACTATCTGCAACATCACCAATAGATGCCCTTAAATCCACACTGGACCTGTTATTCTTACTGAAGACTGTATTCTTGAAAACAAGTCACAAGTATATAGTTTCATTTGTTTTTTTAAAGATGAAGTAATTTCCTGAAAGAGCGGAGCACTGTAGGTTTTAGTGAGCATTACCAAAATAGAAGTAAGTAATGCATTTATTGGGGTCTATTTTCAGGCACAGACTGGTGCAACAGTGTGGGATTTGTGTGTTTTTTAAATATTTTATATCAGCCTGATTCAAGAGCACATCTCCAATTTGGTCCACGGTTGTTTCAGAGCAATCAGAGCCTTGCATGCAGAATTAAGAACAGGGATGTCATCATTCTACATAGAAAACTAGATGCCAAGCTACATCCATGAAAATTAGTAATAAAAATGGCCACAAAAATGTGACCAGATTGGATGAGATTGATGCAACCTATACGGGTTGTTACAAAGCAATTTACAGAAATTACATATTTTTTCAACCGTCATGAAAAAGGTTAGCAGCGGGATGGATACACCACTCTAATGACTAGTTAGGGCAAAACAAATCAGGCTAATCAGGCTTTAGCTACACAGGCAATATTTGTCAGTAGAATGAATTCATTGTTGTGTCGTGGAAATACTTCCCAGAATTGAGAGTTGCTAGTTCTATGAAGAACTTTCAAGCCAGTGTGATAATCAAGACACCTTATTACATGCAGCATGGAGAGAAGACCACATCACGAGTATTCTCTCCTGACTTCCAGAATGTTCTCCCTTATATACATCTCAGTACATCGTAAAACAGTGAACACCCCTGTCCTATTTATATTACTCATGTCAAGTCCAGGTCTCTCCCACAAATGGTCTTGTGAGCTAACTCTATGACTGTTACCCATTGCTGACCCTATGTCTGTGACCAACTGCTGAGCGGTCATTCCCTACGATAAAAAACAACCCCCTGACCAGAACTGTATACATTTATTTCCCCTCCTAAAACATTTATCTACCACATTTGGTCTTTTCATTCAACGCAAATATTTACAGCTGCACTGCAACTTAATCCTCCTCACTTGTGTGCTGTCGATGTACAACGACACATATATTACTGTATTTTTCAGTCTACCAAAATGTACACACACAAACATCCTGCAGTGAAAAGTGACTGGCACCCTGGGCAACAGCTGCTGTAGGCCTGAGGCTCCCCTCACAGCGCTGTCTAATCCTTATGCAGGCTAATCCAACTCTGACCTCGCCTAGTCCTTACTGACCGATCATATCTCCCCTTCTTCCCCTCTCTCTCCCCACCGTAAACTCTGCTCATACATTCTTTTTCAGCCACCCTTGTCTCCCATCACTCGCAATCTCTTTTTCACCGCCCTCCCTCTATCCTTATATAGCCCTTATCTCTCTCTCTCTCTCTCTCTCTCTCTCTCTCTCTCTCTCTCTCTCTCTCTCTCTCTCCCTGTCTGGCTCTCCCTGTCTCTCTCTCTCTCTCTTTGTCCCTTCTACTTTTGACCCCACCTAGGTATCTCTCTTCCTCTCCCCACCTCAGAGTTGCCTTAAGGAGATTTCAAAGCCCATTCGGTAGCAGTTCCTGCCAAACTGATGGCCAGATAAAGTCCCCATTTACCTTGTCCTCAGTTTCCCATTAAAGACCATTTTTGGGGACCGTAACTTTAGAGGAAATGGGAGGGAGCGTGGAGAAAAAAGAAATCAGCCACTCGGCCACCCTTAAGCCCTTTTTGCTGTTTATTTGCAGCAGCATGAAGGAGGAAAGGAAGTTTTTAGAGGAGGAGAGGAAGGGGGGTTAGAAGTAGAAATAGGACTGAAAAAGGTGACTTGAAGTGTCAATGGCCTTGTCCCCATAGGAAGGCATTGCAGTGCGTAGCTACACCCTCGGGCAAGGTAGCTTCATTGGCAGCAGAGATGGATGATCCGGAACACTGTACACTGTGTGCGTATAGAAGTTACAGTCATTTTGCCTGCACAAGGGCATAAGGCACTCTAAGTAGCTCAATTAAAATGTATATTTTCCACATTTACTGCCCTCTTGGGTGAGCTGGAGAGATGACAGTAAGGTTTTCTAAAGGTTGCACGGGCCGTTGTGCATGAGGGTATTTTGGCAGGTGAGCGCATTTAAAGGGGCATATTTTAGGGCAAAGGCAGGGGGTTGGTTGCTTGTTGGCACAGATATATAACAGTGCAATGGTGCATGCCACATGTGGTCCCCAGAGAGGCTGGGCACTGCGCCAGCCGAAGTTGGCACTGTCACCTTCAATGACTTGGGCATCACTGGCACCACGGGGGGGCTTTTTTTTTTTATCAAAGCTTATTTGCTCCCAGGGGATTGGCACGTTTAAGTAATTAGGTGTTATAGTAAATTATTTTTGCCCATTAAGAATTAGGATGTACATTTACTCTGAAAACTGATAACCTGAAAGCATTGCTGAAACGTTATTAAATCTCACGGCTCACCTTAACCGTATTTTAATTAACCGATACAGATGAGGCTGTGTACACAGAGCATTGTGCATTCTGCAATGCAACCTCACAACTATCTTGTATGTTCTACACCCTGAAATAATTAGACTACATTGCATACTTTGAATAATGACATAAAAACATTGCCTGAAGCAAGCAAGCCTTCCAAATGAAGTCTTTGTTGAAAACATCTTTCCTGTCCAAACGTTTACATGAGCCAAAGCTTACAGCTAATCCATAACTCTAACCTGTTGCTGTCTGTCCAGCATGCTGACCATAATAACCATATGTATACTTTCGCACCCCATGTCTTTATAAACAGACAGAAGCTTGCCATTCTAGCTGTCAAGGAGGACACAGGTCAAGCAGCTGAGGATGGTCATAAACGTTTGCATTGAAGCCGCAAGGTCTCATGCTGAGAACTCCACAATCAGCTGCCGTTTGCAAGTTCATTTTCTTAAACTTAAGTAGATACACCCATAATAACAAGTAAGTACATGAATGTTGTGGTGTTTCACAGGGGTTTAGCTAATATTAGTATGTTTTCTCTACCTGTCTTTGTACAGGTCTACATGGGTCCTCCTGCTAATGAATATTTTGGCAGGTTTGGGAATTGGGCAAGAAACTCTTTAGCTGCTGTCATCTACAAACCTGTGATCAAAACCGTATAATATTCATAGGTATGTTTTCATTAGTGCATAATCACCTATATATAAGAATCATTGTGTTCTTGTTACCTTAGAATGAGCTGTTTTTACAGTCCACCATGTGGAACCACAATGTTTCTACAGTTGCCAAGAGCAGACAAACCAAACACTGGCTCTAGAGAGGGCCTTTCATGTTCTTTGCAATTTCGCAGTTTTGCAGTTTCTCTTACACACTTGGAAGGTGAGGGGTATCTGCTACTTCACCTCTAGATCCACTTAATTATACACATTGGTCCTTTAAACAGAATGGCAAATTATAATCGAGGCCTATATTAGGTGTTGAGGCCTATGTGGTGTGTTTATTCAGAATATAAACTAATTTGTTTTCTATGACACACCCCAGAGGGATCTTAATATACTAATAACATAAAACAGGGTAAAAGCCAGTATTGTATAATAATTTCCCTCATGAAATCCAATTAAAAATAAGAAAATTATGATAAAGAAAAATTGTATTCTTTGTGAAAACTGAGATGTGAGTTGCGTGAGGCACCACAACTACATCAGGAGGATGTCCCTCATATTTGGTTGACTTGGTTTACAAGCAGGATAGACAAAAAATATTGCTGAAAAGTGTGTATGTGTGTGCTGGCTTTTATCTGAAATCAAAGCCTTCTCGCCCTGTCTGCTCAAGGTCCTTATACCTTATTATTCAGTGAGATTGTTATTGATGGCCAGGATTTAGGTGTGAACAAAAACCCAATACCCACAAATAATAAAATCAACCTTTCCCTCACACTGTCTTGCTCTTTCCCTTCCCTCCCCTCATGTATGCACGTATGTAGTCATACCTACAAATATAAATCATAGCTGGGTCCCTTGGTATCAAAGGAAGACTATGTTTGTCCCCTTGGGCTGTTTTTCTGTGCTGTGCAGCAATCAAGGGCCAGAGAACTGGCTGTTAGTCCAGGATTAAAGCTAGCCCTCTCCACATCCATCAGGGGATAAGGCTACACACAGACCTTCTACTCAGGGGAAGACTGACTATAGCTCCATCTTCAGACCCAGATTGATCCTCCCCAGCAATTTTATAGATTGTAGCCAGTGGAGAACTGGCTTTTTGAAGGAATGCTACCCCTGCTTCTCAGTTAGTCCAAGAACAGAGAGGGATTCTCCCAAGGAAGCGTGGGCCATTTGCAGGTCTGTGGGGGTTAGGTGAAGGAGTCAAGAAACAACGATGACATACTGTTTTTAAAGGATTTGTAAATGTGTATAAGTGTAATATCACATGAATGAGAGGCTCACAATGGATCCCTCAACAGAGCTTCTGCCAATGAGATGTTTGTAGAGACTGAGATTAATTTGACCTTTTTGCCTCATTAACAATAAGTTTTTATCTGAAATGCATCCACTTAACTAAAATATTCATGAGGGAAATATTCCTTGCACCTGGTCAGCTCATACATCTGCTGCTATCTTTCTTTGGCAGACTTTTTTCTTCTTTCACCGTCTTTCTCCACGCTATCGCTCTGTCCCCTCTAGGCCTGGGAAAGAGGGATTACCGTTTGTTGTCACTGAGTGCCCTTCGCTAACCTGAAACAAGCTTGCTTTATGATAGACCTCCCCTTTTTTACCTTCCCTCTCTGCATACTGCCACGTTGCCCCTTTCAAATGGAGGGCAAGTCAAGCAGATAGCCTGGCCTTATCTTATCCTCATTCCCTCTCTCCCTCTGACAAGATGAAGAAAGAACAAGGAGTTGTAGTGGGGGAGGGAGCGGTGTGTCTTAACACTTATAGTAACTGAGGCTCAATGCGTGCACTGGTTGCGTGTAAGCACTGCTAATTGCACACTGAGTTGAACGTCCGATGCATTATGCATTGTGTGCACAGATTGCTGGAGCCTTTAAATATAGGAACTGTATATACAAACTTGCACGCGCATGGTGCATCATAACCAGTCCACATAACATTTCTCCTACATGCAAGAACCTGTTCCAATTGAGGGATCTACGCCTCAGGGTGCTCAAAGCTGAGAAGGCCTCCCACCACCCCCCACCCCCACTCCTCTTTCTGTTTTCCCACTCTTCCCCTGACTTTCTTGTGATACATGATTGATCTATGTGCTGCTGGACTCAGGTGGGCTGTTTTTATGCGAAGCATTTCTCAGAGAAGACTTGGGCTTTAAATGATTTATGGGTGCGTGCTCTTTGAGTGCGGGTATCTTTGTGTGCATTTGTGTGTTCTTGGCATGGCTGCATGCGTGGTAACTGGCATGTTTGCAGCACTTTTGCATCATGAAACATCTGAAATATATAACGAAGATCAACACGAACACAGTGAGCTTGAGGAACAAAGATTGCTCCTAGAAACAAAAATGCAGACAATGGTGACTGAGGTAACATAATGGAGACCAGTCATGATTTGAAATGTATTGCTACAAGAGTAAAGGCTCCATAGTTATACTGGATGGCTTGAAAAAGAGAGAACAAATATATGGAGTTCCCCAAGGCTCAATTGTAGGCCCAATCACAAACTGCACAAATCCAATCTCAGAATGATAATAGGAATTTTCCTTAGCTCGATACGCAATGTCCGCTAAGCTAAAGGTTCGTAGAGCTGCTTCGATATAGTGCAAAGGTCCTGATCCACATAGAGCACTCCTATCCATTAAAAGCCTTGTCAAAAGACCACTTGGTTCCCAACAGAGCTGGCCAAAGTAGGGCATGATTCTCACTTATACTGACCACCCGCTTTTTGACAATCTGCCAGGGACAGAGTGAGAGACCCTCTAATGTAGCCCCCCAAGCCCTGTGAATGAGGTCAATCCATTTCCTAGGTGTGTATATGTGTGCATGTGAGGAGTGATGGAGGAAGGACTGTATGTGGTATGGTTTCCCCATAAGTGCCAATTAGTGGCTAAAGGTATAAGCATCAGTCACAGGAGAACAGGTGGAATGCTTTTGGAGATGCCCGGGTTAGATTTGTGACTCACTTCTCCAGTATTTCAGTGAATTCAGAGCTTATGAGAATCCATAACTATTTGATGATCTTTTTTAAGATTATTTTTATGGCATTTCAGCTTTATTAGGCAATAGCGTAAAGCAATAGCAAATGGGGAGAGGCATGGAATGATAGCTATGCTTTAACTTAAGATGCCAAACTCGGACTCGTAACTACACTATATTAGCCTTATTATCCATTGCGGCATGAAGCTTTCCCACTGTGATGATGTTTTCCTTGAGCTTCTAGGCCCTCTATTCTTTTTCCAACTACATTACCTTTGTGACTGCCTTCTCTTTCTGTCGGTTCCTGTCTGTCTGTACATGCTATGTGGAACATGGAGTCTCGCTGAGCATTCCATCCTTCATGACAGTGCTACATTTCAGTCCTGTTTTGACACTCCACTCACTCAGCATGAGAGAATAACCACTCCCTCTCACTCTGTCATTCTTCTTTGTTCCTTCTTTTCTTGCTTCTACCCGTTCTGTTCCCTCCATCTCTCCCCGTCACTGTGAATCTAACACCTGCAACACAGGCTGCTCAAAATGCACCACAAATAGGTGTGTTGGTACTGTATTTGTTGATGTGTTAGGGGAAAGAGGGAGAATAAGTAACCGGTAGTGAAAAGTAGAGAACACTACGATCAAGTAGACACTGAAGATATACACGCACACACCCACACACACACACAACTACATTCCAAGTAAATGTCAGCCTCTTTGATATTCTGATCGTTCACCCTGATTTCTCTAAGCAGATGATGCGTGGCCACTGCAAATGAGAATATGTAGTGAAATGTACTGTTTTCTTTCGAATGTCCTACTATGAGGGAACACAGAGCCAGTTGGGCCACATAGCAGGCAGACTTGTGCAATATCATCCAACTGCAGCCACAAATGGAGGTTCTTGTGCTGGTGGGGGTTCCCGTTTTCGCTGACTGGAATGCCCCCTTCTTCTTCGCCTTTCTTGCTGAACCGTAACTGTCAACATCCGGTTTAATATAACATTCGCTAGTTAGTGTTTCTCAACAGAAGTTTCAAAATAAGATCTAGTAGTCTGTAAATGTATTATAGGACTAACGTTAGCAAGCTAAGCCATCTACAGAACGTTAGTCCAATTACATCTTAATATGCTTACATTTACGTGTAGCACTAGTCTATATTTCTACCAGTTGTTGAGGACAATTCATACTTTGCACTAGACGTCACAACTACTGGTTGGCGGGCAAGAACATCGTTCTCCAGCAGCGAAACCCAGTAAACTAATCAAGGATCTTGCTAGGACGTCAGTGTTTCCCCTGGCATTCATTCAGCGAAGGCGGAGAAACAGTGCTGCGCTTGCTGTCACCCAAGTAAATTAAAACTAACAACAATTGCATTGTTTAATTCAATGCTCTGGTGTTGTAATTATCTACGAGGTTTTGCAACATGGCCCACCCATCAAAATAAATGCTTTTATTTTTTTGTATGTCGTACTACGTACTGAACGGAAAAACCAAGGCAATAATTTCCTCATGTGATTTGACATATAACACGCTGTAATTCAAGTCCTGGTATGGAATTTTTCAAACTAAATAAATGTCCATATCCAAAATCAAGATCACTGTGATTGTTTTCTGACTTCAATTACGTCTATTAAATCTACTTCACTCGAAATGTACTATAATAGACAGATGAAGTCGGCGTTTCTTGCCCGCCAGGTATCCATGGTAACCACGTGACTGCAAAGCATGAATCGCGATTGGTCGATTAAACGCTACCAGGAACGCCCAATAGGCGTTCTTGTGTCATGACGGGAATGCCCAAGCCGCAGCTGGACCCTTCTCGACTTGTGGGACCTGCATGAAGTTTAAAAAAGAAACACTTGCACACAACACACAATATGCCATCTACATAACTGTGGAATCAAGAACAACGCAGGTGTAAATGGTAAAAGGTACGCAGTGTAAGTGAGAAACACAGGCTTATTCAAATATAAACTTGTACATAATTTCTTTTTTTCTTCTCTTTCACATTTTATTTGAAAGTTATGTATCATGGCATCATGGCTGACACTGTTGATGGTTGCAATTTTATTGTCCGTCAAAGTTAAGACCAGAATTCCTATAAGCATTTTCTATTTGTTTTATTGGTCTGTTACTGTAAAAAAAAATAAAAATAAAGCTTCTTCAGTATTTACACTGTAGACTTTGGTTGATCATCATATCACATTATTTTCGCTTTGTGTCTTATTGTCCATTGTCATTGAATGAATGGACTTTGAATGTTGTCTTTTTAAGATAACAAACGATAAGTCTTCAAAAAGCTCAGAAACAAATGGAAACATTAACAATTCCATGACAACTGGGCAAATGCTATGTGCTGATGAAGATCATGTAATATGAGCTAATAAGAGCTACAATACAAAACGGCTACTAAATGCTGCTGTAAGAATCCAATTCTGAGTCTCAGCCTTCCTCCTCTTCTGTGCCATTAGTCTACTTTTGTGCTGGACAGCAATTTATCAGATTCTTTTCAAATCAGAAATGAAATATAATATTTATAGGTATGTTTTCATTAGTGTATAATCAGCTGAAAATCAGATTTGTAATGTTTTCATTACCTTAGAATGAGCTGTTTTTATCTACTGAAGTCCACCATCTTGAACTGCTATGTTTCTACAGCCACTTAGGGCCTGTCCTCACAAATAAGTTTTTCTAGAATCCGGATAAATACTTTATCGTATTGGCCTCGCGTCCAGACGGATACGGCGTTTTCTGGACGGCGAAAACAGATTTTTTTCCGAAACGATGACGTATTAGCCCCGCCTCTCTAGCCTTTAACCTCAGCCGCCGCCGCTAGACGCTTCATAACAACAACAATGGCAGACTACTACTACTTATTTGTAAACAGCGCATGCTCCATGGCTTCTCTTCCGGTTTTAGTGTATTGGTGTGGCGGCGTCACAGCGCCACATACAGGCCTGGCATATGTACTACAGCGTTTTGGGTCATTTCAGTGAATCCGTGTGGACGCAAATATTTCTGAAAACGACGCTGTGATTTTTTTCAAAACGACATCGTATTGGGTGAGGCCGCGTATTCGTGAGGACAGACCCTTAGAGTGGACAACCAAACACTGGCTCTAGATTGGGCCTTTCATGTTTTTCATGTGTTTTGCGGCCACTTTCTCAGACACACTTGGAACCAGAGGGTGAGGCGAGGGGATTGCAATTAGCAACTACACTGCTACATGCCACTAAATCCTATAGACTGGGCCTTTAAAGCACTGTGTTTGCTTCTGCTAATGCGCTAGTTTGCTTATATTGAAAATGTCTCAGATTTAATGAAGGGTAAACATATTAGGATGTCTTATACTGTAGAACTGTTGCTAATTTGCATGTTGACTACAGTTGGAAGTAAAACTGATGGTTGTAGCACTGGAGCCAGACAGTGCTACAACCATCAGTTTTGGTTGTGTCAATGTCAGCTTCTTTTTATTGTTTTCTACTCAAAACATATTGACGTTCACAGTGCACATAAATTATTCAAATAGTGACATGGCAGTCTTTGGTTTCACATGACACATTTTTCTTTTTAGATAACATTATGACACTTAATTGTTTCTAATTTGAGTGCGCTCATTATAATAGGTCATATTGCTACTTCACATTCTGTGCTCATCAACTCATCAGTGTGTTTTGGTTTAGACTTTATCTAGTTATTTATTTATTTATTTATTTATTTCGCTGTTGGTTGCCTTTTTGTGGTAAATAGATATGTTGAAAATTTAAAGAAACCTTTTACTGAAAATCCAGGAAGTGAAATAAGATTTAATGGACATTGTGTATATTTTGGGGCTGTTTATTGGTCTAAAACTTACATTAAACCCTGATAATTCATTACTTTACTTATATCTCACTGTATTTTGATTCACCACGTCACAAGGGGAGATCTATCCACAGAAGAAAAGTCTGAATAATGAGGCCCTCATACTCCATGGCAACCTGCTGTGTTATCGCGATGACACCATGTGAACTGAGGCACTGATTGAGAGGCTAGACGAAGAGACTCTCCAGGCTTATGTGCACACACGGACCCATGGACACTTACACATGCACATATGCAACACACCCCCCGCTTTTTACCCTCAGTGCGACAAGCGGGGTTCCACTGGCTGCGCCGATGCTGGCTGCGCCGCGGCTGCCTGTCTGCCCTGGTACGCCTCCACCCCCCCTTTTCCCACCTTCCCGGTTGCAAGTTGTTTTGAGTTTTATGTTGTAAAGTGTGCTCATTTGTGTTTATGTTGCTGAGGTTTTTTCCAAGTCCCACACTGTACTCCCATACAGGAGTCTGGGAGATGCTTTTTTCTCTCCCCCCCCAAGTAATTTCCCCACGGGATTATTAAAGTATTTCTGATTCTGATTCTGATAATCTATCAGGCATCTTTTTATGATGATAAAATGTCACAATTTTCTTCAAATTAAGAATCAGGTTACACTCAAGTTAGCTAATAGCGAGTCTAATTTTTTTTTTTTTATCCCACTGTGCTTGTTCAGAAAAAGATTATTTCATGAACTGAGAGAAAGAGAAGAATCACAGCAGGCAGCTGATAATGCCATTGGAAATACTGCTTCCCTTTGCCCTGGTAGACAGTGCCAGACTGCTCTCTGCAACCCCCCGTCCCCTGCCAAAGTGTCACATCACTCACTCCGTATGTTGCCAAATATTTGTGTGCGCGTGTGTGAGTGCATGAGGAGGGGAGGGGGAGTTGGGGTATTAATTCCACCACTGTGAGACAGTCCTTTCGCTGCCTTTTTCTTTCTCCCTCTTTCCCCACCTCTCATCTCCGTCTGGCCTGGCTCTGCTGAGCTCAAGTGAGCCAAAGTTCAGCTGAAGGGCAAACTGACTTTACAGTAGTAGGCAAGAGAGTCATGTGTCTCACTGGGGCTGGCGGGCTACACTCCTAATTGACCCCCCTTCTTGCACACACACATACGCACTGAGTGATTTTTTTTTTTTTTTATCTGATTCCATTCCACCAAAGCTGGTGTTGACAGCACAGAGCGGTTTATGGGAACAGCACGTCCATTCTTTCTAACGCCTCCTAATCACTGGCACTCCTCCTCTCTGCTAAACCTGAGAGGGGAGAAATGAGGAGAGACAGAGGGAGAGAATCAAGGAGTATGGAATGAGATAAAAAGGAGGCAAAAAGCGAGGGCTGAGTGGCAGGGAATACCTGCAAAGGAGAGAAAGGAGATTGTGGGAGACAGAGGAGTTAAGAGGAAAGGAAATTAACACGTCCTATTTGTTTTCAGGGGGTTTTGGGGTGGGAGTGGCGTTGTGGAGTAATATTTAGGTTGGGGATAGCTCGGGTGATCAAGACCCTGTCTGTTTCTGTTGTCTACCCTCTTCTCTGCTACCCCATTCCCCATTCTGAAGCCAAGAGTTAAAGCCAAACCACCAGTCAATCTAAACAGATACAATAGCTGCAGGCCAAAACAATGCACAGAGGAAAACAAAAAAAAGAGCAGCGTAAGTAGGCAGAGATGGGGACAATGCGTGAGGGAGGCTGCTGTGAATTGCAAATGTGGTTTGGATGCTGATACGCACATGCATTGCTCTCACACACAGAGACACGCAGACACACACACACACACACACACACACACACACACACACAGACAGACGACAATGACAGAAAAGAGCTACACATGCTGAAGCTAAACTATTTGTACATGTGTTCAGCTTTCTGTTGGCCAACACATAAAGACACGCTCTTCACATGCACTTATTTTCCACTTCCCTGCATATAAATTTATATTTAGTGCTGAAAAAAAAGCAATTTTGATCGTTTAGTTATTGTTTAAAGAACAGTTTGATATTGTGGGAAATACGCTTCTTTGCTTTCTCGCCAAAAATTAGATGAGGTGATTGATATCACTCTCATGCCTGCACATAAATACGAAGCTACAGCCAGCAGCCAATTAGCCTAGCATAAAGACTGGGAGCATGGGGGTAAACTAGTCTAGCTAATCTAGCACTGTTCAAAATCCACCAAACAGCACCTCTAAAGCTCACTAATTAACACAATATACCTCTGTTATATTGTTGTTTAATCCATACAAAAACCAAAGTGTATGAGTCACTGGCCAAGGAGAAGTCCATCCCATTGAAAACACTGAAGTAAAAAGTGATAATGAAAGTAATTATTAGTTGCAGCACTAATTGATTGCAATCTATAACCACATATGAGCATATATTCTTTCCAATCTGTCTAGATTGGACCCCATTAAAGTTAACAGAAAGATCATTGTACCATGCAGTGATCCTATAAGGCATACTGAGATTGAAAAGAATAAGAACACAACACAGGAATGCATAAAGTAATGTCAATGTAAAGAGGCATTAAAACCTTAAACAGAGACGCTCATGATTTCATTTCCAGAACATTCCCAGCCACTTCAAACTTGGTGTCAGATTCATTAGGTTGTATACATACACACTGATCTCATGCTGACGCCATTGCTCGCAATACAATGGTTTGCCATCGCTAATCTGGCATTAGACGCCAGGCAGCATATTTTGCAGTCCTGCAACGCAGCTTATGTTCTCTCAACAGGGAGTCGTGGGGTTCTGGCTGTGCTTCCTCTCTATTTCTCTCTTCTCTCTCTCTCTCTCTCTCTCTCTCTCTCTCTCTCTCTCTCTCTCTCTCTGCCACTCTCTCTCTCTCTGCCACTCTCTGAATCACACCAAAACAAACCAAGGCCAAAAATACTGCAGTCTTGCATTGTTCCTCCAACTAATTACAAGGCAATGCATGCTCAACCTTCATTTATTAGCAACAAAAATAACACCAAGATAGAGAATCACAGCACTCATTTGGAAAACATGGTGAGACAAAAGGGAGTTAATTAGGACATGAGTAAAAAAGAAATGGAGAAAAAAGTAAATGAAACAAAAGGCACTCATCAAAACTATCCCTTCTTTTGACTGTGCAGCATGAAAAGGGCATGTCAACGAATGAAGGGTTGTGGGGGGAGAAAAAAAAACAAGTTTTGACTGATTTCAACATTTTGACAGTTTTGACTGGCTGATCATCCTCTGCTAAATAGGCAAGTTGTTTTTTTTATGGCTCATGATTTTCAAAGAGTGACAATATGAAAAGTGAGCATGTCATTAATGAAGCCTGTATTAACAAGAAAACGGCAGACAAGAATCTCATCTTCTCCTCCCTAACAAGCAGCAGTTAATTTGACTGGCTATCTCCCCAATTTAATCTCCATTTGCTTGTATCTTCACTCATTTCTATACGTCTCATAATTGATTAGTTGGACTAATGGTACATGGGTCTATGTTTTTTAGATGTTAATCTGAATGAAACCGAATACATAATTCATAACATCACGTGGAATTGCACATGAAAATGATGTGCGTGGAGCTTTTGAGAAAGAGGGGGGAATGCCTGCATATGAATGTGAACTAAAAGTGCCAGTGCGTTCGCTAGTGTGACCATTCCCTCTATCAATTATTCAAACTGACAAATGGCCACAGGCCGCCTGGTGTTTTGGCCAATTACAAACGGGCATACTGCGGGGCTAAACAGGGCCAGTTTTTGCCTCAGGCATTTCTCCTGACGCCTCTCACACAGTGTGACAAGTCAGGACCCAAAGCAGAGTCATCGCCACAGGTGGGGTTGCCGCCTGAAGTCGACCAAAACAAACAATCCCCAAATGTCAAAAGTAGTGTGTGTGTGTCTGTGTGTCTGTGTGTCTGTGTGCTACACATATGAACAAAAAAGCCTCCATTTCTGTGTGTCTGTATGTGCATGTGTTTGTGTGTCACGCTGCGGTGCTAAGAAAACTATGGGCCATTTCCAGGTGATTTACTGTGTGTGTGTGTGTGTGTGTGTGTGTGTGTGTGTATGTGTGTGTGTGTGTGTGTGTGTGTCTACCATGCTGGTGTTATGACAGACAGAAGTGTTGCTTTCTTCTTTTCTTTCATAACTGAATTTTCGTCATACCATGACATTTTCATGAGCATACCTCAAGGCCTGTATTTATGTTACAGAGCAGCTGCTTTGTATGGGTAACAAGACATAGGCACATTGACATTTTAATACAAATAACAAAACACAACTGGGCAAAGAGCTCAAGTTTCAGTCCTGGAAAGGGAAGAAAAATATGCCTTTTCTTGAGCATATAGTCCTGGTCTAATATGATTGGCCGGTCACGTTTGAAGCTGTTGTAAAAAGTCCAATAAATGTGCACCTTTGACCGCATAATAGTTGATTTAAATATTGATGCACTAGCCAGAAATCATCTCTTATGTCAGTACTATAACTATACTGCTCTGCGGGACAATAATAGTTCATACAAATATTACAGATCAAAAATAAAAGATTATGTTCTTTTTATATTACACCGCATTACCTTTGTTACTTTTGTTTTATAGAAGCTGTAAGCCACAAGAGGTGACACATGAAATTTATTTTAAGGCTGTTTCTCATGGCTTGTTGCTTGATTTTGATGTAAACTCTTTACCAAGCTGGGGGAAAAAAGCCTCTCTCCCAGTGTGTTCACTCAGTCTGCATTAAGCACCTCTTTCCAGCCCACCAGCTCCGGTCAGGTTTCGCAGTTGGTCCCTTCTATCCATAACGCATGGATTTGCAAATGAGCGGGGAGGCGGGGGGGATGGGGGGGGTGGGGTAAGATCACTGATCTCATTTGCATAAAGACCCCTTCTGTGCGGTGTCATTCTCATCACCTCGGACCCTGCAAGGGGAGAAGAAGGGGGGAGAGAGAGAGAGAGACAGAGAGTGGCTGGAGGAGGGTGGGGGGGAGGAATGGAGAGATGGGGAGAAGAAAGAGAGGAATCCATCAGTCGTTCTGTGAGGCGTGGGAGTGCGAAAGTGTCGCCTGTCATGAATCACCTCACATTCGGCATCACAATGGAGTGATAGGTCCAAAACAGCTGGCCCTATGATCAGTATTGATTTTTCTGTCCTCCTCACAGTTTGTGCGTGTGTGTGTGTCTGTGTGTGTCTGTCTGTCTGTCTGTCTGTCTGTCTGTCTGTCTGTCTGTCTGTCTGTGTCTGTGTGTGTGTCTGTGTGTGTGTGTGTGTGTGTGTGTGTGTGTGTGTGTGTGTGTGTCAAGGTTTGGGCAAGATGAAATTTCTGATCTTGTGTGGGTGTGTGGGTGTGGGTGTGGGTGTGTGTATAGAGAGAGAGAGAGAGAGAGAGCGAGATGAGTGAGAGAGTAGGCGGGGAGGAGCGCGTGTGAATGATTTTCTTCCCTCTCACGTCAAGTGCTGTGTGATTGTGTAATTGGCTAGTATTACTCCACCTCCGTGTATGAGCGCACTGTACGTATGTGTGTTCATCACTCCACTATAATGTTTGCATAAGCCTGGGTCTGGTGACGTCTGTGGGAGGTTAGTTCTCAGAGCCAAACAGCCTGTTAGCCAATAACTCAGATGGACTGAGGCCACTGTGGACTTTTACCACAGGGACGCTCAACCCCTGACCACCCACTAGCTTGCACACATGACTATGCATAAATGAGGGTAACAACTCTAAAACTTCTACTGCTCGCTCTACTTAAGCCCCCCACCCCCCGAGACCATTTGTCTCTTTTCTTTTGGATTTGATTGGACTGTGGAGAAACGTCTTTGGATTATTAAAAATAAATAGTAGCACCTCAAACTGCATCAAACTCCTTCAAAAAAAGCTTAATTTATATGTATTTTATTTTATTTATATTTTTTAATTTCATTTTCTTTTTTAGATGAAGCTAATGTAATTTTATTATTACGTGGTTGCACATGATGGGTAAATGCACTGTAAATGATAAATGGCTAATTGCTAATTCCCTTCTCAGTCCACTCAATGGCTTTCAATGGAGCCTATTGACTCCACTAGTCTCAGTCTGCTGGCGGTAGAAAGACAATCCCTCCCTGACACACGGACAAACACACACTCACTTGTGTGGTAATGAGTAACCTCTGGTGGTCAAGGGGTCAAGAACCTTGTGTGTGTGGAAGATAAACTCACATAAACACAAGGGTTAATGACTGTTGGAAAGACAGGAGAGGAAATACAAGAGAGGAGTCTGTGCCACCGTCTGAGCAAAGAAAAAACTTTTTAATGCCATGTAGGAGTCTGTGTGTGTGTGTGTGTGTGTGTGTGTGTGTGTGTGTGTGTGTGTGTGTGTGTGTTTGAGTTGTCAGATTGTTGCCTTCACAGCTGTTTAAGAAAAGAACCTTGCTCTGCTTGTCTTCCGGCTCATGATAAATTAATAAAACAGACTAATTTATCATGATCTCCTGCAAGTGAGGCTAGCACAAATAGAGTTTAGTCTATTTTTTATTTTTTTTTGCGAGACACACACTTACACACATAAACAAACCTTTTGTCAGGTCCCTGGAACACAGCAGGGCTGGTGTAAAGAATAGCTGTCTTAATTACGGCCGAGGTGGCATGTGAAGTGTGTGTTTTGGCCAGAGCCGATCGGAGCTCCTGTGTTTTTTCAGGAAGCAGAGAGAGGGCAGGAGAGAGGTGTTGGGGGGGGCACTAGGTGAAGTGAACATCAGCACAGAGCCCAGAAATAAGGCTGAGACCACCTGCCCTCCCTCAGGCGACAGATGAACCAACATTGTGAGGAAATGTCTCTCCTGTGCTCAGAAAACAGTCCCAGATTCTGGCAGCAGCCTCTTGCTTCTCCTTGCCGTTGCAGAATTATCAGTGCGATGCTGATGTGAAATTCTGCCCTTAAAAGTTCAAGCATATAAACCATATATAATAGGATTACACTGTGTAGGTTCTTAAATCATTCTCCATGCCCAAGCAGGAGGGTATACTGTACATTCCCTTAATACATCAAACAGAGGAATATGTATTCTTTGGGACTACAAAGAGAACAATGCTATCCCTGCCACATCTAATAATAGCTCAATTACCATATCCTTCAGGGCTGTATCTATGGGGAGACGTGTGCTGGCATGTGCAGTGAGATATAGCATGAAGCATTGCTTAGCGTCATTTGAAAAGCAGTCATCTAAATAACACCAGTACAAACAGACCCATGATGCTTAAGCAGTCCCAACACACACACGCACACACACCGGTAGCACATTCCCTTCCCGGCCTCCTCACAGGGTTTGTGTGCCGTTTTTGTGACAATGGATGCGCTGTTAACCCGCAGCGCCTGACTAAAGGTTGAAACCAACGCAGTCGAGGCAAAAAAAAAAAGCCATTGATGTGACCGCCACCATGTTAGAGTGCAGACTGGGTTGAGACAGAAAGACGGAGAGCACAGAAAGAGCACCACTGTTTGTGGGTCTTGTCAACTTGGATTTGATGAGTTTGTCTTTGTTTTGCTCTCTTGGAGCAAACTGTGCAGCGTTTATCGGATAAAATGGGCTCAATCTGAGCTTATCTCCAGGGCCGCTGAACAGCTTTGTCACATTTCAAGATGCCCCGTCCTGATGGAGTACTTTTCTCACCCGCTCCTCCATTTTTTTCCCCTTCTTCAAACAAATCAATACCCCCATAGTTTAGCCTTTCATAGGAAAGATTACAGAGAAATGGCTATTAAGGGCTTAGCCTCTATCACTTCTCCCATCTCAAAGCCACTTAAAGACTCTGGCAGTCTTCGGTTGGGATCCAGGACCCAGTGCCCCATCACACCGCAAGGGTAGTGAGAGAACCTGAGGATCACACTGACTTCAGAGATGCGCTTCGTACTGCATGCACATTACCAACTTCACCTTGGGCAAAGAACTTTGATGGGACAAATTCTTTGACAACAACAAGGACAGACAGAAACGGATAAGGGAAAGAAAAGAAAAGAAATATTAAAGAAATTGGCTTTTTACTGTTATTGAAGTTTTTTTTTACTGAGTCACCAAATACTTTTCATTCCGCTGAGATTGACCACTCCTTCAAAATGGCTTCCTCTTCTATCAGGCTCTGGGTGAGTGTGTGACTGGAATGCACAGGAGGTTGTCTGGCCTCAGCAACCAAGGGAATCAAAATAGCCATGGCAATCAGTGCAAATATGAAAAGCAGGTCACCACTGGCCTTTAAAAGGAAGCACACCAGGTGACTGAAACAAACAGGCACCCTATGCTTATAGCTACTGTGCTAAGTGCTACAGAGCAACTGCTACATGTTTCCCAGGCCTCTCTATCCTTGTGCTGAGTTTTATTTTATTTTTCAACACACAGCAATAGCCTCTGAGAGTTACTCATGCATTGGCAGCGCACGCTGTTGCTCTCACAATTAGCTCGCCGCAAAACGGCTACATCAGCTCTCGTTTCTTGCAAAGTGATGAGAGAGAACATGAATAGCATATAATTAGGGATGTTGGCATTGCTTCCTTGTCTTCTAACTGTGTTTGTTCTATAGTCTTCTTTTTCACGAGGCTGAAAACCACAACGTTCGTTTGAACAAAAAGAACAAGATTTGTGTTGTTTTGGAATAAATTGCTGTGGCTTATTTGCTCAGTATTTCTGGCACTTGTGATTGGAATAACATTGTGCTCTCTCTCTCTCTCTCTCTCTCTCTCTCTCTCTCTCTCTCTCTCTCTCTCTCACTCACTTACACACTTAATCCTCATGATTTAAAGTGCAGCAAATAGGTTTTTCTCCCTCTTTTTCTCATTTTCTCACATAGAAAATGTGTTGTCAGAAATGAAGCATAAATGATCACCACCAGAAAGCAGTGAGGGGTAAAATGAAGGTACTGAACCACACTCATGGGCGGGATTAGCATGCAGTCAATCATTCACTGATATAGTCCAATGAACACTCCTCAATCAATAAATGGCCCTGCTCCCTCCAGGTGAAAACTTTTAGGGCTACTGCCTTGAGTGACCCCAGCACCCATTTAAACGACCAACCTTCTCTGAAACCAGCACTTTGAAGAGTAATGTGGGATTATTTATGCTCAAAAGAACGTTCAAATGTTCAGCACAGGCCTCACAGATACACCTGCCGCCGGGCCTTAGAACTTACGCTTATTTTTAAGTCATAAGAAATAATTCCACAAATATCTCCTCAAATGAAACTTGACATGTGCTGTTGTTCTGTCTGTGAATGTAAAACAGTGTGTTATGAGGTTATGAGTGTATATACCAGTTGCAGATATGTGTGCATAATGTGTTTAACGGCAGCCTAAGGAGACCAAAATAGCTTTAACATCAATAAAAATGTGACGTGAATATTCTAGGTTGGCTTTATGGACCACCATTGATTTGTGTATCATCTTTAAGTGACGCAAGGCTGAGATGTACTTGTTGATGCATTTGCTTGTCCCTTTGAATTCTATTATGTTATCCAGCTAGATTGATTTGGTCAACAGTATTCTACATGGTACAACACAGCATCAAAAAGGGAGTTACTGAGAATCTGTACTTGCTGAATTGCTTTTTTTGATACAACTCTCCACCAGGAGCCGGTTAGCTTAGCTTAGCACAAAGACTGGAAAGAGGGGGAAACAGCTAGCCTGGCTCCATTCAAAGCTAGAAAAATCTGCCGACCAGCACCTCTAAAACTCAGTAATTAACATGTTATATGTTCATTTGTAACCTGATGTGGTAATGAGTGGATTCTTGCAATCAGTGGAGACAAAACGTTTTATACACTTGGGTTTTTGTATGGATTAAACAAATAAGCTGTAACAAATTAACTAGTGAGCTTGAACTGTGCTGGTTGACAGATTATGTATTATGATCAGAGAACGAAACATAACCTGTTTTGCTAAGCTAACAAACAGCTGGTGTTAACTTCACATTTAGCATTCAGACATAACGGTGGTGTTGATCTTCTCATCTAATTCGTGGCAAAGAAGGGAGTAAACAACAATAAACAATTAGATGATGGACAGAAACCTTTGTTTGTATTTTCCAAAGTACTTGGAGTATTTGCTTAAGAGTTACGTTTTTGCATATTATGTTCTATATATTACTGAAAACATATTCAAGTTCCACACAAATTCCCCAGTAATCTTGAAGGATATGCACTTTGAAAATGATACTCCTGCATGCAGCACTGTATCTCAAAAACACTTTGGTTTGCGACCTTTTTTGGTAATCACATGCTAATCAGCTCATTGTCTTTCCTATCTTGTCATTGGCATTTGAGATATAGGAAAATATACACATGGAAGGTTTCTGCAGATGTGTGAGATTTAAAGGCATAAATGCACTGACGCTGTGACATGAATACAATAGCTGGCTGAAACCAAACCCCTGCTATGATTATTTCTACAATAATATTCCGACTTCCCAGCTGAAACCATACCATTTTGATCCAGCTCCCTCGGATGGCAATATAGAGCAAGTCTATGGAAAATTGCGCCCTAGAGCAGTACACCATACTAGTGCTATGGCGCTCACATTTAAGATCGGTGTATGGGTGCGGGTGGGGAGAGCTTTATGGGCAGTTTCACAGAGAAAGTGAAAGGATATCTTACTTTAGACAGTTTTTTTGAGGGCAATGTCACAGAGTGGTTGCGAGCTGGGCCTGAGTTGTTGTGATCCATGATATTGCCACATTTAACGCTATTTCCAGAATGCTTAGGTCACTGTTTTTCTGGCATTTTGCAATCCTGGCTCATCTCAACCTCTCAAGTGTGTGAGTGTGTGTACATAAGGGAGAAAGCAAGCAAGTTTTCATGACTCAGTGAAGTAACTTGGCTATAAATCTCCACACACATGCAACGCACACATGTAAACCCTATAAATATCCGAATACTTTCAAAGAGGTTTTGTTCTACCAATGCAAAATCCAGTTGGTTTTTTGTCCCCCCCCCCTCCCCCGCCTCCATCTCCCCCTTTTTCTCTCTCACTCCATATCCCCCTCTCTGGCTGCCTGTGGCTCTCTCTGGCCGGGGGTAGCCAGGAACACGGGTGCTGTGATATGGACAGCTGGTCGCTCCATCTCTCAGGGCCCCAGAAGGTGTGAAATCTGGGATACCTTTCATAGCACATTACCCTCATTTTGGCAAAAAGAGAGAGACAGCACAAAGCCAGGAGAGCAAAACAGAAGGGAGGCAGTTATTTATACTGGAGTGAAAGCTCTTACTTCTTTGAAGGACCCTGGATTATGGATCCTGTCATCGATAGTCCCTCATTGACTAGTTTTCTTAATTGACTGAGGGAAAGGAGAGCTAATATTTGTCATTTTGACACGTCCATTATGGCAGTGGGGCCTTGTCCACTGGAGCTTCAGATGTGTCAATAGATGAGAATGAATTGAGAATGAATAAACTGTGATCATATATTTTCTCAAAACTTTTCTGACCTTCTGGACATAAAATTCAAAAACAGCCACTCACCTCATGTCAAAGATGATCGAAAGATGAAGTTATTTATTGGCCCACTACCCTTTGAAGGGTGTTTAAGAATGGTATTTGTACAAGTTCAACAAGTGCCCAGGTCATATTCTATTTCAAGTTCAGCGTCATAGTTTTGTTGCACCGACAAATCTGGACACTGTAAGATGCAATAGCTGGTCCTGTTTAAGAAAATATGATAACAGGATGATATCTCCTCTGTATGTGTTCACATTTCACTTTTCATCATGAAGGAATTTGCTTCTTGTGTTTTGCGAACCCCGATCAAATCCTTATTTCAACACATTTGCCACAGCAAGTGTGTGAACGTCCCTGCTGAGAAAGAGAAATATATGGTCTCATACACCAGAGCCAGTGGAGAAGGAAGATACAATTCCATTGTGAGCAAATAGATGAAGATGACTTATTCCCCCCCTCCCCCGTAGCCCTCAGAGCTCGCTCATTACAAAAAAAGATATCAGAGACAACGTTGGTGGCAGAGAATGCCAAAAGGGGAAAGAAAAAAGGACCAAAGTTTGCTGATGTGTGAAAGCAGATAAAGTCGGGAGTAGCGTTGCAACTTTCCCTTATCTTTCTAAATGTATCGGGAGCCTCCTCAGCTCAGTGGCCGTCCAGCTCCGGAGAAACGGCACAAAGATTCTCCCGTCGATACGGTCAGTCCTCATTCGATTAGCGCACCCCTCATCCTCCTCCTGTATTTGGATTAGTGGCCGGACCAGAGTGGGTGTTGCACATGTACCAGGGCTTCTGCGTGTTCCATCCGCAGCTTGTCAGTATGCGCGGGACACCGTGGATCAGTGTTTATTGAATCATTTTCCAAATAGGGGAAACGATAATTACAAGAAGTAGCGGCTCTGCACATTATGCAAGTGCTGTGCCATGACTTTGGAGCCAAACGGGCCTTCTTATTAAAGGCGGCTGGGCCAGCGAAGCTCCTAATCTATTTCCAGGATTTCCGAAGCTTCAGCAATCCAGGGATTAGACGTTTTCTCACAGATTTAGACCCCTCCCCTCCACCCCCACCTCTCCCTCTCTTCAACCCTTTCTGCTGGGCCCCCCTCTCTCTCTCTCACTCTGTCCTCTCTCTCTCTCCCCCTCTTGCTCTCTCACTTCTCGTAGTGTTGGCGTCTGCAGTTTGTCAACTTGAACCCTTTCTATTCTAACACATTCACACACACACACACACACACACAAACTCAGACATATCCTTTAAATGTGGAACACACACACACTATCACATGCCTGCCACAGTTTGTGTGTGGAGTCATGTGGGCAAACGAATATGGACTTTGCGATAGCAGTATCAAAGTCACAGAATGCTAACCTGCCTCCTGACACAGGCACATGTTGCCAAATGATGTGCACATACAGTCAAACACAGCATGTGTGCTCACCACTATTTTCTTTACATCCCATTACTTACACATATAAATGAGCACACACTCACAACCAGCAGCCAAAAAAACTGTTTAATAAAACCACAAACTGTTTTAATTACATCAAGACAGCAAATAAGTATATTTCCCCAAACTTTTCATTTAATACGGTCAAACTCACAATTTAGCTGTACTTACATAATATACATAATTTTCATAAAAAGCTGTTTTCATAATGAACTGGCTTAGTGTGTATGTAGTCTTAAGTAGCTTTTGCTTTTAAATCTAAAGTTATCACATCATCCCTTTTTAAAATCACTAAACACTAAAAAAGGTTAAAAATAAGTCAATAAAAGATTGATCTCAAAAATCTGCAAAGAAATAAAAATAAATCATTCAAAAGCTGTTATTTAAAAAAAGTGAATACATTTGATTATTATGTAATCACACTAGCACTTACATTCCTTTTTTTGGCAATATGTTTGTCACTGTACCATTTTGCTGTTCATTGGGGTTCATCACACAATGAATTTAAAATTTACATTTTAAAAAATCAATTCCCCATTCTAAAACAAAACTGCTCTGGGATACAGTTTATGAGGCAGACAGCTGTAGTCAGAGCGGAGAGGTCAAACTAGGTGGGTCAGAGAATGTGAAACATGGGGGACAACTGCCCTTACCATGGCAGGATAGAGGTTTAGCACCGGTTGTAATCGGCTGCAGTCAAGCTGTGGTTCGGATGTCACAGTGATACATACAAACAAAGACGTAAATATGAGCACACGTGCTAACACACAGGCACACATATGGACGCCAATGTCTGACAAAGATAGATACTGTCAGGCATGCCTGCTGGTACACACATGTTTGTCAGAGCTGATGTAAAACAATGCAAATCAGTGTGATTGCTGTCACATTCACATGCATGAATTGTCACACCATAGACTTATCTTTACTCCCCCTTTCTCCCTTTAATGGGATGCTGCTTCACCAACTCCCTCTTCTCTTTGCCTTCGTCACGTTCAGTACTTCCTCTCCCGGTGACTATCTTACATACACAAAGACAAAACTCATCAACTGGGCACTCAGCAAGTCGAGATGCCAAGCGGGTGAGCTTTTCAGTGCAGCAGATTTTTCACTTGGGGGTCTTGACTCACCGCTGTCAGCGGGGTCGGGGGTGTTTCAAAGCGCTCTCACACCTCACAGGCTGGCAGAGACAGGGTTGCAGGGATGGACATTTCCCCCACCTACTGCTCGAGAAGCTAATCTTGGAACAGCTAACCCAATGCGCCTTCCCCTCTTGAATCACAGATATAGCTTCAGTGGAACTAGGAGCTCCAAATTAGATATTGGTTGCCATAAAGGTTCTGCTGAAGTTGACATATTCATATTCTAGGCTATAAAGAGGTTGGATGTTTCTAAATGAAGACGGTACACAGTTTATTAAATGGAGAGACAAGAACAAAAAAAAAAATGTTTGAATAAAGATGAGAAAATGTGGAAGTAGGAGGAAAATGGGAAATTGAGCTGCAGCTGTAAGCCCTTGGGGTGATAAGCTTATCTTGGTTTGAACCATTTTAATTCAACAGTCGAAGCAAACAAAAAGAACATTTGATAAAATATTGCAGGGGTAGGCTGACCACTTAAAAAGGAAGGCTTTGGCACAGTCAGACTTCATATAACAAGCTACTCCAGGGATGCAAACTGAATGTGACCAGATGAGACAGTTATACACACTCTTCCCCTTCGCAGAGTCCAACCCCCTGCACGGCGCTCAGGTGGGATGTGGCCTCGGACGAGACATGTCACGACTCGCCTGATGGGATCCACGGAGCGGAATAACCAGGTCCGACAAACAGTCCCCCACCTCTGCCTGCCAGTTTTTCCTGTTCTCCTGAGCAGCCCAGACTTGACCAGCCATGGGACGTTGGGGAGGGACCGGGGAGGGGGAAGTTTGGATTAGACCTGATCCCTTCAGCTTTCAGCACGAGCTGGAGGAAGGCTGGAAAAAGAGGCATTCTATCAGCGAATTAAACTAAGATTCATCCAGGGCTTATGTGATTAAAAGGGGAAGAGGACAGCATCAATTAACAAAATCCCTCCCCAACATTTTCGCCAATATTTGTTTGAGGACGTGCTGTCTGCGATGTAAGCCCCTTTTGAAGCCATGCACAAATATTTGGAGTTTATTTCACTGGGGCTTCTGATAGAAAATGAGCCTGTGGCTTTTAACAGGCATGGGAATTTGAAAGAGCACATTACTCGTGCATGTTGAGAAACTGACATGTTTACGCCCAGATTATACTGACTAGAAATAGCAACAAAACAGACATATTGTGTCAGTAAACTTGACAATGCTATTTTCCAACCTGAGTAACATTCAAAAATCTGTCTGCATTCGGTTCAAAAAAGAATCCTGGCTGATATTCTTTAGGAGGCAGGTTAACTCAGAAGACCTTGTCTCTGTGTGTCACCTCAATATGACCCCTGCTGAAATGTCACAGTGAGCGGGCTGAGCCATCAAAGAGAAAGGATTTTACAACACCTTTGTGTACAGTGTGTCGCCATCTCATTAGCCCTACAATATGGTGATCTGACGTCCCTGAGGGCTCTTGCTGCTTCCTGAGACGCTTGTAATCTCGGTCGACACCACTCTCCTCGTTCATTGTTTCTGGCACCATTGTTCACCCGCCACATCATCGACTAGATAAAGCACGGACATGTCCGTTACAATTGGCTCCCCCTGATTAGCTGAGCTGACAAACATACGAATAATAACAGAGCTTCCACACAAGCATTAATTAAAAAAAGACACATTCAGAAGTAACATGCAAACAAGTGGCAGCTCATAACCGTGGCCTTATTGCTGTACAAGTGCATCCTTAAAAGTTGCTTCTTCGACTAATAAGCCTAATTAATGGGCCTGGTGTGGTAGGGCGATAACCGCTAAACAGCGATTATCAGCCAGCGTGATACTCAATAAAGAGCCACTCTGCACACAAAAGCCTTGGCCGCAGTCGACGGCTAGTGGCAGAGAGGAAAAGAAGAAGAAAGGAAAGAGGGAGGACGAGCAGCAGCAGGAGGAGGAGCAGTAAAGGAAGGAGTTAAAAATGAGTGATGGAGGCAGGCAGTTGTTAAAACAGATGTGGTTGGGGTGATGCTGGGAAGGGAGAAAAAGCAAGGTTGAGAAGAGAAAAGGGTCCTTTATCCCTGATCCCCAGAGTGTGGACTAGAGTGTGAGCAGCCAGATCAGAGGGCTCTGCCAGCCATCAGGGGGTTCACGCTAGTGTGGCTGCAAAGCACAACCTTCTAAGACACATGGAAGTGGCCCCTGGGTACAGGCTGGAAATAAGATGTTACAAACAGGTTTCGGGTATGGCTGTGAAAGCCCTGAGCTTCAGCCAGTGACGACTTTGTCAATCTATCTTGTTTGCTGACACGCCCCAGCTTCTGTTTCTTCCACTGTGTATTAAAGTACAGACAGTTTCTGTTTAATGGCTCTGTTTTTATCTCTTTTTGTCTCTTGTACACACTCGCCCCTTGTAACTGGCCTACATTTTCAGAGACGAATCCTGACGCGACTGCAGCAATTCCAAATTCATTTGGGTTCGATCAGTCCGTCCATTTGTTGCAGTAAAAGCAGGTGTCAATATTGTCTGTTTTTAGTAGCGCCTTTGTGAGGGTGTTTGCCATGATAGAGGTGGATAGACACAGTAACAAGAAATAAAATAGAATCACTGTAATTTATTTTTCAGCTATGGGTCACTGTTACTGAATTTCATATTTCTCTGGTAACTTCAAGCACCATCTTATTATTTCTGTTAATTCAAATAATAATTAAATATAAAGTTTTTGAAATATTGTTACACTACATTATATCACTACAGTGACTCACTTTAAAAACTGTTAACAAATAAAAGAATACTCATCCACTGTTGAGTAAGCGAGGAGTTACACATTTATGACAGAGTAGAGAGAACTACTAAGACCAAAAATGGTGTAGGTTGTGTTGGCAGAAGTCACCTATTAGAATATTACTTGAGTAAAGTCTTCAAGTGTTAAAGTTACTGTACTTAAGTATCAAAAGTATTTTTCTGATATTTAATAGTATTGAAAGTAAATGCTGTTAATATAAAATCAAGCATGTACACTACCTTAAAAATGGAGCCTACATTATAAGTTAAAGAACAAACTTAACTTTACATCCATTACCTCACTAAGTTTTAAATCCTACACACTGGTCCTTTTCATAGATAGATTCTGACAAACCCTCGCTGATATAGAGTGTCCAGTCACTAACATGGGTCTCCCAGTCCCTCTTTTCTGCTGTCAACAAAGAATAAATTTTCTGTACTCCCGATCCCACTTTATCTATTCAGGAGAGGTTTGTGGCACCAACCCAAAGCGTCGTTATTTGACAACCTAGGCATAAGACTTAACAATCAATTATCTTTCTCCAGAATTGATTTTATCTTTAGAATAACAGCAGAAATATTGGTCTTTGCTTAATGATAGCTTAGCTTGCGTATTATAAGTACTAATGTAGATCCAGTCCTGTCATTGTTACTGGAAGCAGTCTTATGTTGCTGCTGTTATCAGTTCATCATTAAAGAAAAAAACGTCTGATCTATTTATATAATGTATGCAGACACTGCCGACGTGGTCACTCATAGGTACCAAATGAAAGTCTGTTGTTCATTTGTCATTTGTAGTCAATTCACAAGCAGATCATATTCTGCTTGTTTGTTGAGGATGTGGGAATTGCTGTCAGTTCATTGATGTCAAAGAACTGGCAACACAAAGTAATCGCCGGAAGATGCCATCCTTAACACAATGGCGGTAGCTGCTTATTAGTGTTACTGATAAACAAGTCGCATGGATGATCATTAACTGCAACAACATATACACATAATATATCAATGTCTGTGAATACCACTGTATATACACAGTAGAAGCTGTAGTTCTTACCTGATTTATAGACCTGCTCTTTTTCTACTAAGAACAAACCGAAAACAAATTATTTTGAAAATGCTCTTGAAAGCATATACATTAACAAGTGCCAGTCTTGTATGGTGGATGGGAAAAACTCTCTCAAAAACGCTAATGTGTTATTGTCATGTGATCTAGCGGGAAGCTGGAGCCTTAATTGGCAGGTGCCCCCAGATATCACCCTTCTATTGTTTTGGCGACTCAAGGCAGTTTTGGGAAACAACTGGTAGATGCCAGTGTGGACAAAAACTTTGCAACACAAATTTCAAATGTATCTGTATTACTGTGGACATGGCTACCTAATGTGTTAAAACTAAGGGCAGGGGGTGACACTGCAAATGAGCTTGATAATACAGACTAGTTTGCATACGAGAGGGTCATTAGGAAAAAAAAGAGGTTCATTCTTTGCAGGATATCACACTCCATCAACAAGCTGAGGTGTTGCCTAGCCCAGGCATTCATTTTTCACAGCAGCTTCTCAAACCACATTCATCCTGTGAAGGTGTTTGCCTGGGACATATGGACCTTTCATCACCCTCATTCCCTCTGTTTTAGAGGGTTTTCCACAGCTCAGTGTGAGACCACCTTGAAATCTGATTCAGGAAGGAAGAAGCTGTTGTTTCGAGGTATGTGGTTCCTTCCTATCTTGCTTTAATTTAATAAACAGAGCAGATACATACAGGAGTGACTGGCTGCATGTTTGTGTGTGTGGTTTTAACCATATTTTCAATTGAACCCACACACACAGACATACAACCATGTTTGATCAGTGAACTGAGAGGAGTGAGATGGATTATTATGAACAAAAGAGAATGTGTTCTTTCAAGTCAAAAAAGCTAGCCTATACTGCTAACTAAATAGAGCCATAACAAAAAGACTTGCTCATCTATTATTTAAAAAGAACATCCAGATGACATTTTATAGTTACGGGTCTGTGAGTGCGTGCGCTTTTGCTGGTGGGGTTTGGGGCGGGGAGGTTGTTGGGGTGATGTTGAACAAGCCCAATGCCTCATAGCCCCCAGAATCATTTCCCAGTTTGTGATTACATGCTCATCACAGTCCAAAGCAACGCTAACTTGCACGTGATGCGCTCTTTGACTTCGGGTTGCCAGTTCGGCAGATACCTCCAGCCTTGCCGCGCCAGGCGAAGCCAGTTTCTCCAGGCTTCATATTTATTAGCCCTGATGTGTGTGAGCTGGCATGCAGCATGAGCAGCCGAGCGAAAGCGCAGCGGACGCAAACCATGCTTGACGTGGCCATCTCATGTGGAAGGCGAGAGTAAATAAGATTCCAACAGGGAGGAAAATGCACAATCATTGCTTGGGAACTGGGACCTCCCGTCATGAGGTTCATGCACACCTAAGCAGGCTCCTGCTTAGACTCTTCGCTGTGTCCGAGTTAATGTCCCCACCCAGTTAACCATTCTTTAGTGGTTAAGAATTGACTTGAGGAATGTGCCTAGTCTCCTGTAGCAGCTAGCTTAGGCTAGACCTACGTAGATTAGCTTACACCACCGCAGGTTGTGCTTGAGAGATCCACCACTTTCCTCCCCCTCTGTTTCTAAATGTCAATCTCCACAATATCCTCCCCATACAGAAATGCTGCCCTTCAGCATGACTGAATTCTCTCAGGGAGATGTATGAAAAGACACAAGGAAATTCACTGCTATCAATAGAAAAGTGTCCTGTGTTATTACAACACTGTGTGCACTCAAGTACAGGCTATAACTTAATCTTCGTGAGGAAATGGTGTTTGGGGCCTGGGAAAGAAAGGTAATTTGCAAGTCAGAATAGTCGCTTTAATAGAGGACTTGAAACGAGGTTACTTGATATCGAACAAGTCTAAAAATCTGGTTTCCCAGCTATCTTGTATGAAGACCACGCATTACTTAAAATAGCCAGCAGAAGGGCCAATCATAATACTTTATTTTGAGAATGTAATTTTCTCATGCCTTGCCAGTAATTAACCTCCACACAATAAGGTATTGGAAGCACCACAGACACAATTCCAGCCCCTCAGTTTGTTTAAAAGACCAGGCTATATGATAGGCTGTGTGTGACAGGGGAATGGAGGAAGAAGAAAAAAAGGAGCCAAGATTCGACTTTATCTTCTGCAGGGAGCCTTTTCTTTCGCATTCTCTGCCTGGTTTTATTCAAAACTGCTGTTTCTTCACTTCTGCTGAATTGGGTTTTGTTCCTGGCTAATTCCAGCCCGTCTCAGTCCAGGGCTCGTGGGAACTGCCGCGATCGCTTACAATCACTTCAGTCAAACACCTGGGAGATAATTGACTGGGCTTCGGTCAAACTTGTTTTTTTTTCCCTCTCTCTCTCTCTCTTTCCCTGAGTCTTCACAATGGAGACAAAGAGCATAGGCACAAAAAAAGATCAGAATCACTAAATCCATTCCCAGACAAGGCACTGTATAGATGGTCCGAGAGCCAAATTGCCTTGCCCCAGTCTGGGCCAACTGAATGTGAAAATGGTTGAGGAACAGTTGTGGTTTGAGCTTGGCAGTCCCCAAGTAGATGTAGTGCTGGAGAACATAACAGTGAAAAACACATAGACAAATGTATTATCTTTTTCATGCTTCAACAAATGCTTCTAGACCTCAATTCCCAAACCAAGAACCTGCAACATAACAGAATTATGTACAATAATTTCTCATTTGTGCAAAATTTTGCACCCTGCCAGGGTGATGTTGCCAACAGCTGGCCGAGATGCAAGAACATTTAATGTTTGCCCTATTTGTAATCGGCTGTGGCTTACAATACATTAGGTGCCAGTCAATTTATGTTGGATAACTACTAACTGCTCTATGTCGGCCCTCCTGCATCTGTGGCCTGGGGTCGATGAATTTGCCTCTACCCAACACAAGACTCAAACTATCGAATTATGTCATGTCTCATTTAGTTTATCACTAAACTGTAATGTCAGTTGTTGTCAAGGTTGAAAAGTGTCTTTCTCAGAGATGCATAGATGTGAGATACATAGATTTGTTTCTGGATGTGAGATGTTGAATTGGGATTGCAGTTGAAGTTGAAGCACTGAAAGACTTGACAAAATTTCTGTTGCAGTGGAATTGTTTTTTAAGTTTAGTATGCAGTTAAATTTCCTTTTTGTTTCTAAGCGCTCAAAGGCCCAGTGTGTAACATTTAGGAGGATCTATGGGCAAAAATTAAATATATTATTCATAGGTATGTTTTCATCAGTGTATAATCAACAGAAAATAAGAATTGTTTTTCTGAACTTAGAATGAGCCGTTTTTGTCTACAGAGGGAGTGGGTCCACTTCTACGGAGGGCCTTTTGTGGGTTTCTTTTTTTTTCTCACAGCCACCGTAGTATCTCAACTTCACCACTGGAAATCGTCTAGATGTGTTTTAGATGACAGTTGATCTAAAAGCAGATGAACTATCAGTTGATAAAAAGTCAGGTGCTGTATGAACATCAACAGCATTTCCTTGAATATCTCTAACATTGCTGCTAGTCGGCCACTTCAATTATCCCACAGTGCTATCACGCTCACTGCCCCCAGATTTGATGGCACACATTTCTATTCAAGAAAGAAAGGGAACTAACTAATCATTTTTGAATTACTGCATGGCAGCAGCAGAAGCAGCCATTAAAATCACACTGCTATTAGTCATTATACAGTATCTAGACTTTACAGTTTCACTGTTAAACATAATCATGTCCTAGTCTCATTATCCATGGGAAGTATTTATTATGAAACAATTCTGCAGCGTGTTCTTATCAGTGAATGCAACTTATTGACTCGCTAATCTTATTCAAGGTCACGATCCACTATAAATAAAATCCATAAAAAAAAAAAAACCTTGTAAACAACAGTTGACTGAGTTGACTTCTTATCTTACACTTGGCAGCACAGTTACGTTCTCATACGTATGGAAAATGATTTATCTTCCATACCATGTGGCCACCTCCTGATGAGAAATCACATTTTAACATGGAGGTGGTTATATCCTTGGCCTGTTTACTCCAGCTGCCTGTGGGGCAGAGGGTAAATTGAGGGTAATTATTATTAGGATATGGAAATGTTGACAGCTTTACATAGCCAAGCCTGCCTTACTCGCAAAATGACTCACAAGAACACACAGCGACATAGTAACTCACACCTGTTTATATGGGAAGCGCTCCAGCATTGGCTGAAGTCTCTGGAGTAATTTCACTTTGTTTGGGGGATCTGTCCTCCTGATACATCTGTTCCTTCTCATCGCTGGACTGTAATGCTACTTTATGGACGATGTATCCTTTCATTATGTGCGTGGCCTCATTATCCATTTACGTGGCTAATACCATTATCCCTTGTGGCTTGGCATGCACAGGAAAAAATAATTGCTTATAAGTAATTCTGACATGACCATTGTTACATGCTACAATGCTCTGCCAGTATTGATCCCCACCCCCTCTGACCGCTGCTTTAATGTACTCCTAACAAATGCGTGTGTGGAGCAAAAGACTAAATTGTTCACCACTCAAAACTATACTGAAGGTACCCCACTGGTTTATCTATATGTGTGACGGGTTCAGTAGACAATGGCACAAACCCAGGATCATTGACATGTGCCAGCTTTAGATCTGAGAAGAAGAATAAAAAAAAGCTGTTGCTATGGGATAGGACGACGCGAGCTATTCTGTCCATCCCTTTGAGCGTTCATCAAAGTCTTAAAGAGTCTGCACATGTGATCTCTCCAAGTTGTAACCTACTCGGGTTGCAGTTGAAAGCATCGCTTGCATCTTAGCACTTCTTAGAAGAAGTTCATGCAGCAGTCATAATGATGTCATGACAGACGTTGTCATCGAATGTCCCCCTCCTTGTACTGCACCAAGGAGCACGTTACCTACATGATGCAACGAAAATAACCAGTGTTATGTTGGGGTCAAGCAAGGTGGATTGCTTTTGTATTATCAGAGCGGCATTTGCCCCCGCAGTATGATGTTGGTTTCTTCCATGATTTCCTTATACCTCATTTTCTAGTCTATATTAGGATGGCTGCTGTCTTGAAATAAGAATTGATACCTCAGAGATGATTATCTGCAACGCTGTAGATAGAACATTAACAGATTTTCTTTCCATTATCAGGCAGGAGCAAGATTAAATCATGCCATCTTCCAGTTCCATATCTATCTTAGTGCTATGGACTACATCCTGACTGTTCTCATATAGGGCTTTGGCTGCTGGAGGAATTTTTCCACATTTCTGGCCCATTACGCTCGGGTAGGCCTTGATGAAGCCAAAAGTACCTGCTTTAATTGCTGTGTTTTATAGACTGTACACAAGGCTACCCTCGCTAAATACAGCATGCTTAGATTAATGGGAGCGTTCAGCGTTAGTGCATTTTTAATGAGGACTGGAGGCTGCCAGACTACTTTTCTATATGATGAGGCACACTTTTCCCCTTCGTTTGTGACACTGGCACGATACGTTGTGGCGCCCCAGTGCCCGCCAGCTGGTATCCAGTAAAAGCCAGGAGAAAGCTGGTATGCCTAGTAAAGTACATCCCACCCAGCAATGACAAGCAAACAAACAAGGCTCTCTGTTTGGTACATTTTTTTAGGCAAGCAGAGCAGCTTGAAATGCGCTGTCTAAGATGTAAATACCCACATTCACCGACACACCCACCTACACAAATACACACACACACACACACATACAGAAAGTGCACTATGCACATGGACGGTTTGGTGTTTTTCCACGTTCATACACAAGAGTGCACCTGTTGTCGCAGCAAATGCATACACACACACACACACACACACACACACACACACACACACACACACACACATACAAAGCTTATCAAAGAAAAACAAGAGTTTACAGCCTGATATGTTACAGGATACAGGGTGTGACCCTGATTTACATTTGCATGTGGAGTGCAATGGAGTACAGAGAGTAGAAACGGCAGTCAGCAGAGAAGATAACCCCAAACATTCACTCTAAATTTATGCCGGGATCCTATTCCCTCTCACTGAATTAATGCTTTAATCTCTCCCTCTTTGTTGCATGTGTACTTGGGCTCAGGGTGTGTGTGTGTGTGTCTGTGTGTCTGTGTGTGTCTGTGTGTGTGTGTGTGTGTGTGTTTGTCTGTGTGTGTTGGGAGGTTGGGGGTGGGGGATTATATTTCTCAGCAGCCACTGTTTTAGTAGTTCTTTTGGAATGAAAGAATTTACCAGCGAAGTCCAGAGCTTGAGAAATTGCACCTTTTGCCATTTCAGTCTTTCCTCTATTCAAAGTCACACCAATAGTCCCCATCAGTTCTGCTGTCTTTGCATTTCTCCTCCACAAAGAAATAGCTAGTATTCTTTAATGGAAGATTACCTTCAAATGCAAGCTTAAAAGATTATGTGCTTTCATATATGTCTTTGAGGTCCATTATTCGATGTCATTTCTTGAACATTCAGTCCTCTCCCTCACTTTCCCATCTCCCCTTCTTCCTTTGGTTGTTCTCTCATTTATCTGCTTATCTTTAATTCACCACTTTATCCATTCAAATAATACTCACCTGCTCATATTGTGCACTGAAACTTTCTCCTTTTTTCCCCAGACACCTATGTCAAATCTGTGAGTTAATGTACTGCATCTTTGATCCCGCAGCTCACTCTGCATGTAGGACCACCAACATGTCTGCTGACAGACCACATTCATAATGTATTCCGTTCTAAAATGAAAAATCAAACGTATGCCGGGAATATTCTTTGTTTTTCCCACCGCCGTCCTGCCGCCTGACTCCTTACTTTATGAATTATTTTGACTATTGGTAATGATGTCCTGTGTTGGTAAGCCATTACAGGAGAGGAACTTAATTCGCCCATTGTTAATTAATTGCTTCATTCTTAGCGGGAGTAATAAAAATGCTATTAAGTAAAATACCTCTATCATTAACCTAACTTTGTTAATATGGGTATCAGTGGGGCTCAATAAACAAAAGCTGTAGTGCCTACCACCACACAGGGGTAATTAAAAATGCAGTGTCATTAATTATATTGGAAGGCAGATTGTCCAATGAGTTGGAGTCTTGTTGACTATTCCCTTCCCAAGCAAGAGCGCCATCAGGCACTCGGTGAGAACAGTAGAGTTTTATCAGACCTGGACCTCCCGCTGTTTATCTGCGGTCTATACATACAAAGCAAGTACTTTCTGTACTTTTGAGCTGATTTCTCAATGCAACAGCCCATTTGGTTTTTATAACTATACAACCCACAGTTGGATACTTTACTATTGAGTCATAATGCCGCATAGCACACAGCTCGTCGCAAATTCGAACAGATGAAAGACGGGAATTATGCAAACTGCTATAAAATGTGTTTGGTCAAGAAACCATAAAGCAATTGTCAGGTTGAATATCTGCTATCTCAGCTTGTATAAACAGACATGTTTGCACCATAGATAAAACCTGGTGATACAACGCCTTTTGGAATTGAGTGGAAGTTTTTCTTTGTGGATTGGGTACTTTTCCTTAAAGGCACGACACATACACAGTACCTTGGTCGCAAGAATGTAGTTGCATACTTTACCGATTCCCAGTCGAAAAGAAATCTCCATGAGGAAAAATTCCACAGGTACAACACCATGACTAACAATAAGCACCTTTCCAAAGCCTTCTCTCACTCAAAACAAATGACTTCTTTTATGTCTCTGAAAACATACCAGAAAGAGTAAAGTGAATTGCCGGAAGAACTTCTGTGTTGCATCACTACATTGACAAGTGAGCAATATTGTCAGTGAAGATATTAGCTTTCAAGATATTCTCATTTGTTTGTTCACGAGACAGCCATGACAGCAATCACTCGCAACAGGAACAGTCCTTGAGATTAACATTGCCAGCTTTATTGTATATCCGAGCTTGTTGTTTTCTTCTTTTTCTCTATCTCCTTCATCCCTTTTTTCCCCCTACTTTTTCTTCTTCGTCTCCATCTTGTCACATTTCTGAAAAACTGGCGGCACAGGCGTGAAATTGATGTGATGAAAAACAACTGGGATATCTCTATGAGCCATTTGCTTTGCCGTTATGGCCACCCTCTCTCTCCTCAGCGTGGCTCTAGGCTTTCTGTTGCGATTGGGGGCATACTGCAAATTAGCCAGCAGCTATCTGAGGTTACCAGCCGAGTGCATCGCTGACCTCACTCCCTGCCAAGCTCAGCCCTCGTGGAACCAGCTCCACGCTCAGCTTCAGCCCAAACTTTGTTTCAGTGATGCTGGGCTTTCTTTAGTTTGTTTGGCATGTTTAAAGTTCTCTCAGAAATATTAATAATCATTGCACTTGGCACATCTTTAATATTTTAGAGTCAATTGAATTTATAGAGAGGAGGCCGTGCATACCTTAAGTTAATGTAATTCAGAGTTGCGCTTACACTGACAAATGGCTGTGGGTACTTTAAGTATGAAATAATAATAAATAGTTATGCACCTACTCTACGTCCTTACATAGAGCATCAACCTAAAGCCTGGCGATGAATTTCCTTTTTATTACTGACTTCCCTAACAACCGAGGAAATATAAGGTGCAAGGGCAAATAAGAAAACTCTCCCCTCAGTTATGTTCATCCTAACATCTCCCACATGAGCCATGAAATCGGGCTCTGACTTATCCCGGAGCTTCACGTTTACAAGGAGAGATAAGGGCAGTTCAGACCTATTGTTGCAGCCGGAATGACCCTAAACATGAAAGGGCATCTTGGCCATCTCCCATTGTGTGCAGCTACAGTATATATTGAGCTGCATAAACTCATCCTATTGTGTGAAGTGAAAAGAGAGGGGCCTCTTAATTAAGCAAGCGAGAATGTAAGTGACTTCCTACGTGCATAAATGAATACGCAAGAAAGTTACTGTGTCATCCTGGATGTGGATAAATGAATAAGTTGCTGAATGCTAGCGGCAGTAAGTGGGTTAGCATGTAAATAAATGAATAAGTTAGCAAATTAGTGTTTAAGTGTGTTAGCATGTAAATAAATGAATAAGCAAGTGAATTACAATGTGAGGGAGTTTGCTGGGTGAATAAAGACGTTAAGGAAGCGAAAGTGTCAGCAGAGCAAAGGAAGTTATCTCTCTGTAAAAAAAAAAAAAAAGCTTTTGAGGACACAGTTGTTCAAGCGCTGCTTGTTGCGGGGCAGCACAATGACTACATCTGGCTCGTGCATGTCATATTTCCTCATGTACAGATGACATGCCAATTACTTCTTAATTACATGCGTCATCTGGACCAAAGAGCCCAATGCCAGCTCTGATTAATCCTGTTTATTGTGGCAGTGATGACAGTCCCGGTGGACAGAGAGTACCACAAAATACACAACAAGGGATTATGGGAGGGACTGCAGGGGGCAGGAAAGCCAGGGCAAGGGTTGACTGATTAAATGACTGGCAGTAACTCTTGATTTTTTACCGCTGATGATCAGATATCATAAAAAAATGAGTGATGGAAATCATTTTATTTCCAGAAAGTGGAAATGGCTTGAGGCATAACAACATTTGATTGGAGAAAAAACAAACAAAAAAATCTTTAGTTGCCTACTCACGAGGAAAAGCCAACATTATTGCTCAGCACAATCTGCAATATGCTTACACGCGCTTTCATGCTGATGGATGCCTGCCAAGTCATTTGAATATCATGTCCAGTTAAAACAGGATTTTACACACATCAAAACCAATTACTTTCTGTCATCTTCACATCGCATTTCATTATTTTCTTCCAATTTAATATTGCTAACAAGGGAGAGAGTGCATTTGCAACACAATTTTATTTCCAAAATGTGATAGTCATGAGGGGGCAATGAGGTCATGTTAGCAGTGGAAAAATCTGTGTGTGTGTATGTGTGTGTATGTGTATGTATGTGTGTGTGTGTGTGCGCGTGTGTGAAAATCTAGACCTTCCTGTAAATGAATACGTAGCACATGTGAGCCAGATACCCATCGTAAGCAGGAAGATTTCAGACCGTGACCGGAATATGCGGGAGGGGGAAGGGGGGAGGTGGTAACCATTAGATTAACACTGAGATAGTGGATGTGGTAGGACTGGCACTGGGAGGCCAGCGGGGACCGGGGTCAGCCCCAGCGAAGGGGACAGCGATGTGGTTTATCTTCAGATGAGCGATTGGAACTGCTTCAGAGCACGGCGAGGTGTTTGCGAGCCTCCCATCGGTCTGACCCTTTTGTTTAAGTCCACACTTCCTGTCCCCCAATCACTTCTCCTTGTACTTAGCTTCCATCTTCCTTCCTTTCCTTCCATAATCTGCCTCTAATTCATGCCCCGTCTTTGTCCAAATCTTTCTATCACTCACAGCGGCTCACTCCCTCTTGCTTTTGTTAGTCCCTGTCACACTCTCTTTCACCATTAGCTCCATCTCCATCCATCTGCTCCTTTTGTCTCTTTGCTCTTTCTTACTAGGATGCCTTGGCAAAAATGGGCATTGACTGTGCTTTCTCTTTCCTCACATCCCTGTTCCGCTTTCCTTTTTTTTTTTTTTCCCCCATCACTGTGTACTCCAGCAGTACATGCTCCTTTTAGGAGGTGATGTGAAGAGTAGTAGAAATGCACCCTGTAAGGGGAAAAAAAAGGTGATGATACAATCAGTTTTATTGTGCCGTAAGGATTTTTTCAGGCTTGTGGTTATACACCCCGTATGCAGGCTGTATGAAAGAATTGCAATTCGCATGCATTTTTTCTCTCTCTCATTCCCCTTTTCCTTCTCTTTTCATTGCTCAAAATAATTAGACTGCAGTCTGGACTCAGGGGTGTAACGTTTCTGCTCACGTTTCCATGATACAAGAGTAAGAAGGGAAAAAAAAAACTGGTTGTGCTGCTCCAGAAATTTCTACCTGTGTGTCACCAACTCCCCCCACCCCCCAACCCCCTCCTACCTCCATCCCTCCTCTCTCCCCTGATGCTGTTTTAACGTAGAGTTCCACAAGGCACATTGCACTTCAGCTGACCTAATTCTTCCCTGGCGCTCTTCCAGTGCTAAGAGTACATAAGGACTGCGCTGTCAAGGTATTCAGCCCTGCTTCTCTATTATTTTAGAAATCAAGCAACATCTGTTGTGCTCTGGGCCCTCCTCGTGATTCACTGGAGGTTTTTTGCAGTTTGCAGAAAGATGCACCTAAATTCACCCATAGCCAGTGATGAGATCTCATTAATGTATTTTTCACATTCCAGAGTTCATTTTGACTCCTGCTGCTGAATAGTGTTTTAGTCAGAACATGAATTTTGTTGTAGATATTTAAACATGCAGTTCGCAATCCAAACATGAGTCAGAAAAGAGGTAATTCCTTTAATGCCTGTATATTGGCTAAATTACACTGCTGCAAACATCGTTGCTTTTACAGGTCATGGCTTTTTTTTAAGTATTTTTTTGGCTTTTTATTGCCTTTATTTGATAGGACAGCTGAAGACAGACAGGAAAGGGGGGCAGAGAGAGAGGGGATGACACGCAGCAAAGGGCTGCAGGTCGGATTCGAACCCTGGGCCGCTGCAGCAAAGACTGAGCCTTGGTACAAGGGTCGCCAGCTCTACCCAGTGAGCTAACCGGGCACCTGCAGGTCATGGCTTTTGACTCACTGAGTTTAAGGTTTATATTAAACTTCAAAAACTGCCTTACTGGATATTCAGCATGACAACAAGCACTATTTTCATGTGCCCTTTCAGTAGAAAAAGATTCAACTGCATCTCCTCCACACAAGTGCATCTCATTTCCTCTAGTTACATTGCCGGGCATGTGGCATCTGTTGGAATTTTACAGCAATTTCAAAGTTTGGGTTTGTAGCATTTTAAGCACACAAGGAGTGCGCAAGTCTTGTTTATGTATGTGTGTTTGCAACCTGAACCCTCATGGTCCATAAATTTTAATATTCCTTGTGAGTGCTATACCCAAGAACAACACAAAGTGCCTCATACACGTCCCTGCCCAGAGCACTAGTTTAGCGCAGTTCTCCACCAAGACGCATTACAAACCAGGCCTGTGCTCACAGCTCACCCTCTTTCTACCACCACTTTCCACATGCATCTTGCATGACTCGCTGGTGATTTTAAACAAGCCCAATAACAGGCCTACAACACACGGCTCCTCGCATCGCCATGTGACCGTGATATTATTCATCTGCGGCGGGGGCGGGGGCGGGGGTCCATTGCTTTTCTCCGGCTCCTCCAAAACAGAGCTGGAGTAAGGAAGGGGAGGGTGGAACCGTACTGTGTTGCGCCCCAGGCTCCTTTTTGTGTTTACCTGCCCCTGCATGGGACTGATGCTATTTTCAGTTCCAGGGCTCAGCCATGGCTAACTGGCCCTTGCCTCTTCATGCCATTTGCCTTAATAATGTGGGCCGGACTCTCTGCGGGGAAAGTAGCCACCATCCTGAGAGTGGCTAAATGACACAGTGGAGTTCATTGATGGAAAGGATTACACGCTCGCATGCGGGGCGGCAAGGCGACGGGTTCTCTGAAGGGCACTACAAAGAGAAGCGATGCAAAATCTTCACAGGGGGAGAATGGACTGGCTTACTGTATGTCAGAGGGCGAGCGTTGACATAATTTGCGGCGTCACACTGTTTATCGGGTTGCTATAATGCATGAGTTAGGAGCCTACGGAGGCCAAGTAAATATGTGGACCCAATAAGAGATCTTTCTGTGGCACTGAAAAGTAATGAATAGAAGTTAAAAAGATAAATGTTTCAGATGCCAGTGTAATTATGTCATGGTTATTACATTTAGAGCAGTCATGTGTGATCATTTGACACCACAGTAGAAACTTATGTTTGCACTGTGTATCCATTTACATTTCCTGTCGCCAGTTTTGTATGGCATTACATCCTATGTTATTGTAGAGCATTTGACTGTTGTGAAATGCGACCGCTTCCTCCACTGTCCCCTAATAAGGAGAAAACAATATCACTTGTCTAGGGGAAAAATCACCCAAGCACCAAAGATCTGAAAGCACATCAAATGACAAGCCGCAGAACAAAGCATAAGCTGTCTTTTAACAGTCCTGAACAATAAATGAATAGACGTAGCACTCTGTTTTACCTCTGCCCTCAATTAATCCGTATGAATTCAGCCACCATGTATTAAAATGGCCAGATGCTAGGATAGATTCTGTTGGGAGCAATGACATGCAACAAAGTGATATGAATCATCCCCCCACACTGTGCAGCAGCACACTCTCAGAGGGCCAGTGACACAATTTATGGAAAAAGGAAAACAAGACACAGCCACTTGAGTATGGATGGACTGTCAAAAACGACACTGTTTAAAAAAAGACTGTCAGGCTGTGTTAGAATTAAACATGTAACCATAATTTCCACTACAGGGCCGATATACATACAGCTCTTTAACAGAAATGTAAATATCAGATTCAATCTGAGGCCAGAAATGCAAATGGGAGACTCTGTACCATTAGTCAGGCCACGTTGAATATTCAAACAAAGATAATTATCTGTGGATTAGCCCCATTGAGAGCTCCACTTGTCAGCTGACTCTTAGGAGAAATTGTTTAATCATTAAGACCTTTTGCTTTCTGAGAACTGCCAGCAACCACAAGCCCGATTCAAGTAAGTCTTATTGTATTGTGCCCGCACTGGAGCTGGACTTGCTCTATGTGTGTACAGCAAAGTTGTCACATTGCATTATTTCTGAGTTGTGAGCCATTTTAGCAATTAACCAACAGTCACTTTTAATTAATTTTGGTTTTAATGGTTCTTTTTGAAGTGTATTTGTCTGCGAGGTTCTGCTCTGCCACTCGCAATATCCAAAGCCTCGGAGAGGTCTCAAGAAGTCAGGTCCATCGTATGACAACATGCTATGCATCAGCGGGTGCGAACAACTTTTCACACTCACATCCTATAGATTCAGCCCCCCTTGAGACATGATATCTATAAGAGCTGCTAAATGCGAGGGCAGTGTGAAAGCAAGACCCAAGGTCATTCTTTGGAGCAGAATGGTCGAACAGGCAGTGATGTCGGCCCCATAGCTGGCAGTGCTTTGGCCCAAATATCTCTTCCGATGTGGGCTATTCTAAACATCGCCTATTTCTCATTCTGCACCAGTCTGTGACAATCCCCCCCCCATACTTACCTATTCATTAGCAGCCCTCTGCATCCAAAAAACAAAAGCTGTAGCATTTCAAAGATTACCTGTATTTGAGGAGGGCTGTAGAACCCCCCCCCACACACTTTTTTTTCCTCCCCCTTCTGAAATGATTCCTATATCTACAAATCTCTACCACTGCATACATAAATATCCAGCCTCTAGCAAGAATGTGTTTGTCAAAAAAAAAAACAGGAATCAAAGGCCATTCAAGAAAGGAAATCATAACATTATATCTATATTTAGCTTCCGTTGTCTTAATTGGCATGAAGAGTACAATCAGATAAGCCTTTTGACTGTGACTCACATGCTGCTTCAGGAGAGGGAGAAATATCATTTACCAGCCTATATCTCCTGCCAAGATATGTTTTTTTTCTTTCTTTCTTTCTTTTTTAGTGTGTCTGTGTTCATTATGGTGCTATTACTCAAGTTGTGAAGAGTCTATGTGACCGGGAGCTACTATACCTGCATTTACCTACATCTGTTGGACACACAAACACCAACTGAGAGCTTATTTTAAACTACACTTAAAATCCTTGTTGCCTGAGCGTTTTATCTCTACCGCAGTCACAAAAGCCACCAACCATCGAGCTCCATGTCACTCCCATGTTGCCCCTATATTAAGGTCTCTGTGGTACTGGTCCATCTGGGCTCTGTGAGGTCACTGCACACACCACCTGCTCCGATCCGGGTTTTCGCCGTGGCTTCTGGGTAGCATCTCTGGGCACGCGTGGAGAGGCAGATGTATAGATTTAGTTGTAGAAATGCCCTCAGACACTCATAAGCATAACACAGACACGCATATAATGTCTTACTGCACACACAGGGCTTACACTGGCATGCTCCACACACAATCTGTACAATTTACATTTCCAGTCATTTTGTGTTTAATGAGACTTACTGTATGTGGTTCACTAATATAGGGAGACAATTGCTCCTCGCATGCTCAGGTGGACTTAATAGGCTTACAAGACTAAAAATTGGATTGGGGTTAGCGCGTTCCATGGAGGGAGAAATGTATTGTCAGATGTTAATTTCCTGAAAATAATGTCTAAACAGAAAGCAGTCCTCTCTGCATGTACTATTTGTTCAAGATCTCATGCAACACTGTAGAACATCATTCATAATTGTCTTGCAAAGGCACTCCCTGTGTGACAATAATGATCATTTACATATAGAATGATGTTTCTGTTCATCAGAGACATAGCGTTTAAGGATTGAAAGAGAATTCCTCCTGCAGTTGGCACCTCAGTCCGCCCAACAGAAAAAAACCCCCACTTTGTTTGAAATGTCCACAAAGCTTTTGTTTTTATTTAACAGAGGTCCTGTTGCCTATACACGTCCTGTTGACACTATATACACGGTTGATACTGCCACCTGTCCTTTTTATTGCCTCTGAATGGACAAAGAAATACTTTCCAAAAGACTGAATTACCTCTTTGATACTCTACACGCCAAACAACAGACATTTGACGTTACAGTCTTGTGTTAATTCAGGAATGGTGCAAACAATGTAAACTAATTATCTATTCACGAACGATCATTTAATTAAACACAAATGAGAACTTCTTTTTTCTTTATATTCATGATCCTGGAAAAAGACATTGTGTGACTATTCTATTATTTTCTACATTATAGGGTCTTTTGGTGCGTGCGGGGGATCTCAGTGCTTTATTATTACGCATTCTGGCAGAGGAGTCCCGGTAGGTGCAGTGACATTTTTACAGGAGCAGCTTTGTAAAACGTTTACTGACACTTTTTTAGGGGAGCTAGAAAAGATCAGGGCCGTCAGTTCTTTTAAACTCCGAGGTGCTGCAAAGTCCCATCTGCCTTAGATCCCAAAAGCGAGGAAGAAGGGGTGAGGGATGACTGATGATGGGGCAGTCGGCTTGTGACAAATTATCACAGGGAGCTCGCCAAAAACGATCATTGATCCTGGAAGTCAATTCCTGACATTTTTCTAGTTTAATGATTTAAAAAAACTACAATTCCAAATGTGCACTAATTTAGCCAAGAGATTTGCGACTGGTGTGTACACTACAAAAACGCCCCGAATCGGTTTTATTTTGTTTCTTAAACATTTTTTTTTTTTTTTACAACAAATCTCAACAATCATCAGCTGAATTCCTTTTTCATGAAGTCATTTTAATTCCAGTCTGCTTGTTTGTGGAGAATTCCAGAAAAACGCGTCCCGCAACCTCCGAGCAGAGCGCGCTGCTTACGTGTTTGCATATATCTACTGTATATATAAATAGACAGATGGATAGATCGTGATATGGTTTTAAGGTGGACATTTTTTGCAGTGCACGGAGAGGATTTTACTATGTGCGCAGCCAGACCCCGCCTGCTCCCCGCGCGTCACTGGCGAGTAGTGTGGACGCGGAGTCACTCCCCTGCCTACTTTTAATAGCTTTGTCATGTGATGGAAAGCAGTTGTAAGACAGGTGCCCTCGGTTCATTCTCGGCGAGGGGCAGCAGTTGCCTGTGTGAGAGCGAGTGGGAAGCGTGTGTGGATTTCTTTTTTACTTGATTTTCTTTCCTTTTTTTCTTTTTTTTCTTTCTTTTTTTCTTTTCCCGGACCGTCATTCAGTGGCTGGATGGCGTGGGACAGGTGTAACCAGGACTCGGTGTGGAGAGAATTAGAGGTGAGCGCATCTTAAAAAAAAAAAAAAAAATCTTTCTAGCCCTCTGGACTTTCTTTTTTTCCCTCCTTGGAACGATGGACAACACTGACTATCCGAGACAGTGATTCTGCACATAAAGTCTCTCGCTGCCTGCTGCTCTGCTGGCTGGCTGGCTGCTGCTGCTGCTGCTGGCGGTGGCATGCCGCCGGTGTAGTGCGCGTCTGGACGCAGTTGAGGATGCAGGGGGATATACAACACGGGAATATATGACAAGTGGAGGGGGAATGTGCGGGAATCTCCCTTTTTCACCTCAGTTAAAGATGTAGTTGTTGTAATTGGTGCACAGGCTCGGGGGGACCCATTGCTTTCCTCGTAGGATCTCTGTTCAGTCGGAGCGAGTGCTCGCAAAGCTTTTGGCGGATATCTTTCCCAGCCGCGGACTGCACGCGCTCCGGTGCCGAGAAGGTTTTTCATGCCTAAATGACTGAAATGTCTCAAAGTCAGGTATTTGGCTGACGCATGAAACCCACTGACGATAACAATCCCTTTGATGTGCTGTGTCGGGATAGCGCAGGTTGTGTTCTTATTTTCTTTTTTCTTTTTTTTTAAAAAGGCGAGAGCAAAGGTTGTCCACACTGACTGACCGCTATCTGGCATTGCGCAGGAGCATCATAACACTAACCGGTTACCGGGCACGTCTGTGTGCCAACATACCGGCCGGAGGAAGCGTTGCGCTGGCTGGAGAGCAACATCGCATCCAGCCAGACTTGATCATGTTATGTTTTGTGCGTATTTCACTGTCTCCTGCGCCTTTTGGTAAAAAAATAAATAAAAAATCTGTTTGAGCAAAGTAATCAGCTCCAAATCGCTCCCTCGTCTGTTGAACCTAGTTTCTAGAACCATTCAGATAATAAAGCACATCAAAAGGATACTTATTCGTCCCCCCACACATTTTCCTAATTTACCAGGTCTTGTTACTGACATTCAGCTCTACCTGGCAGTACCTGTGTACTTGGCTGTGCACAGGAGCTCAGTAATGCTTGAGGAAAGATTCTCACTACATGGTGTAGACTGCAGTCTGGCTGCATATGTGTGGTTATGTAGGCTGCGTGATGAGAATATGAGAAGGGGGGAAAAAACTGCCTTTTGCTTCATAAAAGTAAGGGTGTGTTGTTTCCCACAGATTTAAGGGACTGCTTTTCATTCGGATGCACTCCTTTTCACTTTAATCACCGGAGCATACACGTACTCTGTCACTTTCAGCCAGGTAGGCTTGAGGGGCGAGCGTCTTCCTCTCCGTTTGGACTGCGATAGCGTTTATCTCCCCACTGTTAATCCAACAAATGCACGCGTTTTGTTTGAGCTCCTTTTTCGACTCGTTCTACGAATGAAATGTATGCACGTAGACTCAATAATAAAAACCTTGCTTTTGCAATGACAGAACTCTTATCCAGCAGCTCGCTCCTCTCATAATCTTCCCCTAGCAGGTGCTTTTATGTGCGATTCGTGCGTAAATCACTGCAGCGCTGTGGTGCGCCCCGATTGTCTGTCTGGCGGCGCTATTTCATTAGTTCACCAAGAAGTCCATAAGATAATTGGGAATAGGACGTCCAGCCTCTGAATATCCTAACATCTTTGCTGCCGTTTTTTTTCCATTCCGTGCCTTGTCAGACTGGATCACCAGAAGGGTGGGGGGGAAGCCTGAGACGCAGTAGTCTGTCCCCGTCGCTGTTCCGGTTGTAACATAACGGATTTGGCTCATCATAGTCTCTAAGTCATCGTGTGTTCGTGTTGGTGCGAACCCGACGACAGATGAACTGTGACACCGGTGTCTGGGCGGTTTTTCCTACTTGGCACAGCATCCGTCTCCCAGCTTTGCCCTGAGCCGAACCCGGCTCTCATCATCCCTCACTCTGCAGGCCGAATACCTCCCGGCTTTGCCCGAGGATATCTATCATATATCAGTCTTAAGGCCATCCCGTGGCGTCCGTACATCGCTTTGCTTGTTGTCAACCAAATTAGTAGAGTGTAGCCTATTAGACAGCCAGACATAGAGCTGTTTTCTCAGGCTTGGATTTGCATGTGCACAGTCACAGAGTGTAAACACGCCTCGACTCTGCTGTGTTTTTAATGATCACTGACTGTAGATCTCAAAGTTTTCCCACCTTGCACAGAGTAGGGTCTGCCTGACTGGTCATTTTAGCTGTTGGTTTCATGCCTGGTGGTGAGGGGGTGGGGGGGGGTTACATACTGAACTGGGTACATTATCCATAATGATGGGGATAATTAATACTGAGCAACATCATGGAATACGGATTTGGTAAATCTCCTTCATTTAAAATGATCTTGCAAAATCAGCAAAGCCTTGTAAACCTGCCCCCCTCTCCGCTGAAACACCTTTCACATCACCAAACCCCTCATTTCCAGTCTAGAGCCCCCCCCCCTCACCTACAGCCAGAACAGAGCTGATGATTTGTGTGGGGAGGAAGCAGGCACAGCTGCCACATACAGTACACATTGGCTAGATTACATAAAAGTGGCTGGTGAATAACAAAATGTCAACAGGCAGCATTTAGCAGCACGGAGGCCAGCACCAATCTCAGAGCTCGGGGAGTGATGGTGGGAGGACACGGTGTGCTGTAGGTTGAGTACAAGCAGAGTGGAAACAGGTTGCAGGTCTGAATGTTGCAAAACCAGCCTGTGAAAAACTGTTGTGATCATTTTTAATCAATAGTGTGTCACATGAAAGGGGCAGACATATTCCAAATTGTCAAATGAGGGAATTTGGAACTTACTTTGTCGTCAACATGAAAACCTTTGTGTTTCATATCCTGTAAATGTATGGATTTCCTTTGTTTCGGACTCAACAGACGGTTGACTCCTGTCCAGATTTTGATTCTACCAATTGTTCTCAAACTTGGCACAAAGAATTCAGTTTGTGATTTGCATATGAAAGAGATGTAATCTTTTTTTTGTCTGACTATCCTTGTCGTTTTCTTTCTCTCCAGTGTGCTGCCTTGGTTGGTGAAGACCAGCCCCTCTGTCCAGACCTCCCTGAACTTGACCTCTCAGAGCTGGATGTCAGTGACTTAGATGCAGACAGTTTCCTGGGTGGCCTCAAGTGGTACAGTGACCAATCAGAGATCATTTCCGCTCAGTATGGCAACGAGGCATCCAATATTTTTGAGGTAAGTGAAGCTTACAGTAGTTTTTTTTTTTTTTTCCATCACAGCATCTTGCGTATTACGTATTCAGCAACCCCATCAATACTTGTTATTTATTGCATGGAAAGTTGCTGTTTCTAAGCAATATGGTGCTATGGAACATCTTTGCATCCACAGTGATTTCACTATATGGTCTCCCAGGGTTCAGGAGTGAGCTAGAATAATAACATGCCCTAGCAAACACAACACGCTATCGCACCCTTGAATGTGAGCCAAACAAATGTACAACTGCTACCAGTTTACAAACATGCTTTTACATTGCTCCGAAGTACAAAAGGGGAGATAACGTGAAGAACGATAAGCCTCAGGAGGACCTTTGTCCCCTTGTTTGGATCCTGGCTGCGACGGTAGGCTCCCTTATCAAAACTTGGAGCATTTATTTCTGCCCAGAGTCAGTAATGCGGGAGACATCTGAAAGAGCGCTGTGGTAGTAAACTCTGGACACCGCGGCTATATTGCAAAACACTTCTCAAAGGTTGGAGTGTAAAACTTTAATCTTTGCTTCCCCCTCTCACTCCCCTGTTTTGTTTCTCTCTGTCTCCGCTTATCCCTCTTTCTCCATCTGACTCTCTCTTTCTGTTCTCACCCGGTGACAAACGAAGTCCACAGAGGGTGATGATCTGGCCAGGGCCATAAAGCCATCGGTCTTGGGACTGACTTCCAGTCCCCAGTTCATTATAAGCCTTTATCAGTGCCAGAGATAGACAAGAAAGACTGAGATTGGATGCTTTAGCCTCGCCTCAGGAGGAATAACCCTGTCTGAGGGTGTGTGTGTGTGTGTGTGTGTGTGTGTGTGTGTATATGGTCCTGTCATGTAGTCACGTTTTCGGGGTCTCTGTTGTGTTTTTTTGTGTATGTGTGCGTGAGTGTGTGTGCCTTCTCAGTGGTTTTGCAGGCAACAGTTGATAAGAGGCTAAATTCTTTCCACGTTTGACCTCCTTCGTACCACGGCCACCTTTTTCAGAGTCTCTTTATATCACCACACATTCTACCTCTGGACCACCCCTACACACACACACACACGGGAAGGGGGGCCTTAAGTACTAGCTGGTGTGACCGTGGCTCCTCTGTCGTCTGAGAGTGATATGGCTTGAAGCCACCGAGTGGCTCTGGGGATGGATAAAAATACCAATGAGAGTGTGTGTGTGTGTGTGTGTGTGTGTGTGTGTGTGTAATTTTAAAACACAATGGAACTCAGCATCCACTGAGGACACTGACAAGGGAACGAGCTCTGAGCAAGAAGCTGTGTGTGACTTCCAATGTGGGAAAGAGCTTGTATTTGTGTGCCTGCATGGTGCACATGCTCCTGCACACCAGCGCACGTGTTCGCATCCACACGAATACAGTACATTGCAGTTAAGCTGGTGATGTTTTCACACACTCAACAAGCCAGCAGTTATTGTATTATGCTGAGGGTAAGGAAAGGCTTCTAATCAAGCAAAAACTGGGATTTCAAAGAAAGTAATACATTTCCCTGACCAGGGATTTTTTTTCTTCCATCTTTGGAAAGTTTCAAGTCACCATATGAAGTGCTCAGTTCATCATACGGCAGGACCCAGCTAATCCTACTTAATCTGACAGGGGAAAGTTTGCTGCTCGGCAAGGATCAAAAAGCTAGGGCTGCAGCTGTACTTCCTGCGCCCCCCTGATTGGCCTCCACACAGGGCAGAGAAGCATCCAATCAAAAGTTGAAGATTAGAGAACATGTTAATTAGTGTTAACTGGACAGATTTAAAGCCTGTGTGTGTATTCTTTGTTTTCTTCCCTTCCTTATTTATTCACTTCACAAATCAGTGTGTGGGCGTGTTTTAATAAAAATCATGTGGCAGATTATCAAGGCTGCCCTGAGTAACATGTGTAACAGCTGCATGCAGCTGTCAAACAGGGGCCCCTCTTTTAACAGTCCCCATCAAACAACATGCTCCCTGGAATTTTGAACTGGCTTTCATTAATTCAAGTAAGTCAACTGTTGAAATGATTTGCAGCTTGGACGGAAAGACAAACGCCTACTGTTTTTCTTGGGCTTTTATTCAGGTAGCAGTTCCATGTGACGGACAGTAGCAAATGAGTAAACGGAGTTTGACTTGGTTATACAGTACAGTTGGGGCTGGAAACATTGTTGACACATCATAGAAGGTTTTATTTGATAATTACAGGGACAATGGAAACTGTTCACACCCTGTATAAGCAGTGTAAGTGTACGTATGAATGTGTATAAGTCCATGTTTGCATCTGTGTGTGTTCTGTTCCCTGAGCAGCATACGGCCTAAGATCACAAGCTGTCCCCTGGCTGGCCTTCTGCTCCATTCCCTGCCACTGTCCCAACTGTCCCTGACACGAAATGTGGAGAATGATACACCACAACCCCTCTCTTGT